>NC_084488.1:85315448-86565448 GCF_030035675.1 Rhineura floridana
GCTCCCCCCACCCCAGGCAACTTCCAAAAGGTTCCCACCCCGACATCTTCCAAAACACCCCCCCCACAGGTGACTCCCACAATTGGGCCCCAGGCACTCAACACTGACCCAGTTATGCAGCTTATAGGACTCCTCCCTGCCAGGTTGCCACTGTCACCAAACTTACTCAACTGCTTATAGGCTTCTCGTGTTGTTACCAGGACAGCCGAGAGTGGGTTCGAGCACCAGTGAAATTTTTTTCCAGGCCTCCCAGGAAGGGCGGACTGGCTAAAAATCTTTACACTTTAATCTTTTATATCATTATTTTCTTTGAAATTCACTGCTTTTACAATGGATGTAAAAACCAATAGACAAATAATTATACTACCGAGGAAGACAAAAACATATGCAACATGGTCAGGCCCCTTCCGGACCGCCAAGGCCTGCTAATTTGTACTGGCTTCCCCCCTTGTCAGCCCTGGTTGTTACAGCTGCTTTTCTGCCCCCACCCATGCTTGCACACCCCTGTCCCCCATGCTCGCTCGCTCACACCCACACAGGCTTGCTTGCCCGCCCCGGCACTCACCTGCCTGCCCACCGCCTACCATCAATAAATAACAATAAATAATAATACTTGCTTCCCTCACTCCCTCGCCTTGCTTGCCTGCCGCCCTGCCACGTGACCTGTCCCCATGCTTGACAGCATGATGGCGTACAAAAATATTATATAGTTAGGCCATAACAGTAGTATCAATAATCTCTGCATCACTTGATAAACTATTTTGTAAGTTATGACTCTAATAAGGAGGTTCCTATAGATCAGATCCTATTACATATATTCCACAAAATCTATCTAAGGCTGCAATCCTATATCTGCTTTCCTGGGAGGAAGTCCCCATGTACTGAATTGGATTTGCTTCTGAGTAGACATGCAAGGCTTGCACTGTAAGCCTATTTATTCTCTTTCCTTGCTGCTCCTGACACTTTTCATGCTTTGAGCAGACATCTGACAAAGAAGATTTATAAGGTAAGTTTTAGTGATTGATTTTTGGGAAGCTGGCATCTTACTTTACAAAGGGCAAAGTTTTGACATTTTTCTTCCTGACATTTGCTTCTCTTTCTCCCAACCTCAATAGCTGAACCCTGGAAATGACCTTTTGTTTTTTCACAAGACAAAACAGAAATGAGAAAGAGAGATATTACTGCACCCCGCAAGTGACACCTCCTTGACAGATGAAGCAACAGGTCATCAATACAAAAAAAAAATTATTTGGAGCTTACTAAAATTGTGATTGAAAGAGCATTTCAGCAATGGATGTAATGACATGTTGCTTTCATGCTTATTAAAATCCTCTTATGAAGCAGAGCATCTAAGAGCAGATTGTAATTTCTTTGCTGATATTATCTAGGGATCACAATGGGCATAGCAAATAGGCAGAGCAGCTTGTCCCACACATGGCATAGCATCAGATTAAGCTCAAGACATTGGGTGTCTGAAGCAAAGGACAAAATGGTGTCCCTCCATTCTACCTACATAACCTGGATAGACTGGCAGTTGAATCTTAGGCCCCATCTGCACTGTACATTTGAAGCACTATTAAACCACTTTAGTCATGGCTCCCCCCCCAAATCCTGGGGACTGTAGTTTGTAAAGGATGCTGAGAGTTGTTAGGAGACCCCTATTCCCTTCACAGAGCTACATTTCCCAGAGTTCTCTGGGAAGAGGGATTCACTGTTAAACCACTCTGAGAATTGTACCTCTATGAGCTCTCAACACCCATAACAAATTACAGTTCCCAGGATTCTTTGGGGGATATCATGATTTTTTAAAGTG
This sequence comes from Rhineura floridana, assembly GCF_030035675.1. Classification (NCBI taxonomy): domain Eukaryota; kingdom Metazoa; phylum Chordata; class Lepidosauria; order Squamata; family Rhineuridae; genus Rhineura; species Rhineura floridana. Next base: position 85,317,262 of record NC_084488.1, read on the forward strand.
GTATGATACTGCTTTAAATGTATAGTGCTGATGGGGCCTTCATTCAACACATGTGAGGGGATAGCATCTTGCCTCACAGTGCTGGGCAGTATGGTAGCTCAGGGAGTGCAGAGCAGGCCACATGGCACACATAGCTCAGTTATTCAATGCCAAAATGTTGCTCTGCACCTACCAACACATGCCATCTGAGGTGTTCATCTCACTCTGCCGACAGGTCTGGTGCTTGCATGGCATATGAAGATCTAAATGAAAGCTTTCACTTTTCCTCTTTTTTTTTTTTAAAAAAAACCCTCTATGGTTTGAATCCAGACTTCACCTTCCACGCCTTCCACCTTTCTATCCACAGAAGTCTTTTGCTCTTGTGGAGGGATCCCACAGGTGGAGGGGGAGAAGTGATTTTTGTCAATTCTCTTCTCTCCCTGCAAACTCCATTGCCACCTTCCATGCTGTTCTGGAGGGACCTCCAACCTTCTGGGACCATGTAGGAGGTGGTGCTAAGGGCATCAGTGGGAGGGGAAACTGGCAGGTATAATCTCTCCACCAACAGGAATCTCTCCTGAGCAGGTGGGAATGAAACTGGGTTAAACCTACTGTGATAATTGTTTCATAAAAGCCTGCTCAGAATTATATGCTATACATATCAGGTAATACTTTTCAACAACATTCACTGCCATTCTGGACCTTCCTATTAAGCAGATAGTGAAAGGATCTCCAGTTTCATTGGAGGACAGTATGAACAATGAATAGTCCTTCTAAAGAGTCAGAACACTTCTCCCATTTAGCTCAGTTGTGTCTGTTTGGAGACCAGCAATAGTTCTCCAAGGCTGAGGCAGAGATCTTTCCAGGCGATGATATCTGAGATCCTTTTTAACTGGGTTAACTGGATCCTTGAATCTGGAGCCTTTTGTATGCAAAGCATGAACTCTGTGTATACTATGCCCCCCTCCTGCAACATCAAAGGAGCTATCAGCACAATCATGGCAAGTTTGTTAACTAAAGGGTAGCTCAATTTGCTCTAGCAACACAAATGAGTTTGAGAAGAGACTTTACCATTGGAAATGTAATGAAGTACAATGGATAATATTTCATTTATGCCTGTACTGTGACATATGTTTCATGTATTTCTTTTCAGACTTATTGTGTTATTGTTGTAATGATCTCTGTTATTATTTTATTATTAAATATTCTTGTATTATTAAATCATAATCATTACAATAATGTTGCTATTGTAATGATGATTATTATTTCATAATGACATTATAGGTATTGCCATAATTGCTGCAGCACTTTATCTTGTTTGACTTCACGGCAACCCTTTAGATAACATTTGTTTCTGTTTAGCAAAATGGGCAACCAAGGCTTGGGAAATTGTGAGTTGAGATGAGATTACTGATTATTTTATTCATTTAGACCTTTTATATACCACTTATATTTAAATAAAACTCTAAACAGTGTACAACATAAATCAAAACATCTTAAAACAGCAGATACAACCCCCCCCACAACTGATAAAATACAATTAACCGAATAAAACATCCTCTTTAATATCAACATATAAACATTGCTTATAAAATTAAGTACAGGAAATACAAGAAAAAATCATAACAAACATAGACTAAACAAAATATTCCCTAGGCTTCAAGATAAAAGTAATAAAAATCAAGTTTAAAAAGCTTGTTTTTAAATATAGTAGATTAAACAAAATAAATCAGCTCATTTCTTAATCACAATGTAATGAAAAGCAAAACGATTAAAACAGCCAGCCCCCTTTATAACATCTAACTACAGCTGAAAATAGATATCATTTAGCTTACTCAAACATACCTTTACAAGATCAACACACTCATGTTCAAACATATCAACATTCTAAACCAACACATTCAAGCTTACTATTTTAGCACACCTCAAATCACTCTACAAGCACCCCTGAAATTCAGCCTCACATCCTAGGGTTTCTGGGTCTCCAGTTTTTGTCTGGAGACTCTGGTTTATGGGGGCCCTTTCCGGGTCTCCAAGTGAGTTACCCCAATCTCCAGACTCTTAGATTTCATTTTTTTAAAAATTAAGTTTCTGGGTGGTCAGGTTCAAAAGATATACACCAAAATGTCAGCTGCTCCCCTACAACTTCTGTTAGTACCAGCTGCTCTAAACCCCGCCCTTTCAGGTTTTTAGCCAAAAAGTGAGGTCAGGGTTGTGATTGACAAGGGATTTATTTATGCCCAGGCAATAGTTCAACCCCATTTCAAGTTCTGAAAACAGTTTTCTTTTCCTGCTTGTTTCACATCAGGAATTCAGTAAACATATAGCTTTCAGCAGCATAAAGAGTACTTTGATCTGAATACATTGGGACTTGCATCTGAGTAAACATGCATAGGTTTGCACTAGAACAGGAGATCACAGCAGGATGTTGGTAGGCATACGCAGTAAACAATTTTAGTTATAATAAAAATAAAAGAGTACAAGTAGGTTTTTTAATTACTTGCAAAAATGGCATATTATATATTTTATCTTTCAAATAATTTTTGAATAGAAATTCAAAGTGTACATACTACAGCTTGTGATACCATTCCAATGTGTTATACTTTTCTAATTAAGGAGTCAAACAAATTAAAATTTTACTGGACTGTTGAAGGGGGCAGTTTATTTATCTTATTCATAATCTGTTTTGAAAACCTTCCCAAGCTTTTCTGGGAGTAAAGCTGCAATGCTAATCCCACATACCTGGGAGTTAACCCCACTGAATTCAGTACACTTACTTTTGAGTAGACATGGTTAGGATTGTGCTGAAAATCAGTGGGACCTCTGAGTGAACATAGCACAGGATTGTGTTGTAAATCTTTCTCTCCTCTCTGATCTTTTTTTTTTTTAAAGCAGTTGGGCAGGGCTTACTTAGGTGTCACTGCTTTTATATGGCAGGAAAACAATACTTATTCTTTTTTAAAAATGTTCTGCAATAACCCACTGGTTTTGACAATAAACTATTATATGCCGTGTATGTAGTTTTACATGTGCAGTGTGTGTGTGTATGGAATATTTCCAGCAACCCTGTGAGGTAGGGTTGGAAATCAAGGCAGCTCACAATAAATAAAGCCTTTTAAAATCCAATAACCATAAAACAAGTATAAAATAATTGCAAAACAGCTTAAAGTAGCATGATTCTGAATTTCGGTTTGGGTGAGTGAAGTTCCTAATCACTGAATTGCAGTCCTGTGCATGCTTCCCTGTTTGAGTAAGCCCCATTGATTACATTGGGACTTGCTTCTGAGTAAACATGCATAGGATTGCACTATAAATCTTTACAGGTTGTGTAAATAATAGACATCTTTGACATTCATGCTTATATAAATATTTCTTCATACTATGTCTTGATATGTATCTGATGTCACACTATGGTTGCACATTATTCTTTCCTCTACATTTTAAGTGTGCCCTTCTTCCTTGGGGTGGTCATGGTGTCCTTCTGTTGTTTTCACCCTGAGGGGCAGATTAGGCTGAGAAATGGTGGGTAGCCCATGGTCACCAAGTAACTTTGTAGCTGATTTCCATTTTAAAAATTAATTAAAATGATTTATATGCAGGCAAAGGTTATGAAGTAATGCAGATCCACATTACATTTAAAAAGCACATTCAACTTATTCATAATAATAATCTTGACATCTTTTTAACATGTGTGTTGCTAATTTCAGCAACCCATGATGATTAGATTAAAAGTGAAAGATAGCAGTTAAGGGCCAAAGATCCCAGAAATCATGACACTTTAGCAGTATCACTGCTCAGGATTCCCAACTCCAGATCCACTAACTAGTTTTTGGACCACACTGGATCTTGAGAATGCAATGAGTTAACTGTGCATTTCTGAATATTAGAATCATGAAGGCTTTCAAACCTTGAAGAAAAGCTAAATTCAAGTTTTCTCCTTCGTATGTTTTCCCCCCTTGCTGATTAAACAGAACTTCCAGGGTTTCCAGTACATCTTAATCATTCAGCTTCAGATGTACTATTTTATCTCTCATTCTTAACCATGAAAAACCGATAAAGGGCTAAACGTTTATTAAGATTAATGGCATTTGCCAATTAGAAATAACTAGCCACACAATTGTCATTCCACATAGAAAGAATGGAGTCAGAGTTTGGTCTCAGGGAGAATGTATAGTGGGTTGTACAGATAAGCTAGGAGATCACAGGCTGACAAGATAGTTTGGGAGTCAGAAAAGGTTTTGTACAGTAATGAAGAATGAGGATCCCTAATTTAAAAATGGTAATTTAAAAATGGTGCATATGTAACTAATTTGTTCACTGGGAAGAAATTTTAGTTGATGCTGGATGATGCTGATAAGACTGATGATTATTATTATGGTTGTTATTCAGTGCTAGCCCTACTCAGAGTAGACCCACTGAAGTTAATGAACATGACTAACAGGTTTGATCATTTTAATGGGCCTACTCTGAGTAGGACTTAGTTGAAAACAACCCTATGTCAGTGAGCTGTGGTTGCTGACTGTTACTTAAGGTCATTCAAATATCTGAAGAACTGTGACATTAAAGATAGAGCAGACTTGTTCTCTGATCCTTCAGAAACTTGGTCTAGAATATATAGGTGGAACTTGTAAGGATGCACATTTTGGCTAGACATTAGGAGAAATTTCTTAGCAATATGTGTTGTTGGACAGTTGAACAGTCTGCCTTGGGAGATGGTGGATGACTTCCCTTCTCTGCAGATATTTAAGCAAAGGCACAGCCATCTGTCAGGGATGCGGTAGCTGCCAGCTTGTTGCACTAAGCAGAAGATTGGACCAGATGAACCCAAGTCCTCCAAAATTCAGTGATTCTATCATTCAGTAGTAAGCCACACCCCTCATTCTAGAATATATCCTTTGTACTACAAACTGGGGACAGTGATAATTTATTTGGGGGAAAGTGCCAGGCAATCAGTATTGTGCCTTTTTAATAGGCTCTGCTGGGTGTGTCTGTGCATGAAATGGATGTGTTTTTCACACAGACCTTTACAAAAATATTTTGTACAAAAATATATTCTCTTCCTATTCACAAGTCACAGATGAAATGAAGGAACTGGAAGAAATACAAGCAAAACGTGGAAAAATCCTAGCAAAGTGGATTTAGAGAACTATTTCTGTGCACCAAAACATGCTAGAATGAAATTTCTAAAGGCCCAGGGTGCTCTCAGGGTCAGCAAAGATTATTGTACACACAAAAAAATCACTCTGACTTCATGAATGGATGAAGTGTTTTCTGTTCAGCAGCCACAGCAAAATTGCACTTCCCACCTGCTTGCTTTCTTCTCTCTCCCTTTGAAGCCCTCAGAAATCCAGATCTCCACTGAGCTGTAGATGACAAGACCCAGCGGGTTTCAATGTTACCTGTTCATTTTGCTTTCCCTGCTGGCTGGATTTCCAGAGCTGAAATGACTCAATACCATTCTTTGCATGTAGGCTGGTGTGCGCATGCGCATGCACTTGTAGAGACGGGAGACACATAATTTCAGGCATAATGAAAGACTGTTGAGCAGATAGCTGTGTTTTTTACACACATACAGACACCCTTACTGTTATTTTTTTTCAGTTGCGTTTGCATCTCCTGAAGTAGTTTGAAAGTTTGTTAGAAATTCATAATCAAATCAGATGACTGATCACACAGAGAAAAAGCACAGCCAGAAGTATGTTGACCTAATGTTTGGCAGCATTACACAAAGATGTTGAGGATGCACATGCACACATACATCTATCTGTCTGGCAACTGTCTTTGTGGTGGCCTCTCTTTCCCCATCTTCACATTATTTGCAGACTGAGCTGGTCTTACTCAGCAGAAAATAAAAATACAATAAGCAAACATTGGTACACATGAGAGTATAAACATTGCCAAGGCACACTGGTTGAAATGATTTGAGCTAATTTATAATACATGGATATAATCAATTCCCTTTAGTAATTCTTCGGTGTTTCCCTGCCAAGGGAAATAAATTTTCAGCCTACAAGAGGTCAAGGATCTTACCAGGAACATTATGTGCAGTTCATAAATCTGCACATGGACAGGGAGAGAGCAGTCATTCTCCTGTGCAGCACAGACAGTAGGTCCACCTTTTCCTTGAACATGACATTTTAATAAATTGTGGATTCTTTGAGAGAGCAGACTGTGACTGGAATAATATAATCACCATGTTGGCGTGCACCTGTAAACATATTAAGAGATACCCACTAAGGACACTGAATGATCCACTGCCTAAACCACCCTTCATCCTGCAGAATCCAAGGGCTGATAAAATAATTCAAACAAATATAAACAATAAATTAAAAATTAAAACATAACAATAGCCATAAAACAAATTCCAGGATGCCGTCACTGGGAAGACTCTCTCTTGAGTCACCATGAGATGGGCCATGCCAATTGATGGGGCAAGAAGAGCCTCTCCTGCATAACATAAGGCCTGGGTAGGCAGATATGGAGAGAGATGCTTCTTCAAGTATGTTCTACTGGCACACTGAGGTAAACCAGTCCAGTATAAGAACCAAAGGCTGTAATAGATTGTAGTAGCTTTATTCTTGGCCAGTATTTGACTGGTATCAGTAAGCTAATCATAATAAGTCCATATATTAGCACTTTTCATATAATTTGAAACTATACTCTATAATGAATACATGAAGGGGGAGGAGAATAATTCCTGGTTTCCCCACTTTTGTGCCTAGAACCACATACATAGAAGTTTTATGCATATAGCCACTATATATGTGATCTGGTACTATACAAAAAAAGAGAGATCCCAATTGTGCCAAGAAAGAGCCTGTTGTTGTTTTCTGTTATGTGCCTTCAAGTTGACTATGACTTATGACGACCCTATGAATCAGCAACCTCCAATAGCATCTTTTATAAACCTGTTCAGATCTTGTAAGTTCAGGTCTGTGGCTTCCTTTATGGAATCAATCCATCTCTTGTTTGGCCTTCCTCTTTTTCTACTCCCTTCTGTTTTCCCCAGCATTATTGTATTTTCTAGTGAATCATGTCTTCTCATGATGTGTCCAAAGTATGATAACCTCAGTTTCATCATTTTAGCTTCTAATGATAGTTTTGGCTTAATTTGTTCTAACACCCAATTATTTGCTTTTTCGTGGTCCATGGTATCTGCAAAGCTCTCCTCCAACACCACATTTCAAATGAATTGATTTTTCTCTTATCTGCTTTTTTTACTGTCCAACTTTCACATTCATACATAGAAATCAGGAATACCATGGTCTGAATGATCCTGACTTTGGTCTTCAGTGATACATCTTTGCATTTGAGGACCTTTTCTAGTTCTCTCATAGCTGCCCTCCCCAGTCCTAGCCTTATTCTGATTTCTTGACTATTGTCTCCATTTTGGTTAATGACTGTGCCGAGGTATTGATGACAAGTTCAACTGTCAACTTTAAAGTTACATAAATCTTCTGTTGTCATTACTGTAGTCTTATTGACATTCAGCTGTAGTCCTGCTTTTGTGCTTTCCTCTTTAATTTTCAACAGCATTCATTTCAAATCATTACTGGTTTCTGCTAGTACTATGGTATTGTCTGCATATCTTAAATTATATTTCTTTCTCCAATTTTCACACCTCCTTCAGTTTGGTCCAATCCCGCTTTCCATACGATATGTTCTGCATATAGATTAAACAAATAGGGTGATAAAATACACCCCTGTCTCACACCCTTTCCGATGGGGAACCAAACACTTTCTCCATCTTCTGTCCTTACAGTAGCCTCTTGTCTACAGTATAGGTTGCACATCAGGACAATTAGATGCTGTGGCACCTCCATTTCTTTTAAAGCATTCCATTGTTTTTCATGATCTACACAATCAAAGGCTTTGCTGTAATCTATAAAGCACAGGGTGATTTTCTTCTGAAATTCCTTGGTTCATTCCATTATCCAATGTATGTTTGCAATATGATCTCTGGTACCTCTCCTTTTTCTAAATCCAGCTTGGACATCTGGCATTTCTCGCTCCATATATGGTAAGAGCCTTTGTTGGAGAATCTTGAGCATTACTTTACTTGCATGGGATATTAAGGCAATAGTTCAAAATCACTGCATTCCCTGGGATCCCCTTTCTTTGGAATTGGGATATATATTGAATGTTTCCAGTCTGTGTGCCATTGTTTAGTTTTCCATATTTCTTGACAAATTTTTGTCAAAATTTGGACAGATTCAGTCTCAGTAACTTGTAGCAACTCTATTGGCATGTCATCTGTTCCTGGTGATTCGTTTCTTCCAAGTATTAAGTGCAGTTTTCACCTCACATTCTAAAATTTCTGGTTCTTCATCACATGGTTCCTCTGTGAATGAATCTGTCATCCTGGCATCTCTTTTATAGAGTTCTTCGGTGTATTGCATCCATCTTCCTTTTATTTAATCTCGGTCAGTCAGTGTGTTCCTCTGTTGATTATTCAACATCCCTACTCTTGGTTTAAATTTCCCTTTCATTTCTCTTATTTTTTGGAATAGGGCTCTTGTTCTATCCTTTTGTGGTCCTCTTCTATTTCTATACAATTATTGGAATAGTTCTCTTTGTCCCTACGTACAAGTTGCAGTATGGTTACATTTAGGGTTCTAACAATGTTTCTATCTCCTTTTGCTTTTGCTTTCCTTCTCTCTTTAACCATTTTAAGAGTTTCTTCAGTCATCCATTGAAGTCTTTCTCTCTTTTTAATGAGAGGTATTCTCTGACTTCAATCCATAGTTCTTCTGGTTTTGTATCAACTAAGTTTAAAGCCTCAAATCTGTTCCTTATTTGATCTTTATATTCTTCTGGGAAGTTATTTAAATTGTATTTTGGCATTATGATTGCTTTGTTCTTCTTCTTTAGCTTTACTCTGATTTTCGTTGTTACCAGCTCATGATCTGTACCACAGTCTGCTTGTTTTTGCAGAAAGTATGGAACTTCTTCACCTTCTGCTACCAATTATATATCCAGTTTGATTCCTATATTGACCATTTGGAGATGTCCATGTGTAGAGTCGCTAGAGAGAGCCAATGCATGTACAATTTGTATGCATGTAGGCCTTGTGCCTGCAGAATCAATGAATGTGTGGAGTTTGGGGATAGGAAACAGCAGATTTTATCCCAATTCCCCACCATGCATTGCATTCATTCTACATGGTTTCAGGCCATGTGAAATAGGTCTGCTGGGTAAATTAGGGCTGGGGAACCTCTGCGCCTCTGGACATTGGTGGGCTCCATTTCCCATCAGTCTCAGCCAGCAAAACCAATGTTTAAGAATGATGGGAGGTGCAGCCCAACAACATCTGAAGGGCCACAATTCCCTACCCCTGGTAAAACAAGGACCAGTTTATACAGTCAATAGAAGCAAGTGATAAAGTTTTTTCTTGGATTGTATTATTTCAGTCTTGGGGGGGGTGCTGTGGAAAACTAACATATTGGGGAGAATTATTTGACATAGCCTTTCACCTAACTTCCATCTGAAAAGTTATAGTCCAGTAAAAGGGCCTGCTGATTGTATCAATTAAACCACAGTGATCTGTGTTTACGTCATGATGCCATATTTACAGGAAATCTACTCTGGCACAGTTCACATAGATGATAAAAATCAATATAAGCTGAACAGTGAGCACTAATGGCTTCTTGCAGTGAGTATGAGGGTGTGCTTTGGGGAAAAATCCTCTTCCTTCCAAAACAGCCTTCACCAACCTGGTGCACCCAGATGTTTTAGACTAGAACTCCCATCAGCCACAGCCAGTACATGGGAGTTTTAGTCCAAAACATCTGGAGAGCACCAGGTTGGTGAAAGCTGTCCTAAATATTAAGTATTAATCTTGGCAGTCTTTATAACTGCTCTGTAAACAATAGGTCAGTATTATTATGGCCATATTGTAGGTGGGGAAGTGAAACTGAAAGATAATGGCTGGCCTAAGGCAACTTAGTAAATTCATGGCTGAGTGAAAATTGAACTGGAGAGTTGCCAGCTCATATTCTTCATCTCACCACATCAGCTGCTTTGCCTAGGACCCTTCCCTCAATCATGATTGTGTGCTGTGGTGCCAAACTGAGAAGGCAAGAAGCTGCCATCTGGAATCAGGAGTGGCCAGTGTGATGGGGCGGCATCACTGGTGCTTACCAAGATATTGTGGGGAGTAGCACAAGGTAGTGGCAAGGTCAGGATTGTACAGACAAACTGGCAGAGCCAATCTGGTGCTCCCAATAGTGTGCCTGCCACACTACCATGCACTATCCCAGTAAGCAGCAGTGATGCAAACCTTTCATTGCTTGGGAACCATGGTCTTCACTCAGGCCATGCTGACTTCTTGCCATGCTACATGGAGGTGAGTTGATCATATGCTTTGCCAGTGCTACACACTGCAGTCAGCATTTGATCACAACTGCTCAGGGGGAAAAACATACCAAGTAAAAAACATAGTTCTGGGTCATGTCAATTTTTTGGAGAATATGGCTATCAACGGCTACAACCATGATGTCTCTCTACTACCTCCAGTATTAGAGGCAACCTGCCTATGAATACCAGTTGCTACCTGGGAACCATAAGTGAGGAGAGTGCTAATGCACTCATGTCCTGCATGCAAGCCTCCCATTGGCATCTGCCTGGCCATTATGAGAACAGGATGCAGGACTAGATGTTTGTCTCACCTTCCTGGAAGGAGAGCTTTGAGCAGACACAATATTCTTAAAGAGAATGGAAGATCTTGCTTTCATCATACACCCACATGGCTATGACTCAGGTACTACTAACTCTTGCAATTTAAAAGCTGGCACAAGTGGTCAAAAGCTATAATGATTTTGACAAGCAATTCTGGATAGTGATTCAAACAAACAAACAAACAAACAAAGCACTATGAACCACCAGGCTAAGCACTGTGGTATGTGAACATTTTCTTCAAAATGAAGATGTATGTGAGTGAGAGAGAGAGAGGGGGGGAGGGAGGCAAAAAGGTGATATAAACATTTATACACAAGTGACAAGATTTGCTATTGGTGCTCCACAATGTAGCAAGAAGGGTAAGCTGTTTTAGCATCTCAAGAGTGCTCTGCACAGCTATACTAGAAATAATGAGAGGTTGCTCTTGCTGAATAGTAAGTAGGAGCAGAAAGGTGATTATATATATGAAACCTCTATGTATAGCATGTAGCTGCCAGAAATAATAATAATAATAATAATAATAATAATAATAATAATAATTGTGCTGCCTCCACATGGAGACTCCTTCTGTTGTGTTAAAGAAGGTATTTATTGGGTTAGAGTTATGGAACTCTAGAGGTCTGTCTCTATGCTACCTTAGCTTTACAGTAACTTCCTGTCAGGTGACATCACCCCTTTCTTTAATTGGTTAATTAGTTTTTCCCTCCAAAACCTGCCTCAGTTTGTTTCAGTCATCAGTGAAGCTAGCAGCAGACCTAGTAGCTCCAGAGGACAACACTCCTTTTTTACCTATCTCTCTCTCTCAGAAGTTATTCCTCTGCCAGAATTGCCTCTTACAGAAGCTGTCTCTCAGAAGTTACCTCTCCTCTGTTGAATCTACCTCTTTAACAATTCTATAATATAATTACCTGCCATCAACCATCACCATCACCATCCTCAGTTCACTATCCCCAGAGACTGTACATTTTTTTGAAGTTCCTGTATACCTTTTTTCTGGTTTGATAAAATAGTTCTGATTAAAAGAGAGATATTGAGTTGACTGTCTGGCACAGTGAGTTTCAGAACCATGGGCTTATCATCATCATCATCATCATCAATGTTTATGGTATCCAAAGGCTGCTGGAAAATTGAAATGGTTTTAAAAGCGGCCCAGAATTCCTTGGAGGGTTTAATTTGAGCTTCTATAAGATAGCTGGAAAGAGCAAAATGGAAATGGACTGTCTTCAAGTTGATCCCAACTTATGGCTACCCTATGAATAGAGTTTTCATGGTAAGCGGTATTCAGAGGGGGTTACTATTGTCTCCCTCTGAGGCTAATTCTCCCCAGCTGGCTAGAGCCTGCTCAGCTTGCCACAGCTGCACAAGCCAGCCCCTTCCTTGTCCGCAACTGCCAGCTGGGGGGCAACTGGGCTCCTTGGGACTATGCAGCTTGCCCACGGCTGCACAGGTGGCAGGCACGTAACCCCTGAGCCACTCACTGTGGGGGTGATCTTTAGCTGGCCCTTGACACCCAGGAGGCACGAGCAGGGATTTGAACTCACAGACTCTGGACTTCCAGCCAGGCTCTCCTCCACACTGTGCTATACCAGCTGTAGGGAAAGAGCAAACTATGTTCTTAAAGCTGATTTAATTTTCTGTGCTGGGAATTAGATGTGCATGACATAGGCCTTATCCTATTTCCTTTCCTCTTTTATGTTGACACAGCACCGGTGTAAAAATTATGTGTACCAGAGGCAGTGGAGGCTCATATTGGGATTTGTAGCAAATGACTAGTGGAGCCCAAGCCAAAATTAGGCAGAGCCAATTAATTCTGGATTTGTTCCCATCCTCCTCCTGCTGAGTTCTATAAAGGCAACACTGAGACTGAGGAGGTGGCGGCTGACAGCTGGTGCTACCCTCTGAACTAGTTGTAAGCAAGCAAGGTAGACAGGTGAGGGTTGGCTGAGGACAGACTAAGCTTGGGGGGGTTGTGCCCAATTTGCCCTAACAGACCAACATCCACTGACCAGAGGCAAGTGAATTCTTACACCCTTCATTTTTCTCCAAGCTTGTATCTTGAGGGATTCATTCCATATGGGTACCCAGGACACATAATTCATGATTGTAATTAACATGCTACCTGTTCACCATTGGTGACTAAGAATTGCTCCCAGGAGGTCAGAGTCCCTGACTTGATGCATGTGGTTGAGTTGCAGTTCAAGACTGAACTCTCAACTGCCATTGAACCAGTACTTTGGTGCCAGGCTACCTTGTTTCCCAAAAAGATCACATATAGCTGTAGTAGACCCATTTAAATAATGTATGTATTACATAGGTATATAGTTAGAAGTTTTGCCCCCCTTCAGAGTTGGAGAAAAAGTATTTTAAAAAGACAAACATTTCTGTACCCGTTCTGCCTCTCCAGGAAGTCTGGGGATACAGCCAAGATAGTAGTTCCCAGAGCTTGGAAGTAACTCATTATTTTTAACGAGTTACTTTTAATTCGTTACAATTTTAAATAACGAGTGGGTAATTCCATTACATTTGGCAAGTAATGGAACTAATAGTAATTTCCCTACTTTTCAGCTTCAACTTTAATGTTTCCACGTTAGGTTGGATGTTACTTGGGGGCGGGAACAAGGGGAAGTCAGCTCCTGGCTGTGATTGGTTAACACAAGACATGTGCCTCACACTGATTGGACCTCTGCGCAGACTGTCTCTTCCCTCGTGATCTGTGTTAGGAGGCACGATAGAAGAGATGAATAGGCAGGGGGAGCCTGCTAGCGTCTGACTCTGAGAGGAAAAAATGGACGCTGGAGGAAAAAGCCAGGGCAAGGAAGGCAGAATGGTGAAGAGCTGTGGAGGTGAGTGATGATGATTTGTGTGTGTGTGTGTGCCCCGGTGTGTGTGTTTTTGGCTGGAGTCTCTGGTTTTGGGGGGGGGGCTCCGGCTCTCTGGCTACCACCCCTTACTCTCTGGACTCTCCGCTTCAATTTAAAAAAAAAAGTTTCTAGGTGGTCTAATTCCCGAGATATACACCAAAATGTAACCCCCCCCTGCACAACTTTTTTTAAAACAGATCATGCTCTAGCTACAACTCCCATCAGCCCAATCCAGTGGCCATGCTGGTTGGGGCTAATGGGAGTTGTAGTTTAAAGTAACTTTTCAAAGCTCTGGCTGCAACCCCGCCCTTTCATGATTGTGATTAAAATGCAGACTTGTGTTTGTGTTGTAAATCTCTCTCCCTCCAACCGTATTTTTAAAGAAATTAGGCAGGGTTTATCACAGTTTTTATTATGTAGGAAACTAATACTCATTTTTTAAAAAAATGAATGAAGTTTATTTATTTTTATTATTTTATTTATATCCCACCCTTCCTCCCAGTAGGAGCCCAGGGCAGCAAACAAAAGCACTAAAAACACTTTAAAAATCATAAAAACAGACTTTAAAATATATTCAAACAAAACATCTTTAAAAACATTTTTAAAAGCTTTAAAAACATTTTTTTAAGAAAAAATTTAAAAACATATTAAAAAGCAATTTCAACACAGACGCAGACTGGGATAAGCTCTCAACTTAAAGGACTTGTTAAAAGAACAAGTTCCTTATCACTTGAGGCTGCAGTTTTCCCTGGTTGAGTAAGCCCCATTGAATACATTGGGACTTGCTTCTGAGTAAACAAACATAGGATTGCACTATAAATATCTTTACAGGTTATATAAATAAACATATTTGATAGTCATGCTTATATAAATATTTTCATAGAATCATAGAATAGTAGAGTTGGAAGGGGCCTATAAGGCCATCAAGTCCAACCCCCTGCTCAATGCAGGAATCCAAATCAAAGCATTCCCGACAGATGGCTGTCCAGCTGCCTCTTGAATGCCTCCAGTGTCAGAGATCCCACTACCTCTCTAGTAATTAGTTCCATTGTTGTGTGGCTCTAACAGTTAGGAAGCTTTTCCTGATGTCCAGTCGAAATCTGGCTTCTTGCAACTTGAGCCCATTATTCTGTGTCCTGCACTCTGGGATCATTGAGAAGAGATCCCGGCCCTCCTCTGTGTGGCAACCTTTCAAATACTTGAAGAGTGCTATCATATCTCCCCTCAGTCTTCTCTTCTCCAGGTTAAATATGCCCAGTTCCTTCAGTCTCTCCTCATAGGGCGTTGTTTCCAGTCCCCTGATCATCCTTGTTGCCCTCTTTTGAACCTGTTCCAGTTTGTCTGCATCCTTCTTGAAGTGCAGAGACCAGAACTGGACACAGCACTCAAGATGAGGCCTAACCAGTGCTGAATAGAGGGGAACTAATACTTCACATGATTTGGAAACTATACTTCTGTTAATGCAGCCTGATATAGCATTTGCCTTTTTTCCAGCCACATCACACTGTTGGCTCATATTCAGCTTGTGATCAACAACAATTCAAAGATCCTTCTTGCATGTCGTACTGCTGAGCCAAGTATTCCCCATCTTATAACTGTGCATTTGGTTTCTTTTTCCTAAGTGTAGAACTTTTACTTCCACCCAGTTTTGTCATGCTGTGTCCCTATAAGTATCCAATTGCATACTATGGTTGTACAATACTTCCTTTACATTTTAAGTATGCCTTGGGGTAGTCATGGTTCTCCATTGTTTTCATCCTGAGGGGCAGATAGGCTGAGAAATGGTGAGTAGCCCATGGTCACCCACTACACTTTATAGCTTATTTTCATTTTGAAAAATTAATTAAAACAATTTACATGCAGGCAAAATTTATTAAGCGGATTCATACAATATGTGTAAAGCACATCCAACTCGCATTTAAAGCGCATGACTTCCCCTAAAGAATCCCGGGAAGTGTCATTTCCCCCTCACAGTTATAGTTCTCACCACTCTTAACAAACTGCAGTTCCCATGATTCTGTGGTGGGATTCATGTGCTTCAAATGGGTGTTGAATGTGCTTTAAAGGAATGGTGTGGATCTGCCCTAGGTATGATGTTCATTCAAGAGTGAATTGAAAAGAACAATTTTAAAAGATACTTCTTACTCTTACTCATTTTTCAGACCTCTTTCTGAAGTAAAGGGTCAAATCTGTAAAAACATTTGGAGCAGCCACATTAAAAGATAAGGGCAGGGTATTCCAGGCAGGGGGTTGCCAACGCTGCTTGGATATGGATGTCTTTGCAGAAGAACCCTAGTCAAGGTTTACCAACAGCACAGTCCAAACTATATCTACTTAGAAGTCAGTCCTGTTGAGTTCTATGGGGCTTAATCCCTTAGTAAGTGTGTTTAGAATTGCAGCCTTCAGGAGCCTCCATCTTTACTCCCCAAAGCTCCCATCTAACATCTCCACAACACTAGGCTCCTTTGTCTCTGCTGTGGCCTTCTGGTGACTGGCCTAGCCTGAAGGCACTTAACCCTTCTTGCTGAAAGCAAGTAGGCTAGATTAAATGTTCCCTATCCAGGCTCATATACATAAAATATAAACGGCATTTTGTCAAAAGTATTTTTGTCTACATTTTATACCTCATCCTTGGTTTTCCAAGCTTGGCATGGAATGCTTCTCATACAGAATTAATTTGAAATGCTGCATATTTATTATCATAATCATCATATTCAAAATAAAAAATATATGTACCGCCTTCAAGTTGATTCCAACTTATGGTGACCCTATGAATAGGGTTTTCATGAGGCTGAGAGGCAGTGACTGGCCCAAGGTCACTCAGTGAGCTTCATGGCTATGTGGGGATTTGAACCCTAGTCTCATTTTGTTCTCACAACAACCCTGTGAGATAGTAGGTTAGACTGGCCCAGGCAGGGTTATTCCGTGAGCAAATAGGATCTCTTTTAATTGTGCTATCGACCTGCTTACTTCCACTCTGACTGGGGGATCTTGCAGCATGGGGAAGAGATGGGGGCACATCACAGCTGAAGTTTACCCATATAGGAGCATTATCTCTTGTTTATTACAGAGATGCCTGTTGCAGGTTTTGCTGCTGAGAGCAGCAGTCAGTTAGTGCGGCCACTTGAGTCACAGCTTGTTGATCCTGAGGAGGCAAAACTAGAAAGTGAGGTTCAGAAAGGAGGCCCTGTGCACGAGGAGGAGGAGGGCATGAAGCAGTGCCAGTTGCCCACAGCCACATCTGCAGAACAGCAAGTACCATGGTTTGGCTTTGAGAAAGCTTGTACATTTGTGAGCCAGAGTGGGAAAAATGTTGTTGTACGATGCAATTACTGCCTTCCAAGGATCAAAAATCTGAGATCAGCTGTTTCCCCCTCATCCAATGTGAAGAAACATTTTGAGGTAAGCCTTTGTCATGCTGGTCCTCAAAGAGTGTCCATTGTCTATTTATGTTTAAATTGTGAAGTTCCTCTTCCATTTTTTCTTGGATTCATGCTTTGTTCTTCTTCCTCAGAGGGCACAACCTGAGAAGCTGAGAGCAATTGAAGAAGCAATAAAGGCAAGGAGACATGGCCTTCCTGAACCAATGCATGACACCCCTCCTCCCAAAATGCTGAAGCAGCAGCAGACAACCTTTGAGAGGTGGGGATATGGCAGGGATCTGCTTCTTCTGGCAGCCTGCGTACACCCTCGCTTCAAACTAGATCGACTGGAATCGTGTCAGGCCACCACCCATACCAACAAGTAAGAACATTAGGGAAGCCCTTTGGGTGGATTACTCCAAGGGAAATGTTGTCTCAAGGGAGGCATCAGAGGGCTTAAGGTGGTAGGCAGGGGCTGGGCCTTGTCTTCCTGGGGCTCCTCATCACAACCTTGGGTTGCTGCAGGTAATCCTTAAGGGTCTGCTGTGCTGCCCCATGAGTGTGGTGACTTGGTCACCTTCCTACCTTCCATGTCATCATCCACAGGCTCAGGCTGGACTCTGGACCAGGGGACATGACAAGCATCAGGAAATGAAGAGCAGATGATGGTTTCCTCACGTATATGTGTTAACATATCCTCTCTCTTTCTTAGATACACAATGGAAGCCTTGTTGAAAGCTGAAATAAAGATGGGTGTACTTAATGAGGACAGTGATCAGTCTTCAGATAAAGACCAGGAAGGAGATGACTTAGAAGATGACTTCTTTAACTTTCTGCCCCAGGGCAAGAAGTCAGCAGTGGACACTGCTGAGGAGGAACTGGTGAGGTACCTGAGGTCTCCCAGCAGGGAAGTGTCATCACTCCATGGCTTTCCACGTGTGCTGCGGTGTTTTTTGCAGCACAACACAGGCATGCCTTCAAGCGCCGCAGTAGAACGCCTGTTCAGTACTGGTGGCAACGTAATGACTGTGAAAAGACATTCCTTGTCTGACATGCTCTTTGAGCATCTTGCTCTTTTGAGACATAACAGAAACATATTATAGAAGCATTTCAAGTGTAAAATTTGATTTCAAGAGTTGGGGTATCATCATTGCTTGGGGGGATGTGAGATTCTGTTATGCCATTATGTTAATCTTACAGATAAAATTTTTTATTCTACTACCCCCTGTGTGTGTGTGTTTATTTTTAATATTGTTTTAGGCTTCTTAGATGTGCAGCAGCCAAGGCCAGCACCTTGTAGGAGTTTTTTTAAAAAAGTAACTGAAATGCAATTGTAGTGATTACTTTTGAGAAAAAGTAAAGTAATCAGTTACTTTCAGAGCAATTGTAATTGTAATGGTAATTACTACTTTTTTGGGCCAAGTAATTGTAACTGTAATTTATTACTTTTTAAAAGTAATCTTCCAAGCTCTGGTAGTTCTAACATCAACAAGTCTGTGAGTAGAACGTAAACAGTGAAGAGACCATGATACTTTCTTGGGATTTTCTGAATGGTTGGCAGTAACCTGGCCAATTCACCTATGAATTGATATCAATATCTGAGAACATCTATGTTTATGAAACAGAAATCTATGAGAATGGAAAGGTGTTGGTAAGATTGTCCCATGAGAATGTTTATGACAAATCTGTGGGAATGAATTTGTGATAAAAGATTGCAGAAACAGCAAATGATGTAGTTATAGATCCTATGATCTACAGATGGGAGACTATAAACAGAGATCCCAAATGCAGTTATTTACCAGTCTTATGGACTGGTCATGCTGCTGTCAGTTTGCCTAATTGCTGAGTTTTATATTGAGTTTTATCTGAGGTGCCATGCGTGAGATTTAAACTGTCATTCTTTTATATACGTATGTGTGAAAGTATCTAGATTGTATAAGAATGTATTACATTACTTAATAATCTTGGGTTTTGTGTTGTATGATTAATTCTGATTTATTCATTTACTGGTTTTGACCAGACTAAGTATGCTCATATATACTCATATAGAAATGTGTAGTTAATAAAAATCATAAACTCCTTTCACTGTAGAACTCAGTTCTTTTTTATTCTGATTTCTCCCTAGTCCTGAGTGATTTCTGGTGGGAGTTTCCTCTTAAAGTATGTCTGTATTAGATTTACTACTGAGGTGCAGCACGAGTCTAGGTGAGTGTGGTTGCTTCATACAAGGACACTATACAGCCTTAGGCTTAAGGGACAAGTGAAGAACCCTTGAATCTGTGGATAGGTGCAAAAGAGGTAGTTCAAACTTTTTCATAGCATAGTTACCATTTTGATGACATAATCACAGCTGGATGTAATCTTTTCTGGGAGTATCTCCCAACTGATTTTCAATGTACAATTCTGTACGACTATAATCTGCAATTAGGAACTAGTAGCCAGAGAGAAATGTTTATATGGTAATAGTGTGGATTGCTTTTTGAGCAGACACAATAAGATAATGTCTCAGTTTTGTCTGCATAGTCCAGGGATGGGAAACCTGTGCTCCTTCCAAAGTTGTTGGATGCCAACTTCCATCATCCCTGCCATTGGCCATGCTGGCTGGGACTGATGGGAACTGCAGTCCAACAACATGTAGAGGAGCAAATTGTTATTGAAAGGAAGGGGATTCTTTTTGCTGGCTGCGGGGAGGAATCTGTCAGGTCATTCTTATGGGTATGAATATGGGTGAGAATTTCAGTTGAACTGAACTGAAACATTTGAACTGAACATTTGAAGCCAAATCTATCAAATTTGCAATTTCCAAAACAATATGAGAACAAAACAGTCATCCTTCAAAATTCACAGTTATTTGAATTTTACGATACAGTTTGCCAACCAAACAATGTTTACAAAAATGTGCATATTAGGGAAACGTATGCATAAAAATGAATTTATGAGTGACAACAACATTAAAAATACATTTTTGTTGCAAAAATGGATACATTAGTCAAAACCGACTACATAAATGTGCTTATTAGGGGAAATTTGCACTAAAGTGTTGGAGAATCTCCATGAGGATTTTTTTATTTTAAAAAATTGCAAATTGCTGCAGAAATGTGGAGAACTGGATTTAAGATTGAAAAAATGAGATACTGAGAGAACCAAAATTGGCAGATCTTTCCATCCCTACTCCTTACCAAGTTACTGCTAGACAGTCCAATATTGTTTTTGTTTTTAATTGTAAACATCTTACTGTCCCTTGCCCCTTGCCCTGGCATGGAAGACTATGGGTGCAGCAAAGAGAGAACCATTTTACAAATCCCAAGGGGCAATATACTTAACTGTTATGCTGTGAATTGGAGATTGTTTAATATTGTTTATATTCTTTTTCAGGATGTGAGCTGCCTTAAAAAGATATTTATTTATTTATTAAATTTATTAGTCGCCCATCTGTCTGGCTGTCCAGCCACTCTGGGTGACGTACAAAATAAGAACATACAAATACATTAAAACATTAAAAATCTCAACAACAATAATAACACCTAACCCGCCCCAAAAGCCTGCCTGAAGAATAGTAAGGCATGATATAAACCTCTAAAAGTAATAATAGTGCAATTAGGCACATATGTGAAGCACTACCAATGCATCAAATATTGCTACTTGTTAGCATCTCTGATAGCCCTGCCTTTTTTGAGCTGAGGTTAATAATGTTTTAAATAAGTAAGTAAATGTGGGCCATTAAGAATCAGCAGCAAGGAACTCTCCAAGAAAGCTCAGAAAGCACAGACTCATAACTAACAGAGATAGGATGGGGTGTGTGTGTGGTGGAATCTTAACACTCACCAATGGCAGCTACTATGTGGGGTAACTGCTACCACTTAATCATCACACAGAAGCCTTGCTCAGGCATTCAAAAATATGTGTGAGGGCTAGGGATGGAAAGATCTGTCAGTTTTGGTTCTCTAATTTTTCCAATCTAAAATTCAGTTCTCCACATTTCTGCAACAATTTGCATTAAAAAAAACACCTCATGAAAATTCTCCGTTTTAGTGTGGATTTCTCCTAATAAAACACATTTTTGTAGGCAGTTTTGACTACTGTGCATATTTTTGCAAGCAACTTCTTATCATATAATGCATTTTGTATGTTATTTTCATTCATATATTCATTTTTATGCACACTTTCCCTTCACATATGCATTTTTGTAAACATTAGTTGGTTGGCAAACTGCATTGCAAAATTTGGATGTGTGTGAACTTTGAAAGATGGCTATGTTTCTCATTTTTTTGGAAAGTGTAAATTTGATAGATTCAGTTTGAAATACAAACTGAATTGAATTTCTCTCCCATCCCTCATGAGGACAAGGCATAGAGCATGTAGAGGGGGGACACACAGACCAGCCCTGCCCTTAAAGTCTCATTTCCTCCTTGTTTCTTCCCCAACCTTTGCATGCTGAGCAGAAAGGTCCGATGAGGGCCTCTAAGTGTGTTTGGCTGAATGTGCTTAGATGTTTCTCTGCAATTGGAAAACCTGTGTTTTCAGGATTCCCAGATGTGGGGAGGCTTCTATGTACGTTTAGCCAAATGTTCTTACAAGCTCCGTCAGAACTTCCCATCACTCTGGGAAGACTGAGTGGAGCAGGCAGGAATGGGGATTGTGGGAGTAGGGAGTGGCACACGTGGCCATGGACCCTCTACGTACTTTATGTCCTCCTGTGTCCTTTGAACACTTGAACTGGGCTACAGAATTTTCCCCACCCTTACTTCTCCTTTCATCTTGTTCATTCGGTCTTTTTCTCTGTATTGCAGCCAGCTTCTAAAACTGTGCTTTTCTGTATGTGATTCTCTGTCCAGTAAGTTAGCAAACCTGTTGAAGGTGATGCACAGGCAGAGCAGCTGAGAGTTAACAATGGCCAGTATAAGAATCACAATCTGGCGGCAGTCCATCATTCAAACCCAGGGGCAGCATAGGAAGCAATGTCAAAGGCAGTGTGAGGTCAAACCACAAGTGGGTTCAATGACCAGCTAGGTTAGCTGGCATATACAAATCAGGGCATTGGTGCAAAAATGTTGTTCCAACACTGTGTTCCTGCAACTGCAGCCCATGCCTTCAGAGCCCTATCTGTGTTGCTGAGCATTTAGTCTACTCATGAGAAGCAGCTTCCTCACAATTCTGCATCTGTGTTAGGATTGCTTTTTAATATGTTTTTTTAATAATATGTTTTAACCCTTTTTTTAAAAGATGTTTTTAAAGCTTTTTTAAAAAATGTTTTTAACGTTGTTTTGTTTTAATGTATTTTAAGGTCTGTTTTATGACGTTTTAAAGTGTTTTTAGCATTTCTGTTTGCTGCCCTGGGCTTCTGCTGGGAGGAAGGGCGGGATATAAATCAAACAATAAATAAATAAATAATAAATAAGTATCCCATTACTCTTGAAGAGTCCTTGTTCCTCAAGCAGGCACTTCAGCATCTGGCAGATGTTTTAGCCTCCACCTTTAAGTGCCTATGCTCCATTCAGCTTCTGTCTCTGATTCCGCAGAGGGGGTCATCTGTGTCTTGGGGAGGAGATTGGGTTGCCATGTCTCTGTCCTGAGGGCCCCGCATCCCCCTGCTCTTGGCATGGGCTGCTTTTCCATGAAGTTCCCCTTGGGGAACTCCAAGTCATCCTCCTAAGAAGATTCTTCCAGCAGAGGACAATCCACTGCACCTGTTTACTGCTGGTGCTACATGTGGGAGTTACATATTTATTTATTTATTTATTTGATTTCTATCCCGCCCTTCCTCCCAGCAGGAGCCCAGTGTGGCAAACAAAAGCACCAAAAACACTTTAAAACATCATAAAAAAGACTTTAAAATACATTAAAACAAAACTTCTTTAAAAACATTTTTTAAAGCTTCCAAGACATCTTTTTAAAAGAAAGGTTACATTGTTGTTGTTCTTTAAAAAAAGATTAAACTTATTAAAAAGTAATTATAACACGGATGCAGACTGGGATTAAGGTCTCAACTTAAAAGAGTTGTTGAAAGAGGAAGGTACTGTACTGTGTACAGTTCTGGTTGCCTCATCTCAAAAAGGTTATTATAGAGTTGGAAAAGGTTCAGAAGAGGGCAACCAGAATGATCAAGGGGATGGAGTGACTCCTTTACGAGGAAAGGTTGCAGCATTTGGGGTTTTTTAGTTTAGAGAAAAGGCAGGTCAGAGGAGACATGATAGAAGTGTATAAAATTATGCATGGCATTGAGAAAGTGGATAGAGAAAAGTTCTTCTCCCTCTCTCATAATACTAGAACTCGTGGACATTCAAAGAAGCTGAATGTTGGAAGATTCAGGACAGACAAAAGGAAGTACTTCTTTACTCAGCGCATAGTTAAACTATGGAATTTGCTCCCACAAGATGCAGTAATGGCCACCAGCTTGGACGGCTTTAAAAGAAGATTAGACAAATTCATGGAGAACAGGGCTATCAATGCCTACTAGCCGTGATGGCTGTGCTCTGCCACCCTAGTCAGAGGCAGCATGCTTCTGAAAACCAGTTGCCGGAAGCCTCAGGAGGGGAGAGTGTTCTTGCACTCGGGTCCTGCTTGCAGGCTTCCCCCAGGCACCTGGTTGGCCGCTGTGAGAACAGGATGCTGGACTAGATGGGCCGCTGGCCTAATCCAGCAGGCTCTTCTTATGTTCTTATTTATTTATTTATTTATTTAATTAATTAATTAATTAATTAATTAAATTTATATACCGCCCTAAGCCCAAACGAAGGCTTATGTCTTCAATAGGTGCCAAAAAGCTAACAGAGATGGCACCTGTCTAATACTTAAGGGTAGGGAATTCCACAGGGAATTACATATGCAATAATATACCAAGAGTAGGCGTACTCAACTGGTTTTTCACATCTGTGCTCCTAGGAGGAGTGCACAGGAATGCCAGACTAGCTGGCTGGCAGTCCTGAGATTTAACTTGCCACCTGTGCTAGAAATGGCCCCTGAAACCTAAGTCTCAGGACCAAAGTCTGGCAGTCCTACATAATGAAGGCACAGCCTCTTGCAGTCAGCTCTAGAGGTTGGGGAGGGATTTTTTTGGTGGAATTTTGACTTTTTTAATTTTGTGTAGAAACAAGTGACAAAAAGGCAGTCATTTATATTGTGAAGGAGCAGGTCCAAATAGCTGGCCACACTGGTTCCTTTTGGACTTCCAATGGATGAATCACTACAGATCATGCTTACGGATAGCACAAAAATGCACACATTAGTTTGATTTTTTAGAAAAAGCTTGTTCAATCTTCAGGCTGTTAAAGAATGAATCTTGGATAGCTACCAAGACAAACTGGGCTGATCAGTGGTTGTTGTTGTTGTTGTTGTTTTGTGTGTGTATATGTGTGTGTTTTTAAGAAAGGTAAGAAGGACTCTGAGTGCAGAAATACTCTGGATCTAGTTCAAAGATGAAGTTATTAAACAAGGTACTAGTAATGGATGATTCCATGGACCATCAGCTCCCTTGAACACCCATGATCTTGTCTTTCTGTGACTCTTATGGTGATACGCTCTTTAGATTCTATCTCACTTCTTTTTCCATTCAGCTTGAACAGTGAGATGCTGCGATAATCTCTAGGCACAGGCTAGTACAGTTAATGCTTGTAAAAAGTAATGTGTCGTGACATTACAGGATGGCAATCAACGAGTCAAAGAGTCCTTTATTGTAAAGTACAGCACATATTCTTCTGCCTGAAGTACATTTTAACTTTCCTGCCTCTATTTTTCTGGCATAGCTTGAGACTTTTATTGTAATCGGTTGCTACATGCAGTCAAAACCAATCCCTTGTATCTCTGAATACTGGATAGTTTTGTAGTCTTTTTATAGAAAGCTTATGTCGCTTATGAATAAAGAGACCCATAAAGTTAGCTAAGCACATAATATCCCAGAGTCAGCAGTAGAGGTTACAGACTGTAACACAAGGGAGGGCGAGGAGACACAGAGAATGGAGGACTGCAGCTGTCTTCCCATTTCAAAGTGTTGCTTATTTGCATGATCGAAGTATGCTTAATGCTTTTTCTGAAATTCTTTTATGGGGTCATGGCATGATGTTAGCCATCCATCTGAAATATCCATGTTTAAAGGCAATAATTTGCATTAGTTGAATTGTACATTATGTTTTTAGCTAGGGCCATTTCCTGTAAGGTACTTTTTTGGGGAGTATGTGCCAACTATAGATCGTTTGAATAGGAGAGAACAACACATATTGCTGAGAACATAGTGATGGAGGCTTTATCATGGGGTTGCAATGGTACAACAGATATTACATTTTCATACAATGTCCAGAACCAAATGAACTGCAGAACTTTGGGCTTGAGTTTCTTCATCAACAAGCTGATATGGCATATAGTCCACTTTCTACAACTGGGGACATTTACAAGTTGCTTTCTTATATGGCATTGGACTTTGCTGCTTAGAGAGAATCATGTAAAATCATTGGGTATGCCCTAGCGTAGCTCTTTGGATGCTGGCCCTTGTCTTGAATACTGCAATGCACTGCCCATTTACTCCAGAGTAGGGATGAGCAAGACATTTGATTTAGTTCGCATTTCAAGCTGAATCTATCAAATGTACACTTTCCAAAACAATACGAGAACCGAAACACAGCCATCCTTCGAAATCTGCACTTATTCAAATTTTGCAATGCAGTTCACCAGCCAATGTTTACAAAAATGCATCTGTTAGAGGGAAATGTGCATAAAAATGAATATGAATTCATTTGAGTGAAAATAACATGCAAAAATCGATTATATGACAAGAAATTGCTTGCACAAATGCGTACACATAGTCAAAACTGCCTACAGAAATGTGTTTATTAGGAGAAATCACACTAAAATGCTGGAGAAGTTTCATGAGGATTTTTTTCGTGCAAATTGATGCAGAAATGTGGAGAATTGAAATTCAGATTGGAAAAACAAGGAACTGTGAGTACTGAAATTGACAGACCTTTCCATCCCTAATCCAGAGTAGCAAAATTAAAATCAATTTGTATGTTCTGGAGAAAAATGAGCTCTGGATTACATCTGAGCACCTGATCCTATGGAATTGCTACAGCTGCTGTAGTTCAAACAAAAGATTTATGCTGCCATATTCACTATCCAAACAACCTAGCTTTTCCCTTTCAACTTTGCTCTTTAGTGTTAGAAAGTTTGCTTGTTTCAGAAAAAGGTAGATTGAAAAACTCAAAAAACTCTCTTAAGATGGTAGGGCATTACCATATGGGAGCATATAAACTTGTACCTTTTTCTTTTTAAAAGGCTTCATGAATGCTTATGCTGGCCCAGTGCATAATTGTTTCCCCTTTTCCATATTAAAATAAGTGCAGGTGTTGCAGGGATCCACAGTTTAGCCAGAAGGGACTTGATGCCACTGACGTGCAGGACATGTTGATATGAGGGACATTAGATCAGCACAGCAGGGTGGCCAATTTGCTGCCCTTCAGATGTTGTGGACTGCAGCTCCCATCAGCCCCAGCCAGCATGACCAAAATGGGAGTTATAATCCCACAACATCTGGAGGGGACCATTTTGGGGACCCCTGGTCTGCACAGAGTGAATAAAACAGCCCTCATAGAATCCCACCCTGCTGCTTTGAGAAATAGTGTCTTTGGGTGAGCCTCTTTAGCAGCAAAGGGCAGAAAGGGTGTGAGGCACTGAGATTCAGAAGAAGACAGCTTAAAAGAGCTATGTCCAAAGGCACAGTGTGGGTGGGGAGGGAGGGATTCTGTGAGGGCTGTATCAATGGCCCCAGAGAGACTGATGATTCACAGACAGTGGGCTCCTTATCTGTGCCCCAGGATATCTGCAAATGCAGCAGTAGGGCCAGCTGGTGAAAAGGTGAATCTTTCTGTAGTGTATTGGCCCTCCTGGCTTGCCATACCAGGAATTGCCTGAGGCTACATACACATTGTACATTTAAAGTAGATGACTTCTCCCTGTAGTTTGTTAAGGTTGCTGGGAACCGCAGCTTTGTGAGGGGTAAACTACAGTTGTCAGGATTCTTTGGGGGAAGTCATCTGCTTTAAATGTGTGTGTACACAGCCTAAAGTCCTATCTCAGGCATGGTGCTTTTAGTTTCTGTTCTCCCTCACAAGCAGGGGCCACATGGTTTTTGTCTCCATAAACCATTTGTATTAAATTTGTATTAAAGTTGATTTTGTTTATGCACCGTTTGTGTGGTCTCCTCTTCATTGTACTTTTCACTTCCCCCCCCATGAACCACCAGGTCTTGGGGACAGGACCTGGGTGTTCTGCCCTCTAAGAACATAAGAACATAAAAAGAGCTTGCTGGATCAGGCCAATAGCCCATCTAGTCCAGCATCCTATTCTCAGAGTGACCAATCAGTTGAGATAAGAGCAGCAGCTGCTGCCGCCTAGATGTGTCATGGATCCAAAAGTAAATTGGGCATGGGTAGGCTGAAAAAATGTTACTTGGTACTAGTTATGCCATGAGTATTATTCAGTTTTTGCCAAGGTTGTACATACAAGAACATTCTACTTATTCAGGAAATGGGGTTTTAAACCCTTCAGAGGCTCACTGTGAATTGTTTGCAAGGCACTTTAAGGGTAATGTGGCTTGACTCTGTAGCAGTCTTGATGTGCCATCCACATCTACTGTAGTCCCCAGTGAGGTGTCCAGTGCAACATCTGCTGCAATTTCTTGGGATTGGTTTCAGTTGATGCGGCCTGATGATGTGGACAAGGTGCTTGCAATGATGTAGCCAGCAATGTGTCCTCTCGACCCTTGCCCTTCTTGGCTTATTAAAGCTTGCCAAGGGGGTTTGACCAAGTGGATCCAAGATGTGGTCAAAGCATCAGTGCAGGAGGGAATGGTTCCAGCCCCCCTGAAAGAGGAGGTGATCTGACCTCTCCTGAAAAAGCCTACCCTGGACCAATTGGTTTGTGACAACTACCACCCAATTGCAAATACCCCCTTTTTAGGGAAGGTGATTGAGAGGGCTGTGGTGCAGTAATTGCAAGTACCCTTGGATGAAACAGTGTTGGGGAATTTGGGGAACTTGGACTGGGGGTCCTTGAAGAAATGTGAAGACACAGGCTTGAAGCAAAAAGGTAGGCCTTTATTCTTTACAAGCGTACGCAGGGTCAGCCTCCCAGAGTGCCTGGTGAGGACTGCAATGAGGCACAATCTGCATGGCTCTTTTATACAGTACTAAGTGCAGCATGTGACATTAGTTTACCAATCCCACAAGTTCCTTCCCACATAATATAACAGTTCCTCCTCTCTGCAGTATTTCCAAACCAATCAGAAAACATTAGGTAATTCTACTCTCTAGTTATCTGAACACGTGTACAGGTAATTTGTCATTGTTTTAATATACTTCTTCCAATATTCTGTCTGTCTTACTAATAGCACCATTGTTCTGCTGTTCCCCTTGACTAATGCTCTTCCAGGCCAGTTGAAACCAGTTACTACCATACACTACATTCTACTACTGTGAGTGGGCGTTCATGCATACCCGGTACTTTCTATATTCCATTGTTCCTGATCGGGTAGGCTGACCCAGGTACACCTGGAGATACTGGCTCAACCAGAGCTTGGAAGATTACTTTTAAAAAGTAATAAATTACAGTTACAATTACTTGGCCCAAAAAAGTAGTAATTACCGTTACAATTACAATTGCTCTGAAAGTAACTGATTACTTTACTTTTTCTCAAAAGTAATCACTACAATTACATTTCAGTTACTTTTTAAAAAAAACTCCTACAAGGTGCTGGCCTTGGCTGCTGCACATCTAAGAAGCCTAAAACAATATTAAAAATAAACACACACACACAGGGGGTAGTAGAATAAAAAAATTTATCTGTAAGATTAACATAATGGCATAACAGAATCTCACATCCCCCCAAGCAATGATGATACCCCAACTCTTGAAATCAAATTTTACACTTGAAATGCTTCTATAATATGTTTCTGTTATGTCTCAAAAGAACAAGATGCTCAAAGAGCATGTCAGATAAGGAATGTCTTTTCACAGTCATTACGTTGCCACCAGTACTGAACAGGCGTTCTACTGCGGCGCTTGAAGGCATGCCTGTGTTGTGCTGCAAAAAACACCGCAGCACACGTGGAAAGCCATGGAGTAATGACACTTCCCTGCTGGGAGACCTCAGGTACCTCACCAGTTCCTCCTCAGCAGTGTCCACTGCTGACTTCTTGCCCTGGGGCAGAAAGTTAAAGAAGTCATCTTCTAAGTCATCTCCTTCCTGGTCTTTATCTGAAGACTGATCACTGTCCTCATTAAGTACACCCATCTTTATTTCAGCTTTCAACAAGGCTTCCATTGTGTATCTAAGAAAGAGAGAGGATATGTTAACACATATATGTTAGGAAACCATCATCTGCTCTTCATTTCCTGATGCTTGTCATGTCCCCTGGTTCAGGGTCCAGCCTGAGCCTGTGGATGATGACATGGAAGGTAGGAAGGTGACCAAGTCACCACACTCATGGAGCAGCACAGCAGACCCTTAAGGATTACCTGCAGCAACCCAAGGTTGTGATGAGGAGCCCCAGGAAGACAAGGCCCAGCCCCTGCCTACCACCTTAAGCCCTCTGATGCCTCCCTTGAGACAACATTTCCCTTGGAGTAATCCACCCAAAGGGCTTCCCTAATGTTCTTACTTGTTGGTATGGGTGGTGGCCTGACACGATTCCAGCCAATCTAGTTTGAAGCGAGGGTGTACGCAGGCTGCCAGAAGAAGCCTCTTGTCCTCCCAGATAGCTGCAAACTGCTTTCTTAGGGCTTCGCGCACACCTCTCAGCAGCTGAAAGCAGTATGTGTACCTCTCAGGTTTGTTTTCCAGTCCTTCTAACTTGCGGTCCAGATTGCAGAGCGTTGGTAGCAAATACCCCATGAACATGCCGTTCTCCCGTTGCAGGATATCTAGGGACTGGGCTAGTGGCTCCATAATCTCTGTGTATTCCTGCACCACTTCAATCTCAGCAGCTGTGATCCTGGACAAGGAGCAGCGGTCCATTATGGCATGCATTTTTAGTGGCACAGTTGACAGGAGCTCATGTAGTTGCTTCAACGCATCAAAGGTGGAATTCCACCTGGTCTTATTCGGTACCTTCAGATACACACCACATTGCGCATGGATATACTCAGCAATCTGTGCTGACTGGTTCTGCTTGGACCACAACTTGCTGCACTTTCCCATCAAGGAACGAAACTGTTTCTTGAAAGGACCAAGAAGACTACTTTTGGAGGAGTCAGAAAGCATGGCCTCTATGTCTTGTGTTACCACAAGGTTGAGGGTGTGGCTAGCACATCTCTGGTGTGGTGGTAAAACAAAATCCTCTCCTGAGTCTGCAGCTTCTTCCTCTGCCTCAGGTCCTGTGTCCAGGATCTCACAGATAGGCACAAACTCCACCTCAGCCTCCTCCTCCTCCTGGTTATCACCATCATCGTCACTGGTGCCTGCAGCTTTCACTGGTTCTTTGGCCATGAAAACTCTGAACGCTTTCACAAAGTTGGAGCCATTGTCTGTAGTAGTGCACATAACTTTGTTGTGGATCCTGTACTGCACATGTACATCATGCAGTGCTTTTGAAAGGACATCATATGTATGGCGCCCCTTCAGACGCTTACAAGCCAAGGCCCGGCCTCACGTTTCAGGGTAGTTGGGTTGATCCAGTGGGCTGTTACCCCAAAGTAACTCTTCTTGCCATTGGTCCAACAATCTGCAGTGGTTGCTATATATGCCACAGCACCCATTCGGTTTGCAAGAGTTTCTCTCATGTGGCATGCTCTCTTCTCAGTTCTGTCTCTCAGAGTCTTGGCACATATGATGGTGAGATCTTGGGGAGTCCAATGCGAACCAGATTAATGAATGATGGTTTGTCCACAGTCTGAAGTGGTAATGTCTCCTCTACAATGAAATCAATGATTCTCCTGTCGAGATTGCTCTGGGTGACAGGCTCCCTGCCAGATCCCCATCTCTCAAGGGTTGTCTGCTGCTGCTTCAGCATTTTGGGAGGAGGGGTGTCATGCATTGGTTCAGGAAGGCCACATCTCCTTGCCTTTATTGCTTCTTCAATTGCTCTCAGCTTCTCAGGGTGTGCCCCCTGAGGAAGAAGAACAAAGCATGAATCCAAGAAAAAATGGAAGAGGAACTTCACAATTTAAACATAAATAGACAATGGACACTCTTTGAGGACCAGCATGACAAAGGCTTACCTCAAAATGTTTCTTCACATTGGATGAGGGGGAAACAGCTGATCTCAGATTTTTGATCCTTGGAAGGCAGTAATTGCATCGTACAACAACATTTTTCCCACTCTGGCTCACAAATGTACAAGCTTTCTCAAAGCCAAACCATGGTACTTGCTGTTCTGCAGATGTGGCTGTGGGCAACTGGCACTGCTTCATGCCCTCCTCCTCCTCGTGCACAGGGCCTCCTTTCTGAACCTCACTCTCTAGTTTTGCCTCCTCAGGATCAACAAGCTGTGACTCAAGTGGCCGCACTAACTGACTGCTGCTCTCAGCAGCAAAACCTGCAACAGGCATCTCTGTAATAAACAAGAGATAATGCTCCTATATGGGTGAACTTCAGCTGTGATGTGCCCCCATCTCTTCCCCATGCTGCAAGATCCCCCAGTCAGAGTGGAAGTAAGCAGGTCGATAGCACAATTAAAAGAGATCCTATTTGCATCATTTGTGCTCACTGAATAACCCTGCCTGGCCCAGTCTAACCTATTATCTCACAGGGTTGTTGTGAGAACAAAATGAGACTAGGGTTCAAATCCCCACATAGCCATGAAGCTCACTGGGTGACCTTGGGCCAGTCACTGCCTCTCAGCCTCATGAAAACCCTATTCATAGGGTCACCATAAGTTGGAATCAACTTGAAGGCAGTACATATATTTTTTATTTTGAATATGATGATTATGATAATAAATATGCAGCATTTCAAATTAATTCTGTATGGGAAGCATTCCATGCCAAGCTTGGAAAACCAAGGTTGAGGTATAAAATGTAGACAAAAATACTTTTGACAAAATGCTGTTTATCTTTTATATCTATATCTGTAATTAGCAATACAGCTGAATGATGTATGTAAAGTATTTTTTCTTTCCCTTTTCTTTTTTATTAATATTTTAGTACTACTGCTAAAGTTCTGATGAAAGAATAAAGCATTCATTAGCCAAATTCAAATGATTAGAACACATCACATAAATCCACTGAAGTTGGAGTTTTTGCCATAGAAAATGAAAAAAACATATAACCTATGATAGCCCTATAGACAATCAGAACTAATATAAAACCCTATTGCTTCTCATTTGCAAATCTTGCAAGATCTAAGGTAACTCTAGATCATGTGAGTTCAGGTGACGCATGTTATGTACATTTGTATAGATATTAGCAGAGATTGTCAACAGTCTATGATGCTTGTGTGTGCCAATGTGTGTGTTTGTGGCAAGCTTTTACCCTGCACTGAGATCACTGAGACTTAAGACTTAGTAAAATAAGAAAAGCTATTTCATTTATAGAAATACATCGTAGATAGGAAAGGCATACCTAGTTCTAAGTAACTAACTTGGAGGCGCAACACCCAGGTTTGGGAGTTGCCCTCACTGCCCCTTCTTCATGTGTACTGGAGAGTGACAGAATAGGGCTAGAAGCAAATAGAAAGCAAAAATGGAAAGTAGGGTAACATCTAAAGAAATACTCCCCTTTACATCTCTCCTTTCTTTCTTTCTTTCTATATATATTTTTATTTATATTTATATATATCCCGCCCTTCCTCGCAGTAGGAGCCCAGGGCGGCACTGACAGTGGTTGACCTTCACTTCCTAAAAAGCAGTAATGATGAAACCCCTCAACATTGCCTATTGCAGCCTGTGCAGCTTTGGCACTGTTCATCTTATTGAAGCTTACTTGAGCTTCTGCTTTTTGCACCTGCACATTCTTTTCTAGGCAGCAATTGTGTTGCAGTGACTGCACCACACAGCCTGAGACTTCTCTCCTCCTTGCTTTGGTCACCACATGGCAATGTCATCAAGAAAGGGCTTGCACATAAATACACAAGCCTGGGCTGTGATGAGAACAGATTAATCTCAACTCTGAAATTCACTGTATGCGAACTGAACGGTACTTGTCTTTCTGGTCAAATGATTTTTTTTTTAAAAAAAACCAACTCTAGGGCTACAAGCTTTAATTTTCAGCAGATTAATTAACTAAAAGGAGAGTTGATTAATCAGTGGGGCCTATTTTTATTGGTAAGAATGAGTTTTAATATGAGACACTTGTTTATTGTTTTTAGAGTAATTTTGTGTGTTACTGTACCGGGGAATGCATGAAACAATAACAAAGATCAGCCTTGATTTTTTTTAACTGTGTGCCCTAGAGCTTCTGTATTGAATTCTTCATTGTCTTGCACTCCTTTTAATTATTATATTCTGGAAATTCTCATAGATTTGAAGTCCTGGTGATAAGCAAATCAATTGAAATGTAATTGATCAGTTTATTGAAAGGGAGAGGATTAATCAGTTAAACATTTTAATTTTACAGATATTCAGCTGCAATAAATGGATTTTTTTCAACAAGAGGTGATCTTCACAGTACCCCGCCTGGGGATGCTGTTGGAGAGAATGGGGTTTACAGGAGTTGTCTCTCTCTGGGACTGGGAATCTCTCTCTCACAGAACATGAGTTTGAGAGCTGGGGGACTGAGAGGAGGAGCTGCAAGGACCCTACTTCTCACCTCATCTCTGCCAAGAACAAAAAAATCAGCCTTAAGCCATTTATTATACGCCTAATGATTTATTATTATTATTATTATTATTATTATTATTATTACTGAGACAGTTTTTGTCCCACATACAATTCAGTCTTGTGATTAAACAGGACAAAAATACAAATAAAAAGAAAGATGGAGTTCAAATAAATATACAATAAAAAGCTAGCCGGCATTTTAAAAGGCAGGAGTGCTCTGTCTGGATAAATACAGCACACAGGTATGCATGGGAACAAGGGGGAGAGTTCAAAAAGGGGGGAAAGGAAGAGAAGTAGGCCGTGGGGGGGCAGAAGGTGCCGCGGAGGCAGCAGCGAGATAAGGAGAGGCACACACACACACACAAATCATCATCACTCACCTCCACAGCTCTTCGCCATTCTGCTGCTGCCTTCTCCTCCGTTGTCCTTGCCTTGGCTTTTTTTCCTCTCAGAGGCTAGCAGGCCCTACCTATTCACCTTTTCCAGAGCTTGGAAAAGTTATTTTTTGAACTACAATGCCCATCAGCCCAATCCAGTGGCCATGCTGGCTGGGGCTGATGGGAGTTGTAGTTCAAAAAAGTAACTTTTCCAAGCTCTGCAAGATCACGAGGGAAGAGAGAGTCTGTGCAGAGGTCCAATCAGTGTGAGGCACATGTCTTGTGTTCACCAATCACAGCCAGGAGCTGACTTCCCCTTGTTCCCGCCCCCAAGTAACGTCCAACCTAACGTGGAAACGTTAAAGTTGCAGCTGAAAAGTAGGGAAATTACTAGTCGTTCTGTTACTTGCCAAATGTAATGGAATTACCCACTCGTTATTTAAAATTGTAATGAATTACAAGTAACTCGTTAAAAATAACGAGTTACTTCCAAGCTCTGGGCTCAACTTAGGGTGACTGGAAGTTCATGAGTACCACAGTTCTATTAATTTGCTAGAAATTCCATTCCTTACTTAAAGAAAATGCATAGCTATAGAGAAAGGGTTATGATTAAAGTGCTGGACTATGACTGGAGACCACATAGTTAAGGAAGACACTGGGTGATTCTGAGCCAGCCATTATCTCTCAGCCTCAGAGGAATGGAAAAGGCAAACTACTTCAGACTTTTACCATGAAAACTCACTTACGAAGTTTGTATTCTACTTATAAAGACTGAAATTAAACACACTGGGACATCTTAGAAATGAGTACTAAAACTCAAAGTTTCTCTCATTCCTACTTTGATAATGTTAGAAAGTTTTCCACTAGTCATATCATATATATATGATTGCCAACTATTTCCTTCACTAATAATTAGTTTCGCAGGATCAAACAGTTTGAAATATCAATCATGGGTTACATGCTCATTTGCTTCCAAACAATATACCCATTAATTATAGTTAATCATACACACAGGCCTGTTTGCTTCATCTCATGGGTTGAGAAGTTCAAACTGAACTTCAGTTGCGTCTCTGTGAAACTGGATTTTGGGGTCTCATAAGGCTTGTGGGCCTTTTGCTTAGTCCCTTGTGATTTTTCTTGTTTCATAAATATATACCTTCTAATATATATGTTTATATGTGTGGATATATAAAAATTCTCCATTAACAGTTTATTTTAACCCATTCCAGTCTGGGTTCAAGCCTGGTTATGGGAATGAATCAGCCTTGGTTGCCCTGATGGATGACCTTTATCGGGAGGACAGGGGGAATGTGACCCTGTTATTCTTACTTGATCTCTTGGTGGCTTTTAATACCATTGACCATGGTTTCCTTCTGGGCTGTCTTGGTGAGATGGGTATCAGAGGCACTGTTTTACAGTGGATCCGATCCTATCTCCAAGGCCATTTTCAGAGAATAGCATTGGGTGATTGTCTTATGGCAGTTGTGCTGTGGGGTGCCACATGGTACCATCTTGTCCCCATGCTGTTTAACATCTATATGAAGCCCTTGGGAAAGGTCATCAGGAGATTTGGGGTGAGGTGTCAGCAGCGCTGATGATACCCAGTTCTATATCTCTGTAACATCTGAATCTGGAGATGCTGTGCAAGCCCTGGAACGCTGCCTGGACTCAGAGGTGGGCTGGATGAGGGCCAATAAACTAAGTCTGAATCCTAGCAAGATGAAGGCATTGTGGGTTGGTAGTTCCTGAGTTCGGATAATTGCCAATTGCCTGCTTTGGATTGGGTCATGCTCCCTATGAAAGAGCAGGTCCATAGTCAGCGGGTGCTCTTGGTTCCATTTTTGTCACTAGAGGCCCAGGTGACCTCAGTGGCTAGGAGTGCCTTTTAACAGCTTTGGCTGGTAAGATAGCTGTTTCTGGACTGGGATAACCTGACCACTGTTGTCCATGTACTGGTAACCTCCAGGCTGGATTACTGTAATATGCTGTATGTTGGACTGCCCTTGAAGTTGGTCTGGAAGCTGCAGTGGTGGCACAACTACTCACTGGGGCAGGGTATTGCCAACATGTCACCCTACGGCAGAGTATATTTGTTGATCTCCAAAAGATTGGTAAAAGAGGTACATCTTCACCGTTCTCCAAGAAAATATAATATTGAAGCGAGATGCATCTCTGTGGGGCAATTGTTCCAAAGCTTTGGAGCTGCCACTGAGAAAGCCCTACTATGGGCCCCACAATCAGTGGAGGCTGGCCCATTAGGACTAATATGGCACTGTCCCGCCAATCAGTCTGCCCTCAGAAAGTCCCCACCTGACTGCCTTTTTCCTTCTATCCAGTCTAGGGGCTGGTGTTAGCTGTTGGCATCCTCCTCCTTGGCCACAGTGTTGTCCCTTGTAGATCTTGGCAGGGGAGGAGGATGAGGACAAAACTAGAATTAGTTGGCTCTGCATCTTATAGATACTGGCTCCACCCTACCTTCTGCCTCACCAGCCACTGCCTGCAATGCTGATCTCATCCCTTGTTGAGACACCAGGAGTAAGGGGAAAGGAGAAGAAACCACCACAGATCAGGACTGAGTGACCCACAGCTAAATTACAATATTTTTTTCACATGATGTGACAATGAACTGGGCCATCCCTCTTTGTCTTCCTAGGAATTTGTCTTCCTCCAATGGCTGCCTATTAGCTACTGCACTAAGTTCAAGATTCTGGTTTTGGTGTACAAAGCTCTATATAGCTTGGTATCAACATACCCGAAAGACTATCTTACCCCTTATATATCCAGTTGATTACTATGCTCTTATCAGGAGGTCCATTCCGCACAACATAGGAAATGGACCTTTAGTGTGGTGGTACCTACTCTTTGGAATTCCCTCCCCTTATATATTAGACAGTCTCCATCTCTGTTATCTTTTCGGCATCTACTGAAGACCTTCCTCTTTCATCATGCCTTTTAAGTAGAGACCTTATCCCAATCTGCATCTGTGTCAGAATTGCTTTTAATATATTTTAAAGCTTTAAAAAAATGTTTTTAAAGCCTTTTTTTAAAAGTTGTTTTTAAAGATGTTTTGTTTTAATATGTTTTAAGGATGTTCTCTTGTAATATATTTTAAAGTCTGTTTTTATGATGTTTTAGACAGAGCTGAACTTACAAAATCTGAACAGGGTGGTTTATAACAGATGCTATTGGAGGTCGCTGATTCATAGAGTTGCCATAAGTCGTAATCGACTTGAAGGCATATAACAACAAAGAGTGTGTTTCGTGCCTTTGGTTGCCCTCCTGGGCTCCTACTGGGAGGAAGGGTGGGAAATAAATCTAATAAATAAAATAAAATAAAATAAATTCAATAGCACTGGTTGTGCTTCTGGTGATGAGAGATTTTGACTTGAAGCACTACAAAAGCCTAAAAATAGAGTTCAGCATAACCAAAGTGCAAGAAATAAAAAGGAAGTCAAGAGCACTGATGTGCTCTAAAAATAATTGGCTGGGATTGGGGGCTTGCTCTCACCCAGTGGGACTTTTGACTGGGTCACTCCTTTGAACAGCAGGGTCCCAAGCCATATCACAGCTTCCCTCAGTTTCAAAAGGCTTTTGCTATTCAGTATGAGCAGGATGCTGTCAAAATAGATATGACTCCATGAGAAGTACTGTATATGTGAGTAGGGATGGAAGGATCCATCAGTTTCAGTTCTCCCCGTTTCTTTTTTTCCCAGTCTTAAATTCAGTTCTCAAAAAAAACCCTCATGAAAATTCTTCAGCATTTTAGTGCAAATTTATCCTAATTTTTTAATGCTGTTTTAACTAATGTACACATTTTTGCAAGCAATTTGTCTTAATATAATGCATTTTTTCAATATATTCATGTTTATGGACACTTTCACTAACATGCATTTTTGTAAATATTGCTTAGTTGGAGAAC
Source organism: Rhineura floridana (assembly GCF_030035675.1). NCBI lineage: Eukaryota > Metazoa > Chordata > Lepidosauria > Squamata > Rhineuridae > Rhineura > Rhineura floridana. The sequence goes on from NC_084488.1 coordinate 85,355,179, forward strand.
TGCATCACAAAAGTTAGGTAAGTGTGAATTTCAAAAGGATGGTGTGTTTCTGTTCTCATATTGTTTTGGAAACTGAGAATTTGATAAATTTGGCTTAAAAGCAAACTAAATTGAATTTCTCCCACATCGTACTTCTGAGTAGACATGTATAGGATTGAACTGTCACTTGCAACTCTCTTTGGTTGGATCAGGATCCATAGCCTTATTAAGGGAGTTGTATTTTATGTAACATATTAATCCTCCTTCCAGTGTTTCCCAAACTTTTTTAATCTTTTTGTTGCTGGACTACAGTTCCCATAATTCCTGACCATTGGCCATGCTGGCTGGGGCTGATGGGAGTTGTAGTCCAGCAACAAAAAAATTAAAGAAGTTTGGGAAACACTGCATCAATGCCTCTGAATGTTCTTGTTTCTCATTTTAAAGAAAGTAGATTTGATGTTGATGACAATGAATCCCTTGGAGTCTTTTTAATAATGCTAGTACTGCAAGCTCAGATTTTGCACTTTCCAGCCAGATTAACTGTAATAAGATTGTGAGGATAATAGTACTTAGTATTTATAGCACATAGCAGCTTTCATCTTCTGGATATCAAAATGCTTTACAAACATTAATAATTAAACTTCATATCATTCCTTAGAGGTAAATCTTTTTCATTTTAGTGGTTGATTGTCTCATTAAAACAAGTCACTGTCCATATGGGTTCTGCTGTTCCTGGGACTTTTCTTGTTTTTCAGTTTTGATACAATTTAGTTCTGATTCATTTTGCAATTGACAGGTTTGCTTTATTTTGTTTCTTTTCAGGAGACAGGAAGTATATTTGTTAACTCAACACATCAGAAGATAGATGGTCTTATTTCTCATTTGTCATTATAGAGTTTCTGTAACTCTGTAAAGCATAGGTGGGGAACTTGTAGCTTTCTGGATGTTGATGGACTCCAACTTCCATCTAGCATGGCCAACATTGGGAGTTGTAGTTCAGCAACATCAGGAGGACCATAGGCTCCCTATTCCTGCTACAAAGTTTTCAAGATTTTGCCACTAGGAAGAAAAAAATATAATTCTCTCCAAGAAATCTACCAATGTGCATAATTCTTCGTAACATTTATATTCCGCTTTTTCTTCCAGAAGCATAGCACAGCAGCCTACATGGGACTGGAATTTCTCTTTATCTTTGCAAGATAAGCCTGCCCCTGTGAGGCAGGCTTGGCTGACAGCGTGTACCTGGCCTGATTTGTATCCTGATCTTCCCCAGTCTAGTCTCTAGCCACTGAGTCTCCAACATGGTGCTGGTGGACACCCAAACACCTTTAGACACTATCCTTGGTACTCACCAAGGTAACCTCTCAACTTTTATTTCTTTAAATTATGTGTGTATGTGTTTGCTTATTTTAACTATTTTGCCTGATTTTGCAAGGGGTGGTAGTTTTCTCAGCATCATCAGTTTTTCTCTGTGGAATGGGGTATTTTGTATGGGCATGGTAGATTTCCAAATGTGGCCCTGGGCCCAAAAAGGTTGGGGGGCCCTGCTCTAATCAGTGCACCACACTATTTTAGGAAGGAATTTGTTTCCTGTAGGGTAAATTATTCTTACATCTATTTTCAAGTTATATTTACAACATTTGATTTCAGAGATGGTTCAGTGTAGTGGGCAATGACTGTGACTATGACCCTGGAAGTAGAGATGGGTGAGCAGCATGCTGCTTGCCTGGAAAATCAGTTGGGCACTTTAAACCCTCAAAAACCCTCACTTCTTTTTTTTTGCATTGTTTGAACATCTGAAGTGTCTGGTTGAAATGCCTGATTCTCTCTTCTACCAGTCTGAAGCGGTAAAGGTTTAGCATCTCAGCAGGGCCACCCCAGAATGTTTTCTTGCCTAAAGGGCAGGTAATGCCCTACCTATCATTTCTTGTCCAGAAGCCAAACAGGCTGGCAGCTGAATTGTACTTCATTGCTGGAGACAGAACAGTGTCCTCCTCCGCATCTGGGAGTATTCTGATGTCACCTTCCAGCAACTGCTGCCTGAGGCAGCCGTCTCACTTTGTCTAGTGGTAGGGCTGCCCTGAATCTCAATGAGAGCTAGGCCCAGGAGTCAGGAACTCCATGTTATGGCTTCATATCAGTCCTGGTACCACTCTTTTTAGGACTACAGATTGTGGCTTCAACAGTAATTAATGGCATTACTGAATGATGTTGCCTCAGGGCCATCAATGTCCCCCAAAAGTTCAAAGCTCAGTGAAAGATATATCACCCACTCTGTTCCCAACACCATTCACTCTTGGATGATGAACAAAACATTTCTTTCCTTTTTAAAGAAACAAAACAAGAATCACCTTCCTTATTGGAACAAGAGCTCTCTATTGTAATCATTGGCATTTGCATTAACCAAATATTTTTACCTCATTTTTAAATGCTACCCTGCTGACTTAGCATCTTGTCATTAATTTCTTTGTCACTTAATCTTTATTACAAGGCAAACAAACATCATTAGGATTATTATAGAGCAGTGGACCAGCTAATAGCCATGATTGGCTGATAACCTAATAGTGCAATCACTGTAAGTGATCAGAGTGTATGAATGAGCTATTTTTAATGCCTGTGTGAGATCCAGCAATTGTATAGGTCTGAAATAATAAAAAAGGTCTTCTCAGGTTGAGAATCTTCAGTTCCCTTGCATCCTTTACAGGTCTCATATGCCCAGGTGCACAAGGACCAGCCAGTTGGGAATAAGTCTCCAAGGCTCATGAAGCATTGCATTGTCCTCTCTTTTCTGTGGGTAGCTTCTGATCCGGATGAGGAGCAAAGCACTGCTCCCCTCACCAAGGGCCTGATGTCGATCAGGATCCCCACCCCACCCCCACACCTATTATTTTGCAAATAGCATGATATTTAGTTTGGGCCTTACCATCATGAAACTTCCGCTCTGCAATAAAGTTACAGATGATCTCCCATGCATTGAAATAATGTGTTAGGGCCATTGTGAGGCTGCAGAGGCTAGCTCTATCCTGCCCCCCACCCCAACAATGCTTGTAGTGGCCATATCCCACATTGTCTTTTCATCCAGCTGGTGTGTGAAGGGGCTGTATGCACTTACTGATGTATGCTCATAGACATTCCCCTTGGAGGAGCTCTACACGTGTGCATCAGTATGCACACAGAGCCATATATCATACACCAGCTCAATGCTCAGTGGAGGACATGGCTGCTGGGCGTGTTGGGAGTGCGGGTGTTGTCAATGCAGTGGTGGAGTTTGTATGATCCCCCTACAAGGTGTCTTACTGCAGAGCTTCATTCTCACAAAATATATCAGGTATTTATAGTGTCAAGGCCCCTGTGATTTGTCACAGATTTTTAGGATTGTAAAGAGGGATGTCTACAAGTGATCTTATTTCTCCTTATTACACTAAGGAGGGAGGATCTGTCCACAAGGAAGTTCCCAGACTGTGGTGGGAATCCAAAATACATTTACTAGGAAATATGCACCATTGAATGCAGTGGAACTTTACTCAGTATGCACGCATTTAGTAAATTGCACTCAGATCCTGCTTGCAGGGTACCCCTAAGCATCTGGTTGGACACTGTGAGAACAGGATGCTTGGACTAGGTGGTGATTTGTTCTCTTCCAGCAGGGCCCTTCTTATGTTCTTATGCATAGGATTGTGCTGTCCAGCAACTTCCTGTTCTAAGTTACCACTTTAAATATATCCACAGCAATGTTAGTCTAGTTTTATTGGTAATAAACAAAGCAGGTCACTTAGGCAAACAAATGCTTTTGGTCCCTGCATGCTAGTTTTCTCACAATGCATGGCATACTTTTACATGAAGGAGACAACTTATTAAATTAATACTTCCTTTCTCTTTTCTTTCCCTTCCCATTCACTTTCAGCCAGGCCTTAGCTTCCTTGAAGTAATTGCTCTGAGAGTTTTTTGGGTATTGATTCTAAGCAGGCATTTTTGTTGCCCGAAAAAGTGACATTGTGGTGGTATTCAATGGAAATCAATTAAATACAATAATAAATTATTTTGTAGGGTGTCTTGGGACACAGAACACTAATGCATTCCAAATGCAGGCAGGACATTCACTTGCCTGACTATTATGTGTGCTGTATTATTATTTCCCTCTTTCTTGTCCTAGTAATTACTTTAGCAGTTCTTTAAATAAAAAAACCCTCTAATTTGGACAATTGTCAAAGATTCTGCTTCTGTTGCTGCTTTTGTTATTCAAAGATGTGCATTTGCTTTCAACTAAATACAGAAGCTTGTCTCAAATTATCTCTGACTGGTCTTTTTGTATCTACAGTTCTTATTGCTTGAATGTTCCGAACATGCCATCATGGCACACCATGTATGCAATGTGTAGCTCTTTAGTGGACATACATCATTAAACCAATCTGCAGCTTCCAGAACTCACAAGACTTGGGTCTGTATTCAAGATCCTCAGTCTTTCCCATTCATTGATTTTCTTTTTTGATAAACCCATCATTTCTGTGATCATTTTGTATTACTTTATGGTATTTTATGTTGTTTACCACTTTGATATTTTATGTTAGCAGGCTGTATATAAATGCTTTTATAAATAAATAAAATACATTGAGATTAGCTTTATAAATCCTTTTTTTAAAAAAAAAACAGGCTAATTTTATCATTTTGTTGCCTGACATGGTCACATATACTAGTTTCTACCTGTAACAGATAGAACAGAATACACAGGGAGATAGGCAAATCCGTATTCCATTTTGGACAGACATGCTAGTGATATTACGTTTTAGCAGAAGGGCCCAACTGATATACATCTAGGCTACTATAGCGATGGAAGGACCAGCCTAAGCCCATTCGATGTTCGTTTTATTTGCACTTAGTCATAGGCCTGCTCTGTCCCCCCCCTTTTTTTGGCAAACTTTCCAGAAGAATGTATGAAAAATCTGCATGTTAATTCTACACATTTTGTACAAATTCTTACTGTAAAATACACATTTTTCAGTTCCGTTTCAACCAATAACATATTTTTTTTGTACACATTTAAGAACACAAGAACATAAGAAGAGCCTGCTGGATCAGGCCAGTGGCCCATCTAGTCCAGCATCCTGTTCTCACAGTAGCCACCCAGGTGCCTGGGGGAAGCCTGCAAGCAGGACCCGAGTGCAAGAACGCTCTCCCCTCTTGAGGCTTCCGGCAACTGGTTTTCAGAAGCATGCTGCCTCTGACTAGGGTGGCAGAGCACAGCCATCATGGCCAGTAGCCATTGATAGCTCTGTCCTCCATGAATTTGTCTAATCTTCTTTTAAAGCCATCCAAGCTGGTGGCCATTACTGCATCTTGTGGGAGCAAATTCCATAGTTTAACTATGTGCTGAGTAAAGAAGTAGTTCCTTTTGTCTGTCCTGAATCTTCCAACATTCAGCTTCTTTGAATGCCCACGAGTTCTAGTATTATGAGAGAGGGAGAAAAACTTTTCTCTATCCACTTTCTCAATGCCATGCATAATTTTATACACCTCTATCATGTCTCCTCTCACCTGCCTTTTCTCTAAACTAAAAAGCCCCAAATGCTGCAACCTTTCCTCATAAGGGAGTCGCTCCATCCCCTTGATCATTCTGGTTGCCCTCTTCTGAACCTTGTCCAACTCTATAATATCCTTTTTGAGATGAGGCGACCAGAACTGTACACAGTATTCCAAATGCGGCCGCACCATAGATTTATACAACGGCATTATGATATCGGCTGTATTATTTTCAATTCCTTTCCTAATTATCCCTAGCATGGAATTTGCCTTTTTCACAGCTGCTGCACACTGGGTCGACATTTTCATCATGCTGTCCACTATAACCCTGAGGTCTCTCTCCTGGTCGGTCACCGCCAGTTCAGACCCCATGAGTGTATATGTGAAATTCAGATTTTTTGCTCCAATATGCATAATTTTACACTTGTTTATATTGAATTACATTTGCCATTTTTCTGCCCATTCACTCAGTTTGGAGAGGTCTTTTTGGAGCTCTTCGCAATCCCTTTTTGTTTTAACAACCTTGAACAATTTAGTATCATCGGCAAACTTGGCCACTTCACTGCTCACTCCTAACTCTACGTCATTAATGAACAAGTTGAAAAGTACAGGTCCCAATACTGATCCTTGAGGGACTCCATTTTCTACAGCCCTCCATTGGGAGAACTGTCCATTTATTCCTACTCTCTGCTTTCTGCTTCTTAACCAATTCCTTATCCACAAGAGGACCTCTCCTCTTATTCCATGACTGCTAAGCGTCCTCAGAAGTCTTTGGTGAGGCACCTTGTCAAACGCTTTTTGAAAGTCTAAGTACACTATGTCCACTGGATCACCTCTGTATGCTTGTTGACACTCTCAAAGAATTCTAATAGGTTACTGAAACAGGACTTCCCCTTGCAGAAGCCATGCTGGGTCTGCTTCAGCAAGGCTTGTTCTTCTATGTGCTTAGTTAATCTAGCTTTAATAATAATTCTACCAGTGTTCTGATTTCTGATTTTCAAATTTAAAATATGAATATATATTGTGCACAGTTTTGTGGATTCAAATATCCAAGGAAGTGCATCATCTGATTGATAGTTGTGTTACAATCTGCAGGCAAGTTTGGGTATGTCAAATGTGAAAAGCAGACATTGGGTGGTAATCCTACTCAGCGTAGACCCACTGAAGTTAATAAACATGATTAACTTAGGGTTATTAATTTCAGTGGGTCTGCTTTGAGTAGCATCTAGTTGAATACAACCCTGAATGAATGTCTTCATCATCCTTAGGATGACAACAGAGTTTGCATGATGGAAGATATATGCGGGTAACCCTCCCCTCTTATATAACAATGCCTTTTACTGTATTCCACATAGCACTGCCATACACCTACAGTTTGAACATTTGACTTCACTTTGTAAAACAATCAAGGTTGTTTCTTTCTCCTCCACATTTAAGGTATATAATTACCTGCAAACTCTCATGGCCATAAAAGCTTATGCCACAATACATGTGCTAGGCTTTAGTTCTCATCACTGTTGTTTTCCTGCAACAGGCCAGATATATGAAAACAAGATGGTTATCTGTTTGAATTAAGAGAGCCAACAGAGCAACACACATCTTTGAAGTCCTTACGATGGAATGTGGTGGGTCACAAATTACTCCAGTTGTTTGTGTTGGCTTTCTGTAGTTTTCTGGGCTTAACTGTTCAAGTTTATATATTAATGGTAAATAGGAACCTACTTATCTTACAGAAAACATAGGACATATGAGAATAAAGGAAGCTATAGGAAGAGCTACAGCCCTTCCCCATTTCCTTCCTTATATTTTCTCTTACCCCATAGTATTATTTATTTATTTATTTATTTAATTACATTTCTAAACCGCCCTATAGCTAACAGCTCCCAGGGCGGTGTACAACACGATAAAACCACAATATTTAAAATACAAACAAGTGTGTATTGCGCATACAATTATAAAACATATTTAAAAACAGAGTAAAAGAAAATAAACATACGATTAAATTAAAATAAAAAGCTTAAAATGCCTGGGTGAAGAGGTGGGTTTTTACCTGGCGCCGAAAAGATGACAAAGAAGGCGCCAGGAATATCTCATCTGGGAGGGTATTCCATAATTCAGGGGCCACCACCGAAAAGGCCCTAGATCTTGTTACTGTTTTCCGGGCCTCTGTATGAGTTGGGACCCGGAGAAGGGCCTTAGACGTCGAGCGGAGTGAACGGGTAGGAACATAGCGAGAGAGGCGTTCCATCAGATATTGCGGTCCAGTGCCATTAAGGGCTTTATAGGTAAGGACCAACACTTTGAATCTGGCCCGGAAACGTATTGGGAGCCAGTGCAGTTGGGCCAGAATAGGTGTTATGTGGTCGAATTTCTTCGTCCCAGTAAGAACTCTGGCTGCGGCATTCTGCACTAGCTGAAGTTTCTGAATCGTTTTCAAAGGTAACCCTACGTAGAGAGCATTACAGTAATCCAATCTAGAGGTTACCAGAGCGTGAATAACTGAGGCTAGGTTCTCCCTGTCCAGATAGGGTCGTAGTTGGGCTACCAGCCGAAGCTGGTAGAACGCATTTCGTGCCACCGAGGCTACTTGGGTCTCGAGTGACAGAAGCGGATCTAATAAGATCCCCAAACTACAAACCTGTTCCTTTAGGGGGAGTGTAACCCCATCTAGGGCAGGTCTGACATCAACCATCTGAGCAGAGGGCCCCCCGACCAACAGCATCTCAGTCTTGTCAGGATTGAGTTTCAGTTTGTTAGCTCTCATCCAGTCCATTATTGCGGCCAGGCAGCGGTTCAGTACAGCAACAGCCTCACCTGAAGAAGATGAGGAGAAATAGAGCTGCGTATCATCAGCATATTGCTGGAAACGCACTAAAACTCCTGATGACCTCGCCCAGCGGCTTCATATAGATATTAAAAAGCATAGTAATGTTTGATAGTGTTCCTGCTGCACCAATATTAATGGTACAGACATGAGAAGACCAAGACACTTTCTCTCTCAAAGCCTTTGCCATCCTGGCACCCTCCCAGCCTGAGGGGAATTGTAGTCCTAAACATCTGGAGGGCAGCAAGCTGGCAAAGCCTGCTCTGTAGTGGTTCCTCATCTCTGGTGTTCTTTTCCAGCTGAAGGTTTGCTAAGATCTCAGACTGGGAAACTTCCATAAGAAAGCAATTGTTGTTCAATAATAGAATTATACCCTAACTCGGGAAGTTAAATTGCCCTTGTTGATGTTGTCCTGCATGTGCAAAACTATACTGCCGGGGTGGTGGCAGACCAGAGTTTCTCACTATGAAATGCGTATGGTAACCATTCTGTCTTTTCAAATCTGGAGGAAGCTTGAGTTTCCTTGAAGCCTAGAGTAGCTGGGAATAAACCTAAACATATTTAACACCAGCATGGCTAGAAGAAAGGAAAATGGGCAACTCTTTATTTATTCCAGAAACACCACCTTGGCTATTGCAAAGAGTAGCATCTGCTTGAGGTTAGTATCTTAAGTCTTCTTGGAAAGTGACTAAGCAGGAATGCCCAATTTCTGTCACTAGACTGTCAAGAAGATTTTGCTGTTTGAAAGAACATAACCTGCAGAGTATCTCAAAGCAATTAAGCACTATTGCTTTGCTTGTCTTTCATGCATTTCACTGCCCTCTCCATAATCCCAGTAGTGCTCACTAATGTTGGTTGGTGCTGGAGGATTAAGCCTTTTTGATTCCATTGACTCTCCAATCTGTCTCCTGAGTGGCACTTGCATACTGATTAGGCCTGGTTTGGCTCATCCCTAGAAACAAATGTAATCAGTATTCAGATAGCCACATGCAGGCTACAGATTTACATGGCCCATCCTTGGGCCTAATTGAATATGTAAATTCCCATTTCAAGATACAAAAAGGCTGAGGATTCTAAATGTTACAAAGTACAGCGTGAATGCTAACACATCAGTTGAAAGGTAGGGGAATGTCCTACATATTACATGAAACTTTGTACCACACACTTTGAAGTTGGTGAGTCTCACTTTTAATGTAAAAAAATTCAAGCATACTCAGGCTTGATTTGCACATTAGCATGTGAATTGGGCCGAAGTTAGGACTGCATCTCACATTCAAATCCATCACTTGGTGTTTATAACATTCTAAAGCCCCCTTTCAGATTAGAGAGGGAATAGAATATAGTGGCAGACTCTGACCCCAATTTATGCCCATTCATTTGAAGTTCTGTGCAGGGACTCTCCATACAGCTGTATACAGTTAGGTCTCTCTCTGTTCAGTTGGGAATGTTGTTTTTCCAGGGTATCCAATCTTGTAGAGACCTCCCCCTGAAATACAGGCTCGCTTTAGAAACCCCTTTCAGGCGTTGTACAAAGCATGGATGGATTGCATACATTCAACCTCCCATGCATTCAATAATAATAAGAAAAACAATTTCTTCTTTCAACAAGCCTTTTAAGTTGAGACCTATCCCAGTCTGTGTTGGAATTGCTTTTAATATGTTTTTTTAACAATATTTTTAACCCTTTAAAAAAACTTTTAAAGCTTTTTTAAAAAAAAAGTTCTTAAAGTTGTTTTGTTTTAATGTATTTTAAGGTCTGTTTTTATGATGTTTTGATGTGTTCTTAGTGCTTTTGTTTGCTGCCCTGGGCTCCTAATAGGAGGAAGGGCGGGATATAAATCAAATAATAAATACATAAATAAATAAATAAGGTCTGAAAAGATCCCTGGTGTGGATGTATTATGCAGCCACAAGAGTGGCTGTATACTCTAGCCAGTGTAGATTTTTCACATTCCGCAATGGTAAATTGAAAATACCCCCATGCCATTCTGATGCTTCCCATAAGCTCATTTCAAAACAAAACCTTACAAAACTTATAGTCCTGAACTCAGAAACGCTTGCTTAACAACCCTGTCAATTTTCATGGTGATACACAAAACAGTCAGAGAGAATAGGGAGTTCAAAGTCTAAAAAGAGAGAGAAAACCCCCCAGAGCCCTTTTGGACTTTTTTCTATCAGAGTTCTCATAATCTGTTGAAATTCATTAAAAATCAGCCATGTTCACAGAGTACCTGTAATCCTATTATTGGCCTTGCCCCATACTCTGACCTTCATCTTCTGCAGTTTAAAAGTTAAAAAAAAAATGCCTGGCTGATTTTTAATTAATTTAAGAAAGTTTGGCTGGAACCCAATGATAGTGTCAGGCATGCTCAGTAAGAACCAACTGTTAGTGTTCTAAAAGCCAGACTCCCAGCTGCTGGGCTTGGCTAATCAGGGGGCCACACCCACACCAGACTTTGATTTTATTTGAGACAGCCATGGCTTCTCCCAAAGAATCCTGGGAAGTGTAGTTTGTGAAGGGTGCTGAGAGGAAACTCCTATTCCACTGACAGAGCTTCAGTAGCCAGAGTGGTTTAACAATGAGGATGGCATAACGATAACAGATGTGGCCTTTTCGGTGGCTGCCCCTAGGCTCTGGAACTCCCTCCCTAGGGAGGCAAGAATGGGCTTCTCTGTGCAGTCCTTCCGCCGACAGCTAAAGACTTTTTTTTTCCGGCAGACCTTTGGAACTGAAGGCTTTAAGGGTAGTGATTGAAGAGGGTGCTGTATGTTATTGTTTTATTTATATGCGCTTAAACTGGGCTGCAGTATTTTAAGTATATGGCTAATTGGTTTTAACATCTTCATAGTTTAATTCTGTTTTAATGCTGATTTTTATATGTTTAAATGTTTTATATGTTTATATGTTCTTAATGATATGTACTTACTTTTATCTGGAAGCCACCTTGAGTTCCAGTTTGGAAAATGGCAGGGTATAAACAACACCAACACCAACACCAACACGAAAAGGCAGAAGTCCTTGAGCTTGAGAGTGATAGACAAATGGTCAAGGAATACCTAATCACTTTGAATGATTTCAAATCGGCAGGGCCTGATAAACTGCATCCTAAAGTATTGAAGGAACTGGCTGAAGAACTCTCAGAACCGCTGTCTGCTATCTTTGCAAAATGATGGAGGACTGGTGAAGTGCTGGATGACTGGAGGAGAGCTAATGCCCTATCTTCAAAAAAAGTAAAAAGGAGGAACCGGGGAACTACAGACCAGTCAGCCTAACATCAATCCCTGGAAAAACTCTGGAGCATATTATAAAGCAGTCAATCTGTAAGCACCTTGAAAACAATGCAGTGATTACTAGGAGCCAACATGGATTTATGAAGAACAAATCCTGCCAAACTAATCTTATCTCATTTTTTGACCAAGTAACCTCCCTTGTAGACTGTATACCTTGACTTCAGCAAAGCTTTTGACAAATTGCCCAATGATATTCTGATTAGCAAGCTAGCTAAATGTGGGCTGGATGGAACAACTATCAGGTGGATCCAGAGTTGGCTCCAGAATCGTACGCAAAGAGTGCTTATCAATGGTTCCTTCTCAAACTGGGTGGAAGTAGCAAGTGGGGTACCATAGGGCTCGGTCCTGGGCCCAGTGCTCTTCAACATTTTTATTAATGACTTGGATGAGGAGGTACAGAGCATGCTTATCAAATGTGCAGATGATACAAAATTTGGGGGGGCATAGCTAATACCGTGGAAGATAGAAACAGAATTCAAATGGATCTTAATAGGTTGGAGCATTGGGCTGAAAACAACAGAGTGAAATTCAACAGGGATAAATGCAAAGTTCTACACTTAGGAAAAAGAAACCAAATGCACAGGTATAAGATGGGTGATACTTGGCTCAGCAATATGACAAGTGAGAAGGATCTTGGAATTGTCATTGATCACAAGCTGAATTTGAGTCAACAGTGTGATATGGCTGAAAAAAAAGGCAAATGGTATATTAGGCTGCATTAACAGAAGTATAGTTTCCAAATCGCATGAAGTATTAGTTCCCTTCTATTCAGCACTGGTTAGGCCTCATCTTGAATACTGCATCCAGTTCTGGTCTCCTCACTTCAAGAAGGATGCAGACAAACTGGAACAGGTCCAGAGGAGGGCAACAAGGATGATCGGGACTGGAGACAAAACCCTATGAGGAGAGATTGAAAGAATTGGGTATGTTTAGCCTGGAGAAGAGAAGACTGGGGGGAGATATGATAGCACTCTTCAAGTACATGAAAGGTTGTCACATAGAGGATGGCCAGGATCTCTTCTTGATCGTCCCAGAGTGCAGGACACGGAATAATGGGCTCAAGTTGCAGGAAGCCAGATTTCGACTGGACATCAGGGAAAACATCCTAACTGTTAGAGCCATACGGCAATGGAATCAATTACTTAGAGAGGTAGTGGGCTCTCCAACACTGGAGGCATTCAAGAGGCAGCTGGACAGCCATCTGTTGGGAATGCTTTGATTTGGATTCCTGCATTGTGCAGGGAGTTGGACTTGATGGCCTTATAGGCCCCTTCCAACTCTACTATTCTATGATTCTATGAACAGTCAGCTGAAGAGCAATGATACCATTCACAATGTTTTCCTTTTGGAAAGGAAAGGGGCTTTCCCTCTGCCCAGTGCCCACCTACCCAATCTCCTCTCCTCCCCATCTTCCTACCCTTCCTGCTCCTCCCCCAGGTCAGTGTTGGACTACGACCTGGGAGACCAGGGTTCGAATCCCCACACAGCCATGAAGCTCAGTGGGTGACCTTTGGCCAGTCACTGCCTCTCCGCCTCAGAGGAAGGCAATGGTAAAACCATCTCTGAATACTGTTCACCATGAAAACCCTATAGGGTCACCATAAGTCGGGATCAACTTGAAGGCAGTCCATTTTCAAACAGGATAGCACAGAAATAAATCCCATTGAACTAAAAAAGTATACAAATGATCAAACCCACCTTCCCTTCTCCTCCCTCATATCCCCTCCCTACTGCCCCTTCCCTCCCCCTTCCTTCGCCCTTCCCTACCCCTCCCCTTCCAATCCCCTCCTTCCCCTTCCCCTCCTCCCCCTCCCGTTCCTCCTCCCCATGGTCAGTTTTACCTATCTTAAGCATGATTGAACGGGAGTAAATACCATTGAACTCTATAAGCATGCAAATGATCAAACCTGCCTTTCCCTTCCTCTTCCTTTGCCCCCTCCAATCTGCTCCTTCCTCCTCCCTCTCCTCCTCCCCATAGTCAGTTTTACCTATCCTAACCATGATTTCATAGGAATAAATCCCATTGAACTCAATAAGCATACAAATGATCAGATCTGCTTTTCCCATTCTTCCCCCCTCCTCTCCCTTCTTCCTCCCCTCCTTTCTTCCTCCTCCCCTGCCCACTCCAGGCCTCCCTTTCCCCCGACCAGTTTTACTTATTTTAAGCATGGTTGCATGGGAGTAAATCCTGCTGAACTCAATAAACATGCAAATGATCAAACCGGTCCTTTTCCTCCCCTCCTTCTCCTGCCTGCTCCCATATGCCTCCTCCCCTCTGCCCTCCCTCCCCTCCCTCTTCCTTCTCCTCCTCCTCCCTCCCCATCCCCTGTGGTCAGTTTCACCTATCCAAACATGATTGCAGGGGAATAAATCCCACTGAACTCAATAAGCATGCAATTGATCAATCCATTCTCAGCAAACTTGCACAGGATCCCATTTCTTACCTCCCGGATTAAAAAGCAGAGAAATTCACTAATAGGCAAAAAACCTTGTGGTTTAAGAACATACCTATAGCCAACAGATATTTCTATCCAACTTTAAAAAGCAGGGAAATTGGGCAGCTATAGTGAATGCACCAGGGGAGTAGGAGACCTGACCTCCTCTCTGAGATATTGTACTGCCCTACAAATTTGGCAAAATGCAGACACATTTTGGGTTGGCCTTTCACAGTCCAATCTACTTCCTGTGTAGCTTGGAAGAATTTGGTAACGTGCCTCTGAGCATATGGTGAGTGGTGGCAACACCTCTAATCAGCCCAAATAATAGAAAGAAGACATGTGCTGTCCTAATCTTGTTTTAGCAGGGAGGAAGCAACATTATTACGACAGTTGATATAGTTCAGATGGTCACTTTAAATATGTCTGATTTACTTCGCACTTTTAGTGACGTTTCCTATAGGAAATCATTTTCTTTTGTTTCTATTTCTGTGAATATGTGTACAGCAACACTTTGCAACATTTACACTCAAAAAAGTCCAAAAATAATTGTGGAATAATGGCACTGACTATTCTGCAGAATAGTCTTCAGTGGACATCAGGAGCATCTCAATTTGCACAAGATAAAACAGTGGGAGGTGAAATATATTCTAGCAAAATTCTAGGTGTGCTCTATGTTTTTAATTGACTGTGCCCACCTTTCCTTAAATGAAATGGTTTAAACATAGCAGGCTGAAAACATGCATCCTCTTTTTTCCAACAGCTAGAATAATTGCTTAAGTAGAAACATATTGTAATCAATCTGATTTTACATCAAACTGCAGTTTCAGATTCAACTGTTAATGCACCCAAAATAGAAATAGAACATAACCTCAAATTTGAAACACAAAAGGCTGTCTTCACCGTCATATGACATTGACCAGTAAAAAGGCTTTGAAATTAATAAAATAAATTTGACACAGATTTCTAGGATAAAAAATGAGAGAAATAAAATTTTCTAGATTAGATTCTCTGTAGAAACATTAGTAACACAGGAAAGAAGCAAAGTAAGAGGAACACCAACAAACATACAAAAATGTAATTCTCCATCTTTGTTTTTGTTTCACTTTGGTTTGCCGCCCTGGGCTCCTGCTGGGAGCCCAGGCAGGATATAAATCAAATAATAAATAAATAAATAAGATCCACAAATACAATCTATTTGTGGGATCTCTTGTGCAGTAAGATCCACTTGTGCAAGATGATCTACTAGCAGATCAAGTTCAATCCTAACTCTCTTTAACTTAGCACTATGTTGGATACAACCTCAAGTCTTTATATAGGATTGAAATTCATTTTTATTCTTTTGATAGGGATGAATGTATTCCTTTCATGACTGACTTTCACATGCCATCTCATGAATTTGTTAATTTTTTGTCATAAGAAAAGTTTTAAAAACCCAGGTTAATCATGAGGTGACACATTTTTAAAAAAATAGTTATGGTTCTCTTGCATATTAGAATTATTTCCTTGCCTGCTTACATGTAAGTGGAGGCCCTGAACATAATTTACTGTAAAATAGAGAATGTGCAAGGAGGAAAATTATTGGTTGCAAAATACAGATCTTGCTACCTTTCACAGGACACAAAATATCCACAAATTTCTCCAGAAGAGAAATATCTTTTCATCTTCTGTTTACAATACTCCACAACAGAAATGTGGATAGGTAGAGTCATAATACATGAAAAGTAGATTCATCCATCATTTTCTTTTGAGGCATAGATAGGTTTTCAGTACATATTTGTGATGGCATTAAAGTGAGACAATGCATGTGTATACAGTATTTTGGCTATAGGATACTAAGTTAAAGCAATGGTATCACAATCTTGGAGCTTCAAAGACAAAGCAATTCCAAACAATGAGCCTTCAAAATCTCAGTGTAAAACTACCTGACATCTTCCAAACTATAAGCTTCTGTGCAGTTGTGTGATAAGGCAATGACACATATGGTCAAATGTGAGGAACCCTAAAGCAGCACAAAGGATAGTACATCTTCATATTTTGACAATGATGCCTAAAGATGAAGTGGTGTCACCTGGGTAGCCAGAGATGATGGAGCGAGAGAGGGAGGGCAGAGCCACTAGGCAGTAGATTCTTAGCCCTAGCACATTAGTAGAGGTGGGAGAGAAATTCAGTTTAGTTCTCAGTTTAATATAAACCTACCTAATTCACACTTCCTGAAACAATACACAGCACAAAACACAACTATTTTTTAAAAAAAATTAGCACTTTTTGCAATGTAATTTTCCAAGCAAAAATATGTAAAAGATGGGTATATTAGAGGAAAGTGTGCATAAAAATGAATATATTACTACAATAACAGACAAATAGCATTACATTAGGGAAAATTGCTTGCAAAAATGTGTACATTAGTCAAAATTGCATACAAATGTGTCTATATTCAGAAAAATGCACATAGAAATGCTGATGGATTTTTGTGAGGACTTAAAAAGTTATAAAAAGTTGTGAACTGTGACTGGAAATATAAGAAACTGAGAGAAAGTGAAACGTACCGATTTGCCCATCCCTACACACGGGGGAGTTTAACTGGCAATGGAGACAGTTTCTTCTCTTGTATAAGATGCAGTTCCAACTGCTCTGGTAGCTTACCACTGATAAAAACAAATCGTTTGAACAGATGAAGTTGTTGAGACCTAACAAGTAAAATCTCTTCCTCTTTCCAGTCTGGAAAATGAAATGTTTATTTAGCATTTTCATTCATTTGAAGATTTATTTATCCATTGCATTTGTACCATAGATTATACTGGTTACTAGGGCATCTGTCTTAAGTGTCCATTAGTAGGGTGCTTCTTATTATGATTTTAATGCAGAGCTTGGAAAAGTTACTTTTTTGAACTACAACTCCCATCAGCCCCAGCTAGCATGGCCACTGGATTGGGCTAATGGGAGTTGTAGTTCAAAAAAGTAACATTTCCAAGCTCTGTTTTAATGACGACAATACATTTGATGCAAAATGGCATGGTACGATGTGAAACCCTTCAGCTACTGTACTTACTATATTTCAATGCTCAGATTGCCATCACAGATAGTCTTGCATTAGCATACCCACTAGCCTAAAACATAAGACTAAAAGCAGCACAATTTTAGTGCCTTCTTAGACAGGTAACTGTTACCCTTCTAATGTGGGAACATTTAGTCCCAGCTGGTGTAGATGTCTGAATCATTTCCCCATAATGCTATTTGCTGAGTCTGAAGAAGTCCTAGGAGTAAACCTATATAGGTAATGAGGGAGGCAACAAATCATGCAAAGAGCAACTATGCTGCATGTTTATCTAGAACCTTCTTTTATTGGCTTAGAATTATTATTATTATTATTAATTAAGCTTATAAACCGCCCGACTAGCAATAGCTCTCTGGGCGGTGAACAAAGTACAGTAAAATCATAATACAATACCACAGGACATAAAAACAATCAAAAATCAATTACAACAATTTGTATAAATTTAAGTTAAACTAAATTAAAATCCTTTGGTGAAAAGAAAGGTTTTCACTTGGTGCCGAAAAGAAAACAGCGTCGGCGCCAAGAACACCTCCACAGGGAGACTGTTCCACAATTCGGGGGCCACCACCGAGAAGGCCCTAGATCTTGTCACCACCCTCCGGGCCTCCCTATGAGTCGGGGCCCGGAGGAGGGCCTTCGTTAGTTAGATTCTAACGGCCAGTGGTGGCACCGAGTGCTGATATCATCAGTACACATTGCTTTCTGCAAAGATGCCCCGTCATTGCAGCATGTAAACCAGGGTGGGGAACCTTTCACTCTTCAGATGATGCTGAAGTACAACTCCCATCAGCCCCAGCAAGCATGGCCAATGGCCTGGGATGATGGGAGTTGAAGTTCAGCAAAGACCCCTATGCTAACAAGCACACAACTGGAGAAATGATGTATACACCATTATAGGATTTATAAGATATGGGATATAAGATATAAGATAAACAATCAGCAAAGTTCTGAACTAGTACATGGTAAATGTTAATGAAAATCTCTCAAATAGGTAACAAGAGTAAAATATGCTATGCACATATGTATTAGACACCACATCAATAACAGACATGTTGTGTTCTACATACAACTGGTGCCTCAGTTTGTGTAGTTGTAGTTCATCTGAAGGGTCAAAGGTTCCCCACACATGATGTAAACCAAACCCACCCTACTGGCAGTGGGCCAAAGTTGAACAAGCCCTCTTCCACTTCCTTAGCACTTCCCCCCATCAGTTGCAACTGGAAACACCTTGAAAAATAATAGACAAAGAGACACAAATGAACTGTGAACAATTTTAACCAAACTTGCATGAGACAGGGGCAAGATAAATTGCAATGCAAACAAGCCCTTGTTAGTCAGCTAAAATTATTATTAATTTCCACAGTTCTAGTTATATGTGTAGTTCTTTACAAAGTTTCATAAACAAAAATGACAGGAGCTTACAATCTAAATTTCTACAGGGCAGGAAAGCAATAGAATATAAGGATCATTATTTATCTACAGTAGAATGTAGCTTTGTAACAATAGCCTGTTTCTCTCTAACTAAGCTTACCATCTGTGCTACTGTCTCCAGTCTTAGTGCCCTAGAAGAAATCAGATATAAATCCTTTAAAATGACATCAGACATACTGATGGGTCTGTATTTGTCCCAAAGCAAGCCTCCATATTTCTCCTTTCTCAAAGAATCATGTAGCAATAGTCATAGCCTAGGTACTAGGGAATTTTACTGCATCATTAACACATGTACATCATTTAGCAAGAATTAGCTAGCCAATCTATATTGTCCTTAAATACCTCATGAGATATAAAATCCTCAACAGGAGCTTTATAATCTGTAGGTGATTAATTAAGGATTTCTCTTCCCTCACTGAAGCTTGGAGTCAATTTTGAAGAGAATTAAGACTCAGTTTCTAATAAGACCCGGAGCTTTGCTTACTTGCTTTCTGCAACTTTGTTGGAGCTCAAGCAACAACTTCATAAGAATTTAGCCTTTTCACTTGGTGTAACTTCTTTGAAAACCAGCTGGTTTCCTTTTCCATACTGTTGGATTCTTATTTTGTATCATCAGAACTAATCTCCAGTTATTGCTTGTTATTTACACCAAAATGATAAGAGGATTCCTTGGGAGTAACAAAGGGCCAAAAGTACACATTACATGATGTGTACTATGACACATTCAAACCAACAAACAACCCTCCCTGCTGATTCAGGACCCTCCAACCAGGATTAGAAGGTAGAGCCTTCTATCCCTTGCTGCGATTCCAACAAAAATTGGCTCCTGCTGATGCAGTGTGCCGTTTGCGGCAGTGGAAGACCCCATGGCTTGTGCCTGGACAACCACAGAAGTGGCCGGTGGCTTCTTAGGAGCTTAATTGGAGCTGTACCTGGCCCCTCTGCCAAATGCCTTTCCTCCTGTTCTCTCTCTCTCCCCTTGTTCCTTTTGCTGCTGTTGCCACCTCTCCCTCTTCCCAGACATCCGGAAGGCTCCAGTGGAGCTAGGGGCCAAGGACCTGAAAGAAAAGAAGGAGAAGCATGAGTAGAAGTCTGCCCACAAAAAAAAGGAGAAAATAGAGGATGATGAAAACGGAGCTGAGGAAGAGGAAGAAGAGGAAGTTGCAAATCTTGAGGATGCGGATGATGAAGAGGAAGATGACGAGAACGAACAGGAGCCAGACTCACATGCTGTGAAGCGATCTGTGAAGAAGAAGCAGGAAGAGGATGAAGTAGACCCAGAGAAAGAAAGACAATGACTCTTCAGCTTGAGTCCTTCTCTTCCAGGTGCGTCCTCTTCTCCATCATCCCATCTGTCCTTCACCTGTGCAGGCACCCACTGCAGCTACTGTGGTCACAGAGGAGGAGGGTTTACATTTGTTTCCCAACAAGGACAGGGAAAGCTGAAGATGACTTTTCCCCAGCCCCAAGATCTGTTCCATGTATCAGTGCTCCCTACAGCTACTGATCTTCCCTCTGCCCTCTATTCAAATATCCCCAATACCTAGAAATATTGCTTCCTACTTCCTTTTCCTTAGCACCCTCTCAAAAATTGCTGCCTAACTGAAATCCTTAAATGCCTCTGCTTTTGACACATTGTCTCTTGCCTGGACAAATCTTCCCTCCCCCTCCCCCTTTTTTTGGCCTCTTACAGAATTGCACCAATGTGTGGACATTTTATGGTGCTGAAAGGGTTACATTGTGTCCAGAGTATAGAAAGTAAGATGGGCAGGGAACCTTGCAGTGATTTGATCCTGTCCTGTGCCTGTTCCCATGAGAAGGGAGGATTTTTGTTAGGGCTCCCTCACCATGTGCTATGATCGCAATCTACCCCCAATGGCAGTAACTGTTGTTTAAAAATGCACTTAACACTAAAGTAGTAAAGTGCATTTAACATAATATGTAGTTTGGCCCTAAGCTGCTCGGCATACTTATAGTGGGACTTGTTTTTTAGGAAAGATGCAGAGGAGTGTGCTGCATAGCTGTAATCCTAAGCACACTTGCAAAGAAAACTTTCTCCTTGGAGAAGGGGTGTAATTCAGTTGTAGAGCATCTGCTTTGCATGCAGAAGGTTGCAGATTCAGCCCTTGGCATCTCTAGGTTGGGCTGAGAGAGAACCCAGTCTGGAACCCTGGACAACCACTGCCAGTCAGTGTAGACAGTACTGAGCTAGATGGACCAATGGCCTGACTCAGTGTAAGGCAACTTCTAGTGTTACTTCCTATGAATGGCTGTTGACCCATGATAAAACTCAGTCAGATGCTGAAGCTCACGGTGGGTAGAGGCATTGACAGGCAGGACTATAGCAGCCTTTCCCAGCCTTTTGGGGTCCTCAGATGTTCTTTGAGTCCAGCTTCCATCGACTGCAGCCAGCATGGCAATGGTCAGGAATGATGGGAATTGTAGTCCAGCAACATCTGGGGACCCAAAGGTTGGGAAAGGCTGACCCTGAGCCAATGGGGGGCAGAGCAACAGCCAGAGCCAGAAGTGGGTGGAATTTGCACCACATCAGGATTGCATAGCACTTTCTTTTTCTGTACCACCCCATCCCTTCTCTACAACTTTCTCTTCCTCCTCTTTCTTACACTCGCACGCATACACGCGCGTGCGCACACACACACACAGAGTGGAAGACAAAACAATTCTGGAAGAAGAGGTCCAAGTCCAGGGAGCAAGAGTGGTCTTGCAGTTCAGAATTTTATTGTCTCTGCCTTTCAACTGATTCTGCATATCATTTAGATTGGTTCTTATTTAGTCCTTGGGAACTACTGGCATACATCATAACTGTTATAAAGTTAGACCTTGATCATCGATTGAACTCAGATTTTAATTTATGGAAACACATCTAAATTTCCAGAAAATGTACAGTAGCGACACTAGCAGCTTGTATAGCAGGAGAACCTTCAGCCCTCCAGATGTTGCCAAACTATAACTCCCATCATCTGTAGCCACTGGCTATGCTTCTGGCACTGATGGGAGCTGTAGTTCAGCAATATCAGGAGGGCCAAAGATTTGCCACAACTGTTGTATAGTAATAAAGGGAATGGATCTATTCTATCTGTCAGGGATGCTGTAGTTGCATTCTGGCATTGAACTGGGGCTTGGACAAGATGACCTTGAAAGTATTAAGTGACTCAGCTTTTTATACTCATCTGCTGCTTAGCATGGTACAGTAGGAACAAAAATACTGTATATGCTGTGTCCAGCCTTTCCATAATTTTATCCAGCTTTTCATTTCGCCAGTCTCTTGGTTCTGTTTGTCTATGTGTTACAGAAGGGTTTTCAGCAGAGCTTGGAAAAGTTACTTTTTTGAACTACAACTCCCATCAGCCCAATCCAGTGGCCATGCTGGCTGGGACTGATGGGAGTTGTAGTTCAAAAAAATAACTTTTCCAAGCTCTGGTTTTCAGTCACAAATTAATTTGTTAAATTTGGACAGTCCATTATTACCCACTGACAGCAATGCACACACAAACATATAATCTGATATAAAATCTGATATTATTTTCTCAGCAAGACTTAACTCATTGGAGAGCCTATATAATCATATATGTCTTTGTCACGTTTCCTACTGAAGAAAAGAATGCAATGTTTTATTTATAGAACAGTTCTTAAGCTAGAAAATTACTACCATCTACTTTTGGGGCATGTTGTGGGTAGGAGACTGCAGAATCCAAATAGAAGCTTCATTCAAGGAGAGAGAAAATCAATGGCATGTTGAGATTTACAACAAGGCTATTCTCCAGAGTGTGATCAACAAGGCCCTCTACATTTATGAACTTATCAGGTCTCATGGTAATTTACTTGAAAGATACCTTAAAATGTGACTTTCTGAAAGCAAATGCCATTGCAAGCTCTTTGGCAGGGTAGACAAAATGATACCATCCTGAGGTTGTTGGACTATGACTCCCATCAACCCTGACCATTGACCATACTTTCTGCGGCTGATGTTGTAGTCCAACATCATCTGGGATGCACTGAGTTGGCCACTCCTGCTCTTTGGTCATACCTTTGAGAGAATTATGTATGAGATACATATCTTTGAGATACATATCTGTCTCTTTCAGTTCATAAATTATGCTAGTTCAGATATGACGTCCATTTGCTGTCTTCTTTGATTACAAGATTGGCCTACAAATGTTGTGGAATAAATTAATAGCTGGAGTTCTGGTTCTCAAAGATGACCAGAAAGGATCAGGAGGAGATAAATGAAAGCAAACATACCTGCAAGGGAGCAAGGTTTATATTTTTTTTACTGTGGGCCAGTTTAGATGGTCTTTCAGAGGTCCAGCTTGGCCCTACCCTACATGTGGAGTTGGTGCAGTGGCCTTGCCTTCAATATCCACACATGGACAACCAGTCTAAATAAGCCTACAGTCCTATTTTTGTCATTCAGATGGGCCATCACTGTGTGCATGATGAAGTTGTACCTACCCCATCTTTCTGCCTTGAGACTTACAGGCTCCACCAACAAGGTCCACCACTTGACTTAACATGCAGTCAACTGTTCCTGAGGACCAATCCAGCTCCACAAGGCTGTACACAACCATATATTCAGAGTTTGCTCTTCAGTTTGAAAAAAAATGTCTTACTGGAGAGAACAGAGCTGCATAAAATCAGATCCATATGCTTGGACCAGCTAGTCCATACAGCAACTACCAGATCCACTCATTCTGATATATTATACCATGGCCTGTGTATTTGAAGTGACCCAGTTCAGCAATTTGCCAGATGAGTCCTGAACAAGAACAACAAAACAACAGTTAGTAGAACTGTCCACTGGGTGGATGGTTCCTAGCATTAATCCTAAGGAACTCCAAACAGTATAGTAAAGACAACATTTAAAGATAAATGATTCAAGCATGAAACTAGACATAATAGAGGCAACCACATTTGTTTGTGATGTGCCATCTATGCCTAAAGTAGAGAGTAGGAACAGTGCTCTCTCAAGATATTTTGCTGCTTGAAGCAGAGCCCAAATGCCCATGACACCTTATAATTTCCAGAGTTTCTTGGTGAATGATTGTTAAACCACTCAGAATTGTAGCTCTGTGAGGGGAATAAGGGTCTCCTAACAACTCTCAGCACCCTCAACAAAGTAAAGTTCCCAGGATTCTGTGGTGGAAGCCATGACTGTTTAAAGTGGTATAGTGCTGCTTTAAATATATAATGCAAATGGGGCCCAGTTCCTGCCTTCATCTATCTCCCTACCCTCCACTCCACCCCACCTCAGTGGTGCCACCTAAGCAATTTGTTTCACCATGTTTGCATTGCAGAGCTAGACCTGGAAAATAAGAAGAGCTTGCTGAATCAGGCCAGTGGCCCATCTAATCCTGTTCTCATGGTGCCCAACCAGATGGCTATGGGAAGTCCGCAAGCAGGACCTGAGTGCAAGAGCACTCTCCCCTTCTGTGGCTTATGGCAAACGGTTTTCAGAAACATATTGCCTCTGACTATGGTGGCAAAGCATAGCCATCATGGCCAGTAGCCATTGATAGCCTTATCCTCCACGAATTTGTCTAATCCTCTTTTAAAGCCATCTAACTTGGTGGCCATCACTGCCTCTTGTGGGAGTACTTTCTTTTTTCTGTCCTGAATCTTTTAACATTCAGCTTCATTGAATGTCCATGAGTTCTAGTGTTTTGCGAGAGGGAGAAAACCTTTTGTCTATCCACTTTTTCCATGCCATGCATAATTTTATACACTTCTATTGTTTTGCCTCTGACTCACCTTTTCTCTAAACTGATGGGAATCTAATACTGACATCAAAATGCTGTGTAGATGAGAGGGGCTCAACTCTCCTTGCCCAGTCAGCATGTGGTCCAAAATTCCAGGCACATTTCTCCCAGCCCATTTCTAATACTGGAAGTGCCTACAGTAATGGAGCATGGCGAAGTAAGGCAGGGGAGAGGGTTCAGCTCCCTTCTCTTACTTTCTTCTTCTGCTGCAGAATTTACATCTTCCAACCTCTTCTTTATATGTGAATGGAGTGAACAACAAATGAGACTGCCCAAAGCAAACCAACTCCTCACATGACTCAGTAGTATTTTCAAAGGGGGGCATCTGTGGGCATAACGGGGGGGGGAGAACCAGTGACCCTCTATAGGTTGTTGGGCTCCAACTCCCATCAGCCGCAGTCAGCATGGTTATTGGTCAGAGATTATGGGAACTGTAGTTCAGCAACATCAGAAGAGCCACAGGTTCCCCACCCCTGAGCTGGTGTCTGAAGAAAGAAAAACAAAAATGAGAAGGTTGATTGGCTTTTGTTTTCAAACCTATACATATACATACTAAGCCATAGATAATGGTTATTCATATTGCAAATGTTAATGGGGCCACTGCAGTTTTACTTGGAAATTGTAACATTTCCATATTGTCTTGGCACCGTGACTGGTTCTTTCCCTCCCCTAAATTGTCCTCTTTTTTTGGAAAGACCATGACTTAGAAGTGGGATATCTATGCACCATGCCAGGCTTAACACACCAACAAGCCACCACTAAAAATAACCTGTGCAGTTTTTTAAAAAAGTTAACAATTTTTAACTGACCACAATTTACTGGAATATTATTTGTTTATTTATTGGAAAGAGTTACTAGTTTACATTTAACTGCTGTTTCAAAGCCTTCTTAGAACAAGCCTGTAAAGTACTTGTCCCCACCCCATTTTATTTCTAGGCTCTATAGCAGGGATGGGGAACCTGTAGCTCTCCAGACATGGTTGCATGACAGCTCCCATCATTGCTGACCACTGACCATGCTGGCTGCAGTTGATAGGAGTTGGAATCCAACAACATCTGGAGGACCACAACAGGTTCCTCATCCCTGGTCTATAGCTAAAAAAAAAGAGTGAAGACCCAGGACTCCAGCCCAGCTAAGTCTTAGCTTAGCTGCCAAAGGATTGTAGATACATAGAGACAGGTTGTCACATGCTTATCCCTGACTGAGTGAGGAACTGGATTCACTGTGATGTAGCAGGGTTCCTTTCCTCATTCAAGCTGCTGAGGTTACATTTGCGGAGACTCTTTTGAAAAATAAAAATAAAAATCAGTAACTGAACTTATAAGACAGGGATAGCCAACATAATGTCTTAATGTTTTGTTGGACAGCTCCCATCATCCCTGTCACTGGCCATATGATCAACTATAAGCTATTTGGCAGGGGCAGCAGTGGATTTTGAATCTCTTCATCTCTTCCTCCCTTCTGAACAGATGATTGGTGCATTTATTATTTTTTAAAGTGATACATTCAAGTTTGTAACCTATAAAGCTACCCAATTTGCTGCAATTGCAACAAAAATGAGATTTGATTTTGTTGAATCAAGTGCACTGTGTTGTTATGGTGACCGTTATACAGATCTAGACATATATATGTTTTCTGGATTACAGCTAACACTCTGTTATGTGTTTTTTTCTACTTTTCATCTTTTTGGGGGGGTTAAGTGTATTAAGCCATGCTGTTAAACAATAAACCAGATTTATTCATACATTTTTAAAGAAGGCTGTATGCATACAAACTGAGATTGGGCCTAGAAGGAAGAACGATGTGTAAACATAGTCAGGCTTCCTATGGGAAAAGAAACACAGTTTCTGTCCGGACACCTTTGGAGAGAGAGAGAGAGAGAGAGAGAGAGAGCCATGCTGGCCTTCGAGTTTGTAGAATATTTCCTATCAGATGGTCCCTAAGTCTTGAAGTAGATCAGCCTTTCCCAACCGGTGTGCCTTCAGATGTTGTTGGACCACAACTCCCATCAACCTCAGCCATTGGCAATGCTGGCTGAAGC
Source organism: Rhineura floridana (assembly GCF_030035675.1). Lineage (NCBI taxonomy): Eukaryota > Metazoa > Chordata > Lepidosauria > Squamata > Rhineuridae > Rhineura > Rhineura floridana. The sequence continues at coordinate 85,381,532 of NC_084488.1, forward strand.
TGATGGGAGTTGTGGTCCAACAACATCTGGAGGCACACTGGTTGGGAAAGGCTGAAGTAGATTATAAGAAGAAAAGCCCTGCTGGATCAGATCAAAGATCCATCCCATCTGCCTTTTTAACTTCCACTGGAATGAGAAATGAATCTGGGAAGCCCATAAGCAGGGTATGAATGCAACAGCCCTCATTCAATATTGCTCCTCAGTAACTGGGAGACTCTGGCACACTGTCTCTGAAGTAGAGGTTCCATGACTAACAATCATCCATGAATTTGGCTGGTTCCCCTTTAAAGACATGGTGACTTAGGAAGAAAATCCCTCAGTTTTTATACTTCATTTTTCATTTTATTTATTTATTTATTTATTTATTATTTGATTTATATCTCGCCCTTCCTCCCAGCAGGAGCCGAGGGCGGCAAACAAAAGCTCTAAAAACACTTTAAAACATCATAAAAACAGACCTTAAAATACATTAAAACAAAACATTAAAAACATTTTTTTTAAAAAAAGCTTTAAAAACATCTTTTAAAAAGGGTTAAAAACATTATTTAAAAAAACATATTAACAAGCAATTCTAACACAGACACAGACTGGGATAGGTCTCAACTTAAAAGGCTTGTTGAAAGAGGAAAGCCTTCAAAAGACGCCAAAAAGATAGCAGAGATGGCGCCTGCCTAATATTTAAGGGGAGAGAATTCCACAGCGTAGGTGCCGCCACACTAAAGGTCCGTTTCCTATATTGTGCAGAATGAACCTTGTAATAAGATGGTATCTGCAGGAGGCCTTCACCTGCAGAGTGCAGTGATCAACTGGGTATATAAGGGGTAAGACAGTCTTTCAGGTATTTTGTGAAATCTTAGAAGGTGCTGGGTATACACAGCTCCGACTATAATTGCCAGGTACCAAAGGCAATTGAGGTTAGCATATCTATTATTATAAATCTGCAAGAATACAATGAGCACAAGAAGCCATGACATTGAGGAACATACAAGACAGTTCTTTATTAAACGAAGCCACTGAAGAATTAGAAGTCTGCAAAGGTTTCAATGGACATATGAAGCTGCCTGATACTGAATTGCTTCATTGCTTTATCTAGTTTACTGTTGTCCTCACCAAGGTAAAAGACAGAGAGAGTGTTTCCCCCCGGACTGCTTCCTATTGAGAACTTACAACTGAAGATAACAGGGGATGAAGCTCAGGCATTCTGAATACAAACATGCCCATTTCAAAAGTCTCTGTATTTGGGAAGGCTAGACTAACATTGTATTTGCATGTTTTAAAGGTTGTGTTCTTTTCTCATGGGAGAAATAGCTGGATAAGACATAATACAAGCATTCCCAGCTCTTCCTCTGGCATCAGCCATGCTGCCTGCCTGGCTCCACCCCCAAAGGTCCACCTGACAGATGCTGAGGCTGGAAGTGAATCTTCACAGTAGTCACATGATGCTCCCTTCACTTGACTATTGTGTAATGAGGTCTTAAACATCCAGTGTTGAATCTGACTAAAGTGTAACAAAATCCTACTTATATATCTGCTCAGAGAAGTAAGTCCCATTGAGTTCAAAGAGACATGCTCCCCGGTAAGTATGTGTAGGTTTAGTCCAACTGAAATCCGTGGGGGTTTAACCCAGCTGCAGGCGTTTTTGAAATAATACAGCCAGGAAATATTTCTTTCCATTTATTTATTTCTTTATTCATATATTGTGTTTAAATACCACCCTTCCTGTTAAAGGAGCTGATGTGAAGAATAATGCAATGAATCAGCTTAATACCTGCTTTCATCTCTGGACCTTGCACTCCTTCAAGAATGAGTCTTGAATGACTGGACCATCTTGGAAAGCTACAATGAACTTCACAGCAATATTTTAATCTTCTGTCCTCGTTGTTTCTTTTTCGTTCTCTGAAAAGAATGGTAACAACAAACCTCAGAAGTCTCAGTGTTAATTAAAATGATTCATCTAAAGCACAATTCTGACACATACAAGGAAACTGACATGACTAATATGCTTATTTTTAATCCTCTTCTAAATGCTTCTAACCTTTCAGATCATGTTTTCTTTTGTCTTGATCACCTTTCATGTTCATAACCGGGTTCCAAAAGGCAGACTTTTTTCTGCCTGTTTTAGACCTTTGTTTCGTGTTGCACTTTATTTCTTCCTCTAATCATCTACCGTTCTCTTTCTCTGGTGACTTTTGCCCTGAATTTGCTGCTTCCTCTTTTTGCCTATTCTCAATACCTCTTTTATTACCAATGCTGTGATCTTGGTATCCTCCGACACTTTGCGATTATATGCAGTTCTTCCATAAAACATGTCTGATATTGCAGTTCTTTCTATAGCCATTATGACTATTGTTTATCCAATAAAACATATTGTTTATCCAATACAGCAAAAAAAAAGGATCTCCAGTCACACTCAGATGCTCCTCAGCATCTTGAGAACTCGTGTCTGTTGTCAAAAAGCATTTTATCCATTTTTAGTGAGCACATTTACTAATAAATGATCCAATGTCTCTTTTTAGCTAGGTGCTGTTGGCAGACATTGTTCCAAAACTATGTTTGTAAAAAAAAAAAATCTTGTTGTTTTCTACATAGTTTGTCTTATAATGAAAACCTGCTTTGTTCTACTTCATACTGGTCTAAGCTGTGTTTCTTCAATTCTAAACAGCATTTCCACATAGCTCTATGGTCTCCTTTCCAATATTTTCATGTTTGCTCAGGGTACATATCTCTCTACACATCTGAAACCTACTTTTTTGTGCCCGGGAGCAACCCCTACTGGAACACAAATGATGAGGGAGCCATAGCTCTAATGCTAAGAGGATCTTTCCACTCTGCAGCTTTGCCTCTACACTGTTTCAGGACAGGCTGCTGTGAGTCTCGTAGAGTTAACCTAGAAATTAGCATAATTACCAAATTACACAGGAACAGAGGATGTGCAACTTTAGGAGCTTTAGTTTAGGGAACAGAGGGCCCTTGTAAGGTATTCAAGAGAAGAGAAGAAGGAGAAACCTAGACAAAATCACATTTTTCCCAGAAAATGACTTTTTGAGAGTACAACAAAAAGCAATTTAATGTAGCCGAAGCTCTGCTCACGGCTGGAGTTCGATTCCAACGGAAGGAGGAAGTCGAATCTGTGGTAAAAGGGGTCGAGGTCCACTCAGCTTTCCATCCATCCGTGGTCGGTAAAATGAGTACCCGGCATATGCTGGGGGGTGAGGAAAGGCCGGGGATGGAACTGGCAATCCCACCCCATATATACGGTCTGCCTAGTAAATGTTGCAAGACGTCACCCTAAGAGTCGGAAACGACTTGCACTACAAGTGCGGGGACATCTTTACCTTTTTATTGAAGGCTATCCCAGAGAACAGTGGGGCAGAGGCTGCAAGACTAGGTGAAAACTTACTTATTTGTCCAAGCATTTTAAAGTTGATTAACTTATTTTAAGTTGATAAAAACAATCTCTGCTTGTTTTTGGTTGCCTCTAATTGTTTTATAACAGAGATAGTGAATGACTGGGCCATAATTATTATTAGTATATATGATGGATTTTGAAGCAATGCTTTTGTGTTCTGTTTTGATCTGAGCCCTAATGAGAGGATATACTCTGAAAGGCAGCATACAAATTCAACAGCATACAACAACATTTGCATATCACCATATGTCTCTTCATAGACAGTTGTGTGACAAATCTACAGAGCAAGTCTGTAAATTTACTTGGGAGTAAGTTCCACTGACTGCAGTAGGACTTACTTTGAGTGAACGTTCATAGGATTCTGCTGTGACAGTGCAAGCTTATGCATATCTCCTGAGAAGTAAGTCCTACTGAGTTCAATAGGATAAATTATTTGTTTTATTTATTTATTATTTGATTTATATCCTGCCCTTCCTCCCAGCAGAAGCCCAGGGCGGCAAACAAAAGCACTAAAAAAACTTAAAAACATCATAAAAACAGACTTTAAAATACATTAAAACAAAACATATTTAAAAACATTTTTAAAAAGGTTTCAAGACATCTTTTAAAAAAAGGTTGAAAATGTATTTTTTTTTCTAAAAAAAGGTTTTAAAACATATTAAAAAGCAATTCCAGCACAGAGGCAGAGTGGGATAAGGTCTCAACTTAAAAGGCTTGTTGAAAGAGGAAGGTCTTCAATAGGCACCAAAAAGATAATATTTAAGGGGAGGGAATTCTGCAGGGTAGGTGCCGCCACACTAAAGGTCCATTTCCTATGTTGTGCGGAACGAACCTCCTGATAAGATGGTTTCTGCAGGAGTCCCTCACCTGCAGAGTGCAGTCATCAACTGGGTATATAAGGAATAAGACAGTCTTTCAGGTATCCTGGTCCCAAGCTGTATAGGGCTTTGTACACCAAGACTAGAACTTTGAAGCGAATGGGCAGCCAGTGCAATTCTTTTAGCAGCAGGGTTCAGAGCTTGGAAAAGTTACTTTTTTGAACTACATCTCCCATCAGCCCATGATGGCTGGGGCTGATGAGAGTTGTAGTTTAAAAAAGTAACTTTTCCAAGCTCTGGCGGGGTGACATGATGGCGATACCCTGCCCCAGTGAGCAGTCTCGCCGCTGCATTTTGCACCTGCTGCAGCTTCCAGACCAACATCAAGGGGACATAGAGTGCATTACAGTAATCGAGCCTAGAGGTTACCAGTGCGTGGACAACAGTGGTCAGGCTATCCCAGTCCGGAAACGGCCAGATTATTTCCTAGGTATGCACAGGATTGCATACTCAGGTTGCAATCCTAACCCCATTTACCTGGGAGTAAGCTTTATCAAATGCAAACTGACTTCTGAGTAGACATGGACTGCATACACACCATACATTAAAATATGTGGCTTCTCCCCAAAGATTTCTGGGAACTGTAGTTTGTTAAGGGTGCTGGGAGGGCTAAACTGGAGTTCCCAGAGTTATTGGGAGAAATCATGTCCTTTAAATATGCTTTAAATGTATGCTGTGTATGCAGCCATGGTTAGGATTGCTGTTTTCTCTGTATGTCTTGTCTAAGAGTTGTTTTCTAACAGATCCTTATTTTCTTTTCCTAGATTTTCCTGCAATCAGTCAGCATGTCTGTAGTTTTGAAGAGAAGAATGTTTTAAAAATAATTTTGTCACCATTTGAGGGGCTTAACAATATAATTACTCACATTATCTTTTCAGTGAAGAATTCGTCTCTTCATCTACATTTCATGTAGCTCTAGCTGCAAGGCAAGCATCTTTTTTATATATAGAAATAAATTGAGGGGCTCATCCATCAAGGCCCTAATCACTTCTTTTCTTGCAAGTGCTTGGTGATCTCTGTGAGTATGGCTGCTCTGTGAAGCAAGCAGTCAGGGTTTGCTTTCATGTTATTATCAGCAATTCTTGCAGTATTTAACTAACTTTAAAGAGACAACTCTGTTGCACTTGTTTACCATTTCCTTTTACTATTTTCATTACTTGTGTCTTTAAAGTCGGGATGAGTTGCGATATCTCTTCTCTTGCCCAGCTGAGAAGAAAGGATCTCTGACAGAGTCCGTCATGCACTATAAAGTCCAAAGAAGTCTGATACTGAGAATTGCTTTATACAATATGTCTGATACCACAAATTTCCTATGACTTGATTTCATAGTCTCCATTCTTCTTGCACTTTGGAGAAATCATCTACATGTGTCCCCCCAACAATATTGTATGTAGTGTATTAAATATTTTACTGTAAACTGCCCAGGTAATGTTTATTAATAGGCAACACTATTACTATTACACACCATCTTCAAACATTTGCTATGTGTGCACTGGTCCTGACTCCAGTGTCACTGTCTTCTTTGGCTCTACTCTCGCAGACCTCCATGGAAGATCTGAAGGTGGATTATCTCAATGGAGTGTCTATGTGCATACAGGCTTCTCCATATGTGTGTGACGGGTAATGGGAGGTATGGCGTTGTGAGGAGAACGTGCCAGATAAGGGGAACTCGTCCCAGACAAGTAGTGTCTGTGACTTGTTCCGGTTCTCCTCACATCCCCAGGACTGATGGTTGTTCTATCAGTCAGCCTTCGGATCTCCATGTGCTGTTGTTAAACACCAGGTCAGTTCACCATAAGATCTCCCTTGTCCATGATTTAATTGTGGACGAGGCTGCCGACCTGGCGTGTATAACTGAGACCTGGGTGGGCGATCAGGGAGGCGTTGCTCTTTCCCAGCTCTGCCCACCTGGGTATGCGGTTCAGCATCATGGTAGAACCGAAGGACAGGAAGGTGGGGTTGCTGTGGTCTATAGGAGTTCTTTCTCACTCACCAAGCACCCTGTCCAGGTGACGACTGGTTTAGAGTGTCTCCACCTTGTGTTGGGCCAGAGAGACAGACTGGGAATTTTGTTGGTGTACCGCCCGCCCTGCTGCCCAACAAATTCCCTAACTGAGCTGACAGAGGTAGTCTCAGAGGTACTGTTGCAGTCCCCTAGACTTTTGATACTGGGGGACTTCAACGTCCATGCCGAGACTGCTTTATCTGGGGCGGCTCAGGACTTCATGGCCTCCATGACGACCATGGGGCTGTCTCAGGTTGTTACCGGCCCAACGCATGTGTCGGGACATACTCTTGATTTGATCTTTGCCACTGGGCATGGAGATGGTGATCTGGTGGTTGGGGATTTGTCATCTACCCCATTGTCATGGACAGATCACTGCTTGCTGAAGTTTAGGCTCACAGCGACCCTTTCCCTCTGCAAGGGTGGGGGACCTATTAAATTGGTCCGCCCCTGGAGACTAATGGATCCTGAGGGTTTCCAAAGGGCTCTGGGGGATTTTCCGACTGAGAAGACTGGCGCTCCTGTTGAAGCCCTGGTTGGATTGTGGAATACGGAGCTGACCCGGGTGGTTGACACGATCGCTCCCATGCGTCCCCTCCTACGTAGAGCTCATACAGCTCCATGGTATACCGTGGAGCTGAGAGTGATGAAGCAAGAGAGGAGGAGGCTTGAGTGCAGATGGAGGCGAACTCCTGACGAATGCAATTATGCTTTGGTAAGTGCTTCTTCTAAGCGGTATATAGTAGCGGTGAGGGCAGCAAAAAAGAGATATTTTGCTGCCACAATTAAGGCATCTCTCTCCCGCCCAGCGGAGGTCTTTAAAATTGTATGAGGGCTTTTACATTCTGGCCCTCGGGATATTATGGATTCATCTGTAGCCCGCTGTGATGAGTTCACGAGGCACTTCCAGGATAAGATCGCATGCATTCGCCGGGACTTAGACTCCAATGTTATGACAGTGAGTTCCAACGAATCATCCAGAATGCGGTCTTGTCCTTATTTATTGGATGAGTTTCAGTCTGTACAGCTTGAGGATGTTGACAAGATCCTTGGACTGGTGCGGGCGACCACATCTGTTCTGGACCCTTGCCCCTCTTGGCTGGTGAAAGCTGGCAGGACCGGAACCGCCGGCTGGGCCACGGAGATAATAAACACCTCTTTGAGAGAGGGAGTGGTCCCTGACTGCCTAAAAGAGGCGGTAGTGAGACCACTCCTGAAGAAATCCTCTTTGGACCCAGATAACCTGAACAACTATAGACCTGTGGCGAATGTTCCGTTCTTGGGCAAGGTACTGGAACGGGTGGTTGCCGGCCAGCTCCAGGGGCTCTTGGATGACACTGATTATCTTGATCCATTTCAATCCGGTTTTAGGCCCGGTTTTGGCACTGAAACAGCCTTGGTCGCCCTGTACCTTTGTCGGGAGAGGGACAGGGTGAGTGTGACTCTGTTGATTCTCCTTGATCTCTCAGCTGCTTTTGATACCATCGACCATGGTATCCTTCTGGGAAGACTCACGGAGTTGGGAGTTGGGGGTACTGCTTGGCAGTGGCTCCGCTCCTACTTGGTGGGTCGCCACCAGAAGGTAGTGCTTGGGGAACATTGCTCGATACCCTTGACTCTCTATTGTGGAGTCCCGCAGGGATCGGTACTATCCCCCATGCTTTTCAACATCTACATGAAGCCGCTGGGTGCGGTCATCAGGAGTTTTGGGGTGCGTTGTCATCAGTACGCTGATGACACGCAGCTCTATTTCTCCTTTTCATCCTCCTCAGGTGAGGCTGTTAACGTGCTAAACCGTTGCCTGACCGCGATAATGGACTGGATGGGAGCTAACAGACTGAAGCTCAATCCAGACAAGACTGAGACGCTGTTGGTGAGTGCCTTCTCTGCTCAGATGGTGGATGTTCATCCTGTTCTTGATGGGGTTACACTCCCCTTGAAGGAACAGGTTCATAGCTTGGGAGTTCTTTTTGATCCTTCCCTGTCTCTTGAGGCCCAGGTGGCCTCGGTGGCACGGAATGCTTTTTACCATCTTCGATTGGTAGCCCAGCTACGTCCCTATCTGGACAGTGACAACCTCGCTTCAGTTGTTCATGCTCTGGTAACTTCTAGATTGGACTACTGCAACGTGCTCTACGTGGGGCTGCCCTTGAAGACTGTTCGGAAACTACAGCTAGTCCAGAATGCAGCGGCCAGATTGTTGACGCGGACCAGAAGGTCCGCTCATATAACACCTGTTCTGGCCTGTCTGCACTGGCTTCCTATTTGTTTCCGGGCTAGATTCAAAGTGCTGGTTTTGACCTATAAAGCCCTACACGGCATGGGACCGCAATACCTGGTGGAACGCCTCTCCCAATATGAACCTACCCGTACACTACGCTCAACATCTAAGGCCCTCCTCCGAGTACCATCCCATCGAGAGGCTCGGAGGGTGATGACTAGAACCAGGGCCTTTTCAGTAGTGGCCCCCGAACTGTGGAACAGTCTCTCTGATGAGGTGCGCCTGGCGCCATCGCTACTATCTTTTTGGCGCCAGGTGAAAACCTTTTTATACTTCCAGGCATTTTAAAGTGTATTTTAAACAGCATTTCCGTATTTTGGATGTTGTTTGGTTCGTTATTGTTTGTTTGTTTGTTTTTTATTATTTATTGTATTTATTGTATTTATATATTGTGCTTGTTTTTATCTTTTTGTACACCGCCCAGAGAGCCTTCGGGCTTAGGGTGGTATATAAATTAAACTAAATAGATAAATAAATAAATAAATATGATCAGAATCTCTGCATGTTTGGGTCAGGTGGGCAAAGGCAGCAGGGGCCAGCAGGGATGGTGACAGTGGAAGTGATGTCAGCGTGCACTTCCCTTCTATCTATTTTTTGAATGTGGCTGAAGTGAGATTGGTACTTTTCAAATTCATTGCTATTACAAGGCATAATTTTCAGTCTGTGTTTATATACAGTCAATGTCTTCATTTAGACAAGGGATGGGGAACTCTGTGGCCTTACAGATGTCATTAGACTCCAGCTCCCATCAGTCCCAGCCAGCAATGGTAAAAGTGAGGGATGATGAGAGATGCAGTCCAACAACATCTGGATTCTTTACCCCTGTCATGGAGGAACATTTAGAAGTCATGATCATCTGAAAATTATTGTGCGTGTCTGAGGATATGGCCTTGTGACTTTGCTTATATTTTTCACACATTCAGTCGGTCTTTTAAATGTTCCCCTGTATAGTGAAGTCTGCATCAACCTTGTGTGACTTTTGGTGGGTGTGTACTATCATCACCATGGATTTTTCACATTCTGCCATGTTCAAATAAAAATACACCCCATGCTGACAGTTTCAGTGGCTGGAGTGATTTAACAGTCAGCTCCTCTTCTGAGGGTTGTAGCTCTGTGAGGGGAACAGGGCGTCTTGTAACAACTCTCAGCACCCTTCACAAACTACACTTTCCAGGATTCTTTGGGAGAAGCCAGGACCATTTGAAGTGGAATAAATGTCTGGTGTGGATGTGGCCAGGGACAGCGTTGGTTTAACTTTGAGTGGGAGACTACATGTGTCTGCTGTAGAATAAAAAGGTGAGGGAAACCCTGAAAAATAATGATACTGTTAACAATGTTTTCCTTTTGGAAAGAAAAGGTGCTTTCCCTCTGCCCAGTGCCCACCCACCCAATTTGGGTTGGTCTTTCACAGTCCAATCCACTTCCTGGGTAACTTGGAAGAATTTGGTAACATGTGCCTCTGAGCATATGGGGAGTGGTGGCAATATCTGCAATCAGGGCTGCATCTCTAAAGATGGAGAACTACATTTTTTATATGTGGGTGGTCTTTTTACTTCTTTCCTGTGTTACTACTGTTTCTACAGAGAATCTAATCTAGAAAATTGTATTTCTATCATTATTCATCCTAGAAATTTGTGTCAAATTTATTTTTATTATTTTCAAAGCCTTTTTATTGGTCAATGTCATATGATGGTGAAAACTGCCTTTTGTGTTTCAAACTTGAGGTTATATTCTGTTTCTAATTTGGGTGCATTAACAATTGAATCTGAAACTGCAGTTTGATGTAAAATTAGACTGATTACAATATGTTGTAACTTAAGTAATGAATCTAGCCGTTGGAAAAAAACAAACTTGGCCTGCCCAAGATGCATGTGTTCATCCTGCTATGCTTATACCACTCCACTTAAGGAAGGATGGGCATGGTCAATTAAAAACATAGAGCACACCTAGACATTTGTTAGAATATATTTCACCTCCTATTGTTTTATCTTGTGCAAACTGAGACACTTCTCATTTCCACTGGAGGCTATTCAGCAGAATAGTCAGTGCTATTATTCCACAATTGTTTTTAGAGTTTTTTTTAGTGTATATTATGCAAAGTGTTGTTGTACTTCACATATTCACAGAAACAAAAGAAAATGATTTACTATAGGAAAGTTCACTAAAATTGCAAGGTAAATCAAGCATATTTAAAGTGACAATCTGAACTATATCAACTGTCTTATTATTTATTTATTTATTTTATTAATTAAGCTTATAAACCGCCCGACTAGCAATAGCTCTCTGGGCGGTGAACAAAGTACAGTAAAATCATAATACAATACCACAGGACATAAAAACAATCAAAAATCAATTACAACAATTTGTATAAATTTAAATTAAACTAAATTAAAATGCTTCAGTGAAAAGAAAGGTTTTCACTTGGCGCCAAAAAGAGAACAGCGTCGGCGCCAAGCGCACTTCCACGGGGAGACTGTTCCACAATTCGGGGGCCACCACCGAGAAGGCCCTAGATCTTGTCACCACCCTCCGGGCCTCCCTATGAGTCGGGACCCGGAGGAGGGCCTTCGTTGTGGAACGTAGTGTACGGGCCAGTTCATATTGGGAGAGGCATTCCAACAGGTATCGTGGCCCTGCGCCATATAAGGCTTTATAGGTTAATACCAACACTTTGAATCTAGCCCGGAAGCTTATTGGCAGCCAGTGCTTGGTCCTTGTTAGCAGTCTGGCTGCCGCATTTTGCACTAGCTGTAGCTTCCAAACAGTCTTCAAAGGTAGCCCTACATAGAGCGCATTGCAGTAGTCTAAGTGTGAGGTTACTAGAGCATGTACCACTGATGTAAGGTCCTCTTTACTCAAATAGGGGCATAGCTGGGCTACCAACCGAAGTTGGTAGAACACATTCCTTGCCACCGAGGCTACTTGAGCCTCAAGTGAGAGGGAAGAGTCAAAAAGGACTCCCAGACTACGAACCTGCTCCTTTGGGGGGAGTGTAACCCCATCCAGGACAGGGTATATATCCACCATCCGATCAGAGAAACCATCCACCAACAGCATCTCAGTCTTGTCTGGATTGAGCTTCAGCTTGTTAACCCTCATCCAGTCCATTGTTGTGGTCAGGCATCGGTTCAGGGCATTGACAGCCTCACCTGAAGAAGATGAAAAGGAGAAGTAGAGCTGCGTGTCAGCAGCATACTGATGACAACGCACTCCAAAACTCCTGATGACCTCACCCAACGGCTTCATGTAGATATTAAAAAGCATGGGGGACAAGACTGATCCCTGCGGGACTCCATATTGGAGGACCCACGGTGTCGAGCAATGTTCCCCAAGCACTATCCTCTGGAGACGGTCTGCCGAGTAGGAGCGAAACCACTGCCAAGCAGTACCTCCGACTCCCAACTCCACGAGCCTCCCCAGAAGGATACCATGGTCGATGGTATCAAAAGCAGCTGAGATATCAAGGAGAATCAACAGAGTCACACTCCCTCTGTCTCTCTCCCGACATAGGTCATCATACAGGGCGACCAAGGCTGTCTCAGTACCAAAACCGGGCCTGAAACCCGACTGAAATGGATCTAGATAATCGGTTTCATCCAATAACGCCTGACTTAATATTGTTGCTTTCTCCCTGCTAAAACAAGAATGGCACAGCACGTCTTGTTTCTGTTATTTGGGATGATGGCAGGTGTTCCCACCAGTCACCATATGCTCAGAGGCACATGTTACCAAATTCTTCCAAGCTGCACAGGAATTGGATTGGACTGTGAAAGACCAACCCAAATTGTGCTTGAATTTTTACAAATGTGTAGGGCAGTACAATATCTCAGAGAGGAGGTCAGGTCTCCTGCTCCCCTGGTGCATTCACTATAGCTGCCCAGTTTCCCTGCTTTTTAACTTTTTATAGAAATATCTGTTGGCTACGTTCTTAGACCACAAGGTTTTTTTTGCCTATTAGTGAATTATAGTATAAATTCTCCATCAGATTTGTTGTTCAATGCAGGAAGATTGGGGTGGAAGGGTGGCTCCAGCAATTGCGGCCCTACAGCCTCTACACAGATTGATTTTAAAATCTCCTGAAGAGGGTTTCTGTTAATTACTCAAATCTGTATGACCAGTTGAAATGTTCTGAGGCTAGAACAGGCCTTGTGCCTGTGTTATTTCCAGAAAACTGGTTGACCTCACACAACCTTTTTCTAAACATGCTAAAAGATGGCACAATCAAATCTGTTTCCCCAAACTTCTTTTCAATATTATTTTGGCACTGCTAAATGGAATCAGAAGGCGGTGTTTGTGCAAATCATACTGTTACAAACACTACTGGGAAGCAAAGACGTTACAACATTTTATCCAGACTTTTTGCCATACTGGTTGTTTCTGTGTGTCAGTCAGAAATGTCAATCAATAGGACAATTACATGGTAATATTACATGATAATACTTCTGTAATAGAGGGGAAAAAGATGACCCACAAGAGGACTACTAGTAATGAACACAAAAACAAGGCCAATGGTCTTTATATTTTTAAATCTATTTTTATTCATCTATTTTTACTCTGCTTCTCTGTTTCAAACAGAAATAGGGAACCTTTTTCAGCCTGAGGTTCATATTCTGTCATGGGCAACTGATTGCAGTGGGTGTGGCCAGCAAAAGTGGGTGGAGCAAAGGATGTGAATCTTATCTGTGTACAGTGGGCTATATCCCATTCATGCAAATGTCACAGTTTTAGGCACGTACCTCTCCATCCTCCATCCAGGCAGGCAAGCAAGACGCCTGATCACAGTTCAAAATATCTTCCAGCCAGGCAAAAGCACTCAAGGAGAGCAGGGCTGGTGAGAGGTGTGACCTGGGAGAGTCCTGAGACTGGATAGAGAGGCCTCAAGGCCCACTTTTGGCCTTTGACACCTGAGATAAATATTTTTAGGATCCACCCTATTTTCTTGACTGTATTTTGTTTTAAACTGATTTTAATATAGTGTTTTTAAATTGCTGTAACCTGCCCTGGGACCTTATGGTGAAGGGGGGATCAGAAATTGAATTAATGCTAATGACACCAGTTCCACCATCCATCTGTGATAGATCCTGAACAATGGAACTCGCTAGTAGACAACAACAAGCTCTCAGATGTGAAAGGGGTATTAAGAAAATAAGAAGAAATTACTGGATCAGGTCAATGACCCATCTAGTCCAGCATCCTGTTCTCAGTGTCCAACCAGATGCCCGTGGGAAGCCTGCAAGAAGGACCTCAGCACAACAGCACTCTCCCCACATGTGATGCCATGCAATTGGCATTCAGGAGCATACTGTATGCTGCAGTGATCCAGTGAAGAGTCTAAGTCCTAACTGTACAATTATTACTTTTCCACTCCTTTTAACTTGCCACTGTCTGCATCGCCTCCTGAGCCTAACAAATCCTTTTGAATAAGCATAGAATGGTCTAATGGTTTCTGTTCTTGTTCTTGCACATTTTGGTAAATTTGACAAGTGGAAGCAGTGAACTAACAAAGATGGCCACAGTCTGATAACCCCACTCCTCTTTAAGATTCTCTTGTTTCATTCTTTCATTACCAATTTGTCTGTGTTACTTGCCGCTACGATTGTCATAGTTTTTTCACCACTTCACTCATCTTTAATGCTACTTGATTCCAGTCAGCAGAGGAGGTGGGTTGTAATCATTCTCATCTGAAGATCCTTAGTGATCCTATGGATCAACAGAGAGTTTCAAGGAGGATTTGCCTATGAGTATGCTATGCTAATAAAATAAAATATAATAAAATTTCTGCCTGGAGAAAAAGCTTCATTCTGCAATCTTTATAATTTTGCATATTTGCATATATTTCTCACCTCCGGCTTCAAAGATTTTGCCAGCTCTTACCCACACACTTCAAAGTTTTGTAGTTTTATTTTGTAACTTTAATGGCTAGACCATTTCTCTTGCTCTTCCTCTCTAACCAAAATTCTGAGTGCTAGATTTTGTCTCCAGTACATCACATTATGTGACTTTTCTGTGCTTGTTCAGAATGGCAGAGTACACACAATCCCAATGTCAATTCCCCAAGGCAATTAGAACCTAATGGGTCTTGCACCTAAATGTTAATTAGCACCATCTGCATTGCACTAAAGGTACAGACAAATGCAAAATTATGTTGGGAGACATCCAGCAGGAACATTATATAGTAACTCATTACCATGCAGTTCAGTCCCATGCATGTCCACTTTGAAGGAAAGCCCATTGACTTCAATGTGGCTGCCTTGTTGTTGTTGTTATGTGCCTTCAAGTTGACTACAAGTGATGGCGACCCTATGAATCAGCGACCTCCAAAAGCATCTGTCATGAACCACCCTGTTCAGATCTTGTAAGTTCAGGTCTGTGGCTTCCTTTATGGAATCAATCCATCTCTTGTTTGGCCTTCCTCTTTTTCTACTCCCTTCTGTTTTTCCCAGCAGTATTGTCTTTTCTAGTGAATCAGGTCTTCTCATGATGTGTCCAAAGTATGATAACCTCAGTTTCATAATTTTAGCTTCTAGTGATAGTTCTGGTTTAATTTGTTCTAACACCCAATTATTTGTCTTTTTCGCAGTCCATGGTATCTGCAAAGCTCTCCTCCAGCACCATATTTCAAATGAGTTGATTTTTCTCTTATCCACTTTTTTCACTGTCCGACTTTCACATCCATACATAGAGATCGGAAATACCATGGTCTGAATGATCCTGACTTTAGTGTTCAGTGATACATCTTTGCATTTGAGGATCTTTTCTAGTTCTCTCATAGCTGCCCTCCCCAGTCCTAGCCTTTTTCTGATTTCTTGACTATTCTCTCCATTTTGGTTAATGACTGTGCCAAGGTATTGATAATCCTTGACAAGTTCAATGTCCTGCGGCTGCCTTATTCCCAATTAAATGTGCATAGGATTGCAGCCTTAGAGAGATGCATCAGACACTTCTACAACCAAGGAATAAGGGCCTCACGTTTTCCCTACATTTTCATGTAGCAAACAGTATGCAATATATGCACAGCCCATCATGTGTGAAAACTGCACAGGTAGGTTATACTCCTGTTTGCTTTGTTGTATGTGACCTATAGATGACTTGTGTGCTTTTAAAAACTTTTAGCATTGTTTTCTGCTCAGGAAAAATGCAATATATGAATAGGGATGGGTGAATTTGTCAATTTTGGTTTCTCATTTTTCCTGTCTTAGGTTCAGTTCTGCACATTTCCATATCACTTTGTGATTTTTTTTTAAAAAAAGAGTCCCCATGAAAAATCATTAGTATTTTAGTGCAAATTTCTGTCAATACACCCATTTTTGCAAAACAATTTCTCTACTGTATGCTATTTTCATTAATATATGCATTTTATGCACACATTATTTGACTTACTCGGCTGAGAACATTGCAAATTTCAGAGAAGTGCAAATGTTGAAGGATGGATGTGTTTCAGTTCATGCACTGTTTTGAAAAGTGTGAATTAGGTAGGTTTGCCTTTAAGTGCAAACTGAATAGAATTCCTCCCACATCTCCATGTATGAATCAGCCTTAGACCCTTAATTTCAGCTTGGATATAACTTACTAGTCTCTCCCCACTCTTCACCCCATATAAATTTCTGTACTTGTGTATGTGTAGCTGCACTGCATAACAGTGACCTTATCTGAAATGGAATTATGTATCTGAGCTGTGTTTAAGGGAAGTGCCATGAAAACAAAATCAAAACAGTTGTGCTGATGGCTGGTGGACAAATCTCTGAGGCTGTCTCTGCTTGTATCTTACCTCGCCTTGTAAATGCCAAGGCTGCGTGTGCAGCCAATCAACTCCACAAACTTCTGATGAAAGGGAAAGGGAAAATTATGATTATGGCTATTGTTCATATCTTGATAAAATGCTAGAGAAAACAGGAATTTTAATTGCCGCAAATGCTATTCCGTCTGATCAGTTCATTTGCACAGCCCATCTACCTCTGTGATTCTGCCCTTAGAAGCAAAACAAAACAACTCAACAATAACCATTTATTTCTTTTACCAAGACAATTCTTAAAAATAAAATATAACTCATGTGTCACAAGTCTTGAAATGAGCAGAAGAGTACCCAGATGTGGAACTAAATCGAGAATCTGAAAAGTTCACTGTGTCTTTCTTTTTAAGGAAGAAAGGATTAATGCCAATGAGAAGCTGAATTTGGGAATGATTTCAAGAAGGCAATATGTGGTATCAGGCAGTAGCTCAGAATGGGAACATATAGGAATGGAAGGCAGAGATAATACAGTGGTGAGAAGAGCCCGTCAAGTTCAGATCCAAGGCCCATCTAGTCGAGCATTCCATTTTCACATTGGGCAGCCAGATGCCTGTGGGAAGCCCACAAGAAGAGGTCTGTCAATTTCATTTTCTCTCAATTTCTCATTCTTCCAATCTTCAGTTCATCTCATAAACATACAGTATCAGTTTGTAAACATTGTGTCTGCATGAAAATTCACAAACATTTGGGCTGCATTTCTCCTAATATCTGCATTTGTGCAAGCAATTTCCCATAATATAATGCATTTTTGTACACAATGTCCCCTTATATTTTTGTATAAACATTTTTTGGCCTGGTCCCACAAATGTTAAACTACTATCACCCAGTGGCAAACATCTCCTTTTTGAGGAAGGTGCTTGAGAAGGTAGTGGCGGTCAAGCTTCAGACGTGCTTGGAGGAGACTGAATATCTGGACCCATTTCAGTCTGGCATCAGGCCTGGTCATGGCACTGAAGCTGTTTTGGTTGCCCTGGTTGATACTTGTTGGAAGAGAGATGGGGGAGTGTGAGCCTGCTTGGCCTCTTGATGGCTTTCAATACCATTGAGCACTCTGTCCTTTTGGAGTCGCTCAAGGAGATGTGGGATGGGGGCACTGTACTTCAGTGGTTCTGCTCTACCCTGCAGGGCTGTTTCTAGAAAGTCATTATGAGGGCCACTGTTAGAACCATGGGAGCTTTCCATTTTGTCCTTCATGCTGTTTAGCATGTATTTGAAGCCACAGGGAGCTGTCATCAGATTTGGAGTAGAGTGTCACCATTATGTGCATGATACCTAGCTCTATGTCTCTATTCTGTCTGAATCAGGAGAGGCAGCTAAGTTGCTAGACAGGTGTTTGGAAGCAGGCATGGCTTAGATGTGGGCCAACAAATTGAAACTGAATCTGAAAAGAGAGATGTTATGTGTTCAAAGTTTTTGAGTCCAGGAGGGGGGAAGGTGGCCTGTTTTGATTGGGGTTGCAGGTTTGTAGCTTGAGTGATGGATCAGACCAATGACCCATCTCCAAGATCTAGCACTGAGTGGTGCAGTATTAGGCAGCTAAATCAGGAGCTAGAGATGTAAATTTTCCTGAAATTTTGAAGCCATGGAAACCCCCCCCCCCGGTTTTTCCCCCAGAAAAATGGGGAAAATGCAATATTAGCACTTTTTACAGATTGAAAGACAGTTTGTTACTTCAGGAATATCAAATGTAATTATGTACAAGTCAGTTTGGCATAAAAGTATCACATTTGGTATATTAAAAGTACATTTTATTCAACCTATCATTACAAATTGAATTTACTTTTTTAAATTTTTACTTTTTTTTGGTAACAAATGGATCTACAAGATCCTGAACTGTTAAGGAACCTCTTTTGTTTTGCCAGTTTATGAGGAGCAGGCAAAAAACTTTTTTTAAAAAAATAGAAGGAACCATCAACATTAATAATGAAGAAAATTATTTATGTCTCGGCTAGTCCTCCACGGTGTCAAGCAGACATGAAACATCCATTCCCATAAAAAGAGCTGAGAAAAAAAAGGGGGGGACCAAGATTCAATTAAACATTTTATTCATCATGCTAAAATAAAACATTCCATAATTCTTTTTCCATTTTTTTCAATTTTCCCAATTTTTCAGAAAAAAACCCAAAAAGGGCTTCAGGAAAAAATGGAAAAAATAGTTTTTTCTGAAATTTTCTGTTTTTTTTCTGGGCCTTCACATTTCTATCAGGGGCCAATGGAATCCTAAAGACACAGTGGCATTTTGAATATTTTAGGCACTGGGTTGAGTTGTTCAAAGCAAAGGCATTGCTAGTGATAGAGCGAGAGAGTGGGGGAGGTACATCCTCTGACAAGTAGCACACTCCCAATTACTGACCTCATGTATGAAATGAAATAAGTCTCCCATTATTATTCACTAG
Organism: Rhineura floridana; assembly: GCF_030035675.1. Lineage (NCBI taxonomy): Eukaryota > Metazoa > Chordata > Lepidosauria > Squamata > Rhineuridae > Rhineura > Rhineura floridana. The sequence goes on from NC_084488.1 coordinate 85,400,290, forward strand.
TCAGGAAAAAAAACACTGCTGTCAGCACTTGGTAATTAGAACTGAACCATGAACTGGAAATTTAAAACAATGCTGCAATCCTAAGGATGCTTCCTTGAAAATTAATTCTGCCAAATCAGTAGTACCTCAGAGAAAATAGGTTTAGAATGGGAGCATTATTATTAAATACATTGTTTTTCTCTTTCAGAAATCTAACTTGCAAGACAAAACTTGTCTTCCTCTTTCCCAAAAGGCAATCTCCCCTTCCTTTTCTACCCACATTTAATTTCTGGTGCTGCCATGGCACTTTACTTGTTGGTATGATGAACTTCCATTTCCCTTTACTTTAGCTTTCCATTGCTGAACTAATAGTGAGAGACACTCCCAGAGGGCTATAACATTAGGATATTCTTAAGGCTGCAATCTGAAATGCACTTAGTAGAGAGTAAGCCCCACTGAATGCAGTAGGACTTACTTCTGAATATATATGCAATTTTGCTGCACATCCTCTGAAGTAGCATAGGTGGTGAACTAATGGCTGTAGAAACAAAGATCCCAAACACAAACCAAAGTAATAGATTCAATTCATCTGGAAATTGCCTTTGAACAACAGCCAGGAAGCTGATCAAGCCTATGGGGCAGTACCATATAATGTTCTATGTGGTCAATATTTAAAGACAGAAGAATTGCCAGTGTGAGTCAGCCAACAGTTCACTAGCTCAGCATTTTGTCATCCAACATCTTGTCACCTGGACACCACTGCTAAGTATGTGTGTGTGTGAGAGAGTGTGTATGGCACGATGAGTGTCATCTGTTCCCATCCTTGCTTTTAAAGCCTGTCCTCTGGTGGTATAGGTAAAGTAAGGCCACATCTGCATCATACCTTTAAAGTAGTATTACACCACATTAACAGTCATGGCTTTCCTCAAAGAATCCTGGGAAATGAAGTTTGTTAAGGGTGCTGAGAGTAGTTAGAAGATCTCCATTCCCCTCACAGAGCTACAATTCCCAGAGTTGCCTGGGAAAAGGGTTTGATTGTTAAACCACTTTGGGAATTGTAGCTTTGTGAGGGGAACAGGTGTCTCATAACAACCTTAACAAACTACATTTCCCAGGATTCTTTGGGAGAAATCATGACTGTTAAGTGATATAATACTGCCTTAAAGGTATGATGTGGATGTGGCCTAAGAGTGAATCTGAAAGTGTTGCTTCTTCTTTTCATGACAAGTAGTGGTGGGGAACCTATGGCCCTCCAGATGCTTTTGGACTTCAGATACTCATCAGCCCCAGCCAGAAATGGCCAGAGGGAATTTCAGTCCAGCAACATCTTGATTCTCTACTCCTGGACACAAATCTTATGTAATCCCTACTGAGTTCAGTGGGGCTTATGTATAAGGTAAGTATGTAGGATACCAGTCTCATTGTTTATTGCCTTGAAACACAATGGTACAGTGTGGTGGTTGTTTTTAAAATTGCCCTCTAAAATAATATTGAAAATGAAGCTCATTTGTCTTTCCTGATTACCCTAGGTTGCATTTTTCCAGTGCTAACCTACACCTGCAGTGAGCAGGCTTTCAGATATTGTCTTTCCCCCAAATCTATATCAGTTTGTGTTCACAGAACAGTTGTTCTATGCATATATAAAGCAAGGCACTGAACTGGAATGTATGACTGCAGCTTGGTGTACATTTCTTCATAAAGCAAGTCCAAAGGAAACTGATATGATTTGCTTCTGCAACCTGCAGCCTTTATGAACATTTAATCATTGCACATTAAATTGCAGAGAAAATTTTCCACCGCCATCTCACTTGCTCAATGTATAGAAGAGATGAAGTCTTAATCAAGTTTACAATCCCCTCTCTTCCTTTGCTATAGCATCCCTCCATTAACAGTTTGATCAAATCACATCTAACACCCTAGCGTGATGAAAGTCTATTTTGAGTCGAGGATGCTCCAGTAAGCAAACTTCCAAGGCAAGATAGATATTCATCAGCGATGCACCGTGACACACTGCCAAAATCTGAGAACGTTACAATCCAGAAACTGCCAGGAGAGCCGTATGTTAGTCTTTGAGATCGTTTTATACAAAACAGCATGCTGTACCATTCCCTAAGTCAACGAATTGGAAACATCTTTTTAAGCTTTTGCAGACCTAGAAATGAAAAGAGCCCATCTTTGGAACCACAACATTTAAAGCTAAATACCCTAGAGATTTTGCAATAAACTCTCGCAGAGATATGAAGCAGAAAAGACTTTTTTTCTTTTATTGTAAGAGCAGCTGATCTATTTTTTAACATCCATGAATACGAAATGTGTACTAGAACAGCCTTTTCCTACACCCCCTTCCCTGCCCCAACAAAGCAAACCTCAGGGCATATTGCATTTAAACCCTAGGAACACCGCAGAAGTACTTATTTTCTGCCACATTTAAAGGACACATTGCTTTTTCATTCTTAAATTGAATAAAAAAATCCTGCTGTTAACATGTTTTGAAAAATGTTATGGATGAGAAACTTTCCACAGTATAATTATATTCCAATTGAGCTAAAACACTGTATTTCTTGAATAAAATGGGTTACTTTTTTCTTTTTTTGCTTAACTAACTTCCATTGCCAGCTTGGTTTTACGTTTAACTTCTCATTTTTTTAAATTGTAAAATTGCAGTAGTATATTACAAGGGACAATTCTTTCTCTGATGTGCTCAAGTGCAAAACTCCATCTGTATGAAGGAGGACTCTGGATTCTGTGACATGAACACTGTAGTAATAATATGATTCTGAAGGCCACTGGGATCCAGGGAATGTGATGATGGACTCTGCTGTGGATATCTACTTTACAACCAGTCCACAAGCAAGATAAGATAGGCATGCCCAGCAGAAACAAAAAAATTGACATGACCATGTCATGAAACAACAGTCAGAGAGGAAAGTTTTTTTGCTGCAAACTTTGTGAATCTTTTTCTGTTTTGTTGAATCATTGTGACTTTTTAGTTTAGATGCAAGAATGTCTTAAGGCACATCATGGTGCATTAGACCAACTTGTTAAGTCAGTGGTTCCCAAACCTTTTCTCCAAAGGACAACTTGAAAATGGCTGATGACCCCTTTGTGATTTTTCTTCCTGTTTTCACAATGGCCTTCCCAACTTGCACGGGGGGGTGTTTGCCAACCCCCACTACTTGGAAGAAGGCTCGGGATGGGTTCCTGAAGGGCGGGGGGGAAGCACATGCGGGCCAACGGGCCTATCCAGCAGAGGGGTGAGCAGGCTTAAAAGCCAGCTTCTCCCCCAAACTTGTCTCTCTTTTGCCTTGTGGCACCCGCCCTCTCTCCCTTGTCAGTATGGGCATTGCTAGTCACCAATTGGGGCTGAGTAGGAATTTTTTGGGGGGGGATTCTGATTTCAGACTCCCTTTCATTTTGCCTACTCCATACTGCTTGGGTTAATTCATTTGGCTTTTGGAAGGGTGTGGTCGCTTGTCTGGGCTGGCATGGAATTTGGGCAGGTGAGGAAGGTGGGGGCAAACAGCTGGATTCTGAGGCATTCTTGGGTTAAGGGCACCCTCTAGAGAACTACCGGTACTTCCTGCCTGGTGGGGATCTGGGGGGTGTCCTCATGGGCCTAAGTTGCGCATCAGATGAATGCCAGTACAGCGGGGCCAGGTTGTGCAGGTTGGATCCACACTCTTGGTTCTACTAGCAAGGAGGGACAAATTCTTCCCCATCCTTTGCTGGAGAGCCACAGTCAGCAGCTGACTGACATGCCCAGGGGACTGCAGGGGAAAATCTTCCTACCAGATGGGTTTTATCCTCATCTGCCCGAAGAAGGTTCAGTCTGGTTGTTTGGCTTAATTGGTTTAAAGTTTTAAAAGTTGTTATATTTTTAATAAATTTAACATTATTCCAAGTTGGTGTCTTGAGTCTTCTTTTGGTGTGGTGGCAATTGTAATATCTTGCACTAGATGCTGCATGATGTTTAATAGTATTAGCATTGCTTCTTTCCATAGAATTCACATTCTAATACAATACAATACAACATAATAAATAAAATAGGCAATAAAAATACTATTAAAAAAGTATGAATATTTAATGCATATAACCTGAATGAAGCTCGCAGACCATGGGTGGTCCACAGACCACGGTTTGGGAACCTTTGTGCTAAGTCTAGAAGTGACAATTTGGCCCTAAAATTTTCTCTGTACTGTCCTATTGATGGAAAACCTATAATGTCTGCTGCTTAGACATGCTATTAGACAAATTTCAGGATAACCAAGTCTTCTGTAAGCATTAAGATTTATTAATGTGAATCCAAACACAGGAGATCGAAGCATACGTTCCTAGAGCACAACTAGAGCACGACTACCAGACACAGGGAACTTGGCTAATGAAGTGCTTTCACCTGTGCTAGGAAGCATTGCCGGTGTTTCTTTTTAAGGAATAGCACACTGCAAAACCACATCCCAAAACACTTGTGATGTGCTTCACACCTTATAGCCAAACTGTATTTTGCAAATAGGAGGATTTTTTTTCTGTACTGGAAAACAATAGGGCTGATTAAATCATTGGTTGATTAATATGGTTGATTAATAAGTGGTGGGCAATTTCAATCAGCAAGGCACACATATATTTATTTTTAGCCTGTTTTGGTGCTGCTGTGTTACTCTAACAGGAAATGGAAAGTGTGTGTATATCTGTACGTATTATGTATATAGCCTTTCTTTTTAGCAATGAATGGTAGCCTTAGATTAAATTTGTAAGCTTTCTTAAACCTCCTTTAATATCTTTAAAAGCTTCCCATCTGCTAATGAAAGGGCCCTGTCCACAAACAGAAAGAGGCATGGGTCTGCTTGAACTTAATAGGCACCTCTCTACCCTGGCCCTTGAGAGAGGTATTTCTAGGACCCATCCAATTGTAATTTGTTTAAAACTTTTAAAAATTTTGTATCTTAAATTGTTGTGACACACCCTGGAACCTTATGGTGCAGGTCAGGTAAATAATAATAATAATAATAATAATAATAATAAATGCATTTTAATCAGTTAAGTAGTTAGCCATTTTGATTGGTTAAAAGATGATTGCTCTTAGTTCTGCACATCAGTTGGGAAGGGGAATTGGTTTTCACTCTTGCCTTATCAGTAGCCTTTTAAAACACTTCCTCTATAAAATAATGGCTTTCTTCTTAACTATGTGCAACTGCAAAATGTTCCTGGAACAATTTTTTTCTGTCCACCATGGGCTCAAGTATTCTTGCATACTGTCTTTCTCCACAAAGATAAAAAAGGAACCTGGGAGCTATTTCCGATTGAACCAATGAAAAGTGATGCATTATACAGACCAGAGTCAGCCCAAGATATGGCTGATGCAAGGGATAAAATGATGTACTCCCCCTACCACATACAAAGCCAATCAGCCCAGGAGTTGAATATTACTTCACCACTGGAGACAGGACAGCATCCTCCACCGCACCTGAAAGCAGCAGGTAGCTTATGGCATACAGGGCAGGCTATGAGTCTACACAACCTCATTCCCTTCAATACCTCACTGCCTCTGCCCACTCCTCCTCTAGTATCTGCTGCCTGAAGCAAATGCCTCACTCTGCCTAATAGTAGGGCTGGCCCTATACACAACCAACTTGACTTTTTTTCCAGCATTATTTTCTTTCTCTACATCACCTGCAAAGGGTGTAAAGTAGCGATGGAGAACCTGTGATCCTCCAGCTGTTGTCCTCCACCTCCCATTAGCCCCACTGAGCATGGTCAATGGTCAGGGATGATGGGAATTGTAGTTCAACCACATTGAAAGGGCCACCGGTTCCTCATCTCTGGTGTAAAGAAACAATTTCTCTCATATTATTCAGTCTGATCTCTTAACAGATTTATCCTACAAGGCAGTAGACCTCTTATGCCCCATCAGCTTAGACATATAATACAGGAGTAAAGCCACCATCTCTTCTTTCCTGGCAGGATTCTATCTTGAAGGACTGAATTCACTTGGTGAATCTTTTCCCTTCACTGTATCTTCATGCTGTGGAAAGCTGCTTCTGCCAGAATTTCTGCATGTCCTAGGAAGTGCCCATTGCTCAGTGGGAGAGCAAATACTTTCAGTGTGGAAAATTCCAGGTTCAATCCCTGGAATCTCCAGCTAAAAGAATGTTAAGGACTGGTACCTGACACCTGTTGGATGTTGGTTCGGGCACAAGCAGATGCCCAGGATGTAGAACAGAATAGTGACAGGCTAGATCCCAGTTGAAGCAATGAGCCAGACAAGTAATAAGTTTTAAGAGTCACTTTACTGACAATAGAGGTATAGAATACATTACAAGCTCTCTCTCTGTACAACCAAACTCCTTGACCCCCACACTCCGCCAGTTTCAGTTTCCAGCTATATACTGATAAGACAGCTGGTTGTCCTGGCAACGTGTCCTTGAGGAGTGCACGTCCACTCCAGCCTTGTGAGCTACTTGGCCTTGTAACTCTGCCATGGAAAAATACTCTTAGGAACTTTTTACTTGCCAACACCCCCCACCTATTTTTCCATAAGCAGCACCTTTTACATTTGTTCACATTTTTGCTTCCATTTGTCATTACATTTACATTTACATTTCTTGTATTCACTTAAATCACATTTCTCCACATGATACATTTTTCAGTTTACATGTTCAGTTCAGTGTACATCTACATTTCTTTGTTCCTTTATTTTACAGAGGTTTTACAAACATCAGTTTATCTCTTTGGGTTTTACACACTCTAAGTATAATGTGTCAGCATCCATTTCCCTGTGTGTTTGTGCTTCATTCCCCTTTATTGTGGCAATCCTAAATCTGTCAGTTAGCACACTCACATTTGCCCTTCCAGAACGTCTCAACATTTGCTTGTCACTTTTACCAAGGTATTCTTTTACCCCTGTTTCTCTGTCATGTACTGTGGGTGCATTTGTACTAGGCTTGGCTTTAGTGTTCCTTGCTGCTACAATTGCCTTGGTTCGATGACACGCATTGCAATCTACATATTTACCACAGTTTCTCAATGTAATATCATTACTGTTCTCAGTTGTTTTCACCACATTTTCATATCCTATATGTCCCAATTTTCTGTGCCATCAATGTACACAATCATTGTGGGGTTTCTCATTAGCACACATGAGTACATGATTTGTTTGTTTCAAGTGTAAGAAGAACAATGAGTTCCTTACTATTCCTTTCATGAATATTTTGTTCCCTTTCATGACTTGACATGAGCCCCTTTGAAACAACACATTGAACCCCATTCCATTAAGTTTAGAAACTGACATTATGTTATTTTCAGTGTCTGGAATAAACAGCACGTCTGTCATAATCGTATTAAAACCTGCTAATTTCACTGTACCCCTACTTTTGATCAGTTTCTTAGATCCATCAGCCATTATTACATAATCCTCTACGTCACAATATGTATGAAACATTGATTTATCTTTGATTATGCTATTTGTAGCCCCACTGTCAAGAGCCCATACATCATCACATTTATTGTTATTAGCTTTACTTTGCATGTTTCGGCTAGCACATATCACCTGTACAAGTGGTTTTCTTCCTCTTTCTCTTCTCCTTGCTTCACAATTCCTTTGAAGATGTTGCCTGGAACCACAAAAATAACACGCCTTTTGTCCATACAGTCTCTCCTCCGCTGCTTTGTTGTTCAGCTTTCCCAAGTTGTGTTTAGACTCAGTCCTTTCCTGCTTTGCCATTTCTTGCCTTCTTTGAAATTCTTGTAATAGTTTTCCTTCAATATAATCCATGGTTAGGTTTGCGTCATTCATCGCTTCCATAGAACTCACCAGAGCATCATAACTTGAATCCAGACTTGATAACACAATATAAACTTTTTGCATTTGAGAATGTTCCACGTCACATTCTGTTAAGTCAACAAATAGTCTATTCATCTCCAATAAGTGCTCTGACATTGTTGTATCTCCAGATAAGCGCATCTGATATAATCTTCTGGCAAGATATATTTTAGAACTAGCAGTCTTTTTCACATGAATATTTTTCAAAGTTTCCCAGGTTTCCTTTGCTGTTACTGCGTCACACACGTGCAGTAATTGAGAATCATCAATAGCAAGAACAATTAACGCCTTTGCCCTCTCATCCAGCCTTCTCCAATCTGCTGGAATAGGCACCCCGGCAGGTGGGTCTTCTGCGATAGCTTTCCACAGGTCTTCTTTCACTAGAAAAGCCTGCATTCTCTGTTTCCAAGTGCCATAATTTTTCCCTGTCAGCCTTTCCAAGGGAATCCCAGCCGATAATGTAACAGACATACTTTCACTTTTCACAGTTCACCGCCTTTGTAATTAGAGCTTCTCACCTCTGTCCTTCAGTCAGGTTTTTTTTTTTCCCACGGCTCTCTCACAGCTTTCAGCTCAGCTTCCGGTTTCTCCGTCTCTTCACACACTTGTCCTCTTTACTCCTCTTTTGGCTTTTCTTCGGACATCCGTCTGCGCATCGAAACCATCCTCTGCTACCACTTGTTGGATGTTGGTTCGGGCACAAGCAGATGCCCAGGATGTAGAACAGAATAGTGACAGGCTAGATCCCAGTTGAAGCAATGAGCCAGACAAGTAATAAGTTTTAAGAGTCACTTTACTGACAATAGAGGTATAGAATACATTACAAGCTTTCTCTCTGTACAACCAAACTCCTTGACCCCCACACTCTGCCAGTTTCAGTTTCCAGCTATATACTGATAAGACAGCTGGTTGTCCTGGCAACGTGTCCTTGAGGAGTGCACGTCCACTCCAGCCTTGTGAGCTACTTGGCCTTGTAACTCTGCCATGGAAAAATACTCTTAGGAACTTTTTACTTGCCAACAACACCTTGGTGAGCTGCTGTCTGCCAGAGTAGACAATAAAGGACTACACAGGCAATGGGACTGAATCTGCCTTGGTCGCCCTGATGGATGACCTTTATCGGGAGAAGGACAGGGGGAGTGCGACCCTGTTATTCTTATGCGATCTCTCAGCAGCTTTTGATTCCATTGACCATGGTATCCTTCTGGGCCGACTTGGTGAGCTGGGTATTGGAGGCACTGTTTTACAGTGGTTCCGATCCTATCTCCAGGGTAGCTCTCAGAGAATAGCATTGGGTGACTGTGTTTCACCCCCCTGGCAGCTGTGCTGTGGGGTGCCACAGGGTGCCATCTTGTTCCCCATGCTGTTTAACATCTATATGAAGCCCTTGGGAGCAGTCATCAGGAGCTTTGGGGCAAGGTTTCACCAGTATGCTGATGATGCCCAGCTCTATTTCTCTAACATCTGAATCTGGAGAGGCCGTGCAAGCCCTGGACTGCTGCCTGGACTCAGTGGTGGGCTGGATGAGGGCCAATAAACTGAGTCTGAATCCTAGCAAGACGGAAATGCTGTGGGTTGGTGGTTCCCGAGTTCAGATAATTGGTCAGTTGCCTGTTTTGGATGGGGTCGTACTCCCTCTGAAAGAGCAGGTCCATAGCCAGGGGGTGTTCCTGGATCCATCTTTGTCACTAGAGGCCCAAGTGACTTCTGTGGCGAGGAGTGCCTTTTACAAGCTTTGGCTGGTGAGACAACTGCAGCCGTTTCTGGACTGGGATAGACTGTCCACTGTTGTCCACGCACTGGTAACCTCCAGGCTGGATTACTGTAATGCGCTCTATGTGGGGCTGCCCTTGAGGTTGGTCTGGAAGCTGCAGCTGGTGCAAAATGCAGCGGCGAGACTGCTCACTGGGGCAGGGTATCGCCAACATGTCACCCTGCTGCTGAAAGAATTGCACTGGCTGCCCATTTGCTACCGGGCCAAGTTCAAGGTTCTAGTTTTGATGTACAAAGCCTTATACAGCATGGGACTAGGATACCTGAAAGATTGTCTTACTCCTTATATATCCAGTCTATCACTGCGCTCTGCAGGTGAGGGCCTCCTGCAGATACCATTTTATCAGGAGGTTCGTTCTGCACAATATAGGAATTGGACCTTTAGTGTGGCAGCACCTACCTTGTGGAATTCCCTCCCTTTGAATATTAGGTAGGCACCATCTCTGCTATCTTTTCGGCACCTTTTGAAGACTTTCCTCTTTCAACAAGCCTTTTAGGTTGAGATCTATCCCAGTCTGCATCTGTGTTAGAATTGCTTAATATGGTTTTTAATAATGTTTTAACCCTTTTTTAAAGTTGTTTTTTAAAAAAATGTTTTAAACACTGTTTTGTTTTAATGTATTTTAAGTTCTGTTTTTATGATGTTTTAAAGTGTTTTTAGCGCTTTGTTTGCCACCCTGGGCTCCTGCTGGGAGGAAGGGCGGGATACAAATTAAATAATAAATAAATAAATAAAATCTGACTTGGCATAGCTTCACGTGATGTGCTCGTTCAGCTAGTAGTGGCATGATCTGATCTACTTCTGTATTTGCTGTGAATTCCTACATATGATCAAGAATATGCAAGCTTTGAAAGAATGCAACATTTTAAGCTGTGAAAGATAATTTCACCAGTTCTGTGCCTCTCTTCAGTTTTAGCACTGATAAGGCTGCTACTCACTGCTGCCCTCTAGTGAACTATACTACTGATACAAAACCAAAACAAAAGCAAGCCTTTTTGCGGGAGATACATACAATACAGTTGCTTCACTAGTGCTCATCAGCTCATATTGGCTATTAATTTTGCTGCAAGCTTGTGCGACTTCAAAGAGGAAATGGAGCTCAGCATCAAATAAAGAATGGATATCGATGAGCAAATGAAGACAATGGGCCTTTTTGCAGACTGATTAAGATCACCCAAAACATGGAATTCATCAGAATTCTCTTCCAAAGAACCTGTCACTACCACTTTTAATCTATAATCAAAGTGAACATAGGTTTGCCACTCCTTGCTCAGTTCTTCATGGAACAGAAAAGAACTTGTATGCATGTGAGATAAATTCTGAAGACTTGGCTTGCTACAAAAGATTTGTCCTTTTTTGTACTAAACATATGCAGTGGAGTTTTTCAGCTAATGAAGAAGCCTAATAATAAAATATAGGAAGCTGCCTTATACTGAGTCAAGACCAGTGGTCCATCTAGCACAGTATTGGCTACACTGACTGGCAGCAGTTCTCTAGGGTCTCAGTGAGGGTCCTTGCCTAGCCCTACCTGGAGATGCCAGGGATTGAACCTGGGACCTTCTGCATGCAAGGCAGATGCTCTACCACTGAACTACAGCCTTGCATGTGATTAGGGTTGCCAGGCTCAGGGCCTGAGAATATTCTGTATCTTTAAGAGAAGAGAAAATTCAGCCAAGTGCAGGTTTTCTTGCAACACTGTAATGGGAAAAACCACAAGATGAAATTCTCCCTTCCCCCTGCACAACTTTTAAAGATTAATGACCCTGAGTCTGGCATCCCTACATGTGATGCATGTTCATGTGATGCTCATTCAGTCATGGAGAACTAACTGAGCATTACCTCATTAAAAATAAAAATAAAATCTCCCTTCTGCTTTCACCTGATTCTGATAGGTCAAGAACTAATTTTTTAAGCTCATCAAATATAGTGAAATTAATATTTTTCTATACATTATAGCTTTGATGTAAAAAAGAGCACTGAGCTACAACAAAATAAACATGAATAGTAATGGTTCAATAATCAGCCTTACAAATATAGCAACATTGTTTCCAGAGCACATTAGCAGCGTAATTCTGTTCATGTCTACTCAGAAGAAAGTCCCATTGCATTCAGTGGGACTATTTTTGAGGTAAGTGGCTACAGGATTGGAGACTCACAGAGCAATCCCAACTACAGAAAGCTGACATTAGTTACATTGCTTACCCCTATTCCAAATTCTGTTAAGGAGCAATTTGATTTATACTATCCTTTTTGCCAGCCTTTTCCTATCAGGTTACTAGGTCATGTGCTCAAGTTGAAAGGGGTTTGGAGTAGGTGCAAGTTTCACCTTGCCCCATCCTATCCTCGCCATGCCCCTGGAATGCCCCCTTTTTTGGAACTTATGCCCGCAAAATTTTGCTGGTTTAGGATCTGCTGCCTGAGCATTGGTAGGACCTGGCTAAGATATGGTGAGCGAGTTATGCTCAGCGAGAGTTAGATACTTACACCAGCATAGCCCTGGCTCAACTGGAAAATCCCAAGATTTGCCAAATGCAAACTCTCTCATCCTGACTGATCTTGGGTTTGGATTACACTGTTACAATATTTATGGTTTGTTTGTTTGTTTATTTCTTTATTTATATCCTGCCCTTCCTCCCAGCAGGAGCCCAAGGCGGCAATCCTAAACACACTTACTTGAGAGTAAGTCCCATTGAACTTTATGGGACTTACTTCTGAGTAAACATGTTCTGGACATATCTAGGTCATTCATCTAGCCTAGGTTATGTCTAAGTCATACAGCAACTGCACAATTGGCATCACTGCTGCATTTTTTTTAAATGGGGTAAATGAAAAAAGTTATGCTACTAACACTGCTAACCCCAAGAACCTGTTGAGAATTCCTCCTCCCTCTAGAAATTTTTTGGTGAAAATGATCTTCCCTGAAATACCTGATCATAAATCGGATGGAGAATTTTGAGAGGCCATGGGCACACAGCTGCATTCTTGTTGCCTTTGCCCACAGCACATGTCCCTCTTCTGTGAGAGCTTATCTGAAAAAGAATTGTCTGCAATGAAAACATCTGAGGAGTAGTAATGGCACAATGTTACTGCTGCCTGAGACATTTTTTCAAAGCTTGATGGAAAGCAAAACATCCCTGCTTCTATTTGCTGTACACAATCAAGAATGACTGGGGAATGAAAGTACATAAATCAGACATTATGACTATTGCCTGTGGGCAGGGTTGAAACACGTCCTTGTGGTGTCCCTTGTTTTCTCTGTAAACTGCATATGTGTATATGTTGATTTTCCTCTTGCTTTTTGTGTAGCTGGGCCACTGCATTGTTCTGCATGTCTCTCTCTCTCTCTCTCTGTATGTGTGTGGTGTTTTAGCTGTTACAAGCAAAAGCAGTTCAGAATATGATGGTGCCCAAGATAGGAAGCCCCATTGGAATGCCCCGTAAGTAGTAAAATACAGCAATTAAATTAAATAGCTGACTTTTCTCTGTTGTTTTGGAGACAGCTGGGAATGCAGCACTAATAGAAATTTTAGATAATTTTAAATTCAGTACAGGACCTTTTGTTTTATCCACGTGGCCAGTTCCCCTGTCTACCTTCCTTGGAGCATAAGTACCCATGACTAACTGACTGCAGTTTTGCCCCTGCCCTATGTCTCAAAGGATATTATGCCAAATATGGAGGAATTTTTTTAAAAAACAACCCCAATTATTTATTAAGAATATAAGAACATATGAAGTGTCTACTGCATCAGGCCAATGGCCTACCTAGGGCTTATCCAAACGGAGCAGGATAATCCACAGTTTCCATATTCGGTTTGTCATCTAATAGTCCTCACTTTGCCTTTTAGTTCGCTCTTTTCCAATTAAAAAAATGCTTTTTTTGCACCCGCACCCGCAGCAGTAAGACCCCTACATTCGTTTCGCTTTTTCCAAGCTCTGCCTCTAAAACCTCCCCCTATCAACCAATTGGTCAGCAAAAGAATGACGTATGCTCCTCTCCCCCTTTGCAACGAAGCACAATATGGCTGTAAAGGAGTTCTCACCATGGAAGGAAAGGGAGAAGGAGGGGGGTTGACACGTTTCTTGCTTTTTTGGAGAAATAAGTGCAATTGCCAGTGTGTGCATCTCCTTAAATATCCATAAAGGCAGAAAAGCATACATTCGTTTAAGCGTAATATCGCAAATACAAACAAGAAAGGGGCTGCTGGTCGGTTTCATGCCTGCCTCTGGAAAGCTTTGTCAATTTCATTCTACTGGCTGGGGTTTTTGTTTCAAACAAGGAAAGAGAGTAGGGGGGTTACACTTTTCTTGCTCTATGGTTCTCCAGTCTCTATGGTTCCGGGCGGCGAGGACACTGTAGCAAACCACTCCTATGCACGGCAGGACATGCCCATTACTTTCAATGGGTTGAACTGGGGGCAGAAAAGCCCATGCGTCTCAATGGGTAGACCTGGCATCACAACAGCCAATGCGTTTCAACGAGTAGATCTGGCATTTCAATGGGTAGACCTGGTGTCTGGAAAGTCTATGCATTTCAATGGGTAGACCAGGCCATCAGGTCTACCCATTTGAAGCCTGCTTGCTTTCTTGTTTGTATTTGAGATATTATGCTTATGTATGCTTTTCTGCCTTTATGGATATTTAAGGAGATAAACACACTAGCAATTGCACTTATTTATCCAAAAAAGCAAGAAACGTGTCACACACCTCTCCTTCTCCCTTTCCTTCCCACGGCAAAATGATTTTAAACAAAAACCCCAGCGAGTAGAATGAAATTGACAAAGCTTTCCGGAGGCAGACATGCTCCGAGCAGCAGCCCCTTTCTCACTTGCTGTGCATTGCAGATCTCACCCAGAGCGGCCGCCCAGTTTGCAGGCTGGCAAAAAATAAAATGCATCTGTGCAGTAGTTGCAGACGCCCCCCAACACCCCACCATTGTGATGATTGGTTCAATTTTCCCGGGCTTATTCTTGCACATGTGCAAAAGTGCAGATACATGATTGGCTGGAATGAGGAGAAGGGGCAAGGGGAAAAGCCCAAGAACCACCCATCAGCTGTAAAGTCCACGGTATTGCATACTACCTCCTGAAGGCACAGCGGATGATTCCCGATTTTAAACAGCAAATGGCATTTTTGCCGGTATTGCAAGGAGCGGATTTAACCTGCGAAAATGCATAACAGCGCGAGACGTCATTTGGACAACCAAAAAAAAAAGAACACACATAGCAGGCGTGTCACACATTTTGCAATCATCTGGATGAGCCCCTAGTTTCGCATCCTGTTTTCACAGTGGCCAACCAGATGCCAATTGGTAGCCCACAAGCAGGACTTGAGCACAACAGCACTCTCCCCACTTGTGATTCCCAGCAACAGGTATTCAAAAGCACATTGCTTCTGACAGTGAAAGTAAAACATAGACATTATGGCTAGTAGCCATAGATATATTAATTTATTTAATGTGGGCATTTATAACCAAAGACCTGCAGGGGCACCTTTGCCTGCATCACCCTGCTCATGTCTTAAGATTTATAGAGGAGGTTCTTCTCTGCTTACCCTCGCCAATAAAGACTTGTTATGAGTGAACAAGGCAGATGTAGATGTTAAACAGCATGGGAGACAAAATAGAATCCTATGGAACCCCAGTGCATAACTGGCAAGGTGTCAAGCAACTGTCCCCTAGTACCACTTTCTGGAACTGGCCATCCAAGTAACAGCAGGAGTATCACCAAGTGGTATATCTCACACCCAGCCTGAGCATCCAGAAGTATACCTTGGTTGATGGTACCAAGAAAATCAACAGGGTCGCACTCTCCTTGTCTCTCCTGATAGAGGTCATCCCAAAGGCGGTGGGATATTGTTCCCCAAACCAGGCCCAAAGCCCAATTGAAGTGTATCTAGAAAATCAGTTTCATTCAAGAGTAACTGGACTTGGCTGACCACCACTCTCTCAAGCACCCTGCCTGGGAAGAGGATGTTAGCCATTGTCCTATAATTGTTGACATCTTCTGGGACTAGAGTAGATTTATTCAGGACCAAACAGATTATGGTTTCTTTTAAAGAAGATGGGATCTCTTTCTCTCTCAACAATCATTTACAGCCTCCTGGACCCAGCTAGATATACCCTCTGTGATAGATTTAATATTACACGAAGAACAAGGGTTGAGCTATAACACAATGCCAAGTGAATATGAGCTCTAATTTCTGTCCAATCTCATCAAGATTGTTGCGGTATTGATACAATGACTGTTCTTGGGAGTTGAATCTTTGTCACACTATGAACAGCAAAGAAGGGAATCAATCCTATGAAGGCTTATACTGTGCCCTGTGCAGGGATTTTTCTGCCTTTTGTATAATATTGGTGACACAACTATGTAAAATACTCTGTACTTAGACAGTTATTGCATGTAAACCTGCTGGAAAAAATGCTGGCCCTATTGCTCACTAATTATAGCAGCAAGAGATGTGCATTCATAGCACTCCATGTTGCTTATTAAACTCTATTATTTTATGTACCTCTTTAGAGACAAGTCCAATGGCCTAGACCATTCACTACACATTTTTAATACCATCGATATCCCCCATGGCAACAAAACTGATCCTTTGGGGGAAAAAATGCACACACAAAGAGACTTGCCTTCCAGGCATCAAGACTTCTGGTTGAAATAAAGCTAAATTGATTTTGCAGAGACATCTGGTTTTTAAAATTTTATTTATTGTGTGTGTGTAGGAACAATGTTAAGTTACTTTTTAAATTAAATGTCAAGGTAGCTCGGCACTTGAAACACAGTATGTGCACCATGTTTTGAGGGAAAGCTGTCAGCTCGCCATCTCTCTTCCTGTCAAATTGCCATCTGCCTCCGACTGATTAGTTTAAGCTAATGGAGCCCTGTTTGGCAAGGGACCGCAAGACAAATGTGGTTCAATACAATGTAATTTGGGGCAAGAAAAAAACCACACAAGGCCACTCATTTGTCTTTGTAAGACAGGAGTTTCTTTATATTAAACTATTCAAGGATTTTGGAACTCATCATAAAAACAGGATTTTTCATAGACATCAGGCACAAATTTAATTCAAGCTCTGCATTCCATGAACCTATTCATTAACTTACTTCAGGGAGGGTGGGGAGTCATGTGATACAGTAAATATCAGCTCTTGCCACATGAGAATCTCATGCATACCACCTATTTACCATATGAAACTAACATTGTACAATTGCCTAATTGTACTATATCTAAAAATAACACTTGATATTAGATATAAAGTTTACAATGAAGATTCCATCATAATTTTATACTATAAGATGAAAAGAATGGAAAAAGGAGTACTAAATATCAAGCCTCTCTCAGCTCCTAAAAAGTTGGGCTTATCCTCCACTTGGCCCAGGAAGAGAGAAAAAAAAGGAGGGAAAATAAGCATTATTAAAATATTGGTAATTCACCCTATTCTAGGACCAGCAGTTTGTCTATGACAAGGCAAAACAAGTTTCCACTATACATTTTGTCTCATTAAAGGTTTGTGCTTGTAAGGTAATGTCTTATTCTACTTTGAGTAATGCTAGCTTTAATCAAGATGCATACTGTTACTCATATGTTGATTTTTGCACTTTGAAAAGGGAAGTGTTCTTTACATTACAGTTGTCCAGGATCTGGGACTAATATACCTGGGACTAATGGGTGTGGTAGTCCAATGATATCTAAAGGGCACAACGTCGGCATAATTTAATGTCACTTATGCATGTTGACTCAGATTCCGTTTACCGGGACTTATGTAAGTATGCATAAAATTGCAGCCTTAAACAATATAATGTGTGAAATGATCCTTGAGTATTGGAGTGTCTAGTGCATACTCTAAAAAAAAGAAAAACTTAAATATAGTTCTTCATTCTAATTTAGTATATCTAAAGCAATCAGATGTTCCAAATTCAAAATTATTTGACACTACAGAAAAATAGTTCTTTCCCTTTAGTTTGCGGAGGAATCTCCAAACTGAAAAGCACATTTCTTTGAACTTGATTAAGCTCAGCAATTAACCTTTTGAAATGGTTTAAAACCACTTAAAAGCCAGACAGTTAATTGATTAAAACTCTGCTTTATTGGGGGAGAGCCCTTATTGTAGCATATAAAATAAGGAACTATAATGAAAGATGCATTACTAATCAAACTCAAAGGTTTTAAGATAGAGACAAATTTATTTTTTATTGTTATATTTTATTTATATAGTGCAGCCAATTATACATACTGGCAATAATATTAAAAAGCAAAGTAATAATGGTAATTATAATTATAAAGATAATTATTTTGAACAGAATACCTATATGAATTTAAAAGTGAAACTGCTCATGTCCAGAGTATTTTTTGTAATTCACAAAAGCTTAAGCTATAAGATTTATTTTAGTCTTTTAAGATACTATAAGACTTATTTTGTGGTACTTTATTTCATGCATTCCTTTTGGGGGGAAGGGGGGCTGTTTTGGGAACAGCACCATGGCTCCTAACCACCTTAATCCTTCCTTGGTGACAAAGTTTATGCTTTAAATGCAAAAAGTCCCATTTTAATCCATAACATCTTCAGGTATGGCTGAGAACCCTGTCTGAGATTCTAGAAAGCAGCTGTCATCAGTGGAGACAATACTGAACGAGATTGACCAAAGGTCTGACTCAACATACAGCAGGCAGCATCTTATGTTCAGAGATAAGTCGAACCTCTCTTGGCTTTTGGGACAGCCCTGTGTAGGGATGTCACAGAATCCTGATGGAAAGGAAAACAGCAGCGGAAATTGCCAATATGCAATGTTATTTGTCCCATGTCCAGAATGGAAATAAATTCAGTGAATATGATTGGTATTCACTGTTGTTTGCAAATGATATATGACTTTTTTTCCCATTTGCATTGTCTTTCCTTTTTCATTGAAATGAATGGTGCGGAATACCATTAGGAGAATAATGAAGTTATTATTGGAAGCCAAACTGCAGCAGAGCCAAAACAGCCCTGCATGCAAAGAACATGGGTCAGAATGGAAATTAATGCCTTCTTATATCTCTAGCCCTGTATCCAACAGAATATACAAAGTTCATGCCAGTCTGTGCGTATACATGCATGTAATTAAAACCAGTAAGTGCCTGTTGTCCCATGTGCCTCATCAAGTTGCTGTCTCACCATACCCTCCTTTAGTTGTAAAAGGGAAATAATGCAACTTTGACTTCTGCTGCAAATGAACATGCAACATCAGCTCCCCAGAATCTCTGAAAAGTGGCATTAGTTCACTAGTCCTAGCTGTAGTACACTGTGAGTAATATATAGATTGTGCACAGACTTAGGCTAAGCCTAATTAAGCTCTAGGCAGGGTTGTCATTCACAACCTGTAACTATCTGGGATACATATTATTTGTGCAATCTCAATCAAAAAGAAGCAAGCTACAAACAGGGCTCATCGTGAGAGATTACAAGAATGAATAGCTTTGTGCTTTATTTCTGAGTGGCTTTAATGGAAGCAATTTAGCAATGCATGAGAAAAACAAAGTTGAAAATAAGAAACCAGTTTAAAACTTGAAATAGAAATCCACTAATTAATTAATTAACTTGAAATTAATAAAAATAAATTTGACAGATTTATAGGATGAATAATGAGAGAAATATAATTGTCTAGGTTAGATTATCTCTAGAAAACACAGTAGTAACATAGGAAAGAAGCAAAGTAAGAAGACAAACATACAAAAATGTAATTCTCCATCTTTGGAGTTGCAGTCATGATTGCAGGTGTTGCCACCACCCACGATATGCTCAGAGGCATATGTTACCAAACTCTTCCAAACTACGCATGGGTTTTTGCCTATTAGTGAATTTCTCTGCTTTTTAATCTGGGAGGTGCAAATTTGCTGAGAATAGATTGTTCATTTACATGCTTATTGAGTTCAATGGGATTTAATCCTCTGCAATCATGCTTAGAATAGGTGAAACTGACCATGGGGGAGGAGAGAGGGGGAGGGGAAGAGGAAGGGCAGAGGGGAGGAGTGGGATGGGAGCAGGCAGGAGGGGGAGGGCAGGAAGATAACAGGTTTGATCATTTGCATGCTTACTGAAATCAGTGGGATTTACTCCCATGTTTAGGACATGTGAACCTGACCATGGGGGAGTAGGAGATGGGGAGGTGGAGGAGAGGAAGAAGGGAGGAGGAGGAGAGGGGAAGGTGAAGGGGAGGGGAAGGAAGGGAGGGGAAGGGGAGGAGAGGGGAGAGTGGATGGGAGGGGCGGAGAAAGGCAGCCCTGATCATTTGCATGATTATTGAATTCAGTGGGATTTCCTCATGTGCAATCAGGTTTAGGACAGGTGAAACTGACCATGGGGGGAGGAGAAGGGAGAGGGAGAGAGGGAGGAGAGGAAGGAGTGGGAGGAGATTGGAAGGGGAGGGGGGAGGGGAGGAAGGAAGGGGAGGAGAGGGTCAGGAGGGAGGGGAAAGGAGGGAGGGGTAGGTTTGATCATTTGCATATTTATTAAGTTCAGTGGGATTTGGGGCAGGGAGGGGGAGAAGGGGAGGGAAGGGGAGGAAGGGTAGGGGTAGGTTGGAAGGGGGAGAGCAGAGTGGAAGGAAGAGAGGGAGGGAGGAGAGGGAGGGAGGAGAGGGAGGGAGGAGAGGGTGGCCATTAGGGAGGGGGGAAGCCTTTGCTTTCCAAAAGGAAAACATTGTGAACAGCATCATTATATTTCAAGGTTCCCCCACCTTTTTATTCTACAACAGGCACATGTAATGTCCCACCCAAATTTAAACCAAAGCTGTCCCTAGCCACATCTACACCAGACATTTATTCCACTTTAAAGTCATGGCTTCCTCCAAAGATTCCTGGGAAATGTAGTTTGTGAAGGGTGCTGAGAGTTATTCCCCTCATCCTATTCCCCTCACGGAGCTACAATCCCCAGAATCCTTTGGAAAGAGGGGCCGACTGTTAAACCACTTTGGCCACTGCACCTTTGTCAGGGGACTAGGAGTTTCCTAGCAACTCTCAGCACCCTTCACAATTTATACTTCTCAGGTTTCTCTGGGGTAAGCTATGACTGTTTAAAGTAGAATAAATGTCTGGCATGGATGTGGTCCCCTGATTAGGCAAGCCAAACACCTATTCGTCTGGCTTTTAGAACACTAAGAGTTGGTTGTTACTGAGCTATCATAGACTCCAATATTAAATTTCTTACATTAATGAAAAATCAGCCATGCATTTGTTAACCTTTTAAACTGCAGAAGGTCAGTGGGGCCTTTTAAACTGCAGAAGGTCAGTAATAGGATCAAATGTAATCTGTGAACATGGCAGATCTTTAATTAATTTCAACAAATTATGAGACCACTGACAGAAAGAAGTTCAACAGGTGTCTGGATTTTTTTTCTTGTTTTACACTTTGAACTCTAGATTCTCTCTGAGTGTTTTTTGTACCACCATGAAAACTTTGAGGGTTGTTAAGCAAGAGTTTCTGAGTTCAGGAGTATACATTTTGTAAGATTTTGTTTTGAAATGAGCTTCTAGGAAGCAGCAGAATGGCATGGGGGCTATTTTCAATTTGAAACACGGCTAAATGTGAAAAATCCATGCTGACTATAGTATACAGCCACTCTTGTGGCTGTATAACAATGAAAGCTGTTTTATGAACTGCAGTCAAAACAGGATGGAATTAAACTTCTAAATAAATATCTGCACTCTTATGTACACTGTACAAGATGCCTGAAGGTTTTGGTTTCTGAGTTATTATGCTACTTTTAATAAACATTGTTTTTAATGGTGTGGTGATACATTTTGAAGTGCAGGAGATCATCATGGCAGCCCCCAGAGCTGCACCCCTAAGGATAATCCACAACCTCACTTCCATGGAGAATACAAAAATATAGGTAGCTGTGTTGATCACTTATACCATATTGGCCTCATGTGCACTATCCATTTAAAGCAGCATAAGACCACTTAAAACAGTCATGGCTTCCCCCTCAGAATCTTGAGAAACATAGTTTGTTAAGAGGTGTCAGGAAACCCCTGTTCCCCTTACAGAGCTATAACTAATTCCCTGGGAAGAGGAATTGATTATTAACCACTCTGAAAAAAACACACCTTGCCCTAGATAGCAGTTGTGGATTACAAAGCAGGGTGAGGAGGGGCTGCTCTGCTTACCTGGGTCCCCAAGGCTAGGGTTGCTGCCAGTTATTGAGAAAGAAAGGGGTAAAGTTGAGGTGGTGGTGAGGTTGGTGCATTGTGGGTGCAGTGTTGGAACTCTCTGATTGGCACAGCTGCTGCTCCTGCACTGCCCCAACATTCCCACTGTCGCCTCCTTTCTGTAACTGGCAATGATCTCACTGTTGGAAAGCCAGGTAAGCAGTTGTACACCATCTTGCTGATTGCTACTGCTGTTCAGGATTCTAGTAGCACCCCACTACAATATGACATAATACACAATATAATATATAGAAAGCCATGTATAAAATTCTTCCAAGCTGCACAGGAAGTGGATTGGACTGTGAAAGGCCAACCCAAATTGTGTTTGCATTTTGACAAAATTGTAGGGCAGTACAATATCTCAGAGAGGAGGTCAGGTGTCTTGCTCCCCTGGTGCATTCACTATAGCTGCCCAATTTCCCTGCTTTTTAAAGTTGGATAGAAATATCTGTTGCCTATAGGTACGTTCTTAAACCGCAAGGTGTTTTGCCTATTAGTGAATTTCCCTGCTTTTTAGTCTGGGAGGTAAGAAATGGAATCCTGTGCAAGTTTGCTGAGAATGGATTGATCTTTTGCATGCTTATTGAGTTCAGGGGGATTTACTCCCCTGCAATCATGCTTAGGATAGGTGAAACTGATCACAGGGAATGGGGCGGGGAGGAGGGGGATGGGAGCAGGCAGGAGGGGGAAGAGAAGGGCAGTTTGATTATTTGCATGTTTATTGAGTTCAGTGGGATTTACTCCCGTGCAATCATGGTTAGAATAGGTAAAACTGACCATGGGGAGGGAAGCCTGGAGTTGGCAGGGGAGGAGGAAGAAGGAAGAGGGAAGGAGAGGAAGAAGGGAGGAGGAAGGGAGAGGAGAAGAGAAGGAGGGGAAAGGCAGCTCTGATCATTTTCATGGTTATTGGGTTCAATGGGATTTACTCCTGTGCAATCATAGCTAGGATAGGTAAAACTGACTGGGGGGAAGGAGGATGGTGAGGGGAGGGTAGAGAGAAGGAAGAGGAGAGGGGAGCAGAAGGAGTGGGAGGGGGAAGGAGGGTACTGGAAGCAGAGGGGGGAGGGGTGACAATGCTGTGATTAGAAGGAGCCAGCATGGGTTTGTCAAGAAAAAATCCTGTCAAACTAATCTCATCTCTTTTTTTGATCGGGTCACTAGCTTAGTAGATGGTGGAAATGCTGTAGATTTCATCTATCTAGATTTCAGCAAGGCGTTTGACAAAGTCCCCCATGACCTTTTGATTAGCAAACTAGTCAAATGGGGACTACATGGAAATAATGTCAGGTGGATTCACAACTGGTTGGGAAACCGTACTCAAAGAGTGGTTGTCGGTGGCTCTGCTTCGGACTGGAAGGAGGTCTCGAGTGGAGTGCCACAGGGTTCTGTCCTGGGGCCGATACTCTTCAACATTTTTATCAATGACTTAGATGATGGGGTGGAGGGAAGCCTTATGAAGTTTGCGGATGATACGAAACTGGGAGGGATAGCTAACACAATGGAAGACAGGAATAAAATTCAAAGGGACCTGGATAGACTAGAAAATTGGGCTGAAATTAATAAAATGACATTCAATAAAGACAAATGCAGGATTCTGCATTTAGGCCACAAAAACAAAATGCACGGGTACAGGATGGGAAATACCCAGCTTAGCAGTAGTGCGTGTGAGAAGGACCTTGGAATTGTAGTGGATCGCAAGTTGAACATGACCCAGCAGTGTGATGCTGCGGCAAAAAAGGCAAACGCGGTTTTGGGCTGCATAAACAGAGCTATAGTTTCCAGGTTGAGGGAAGTAATAGTCCCATTATATTCTGCATTAGTCAGGCCTCATCTGGAATACTGCGTTCAGTTCTTGGCACCTCATTTTAAGAAAGATATAGACAAGTTAGAGCAGGTTCAGAAGAGGGCGACGAGGATGATAGCCGGTATGGAGAACAAGTCTTATGAGGGAAGGTTGAAGGAACTTGGCATGTTCAGTCTGGTGAAGAGAAGGCTGAGGGGTGACATGATTGCACTCTTTAAGTACCTGAAGGGCTGTCACATAGAGGAGGGTACAGATTTGTTCTCTGCTGCCCCAGAGGGTAGGACTAGGTCTAATGGTTTTAAGTTGCAGGAGCATAGATTCAGATTGGACATTAGAAGGAACTTCTTGACAGTAAGGGCAGTTCGGCAATGGAACCGACTGCCTAGGGAGGTGGTGGGATCCCCTTTGCTGGATGTCTTCAAGCATAGGCTGGACAGCTATCTGCGGAAGATGCTCTAGCTGTGGATTTCCTGCTGTGAGCAGGGGGTTGGACTCGATGGCCTACAAGGCCCCTTCCAACTCTATGATTCTATGATTCTATTCTATGATTCTATGGGTGAAGAAAGGGGGAGAGATGGGGCAAAAGGGAGATGATGGGAGGAGTAGGGGAGGGCAGGTTTGATCATTTGCATATTTATTGAGTTCAATGGGATTTACTCCCGTGCAATCATGCTTGAACATGAAATGGACTGCCTTCAAGTCGATTTTGAGTTATGGTGACCCTATGAATAGGGTTTTCATGGTAAGCTGTATTCAGAGGTGGTTTATGATTGCCTTCCTCTAAGGCTGAGAGGCAGTGACTGGCCCAAGGTCACCCAGTGAGCTTCATGGCTGTGTGGGGATTTGAACCCTGGTCTCCCAGGTTGTAGTCCTAGGATAGGTAAAACTGACCATGGCAGTGGAGGAGGGGAAGGAGGAAGAAGGAGATTGGAAGGGGATGGGGAGGGGAAGGGACAGGTGAAGGAAGGGAGAGGGAAGGGGCAAGAAGGAGTGGATAGGAGGAAGGAGGAGGGGAGGGCAGGTTTGATCATTTGCATGCTTTTTGAGTTCAGTAGGATTTACTCCTTTGCATTCACTCTTAGGATAGGTGAAACTGACCTGGAGGAGGGGTGGAGGGAGGAGGAAGGCAGGAAGGGGAGGGGGAGGGGGGTAGATTGGGTGGGTGGATACTGGGCAGAGGGGAAGCCCCCTTCCTTTCCAAAAGGAAAACATTGTGAACACTATCATTATTTTTCAGAGTTTCCCCCACCTTTTTATTCTACAGCAGGCACATGTAGTCTGCCGTCTACATTTAAACCAAAGCTGTCCCATGCCACATCCACACCAGACTGTTATTTCACTTTAGGCAGTCATGACTTCTCCCAAACAATCCTGGGAAGTGGAGTTAGTGAAGGGTGCTGAGAATGGCTAGGAGATACTCTGTTCCACTCACAGAGCTTCTATCAGAGTGGCTGACTGTTAAACCACTTTGGCCATTGGAGCTCTGTTAGGGGAATAGGGGTCTCTTCTCAGCCCCCTTCACAAACTATACTTCCCAGGATTCTTTGGGAGAAGCCATGACTGTCTCACCTGAAATCAAAGTCTAATGTGGGTGTGGCCCCCTGATTAGGCAAGCCTAGCAGCTGTGAGTCTGGCTTTTAGAACACTGACAGTTGTTTCTTACTGAGCATGTCCGACATCATTCAGTTCAATACAAAATTTATTAAATTAATTAAAAATCAGCTATGCAGATTTTTAACTTTTAAACTGTAGAAGATGAAGGCCAGAGTATGGGGCAAGAGCAGTAATAGGATTACAGTACTCTGTGAAGTGGCTGATTTTTAATTAATTTCAGCAGATTATGAGAACTCTGACAGAAAAAAGTCCAAAAGGGGTCTGTTTTTCTCTCTCCCTTTTTACACTTTGAACTCTCAATTTTCTCTGTTTTATGTATCACCATGAACATTTAGAGGGTTGTTAAGCAAGCATTTCTGAGTTCAGGACTAGACATTTTGTAAGGTTTTGTTTTGAAATGAGCTTATGGGAAGGATCAGAACAGCATGGGGGTATTTTCTGTTTAACATTGTGGAATGTGAAAAATCCATGCAGTCACTCTCGTGGCTGTATAATAATAGAGCTATGTTGGTCTAAGATCCAAGACTCTGGTTATTATTTGTCCACTCTCTATGGAGGCTACCATACATTTATCCCACTACAGTAGGGCCCCACTCATACAGCAGGTTAGGTTCCAGACCCCCGCTGAAAAGAGAAAACCGCTGAAAAGCGGATCAGCTGTAGCACGGGGGTCTGGAACCTAACCTGCTGATTGTGCCGGAGGAGGAGAAGATCAGCTGTAGCGTGCTACAGCTGATCTTCCCCACCTCTGGCAGGATCAGCTGTAGCGCAGGGGTCTGATCATGCAGGAAGAGAAGATCAGCTTTAGCACACTACATCTGATGTCCCCCTCCTCTGGCGAGATCAGCTGCAGCCCGAGGAGCTCCAGCCTCTGCTCCAGATGATCGTCCCACTGGTGCCGTATTAGTAGAATGCTGAAAAGCAGGGCGCCAAGAAGCGGGACCCTACTGTATTATTCCACTTTAAACAGTCATGGCTTCCCCCAAAGAATCCTGGGAAGTGTAGTTCGTGAAGGGTGCTGAGAGTTGTTAGGAGACCATATCCCCCTCATAGAGCTAGTTTTCAGAGTTCTCTTGGAAGAGGGGCTGATAGTGAAACTACTCTGAAAATTGTAACTCTGTGAGGACAATAAGTGTGTCCTAGCAACTCTCAGCATTCTTCACAAACTACACTTCCCAGAATTCTTTGGGGGAAGCCATGACTGTGTAAAGTAGAATAATAGTGAAATAAATGTATGGTGCAGAGTGGTAAGGTGGTAACGCAGCCGAAGCTCTGCTCACGGCTGGAGTTCGATTCCAACAGAAGGAGGAAGTCGAATCTCCAGTAAAAGGGGTCGAGGTCCACTCAGCCTTCCATCCATCCGTGGTCGGTAAAATGAGTACCCGGCATATGCTGGGGGGTAAAGAAAGGCCTGGGAAGGAACTGGCAATCCCACCCCATATATACGGTCTGCCTTGTAAACGTTGCAAGATGTCACCCTAAGTGTCGGAAACGACTCGCAGTACAAGTGCAGGGACACCTTTACCTTTAGTTTGTGCTTTAAAACTGGATTCACCTCCAAATGCACCACTTGATGTATGCTGAGCCAAGAGTGCTTTACCTCCAGGAGTTGCTGTTTAATTTGTTGTCCAGGTTTCAGCTTTGTACCATTATATAAAGTAGTGGCACATAGCAGTACCTGAAAAGCAATGAGACATGTAAACAAAGAAGATGATTTTGCCACCCATTGGTATGGATTTACAAGATGGACATGAGACCTGATGACAACAACGAAGACTCAACAGACACACTGTGAACTTGTTAGGATGAAAAGACAATTATTAGTAAACATGTTATACACAACAACTTATCATATAATGGAAAATGTATGCAATCTATATTTTCGTTGCTTGACCATTACTTTTTTATTTTATTTTACTGTTAATGTTTGACAATTATATATATATATATATTATATATATATATATATATATGAGAGTGAGTGCTTTAAATGTATGGTGTGAATGAGACCTTATAGTACCATTATTTTCCCTTGAGATTCCCCTTATTGTCCTTTGAGTTAGGTTCAAGAGAAATGAGAAGATATGGGCATGTGCTGTCTTTTTATGGAAGCCCTTGGTTGCACTCAAGTACACAGTGCTGCACTTGAACATAAACTTCTCTGGGAGATGAAGACCTGTGCACATCGCTCATATATAGGTCCAAACAGCCTGCTCTTAGTAGGGCCGTATGGCAGACTTGGAGCAAGTTATTGGGGACTTAGCAGACAGGAAGCTAGACAAGAATTTTATTATCTCCTTTAAATAAGAACAAAAGAACAATAGGAAACTCCTGACTTCACCCAGATACAATTAAGTCCAGTGCCATTTAATGACTAAACTATATAATGACACTATACACACACAGTAACCTGAGCCTACAGCCCTGGAGGACCAGCAAGACAGCTTCATCTACATATGGGAGGAACGCACAGGCCACAGGAGGTAATGGCTTGTGTAGTGGTGTGCTTGGAAGGATGTTATCATGTGCTGTATTTATAGTATTGTTATGTGTCCTGTGGGATTGAAATCAAGCCATGCTGTTTCCATTATATAATGTACCTTTTCAGAGAATCACTATGATTTGGGAAGCCAATTTAATTTTGCAGTGCTCAGCAATACATTATTTTAATGGAATCCATCCTTAATAGATTATTGAAATAATTGGATGCACTATCAATACCGATGCACCTGGTAGAGCGCCTTTGCACTTTGGTATAGATCTTTCTGCCAGAACCTATTAAGACTTAACATCTTTCTTTGATCCACTGCTTCTTCCTTCTCCCCAAAGACCAGAAACCAGGATCAAGTGAAGTTTCTTTAATAATCTCATATCACAGCTTGTGGCTCAGGGAAGGCAACTTTGAAGATGTTAACATGATTAAGGGACAACCACCAGGGAGGCTGCATGAGGTGGAAAATGGTCTCTAAGCTAACTGCTGGTCTGATCACTATTTATGAATTTACTGCAGATGAATACATCCATCATATTATACTTAAGGCATCATATTATTTGCAGTAAATTCATAATTAGTAGCCAGCCTAGCAGTTAGCCTAGAGTGCATTATACATCACATGTATGTGTATTTATAATATCATTTATCATTACTAACAGTTACTGGAACTGGAACAGCAATGAAAACAAACATTTCTATCATTTAAAACTATATATATATTTATTGTTGTCCCTCCTATGGGTTTATGATGGATCTCGGACCAAAATGCCCCTTCTTCCTTTCCCAGTTAATGTGATGTCTCTAATATAACATTCTCTTGAATGGCATGGTTCTAATGATAAAGGCAAGGCATACCCATTCCATTTATTAAGATATGCAGAAGGCTAAGTAACATATTAGGTATTCATTTACTTTTTCAATTATATTACGGCGGGGGGAGAAAGAGAAAGGCAGCAGCTCAGGGTGGTATGTACTATATCTTGGAGATAAAACCATTGCAAATATTCAGCTTGGCTCTAACATCATTAAAATACAGAACCTTAACTTCTCATTCTAGCCTTCTAGGCATTAGTAAGTTTTAGATCACATGGCGAAGAAGTGTTGTTAGTGTTGACGGCAGACAAAGACAATCATAGTTTCATTCACTCTGCAAGTATGTCTTCGGCTTTCATTTATCAATTTTGAAATGTACATTTGTCTTCATAGCTCCTGCAGGCCTTAAAAACCCTCACAGTAAAATCACAACAATCATATTCAAGAATAGGAACAGAAATAATTATAGAGTAATCCTATATGGAGGCTGAGGAACTATAGGATGCAGCAGAAGTGCCACTCTGCTGGCAAAGAGGGAGACCCACCGCTGGGATGGCAAGTCTGCTGCCAATGGTCCATCCAATGCTGTGGTGTTAAGTTCTACTGCCATTTACTGGTGAAAGAGACAAAATGGGGCATTTTGGGAACATGTCAGGGGTATGTTGGGGGAGGACATGGACCCACAGGATCCTCAAACCCTTGTTTCATCAAAATGCCCCGCCAGCCTTGAAAATGCATTTTTATTTTATTTATTATTTTGTTTATATCCCACCTTTCTTCCAAGGAGTGCAAGATGGCATACAAATATAGTCCCCATTTTATCCTCACAACAATGCTGTGAGGTAGGTTAGGCTGAGAGTCTGTGACTTGTTCAAAGTCACCCAGTAAGCTTCATGATTGACTGGGGTTATGAAACCTGGTCTCCCAGGTGCCAGTCAGAACTATAACCACTAAACCACACTGGCTCTTATCAGCCTTGGCATTGTGGTAAGGGGGCAAAAGAAGAAACTGGGAGTGAAAAGTGGGAACATCCCTTCCCATGCCCACTTCCTGCTCTGATTTAATGAATTCATGCTGTAATTCTATAGATTCGGGGTGGTGGTAGGGAACTTTATCAAGCCAGTTCCACACCATTTGTATGCCACTTCTGACAAGTTGTCAGGGATGTCCACCTGTCAATCATCTCATGTCATATAATCCAAGCCATGGTCCATGACATATGATCAATGAGCCAGGAAGCTGGTGAGAGAAACCAATCCCAGCAGGGCTTCCATTTGGCACTGCATTAAAAAGCACTGAATTTAATAATAATAATAATAACAATAATAATAATAGTTGTCATTATTATTTTTCACCCGCCCTTTATTTATTTTATTTTATTTATTATTTGATTTACATCCCTCCCTTCCTCCCAGGAGCCCAGGGCAGCACCCTAAGGTCCCAAGGCGGATTATAATAGTTTACAATACATCATTAAAAACAATTAAACACAACTTAATATCACATAACAAAAGATAGGGCTTGAATGCAAACCTTGTTTGCTAAAAATAAAATAAAATTGGAACCACAATTTAAGGTTCCCAATTGTTCCTTTATAGCAAAAGCTTTACCTACCCCATGCCAGACAGCCATATGATATCAGGTGTAGGGCAGGTGGGTGTGGCTTAGGAGAAAGCAACCTTGTGAGCCAAATTGGGTAGGCCTAATTTGGCCTATGAGCTGGAGGTTCCCCATGCCTGCAATATATGTATATCTGGGAGCATACCTCAATTTCTCCCTCTTTTCCACCACCCCCTTTAATATCATTGGTTGATGCGGCCAGGGAAACTTACTATGTGATTGCATCAAAACACTATATATTATGGGAAGAAGGGCAGAACTAGATGTGGAAATGAAGTTTGAATTTCATTTCATGGCAGCCTAATATCTGCTGTAACATCACCTTCCATCCTAACAGACACTTGAGAGTAAATTTAAGAATCCGTGGTTTAAAAAAGTTTTTCTAAGAAAGAAACAGACACTGAACATGACAATGAAATACGATAGCCACTCTGATTTTAGTTAGTTTTTAACTGATTTTATATTTATTGTGTTTAGTAAGCTTGATGTGTACTACTTAGATAAGACCGAGGTGTTACTCGTGGGAGACAAAAGAAGGTTAGGAGATATAGACCTGGTGTTCAATGGGATAAGATTACCCCTGAAAGACCAGGTCCATAGCCTCGGGGTCATTCTTGACTCCCAGCTGTCCATGGAGGCTCAGATTTCGGCAGTGAGCCGGGCAGCTTGGTATCAATTACATCTAATACGGAGGCTACAACCCTACCTTCCTATCCATCTGATCCCACGGGTGATACATGCCCTGGTCTCCTCCCTCTTAGACTACTGTAATGTGCTCTACGTGGGGTTACCCTTGAAAACGGTCCGGAAATTACAGCTGGTACAGAATACGGCGGCACGTTTGATTAAGAACAGCCGTCGCCGTGATCATATTACTCCGGTGTTAGTAGATCTACACTGGTTGCCAGTTGTTTACCGGGCCCAATTCAAGGTGTTGGTGTTGACCTTTAAAGCCCTATACGGTTTCGGCCCAGTTTATCTGAAGGAGCGCCTCCAGCATCACCAATTATGCCGCCCGACAAGATCAGCCATACAAGACCTTCTCTTGGTCCCTCCAGTTAAAATACCTAGGCTGGTGCGGACCAGAGAGAGGGCATTCTCGATTGTGGCCCCTACCCTCTGGAATTCCCTTCCTCTCGGTCTCCGCCATGCCCCCTCCTTGATAGGTTTCCGCCGGGCCTTGAAGACCTGGCTGTTCAGGCAGGCCTACGGGATCTCTGAGGTGGATTAGCTTTTAATGCTGTTATTAACTGGAGGGTGGTGTTTAGATTAATTATTGATTGTGGTCCTCATTGGTTTTTATATTGTATTTTACTGTGTTATGTACATTGCCTACAGTGGCCGTTAATTCGGCCAGATAGGCGACTCATAAATAAAATTTATTATATTATTATTATTAAGCAGTATATAAATGGTTGAAATACATAAATAAATACATGTCTCAATGTAAGCAAACAATAGGCAACATTTAAAATTAGTGCCCATGATCTCTTTTTAAGTGTAATGATAAGACAGACACAGTATATGGAATTAAAATAGGCCAATTTTTTTAATGAAAAGTAGCCATAAAAATGCAACTGCTTATAAAATTTGCATTTTTTTTTTTGGCTGGTGATGGAGGAGAGCCCAGATTGTCTGATGCCCCTGAAGCCTAGCCTGACTGTCCCACTGATCGGCTCCAGGTGACAGCTAAGCACTGAGCTATCCTTGTTCAGGCAGTCCTGCTTTTTTTTTCTCAAGGGAGTGGTGCCAGCCAAACAGCTGCCACTCAGCCTTGCCATCTAGCTGATAGTCCCTCTCCTAGTTCTCAAAACCAAGACAGCTGCCCTCAACATAGCTCTCCTCAAGACTCATACTTGCTCACATATGAACCTGACTTACTACCATTTTCTGCCCAATAGGGACAGGATATGATACTCTCAGCTCTGTAGGCAGCCTTCCTTGTTAGGTGGGGCAGCCACATTTCTAGGTAGGGCAGCCATGTTTCTAGGTAGGGCATTTTTTGGGGGGAGAGGCACATAGCTCCAGCCAATCCCCCCCACTGGTGGAGAGGACATGAATTACAGGCCAGATGAGGGGAAAGGGAGTGACTTTCCTTCACTCCTTCTCCATCCAGAGTGTGTATTAACTTATATGAATGAAAATTTAATCTGTCGAACTGTCTCACCCTTTTTTGAGAGATCCCCAGGAATACCAGACTCAAAAGCTTGATTTTGCCTATAGCTACAGTGAAGTCTCCTTTCACCTGTGGTCTGCCTCTGTGTTCCGATTGTGAACTACTTTGGTAAAGACAGTGATCTCCTGAGCTGGCTTTGATGCTGCATTAGGTATCTCAGTTTTAGATTCTACCTGAAAAACAAACATTTCCATACTACATATTTAGGGGAAGGCAGAGAGAAAATAAATACTGTGTTTGTTAACTCCTCCTTGAGAGTTCCTCCTTCTTGTTCCTGGCCTTTAGATTTTCCTTCCTGTTGGACAATCAAGGAAAAACTTGACAGTTTAAGACTGCTATATAAAGGACAAACTAAGCAATTGGAAACTAATTGTGGAAAGCAATTGGAATTATTTTTAACTAGTTGCTGGGTTGATTTTTCTGTCCAGAAATCCTGAAAAGGCCTCATGCTAAGCTGCACATATTGGGAATATCAGAAATTAGGCCTGAGTTACAGCTTATTTATTTATTTTATTTATTTGTTAAATTTTTATACCTCCCCACTAGCATAGCTCTCTGGGCGGTGTACAACATCAAATACAGATATATACAATAAGATCCCATAATGTAATACAACAAAAACATACATAACAGAATGAAAAATCTAAAATCAGTTACAGCAAATTTTAAAACTAAATTAAAATTAGATTAAAATGCCTTAGAAAAGAGGAAGGTTTTAACTTGGCGCTGAAAAGATGACAATGTCGGCGCCAAGCACACCTCATCGGGGAGACAATTCCACAGTTCAGGGGCCACCACTGAGAAGGCCCTAGTTGTTGTTACTGCCCTCCGAGCTTCTCTATAAGTCGGAGCTCGGAGGAGGGCCTTCGATGTAGAACGCAGTGTATGGGCAGGTTCATATCGGGAGAGGAGTTCCAGCAGGTATTGTGGTCCTGCGCCGTATAAGGCTTTATAGGTTAAAACCAACACTTTGAATCTGGCCCGGAAGCGTATTGGTAGCCAGTGCAAGCGAGCCAGAACAGGTGTTATATGTTCAGACCGCTTGGTCCTCATTATCAATCTGGCCGCCGCGTTTTGCACAAGCTGTAGCTTCCGAACTGTCTTCAAAGGCAGCCCTACGTAGAGCGCATTGCAGTAATCCAATCACGAGGTTACCAGAGCATGTACAACTGATGTGAGGTCCTCCTTGCTCAGACAGGGACGTAGCTGGGCTACCAACCAAAGTTGGTAGAACGCATTCCGTGCCACCGAGGCTACATGAGCCTCAAGTGACAGGGAAAGATCTAAAACAACTCCCAGACTATGAACCTGTTCCTTTAGGGGGAGTGTAACCCCATCCAGGACAGGGTGTATATCCACCATCTGATCAGAGAAACCACCCACCAACAGCATCTCAGTCTTGTCTGGATTGAGCCTCAGTTTGTTAGCTCTCATCCAGTCCATCATCGCGGCCAGGCACCGGTTCAGTCCATTGACAGCCTCACCTGAAGAAGATGAAAGGGAGAAGTAGAGCTGCGTGTCATCAGCGTACTGATGACAATGCACTCCAAATCTCCTGATGACCGCACCCAACGGCTTCATGTAGATGTTGAAAAGCATGGGAGACAGAACTGACCCCTGCGGGACTCCACATTGGAGAACCCACGGTGTCGAGCAATGTTCCCCAAGAACTACCTTCTGGAGACGACCCGCTAAGTAGGAATGGAACCACTGCCAAGCAGTACCTCCAACTCCCAGCTCCGCGAGCCTCCCCAGAAGGATACCATGGTCGATGGTATCAAAAGCCACTGAGAGATCAAGGAGAATCAACAGAGTTACACTCCCTCCGTCCCTCTCCCGACATAGGTCATCATACAGGGCGACCAAGGCTGTCTCGGTGCCAAAACCAGGCCTAAAACCTGATTGAAATGGATCTAGATAATCGGTTTCATCCAATAGCGCCTGGAGCTGGCCAGCAACCACTCGTTCCAAGATCTTGCCCAGGAATGGAACATTCGCTACTGGTCTGTAGCTGTTGAAATTTTCTGGGTCCAAGGAAGATTTTTCAGAAGTGGTCTCACTGCCGCCTCTTTCAGACAGCCAGGGACCACTCCCTCTCGTAAAGAGGTGTTTATCACTTCCCTGGCCCAGCCAGCCGTTCCATCCCTGCTAGTTTTTATTAGCCAAGAGGGGCAAGGATCTAGTACCGAAGTGGTTGCACGTACCTGTCCAAGCACCTTGTCCACGTCCTCGAGCTGAACCAACTGAAACTCATCCAGCTTAGATGTCTAACTAGTCAACTAGCTAACTGTAGTGTACACAGCAATATGTCTATTCCTCTAGGGCTGTTTTTCATCTTTTCCCATAAAATAATCAAGAGAAAGATGAAAAAATAACCACTATGATTGCGTCTATTGTGAGTGCAATAGGGTAGCCATTTTTTTTCAAATCACTGAGTATTCTCTTTATTTTACTGTTTAGCAATAAACACATAATCCTGCTTTACTCATTATAACTGCAGAAGAAACAAACACTTCTTACTGCAGGCAAACAAACCTGCTTCTTTTTTGCTGGCTGGGTAGATAGCACAACTGAAAATGAACATGAATAGCAGAGCAAAGGAAAGTCCAAATGCTGGAGTCTAACTTTAGGCCAAAATACAAAGTTCTAATATTTAACTCTTCAAGGGTCATGTCACTATGTAGGCTGTTTTTTTCAGGGTCGCTTAAATAATTATAGGGTGACTGTGATCATGAAAAAATCATCCTCAGGTAGGGAAAGTCTTGAGTGAGCAGACTTTTGGGGGCTTTTCCAGATGAGGCTTTTGTTGTGCACTTGACCTGCCTTATTAACTGAATTTTTCAGAGCATCCTTTTTAAAATTGTTCCTGTTCTTAAAACAAGCTATGGAGGATGTTATTGTCTGTCATGTCACAAATTAAAAAGGCTATTTCCCCAAAAATCCCAAGGAGGGTGAAGTACAGCTCTAGGAGGGTCAGTGCCCCCATTCCCCCCTGACCTATAGGTCTGGCTATACTGCCTAGTCAAGGGGCCCTTTGTCTGATCCAGATCCATAACAAAATTGACTGAGGTCTAGAACAGATTCCTCTGACACATACATGAACACATTGCCTACTAATGATTCGTCCTGAGCCACATAAGGCTTTATAGGTCAAAACCTGTGCTTTGAATTAAGTCTGGAAACAAATTGATAGCCAGTGCAGATGGGCCCAAATCAGGGTAATATCTCAGACCTTCTGGTTCCAGTTAGTAATCTGGCCAATACAAGCTGTAGTTTCCCCCCCTAAACTGGCTTCAAAGGCAGACCCACATATAACCCATGGCAGTAATCTAACCTAGAGATTGCCTGTGTCATTTGAGTTTGGATACAAAGAAATATGGAATAGGCCTTCGTAAATAATAACCCATGTCACCTACATGTATTGTTGCTCATTTTAATATGCTCCAACAAGATATTTCCAAGTAATTGTACCTACTTCAGTAGTGATAGCATCCACTGCTGCTGCAGACAGCTGTTTTTCTTCTGGGGGAAAAAGTTGACATGTTCTGCTTAGCTGGCTGCTTGAGATGAACATCTCTTTCCCCTGTCCTTCTGGGAAATGTGCAGTCTCTGTCAGTGCAGTGTCTAAGGAGAATAAGAGGGACTGACTAGGCCTGCACAGTTCAGTGTACTTGGCTTTCCTCCCAATACGAGATGACAAATCATTTATCAAAAAATGGCATTTGAAACCATATCATTTGTGGTGAACCACAAGCTGCAACAATTAAATAAATAAAAAAGATAAGGAAATTGAAAAGTATCATGAAGAGGCCACACAGAGGAGCTAAACAATAACAAGAACTTTACTATAACTAATTATACAGTAGGGCCCCACTTATACGGTGGATTCCGTTCCGGACCCCCGCCGTAAAGCAGAAATCGCCGTAAGACGGAACCCCATTGACTTTAATGGGGCGTGTCGTGCGAAAATGACGTGAAAATGCCACAAAAGTGGCAAAATCAGCTTTTAAAGAGGAGAGGAAAGCTGCTGCATTAGTAGAACGCTGGTAAGCGGAGCGCCAGTAAGCAGGGCCCTACTGTATACAGAGAACAAGGTTCACAGCATGGTGCTACTTGTAAGACAGGCCTAGAACTGAAACTGCCACAGCCTGGGGCTGACTTAGCAGTTCTTGGTATGGCAAGCCTGGAGGGCCGATACACTACAGAAATAATAAATATACACATTTTAAACAACAGCAATGTGAAATACTCCAAAAATTTTTTAACATTTACATCTATCTTCTGCCATTATACTTAACAGATCATAATCTTTGGCCATTATACTTCACAGGCCTTTAGCTAGTAATCGTCTGCCATTATACTTAGCAGGCCTTTAGCTAGTAAATAATAATAATGAGCTTCCCCATTTGTTTCAACACGGGGTTGTAATTTTATTTATTTATTATTTGATTTATATCCCACCCTTCCTCTCAGCAGGAGCCTGGGGCGGCAACAAAAGTGCTAAAAACACATCAAAACATCATAAAAACAGACCTTAAAATACATTAAAACAAAACAACTTTAACAACATTTTTAAAAAGCTTTAAAAACATCTTTAAAAAAGGATTAAAAAACATCTTGTTGAAAAAAATAGTATCAAAAGCCACCAAGAGACCAAGTAAGAATAACAGGGTCGCACTCCCCCTGTCCTCCCGATAAAGGTCATCCATCAGGGCAACCAAGGCCGATTCAGTCCCATAACCAGGCCTGAACCCAGACTGTGTCCGTTGGCATGCTTGGGTTTGTCAAAAAGGGAGACCCATGTGTGGAAACATGGACATTTCTGTGCAACTGAATACATTCAGACATATGGATTAGAGGGTGTGTGCATAAGGCACAGTTAACTGTACATTGTCCCCTGCAGTGGAATCCAGCTTCTTGATCCCTTCTTCCCTAGGCCTAGCAGAAGCCCAGTGATAGGCTTGTGTTTAGAACTCTGCAAGGGGGCTACATATAATCCTGTTAAATAAGTGTATTAGTTGCTAGCACCTTTGTGGAGTCTGACGTCAGTAGTTATGAACTAATAGACAGCAGAAAGCTTATGCTAATAATCCTTGGTTAACTGCATGTCTTCTGTGAATACAATGTTAACTTATTTGTACTCCCTGGTAAATTGACATAATTGCTTCCTCAAGCCCAGCAGCCACTTTCTCCTAAAGTTGCTTCCATGTCTATTAGAAGAGTTCATAATCACATGGACAGATAGTTATGCAGAAGATATTTTTGCCATGATTGAAAGCTCTGACAAATACAAGACCAGAAGATGGATAGAAACAGCCTCGTTTTCTTTAATGTGGAAGGAATGTACAGTAA
The DNA here is from genome assembly GCF_030035675.1 of Rhineura floridana. Classification (NCBI taxonomy): domain Eukaryota; kingdom Metazoa; phylum Chordata; class Lepidosauria; order Squamata; family Rhineuridae; genus Rhineura; species Rhineura floridana. Next base: position 85,437,918 of record NC_084488.1, read on the forward strand.
GTGAATCTCTACCATGTCTGCAGTATATTGCATGGCAATACATTACACCGAAGAGAATGAGACAGCCCTCTCTGGAGGTCCATATGCAGGTTGGATCTCCATGGGTGTACCAGATAGGGATCGGTGAATCTGTCAATTTCAATATTTCTCAGCTTCTCATTTTTCCAGTCTTAAGTCCTGTTTCCCACATTTCCCTGTCAGTTTGCAACTTTTTGGAGTCCTCATTTTTCTTTTTCTTTAATTTTTTGTACCGTCAGTATTTTTATTTTATTTTATTGGTTTTCTTTTTCTTTCCTTTCATTGTTAAATTTGCAAATAAAAATTCATAAAAAGTCCTCATGAAAATTCATCAATGAATTCCTCCTCATATACACATGTATGCAATTTTGCCTAAACCCATCTTTGCAAAGCAAGTTCCCCTAATATAATGCATTTTAGTGTTATTTTCATGAATATATGCATTTTAATCCATATATTAAAATGCTATATGCATTTCTATACACATTACTTGTATAGAGAACTGCATTGCAAAATTCAGAGAACTTTGAATTTTGAAGAATGGTTATGTTTTAGCTTGTGCTTTGTTTCAGAAAATGCAAATTAGGTAGGTTTGCCTTTAAATGAAAACCAAACTGAATTTTTCTGCCATCCCTAGTGCCAGACCAATTAGATTGGGGTGTCCGTTGTGAGCTGAACCAATGACTTTGAAAAGTGTATTACCATACTAATAAGCACAATATTTTAAATTCTAACTTGTCAAAATATGCTTTTAAGTACTCCATACTTCTCTGGGCAGTGGGACATCCAGGGGTAGCATGTTGAGCCCAGGCAAGCACTAAAGTATTGACTTTCATTTGGATGAGAACAAGAGCACCAGAAACTTGTGATGTCTTAGCAAAGTGTTTATTTACAAAGATAAAGGCAGAGCCTATTGGAAACATGGATAGCCTAAAAACAGCCAAAGGTCTGATCCTGCATCAGAATTCCAAAGAACTACACTATGGACTCTTACAACTTCACAGACTGCTTCCAGTTGACCCAGCTGCACCTAAAAACCCTCATCTCTGCCTGTCCCATCTGTGGAACACAGCAGGTAAACAAATATGAATCAACACTGAAAGATGTTAACAGCTCATCTTCCAAGTTCTTTTTGATCTAACGTTCAGTATTATTGAAAAACAGTAACATTAATTGTAGATCGACATCTCATCCATTGATTCCCAATATGGTTTTGCATATAAGACCATTTTTCATTGTTGAGATGTTAATAGATTCCTACAAGGCTACAGTTTTAAAAAGAGTCTTAGAGAAACATGGTGTACTACACATGTTTATTATTTATTATTTATTTATTTATTTATTTATTTATTTATTTATTGTGCTTTTATACCGCCCTTTAGCAGTAAGCTCTCAGGGCGGTGTACAACAATAAAAACAGGTTAAAATACAAGTGAGTATAAATAAAATGCACTATAAAACATATGTGAAAACAAGATTGCAACAAAAAAAAATTAAAATTAACATTTGAAATTTAAAATTTAAATTTAAAAAGCCTGGGCAAAGAGGTAGGTCTTTACGTGGCGCCAAAAAGATAACAAAGAAGGCGCCAGGCGTATCTCGTCAGGGAGGTCGTTCCATAATTCGGGGGCCACTACTGAGAAGGCCCTAGTTCTAGTTATTGCTCTCCGGGCCTCGCTATGCGTTGGAACCCGGAGAAGGGCCTTCAACGTCAAGGTCACAGTGTCTACATCTGCTGTCCTGGGTTCCTACTCAGAGGAAGAGCGGAATATAAATCAAATAATAAAATAAAAATAAATAATGTGTGCTGTGGTAATGTGGTATACAAATGTTAAATGTAGTCTTTAATATTTCACTAAGAGTACTCAGAATTTCCAAATGCATTTCAGTACTAGGATCTGTGGAAGTACAACATTCCCAAACATCAATCTGAATGGAGCAGAGCTCCATGTGTCTATGGGAGCTCTACTTCTACCTTGAAGTGGCTGGGTTATGGGAAAAACTGCAATGTGCTAGTTTAATATATTATGAGCTTTTTAAAAATGATAGGATTTTCTGTAACAATTGTTCATCAAGAGTGGGGACACCTCTCTTCTCCTGCGAGGAAGCCTTGAGTGGTTTCTCCCAGGGGAGGTCTTGTTCTGGGGCACATGGGATTGTTAGCTCAATAGGAAAGGGCAGCCACCAGGCTTCTTAAGTTGGCTCTGCCCCATGCTTGTCTTTCTTCTTCTTTGTAGTGCCCTCCCTCCTTTTATAGTGTGGGCTTTGCTAGTCATCCTTTTAGGGAAGGGCTGAGTAGGAACTTTGGGGAGTCTCTGATTGGCCTTTGGGACTCCTCTTTTTCGCCTACCTCATGCTGTTGGGTGACATTTGCTTTTGCTGTGGTGTTTTGTGTATTTGGTTTAATTGGCATTTAGTCTGGAAACGTGGGAGAATTTAAAAATTGGTTGGTTAAACACTTGAGGCATTATTGAGTTAAGCAAGGGTACTCTTTAGTCACCTTCAACTGCCTTTGGCATGAGGGAATCCTTGGGCGCAACCTTTAGGCTTGGCTACATACCTTGATGAGTGCTGGACAGTGGGGCCATGGTGTTTGTGTCACATTCACATACCCAAGTTTCATGTAGCAAGGAGGGAGAATTTCCTTCCAGTCCTTTGCTGCACGGCCACAGATTGTGGCTATAAGGAGATGGGATGGATCAAATCCTTCCTTATTGGATAACTCACTTGACTCCTATGATTTGGTTAAATGGTTTTTGCAGATCCTCTAATTTATTATATTTATTAAATATAACAATTTCACCATTCACTTTATATCCCAAGTCTTCGGGTGTGGTGGCAATGAACACTTGTATTCAGAAGAGAAAGGCCATAGAAATAATTATCTGTGAAAAACAGCAAAAAAAAAAAGATACATATGGAAACAAAGCAATACAAATTAGTATTTTAATCAATTGTAACTCTTCACAATTGTGCTGTTATTTGTTTACATATAAAACAATGATACATTGTTTTTAGAATTTTTCTAATATCTAACCATTTTAGTTAGAAAAATATGAAAAAAGCTACAATCTTTTCAAATGTCCTAAACTTTTCTGGGATATGTTATTCAATTTTTCCCCTGTTTCAGAGCAAATAGTACTGACTGACTCACCTAAACCAATTTCTGCCTTCAGTTCCAGAAGAATGAGATGTGTTCTGATGTTGTTGATTGCCTGTCTGTCTTACATTACCCTCCCACCTAGTTGGCTGAAGACAATCCAGAAAGCTTTTACCAAAAAGACGCCCATCCCTTTGGAAAAAAGTACAAAGTAGCTCAGTTACATTACTAGTTTAACTAAAACATAACTAAGGAAAGAAAATATTAACATCCTGCAATACTTGTAAGGTTCAGAACAGAAAATATATTCGGTTTAGTTTGTCAACTCTCTACTTTGATTTAATGAAAACATGAGCAGAGTGTGATGCGTCCTTCCCTGGCTCTCCCTGTCAGGTTCCTACCTGCTCGTGGTTACTGCCTGTCTCTAGGCACCACCAGGGACTCCACCAGCCCGGACCGCACTCTCTTATGATTTCTCTCCCCGCTCTAGCACAGATCTCAACAGATCCCCCTGCTAGGCAACCACCAGTAACGTCCCAATACTAGTATTCCCAGAGACTCTGAATACTGTATTGTTATTCTCTTCACCGCTGCCACCATTTGTTACAGTTCCCCTTCAGCCTTGGTCATTACCTTACCCTCCCTTCTGGTCTGTGAAACCCCAGCCAAGGATCAGGCCTTTGGTAAACCAAATTAAGTATTTATTAAAGATAACAAAGCTAACAAGATTAACAAGATTTCTTCTTAAGGCACATAAGCATATGGTTTTACTCAATACTAATCCAAACTCCACCTCCCTCCTTCTCCACTCTCTCCTGGCAAACAACTCTCTCAAACCCCACCAAGCAATCCACTCTTTCTCTTCTCCCCCCAGATTCCACAATTCACCACCTCACATTCACCCAGATTTACCTGTCATCCTTTCATTTATACTGTCAGCCATTTTAAACATTCAGCCAATCATCAAGCATTCTATTGCCTATTCACTCCCCCTCCTCTTTCACTACTTACCATGTATACTCTAAACAACCAGCACTTACCATATATACACTAATATATAGGAACATCACATTTCCCCCCCCTTAAACAACGGCAGAGTATTATTCCTGTTCCAGGATTTATACGTCGCGTTAACAAATAAAAGTCTCTATGGGGAAAATGTCTTTCTTTGTTCCTCTGTCTGGTCACGTCACTGCAGTCCCAGCCACTTGCTTGGAAAGTCCATCGGCCAGTACATTGTCCTTGCCTTTGATGAACTGGAAGTCCACTTGATAGTCCTGTAGGGCCCAGGACCACCTCTGCAGCATAGTGTTATGGTTTTTCATAGTCTGCAACCATAACAAGGCCCGATGATCCGTAGTCACTGTGAATCTTTGTCCCCACACGTATGGGCGCAACTTGTTCAGTCCCCACACGACCGCTAGGCACTCCTTCTGGACCGACGAATAGTTTTTCTCCCTCGGCATCAGCTTGCGACTCAGGTACGCCACTGGATGTCTGGTGTCTTCTCTCTCCTGTAGCAAGACGACTCCCAGCGCCAGGTCTGACGCATCTGTAGCCACGATGAATGGTTTCTCATAGTCTGGTGCTATTAATATGGGTCCTTGGCACAAGGCTTGCTTCAGTAGATCAAAAGCCTTCTGACATTCATCCGTCCATACCACACGCTCAGAACACTTCTTCTTTGTTAATTCATACAAGGGGGTTGCTATTTCCCCAAAATTTCTCACAAACTTCCTATAAAATCCAGCCACACCCAGAAATGCCCTTACTTGTTTTTTGGTTAAGGGGATCGGCCACGCTTGTATTGCCTCCACCTTGCTCCATAAGGGGGTGATTTTCCCACTCCCCACCTTATGTCCTAAATAGATTACTTCCTTTAGTCCAAACTGGCATTTCTTAGCTTTTATTGTGAGGCCTGCTTTTCTTAAGGCCTCCAATACTGTTGTCAGGTGTTGGACATGCTCAGGCACCGACTTGCTAAAAATGGCCACGTCATCGATATAGGCCACTGCAAAATCTGACATGCCTCGCAACACAGTATTGATTAGCCTCTGAAATGAACTTGGTGAGTTAGTCCCATGGGTAAGGTCACAAACTCATATAACCCATCTGGTGTACTGAAGGCAGTTTTGGCTCTGGATTGCTCGTCTAGTTCCATTTGCCAAAATCCTTTACAGAGATCTAGTGTAGAGATAATGGTTGCTGCCCCCAATAACTCTAACATTGCGTCTACCCTAGGCATAGGATACGCATCTGGGACAGTAATTTTATTGATTAGCCGATAATCAATGCAAAACCTTGTCGTTCCATCTTTTTTCGGAACCAGGACAATACTTGAGGCCCAGGGACTGATGGATTCCCTGATCACTCCTAATTCCAGCATATCTTCCACCTCCTTTTTGATCTCATTCAAAACTTTCCCATTCACATGGTACGGAACAGATCTGATTGGGGCATGATCTCCAGTATCAATGGAATGTATAACTATACTGGTTCGGCCAGGTTTGTTGCTAAAGAGATTCCTATAGGTTTTCAAAACTCTCAGAATCTCTTCTTTTACTTCCTCCTTCACCTCCTCTGACCATTCCACTTGATCTACCCCTCCTCTGTCTTTGCTTTCCTGTACCAAATCTGGAAGTTCAGGCCCACTTCCCTCAGGGAATAAGGTAACTTGCAACACCTTTGCATCCCTGGTATGGTAAGGCTTTAACATATTTACATGAACCACTTTGCTTTTGTTTAATTGGTCTGTGGTGATTACATACGTCACTGTGTCAAGCCTTTCTCTGATGGTATATGGTCCTTCCCAGTTAGCCTGTAATTTGTCATGTTTCCTGGGTATGAACGCCATAACCATGTCTCCCACATCATACACACGTTCTCTGGCTGTTCTGTCATACCAGTAACTTTGCTTCTCCTGTGCATGACTCAAATTCTCTTTCACTACTTCCATCATTGATGTTAATTTATTGCGGAATTCCAATACAAAATCTACTACAGAAGTTTTGTACTCTCCCAGAGTTCCTTCCCATGAATTTTTTAGCAGTTCCAAAGGTCCCCTCACTTTTCTAGTAAACATTAGTTCAAAGGGTGAGAAGCCTGTTGACTCCTGAGGGACTTCTCTGTATGCAAATAAGAAGCATCCCAAACGTTCATCCCAGTCTTGTGGGTGATCTTGAACATAGCTTCTTATCATGCCCTTCAAAACTCCATTGAATCTCTCAGTTAGCCCATTAGTGGCGGGATGGTAAGTAGTGGTCTTTAGATGTTTTAGACCACAACATTTCCACATACATTGCATCACTTCTCCCATGAATACACTGCCTTGATCTGTCAGCACTTCATGAGGGAAACCCAGCTTCATAAAGATTTTTAATAAAGCCTCTGCCACTACAGGGGCTTCTACAGATCTCAGTGCTTCTGCGTCTGGGTACCTGGTGGCAAAATCCACCACCACCACTAGATATTTCTTGCCATGCCTTGTGGGTTTGGAAAAAGGGCCCACCAAATCTATTCCCACTCTATAAAAGGGTTGTCCAATTATAGGAAGGGGCTTTAAGGGTGCCTTGGTCTTTACTCCACTCTTCCTCACCTTTTGGCATATTCCACAAGATAGACAATGTTGTTTTACATCCTTGGAGATACAATAATAATGTGCAGCCAATCTCCTCTTGGTCTTTTTTATTCCCAGATGTCCTGCACATGGGACATCGTGGGCTACCTCTAGCAATCTGGTTCTGTATTTGCTAGGTACTATCAATTGCTTCACTGGTTCACATTCATCCTTTCTCTCAGCAGGCATCCACAGTCTATATAAAATCCCATTCTCACACACAACTTGATTCCTCAGTTTGTCAGTGAAAGGAATCTGTTGGGTCAGAGCTTGTTCCTTTATCTGCTTCAGACTTATATCTTGATGCAGCTCTTTCCTGAATTGCTCTGCTTCTTCCCCAGAGACCACTTGATACATTTTGTCTCCTTCAGCAGGCCTGCTAGTGGTTGCTATGGTGACCTGAGGCTGGTTAACAGATTCCACCCTGTTGGTTTCAGCCCCCCTTAATATGGCTTCTTTTTCTCTGCCAATTTGCTGTCTGGTCACTACATAGATCTTTCCTTGGGTGCCCATTACATCTCTTCCCAGTATTACTGGTTCTTGTTGCTGGGCATTAATGCCTACTTTATATCGGCCCTCTCAGCCTCTCCAAGTCATTTCCACCAGGGCCACAGGCAAACTTTCTGGTTGACCCCTCATTCCTTGGATAGTCACAGTTTCCTGAGGTAATATTACCTCAGATTTTATTAAATCTGGCCTCAGTAATGTCTGAGCGGCACCAGTATCAAGCAATGCCCAATAATTTGCCCCTTGTACACTCACTTCCTCTCTCAGACTTGAATCAAGGTCTGTTACTTCTGTCCAGTTTATCTGGCAAAACTGAACCTTTTTTGCTGTTTCTAAAGCCTTGGGCTCTGTTTTCACTGCCCTTGTCTGAGCAGGATTACTACTGGGGTTGGCAACCTCACATTGAAAATGTAGGTGCCCTGGTCTACCACATTTGTAGCATAATTTCTCCTCACTTTTAGGGTACACAGATCCACTCTGGGGTGTCCTGTGCCCTTCAGATTTTACTGGAGGACTCACTCGCTGTGGTACCACATCTCTTCTGCCAGCACTATATGGTCTGGGTTTAAACTCTCTTGATGTTTTCCCCACCCAGCCAGTTCTATTGGAGGCGAAGTGATCCGCCAGCTCTGCGGCCTCCTGCACCGATGTAGGGGAACGGTCTTTGACCAGGAGCCTTATTTCTGGTGGTAAGTGATGGTATAATTGATCCAGTATCATGAGGCTTTTCACCTCTTCCACTGACTGAGCTTTGGCGCTACTCATCCACTTTCCAAATATATCCATCAACTTTGCTCCCAGTTCCACAAAAGACCTCCCTGTCTGTATCTGGCAATTTCTGAAAAGCTTTCTAAAATAATCAGGCCCCAGTCTGAATCTTTTAAACACTGCTTCTTTGAATTCAGCATGGGTGACGGGCTTGTCTGAGGGGAAATATTGGTATACCTCAGCCAATTCCCCTTTAATCAGGTTTGATAAATACTGCATGTATTTATCTTCAGGTAGCCCCCACAACTGAGCTGCTTTTTCAAAGGTACTGAGGTAAATTTGAGGATCTTGACCAGGCTCATAGACAGCAAAGTCCTTTGGAGTAATTTTTATTCTTGCTCCATCTCTGTCCTTTCTTGTTTCATCAGAATGAAACTTCTCTCTTTCAAATTTTAACTTTTCTACTTGTAATTCGGCATCCACTGCTCGTTGTTTCTCCCTCTCCTCAAACCCCATTCTCATTTTCTCAGCTTCCATCCTCAATCTCTCAGCTTCCAACTCTCGCTGTTTATCTTTTTCCTCAGCCTCCATCCTCAATCTCTCAGCTTCCAACTCTCTCTGCTTGTCTTTTTCCTCAGCCTCCATCCTCAATCTCTCAGCTTCCAACTCTCTCTGTTTTTCCTTCTCTGCACCTTCCATCCTCAACTTCTCTCTCAAGTACTCTATATGAGCGGGATTGCTTAAATATCCTTCTGGGGTCTCTTCTCTGACAGGTTGTTTTTGCTGGGCAGTTGCAAATCCTATAAGTGCTACCCTCAATTCATCTACCCCTTTACCCTCATGAGGTAAATTGAATGTTATGCACTTCTCCACCAGCTCCTCTCTTTTCATTTTTTGTATTCAGCCATGGTGTTTGAGTTCACTCACTCTTTGCCACACACTCTTTGCCAGTCACTCTCACAAGAAATCTTGTTTTGTTATTTCTGTTTGCCACACAACTATTAGGGATTGTCTAGTATTCGTATCTCACTGCTACAGCCAACACCTGTGACGTAGTCTCCTTTGTCACCACATGTCTTTGGGACTCTCTTTGGTTCGTATCTGGATTCTCTGTTGTTCGTATCCCACCGCTACTGCCACCACATGTGATGCGTCCTTCCCTGGCTCTCCCTGTCAGGTTCCTACCTGCTCGTGGTTACTGCCTGTCTCTAGGCACCACCAGGGACTCCACCAGTCCGGACCGCACTCTCTTATGATTTCTCTCCCCGCTCTAGCACAGATCTCAACAGATCCCCCTGCTAGGCAACCACCAGTAACGTCCCAATACTAGTATTCCCAGAGACTCTGAATACTGGTATTGTTATTCTCTTCACCGCTGCCACCATTTGTTACAGTTCCCCTTCAGCCTTGGTCATTACCTTACCCTCCCTTCTGGTCTGTGAAACCCCAGCCAAGCATCAGGCCTTTGGTAAACCAAATTAAGTATTTATTAAAGATAACAAAGCTAACAAGATTAACAAGATTTCTTCTTAAGGCACATAAGCATATGGTTTTACTCAATACTAATCCGAACTCCACCTCCCTCCTTCTCCACTCTCTCCTGGCAAACAACTCTCTCAAACCCCACCAAGCAATCCACTCTTTCTCTTCTCCCCCCAGATTCCACAGTTCACCACCTCACATTCACCCAGATTTACCTGTCATCCTTTCATTTATACTGTCAGCCATTTTAAATATTCAGCCAATCATCAAGCATTCTATTGCCTATTCACTCCCCCTCCTCTTTCACTACTTACCATGTATACTCTAAACAACCAGCACTTACCATATATACACTAATATATAGGAACATCACACAGAGCAATTCTATAATCACATTATGCTGAGAGTGAAGATATGCCACTGGAACAACCTCTCTATCCATGGCATGCTTTGTCCATGAGGGAAAAAACAACAGAAAATACAAAAATGGTGTAAAAATGGCAGACACACCTACAGTATTCACGGAAATTCTGTCAGCATCCACCAATCAAGGTCTGTGCTGCCATGGCCCATATGCCATCCCACGAACTTTTGGAGCCAATGTACTTGTAGTAACAGGGACATGCTCCCAGAACATGCACAACACACTCAACACACAAGATGGTGCCACAGCACTTACACCCCAGCAGCCCCAGCAGCAGCCTCCAGCACTCACTGGATATGACATGGGATGGGAAAGCAGGAGACAGGAGGTTTAGCGCAGCAAGAGAGCTGGGTGGAAACAGGCCCGCTCACCTTTTGTATGCCTGGAAAAAAAATGTCATGCTGGAGGCAAAAGAGAAGAAGTGTACAGCATCTGGCACAGCATATTACAATTGCTACAACAAAAGGCAGAAAAATCATTAAGTGGTCCATCAAGACCTTCAGCAATTTTCAGGTGGTCCATGGGGAAAAATGTTTGGGGACCAATGCACTAGACTGCAGATGCTGAAGTGGACCATTGATCTGATCCAGATCATGGTTCTCCTGGATCAGATCAGACATGTTGGCTTTGGAATCTGAATAGAATCTGCATCTCTTATTCGAGTCAGGGGCTGTGTGGAGGGCAGGTGGCGAGGCACGGAGGGCAGGTGAGGGTTGTGTCAGGAGCCCAGAGCTCTCTCCCCTCCCCCCCTGCACAGGCGTTTTCTGCCTTCCCTCTCCTTGCCTTGGCAGCCTCTCTGGGCTGCAGCCTCCGCCTGCGAGGAGTACCCGGCGGTTGGTTTCCAGCCTCCTCCTGTGTGGGCCCCCTCAGAAGGGAGCCCTATTTATTTATTTTATTTATTTACTATTTTCTGGGGCTTCACGTGAGGTGGCAGGCGGTGCACAACAGGGCGCCTCATCATGCAGCCCTTGCTTGGGCAAAACTAGCCACCTTGTCTGAAAAGGGCTTCAGGACCACGTGGAATCACCTTCCTTTTAAATCATCCTTGCCTTATATTCATTTCTCTGCTGAAACAACACTTGGCCTACTGTAGAAAAAGGCTCTGGACTCGCTTACAAAATCTGTAGTAAAATAACCTCTGCTCTCAGGCTTACAATCTAAAAGTTGTGCCTACAAGATAAAAAGGATGGGGGGGGGAATGCAAGCTTGGGCTCCAGGTGTTAAACATAAGGTTTGATGCAGGTCAGGTAGCCCACGGGACAGCTGCCGTTAGGTGATGGAGAACCAAAGGCAACGGAAGAGGCCTCTTCTTTTCTGTTCCTCTACACTGCGTCCTAATGGAATGGGTGTCTCTGGTGACAGACGGGAGAGCCAGCAACTTGAATTCTGTTGTCTTTCCTTGGGTTCTTTTAAAGGTGTGAGGGGTCTTTTCGGCATGTGGAAGGCAGGGCATGATTGAGCTCCATTCAGGAGATGTTCCTTCAGTGTTTCTGTAGCAAAGGGCATCTCTGCTTTCCTAGCACTGATACATTGAGTCACTGGAGAAGTAGAGTTCTTTTGTTTACTGCAAGCAATGGAGGAGCCATCGCTCCTGGAAGAGCAGGTGCTTTGCACGCAGAATGTCCAAGGTCCCTGGAAGCATCTCCAGTGTAAAAGAGGAATAAGTGAGCAGGGTGTGCCTGATAGACCTGGAAATCTGCTCTCAGGATAGACTTAGCAGACTAGATGGACAAGTAATCTCACCTTGTCTAAAGCAGCTTTTTATGTTCTTAAATCTTCTGAAGTTGGTAATGGTGCTTGGATTGTGGGTTTATGTGATGCCATAAATTTTGAGGGGGTTGGCGCACACTGCTATTCTTCTCCGCTAAATGCTCACTAAATGTTTCCTCTTCTCCCAGGCATTTTAGCACATGTTTTAAATTGTTCTTAAAAGATGTGTTTTTAAATTTGTATATTTGCTTTTAATGTTTTTAGTTATTGTAAACCGCCCAGAGAGCTTCGGCTATGGGGCGGTATATAAATACAATAAATAAATAAATAAATAAATAAATAAAATAGGGAAAAGTCCTCCTCCGTCATTATGCCCCACCCATGAAGTTGTTTTGTTTTAGTTCAGGGATGGAGAGCCTTTTTGTTTTGCAACCTTGATTCTTATCTGATCATAGCCTTGTGGGCCAAATTTGACATTGGGTCGATCATGTCAGCTGATTAAACCCTTAGAAGTCTTGAAGTCAGGACTTCAAAGCACCATGCAGGTCTTGCAAAGAGCCCTGTGTGGTGCTTAAAAGCACCTGAGGCTTTGACTTTACCACTCATCAGCTTTCTGCAGACATTGGTTGTGTGAGTGAGTTTCCCATGGGTAACTTGCTGAGGCAGCTAATCCAGAGGACATTGGCAATACTGCTCATTAGCTGACAGGAAGTAGAGCCAAATCCTAATTTCCCTTGTGAATGCACACCTTATAAGGCTCCTGATTGTGCATTGGCAGCTGTCTCTACTTGCCCCACATGTGACATCACATATGACATCAGGTGTGAGGCATGTGGCTGTGGTTTTGGGGAAAATGGCCTCCTGGGCTACATTTTAACTCATTGCAGGTCAGGTTTGGCCTGGGGGCGCAAGGTTCCCCATCCCTCTGCTAGTGTATCTTCACCAGGGGAATGATAATGCTGACGGAATGTTCCATTGACAAACACGAGGTGTATCTGTCATGGCAGTGGTGTATCTTGTGTATTGTGGGGCTTCCAACACATCCAATGGCCCATTGGCTTGCAGATCTTCAGTACAGGATTGTGCCCTAAATCTGTGTTTACGTTAAAGCCCACTTCTCCCAAGTCATGTTACTGATCTAAATGTCAAATTGTAGCTTTGATTTGTTTGGACTGGACCAATGCACTTGCACATAGATCACACTGATTCTAGTGGAATTTACTAACATTGGGTCACAATAAAAGAATATGAAAGAATGATGGTTGCTTAGTCTTGAGTGAAGAAAATGACCAATTAGCAATTTCAATAACTCTTGTAAAATTAGATATGGGTATACTTGTATAACACATGCTTTGCACACATTAGTTCCGGACTCCAAAGTTTAATCCCTGATACTTCCAATTTAAGAAGAATAGTGATGCTTATGGAATCTGCCTCTACCGGATTCTGTCCCAGATATTGCAGTTCCATATTTCCTGCATGATTTCTGGATCAGAATTTGGTTGGTTGGGATCCATTTTAGTTCTGAATTCTGGCGGGATATTTTTAGAGTTTTTCTTCAGAAAATTGAACTGGTGAATTTTTATTTTTATTTTTTTTGTTAAATTGATTATTGGTAAAATTTTACAGGCTTTTTAAAATACATTTTTTTTTAAAAAATGGAATAGCGGACGCTCAGGATCGATTCTGCTCTGACATAATGAAATCCAGATTTCTGAGTAGAATTCAGCTGGAGAGGAACCAACCATATGTTGGAGTCCTGGAACAATGTCCCTCATCACTAGCTAGGACAAAGTCCCATGGGAGACCTTATAAATCTGCTGCTGATCAAAATAGTCAGTACAGGGCAAGAGGGACACTGGTATAAGACAGCTACTCTAGAGAATATATTTCAAAAAAGGCTTGAGATTGTCAGCAGGCAAAACAATTGTGTGCCTCCAAAAGGCTACTACTCTGCAAAATTGAATTTTTCCCTGTCCTAATCCATACAGCCTATTAAAGTGCTTTTCACATAAACAAAATAAAGTCCAATAATATGGACTGCCATGTTGATCTTACCTATGCAATTACAGAGTGATCTTTTAATGGGGATGAGAATATGTCTTGGTTGTTCAGTGTAGCTGCTTTTGAAAAGACAGATGGCATTAGCACCAGGAATCCTCACTGATTTTTCCTCAGAGCTTTTGATTCATATACACAAAACAGGAGAATATCTGCTCTTTCTGCATAGCTAAGATGTTCTAACAGTTCAGAGATGATGGTTTGATGGGTCCACAAACTGCTAGATTCAAATTCTCAATCACCATTAATCTCTTTCAAAAGAAAAGAGATTAATACCAGATTTCAAGTCTGGGAAAGTTTACAGAGAGAACTCATAGACAAGAGCTTTTGTGAGAATGGGAATTGTGTATAGCCCTAAAGTATTAGAAAAGTTAGCAGAATGACTGCTGTGGCCAGGTAATTCTCTTTCCTTCAATGAAGAGGCTAATGTAATGTCTTATTCTCTTAAAAATGTTATTCTTCTGTGTTGAATATAGAATGTTTTTTTGAAATAATAAATCACTAAGTGCCTGCAAAGGATAATAAACAAAGTATAATAAACACTTACAGATCCAAATAAAATTCAGAAAATGTTTGAGTAATGGTTTAATTTGGTGATTGTGCAAAAATTCATAATTCTGGTATATGAATTTGTCCAGGTTACAAGTTTAGCTATGTTATGAACTGAGTGGCATTTCCTGCAGAAATTCTTCTATGGCCCAGAATGTTAAATGGTATGCATTCAACAGACCAATTTGCTAAAGCCAGCTGGTATGGAGGTGCACATATCTTATTTAATGTTAGCACCTTACTCTAAAAAAAAAAAACTCTTATGGAGTGCTCTGAACTATGAGACCAGACAGATCCCAACCTTTTGTTTGGTGAATATCTTCTCTATTTGGGTAATTTTTCTCAACTGTTCCTTGAAAATGTCTGTATGCCATTTGTCCCTCACCAACATCTAAAATCCTCTCTTGTCAGCAGTGATTGGTGGGGCTGTGTGGGTGGGGCTGCATCGCTCTCCTGGCTTCTCTACACCATGCGCCAGTGCTGGTTACCAAGAGTGAAAGGGGGAGGGGCAAAGCAGTGAGGAGCTCAGCATAGTATGGTGTAGCCGGTCCAGCACTCCCAATGCTGCCCCTGCACCCTGCTGCCTTGCCTCTCCCTCTCTTGGTAACCAACAGCAATGTATAGTGTTGGGAAATCAGGAGAGCAACACAGCCTCACACGTGTAGCCCTGCTGGCCACTATTATCTCTTGTTATTTGTGTGTTTGCCTGGGGGTTTTGTTTGACTTTTTAAGTGGCTGTCTGGTATGGCTGGTACTATGGGGTGGATGCATGGCAGGTGAAATCAAACTACAATTCCCAGTGGGCAATATGATAAGGTGTATGCGATGCATGTAGCACAATCAGCACTTGTACGCCAATGTTAAGGTCAGGAAGAGACATCTTGGGAAATGGGTGAGTTTCTTCCTAACACTTGCCAAGAAAGCTCATAAATATTGAGCCCATTTCAAAATGAGCTGTGGGGAGTTTGTCCATCAGTCCTTCTATTTATGCATCTCCTATATTTTTTTTAATCTGACTGTAAATAACTACTTCTGTTTTTCTCCCTAATCTTTGCAGTTATCTAGCATTTAACTAAAGGATATTTTTGTTGAATCCTCTGAGATTCCATAACTTTATAAAGAATTAAAAATGCCTGAAGTGCTATCAGAATTTTCTTGCATCATGAGTGGAAACCCTCCTTTCCTTTCCTTTCCTTTCGCATTTATCATTTTTCCATTTAACTGGAGGGTGGGTGGCGGAAATCCCATCAGCTTGGAAGGCAATGATGACACCCTATTGTGACTATTGCAAAGGACTCTTATTGACTGACCCCTGGACTAAGCCACTCTCCTGGCCCATCAGCTCATTGGATAATGTGCTAAAGATATGTCATCAGTCTCAGTGCCGCTTCAGTGCTACTACTCAAGTGGCTACCTCCTGCACTGCACTTCATGCACTGCTGCAAAGGTAGGAGCACAGAAGAGAGCATAGACTGGGGATGGGTTATAGATCACTGATGGAACACAAGCTTTGCATGAAAAAGGTCCCAGATTCAGTGTGGGACAGACCCCTGTCACTGATCTTGGAGAACCATTGCCAGTCAATGCAGACAGTAGTGAGATAGATGGACCAATTGCATGACAGATGGTGCCACTTGCACTTAGGTATGAGGATGATACTGACAGGGGGCAGAGTCATACATTGCTGTTCTGTTCCACTTGTTAGGGAGACATTGCTACTTTAGCTGTAGCACAATGTGCCGCTATTGCTGCTATGGTGGCAGCAAGGATTTCTTTAGGACTGAATCCTCAGTTTTGCATGTGGATGTTTGTTGTATTTATTTAAATATTTATAAACCACACTTGCATAAACATTTCCCAGTGATAGTGATTGTCATCAACCGCTTGCCTAGGAGGGAAGAAATAGCATTTGCTGGCTAAGCTGGACTTCCAGCAGCTGCTAAGCTCTATGTAAGGTCCATTCTCCATGTTATCTGGGCCACAGGACAAGCAGTTAGAGTTTGCACCATGCTTGCTGCATATGCTGAACTGTCTGGCAAATTCTTTGAAAGTTGGCTATCAAATGATAGTTTGCTGTGGGTGAATAGCATGCAGCAATGTGGAGCCAGTACAGTAGAAGTGAAACTCATGTACTATGAATAGATGAAGCTGCCTTATACTAGGTCAGAGCATTGGTTCATCTAGCTTATTTTCCCACTGTGACTGGCACTGGCTCTTTAAGTCAGTTAGGTCTCAGTTAGCAGTTTCTTTCCCATAACTGATACCTGAGGCCCTTTGTCACTGGAGACGATGGAGATTGAAAACAGGAACCTTCTACATGCAAAGCATGTGCTCTACCAATGAGCTATGGTATTTCTCCCTTTTTCTGAACAACCCCACCTAACATAACCTCACCTTGCCTGCTCCTCTGGCATCCATGAATGTCTACTAGTCACTTGTGACCAAGCTAAGCACATCCCTAAGCACAGGGACTCAGCAAACTTCTTGATGTTACTGCCCACCTGGAGCTATTAAAACAAAGGGGTTGTTTCAAATACATATCAGATTATAACCCAAGGGCTCTGTTCAGCTAGGTACATTACAAATTGTATAGGCGCTCACGCTACAAACTGGGTCCTGGGAGCAGATCATAATAAGCCAAGTTGATTTCTGTTTTGTAAACACAACAAAGTCCCTTTGTTCATTCTTTATTTTTAAAAAGATTCCTCTCGTGCAGCGAAATTGTATTCAAACATATGAAATAAAATATGAAAAATACTCACCTTTTCCTTTGTACTGTCTCATATAAACACAAGTGTAAAGGGTCACGCCATGAAATAGAGTAGCAGTTAATTTATTACCAGTATAAAGGAAATATTTCTTCACGTAGCACAGAAAAGCCAACCTGTGTAATTTACTGCAGAAGGAGGTCACTGCAGTAATTCTATGGCAAGGTTTTAAAATAGGCTGAATAATTTTATGACCATTACTAAATGCTTTGGGCTATGCAAGCTGTAACATGGTTACGATTATCCGGCCTCTTGTTTCTGAATTTAAATTCTTGGTGATAGGAAGAGAAGAATTTATTTTAGCAAGGCAACACATAGCTTTAGTATGATTAGGAGAGTTAGGTGTTAATTCTTCTTCTACTTGCCTAACATACATTTTTTACCTTAGAGCAGATGGGGAACCTGTGGCTCTCCAATTGTTGAACTACAACTCCCATCATCCCTTGCAATTGGCCATGCTGATTGAGGCTGATGGAATTGGAGTCCAGCAACATCAGGAGGGACACAGGTCTCCCCATCTCTGTAATACAGCATCCTGTCCTGAATTAATACAGGACAAGCTGGGCTGAGGAACTTACGCTGGGGTAGCCCGGCTGAGCCAGGACCCAACCAGCTCAGCTGGAGATCTACTGCATCCAACTCCTGTCAGCCTGGTGTAAATGGCCTATACTGTTATGACTAATATGGCTTTCCTTCACTGGCTACTGAAAATACAGCACTATTTCCTGATGTATTTGACCTGCAAAACTATTAGGTGTGGTATTCACATGCAATGTTACCATCGGGGAAATTTCCCATATTTTGATTTTGTCCACAGGCCCTGTGTATTATTATGTGATGGGGAATTTTATATATACAGACGGGCCCCTCTTATACGGCAGGTTCCATTCCATACCCCTGCTGTATCGTGGAAATCGCCGTAAAGCGGAACCCCATTGAGTATAATGGGGCGCGTCACACGAAAATGACGCCAAAATGCCACAAAATGCCGCAAAATCGGCTTTAAAATGGGGAATGAAAGCCGCCACATTAGCGGAACGCCGGTAAGCAAAGCGCCGGTAAGCGGGGCCCTACTGTACATACATGTATAGCTAATGGGGAATTCAATATACATAAATAATAAGCAAAATATATTCTTTTTTAAAGCTATAAAGCTATAAAGGTTCATAACATTTTAATAGTTTAGTAGGAAGCCAGATCTTTTTCTCTTTGGAGCTGTCTCCCTGACTATGCTGGCCATTTGGAACTATTTGTACTCAAAACAATTGATAACACTGTGCTGAATATCTTGGTACCTATAAGACATAGAAAGAATCGCAGAATAGCTAAGATGGTTAGCTCATTGTGAAAATGTATTTTCATGTGAAATACTGAACACTGCCGAATTCATTAGAACACCAAATTCACTAGAACACGATGCAGAGAAGTACAGTACCTATGCAATGCCTATGCAAAGAGTACAGTACCTATGCAAAATGCCTGTGTAATACTATCATGACTATGTCATTCTGATGCGTTAAATCCTGATTGGTAGATGCTAAAGTCTTTGTCCTGAAATGTATAAAAAACCCCAGGCAAACAGTGCCAAGTGGCAGCTCTCCACTCACTAGGAGGGAGACTGACCAAGTGTACACTTGTCATCCAATAAAGGCCTACCTTTTTGCTGCAAGCCTGTGTCTTCAAAATTTTTATTCAAGGACCCCCAGCAAAAGAACCCAAGGAGAAATACAAAATTCTCCAGCATATGCGTATGAGCCACAGCCATAAAGATAATGTTGATGTCAATTATTATGCCCTATATTCATTACCAGACTTCAGAAGGTTTAAGTGATTTATATCAACTGCAGTGGTAAAACATTGCAACTGACCAGTAAAATGCTTTTTGATTCTCTCAGTGGGACATAGTCTGTGACATGAATCCTTTTATACTGATTTCAAACTGGTCACCTTAAAGAGGCACTTGTGGTGGCCAGTAGGTGTACAAAAAACTCCTAACCTGGCCATCCAGCATAACAGTACATTGCAGCCTATTGAATCTCATATGCAATTACAGTGAACACCTACAAATGGAAGATTTTAAAAAATATATATATTATTTATTTATTCCATTTGTATCATGCCCTTCCTCCAAGATGTTCAGGGTAATATACCCCATAGATCAGTGGTAATGCATATGTTTTACAGGCAGAAGGTCCAAGATAGGTCCTGAGCTTGCTTGTGCATTGGAACACAATTAGCGGGCACATGCAGGGAGGAGAGGGGAAGAAAGTTCCATGGCACAAGCATAAATCCTTGCGCTAATGGAATGAATTACTTAGCACTACATTGGATACATGCCTAAGATATTAAATATTGAGTTCCTTTTAGGAGGAAGGGTGAGATATAAATTTAATAAATAAATAAATTTTATGTAAAAACCCAATTTATGTAAATTATGTGTAGACAATGTGTATCTTGTATATGAATGCACTGAAAAGCATTGCAAACAGTATTTTACGTAAAACATGAGCATTTTACATAAAAAGAATGTACACAATGTGTGTAATTTAAATATGGAATCATGTGTTCTTAAAAATACAGTGCAGAAAAACGGATCTGTGACTGAGTGTCAGTGAAACTAAAAGTGACAGGATTAGCTGCTCAATCCATTCTTAGTTCTAGATTCCATCCCTGGCATCACCCGTTAAAAATGATCAAGTAGTAGGTGATGTGTTTCAGATCTTGGAGAACTGCTGCTAATCAGATCAAGAAAAAATGGAAGAAGAGATGGGGAAATAGTTTGACCTGGTGTAAGGCAGAGGCCTATATTCCTGTCCCACTTTACCTATACAACAACCCTGCAGGTAAGCAGGGATGGACAAACCTGTGTATTTCGGTTTCTCATTTCTCCAATTCAGTTCTCCACATTTTCACATGTTCAGGTTTCTTTTTTAAATAAAAGTCCTCATGAAAATTCATCAGCATTTTAGTGCAAATTTCTCTTAATATAACCATTTTTGTGTGCCACGGTGTCTATTATGCATGTTTTACACACACTTTTGCAAATAAATTCCCCCTTATATAATGCATTACTACATGCTATTTTCACTTATACAGTATGTGCATTTTTTTGCACACTTTATTCTAGCATATGCACTTTTGTATACATTGCTTTGCTGGAGAACTGCAACATTTGAAAAAGTATGAATTTTGAAGGATGTCTGTGTTCTTGTTTGCATCTTGTTTTGGAAAGTGCAGATCAGGTAGGCTCACCTTTAAAAGTTAACTGAATTTCTCTTGCCCCCCCCCATTCCATGTAGGTATGTTAGGATAACAGAGATACATACTAGGCAAGAACACTTTTCTATTGGGCATCTAGATTGTGGAACTCCTGCCCAAGAGAGGTTTGGTTTTACTCTTTTACACTTCAGGTAAGGTGCAAAGACCTTTTTAATTTTTTGGAGCTTTTAGTCTTCGTTAACCTTTCGTCTCCCTTCTTTTTATATTTGAATCATGTTATAGTTTAATGCATTCTATGAACTTTATTGTAAACCACTGTGTGTTCATTTTAGAAAGAAAAATGAGGTATAATTTTTTAAACAATACATAAATAGTTAGATAATATATCACATAACTTATACAGGCTTTTCTGACCTGTGAATCAGAATGAGGAGTGTCTATGAGGAGGAACCTTATTGTATTGGAGAAAGAATGTGAGCAAGATAACTTTTTCCCCCCATGGCATAAACTGATTTACAATTATAAACTTGCAGTCAAGCCTTTTCTTTTTTTTAAAGCAGAGACTCCAAGCCATTTTCTCCCTCTCCGTTTCTTGCTTGGATAATTCAACAGCAGGCCTGTTTCCACACAGCAAGTGGCATCATTCAGCTTCTCATCAGAATTATGCAGTGCCAGCCTAACTCTGCTCCCATTAAAATGGCTTTGGAAGCTTCCAAGGAGATGAAGTTTAATTCATTCAGTTAGACTGAAGCAAAAGGAAGGTGTGGTTGACTGTCGTTTGAAAATGTCAAATATCAAAGGGATTGGATAGCAGGCTAAGAAAGCAAGAACCTATACAGTAGGGCCCCGCTACTATGGCGGGTTAGGGACCAGGCCCCCGCCGTAAAGTGGAAATCGCCGTAAAGCAGAACCCATTGACTGTAACGCTGCAAAATGGAAAGCCGGTAAGCGGGGCCCTACTGTACTGGAGGATTAGACTCACACCTCAAGTACAGTGCTTCTAGACAGCTGGGACAGGAAATTAATGAGGTTTAAGAGGGATTATTTAAACTAGAAGTTAAGCAAAAGCTGACTGATGATGAAAAGCCCTTGCGTCATGAGCTATTGGGATATTACCTACATAAATGATTAGGTAAACATGATCACCCTCTTCAAAGATCATCTGAGCAGATGGACAAGTGTAGTTTGCAATATGTTGACAGGGCTATCTTTGCACAAAACAAATGGGTTTTTTATAATTGGGAAGTGGGCTTGGACAACTTGAATTGACTTCCCAGCGTCTCAGAACATAAATATTAAAATGCAGTTTAAGCAGGCCTAAACTGTTTTCCCCCCACAGTTTTTGTCCTGGACACTTTCAACTTTGATTTTTTAAAAATAAGATTTTGGGGGGGTATGTAAAGAAAAATATATAGAGAGAAGGGACTTTTATCTGTAGACAAGAGTGTTGGTCATCTCATGTGCAGATTTTTTAAATATCTTTGAACATGCTACAGGCTGAAACGCTGAGTTTGTACATGGATTCATTCAGTTAACATGAATTATGAACATGTCTATTTTATTTCTATCCCAGCTTTCTTCTATGATGGGAACTTATAGTGGAGAACATACACCTTCAAGATCTTTCATCCAGGACCAGCCACACTTAAATCTGCTTAGCATAGCACTGGAAAGGTTGCCTTCATTGTGTACCTTTTGTTAAGTCCTCCTGCTGCCCTTTAGCCAAAAAAGACACAGGAGTCAGAGTTTTCTGCTGCCAGCATTTTCTTTTACTGAACATTTCAGAACAAGAAGAAAGAACAGGGAGAAAAACCCACAAGGGGCATGCCTGAATATGTTTTCCAGGCAGCCTTAAATAATCACTGGCAGAACAATAGTTTAAGACATACTTAAACAATCACAGTCATAATAACACTGCCCCAATACACTACACCTTTAGACGAGCCTTTCCCAACCTTGGATGCTCCGATGTTGTGTGACTACAACCTCCATCATCCCTAGCCAGCTTGGCCAATGGTCAGGGATGATGGGAATTGTAGTCTGGGGACCCAGGGAAGAGAAAGATTATTTTAGAGACTAAACCCTGCCTTGAGGGTCCCACGAGGAAGAGGCTTAGTATAAATATTTGAATTTCTGTGAACACTGATGATCCCACAATGATGTCTCGGTTGCTTCCATAGCTGGACTGTAAATGGTCTTGGAGTTATATTTTTAAGTAATTACTTGGATTTCTGTCCTTGTGTATCCTGTGAACTCATTGTTTGCCCAAATATAACTGTTTGCCCAAATGCAAACATTTCTATCCCCAAAAGCACCACTATCTAAATAATTGAAAGGTTTGAGGAATAAAAGGGTCCACATAAATTAACAATAGCATTTTATAGATATAAAAAACTGAGATGTGATTAACCATCTGCCTACTGATGTATGTTATTGAAGTATATAAACTAAGTAGTGCAAGGCAAGCAGTGAAATCTAGTACCTCAAAAGCTCCCAGGAGTTGTATTCCATTAACACCCTCTCCCCAACACTCTCTTTTAAGATTTGCAGACTGAGGATCATCATAACCTTTTTTAAAAACCATGCAACCTAAAGAAAGTTAATCTTTAGCTTTCAAACTGCAGGAGAGAAGAATTCCAGGCCAGGGAACACTTGCCATCAGCTCCTGAAGAGACCATTAATATTGTGAGATGAATCTTCTGCTCTATCATTTATAAAAAGAAAAAGAAAAAAAGTATTTTAAATTGTAAATGACCTTTGGTGACAAAGCAGAAATGCAATATATAAATCAGGGCTGAGGAACCTGTGGCCCTCCAGATGTTGTTGGACTCTAATTCCCATTGCCCTTGACCAGGGCTGGTTCTAAAGGGCAGCCAGGTGGGGCCCTGGCTGAGAGCCCCTGGGGCTACAGGGGCCCCTTAGGGGCCCCTCTGCTCCCCTTCTGTGATCTGCAGCAGGATTGCTGCTGCAGATTGCAGGGCAGGAGCTTCCACCTGCCCTCCATTACCTCGCCCCACCTACCTGTCTCCTGCCTTTTAGCATTGCCCTTAATGAAGATGACGGTAGAAGTTTCTCTAAGGGGCTGAAGCCCCTGCCACCATCTTGGTTGATGGCAGAGATGCGCGCGTGTACCACGCATGCATGCCATCAACCAAGATGGCGGCGCAGGCTTCATCCCCTCAGGGAAACCATGGCTGCCATCTTGGTTAATGGCAATCCTTAAAGACAGGAGACAGGTAGGTGGGGACGCGCGTGCACATACACACACACATAGGGGCCCAGGGCAAGCTGATGCATGGTCATGCTGGTTTGATCTGATGGGAGTTAAAGCTGAACAAAATCTGGAAGGCCATAGGTTCCCCAACCTTGGTATAAATAAATATTTTTGCATGTGAATTTGTCCCAATTAGGCATGAGAGAAAAATTCAGTTCAGTTCACATGCAAAGATGAATCTAACTAGTTTGCATTCTCTGAAACAATATGCAAACCAAAACACAGCGATCCTTCTAAATTTGCAGTTCTCCAAATTTTGCAGTGCAGTACTCTGGCCAAGTAATGTGCACAAAAATGCACATATTTAGGTTAAATGTGCATAAAATGCATCAAATAGTGAAAATAACATACAAAAAAGTGCATTATAGTTCAGAAAATTGCTTTGCAAAAATGTTTTAGGCAAAATTGCATGCAAAAATATGTATATAAAGAGAAATTCACACTAAAATTCTGATTAATTTTCATGAGGATTTTTTTCCTTTTAATTGCAAACTGATGTGGAAAAATGGAGAACTGAAGATTGGAAAAATGAGAAACTAAGAAAAACTGAAATAGACATATTCATCCATCCCTTATCCACAGTAATCATTTTGAAAAGCATAACCTGTGATGTTCTGTTGTCCAAGCATGATTCTGTGACCATCAACAGACAAAGGCTTAAAAACACTTCTTGTGAATAAAAGTATATCCAGTTACAAAGGCTGCATATGAACATCATACATAGCCTCTGACAGAGACCATCACTGTCAAATGTGAAGAGGGAGAGACGAGAGTTAATATCTCTTTTCCCTAAATAGATGATCATGCTGTCAAAGTGGACAGTGTGACCATCTGTTCAGAGGATACATAAATGTAGAATCTCATACATCATTTTTGGATTGGTTTTAATTTTACAGCCACAATTCATAGACCTGGCTGGGATGGCAGGAGAAATAAAGCCTCGACTGACAAGCCCTTATTTATATAATCTAATATTTAAATAATATATAAGAAAATAATCTGAAAGTATGTTCTTAAAACGATAATACCAGTAAATTGAGAACATTCTCATATTGTTTATGGACTTCATAATTTCTCTTCCTACTGCTAGCAAAACAGTCCATTGCTTTTGTATACCCAGTGAGTATATAAATTTAAAAAGCTTGTGGTTTGTAATAAAGCGCGTGCTATAGTCTTGGAAGAGTGAAGTAAATGTAGGGGCGGCATCTGCTTTCCAAAGGCAGCATGGGAAAAAGAGCCCCTAGTTTGCTGATGTTGTTGATTCCCCAGAATCACGAATTCCAGCATTACGTGGTCACTTTCCCCCAAGGTACCGACCGCTTTAATTCCTGAGACCAATTCGTCCCTGTTAGTTAAGATCAGGTCCAGGATTGCTGATCCCCTTGTTCCTTCTTCTACTTTTTGAAAGAGGAAATTATCAGCAAGGCCCATCAGGAATTTGTTGGAGGCTTTGTGCTTCGCAGAGTTTGTCTCCCAGCAGATATCTGGGTAGTTGAAGTCCCTCATCACTACTACTTCTTGCCTCCTTGAGATTTCAGAGATTTGTTTGAGAAAGGCCTTGTCTACCACCTCTTCTTGGCCAGGTGGTCTGTAGTAGACACCTACTACTATGTCAGTTTTATTTGTTTCTCCATTTATTTTTACCCAAATGGTCTCTATCGGACCACTTTGTTCACTCTCTTGGATTTCCATAGATGTGTATTTCATAGAGTTCAAGGGGAAGGTGTGCAATCATGCTTAGGATAGGTGAAACTGACCACAGGGGATGAGGAGAGGAGGAGGAGGGAGGGGAGGAAGGGCAGAGGGGAGGTGGGGGATGGGAGCAGGCAGGAGAGGGAGGGAAGAAGGACAGGTTTGATCATTTGCATGTTTATTGAGTTCAGTGGGATTTACTCCCCTGCAACCATGCTTAGGATAAGTAAAACCGACCAGGGGGTGAGGGAGGGCTGGAGCGGGCAGGGGAGGAGGAAGAAGGCAGAGGGGAGGGGAGGAGGAAGGGAGAGGAGAAGGGAAGGAGGGGAAAGGCAGGTCTAATCATTTTCATGCTTATTGAGTTCAGTGAGATTTACTCCTATGCAATCATGGTTAGGATGGGTAAAACTGAACAGGGGGAGGAGAAGGGGGAGGGGAAAAGGGAAGGAGTGGATTGGAGGTGGCAAAGAAAGGGAGAGGGGAGGTTTGATCATTTGCATGCTTATAGAGTTCAGTGGTATTTACTCCCCTGAAATCATGCTTGTTAGGCAAAACTGACCATGGGGTGAGGGAGAGCTGGAGTGGGCAGGGGAGGAGGAAGAAGGCAGAGGGGAGGGGAGGAGGAAGGGAGAGGAGAGGGGAAGGAGGGGAAAGGCAGGTCTGATCGTGTCCATGCTTACTGAGTTCAATGGGATTTACTTCTATGCAATCATGGTTAGGATACGTAAAACTGACCATGGGGGAGGAGGAGAGGGAGAGGGAAGGAGCGGATTGGAGGGGACAAAGGAAGGGGGAGGGGGCATGTTTGATCATTTGCATGCTTATAGAGTTCAATGATATTTACTGCCGTGCAATCATGCTTAAAACTGACCATGGGGAGGAGGAAGGGGAGGGGGAGGAGGGGGAAGGGGAAGGAGGGGATTGGAAGGGGATGGGTAGGGAGGGGCAAAGGAAGGGGGAGGGAAGGGGCAAGAGGGAGGGGATAGGAGGCAGGAGAAAGGAGGTTGGGTTTGATCGTTTGCATACTTTTTGAGTTCAGTGGGATTTATTTCTGTGCAGTCATGTTTGAAAATGGAAATGGACTGCCTTTAAGTTGATCCCAACTTATGGTGACCCTATGAATAGAGGTGAACGGTAAGCGGTATTCAGAGGTGGTTTTGCCATTGCCTTCTTCTGAGGCTGAGAGGCAGTGACTAGCCCAAGATCACTCAGTGAGCTTTTTGGCTGTGTGGAGATTTGAACCCTGGTCTCCCAGGTCATAGTCCAACACTGACCCGGGGGAGGGGCAGGGAGGGGAGGAGAAGGGGAGGAGAAGGGGGAGGAGAAGAGATTGAGTGGGTGGGCACTGGGCAGAGTGGAAGCCTTTTACCTTTCCAAAAGGAAAACGTGAACAGTATCATTGCTTTTCAGGGTTTTCCTCACCTTTTTATTCTATAGCAGGCACATGTAGCCTCCTGCCCAAATTTAAAGCAAAGCTGTCTCTGGCCACATCCACACCAGGCCTTTATTTCACTTTGGACACTCATGGTGTATCTCAAAGAATCCTGGGAAGTTTAGGTAGTAAAGGGTTCTGAGAGTTGCTAGGAGATGCCCTGTTCCCTTCACAGACCTTCAATCAGAGTAGCTGACTGTTAAACCACTCTGGCCACTGGAGCTCTGTCAGTGGAATAGGAATCTCCTCTCAGCACCCTTCACAAACCACACTTCCCAGGATTCTTTGGGGGAAGCCATGACTGTCTAGAGTGAAATCAAAGTCTGGTGTGGGTATGGCCCCCTGATTAGGCAAGCGCAGCAGCTGTGAGTCTGGCTTTTAGAACACTGACAGTTGGTTCTTACTGAGCATGCCCAACACTATCATTGGGTTCAAGCCAAGATTTCTTAAATTAATTAAAAATCAGCTAGGCATTTTTTTAAAAAAAACTTTTAAGATGCAGAAGATGAAGGTCAGAATATGGGACAAGGTCAGTAATAGGATTAGAGGTACTCTGTGAACATGGCTGATTTTTAATGAATTTCAGCAGATTATGAGAACTCTGACAGAAAAATTCCAAAAGGGCTCTGGGTTTTCTCTCTTTTTAGACTTTGAACTCTATTCTCTCTGACTGTTTTGTAAATCGCCATGAAAATTTAGAGGGTTGTTAACCAAGTGTTTCTGAATTCAGGACTATAAGTTTTGTAAGGTTTTGTTTTGAAATGAGCTTATGGGAAGCATCAGAATGGCATGGGGGTATTTTCAATTTAACATTGTAGAATGTGAAAAATCCACACTGGCTATCGTATACAGCCACTCTTGTGGCTGTATAATTTTATTCTTCATCATCCGCAAGGCAGAATTTGGTTGGGAGTCTGGTTGGGCAGAATTTTGTGTAGCATTGAGGTCAAATGTGGGGATTGGGATTTGACCAAATAATAACAACTTGTAATTTTAAATTATAGGAATGCTGCAGAATGTTTCATAACTTCAAGTATCTTTGCATACCTCTGCAGTAAATATCCATACTGAGCAATTTTCACAGATGAATAAACTGGGTCTCAGAGAGGTAATCTGAAAACAAATTAGAACAGCAACTAGGAACAACACCCAGGAGTCCCTGACATCTGGCCTGCTGTGCTGATCAATGAATGTACTCCTCTGTAAACCATTTTAACTTTCGCACAAAATAATAGCCCAAATGCTGGTAGGTGAGATTGACTTGAAAGTTCATATTGGCTTGACTCTACCCCTTTTAAGTGCTAATTGTTTGTAACAATTTGTTTGCAATAAGCAGAGGTGTTGGAAGACTGTCCCAAGAGGTTTGGGGAATATTTTGTCTTCTGTGGACAACTGCTGTCAGATTCAGAAATATTCTGCACCATCTATAATATTTTATGGGATACAAAGAGCTGGTGGAAAAACATGCTCTATGTAGATCAAACTGTGATATTCACTGTTCACAGTAGGGCTGGTATATGACTTGGAGCTCTACCTGTTTATTGAGCATTCATCCTGATTTGTTTGCAGGAAGATTAGACAACATTAGCTATTTAAGAAAGTCCTCCACTGCAGAATAGGCAGAAGATAACAATGTGTACATTACAACGGCTGTGAAGGTGGATGAAGGCTGCAGCAGATAAAAGACTTCAAATCATCATGGTATCCCATGCTATTGGATCAAACCCTTTTTCTGTCAAGATTGTGTGTTGATCGCCGTGAGCTGATCTTCCCACATAAATCAAATTCACGCACAGGTATCTTCCAAGCAAAACCTTATCTTGGAAGACAATCTTACTCGGCCACGAGTGATTGCCAATGAATGATTTAAGGTTAGATGACTTTCAATGAAAGCAAGTATTATCCCACACTTTCCAGCGCATTTTCCTGTGCTTAGAAAAAGTCAAATATTTTAAGAAAGAGAGTTTGTTGTGCAAGACCTCCTAATCAACTATAATTGCACAACCTGAATTTACCAGTATTGTGATTAAATCCCACACAAAAATAATGACAGGTTGGAAGAGCTTCCTTATTATCATAAAGTGAACTCAATACATCAGTGGAAAAGAAAACTCTGGAAATATTTTAACCATATCTTCTCTTCCAAAATGGGCCAAATATATTCTAATTATTCATAACGTCTTTCTTTCTTTCTTTCTTCCTTCCTTTCTTCCTTCCTTTCTTTCTTTCTTTCTTTCTTTCTTTCTTTCTTTCTTTCTTTCTTTCTTTCTTTCTTTCTTTCTTTCTTTCTTTCTTTCTTTCTTTCTTTCTTTCTTTCTTTCTTTCTTTCTTCTTTCTTTCTTTCTTTCTTATCAAATAAATAAGCTTCACTTTAGTAACATTTTTGTTTGCTTCAACCACTTTTTAATAGATTTTC
Organism: Rhineura floridana; assembly: GCF_030035675.1. Lineage (NCBI taxonomy): Eukaryota > Metazoa > Chordata > Lepidosauria > Squamata > Rhineuridae > Rhineura > Rhineura floridana. The sequence goes on from NC_084488.1 coordinate 85,466,894, forward strand.
TATTCATAAGCAAATTCAGTTTTTGCTGTAATTGACATATTCATCACTAGTTCTCTATTTTCCTGTCTTACAGCATTTTTTATATAATCCAGCAGGATAATCAGAGGATTATATGGGAGGTCTTGCCCCATTTCTTCCTTAATCAAAGCTATTATTTCTTTCCCCAAAGAAACAAATTTTGGTCAAGTCTATGCAATATGTAAAATCAACAGCATAGCTCTGTTGACATCTCCAGCATCTATTATCTTGCATTAAAGTGATTTCCTTTTACAGTGGTTTGTACAGAATCTTTTATTTCTTGTGTCAATAGATATGACTGGTTCCTCAAGTACTAGTGAGGCTCGGTTACACCAAGTGCATGGCAGGAAGTGAGAAGGCAAGGTGTTATGTTGGCAATCAAACAGTGGTCTATCTGGGGCCAACATCTGGTTGTGCTATGGTCTAGGTCCTACCTCAGGAGCCAGTGGTGGCTTCAGCTCCTTGGACAGCTCCTTGAAAGTTTTGACTAAAACCCAGAGCAGATTGCACTGCCTCACTGACATGGAGCCATCAGCTGCCACTGTCAGGAGCCAATTGGCTGTGCTGGCTGGTCTCTGCGGTGGGGCGTAAGAGTGGACCAGAGGGAGAAACTCTTCCCCCAGTCAACGTCTGAACTGGGTCCTGGCCTGGGGTTTTGTTTTGTCTTGAATAACTTGCTTCTCACCTGGAATTATATAATTGGAATTATAGGGGTCTAACTCTATAGAAAGTACATTCAGTGAAGAAAATATCCATCTTTCAATAATTATCTAAAGCCATTAAATCCATGCTTAGCCTAGGCATGGGATCCACTTGTTGGTGCCAGTTTGAATGCATTCCATCAATCTGGCAGGTGGTTCTGTTCTGTGGTCATTTGTTTTCTGCTATCTTCAGATTTTACCATTCTGATTTGTTTTCCTCCTGAAAAATGAAAATATTTTATCATTATTTCCAACAATGTTTTAGGAAAGGAAAGCAGACTTCCCAGTGCCTGTCCACCCACCCAGCCCCCCCTTTGTCTCCTTCTTCTCCTCCTTTCAAATTATATTGAGTACCCCCCACAGTGGGAGAAACTAAAGTGCAGGATAGTCAGTTTCACCATGTTAGCAAAGCCAAGACAGGTTGTTCAATGTCATGTTAGCAAGCAAATACAGGCTACTGTGGTTAAAGGAACATTTTCCTTTTGGAAAAGTAAGTTGCTCTCAGTGATTGCTCACCCACCCAAACCCCACCTTTGCCTCTTTCTGATCAATTTTAAAGAAGCAAAGGTGCAATATCATTATATTCAATCTGGTGTCAGGATAAACCACAGAAGCTCACAGCATTCAGGATCAGTCCACAAAGCTAGCAAACGTGCGAACTATTGGGGAGTCCGATGCCAACATCAAATTTCAGCAATATCCACATCTATCCCTTAGCTTAGCCCAGCCAATTAAAGCAGCCACAAGTTCCCCCTGTTTAGGAATAATATTATGAAGTGCTAATATAATTAGCACTATATCAGAAACTAATCTCCATCTTAAACCTATCCTACATATTTAATAAATATATTGTAGGATTATTGGCAATATTTCTCTTTAAGGTATAAAGAGTAAAAATACAGGAATCTCAACTCCATCTTCTTCCATCCAAATCCATGTTGTCTCATTGGAGTTGAGTAAGTAAGTAATAGCTGTCCTGGAAGGGAGAGATTAGGGGTGGGTGAGTGAGGATTTTAATGAAATTGGCATTGGCATTGGACTCTGATAATTTTCAGGTAGCTATTTTTGTGGACAGTCCCGAAACCTGTGAATTTCTGTTGCTTTCCTCAACACTGGATTTTTACCACATAGAATATAAGTTAAACTGATCAGCATGCTTTGCTTGCTAACTGAAATTGACTAGGGGAAGGGAAGGGAAGGAAAATGTGTCTGAAGCTGATCAGCCTGCCTCTGCTTGCTAATTCCCTCCTTCCCAGTGCTGTATGTGTGTGAGAGTGTGTATGTGATTTCTGTACTAGAGTGAGTGTATATGTGGTTCTGTATTAAGCCCCTTCCAACTCTACCATTATATGGTTCTATAGCTGGATTCCTGCACTGAGCAGGGGGTTGGACATGATGGCCTTATAGGCCTCTTCCAGGTCTACTATTCTATGAGTCTGTGTGTGTACAGATGTGTGACGGCTGCATTGGCAGAGAAGGGGCACAGTGAGCAGTTGGCAGCTGCTCCCCAGGCAGCATATGGACCAGCCGGGACTAGCAATGAAGAGAGAGAAAGGGGAGAGAGAAGCAGGCTGGGGGGGGGATGGAGGATGGAGGAACGGACACCCAGACTGGTGGAAGGAGAGGAGACAAGAGGAACATGATGGTTGTATGGATGGTTGTATGGACGGGCAGACAGGATAGTGAGGGGTGTGGGGCACTGAAAGCTACTTTCTTCCTTTCCTTTCCAAAAGGAAAATAGCCAGTCTCTGCTTGCTAACATGAAAACTGACCTGCCTCAGTCACAGAGGAGGAGGAGGAGGAGGCAAAGCCGCTTTACTTTCAAAATATTAATATTTCCTTTCATATATCATTATTTCCATACAAAATATTGATATTAATATTGCTTTTTTTGGGAGAAAAATATCAGACCAGTAAAAGCAATGGATAGCGGACCAAGAATGAACTTAAATCAATACCCCTGCTTAGGTCTCAGAATGCTTTCAGCTGGCACTGGCAAATGAATCCCACCTCTATGATTGTTGTTGTTGTGTGCCTTCAAGTCGATTACGACTTATGGCGACCCTATGAATCAGTGACCTCCAAGAACATCTGTCATGACCCACCCTGTTCAAATCTTGTAAGTTCAGGTCTGTCTAAAACATCATAAAAACAGACTTTAAAATATATTGCAACAGAACATCCTTAAAACATATTAAAACAAAACATCTTTAAAAACATCTTTTTTTAAAAAAAAGTGTTAAAACATTTTAAAAAAGCTTTAAAACATATTAAAAGCAATTCCAACACAGATACAGATTGGGATAAGGTCTCTACTTAAAAGGCTTGATGAAAGAGGAAAGTCTTCAGTAGGTGCTGAAAAAATAAGAGATGGCATGTGTCTAATATTTAAGGGGAGGGAATTCAAAAGGGTAGGTGCCACCACACTAAAGGTCCATTTCCTATGTTGTGCGGAATGGACCTCCTGATAAGATGGCATCTGTTGTAAACCACCTGTTCAGATCTTGTAAGTTCAGGTCTGTGGCTTCCTTTATGGAATCAAGCCATCTCTTGTTTGGCCTTCCTCTTTTTCTACTCCCTTCTGTTTTTACCAGCATTATTGTCTTTTCTAGTGAATCATGTCTTCTCATGATGTGTCCAAAGTATGATAATTTCAGTTTCATCATTTTAGCTTCTAGTGATAGTTCTGGTTTAATTTGTTCTAACACCCAATTATTTCTCTTTTTTGCAGTCCATGGTATGCACAAAGCTCTCCTCCAACACCACATTTCAAATGAGTTTATTTTTCTCTTATCTGCTTTTTTCACTGTCCAACTTTCACATCCATACATAGAGATCAGGAATACCTTGGTCTGAATGATCCTGACTTTAGTGTTCAGTGATACATCTTTGCAATTTAGGACCTTTTCTAGTTCTCTTATAGCTGCCCTCCCCAGTCCTAGCCTTCTATTTCTTGACTATTGTCTCCATTTTCGTTAATGATTGTGCTGAGGTATTGATAATCCTTGACATGTTCAATGTCCTCATTGTCAACTTTAAAGTTACATAAATCTTCTGTTGTCATTACTTTAGTCTTCTTGACGTTCAGCTGTAGTCCTGCTTTTGTGGTTTCTTCTTTAACTTTCATCAGCATTTGTTTCAAATCATTACTGGTTTCTGCTAGTAGTATGGTATCGTTTGCATATCTTAAATTATTGATAATTCTTCCTCCAATTTTCACACTTCCTTCATCTTGGTCCAATCCCGCTTTCCATATGATATGTTCTGCGTATAGATTAAACAAAAAGAGTGATAAAATATACCCTGTCTCTCACCCTTTCCAAGTGGGAACCAATCTGCTTCTCCATATTCTGTCCTTACAGTGGCCTCTTGTGCAGAGTATAGGTTGCGCATCAGTGGCTGTGGCACCCCCATTTCTTTGAAAGCATTCCATAGTTTTTCATGATCTACACCAGCCTTTCCCAACCAGTGTGCCTCCAGATGTTGTTGGACCACAACTCCCATCAGCCTCAGCCAGCATTGCCAATGGTCAGAAAGATGGGAGTTGTGGTCCAACAACATCTGGAGGCACACTGGTTGGGAAAAGCTGATCTACACAGTCAAAGGCTTTGCTATAATCTATAAAGCACAGGGTGATTTTCTTCTGAAATTCTTTGGTCTGTTTCATTATCCAATGCATGTTTGCGATATGATCTCTGGTGCCTCTTACTTTCTCAATCCAGCTTGGATGTCTGGCATTTCTCGCTCCATATATGGTAAGAGCTTTTGCTGTAGAATCTTGAGCATTACTTTACTTGCATGGGATATTAAGGCAATAGTTTGATAATTACTGCATTCCCTGGGAACCCTTTCTTTGTAATTGGGATATATATTGAACTCTTCCAGTCTGTGGGCCATTGTTCAGTTTTCCATATTTGTTGACAAATTTTTGTCAAAATTTGGACAGATTCAGTCTGAGTAGCTTGTAGCAACTCTCTATTGGCATGCCATCTGTTCCTGGTGATTCTTTCTTCCAAGTATTTGAAGAGCAGCTTTCACCTCACATTCTAAAATTTCTGGTTCTTCATCATACGGTTCCTCTGTGAATGAATCTGTCATCCTGGCATCCCTTTTATAGAGTTCTTTAGTGTATTGCTTCCATCTTCCTTTTATTTCATCTCTGTCAGTCAGTGTGTTCCCCTGTTGATTATTCAGCATCCCTACTCTTGGTTTAAATTTCCCTTTTATTTCTCTAATCTTTTGGAATAGGGCTCTTATTCTATTTTTGTTGTCCTCTATTTCTATACAATAACTATTGTAATAGTTCTCTTTGTCCCTACATACTAATCACTGTATTGTTGCATTTAGGGTTCTGACCATGTTTCTATCTCCTCTTCCTTCTGCTTTCCTTCTCTCTTCAACCATTTGAAGAGTTTCTTCAGTCATCCATTGAGGTCTTTCTCTCTCTTTAACTAGAGGTATTGTCTTTTTGCATTTTTCCCTTATAATGTCTCTGACTTCATTCCATAGAACTTCTGGTTCTCTGTCAACTATGTTTAAAGCCTCAAATCTATTTGATCTTTATATTCTTCTGGGATGTTATTTAAATTGTATTTAAATTAGCTTTGTTTGGTTTGTTCTTCTTCTTTAGCTTTACTTTGATTTTCTATATGACCAGTTCATGATCTGTATCGCAGTCTGCTCCTGGTCTTGTTTTCGCAGAAAGTATGGAACTTCTCCATCTTCTGTTACCAATTAAATAATCAATTTGATTCCTGTATTGACCATTTCGTGATGTCCATGTGTACAGTCGTCTTTTTGGTTGCTCAAAAAATGTGTTCACAAGAAACAAATTATTGGCTTCACAGAATTCAATGTCTTCCTCCTGCTTCATTTCTCTCTCCTAAGCCCCATTTCCCCACAATTCCTAGTTCTTCTTTGTTTCTTACTTTTGCATTCCAGTTCCCCATGATGATCAGCACATCTTGTTTTGGTGTGTGATCAATTTCCTCCTGTACTTCTGTGTAAAATCTCTCCAATTCCTCTTCCTCTGCCTTTGCCATTGGAGCATAGACTTGGATGATGGTTATGTTAATAGGTTTCCCGTTTAATCACATTGGTATCACTTGCTCAGACCTTGCATTGTAGCTCCTAATTGCTTTTGCTATATCACTTCTCACTATTAAAGCAACCCCATTTCTTCTTTCTTTCTCATTTCCTGCACAAAATATTTTGTAGTTGCCTGATTGAAAATGTCCCATTCCCATCCATTTTAATTCACTCACACCAAGTATTGTAATGTTGACAAGTTCCATTTCTTGCTTGACAATTTCTAACTTTCCCTGGTTCATGCTTTTCACATTCCATGTTCCTATTGTGTGCGTCATACAACTTCGGACTCTCCTTCCGCATCTGTGCGCATCAACCTCTAGGCTTTCTGTCGGCTTTGACCCAGCTGTGTCATTAGTCACAGCACTACTCGTACTTGTCATTTGTTCTTTCCCAGTAGCTCACTGAGTGCCTTCTGACCTGGGGGTCTCATCTTCCAGCACTATCTCATGTTGCATTTTGGATACTCTGTTCATAGGGTTTTTGTGGTAAGAGATATTCAGAGGTAGTTTACCATTGCCTTCCTCCGAGTTTGGATGCATCTTAGTCTGGTATCTCAGGTTTGACTATTCTGCCTTGGGTGCCCCTGCTAGGAGTCTAGCCTCTTGGTCTAGACTCCAGATGGCATTGCTCTCAGCTCCTTCAGCACTCTCAAACCCTCTCACCATATTAAGGTGTGCATCCTAAAGAGGCATCTCTATGATGGGACCTATCAAAAAAGGGTTTCTATTTGATTTTCCAACATGGCTTATGGATCAATGTTAATACAAAACAATTGATCACTTAAAAAACCAAGTTACTAAAAGATTGAGACTTATATTTGTTCTATTCAGTTTAAAGATAAGAACATAACTTGAATTGCCATAAGAACATAAGAACATAAGAAGAGCCTGCTGGATCAGGCCAGTGGCCCATCTAGTCCAGCATGCTGTTCTCACAGTGGCCAACCAGGTGCCTGGGGGAAGCCTGCAAGCAGGACCTGAGTGCAAGAACACTCTCCCCTCCTGAGGCTTCCGGCAACTGGTTTTCAGAAGCATGCTGCCTCTGACTAGGGTGGCAGAGCACAGCCATCATGGCTAGTAGCCATTGATAGCCCTGTCCTCCATGAATTTGTCTAATCTTCTTTTAAAGCCGTCCAAGCTGGTGGCCATTACTGCATCTTGTGGGAGCAAATTCCATAGTTTAACTATGCGCTGAGTAAAGAAGTACTTCCTTTTGTCTGTCCTGAATCTTCCAACATTCAGCTTCTTTGAATGTCCACGAGTTCTAGTATTATGAGAGAGGGAGAATAACTTTTCTCTATCCACTTTCTCAATGCCATGCATAATTTTATACACTTCTATCATGTCTCCTCTCACCTGCCTTTTCTCTAAACTAAAAAGCCCCAAATGCTGCAACCTTTCCTCGTAAGGGAGTCGCTCCATCCCCTTGATCATTCTGGTTGCCCTCTTCTGAACCTTTTCCAACTCTATAATATCCTTTTTGAGATGAGGCGACCAGAACTGTACACAGTATTCCAAATGCGGCCGCACCATAGATTTATACAACGGCATTATGATATCGGCTGTTTTATTTTCAATACCTTTCCTAATTATCCCTAGCATGGAATTTGCCTTTTTCACAGCTGCCGCACACTGGGTCGACATTTTCATCGTGCTGTCCACTACAACCCCGAGGTCTCTCTCCTGGTCGGTCACTGCCAGTTCAGACCCCATGAGCGTATATGTGAAATTCAGATTTTTTGCTCCAATATGCATAATTTTACACTTGTTTATATTGAATTGCATTTGCCATTTTTCTGCCCATTCACTCAGTTTGGAGAGGTCTTTTTGGAGCTCTTCGCAATCCCTTTTTGTTTTAACAACCCTGAACAATTTAGTGTCATCAGCAAACTTGGCCACTTCACTGCTCACTCCTAATTCTAGGTCATTAATGAACAAGTTGAAAGTACAGGTCCCAATACCGATCCTTGAGGGACTCCACTTTCTACAGCCCTCCATTGGGAGAACTGTCCGTTTATTCCTACTCTCTGCTTTCTGCTTCTTAACCAATTCCTTATCCACAAGAGGACCTCTCCTCTTATTCTATGACTGCTAAGCTTCCTCAGAAGCCTTTGGTGAGGTACCTTGTCAAACGCTTTTTGAAAGTCTAAGTACACTATGTCCACTGGATCACCTCTATCTATATGCTTGTTGACACTCTCAAAGAATTCTAATAGGTTACTGAGACAGGACTTTCCCTTGCAGAAGCCATGCTGGCTCTGCTTCAGCAAGGCTTGTTCTTCTATGTGCTTAGTTAATCTAGCTTTAATAATACTTTCTACCAGTTTTCCAGGGACAGAAGTTAAGCTAACTGGCCTGTAATTTCCAGGATCCCCTCTGGATCCTTTTTTGAAGATTGGCATTACATTTGCCACTTTCCAGTTTGCAAGAAATATTTATCTAATCAATCTTACATATCCATCCATACCCACTCTTACTAGCAGGTCCCATCCTACCACTAGCCTGCCATTCCTCCTGAGGCCTCCAACTGTTTACTTCCCCAGGTCAGTGCCCCAGCAGCAGGAAAGCTTGCTCATAGCTGGTGTTGATGTCTGTTCTGCACCCCTTAAGCTTGTCTAGTCCTCTGAGGTGTGGTGGAGAATATGTCCTGCTTCAGTGTTGAAGTAAGATTCAACTGGCAGCCTGTTTGGTTTCTATACATTTAATGAGGGGGAGAGCACATCTCCTCATCCTTTAGCTCAGGCAGCAAAACATTTGGCATTACCCCTGCTTAGTAGCCAGATACCCTCGAGGAGCTGGCCTATAGTTTTTGTTGTTGTTGTCTGTCCATCCTAGCATCTGGAATTCAGTACAGATGTCAGAGAATTCAAGTGAAAATGGAAAAGTAAGCATAAATTGCTGCATTTTATGTGTTCATCTGTGGTCAGGAATGAAAATCAGTCAAGAAATACAATCAGTATTCATTCACATCGTTTTTGTTTTAAGTTTGCAAATGATATGTAATTAGTGATAGGTGGAGGACCTATTAAGATGGTCCGCCCCAGGCGTCTGATGGATCCTGATGGATTCCTGAATGCACTTGGGGACTCTCTGGAGCATGCACACAGCCACTCGGCTGAGACCCTGGTGGAGGGGTGGAATACCGCAATCGCCGGGGGATTAGACCGGGTGGCTCCGAAACGCCCTCTCCCCCTGAATAGAGCTCAGACGGCACCGTGGTTCACCCCACGGTTGCGAATTCTGAGGCGGGAGGTGAGACAGCTAGAGCGCCGGTGGCGGAAATCTTGCTCTGACGACGATCGGACACATGTTAGAGCAGCTGCGGCAGCCTATCATGTGGCAATAAGGGCAGCAAAAAAAGATTTTTATGCTGCCTTTATTGCATCTGCAGAGTGCTGTCCCAGGAGACTGTTCCAAGTGGTCTGGAGCCTGGTCGGTCCAGTTGCTCCGGAACCAATGAACATGCTAAGGCCTCCTGTGACGAGTTTGCTAAACACTTTGCGGAGAAAATTGATCGTATTAAGAGTGCTATTCCGTGCGCTGTGGACACAGTGAGTGAGCCAGAGGTGACCAGTGGTGCTCTGGTGGTGTGGGATCAGTTCCAGCTTCTTCCATCTGATGAAGTGGACAAGGTGCTTTCAACCTTAAAGCCAACCACTTGCTTACTCGATCCTTGCCCATTGTGGCTCATTATGAGCTGCAAAGGTAGACTGGGTGATCAAGATGGTGGTAAATACATCTCTCGAAGAGGGAGTAATGCCATCAGCGCTCAAGGAGGCAGTAATAAAACCAATCTTAAAGAAGCCCTCCTTGGATCCCCAAGATCTGAACAACTTTTGCCCAGTCTCAAATTTGCCATTCTTAGGCAAGGCGGTTGAGTGGGTGGTGGCAAGCAATTGCAAGCGCACTTGGAGGAAGCGGATTATCTGGATCCATTTCAATCGGGCTTCAGGCCTGGACATGGGACTGAAACAGCCTTGGTCGCCTTGGTAGATGATATGAGGAGGGCGTGGGATAGGGGCAAATGCACCTTCCTTGTCCTCTTTGATCTCTCAGTGGCTTTCGATACCGTTGACCACGCTATCCTCCTGGACCGCCTGAAGAGGTTAGGCATGGGGGGCACTGTATTGCAGTGGTACCATTCCTTCTTCTCTGGTAGGTACCAAAGAGTGGCATTGGAGGATGAGGCCTCGGATCCTTGGCCTCTCACTTGTGGGGTGCCACAGGGTTCCATCCTCTCCCCGATCCTGTTCAACATCTATATAAAGCCACTGGGGGCAATCATCAGGAGATTTGGACTGCAATGTCATCAGCATGCAGATGACATGCAGCTCTATCTCTCATTTAAATCTTCACTGAGGTTGGCTGTAGAAACCCTGTCCAATTGCCTGGAGTCGGTGAGTGACTGGATGGGAAGGAATAAGCTGAAGCTGAACCCTGACAAAACCGAGGTACTGTTTGTGGGAGACAAGGGAAGGCTGGGGGATGTGGACCTGGTGCTCAATGGGGTACGATTGCCCCTGAAAGACCAGGTCCACAGCCTGGGGGTCATTCTTGACTCCCAGCTGTCCATGGAGGCTCAAGTCTCGGCTGTGAGCCAGGCAGCACTGTATCAACTCCATCTGATACGGAGGCTGTGCCCCTACCTTCCCAACTATCTGCTCCCACCGGTGGTACATGCCCTAGTCACCTCTCGCCTAGACTACTGTAATGTGCTCTACGTGGGGTTACCCTTGAAAACGGTCCGGAAGCTGCAACTGGTACAGAATGCAGCGGCTCGTCTGATTAAAGGCAGCCGCCGGCAAGATCACATCACTCCAGTGCTGAAGGAGTTGCACTGGCTACCGGTTGTTTACCGGGCCCAATTCAAGGTGTTGGTTTTGGCCAATAAAACCCTATACGGTTTTAGCCCAGTCTATCTGAAGGAGCGCCTCCAGCATCATCAGGGATGCCGCTCAACAAGATCAGCCTCAGAAGACCTTCTCTCGATCCCACCGGTTAAAACAGCTAGACTGGTGAGGACTAGAGAGAGGGCTTTTTCAATAGTGGCCCCCACCCTGTGGAACTCTCTCCCAAATGATCTCCGCCATGCCCCTTCTATGATGAGCTTCCGCCGGGCCTTGAAGACCTGGCTCTTCAGGCAGGCTTTTGGGGTGGGTTAGGTTTTTACTGTTATGGTTTTAACTTTTAACGTTTTAATGTATTGTTTTTTTTATCTTGTACGTATCCCAGAGTGGGTGGACACCCAGCCAGATGGGCGACTAATAAATTTAATAAATAAATAAATAAATAGTGATATGGGTTTTTTTACATTGTTTTGATATTTATTTTGGAATGAATTAAGTTATATAAATAGTTATGTAAGTTTTGTATGTTACTAAAGCAACAGTGAGACAAATATTGTAGCAGCTGGCAGAAACCAAGTTGCAGCAGAATGAAAACAGTGCTGATTGTTATGAATACAGGCTGGAACAGAAATTGCTGCCTTCTTATATACCTAGAATTCAGGGGCATACTGTATATAGAGTGACGTTCTCAAATATTATTTCACAAGTATAAGACTTGCACAATTTGATATAGCAAACATAAGATTGTTTCAATATAATGTGAAATAACCCTTGTGGTTCATGATTGTCTCTTATTTGATTATTGAATTTCTCAACAGTCACCATCTGTTAAATAATGTTCCATTGTTTTCTTTCCACTCTTGTTGATATCTCAATAGAATGCCCTTTTAAAACCATGAGATGCCACCTTCAAGATAATTTCCAGCAATATGATGCCATAAAACATCATCATATGTTATAGCTTGTATTGCCAATCACTGGAAGAATGCTGATGTATGAGGAGGCTTAGGAATGGCATGTGCATGGTCTCTGGCCTATGATTATTTCCCCAAACCTCTGAGTTATTGGGGTGCTGATTGCTTCTGCACACTGTAACTGCAATGTATTGGAATCTGGAGAACTCAAAACCAGGCTCTCTAACATTAAGTTGAGAAATGCTGACATTAACTTGAGAAATGTTTCACTCTGTGTTCAAAAAACAGCACTTTGGGAAAGTTATTCCAGTTAATCAAAACAATCCAGCTTGTCCCAAACTCCTGCTTGCCAGGTGAGCTTATGTATAGCTTTCTCAAGCTTTGAAAGGACAATGAGCTATTTGGCTTACGAATGTTCTCACTTGGCTTATGTAAACAAGCATCAGAGAAGACTCTTGGTAGTCAAAACAACATGGGCGAAAGCTGGGAATAAGCATCACAGCTGTATCTCCAAGGCCAAGTTGTATCAGAAGAAGGTAAACAAAAATCACCTGAGGGCAAAACCAGCAACCTAGATGATGGGAAAATAATGATCTCATAGGTATAGGGTGCCACCTCCCAGAGGGTATTTCAGGTATAGATAATGGACCCCTAGATTGAGGAGATTAAGCTTCCAGGGGGCTAACACAGCCTCGAAGTATCATCAAGAAGCAACATCAAGAAGACTGAAGACTCAGCCCCTCCCAGGCAAGAATCCTCAGTGTGCTGTTGGGAGGGTTCCAGCCAGTGAGGAGCGTAAGACCAGGGGTGGGGGGAGGCAGAGACCTGTTAGCTATTTAGTTTCATTTTAGCTGCTTGTAAATGCTGCTCTACTAAACCTTTAACATCTTTGCTGCCAGCAGTGTTCATTATCCCTTGGAAATCTCGAACTTATTTGTCTTCTGCTTGGCAAGGGCTAGGCTTTTGGCATTATATAGCTTCATGAGGCATCATGCATTTTAAGGAATTACTGACAAACACTGCAGAACCACTTAGTGTGCTGACCAAATCTTTCAATTGTGGAGCCCAGTTTATGAGTTAAAAGCATGCATTAGTTCACGCATCTGGTCACAAACACAGACCTTACAGAGAATCTCCTGATATTTCACAAATATATTTAATTTCCTAAATATTAGAATTCCCTAAAAATATCTTCGGGTATCATTCTCAGTCCTCATTGCCTATGATTATGTGATTACCTCTCCAGATCTTTGTTGAGAGTTGAAAACTGTTAATCAATACAGCCATGTTAGTGGAATACCAATTTCAAAAGGTAACAATATCATCCCACACCTCCATGGGGCTGGGCCAAGACATTTTGCTGCCTGAGGTCAAGGACAAGATGCAGCCCCCATTCCACATGGAAATGAGGAGGCCCTGCTGGTGGTGCTGCTGCTGAATGCTGCCCAGCTGGTGCTGATGCACTACAGGGCCTTCTCAGCAGTAGTCCTCCACTTATGGAATGCCTTTCTAGGTGAGGTGTATGTGTCTCCCTCATTATTAACATTCAGACAGAATTCTGAAACATTCCTGTTCACCCAGGCATTTGATGGCTCGAAAATATAATGTTCCTGACAACCTGAAATTCAGCTGTGAGGATATTTGACTGTAAAATATGTTGTTGAAATTTGTATTGTTTTTGTTGTTTGTTGCTATGGGCTCTTTTAGGAGAAAGTATGAGACAGAAAGTTCATAAATGATGATGATGATGAATAAATAATGATGGTAATGAAAGATGGGATATAAATGTAATAGAAAACAACAACAACAACAATAGACAGAAGCAGCCTGTACTGGAAGTTGAATCTTTCTTCAACGCTGGTGATAGAATAGCATCCTCCGTCACATGTGGTATATAAGGTATACAACCAAACACACATAGAGTCACTTGGCTACCACAAGAGTGAGCAGTTCCAGCAACACAAATTTATTGGGGTTCACAGATTTCCTGGGAGCAAGCATATGAAAAATACTTTTCCTTCAAGTAAGGGGTCCAGCAATGGTGGTGCACGGATAGGTGGGGCGGGGAGCTAATTGACTTAGGAGAGCTTGCCCCTTGCTCCACTTCCAGTAACACCTGTGCCAGTGAGCTATGTGAGTCCAGGCACTCTAAAGCTGGCCATTTTTGGCCTGAGAGCCACATTCAACCTTGGCCAACCCTCCTGGCCTCCATGCCAGCAGCAGTAGTTGTGGTCACCCACTCTCTCATGCACACTGTCTCATGCACACAGTCACAGTACACACAGCCACTTCCTCCTCAGCTCATTTGTACAGATCAGCTGACAGGGTTGTTGCTCCTTCCTTGTTCATCAAGTGACTAATGTCATGCCTGGGAGGGGGCAATTTGAATCCCCATCAGGTTTAAACCTCTCTGCCCATTCCATTGTTATTTATTTATTTATTTATTTAATTTTTAAAACTTATATACCGCCCGACTAGCAATAGCTCTCTGGGCGGTGAACATAAATACAATAAAATACAGGAAAATACAAAAGCATCACAATCTAAAATCAAATTTCACAATCTAAAAACTGCATAACTAACATCAAATTACAAACATTACCATCATTAAACAAAAAATTAAAATGCCTCGGAGAAGAGAAAGGTTTTAACTTGGCGCCGAAAGGATGATAGGGTCGGCGCCAAGCGCACCTCCTCGGGGAGACTATTCCATAGTTCGGGGGCCACCACTGAGAAGGCCCTTGATCTTGTCACCACCCTCCAGGCCTCCCTACGGGTCGGGACCCGGAGGAGGGCCTTCGTAGCAGACCGTAGTGTACGAGCCGGTTCATAACGGGAGAGGCGTTCCAACAGATATCATGGTCCCGCACCGTATAAGGCTTTGTAGGTTAATACCAACACTTTGAATCTGGCCTGGAAGCGTATTGGAAGCCAGTGCAAGTGGGCCAGAACAGGTGTTATATGGTCCGATCGCTTCGTTCTTGTTAGCAGTCTGGCCGCCGCATTTTGCACCAGCTGTAGCTTCTGAACCGTCTTCAGAGGTAGCCCTACGTAGAACGCATTACAGTAATCCAAACGTGAGGTTACCAGAGCATGTACTACTGATGTAAGATCCTCCTTAGTCAGGTAGGGACGTAGCTGGGCTACCAACCGAAGTTGGTAGAACGCATTCCGTGCCACCGAGGCTACATGAGCCTCAAGTGACAGGGAAGAGTCTAGAATGACTCCCAGACTACGAACCTGTTCCTTTAGGGGGAGTGTAACCCCGTCCAGGACAGGATATGTATCCACCATCTGATTGGAGAAACCATCCACCAACAGCATCTCAGTCTTATCAGGATTGAGTCTCAGTTTGTTAGTTCTTTTTTTTATCATTAATTTTTATTCAAATTTTCAAAGACAAAAAACAAAACAAAACAAAAACAATTAAACAATAAAATAAAATGTTGACTTCCGATTTGTCGCAGATCAGTTATAGGTCTACAATATATAACAATCCTATCTCTAAAATTATATTATAAAATCACTTTCCTCCAGTAGTTATCTTAATTAATCATCAAATCTCATAAACATTACTTTATTCTTTCCACAAAAAGTCAAAGAGAGGTTTCAATTCCTTGAGAGATATATCTTCCAATTTTTCTCCAAATAAACATGTCGCTTAATCCATCTGATTCAAATCTGTTAGGTCCAATAGTTTCAATAGCCATTCTTCCATTATCTATATTAATTCCATTCTTCCATCTTCAATAATCCTGTTAAGTCCAGTAATTTCAGTAGCCATTCTTCCATTATCAGTATCCCATAATAATCTTATTGTCATAGCCATAGTCCAAATAAACATATCAATTAATTCATCTCGTCAAATCGTTAGGTCCAATAATTTCCATAACCATTCTTCCATTATCAATATTAATTCTATCTTCCATCTTCAATAGTCCTGTTACATCCAGTGGTTTCAGTATCCATTCATCCATTATCAGTATCCCATGATGATCTTGCTGTCATAGCCATAGTCATATAACAAGAGTCTGATGGGAATTTCCCCCATCACAAATATGTCCTTGCCATCAATTCTGAATAAGTTGCTGAAATATTGTTGTAAAGTCACATCTCTGCTCTTCTTTTTTACAAAATGCACTGGCTCATCTCTTAAGAGTTTTTCCATTGTCACATATTTGTAGTTAATTCCATAGATTTTTTCTATGTCAAGCCCCATCACATCATTCCAGTCAAGAAAATTATCCAAGACATTGATAACTTTATCACTAATATCTTCATTAATTTCTTTGGAGACAACATTGAATTCCAAACAGTAAACTTTATTTCTAACATCCGTAAACTCCAGATCTTTTTCCAATTCCATATTTGTTCCAGTCTCCAGGGCTTGTATCTTCCCTTTAATTTTTCTTTTCTCATCTCTAATCCCATCAAACTCCTCTCTCACAGAATCCCCTATTTCTTTAAACTCCTGCGTCATTTTGCTAAATTCAATTTTCATCTCCTGTCTACCCTGTCTCAGGGTTTGTTTCGTTATCTCAATCTCACTCATTATTTTCTGAAACATAATTTCTTCCATGGTCTCAGTCACTTCCCTGATTGTCATTCTTAGAACCACAAAAACAAAAAATTATTTCAGCCACAATTGGGTTAATATTCCAGGCTTGCTGACATCAGTGTCTTATCTCTTATATGTTCAGGAAAACAAAACAAATTTAGTTCCCAGCTTCAAACAGTTAGTGGCATCATGAACAAGCAGATTCGTCAAAATGAAATAGACCAAAAAAAAGAATAGTCCCAGACATATAATACTCCAAAATTCATAAATCAAATTTATTTATTTTTCAGTTTGTTAGTTCTCATCCAGTCCATTGTCGTGTCCAGGCAACGGTTCAGCACATCGACCGCCTCACCTGAAGAGGATGAAAAGGAGAAGTAGAGCTGTGTGTCATCAGCGTACTGGTGACAACGCACTCCAAAACTCCTGATGACCTCACCCAACGGCTTCATATAGATGTTAAAAAGCATGGGAGACAAAACCGAACCCTGCGGGACCCCACATTGGAGTGCCCATGGTGTCAAGCAATGTTCCCTAAGCACTATCTTCTGGAGACGGCCCGCCAAGTAGGAGTGGAACCACTGCCATGCAGTGCTTCCAACTCCCAACTCCGCAAGCCTCTCCAGAAGGATACCATGGTCGATGGTATCAAAAGCCGCTGAGAGATCAAGGAGAATCAACAGAGTTACACTCCCTCTGTCTCTTTCCTGGCATAGGTCATCAAACAGGGTGACCAAGGCCGTCTCAGTGCCAAAACCGGGCCTGAAACCCGATTGAAATGGATCTAGATAATCGGTTTCATCCAATAGCGCCTGGAGCTGGTCAGCAACCACTCGTTCCAAGATCTTGCCCAGGAATGGAACGTTCGCCACTGGTCTGTAGCTGCTGAAATCCTCTGGGTCCAGGGAAGGCTTTTTCAGGAGTGGTCTCACTGCTGCCTCTTTCAGACAACCGGGGACCACTCCCTCTCACAAGGAGGCATTTATCACTTCCTTGGCCAGCCAACTGTTCCCTCCTTGCTAGTTTTTATTAGCCAAGAGGGGCAAGGATCTAGTACCGAAGTGGTTGCACGTACCTGTCCAAGCACCTTGTCCACGTCCTCGAACTGAACCGACTGAAACTCATCCAACAAAACATGATAAGACTGTGCTCCAGACACCTCACTAGGGTTAACTGCTATAAAATGAGAGTTGGGGGTTAGCCACTGCTGCATTGCATTTGCACTTCATATCCCCACTGCATGTGTTAATATCCAAATCTAGTCTTAGCTCCTGATCTAAACAACTGGCAAAATAATAACTGAGTCTGATGGGAATTTCCCCCATCACAAATATTTCCTTGCCATTAATTCTGAATGTGTTGCTGAAATATTGTTGTAAAGTCATATCTCTGTTCTTCTTTTTTATGAAATGCACTGGCACATCTCTTGAGAGTTTTTCCATTGTCACATGTCTATAATTAATTCCATAGATTTTTTCTATGTCAAGCTCCATCACATCATTCCAGTCCAGAAATTTATCCAAGACATTGATAACTTTATCTCTAATATCTTCATTAATTTTTTCAGAGACAACATTGAATTCCAAACAGTAAACTTTATCTCTAATATCCATAAACTCCAAGTCTTTTTCCAGTTCCACATTTGTTCCAATCTCCAGGGCTTGCATCTCCCCTTTAATTTTTCTTTTTTCATCTTCTATTGCTTGTCCAGTTGTATGTCTGATCTCATCAACCTCCTATCTCACAAGATCCCCTATTTCTTTAAGCTCCTGCTTCATTTTGCCAAATTCAATTTTCATCTCCTGTCTACCCTGTCTCAGGGTTTGTTTCGTTATCTCAATCTCATCCATTATTTTCTGAAACATAATTACTTCCAGGGTCTCAGCCACTTTCTTGATTGCCATTCTTAAAACCACAAAGAAAAAAACCCCCACTTCTTATTCCAGCAACAATTGGGTTAATATTCCAAGCCTGGTGACATCACAGTGTAGACAGCACAGCCTGCCTTATCTGTTATATGTTCAGAAATGCAAAACAAATTTAGTTCACAGCATCAAAACAGTTAGTGGCATCTTGAACAAGCAGATTCGTCAAAATGAAATAGACCAAAAAAAAAAGTCCCAGACATATACCGTATATTCCGGCGTATAAGACGACTGGGTGTATAAGACGACCCCCAACTTTTCCAGTTAAAATATAGAGTTTGGGATATAATCGCCGTATAAGACTACCCCTGCTTATGACATGCAGGTACTTAGCAGGAAAACTGTCACTTATAAACTTATAAATATTAATATTTGGATTGTCCAGTTGTTTTGTTTTTGTGCCTAGGAATTACCACCAAAAACTGGGGAAAGATGTGAGAAATCTTTTTTTAAAAAAGCAACATTAAATGCCTAGACTCTAGTTTCCAACACTATGGAGTATTTATTGATTGATTAAGAGAATTTATATCCTGCCCTTTTGCTGTTAAAAACAGAGCTCAGCACAGCTTACAAATATAGTAAAAACAATAAAAATACACAATCAGAGAAAAACAAGCCAAAATGTTAGGAAAAGGAGTCTTTCACACCACATGCTCAGTTCTAAATACTGTTGCAGCAAGTTTTACAAGTTCCTGCAGTATTCCACTGGTGCAGGCACTCAGACATTCAAAGTACTGTATGTTTCTTAGGTTTTATAAAAGCAGAGCTTTGCTTAACTCAAAATTTCTTCTCCCTTTGATAACCACATCTACACAGGTTCCACCTCCATACTCAAAATGAAACTGAGCCTGGAAGTGTACAACAACCCCACACATACCTTGCTAATTCAATTATCAATGCCAGGATGTCTTATCGACTACTCTCCTGCTCCCCCCCCCCACACACACACCGGGCATCATGAAAGACCCAGTCGTGGGCTCAGAAAGAAAATAAATATCTGGTCCTCTTCAAAGTATTGATAAGCCTCTTGTTTTAATTGAAATAATAATTATAAATTCTTGCTCTTATCACTAATGGGAGTTAATTATCTTGCATATGCTGCTGTTGCTTCTATGGCTGTAACGGAGTGAGGTTAAAGATAAGTGAAATGCAAATAGGAAAAAAAAATACAGAAGGCAGTAACACTTTCCTAAATGTAATACCATACCAACCACAACAAGATTCCTATAAGGCAAAAAACTAAGCATCTCACAACCAGTCAGGATTCCTAACCAAAAACCAAAAATATGATAAATGAAGAAATATTTATATAAGCATAAATATCAAATATATTTATTATTTACACAAACTGTAAAGGTATTTATAGTGCAATCCTAAATTTATTTATTCAGAAGCAAGTCCCAGCGTATTCAATGGGGCTTACTCAAACAGAGACAGAAATGCAACCTCAAGTGATAAGCAACTTCATTCACACAACCAAAAATTCCGAATCATGCCACTTTACACTGTTTTGCAACTGTTTATACTTGTTTTTATGGTTATTGGATTTTAAATGGCTTTATTTCTTGTTGTGAGCTGCCTTGGTTTCCAACCCTACCTCACAGGGGTGTTGGAAAGACTCCATACACACACGCACACACTGCAGATGTATAAATACATACAGCCCATATAATAGTTTATTGTCAAACCAATTGGTCATTGCAGAAAAATCAGTATTAGTTTTTTAAAAATCAGTATTAGTTTCCTACAGAATAAAAACTGCAATACCTAAGTAAGCCCTGCCTACTTGCTTTAAAATAGGACTGGGGGGGGGGCTAGAAAGAGAACACAAACACAATTCTTTTTTACATTCACTCCAAAGTCCCATTGATTTTCAGCACATTCATAATCATGTCTACTCAAAAGTAATTCCTACTGAATTCAATAGGATTTACTCTGGACATATGGGATTAGCACTGTTTTTACCCCCAAAAGCAACTATTGGGAAGGTTTTCAAAACACTGCCCAGGATCTGACTCCTACACACAACAGGGGGAAAAACTGAAATGTATATACCTACCCAATTTATGAGATTTTCAGATAAACAGGAGGGGAAACCACCATTTTCTGGCCTCGCAATGAAGTTTTGCAGACACTGCCACCAAACAAACACTTCACTGATTGGCTGAAATCCTGAACGGGCGGGGTTAAAGCTACGAAGTGCTATACAGTAGTTTAAAAAAAGATTTAACCGGGGGTGCCTGACGTTTTTATATATATCTCGAGAACCGCACCACCTAGAAACTTAATTTTTTTTTTAAATGAAAGCTGAGAATCCGGGCCACCTAAGGGGCTAGCCAGGTGCCAGGTGGCATGCTTAGAATCCAGGTAAAACCCGGCTATCCGGGCAATATGGCAACCCTAATAAGATGACACCCGGCGTATAAGACGACCCCCGACTTTGGAGAAGATTTTCCAGGGTTAAAAAGTCGTCTTATATGCCGGAATATATGGTAATACTCCAAAGTTCATAAATCAGATTTATTGTTTTTCTCCTCGGAGTAGAAATCCCTCGTCCATTTGTATCTTTAAAATGCACAATTCCAGGCCAGCTTTTTGCAATAAAAACAAAGATAAGCTTTTTCAATTTCTTTCCTCCTTAATTTCGTGAATGAAAGAGAAGAGTTATAACTCACCCAGGGGTTCTTTATAGCTGATTCATTGACAAATCTCTTTTTGCTGCAACAATTTAAACCAGATGATAAAAATAGAAAGAAGGATGCTTGCCTGTTAAAACCCATTTTTCTTTAAAGAAAAGATAAACGTGTCGCTTAATCAGTTAGAGCTTGTTTGAAAGTCCGTCTGGCACTGCTGGTTGAACCTTCTCTCATAAACTAATGAAATCCAGTCCTCCCAACAAACACAGGCTTTTGTGGTTAATCTCTACATTTCTCCCTGCCCAGGAGAAAGTCTTTACCAGTAAAAAAAAAACGTTCTGACTGATTTTAAAACTGAAAAAGCTTCTTCTGAGACGAGAGCTTGTCTCAAAGGCAGGCACAGGCGAAGTCACCCTTCCCGGAAGTCTTTTTTTATCATTAATTTTTATACAAAATTTCAAAAAACAAAACAGAACGAAACAAAAAAAAAACAAATTAATAACTAATACAATAAAATGAAATGTTGACTTCCGATTTGTCGCAGATCAGTTCTAGGTCTATAATATATAACAAACCTGTCTCTTAATATATTACAAAATCACTTTCCTCCAGTAGTTATCTTAATTAATCATCAAATCTCATTAACATCACTTTATTCTTTCCGCAAAAAGTCAAAGAGAGGCTTCCACTCCTTGAGAAATATATCCATCGATTTTTCTCCAAATAAACATGTCAATTAATCCATCTCATCAAGTCTGCTAGATCCAGTAGTTTCAATAGCCATTCTCAGTGTTAATTCCATCTTCCATCTTCCATCCTTGCACCCATAATAATCTTGCTGTCATAGTCATATAATAAAAGTCTGATAGGAATTTCTTTCATCACAAATATTTCCTTGCCATCAATTCCGAATGTACCACTGAAATGTTGTTGTAAAGCTGCATCTCTGCTCCTCCTTTCCACAGAATGCACCAGCACATCTCCCGAGAGTTTTTCCATTGTCACACATCTGGAATTAATTCTATAAACTTTCTCCATTTCAAGTTCCATCAAATCCTTCCAATCCAGGAATTTTTTTGAACCGTTGATATCTTTATCTCTAATCTCTTCACCAATTCCTTCAAGGACAGCGCTGAATTCCAAACAGTAATATTTGTCTCCAGGATCCATCACAGCCATAAAATCCAAATCTTTTTCCAAGTCCATATTTGATATATCTATTCCAATCTCCAGGGCTTGAACCTTTCCTTTAATTTTTCTTTCATTTTCTTTTATTTGTCCAGCCATATCTTTGGTCTCATCCACCTCCCCTCTCACAGAATCCTGAATTTCCTTCAGCTCCTGTCTAATTTTGCCAAATTCACTTTTCATCTCTTGTCTGCTCTGTCTCAGTTCCTGTCTCACCAGCTTAATCTCATTCATTATTTTCTGAAACATATCTAGATAGAGAACCCCTTCCTGTACATCCAGGGTCTCAGCCACCTTCTTGATTGTCATTCTTAACTATTCCCAAGCAAAGAACAGTTTATTTCTTTTTCCAGTCACAAAGGAGTTAATCCTCCAAGCCTGCTGACATCACCCTCTAGACAGCACAAACTGCCTTATCTCTTATGTGTCCAAAAGTGCAAAACAAATTTAGTTCACAGCATCCAAATAATTAGTGGCCTAAAGAATAAGCAGATTCGTCAAAAAAAAAAAGTAGACCAGAAAAAATAGTCCCAGACACATAATACTCAAATGTCATAAAATCAGATTTCCTCTTTAGATTAGATGCCCCTCATCCGTTTGTATCTTTAAAATGCTCAATTCCATGCCCGCTTTTTGCAATAAAAAACAAAGATAGGCTATTTCGATTTTCTTCCTCCTTAATTCCGTGTATATGAGAGAAAGTTATAACTCACCCAGGGATTCTTTGTTGCTGATCCTTTAACAAATCTCTTTTACTGTAACGATAACAAAATGATAAGAGTGGACAGAAGAATGCTTGCCTATTAAAATGCGTTTTTCTTTAAAGAAAAAAAAAGTCTCGCTTAATCAGTTTGAGCTTGCTTGTAATCCCTGGCTCCGTCCGACGCTGCTGGCTACCTTCTTTCATAGGCGATCCTAATGAATTCCAGTCCCCAACAAACACAACGAAGCTTCTTGCGGATGATCTCTACGTTTCTCCCTTGCCTGGGAGAAAATTTTCCCCAGTCAAAAAACTCTTCTGACTGGTTTTAAAACTGAAAAAGCTTCCTCTGAGATAGCAGCTTGTCTCAAAAGGCAGTCACAGGCGGAGCAATCCTCCTGGGAAGTCTCGGGCCATGGCAGAATTGTGACAAGGGGAAGATGGGGCAAGGAGAGACATTATAATTTATGCTGGCATAATTTGAGCTGGCTTTTTATAGTTAGGATTGCTCTGTTAGTTACTTAACAATATTTCACATGACTTGTTTATTGATCATTCATTGTTCTGTTTGTACAAAATTTGCATGGAAGTTATCCGTCGTGAGTTACTGAACATTATCCCACACTTTCCAGTGCTTTTCCTGTCATATTTCTTACCACAAAATTTCCAGTGTTTTCAGGGGATATGACTTTGTTGTACATAAATGCCAAATCCACTTTAATTTCACAACCTAAACTTGCTGGTATATAACTAAATCAAACCCACAAAATAGTTCCAGTCTGAGAATGATCTTGATGAATGATCGGTACTAGTAATAGCTAGAATTAGTGATTACTGCCGTTACTGAGTTCACTTCAGGTTCATAGATCCTGAGATTCTTTCCAGGACTAGCTCAAGATACTTTGCTACCTTAGGCAAAGGACAAGATGGCACCCCTTCCATTCCATATACAGAAGTCAACTGGACTGGCACTTGAATTTTATTTCAACACTGCTGATATTTCAGCATCCTCCATTATATCTGAGGGTAGCGGGTTAATTTAGGAGACACAGGATATGACACCCACAGTTCTGCCCTTCAGTATAGTCTGCTTCTCCCTACCCCACAGCATCTGCTGCCTGCGGCAGCTGCCTCACTCTGCCTAATGATAGGGCCAGCCCTGATTCAACTGCACATTTTTTCTATATTTCAACTTGTCCATTCTTTCTGACAAAACCATATTTAGACAAGCAGCAATTCTGGGACTGAACAATGCATGAGGTTCATTTCTAGTTGTTGGAGGTTCACTACCTGAAAGAATCCCACTGAATACCTTTCCATGCAAGTGCTAAGAAGAATATTGTAGTGAAAAGAATGTTGAACCTGTAGAAACATTTACAAAAGAAAACTCAGAATCCAAAAAGGAAATAGTAATAAATGGTCCACTTACTGTAAGAGCAAAGACTGAACCTGAGAGCAGAGAGCAGCTGACAAGATCTGAGAACAATGGAAAGCTCAGAAGAAAATAGACGTTTAATGAAGCAGGTGGTGGATGAAAACCACAGATGGATGTCTGTGTGACTCAAATATAAAAATAAGTGATCATCGGGACTCAAACCCAGAAGGGATTTAGGCCAGTAGAATGGCAAATTGGCAGTCAGCAAGGGCAAGGCAGATTTTGCAGCACTTAAGTTCATTGTATACATTCTGAAATTAATTAAAAGGCTAGTGAGTTAAATATACAGATACCATGGCCCCATCTGCACTATATATTTAAAGCACTATTATACCACTTTAAATAGTCATGGCTTTCCACAACGAATCCTGGGAGCTGCAGTTTGTGAAGGGTGCTGAAAGTTGATAGGAGACCTCTATTCAATATTGGTGCCACTGAGCGGCCAGGTCGGGCACTGGCTGAAGGCTGCTATGCCTGGCCAGGGGCCTCTGCAGCTGGGCTTGGGAGGGTGGAGCTCCCGCTTTGCAATCCCTACCAGCATGAGATCACAGGCATGATCACAAATCACAACCAGACGGTAACACAGATCATGGAGCAGGAGCTCCACTCTCCCTGGCAACACCCTCCACACACGCATGCAGCTGGTATATGCTTAAATATGCCTGGTTTTACCACCTTTTATGTCACTGCACCAGAGCACTGTGTGCACACGCCTGCCATAACCCAAGATGGTGGGAGAGTCCACATGGCCCTGCTGCCATGTTGGGTGAGGGCAGGCATGTACGCTGATGTAGCAAAACAAGAGGTGGTATCACTAGGTGTCTCTAAGCACATGCAGGGGGTGGGGCCCCACTGCAGTATGGTGCCAGCCCAGCCCCTATTCCTCTCATAGAACGACAATTCTCAAAGTTCTCTGAGAAGAGGGACTAACTGTTAAACCATTCTGGGAATTGTAGTTCTGTGAGGCGAACAGGGGTCTCCTAATAACTCTCAGCACCTTTGACAAACTACAGTTCCCAGGATGCTTTGAGGAAAGTCATGACTGTATAAAGTGGTATGATATTGCTTTAAATGTATAGTGCAGATGGGCCCATATTACAAGAGGGAGAACATTTGTTTGGATTGTGGTGACTGTGGTCAGAGCAAGCCGATTGTAAATCTCTCTTTGTTAGGGCTGGAATAAGTCTGTGAACACACTGACATTCAGCAAATTTCCCAGACCACTGGATTTGACTGAGAATGTTGTGAAAATGGCTTCAAATACTGTGGCATCCACTTTCATGTGGCAACACTTACTTGTTTCCTCTCAAAATTCATTAAAAATGAAGCTATTATGCTGATGATCAAATTATGTGAGGAAATGCAAATAGAAAGGTGCAGTATTTTATTATTTATTTAAACATATTTTTTGTCAAATGTTCACCTTGCAGGACTTGACATTTTCATTTTTTGGATGTTTTAGTTATATTGCCCCAAATAATTACTTTAAAAAAATCTAAGTAAGTACATATAATGCAGTTAATAACAAAAACAATACTATAAATACATATTTCCAAATGAAGAGTATGACTATTTACAGATTGTCATAATAAGAAGATGCTTATTCAAAAGTTCTCTGCTTCACTGCACAAAGTTTGGCAGAGACACTTTCTTTCTTTCTTTCTTTCTTTCTTTCTTTCTTTCTTTCTTTCTTTCTTTCTTTCTTTCTTTCTTTCTTTCTTTCTTTCTTTTGTTCTGTTTTCGCTGCTTTTCCCTGAATTCCCTGATTCATGATCAGGGAGGCAACAAGTACGTAGCTTCTTCTGTTGTGATATTTTAAATGATATTTTAAAAATGCACGTCTGGCACTTTAGTTTATCAACTGTTGTATCATGATGAGCAAATCTCCCTCCCCTGTCCATTTCATTTAAGCTAAGAGCTAAGTTTTTTATTTTTATTATTCTCAATCAAAATATGTCCATTGTGGTTTGCATATGCCACAAAGCCTACGGCTGTCAAGGGAGGATGTATACAAATAACCCATCTGTCAGGTCTCCGGGGTTTTTGCTGTTATCCTTCCGGGTGCAAGGGCACTCCTGTAACAAGGCATATCTTGCTCAATATGCATTGTGGAGATCAATTGCTTGAAAGTTAGAGCCCCAGCTGTCAACACAATTTGTGACAAAAAGAATGCTGAAACAAGCCACTGGGGATTGCACAGCCACTTGGGAACTGATTTCCTAAGGGTTTGTCCAAACAGAGCTTTTTATTTGAAGAAAAGATTATTAGCAGGAAAGTGGTGTTGCCTGCTGATGTTCTTAGTTTGTGTATGTATAGACACACATTTAAAATACACACTACACTGTGCTTTTTTTTGGTTATATATGAAAAAACCTGCTTTACGCTGAGTAAGATCATTGCGCCGTCTAACCCAGTCATGTCTGATCTGACCAGCCACAGCTCCCTAGTCAAAGGCAGCTAGCTGGTCAACATGCTTCTGAAAATGGAATGCCCAGAATCGGATGCGGTACTCCAGATGCTGTCTACTAGTGAAGAATAGAGTAGAACTATTACTTCTCATGGGATGGGCACCCAGTTCCTGTTAAGGCAGCCTAAGATTACAGCAGTTTTTTTTAGCAGTTGCATTGTGTTGCTGACTCATATGCATTTTATGATCTACTAAGGCATCTAGATCTTTCCCCCATGCATTCCTGCCAGGCAAGGTCTTCCTCATCCTGTATGTAACACTTGGGACCTAAAAGCAGGACTTTACATTTATCTCTACTGAATTTCATCTTGTTTATTTTACCCATTGTTCCAACCCATCATGATCCTTTTGAATCTAGATTCTGTCTGTATTAATTAATGTGTTGATATTGATTTATGTTATTCAGTTTATGTTATTTGGTTTATGAATAGGGATGGGCAAATCTGTCAATTTCAGCTTCTTTCCATTTCTCATTTTTCCAGTCTTAAATCCAGTTTCCCACACTTTCACATCAGTTTGTGCATTTTTTAAAGTCTTCATGAAAATTTGTCAGCATTTTAGTGCAAATTTCTCCTAATATACACATTTTGAGCAATACTCAGTTAACCCGTACCAGTACAAGGATTATCGCTTGTGCAATGGGATTTCCCCCCTCCTCCCTCCACACATGTCAACACCTCCCCAATATGTTCTGAAGGGTTTGGAGGACCCCTAGAACAGATTTAGGAGGCATGCATGGGGAGAAGAGAGGGAGGATCTTTTATTGCACAAGCAGAAATCTTTGCATTGACATTACTACATACTTAGTGCTAGGTTGAATACAACCTGTTCTAAGCAATTTTGCTGAATATATACATTTTTGCAAGCATCCTTTTTGTAATACAATGCATCTCTGTTATTTTCACTAAATAATGCATATTATGCACATTTTACATTGTATATGGATTTTTGTACACCTTACTTTTGGGAGAACTACATTGTTTGGAAAATTGCATTTTGCAGGATGACCTTTTCACTTCATGTGCTGTTTCAGGATGTGCAAATTAGGTAGGTTCTACCTTAAATACAAACTGAATTTCACACCATTCCCTGTTTATGAGTCACCTGACTGAAATATTTATCTATTTTATGGTGTTAGCTACAGTGATAAAACCCTTTAGATAGTTAAAAAGGGTAGAGAAATGGTGTTGATGCAGTTTATACTAAGTGTCAGGGTCAGAGAGAGAATTGTGTGCTTTTGAGTTGGAGTTTAGTTTGACTAGAAGCAGTTGGAGAAGGTCTAGAGGTGTTACTCTGAGAATTTGTGATAGGACCTATAGTTTTGCTGCCTGTTATGTAGGAATGGGTGAGAATTGCACTGAATTTGGATTTAGCACTGGAGTTTTCAATGGTCCACACATTCTCCATCTTTGCAGAATGAGTATGTTTCCTCCGAAATTCAGTGGCTTTCTCCTGACACCAGATTTTTCCCCCTTGAATGTTTCCTCGAATGTATTGTTGTTTTATTGATTTTACTCACAGCACAGAAGTACAACTCTCTCTCTCAAATAATCCAAGCTCCAAGCAGAAGGAAGCAAGCTAAGTCTCACTCAGGACTTGCCAAAGAGGAAGTGGGGGTTGGGGCACTGAAAGCTGCTTTATTCCTTTTGTTTCCAAAAGGAAAACAGCCAGTCTCTGCTAACATGAAAACTGACCAGCCTCAATCACAATGAAGGCGGCAAAGGTGCTTTTCTTTCCTTTATTAATATTTGATTTCAAAGTATCAATATTTTATTTCAAAGTATCAATATTTTCTTTCACAAATATTGCTATTTTCTTTCATCAATATTCCCTTTCAAAATATCAATGTTTTTGGGAAAGGGGAAATATTGATAATATCAATATTTGGGGGGAGAGAAAAATCAGACATGTAAAAGCAGCAGATAGTGAACAAAGAACAAATTCAAATTGATACTGCCTGTTAGGTTGACAGAATGCTTTCAAAGTGGCCCTGCCCAACAGATCCCATCCCTAATGTTATGGCAGCTTGCTTGCTTCTACCACAGTCTGCTTGTCTATTTGTAAATAAAATACGATCGACCATGGTATCCTTCTGGGCCGTCTAGCTGGGATGGGATTGGGAGGCACTGTTTTACGGTGACTCCGGTCCTGCCTGATGGACAAGACCCAGAAAGTGGTGCTGGGAGACTACTGCTCGACCCCCTGGCCATTGGCCTGTGGGGTACTGCAAGGTTCCATTTTGTCTCCCATGCTCTTTAACATTTATATGAAACCGCTGGGAGAGGTCATCAGGAGATTTGGAGTACAATGTCATCAATATGCTGCTGACACTCAGCTCTACCTCTCCCTACCACCTGATTGCAGGGAGGGCGTGCTCGTCCTAAACCGGTGCCTGGAGGCTGTGAAGGGCTGGATGTGGGCTAACAAACTGAAACTTAATCCAGACAAGATGGAAATACTGCTGGTCAAGGGAAAAACTGCACCAGGGACGGGGTTGCAACCTGTTCTGGATGGATTTGCACTCCCCTTGAAGGAGCAGGTCTGCAGGTTGGGAGTCCTCCTGGATCCTACCCTGCTGCTTGAATATCAGGTGGCTGCGGTAGCCAGGAGTGCTTATGGCCAACTCAAACTTGTCTACCAGCTGCTTCTGTTCCTGGAGGCAGTTGACTTGGCCACAGTGACACATGCATTGCTGACATCGAGGCTTGATTACTGTAACACACTCTATGTGGGGCTGCCTTTGAAAACGGTTCGGAAATTACAGTTGGTTCAAAATGCAGCAGCCAGAATGTTAACTGGAGCATGGTGCAGGGAGCATATCACCCCTGTGCTTTATCAACTCCATGGCCTTGGACCAAAGTACCTGAAGGACTGCTTACGCCCATATGTACCTGCCCGGGATTTAAAACCATCTGCCTCTGGGCTCCTTCTCGTGCCTGGAGTGAAAGACGTTAGACTGATAGGCAGGCGGGAGAGAGCTTTTTCAGCTGTGGCCCCCAAACTTTGGAACACCCTACCCCAAGAAGTCCGCTGTGCTCCCTCCCTGTTCGTTTTCCGGAGACTTCTGAAAACGATCTTGTTCCAGAGAGCCTTTGGGAGGGACTGAAAGTAGAGCCTGACACTGATTTTATGATTTTATGCCTTCAACGTTAAATTTTACCCTTGTAGTCCCCTTTAGTAAAGTAAAGGTGTCCCTGCACTTGTAGTGCGAGTTGTTTTCGACTCTTAGGGTGACGTCTTGCGACGTTTACTAGGCAGACCGTATATATGAGGTGGGATTGCCAGTTCCTTCCCTGGCCTTTCTTTACCCCCCATTATATGCCAGGTACTCATTTTACCGACCACGGATGGATGGAAGGCTGAGTGGACCTCAACCCCTTTTACCAGAGATTTGACTTCCTCCTTCCGTTGGAATCGAACTCCGGCCGTGAGCAGAGCTTCGGCTGCGTTACCGCTGCTTACCACCCTGCGCCACAGAGGGTCATATATCCCCTTTAGTACCACTCCCTAAATATATGTATATGTGTGTGTATGTGTGTATGTGTATGTGTGTGTGTGTGTGTGTATAGTATTTTAATTGTATTATATGTATTTTAATTTATTTTAATGTTTTTGTGATTTTATTGTTTACAATTTTATTATGTACGTGTTTGATTTTATTTTATAAGCCGCCCTGAGTGCCCGATTATAGGGTAGAAGGGCAGGATAGAAATATTTTAAATAAATAAATAAAATAAAAATGTTCCCTGCGCATTGGCTTCTACCATGATTCTCCCCTTGTTATTGCTGTGCCACTACTAATATGGTGGCATCACTAGTGCTGCCTCGGCCTCTGGCTTCCCCTCTCTTCTGTCTTGCTCTTTGGAACAGCCAGGAGTCCTTCAGAGCAAGGCATCCTGGGCAAGATGGCTGTGGGTAGAAATCCTTTTACATTTCATTAAACGTTACTAAATTAAAATAACTTCAAATTTTTTAACTATTTTTAAAAAACCATTTCTAGCCACTGTAGCAAACTTGAAGCACCACAGGCAGTCTCCTGGGTGACTCTGCTCAGAGTGCCTTACTCTGAAGGACCTTTGGCCCTTTCTCAGAGCAAGACTACTGGAGGCCAAAGTAGGGCCAGCACTGCCACGGTGTTAGCAATGAGTAAGAATCCACTTTGGGAGCCTGTTTCTAGATGACAGGGTGTGAATGCTATAATAAATAAAAGTTTTGTTGCAATTGACATTTGCAGAAGGTCTCTTATTATTAAAAATAAAAGGTCAGCGAGTAGATATTGTTTCTCTTTTTCATCATGTTATAAAATTATACAAAGTACAGAAGTCATTTTACAACGCACAAGTCCTTAGCTCTCCTTGTTTTTAGAGACTGAGCATTCAGATCAAATTACTGAGCAGCCAACACTTTTTGTTACTTATTTCTTCTGCCGCAGCTACAAATAATCCTTCCAATGGCACATTGGGAGATAATTGGAAAAAGTGTAAATCTGAAAAGCAGGCGCTGAATAAAAAATAATTTGTGCCTTCACCTGCCTGGCCAAATTTGACTGGTATTGATTATATTCAGCAGATGTGAGAAGTAGGGTGTTATTTTTCTAATGCTCTTTTGGCTTTTTCTTCTCACCTCATTTCTTGTCAACTGAATGTGCACCGTGCCAACTGTGATTCCATTACAGCACTGATCTGCTGTCATTAGTAGAGAGTTGGAAGGCAGGGGATAGAGTGTCTTCTGGTAGTTAAGGCAGTCATATATCCCAGCAGGAGCTGTGCTCTTTTTTCTTTTAAACATTTTCATTGTATGGCACACTACTTAGTTTTCTATGTTACTCATTAGAATTACAATTTCTAAAAAGGAGAATATCTGCATTGACTATTTAGAAGATTGTTGATTAATATAGCGCATTTGAAAGGGCAACATAAATCAGTTTTGGCTCATGCAGGAAAAGGGAAGGCTTAATGCCATTGCTTCTGGAGGTGAAAAATCAACCAAGTGCACAAAATGTGTTGTGCCCAAAGCAAATCTTGATAATAAAATAATAGAGAACTATGGCTGGAGTTTTGGGACATTGTTGGCGATTACTGCTAGGAATATTCCACATTAGACAACAGATAATTCCCAAAGCTATTCTTCATAATTTTGAACCTAGTGACCCTGGATTCCTGTGTAAACATTTTCTTAAGCCATTTATGCAGCAGCAAAGTTGTGTATAGTACATAATCAGCACCAGCTGAAGACATACAACTTTGCCCAGGTTTTTATTGGACTTTGATTTAGCCTGGCCAGCTGTAAATTAATAGATAGTCTTTCTGCTCTGGATTTTTTTTAAAATTTATTTTTATTTCCATTTTACATTAGCATGTACTTAGTTACAAAATAATACAAAAAACCTATTAGCTCCCTTTCCCTTCCTTTCCCCCAACCCCTATCACCCCCTTCTCTCCCTTTCCCCTAATGACTATTAACTTTCAAGATTTTATTTTGTAGTTTTCTTCTCTGAGAAACTTCCATTCTTAAGATATCCACAACGATCTGAAAGGATATCTTAAGAAGGCACTGGTCCCAAACTAGTGTCCGATGTAGCACCCAAGATAAAAGGCCACCAATCCGCTTCAAAAGAGTCTTTACTTTTCTTTTTTCCCTCCGCCATTCTTATTTGCTGTGTTAACTTCTCTAATAGAGCAATTTCCTATAGTTTCTTTTGCCAGTTTTGCAGTGTTAAACTGTCCAGATATTTCCAATATTTGGCAATCATCGATCTGGCTGCCGCCAGCATAAATCCTATAAGTCTTTTATATTGTAGATTTGTGTTTTGTCCCATACAAATGTTCAACAAAGCTAATTCAGGCCTGAAGTAACATTGTTGTTTTGTCAATTTCTGTATTTCTTCCCACACCTCCTGCCAAAAACCCTTGAGTTTATCATATTCCCACCACATGTGTAAATATGAGCCTTGTACTTCGCATCCTCTCCAACACTTTTGTGTGCTATTTTTAGAGATCCGTGCTAAATACAGAGGGATTAAATACCATTTTTGTATTACTTTTAGGGCTGTTTCTCTCCAGGAAGTCGAAATAGCTCTATATGGGAATTTTGTCCACATATCATTCCAGTCCTCTTCTTCAATCTGGCATTTCTGGTCTGATTCCCATACTTGTTTTAAAATTGAGTTGGAACCCATATCCTTATTTACCAAAAATCTATATAATTTTGAAATTACCCCCTTTTCCGTTCCCTCCATACTTAACATTAGTTTCTCCCCTTCTGTTAATTGTCTAGTACCCTGCATTATAATATATTTCCTAATAAAAGTACTAAGTTGATACCAACAAATCCATGACATACCCATCTCATTAAATTTATTTTTCCATTCATCTCTTGATAAAGATAGTCCATTCGTATAAAAATCCTTCAATCTGTATAAATTATTGTCAATTAGACATTTATCCTCTATTTCTGACCTGTAAAACTCAGGGTGATTGCAAATAGGGATTAAAGGGGAAATTCCCGGAAGTAAGATCTCTTTCCTTTATCTCCATACCTCAAAAATTGGTGTCATAGTTGTATTTATGTTTTTGGCGCTTTTTCTTATTTCCTGTTTAATAAAAGGCAAGCCTTTAGGATTGTGAAGTTTTAGTAAATATCTCTCTATGTGTACCCAATGTTTTTCAGATTTGAGATCCATAAAAGAGATTAAGTGACGAATCTGAAATGCTTCATAATAAAGAAATAAATTTGGGATTCCCCACCCTCCCTCTCTTATTCCCTTATATCTATATATTTTTTGCTGTTCTGGGCTTTTTTGATTTAAAAATAAATTGTTCAATTTTCTGTTGCCAGGTTGTCAATCGGGATTTTTTTAATTTGCGTTGGGAGAACATAGAAAAGATATGTAAACTTCGGGACTATCATCATTTTGACAACTGCTATTTTGCTGGATAGTGACATATTCACTTTTGCCCATTTTTTAAGATCTTCCTTTACCCGTTCCCATATTTCTGTATAATTAATTTGGAATATTTTTTTTTTGTTTCTGGGTATGTTCACTCCCAGGTAGCGAAGGTGGGACTGTTCCAATGAAATTCCTAAAACCTGAGATATTTGAATTTGTGCCTTAGGTGGGATATTATAACACATGAGGTCTGATTTTATAAAATTTATCTTTAGACCTGACAGTCCCCCAAAAACTTCCAGTTCTTTTTGAAGGTGTGGCAGAGCTTCTTTTGGATTGGATAGCATAAGCAACATATCATCAGCATATAAACTGATAAGATGTTCTTCTTGAGCCACTCTAATTCCAGCTATTTTGTTATTCTCCCTAAGTCTACTAGCCAGAAATTCTATCACAAGAGTAAAAAGCAAAGGAGACAGTGGGCAGCCTTGTTTTGTGCCTGCTTGTAACTCTATAGTTCTAGATTCCATCCCATTATATTTTACATTTGTGGTGGACAAAGTCAGTTTTGTCAGTTTATTACAAATTGCAGGGCTGTAGGCCAACACAATGTTCAAAGAGTACAGCAATTTTTACTATACAGTTACCATACAGTTTAAAACATAATATCAGTTATAAAACACCTATTTCATTTAGCACTCTAGAACATAATTAACTCGTAATTTCCTAGCTGCTATCACAAACAAAGATACCTTGTGGGTCACCTCTGGATTTAAATCAGACATTAGGAAGAGTATTTTGTCATCTTCCGTATACAACCCGTGATCATCAAACCACTTCTTAAAAAATCTAGTTCTCGGGGTCTGGTATATTGGGCAATGTAGTAATATATGAGGAAGATCCTCTGTTTGGGCTCCACAGACACATTTTCTTAGATCCTTCGGGATGCCAGCAATCCGTCCCTCTCTATCAGCGTTAGGCAAAGATAGAAAGCGTAGTGCTGTAAATGCATGTCTGAGGTTAATTGGAAAAGGCTGCATAAGGTATGAGGCGCAGTGATGGTCAGTTTTAAACCTCCCATACCATGGGGCTACTCTAGAATTATTTAAAGTTAAATTGTCTAGATATTCACAAAGTTGAAAAATGGCTTCACGTAGTTTTTTGTTTGTTGATAGGGAGATATAATCCTGTGTAGTAAGATGGTAACTTTGCAATATTTCGTCTAATTTACTATCCCATAAATTAGAAGCAAATGGCTGTTCAAGGCAGAGTTTTAATATTTCCTTGCCCTGGAGTGTATTAACTGATCTCCTGAACTTCAAAAGAGTCAGGTGGATATGCGCACTCAGTGGGGGAAGGCCAGTTTCAGCTTGTATCATAGCTGCTGAGGTTCCTGGGGGAAGGGACAATAGACGTCTAAGAAAATTATTTTGTATTATCTCTAAGGATGAAGAAATTTCCTTATCCCAGCCCCAGACAGAAGCACTGTACAGAACCTGAGGTATTACTTGAGTTTGAAATTTTTTTAAAGCTGGTGAAATCAAATTGCCACTAGTCGTACGGTAAAACTTCAGGATTGCTCCCACCGTTTTTGCCGCTGTTAATTTTGTAATTTGCAAGTGCTTTTTCCAAGAAAGAGTGTCCGAGAAACATATTCCCAAGTATTTATACTCACGGCATTGTTCCAACTGGTGGCCAGCTAGTGACCATCGATGCCCTTCATACCTTTTCCCGAAGACTAAGACTTTCGTTTTCCCATAATTTATCTTTAACCCTTCATTTATGCAGAGGACCTGAAGTCTCCTCAGCAACCTTTTTAGACCAATGGGCACCAATGAAAGAAGGGCCATATCGTCAGCATAACAGAGGATAGACACCTTCTTATGTCCTATAGAAGGTGGAAAATATTGAGGACCAGATAGGTCAGAGATGATGTTGTTTAGAAACAAATTGAAAAGCAAGGGAGTTAAAAGGCAGCCTTGTTTGACACCCCTCTCTACCGCTATCGGATTTGTTAATTCCCCATTTTGGCTTACTCTTACCAGGGCATTTGTATTAGTGTATAAAGCCCTCATAAGATGTAACAAATGGTGGTCTATATTCAGATTGTATAATTTAGACCAGAGAGCATTCCTATCCACTGAGTCAAAGGCTGCGGCCAGATCGACAAATGCGACATACAGGTGTCTTGTAGGGCCGATCATATTTTGTTTTACCAAAAAAGAAAGAGTTAGGCAGTGGTCAATCGGAGAGCAGCCTTTTCTAAAACCTACCTGTTCAGGGTGGATAAGCTGATATGTATCTACCCATTGTTCTAACTTTTGGAGGAGATATTTGCTATAAAGTTTAGAAGCTATATTTAGTAAGCTTATTGGGCGGTAGTTAGAGGGGTCAGAGGGGTCACTTTTTTGTATATTGGGACGATGATATTACGTTTCCACCCTTCAGGTACAATACCTGAGTCATTAATTCTGGAAAATAGGTGGGCCAAAAGGGGGGCCCACCAATCTGGGAATTGCTTAAAAATTTCAGGGGGAAGAAAATCTTCACCCGGAGATTTATCATTTTTCAGGGATTGAATGAGTGATCTCACTTCGTCAACAGTGACTGGAGGCCAAACTGGCACATTTAAGATATCATAGTCCAGTAAATTACCTTGTGAGACTATTACTGAGGAATAGAGCCTATGAAAATGGGTATACCAAGTTGCGGACGAAATTCGTTTCACATTTAGAGATTTAAACAACTTCATCCCAGAGTTAACTATATTCCATAATTGGCGCTCTTGTCTTTCGGAAACCGCACTGGCTAACCGCTGCCAACGGAGTTCTGCAAAATCAGCTTTTTTTTGTCTTAAAAGATTTCTATAGGAAGCCTTCATTAATTGCAGAAGGCTGTAAGATTGTTCAGATGGATAATTAAGGATCGAACGAAGGAAGGACTTAATCTTTCTTTTTGCTATTCTGCATTCTTGGTCAAACCAAGAATGTGGAGAGTGTATCCTAGAACTGCCGTAGCTCTTTTGGGTCAGGCATGGTCTGAGCAGGGAAAGAATTGTTTCGAAGGCCAGAATAGGGTCCAGGTTATCATCTAAAATACGGTGGACAAAGTGTAAATGGCTTGCATTGCTGAGATGAACTTAGGGCCAAATTGAATTTTTTCCCATGCTTTTAATAAGAATTTCCAATTCACGCTGTCAAATGCTTTATAAATATCCAGTGCCGCTATGGCCAAAGGGACCCTCTTGAGTCGGCATATTTTTATTATACAAAATAGACGGTGTACTGGGTCTGCTTAAATAGGAAAGGTCTTTGCCCGTAATCTCTCACTCCTTCGAAGAACCTCCCTCTGACCGGCGCGCTTCTCGCGACATCTGGCGTGGGGTGAAAGAGGCGTGCCTCCGACAGCTCATCTGACAATACTGACTGGATAGGTGTAGGCTGGAGGTCAGGAGGTGGGGAAGCATTTGAAGTGTCAAGAGGGGGATCCAGGGGGGTTGGAATCGGTGCGCATGCCAGAGATTCCCCCAATGGTTCTGTTCGTGTGTCTTCTTCAGCAGAAGGACTGTCCGTGGGAACTGGCACAGTGTCAAGCACAATCCCTCCCCCAGTGTCCTTGAAAGTCTCAAATTCCTCTGGCTCTGTCCCTTGCTGCTCTAGCTGAGGGGGCTGAAGCACCTCCAGCCCCCTTCCTTGATTCCCCTGAAAGACCTGGGGCTCGACAAACTGTAATATTTTGAATATATTTGCTTCCTCTTTTTCTGTTGAAGCCATGTGTGTAATCCCTTTGTAGGGAACTATAAGTTTAAATGGGAAGCTCCAGTGGTATTTTAGCCCAGCCTTTTGCAATATAAGTGTATAAGGTCTCAGATTTCTTCTTCTCTCTAATGTTTCTGGAGCAAGATCTTGAAGTACCATAATTGTGGAGTCTTTATATTTAACTTCACCCGTCTCCCTGAGACTGTTAAGTAAGGCCTCTTTCTTGGAATATTTGGCAAAACATACTACTATATTCCTGGGGCTTTCTAAGAACATAAGAGCCTACTGGATCAGGCCAGTGGCCCATCTAGTCCAGCATCCTGTTCTCACAGTGGCCAACCAGGTGCCTGGGGGAAGCCAGTAAGCAGGACCTGAGTGCAAGAACACTCTCTCTGCATATTGGTCCATGGGCTCTGTTGAAGTCTTCCTCCTCCAGGGGAAAATCAGGCAGCAATGTCATCAGCCATTTTGTAAGAATTTTTTTAACATTGTCCTCTTCCTAATTCTTGTCCACCGCTCTAAAATGAAGGTTGGATCTTCTATTTCTGTTTTGCAGGTCTTCCAGTTTAAATTTGATAATTGTATGATCTTTCTTTAACATTTTAAATTTGGTATCTTGGTCCCTAAGCATCTCCTCCGTCTGATTCATATTTCTTTCCACTGCGTCTATTCTTTTAGTCACACTTCCCAATTTTTCCTCTAGAATTGACAACCAGCTAGCCATCAAATCTTGTTTAAGAGACTAGAAGTGCTTTGAAATTTCCTCCTTGATTGTCCCTGCAATTGTTTCAGGGGTGCCCACCTCTGCCTTTGTGTGTGTGCCAATAGAGGTTTTACT
Source organism: Rhineura floridana (assembly GCF_030035675.1). Classification (NCBI taxonomy): domain Eukaryota; kingdom Metazoa; phylum Chordata; class Lepidosauria; order Squamata; family Rhineuridae; genus Rhineura; species Rhineura floridana. The sequence goes on from NC_084488.1 coordinate 85,504,858, forward strand.
CATGCTCGTCGCCACTTTGGAGAGAATCGGTAGTCTGTCTTGAGCTGGTCTCGAGATCAATATCTTTCCTGTCGGTTTGAAATATCCTGTGAGGTCCAGTTTTTTGTTTCTCTGATGTCCCCAGAGCATACCCCGTAAAGGGAGTTGGTTTAATAAATAAATGAACTGTTTTTTCTGTGCTTAAGGGCATTAATGCTGTATCAGGCTGGGGAGCTCTCACCCTATGCCACCATCTTTCTTGGCATCCAAGCCCGGCCCCTTCTGCTCTGGAATGTAACTGATGCTTTAGTTGCTATATTTTATTATTTGTCCTATTTTATTGTTGTTATATTTGTTGTTTTAAGCAATCCTGGGATAATGAATTGATTCATGGCAGGATAGAAATGGAATTAATTGATTAAGTAATTGGGAATCTGCAAAGCAACCATTTAAAGCAGCAGTGGATTAATAAAATTTGGGAGACTATGATTATGCACAAATTTACTAAACAAGTGCAGCAACCACAGCATCTTCTATTATATATATATATATATATATATATATATATATATATAATGGTGCCTTGCTTTCTGTTTGTTTCCTATCTGGAAGCCCTTTAAGCTTCTGATCAAATTCTAATCAAACATAGATGCCTGTATTTTTCTGACTATAATGTATCATATAATTCATGAGAGATATGCTAAGGACTGTAATCAGCGAGTTTCTTTTTTCCTGGTTAGTGATCTTTTTGTACTTTTATGGTTGTGTGTGTTTTGTTGCCTGTATTTGTAACTCAGTTTCAAAATAAAAATCCACAATGTAAACAGACAAGCTATCAGAGCAACTACAGGCATATCCCGCTTTAACATACGCAATGGGACCGGAGCATGTATGTAAAGTGAAAATGTACTTAAAGTGAAGCAATTATCTATGCATGTACTGCACTGAAATCGCCACTAGATGGCAGTGGCATCATGCCATTAAGTGTCCATAATTGCGAAGCACGCGTACGTTAAGCTGGGTATGGTGGTGTATGGAGCATGTACGTTATAGCGAGGTGATGTTAAGTGAAGCGACGTTAAGCGGGATATGCCTGTATTGAAAGCTGGCATAACATACACCAGCCTAAATTACACTGGCATAAATTACCCCTATTCCAAACTCAGTTCAGGAGGAATTTGGAGGAATTTGATTTACACCACCCTTTTTGCCAGCCTTTTACTGTTTGGGTGCTAGGTCATGTGAACAAGCTCAAAGTGGTTTGGAATAGGTGTAAGTCTATCTTTGCCCCACTCCACCATGCCACTGAAACTCCCCTATTTTTGGATTTACACCAGGTAAATTATGCTGGCATAAATTCTGCTGGCTGAGCTCTAGCTGAACTGAGATAAGGGATTTACACTGATGTATCTCTGGCTCAGCCCGGGTGAGGAACTTATATTGGCATAGCTTTGGCTCAGCCAGGAAAGCCCAAGTTTTGCTGAATGCAAACTCTCTAATACCGGTATATCTTGGGTTTGGATTACACTGTTAGTCTTTCTAGTTACTTAGACTGCTTTCACACTGCACTTTATTCCATTATTCTGATGATTTCATCTGCTAATTTGTGCATTATATTTGATCTTTCACATGATGTTAAAGCTAGTTCCGGAAATCTAGTGGAAGTTTAGCACTTATTTCTGTGATAAATGATTCAAAAAATAATCTGTTTGTAGGTTTGGCAACCTAGAAAATTTTGGGACTTTCACACTAGCTGTAGCTGCTCACGTGGCAGGCATCCCAGCATGCAATGCGCTCCCACATTTTAGGTACACATCAAGTTTTTTGGCCTGACAAAAATTGTACGAGTATTCTAGCATAAGCGCAGATAGTAGCTTCCCCTTCCTCCTTTCCCCCTCCACACCCCTGTGTCCAGACATCCCATAAAATGTTAAGTGCTAAAGGAAGAGGGGTCGCATGGTGACAAGATGAAATCTTAGACCTCCAACACAGTGGGGGATTACAGTGTGCATATGTATAACAGGGGTGTGTTCATTGCAGCAGTGTGAAAGACATCTAAGTGAAATGCCAGTACACTGGCCAAAAAAGCCAGGGTTCCTTAACGCAACAGGTATTGCAGTGTGAAAGGAATGTTAGAAATCGCTACCATTTTAACCTGCAAGACTGATGCAATAAGCCCCATGTGTCCTTGGGCAGTGTCACTTCCCTTATTCCCTCCCCTTTTGGCCCTAGTTTTTTAGGTTAGGTTTGTATTTTATTTGCAGCTGTGCTTTCTGTGTCTATCTTTATTTGTCCTTCGGTGTGTGTGTGCATGCGCTGTTCATACTACATCTCTTCCCCTTTCCCAAATGAGAGCCGGCGGGTTCAATCCTGTGGGGTGCAGAACATTCCATTGCCAGTGCCTTCCTTATGGGGGAGGGGCTTGTGAGGGAGTGTCCTCACCCCACAGGATTGAACCCTTTGCTCACTAGCTGTTGGGTATAGGATTCAAATCCAGAGGGTCCTGCAGTGCAAGCTGCTTCCCTGAGGAGAAACAGCTTGCGGAGTGCCCTGTGCCCTGCAGGATTGAATTCTCCATTCAACAGCATTGGGAAGGAAGGAGAGATTGGGTGGGAAAGCTGTTTGCAAAGGAGCACTCTGTACCCTCACCCAAAGGTAAGCACGCTGGACCCTGCATCCAAAGGCATCCCCCCTACCTTCTCCCTGGAAGATTCAGCTGGTAGGTAGCTTCCCTTTTCTTTCCTAGGCCTTTTCATTGATTCCTCTTCCTGTCTAACATCTCCTTCCTGTGCAATGGCTACCTCTCCTTCCTGCTCACTGCCCAGCCCCCTGACAGCCCCGAATAGCTCTGGGCTGCCTGATCCATCCTGTGGTAATCTGGAGTTGCCTCTGCCTGACTTGGGCAAAATCCTCTTCCCCTAAATCAGTCCAATTTGCTTCAAGATTTGGTTGAATCCAGTTAAATACAGCCCTAGCATTACTACCTTAAATATCCAGTAGGTCACTGCAATCTGCAGGAGAGTTTTTACTGCAAGTTCTAAAGAGATCAGAATCCTGCTCCACAGTAACTTGGAACAAGCTTTTCAGTGTGGCTGCCCCTGTTCTGTGGAATAGCATTCCTGTCGAGATACTACAGGTTCCCACTATCTGCACTTTGTGGAAACATTTTTGCTCCAACAGGCTTTCCCAGCTGGATGAACGGGTCTCTGTGATGGGTATTAATTTTGTTTTGTATTGTATCTGCTGTCTTGTTTGCTGTTTTTTGCTGTTTTTTTTACTGTATACCTGCCTGAGATAATTGTAGAAGGCAAATAACAACAAACAACAATAATAATGTTAATAACTTCTGTGAGTACATTGTACACAATCCAATACACTGTACATGGTCGGTGCATAAGCAGCACAGGTACAGGGAGTAGAGTAGAGTAGATGGTGCCAAAAAGGTAGAGGAGATGATAGAGGAAAATATATGGCACAATGACATCAAAACGTGGATTAGGATGTCTGGAATTTATGGGATGAACACAATGCCAGGCTGCCCTTTTTCCATGTCGAATGCAACATCGATTTATTTTCTGAATCTTGACTAGCTCAGGAGTTCTTGCCAGCTCACATTAATTATGGTAAGATTGCATTAGTATGTTTAGACAGATCTATATGATTTTATCTGAATTGTTGATTTCAGTGTTGTTTTACTGTGACTGTAGTATTTTATTTACTATTTTTGTAAGGCATCCTGGAGGAAGGATGGGATATAAAACTATTAAGTAAAAAAATAAAAAATAGTAAAAATAAATAGCCTATTTCAACCAAGAATAAAGAATGTGAACTGTAATGGTCTAATAAAAGTTCAGACATACTGATCCACCAATGGTGGTCTGTTTCAAGATGCAAATCTCCTGGATTTGAAAGCATTTGCCAAATTTGGATTTGAAAGCATTTGCTACTGCAGCATATCTGTGTCTTTGTCTGTACATGTATCTGACATTGCTGAGGCCCTTAGGAGGGGAAGGTTATATCTAGGCACCCCCATCTCCAGTAGCAAGTAATGTGGTGGGGCAGCAGCACTCACCTGACCTCCGAACAGCTGAGTTGCAGCTGCTTACCAGGAAGAAGAGGGAGAGGGGTGAAGCAGCACGGAGGTCAGAACACCAGCAGGACTACCAGATTTGCTCTGCCAATGGATTTGCACAGCGCCAAGCTCCCCATTGCCTCTCCCTCTCCTTCCGAGTAAGCAGCCATGACTCAGCTGCTGAGAGGTCAGGTGAGTGCTGCTGCCCATCACATTACTTGTATCCCACCATGCTGGCCACTACTGCCCTCCCCTCCCCTCCATCTCTTAGCAGCAGGTCATTAGGAGGTCTAAAGCTGATGGTTCTGCCTATCTAGCGGGGGCGTGGAGAGAACATCTTGTGCAGCAGCTTGTCCAAGAGAGTATCTCTGGTTCACTGTAGTAGCTGAGATAGAATGTTGATGGTTAATTTGCTACAGTCCATGTTTTGCACTGACACACTAAGATTAGAAAAAAGTGTGAAATGATCAGAAGGTTGCAAAAAAGAACAGAAAGTTCATGACAGTGAAGAAAGGAAGAAGAAGAAAAACTCCAGGTGAAATAAAAATGATTTTAAATCAGCCTCCATGAAGCCATTCATATGCAAAGCATGTTCTTCTTCAGTGAAATGCAGGAGTTAATATGAGAAGTTTCATTTCAAAAGGGAATACCATCAAATACAATTCTGTCTAACTGAGGCTGATTTAAAATCAGATGAGCTGTCTGCAATTATTTAAATTTGATTCCTCTAGGTTAATAGTAATAGTCAGTTTTGACAACTTGGAAAAAAAGCAGAGTTTTTAAAATCAAAGACAGTAAAATACATGGGAAATTTTACACATTAAACAAATACACATTTGGCCTCCAATTACCCAATCTTTCTAAAATCTTTAATAGGATTAAGTGTAACTTTGAAATTATGAATGACTGAGAAGAGAGTCTACAAGTGAACAATGTTTAGCCCTAAGATGATTTACAGAAACATGCATCAGAAGGTAATCAAGACAGTTTAAAACATTCATCCGTACTTTTGTTTGGGCATGGTTACTGTCATGTGGGAGAAAACCTAATTGTTCTATGTACATAGCATCCCATATCATAGATGCTGAAGACATGAATAGAGGATGGTTGCATGGCCACCAGATGCATCATTTGGGGTGGGACTACTCTATGCAGTCCCAGAACCCCCTCATGCATTTATCTGAACCCCTGTAAGTATAATGTGTGCTGGATCCACCATTCAATTAATCATACTGGAAGTGACTAGATTGTAAAATTAATATTTTGTTCAGGGATGGGGAACACGTGGCCCTCTAGATGTTATCGGACTACAGCTCCCATCATCACTGATCATTGACTACCCTGGCTGATCTAGTGTGCGTTGAGGTCCTGCAACATCTGGAGAGCCACAGGTTCCCCAGCTCTGATGTAGTCATTGAGTGAAGAAGGAAAAAAAGAGGATTTAGCCCATGCTATGCTATGACACAGTAGTCCTAACAAGGTCAATCTAAAGAAATTAGAATTTGTAAATCAATTTGTCATGTATCTCATTAAAATTTTCTGTTCAAAATTAATTAGAAGTCAGCTCAAATATGAGCCATGTCAACTGTACTGACAGCTGAAAGATGGAGAACAGGAAGGCAAAGTGCAGTTAGGTAGGATGTTCAGGGTGCCTATCTGAGCTTACAGACACCTTAATATTTTTACCTATCCAAGAATGGAGTTTTGTAGTAGTACAACATACTATTTATTGCCTGAAACATTCAGATGTGTCCACTGTTTAACACAACACACACCAGTTTAAATCCATCCAGCTGTTCCTGTATTCCCCATATCCTCAAGTAAGGTTATTAATAAACAAGAAAGTATTAAATTTATGGAGGTGCTGCCTTAGGCCAACATGGCACATTACTCAAGAGTTCTAAAGGAATCTCCCAAACATTTTTTAACATAAAAAGCAGCCAGTGGAGACTGACATCAGGAACAGAGGAAGGATGAGAGCAATTGTTTCTCTCCAACTCATCCTCAAGCTGCTTTTTTCACCACAGGGAAAAGAAATATGGGTCCCCATATGTATTAGAGGAAATACGGCTTCCTCTAATGGGAGAAAAAGCATCAAAGGGCAATTATGACAGGAAAAGTGGCTGTTATGGAAAGGGTTTGGCACCCCTTGCCACCCATCTTTTCTCTGCCCTCGATTTAAGTATTTAGTGGCTGCTTTTCATTTAAAAACATGTCAGGGGAAATTTACATGGAACTCTACATAATGTATAGTCTGGCTCTTAGGAATCTGTGTTAATTTTAATTCTTATTTTTTTGTCATGTGCCTTCAAGTCGATTATGACTTACGGCAACCCTATGAATCAGCGACCTCAATTGCATCTGTTATGAACCGCCCTGTTCAGATCTTGTAAGTTCAGGTCTGCGGCTTCGATTATGGAATCAATCCATTTCTTGTTTGGCCTTCTTCGCTGTCTACAATCCCCCTCCCCTGCTTTAGTCCTCACAACAAACCCATGTAGGTTGAGAGAAGGTGACTGGCTAAAGGTCACCCAGTGTGTTATATTGCTGAGTTGGGATTGAATCTGGATGTTTCTGATCCTAGTTTTGTAGTAGCACAACATACTGTTCACTGTCTGAAACATTCAGATGTGCCTACACAATAGCCCAGAGGCCACCTACCCAGTTTTCATGGGTTCCAGTGTGCCCACCAGTATAAGTTACAGTTTGGGTGTAACAAGACAAATTCATGAAGGATAAGGCCATCATGTACATTATGGTTTTAAAGGTTTTTCATTTTTCTTTGTATGAATTTTTATTCTGTAAATTGTTTTGAGACTGTTCTGGTGTAAAGCGACTTATATTTGTAACAAATAACAATAAAAATAATAATATCAATGGCTACTACCCATGATGACTATATATATCCAGGATCAGAGGCATCATGCACGTCAAAACCAGGTGCTGGGAAACAACAGCGTCAGACAGCTATTGATACAGTATCCTGCTTGTGAGATGTCCGTGAGGTATCTGGGTGACTACCTGCTGAAAGAATTGCATTGGCTGCCCATTAGCTATTGGGCCAAGTTCAAGGTTCTGGTTTTAGTGTACAAAGGTCTATGCAGGTTGGGACCAGGACACCTGAAAGATCATCTTACCCCTCATATATCCAGTCGATCATTGCGCTCTGCAGGTGAGGGCCTCCAGCAGATACCATATTATCAGGAGGTCTGTTCACGCAACAGAGGAAGTAGGCCTTTAGTGTTGTGGCACCTACCCTTTGGAATTCCTTCCACTTAAATATTAGACAGGCACCATCTCTGTTATCTTTTTGGTGCCTAGTGAAGACCTTTCTCTTTTAAGTAAAGACTTTATCCCAGTTTGTGTCTGCGTTGGAATTGCTTTTTAAGATGGTTTTAAGGGTGTTTTTTTTTTAAAAAAAGATGTTTTTAGGATGTTTTGTTTTAATATGTTTTAAATATGCTTTGTTTTAATATGTTTTAAATTCTTCTGGTTTTAAGATGTTTTAGAGTGGTTTTAGTGTTTTTGTTTGTCCCCCTGGGCTCCTTCTGGAAGGAAGGGCAGGATATAAATTTAATAAATAAATAAATTAAATAGATAAATAATTTCTTGGGAAATAGGATATTGGACTGGAGAGGCCTTTGGTCTGATCCAACAGGGCTTTTTTATGTCCTTATGAAAAATGCTAATTTAAACTAAACCAGGAAATGGGTGCTTCCAGTCTCATCCTTGTGATCACAACAGGGGAGCACGGGAGTCCAGTTTCAGCATTATGTCCAAACTAGGCCACTGATTCATATACAAATGGTGGCATTTTTGTGTGTGAGGGGTTGCATCGCATTGCATTTCACAGAATATGCAGATTGCTTTCATAACAATATATATGAACACTGGAAGAAACTTTCAATGGCTGCACAAAATGATGAAAGGCTAGAGAAAAACTTTTATAGCTTTTATTATCTGCTTCTCTTTTATCATCTTCTTTTACATCATCCTCAATCACCTACGTTTACCTCCAGCCCTTTACCAGCCGCTCACTTTTCACGGTCTGCAGCAGCTCACCAGCCTCAAAGACGGCTTGCCCCAGTTCTACTCGCCTATCTGAGCTATATAAGATCCAACACAGAAACTGGCCAGTATGGTTTCAAATCATTGCCTCAAAAGATCTGTCTCATCTGCGGCGATGAAGCTTCAGGTGGTCACTATGGAGTACTGACTTGTGGAACCTGCAAAGTCTTTTTTAAGAGAGCAATGGAAGGGCTGCATATGTGTTGGATGGAATGATTGCTTTGTGGATAAAATTTGTCGGAAGAACTGTCCTCCGTGTCATTTGAGGAAATGCTGCCAGGTTGGCATGATCCTTGGAGATAAGCACTTTGCAGAGCTTTGATTCACACAAAAACACTCGTTGGTAGCCAAGCGCTTCTCTTCTCAACTGGGCCAGAGTATGCACCTATTCTTTCTTGTGCCTTGTGTCTTTCATTATGCTTGCCTCAATGTCCACCTCTTGGTGCAACAAGTTTTCACCTTTACCTTGCTGTCTCCTCATTATGTTGTTCAAACTGTGTGGGGTTTATGACAAGACATGCGGTGCAAAAATGACACAGGATATCTTGGTTGGTCTGGCTGTCATGGAGGAACATGATTCTTGGTCTGATACTTGCTGTGCTCCTATCCAGTGTAAACCTCAAATGTTAAAGATACAATCAATCCTCTGAGAGCTTCTCTGTGTATTACAACTCTTAACATTTTTTGGGGGTGAGGGAGTGTTTAATCAATCAGCTAAACATTGCAGCCTGGATTGAATTGAAATTAATATGTTTGATTTAATTATGCTGTTTTCCATCTCTTATTCCTTGCTTGAAGCTGTACTTTTTTTTACTTCTTGTAAACCGCTTTGATCTTTTTAAATGAAATAGCAGTATACAAATATTTATAAATAAATAAATAAATAAAATCACCTTGTAAACAAAAGGAAGCAAATTTGGAAAGAAGGAATATTTCTTGTGCTAAGCCTAGGATGCCTTTGAACAATGAATGCTCATTTTATGTAATGCCCTCAAAAGACATTCCAAGTATTATGACAAATTCTTGGCAATCTGAGGCACTGTAGAAACTCAACCACATATCTAACTCAAATAATCTAATTTAAGGCTTTGAGATTTACAAATTGCTGGAAAAGAAGAGCTAACATCTTAGAATTACAAGCCGGCTCACTGTCTCCACTTGATTTTGCATTTGGAAATCTTTCATAAAATGTCTCTCTCTTCCGCCCTCCCCTTACCCCCATCTTATTAATGCTGAAAGACTGGGGGGGGGGAGAGAAAAAGAAAAGCCCAAACTACACTATTCAGTCAATGCAGAAAATGCTGAATCAATTTCAAAATGATGATTTGTTACTGGGAGAATTCAAAATGTATTGTAGAGCAGGATGGGGAACCTGTGGCTCTCCAGACCTTGCTGGACCACAGTGCCCACCAGCCCTAATCATGGGCTATGCAGCCTGGGATAGATGGGAGTTGCAGTCCAACAGCATCTGGAGAGCCACAGGTCCCCCACTCCTAATGCAGAGAAACCATGTAGCCTCTTTTATGTATTGTTTACGAGATGGTTACTGATGTATCAAACTTCAAGCATGAGAAAAAAAGGATTCATTGGGCATGTCCTTTGCTCTTCTCCCATATACTTGCCAGTAACTATGATTTATACATGGAGTTTCTTTTTTTGAGGGGTAGGGGGTACAGGCTATGGCAATACTATCCTGAACACGCCTGATCTCATCTGATCTCGGAAGCTAAGCAGGGTCAGGCCTGGTTAGTACTTGGATGGGAGGCTGCCTGGGAATACCAGGTGCCATAGGCTTAGAGGAAGGCAATGGTAAACCACCTCTGAATACCTCTTAGTATGAAAACCCTATGAATATATCCAAAAAGATACAAAGGGTCACCATAAGTTGTAATCGACTTGATGGCATATAACAACAACAATAAAGGTGATACAGGAGGACAGGGGAAGAGCAATGCTACGACTTGAGCATGTGCTTTTAGCATCATGGCATCAGTTCTCTGGAATTCTGTTCCTGTAGAAGCAAAGCAAGGCCCAACATTGTTGTATCTTTTCAATGTCTGTTGAAAACTCCCCCTCCCGTGCCTTCCTGAATTACCGTCTGCAGCTTGTGATTCTTGACAGCTTCATGTTTTATGATTTGTATTATGTTTTCTGTATTTTCAGGGTGAATGGCCACAGCTCAGGGGTAAACCAACTGCTTTGTCTACAGAAGGTCCCAGGGTCAATACCTCACATATCCGGTAGATCTGGGAGAAAACCCGGCCTGAAATCTTGGAGAGCCACTGCCTGTCAGCATAGGCAATACCAAGCTAGACTGACCAATAAGGTAGCTTCCTATGTTCCTATATTGTATGATTTCTATTTTTATATAATATCCTTGTGCCTGGCTCAGGTACTTTTGTAGAGCAGTTTTATAACTTCTAAAATAAATAAATAAAATGCCCCTCCCCAAATAGAAAAAAGGGCTTTCGTGGCACTCATCTCATGAAAGAGATGCACATACATTTAATGAGTTCAGCATACATCAAACAGTTTCACCACTATACGATCTTCAAAGCTTAACAATATTCTTGGATGTTAATGATGGCAAGGTGATCATTTCATTTGATGAAAAAGGTGTTCCATACTTTTTATAGCAGTGGGTTCCACTCATTTTTTTGGAGTGGGGGGAGACTTTTTGTAAAAAAAAAAGATTGATGTAATAATACAAAAATCAGCAACAATGAATAGTCCTCTGCCAATGGACTTCCTTTGGATTCCCCTTTGGCTCTGAAGTCCCAGGGCAAATAGCCATTGGACAGTTATTTCTAGCATGGAAGAGGGAAATAAACTCCCTGAGTCTGGTGGGCCAGAAGGCTCTTCCCCTTGCACTATGTTCTTCGTGGGAGCACAGGCCTCCCAGTGCTCCTTCCCCCCCCCCGCAGGGGAGAGTGTGCTTCTCTTCAGCTCTGCAGTCCCAGGGCAACTTGCCAGAGGTCACCTTATGACAGAAAAATAATGGCATGAACTAGCCCTTAGAAGTTAGGACCCTGAAAGAGAAGAATGTAATATGCAAATAACATTTATCTTTAATGCGGACATCAGTCTGCAAGCAAAATTTCATTTATCTGTTCAAGGGATTTCACATTGTCAAGGATCACATAATGAAGTGTTGTAAGTCTGTAGATGATATATAAAGCTGGACGAGTCAAGCCTTTTTGTGCATATTTTACCATCACAGCGCTTCACTGTCAAGACTAATTGAAACTTTTGAGCAGTAGTGTCGTGGCAAATTCAGAAGCGCAGAGTCCCTTCGTAATAGTCACAGTCACACCCCCTCACATCCACACTTCTTTCTAAGATTGTACAACCTTCTAAGATTAAGAATAATCTGGGCACGTTTGAACACAGCTTTCTGCTTCTCTTTCACTGTCACCAATTGACTGTTCTTTCTCACAGTCAGAGATTGAATTGCTTGAATTACTGGATTCAGCGTCTACACGTTTATCTCTTGCGGCTACCAAACTGCTTAATGATGTCGATGGTCCATAGCCTTTCAAATCAATTGTGATGAGAAACTAATATATCTTTCATTGAAACTTTAATAACTTAGCTGGGTAAGCATTAGTTTTATAAACAGGTTTCTCTACATGGTCAGGAGTGCAATGCAATCAAGGTTCCCATCGTGTGGACAAACATCCATGACAGAGCTGGTCCTGCTTTTAGTCAGAGTGAAGCAGCTGCCTCAGGCAAAGATGCTGGGGGTGGGGAAAGTGGTAGCCAGGAGTTTGAGGACAGATCTGTGTGTGCCACACAGTCTGGCCTGTACCCTCTTAGTCAGCCTGCTTTCTTCAGGTGCAGTTGAGGATGATCTCCCATCAGCAATGCTTTTTCAATTGTGGCCCCCACCCTGTGGAACTCCCTCCCAAATGATCTCTGCCATGCCCCTTCTATGATCAGTTTCCGCCAGGCCTTGAAGACCTAGCTCTTCAGGCAGGCTTTTGGGGTGGGCTAGATTTTATCTTCATTGTTTTTAGATTTTCAATGTCTAGGTATTATGTGCCTATGTTGTACGTCGCCCAGAGTGGCTAGACAGCCAGCCAGATGGGCAACTAATAAGTTCTATAAATAAATAAATAAATATTATTATAATCTTTTTATTGAGCATTTTAATATATGAAGATAGAGTACAAAATACAAAACACACACATATAACCTCCTTCCCCCAGAACCCCCCCAAGATGGCAGACATTCTTGGGAAACCGATGAATCCAAAGAGCAGAAGACATACATGTGAAGAAGTTACATTATCAGATTACATACAGTCCTAATATTATTTCCTTTCCAAGTGCTTCAGAGCCAGTCAGAGTGACTGCAGAAATATGTCTATGAAAGCAAGGAAACATAGTCATCGGGTCCATAAATGAGTGAATCCTGGGGGCAGTGAGAGGATGTAGTCTGCATTGTTTACAAAACTAATCAAATCAAATCAGACAGATTCAAAAGTGTCATATTTATTTTGTCCTCGGGTTACTCTAATTTTTTGGGTTAACTTTTCTAAAAATGTGATTTGCCATACTTTGTGGTACCATTGCTCTAAATCTACCACTATAAAGTCTTTCCAATTACAGGCAATAATGACTTTAGCCGCTAACAAGAAGTGGCTAATTAGTTTCAAGTCAAGATCAGGGCCAATAAACAGGTTTAATAAGGCCAACTGTGGAGAAGGGTGTACCCATTGCCCCTGATTTCTTGAAACACCTGCCTCCAGAAGGCCACACCCTCCCCCAGCTCCATCAGATATGAAGGTATGTGTCAAATGAATGACAGCCCATCCAACACAGGAGGCAGGTGGGAAACCTGGAACATATATATGACAGTTTCCTGGGAGTAAGATATCATCACCAGAGTTGAAAGAAGATTAAAACATCAGCTTGATTAGCTTCTGTTCATGGAATGGGAGGAGGTACCATCTTGACCTTCACTTCAGGTAGCGAAAAGGCTTGGGCTGGCCCTGATCCATGGGTATAGCCAGATCCCATTTCAGAACTTCAGACATCATGGCCACCGAGGGGAGAAGAGTGTTTGTTCTATCCTCCCCTCTGTTAAATAATTAATGGGAATATCTGGCCTATTTCATCTGCTCCCGAATGACGAACGATGATACAGAGGACAATATCTACAGCACTGACACTCAGCTGTGGACGAGGGTGAGGACGAGGCTGTACCTTTTGCACCGGTCTGGGTCGGGCAGGTGGAGGGGCCTGCTGTTGGGTCGACGGGCTGTGTGGCGCCTCTGCTCCCCTTGTTCCCTTCGCGATTGCTGTTGTTCTCTTTTTTTTTGGACTTTTGGATTTTGGCGCCGCTGGATTCCCTGCCCGGCTTCCGCTGTCATCTGTGTCGTTCTCTCGGTGCTGCGGCTTGTGAGGAGAGGGTGGCTGTGTGTGCATTGCTGCCCTTACATCTTTTGCGGCTGTTGCTCGCGCGCTCGCACACTTGCCTGCTACGCTTTCCTGTTCCACTCAAAACACACTGTGGGGAGACCCTAGGATGGCAGAGACGCTGTCATTGCTACTGCTGTTGCTGGGGGATAAAAGCTGTGTGATTTATCTGTGATTGTGTTGCTGCTTTCTCGGAATCGTTTATCATCAATATTTCCCTGGTCGGGCTGCTGTAGTCTGGCTGGTGTGATGCTTTACAGGACTGAGCCCTGGCCGCCCGCCAGCCGCGACTAACTCTCTACACCTGCTTGTCGGGAAGGATATTATCATCATCTGAGGAGGAAGAGCCGTGACTGTTGCTGGTTGTTGCTGCTGTTTGTTCTCTGGCTGTTAACATCGCCCAACTCATCTCTTTAGGAGAAGAGTATTTAATAGGGTTTTGTCAGCACGTGTCTACAGCTTTGTTTCTGTGCGAGTGTGGTGGTATGAGTGTGTGATGAGAGTGTATGTGTATGAGAACTGCGTGTACGTTTAAGGTTTTACACTATGTGCCTGGGTGAGAGGTTTCAGGGCTGTGTGGGGAGATCTGAGGGGGCCCCAATTGCTGTGGTGACGGGCAGAGGGAGATATGGCATTGTGAGGAAGTCTGGCCAGGTAAGGGGAACTCAGCCCAGGCAGCTAACGACTGTGCCTTGTTCCGGTCTTCCTCGCACCCACGGGTTTTGTGGTTGTCCTATCGGCCAGCCCTCAGGTCTTCGGATGCTGCTCCTAAATGCCAGATCGGTTCAAAATAAGACCGCCCTCATCCATGATTTAATTGTGGATGAGGGAGCCGACCTGATGTGCATTACAGAGACCTGGGTGGGTGAGCAGGGAGGAGTTAGTCTCTCCCAGCTATGCCCACCGGGTTATCTGGTTCAGCATCAAGGTAGATCTGAGGGTCGGGGAGGGGGGGTAGCTGTGGTCTATAGGAGTTCCATCTCCCTCTCCAGGAACCCTGTCCAAGTGGCTACTGGTTTATTTATTTATTTATTTATTTATTCAGCTTATATCCCGCCCGACTAGGAAACAGCTCTCTGGGCGGCAAACATAGCAACATATACAATAATAAAATTACAAAGTCAGTATAACAAATATAAAAATACACCATCTAAAATAGAAATTACAGCATTTACATAAATAACTTAAATTAAAATGCCTCAGAGAAGAGAAAGGTTTTAACCTGGTGCCGAAAGGATAATAGTGTCGGCGCCAGGCGTACCTCCTCGGGGAGACTATTCCACAATTCGGGGGCCACCACTGAGAAGGCCCTAGATCTTGTTACTACCCTCCGGACCTCCCTATGGGTCGGGACCCTGAGGAGGGCCTTCGTAGTAGACCGTAGTGTACGAGCCGGTTCGTAACGGGAGAGGTGTTCCTGCAGGTATCATTTGGAGTGCTTGCATCTTGTGTTGGGTTAACGTGACAGATTGGGGATTCTGTTGGTGTACCGCCCACCCAGCTGCCCAACAGTCTCCCTAACTGAGCTGACGGAGGTGGTCTCGGATGTACTGTTGAGGTCCCCTAGACTTTTGGTGCTGGGGGATGTCAACATTCATGCTGAGACCACCTTGTCTGGGGCGGCTCAGGACTTCATGGCTTCCATGACAACCATGGGGCTGTCTCAATACGCTACTGGCCCAACACATATAGCGGGACACACTCTAGATCTAATTTTTGCCACTGGACTGGGGGATGGTGATCTACATATAGGGGATTTTACATCGGTCCCTTTGTCATGGACAGATCACCGCTTGTTGAGGTTTAGACTCTCAGCGACCTCTCCCCTCTGCAAGGGTGGGGGACCCATTAAGATGGTCCGCCCCCAGAGACTAATGATTCCTGAGGATTTTCAAAAGGCTCTGGGGAGTTTTTCAGCTGATAAGGCTGGTGCTCCTGTCGAAGCCCTGGTGGAACTGTGGAATGCAGAAATGACCCGGGCGGTTGACACGATCGCCCCTGTGCACCCTCTTCGGTGTAGAGCTCATGCAGCTCCATAGTATACTTTGGAGTTGAGAGCGATGAAACAGCAAAGAAGACGGCTTGAGTGCAGATGGAGACGAACTCCTGATGGATGCAATTATGCACTGGTAAGTGCCTACACTAAGCTGTATTTAGAGGCAGTGAGGGCAGCAAAGAAGCAACATTTTGCTGCCACCATTAAATCATCGATCTGCCGTCCAGCGGAGCTTTTTAAAATTGTCTGAGGGCTATTACATTCTGGCCCTACGGACATGGTGGAGTCATCGCAGGCGTGCTGTAATGCATTTGCTAGGCACTTCCAGGATAAAATCTCTTGCATCCGCCAGGACTTAGACTCCAAGGTTGTAGCAGTAGAATCGACCGAGGTGTCCAGCGCACAGTCTCGTCTTAATTTTTTGGATGAGTTTCAGTTGGTACAGCTTGAGGACATTCACAAGGTGCTTGGACTGGTGCGTGCGACCACTTCTAAGTTGGATCCTTGCCCTTCTTGGCTAATAAAAGCTAGCAGGAATGGAACAGCCGGCTGGGCCAGGGCAGTGATTAACGCTTCACTACGTGAAGGAGTGGTCACTGGCCTCCTGAAAGACGCGATTGTAAGACCACTCCTGAAGAAAACGTCCCTGGACCCGGAAAACCTTAACAACTATAGGCCGGTAGCTAATGTTCCATTCCTTAGCAAGGTCCTGGAACGAGTGGTTGCCAACCAGCTCCAGACACTCTTGGATGAAACCGATTATCTGGACCCATTTCAGTCGGGTTTTAGACCCGGTTTTGGCACGGAGACAGCCTTGGTCGCCCTGTATGATGACCTCTGTCGGGAGACAGACAGGGGGAGTGTGACCCTGTTGATTCTCCTTGATCTCTCAGCGGCTTTCGATACCATCGACCATGGTATCCTTCTGGGACGACTCACTGATTTGGGAGTGGGCGGTACTGTATGGCAATGGTTCCGCTCCTACCTGGTGGGTCGTCTCCAGAAGGTAGTGCTTGGGGAGCATTGCTCGGCACCCTGGGATCTCCAGTATGGGGTCCCACAGGGGTCAGTTCTGTCCCCCATGCTTTTTAATATCTATATGAAGCCGCTGGGTGTGGTCATTAGGAGCTTTGGAGTGCGTTGCCATCAGTACACTGATGACACGCAGTTCTATTTCTCCTTTTCATCTTCTCAAGTGAGTCTGTCGGCGTGCTGAACCGATGTCTGGCTGCGACAATGGACTGGATGAGAGCTAACAAACTGAGGCTTAATCCAGACAAGACTGAGATGCTGCTGGTGGGTGGTTCTCCTGACAGGATGGGGGATGTTCGACCTGTTCTGGAGGGGGTTGCACTCCCCCTGAAGGAGCAGGTTCGTAGCTTGGGAGTTCTTTTAGATCCATTCCTGTCACTTAAGGCTCAGATAGCCTCGGTGGTACGGGGTGCTTTTTACCAACTTCGGCTGGTGGCCCAGCTATGCCCCTATCTGGACAGAGAGAACCTCGCTTCAGTAGTTCATGCGCTGGTAACCTCGAAATTAGATTACTGCAATGTGCTCTACATGGGGCTGCCTATGAAGACGGTTCGGAAACTGCACCTTGTGCAGAATGCAGTGTCCAGACTGCTCACGGGGACCAGACGGTTCGACCATATAACACCGATTCTGGCCCGCTTGCACTGGCTGCCTATTTGTTTCCGGGCCCGGTTCAAAGTGCTGGTTTTGACCTACAAAGCCTTACACGGCACAGGACCACAATACCTGCTGGAACGCCTCCCCCGTTACGAACCTGCCCATACACTACACTCATCATCAAAGACCCTCCTCCGAGCTCCTACTTATAGGGAAGCTCGGAGGGCGGCAACGCGGAAAAAGGCTTTTTCTGTGGTGGCCCCCGAACTGTGGAACGATCTCCCAGAGGAGATACGCCTGGCGCCAACGTTACTATCTTTCCGGCGCCAGGTTAAAACGTTTCTCTTCACCCAGGCTTTTTAACATGTTTGTATGCATTGATATTGTTTTAATTTTTTTAAATATTTTAAACTTTTAATGTGTTTATATTGTTATACGTTTATTGTATCTTTGATATTTCTTGTCTTGTGAACCGCCCAGAGAGCTTCGGCTATGGGGCGATCTATAAGTTTAATAAAATAAATAAATAAATAAATAAATAAATAAATAAATAAATAAATAAATAAACTTCTCTCAATGCATGCAGTTCAGGAGCTGGTACAACATCAAGATGAGGCCATCAACACGGCCCCACTACTCTTGAATTGCATTAAGCCATTTTACATGGAATCGTGTGAAGGGAGCTAAGAAGACTGTGTGATAATGACTTTCTGAGACCATCTGCTGAGCAGAGACTAGAAGCAAGGTCTCACATGGTCATTCAAACCTTCTCTCTGTCCTCTTGTCCTCACTGCTTCTAAAGTCACTTAGAAAGAGTGGCAAGAACTTCACATATCACTTTGTATTTTGTTCTGGTCCTGACAACCAAAAATGAGTGATACACTAATATTGGCTGGATGCCTAGCAGTGTCCTATAGACATCTGCCATTCACAAAGATGAAACAAAAATTAAAAAAACAATAATACTCTACTGTTATTCAGTGAGCAGAGTGTTTACTGCTGAGAAATATTCCAAATGGGAGATAGTTTGGAATCCTAATTATAATTGAGAAATGCTGAACATGCAGAACTGAAACGACCATGTAGCCAATACAGAAAAATACTCGGATGCATCATTTGAGAGATAAATGCCTGCAGATGTACCTTGAGTTGGCCTCGTAATTGCTGGAGACAAAATGCTCTTCTGCTTGTAAGCACCTTGGCAAATGACATCTTCCGCTTTCACACTAATTGGCGTGAGATGCTCATCTAGGTATAGAACAACAGCAAGATAATGGCCCAGTTCCTAATGCCTGTTATCTCCATCCTAGTATTCCTGGCCTCATGGTTATTAGCACAACAGATGGCTAAGATTTTTGACACCTGTCCCAGCTGCTTTTGCTTTTGCTATCGCTTGCAGAAACAAAAGCTGTTTGTCAAAGAAACTAATTGAGAAAAGCCAAGTTGGATGAAATGGCATTTTCTGAGAAGAATAAATGAATTGCTAATAACCGAAAGCAAATTGGCAATACAAGATCTTGTCTTCTTAAGTCTAGGAAAAGTGTTTTCTTTTCCTTCTTTGACTAAACACAGAGGTAGAACACAAAATGATGTCAATGAAAAACAAAACTCATGTCTTGCTGTTGGCAACATAGATATTACGTGATAAAATTATTGGTGTGTTACAGTGTCGTATAATAATACAATCGATCGTATTGCCAATCAGTTTATGTTAAAGGGTGACTGAAAAGGAAAGGCCATTATAAGCAAGTAGCATTGAAGATTTATAGAGGGATGGGGAACCTGTGGCCCTCCAGATGTTGTTGGACTACAACTCCCATCATCCCTGAACACATCATCTGGGTTGGGGCTGATGGGAGTTGAAGTCGAACATCTGGAGGGCTGCAGGTTCCCCACCCCTCTCGTAACATTTTAATATAACTTCCGCTGTTTGTTACAAATTCACAAGACCAAACTCTCTTCAGTCTATTACTTTTGAAAATATACAAAATATGATTTTTAATTCAGCTGCCCTGCCATTTTCATCTGAGGGCACCCTTCTCATCATTATTCTGATTATTTATGGTACTAAGAATGTAGTCATTGCTGGCCATACAGTCTTTCTATTCTGTTTCATTCAGTACCTTTCTGGAGTGAATTTAGCAGCCAGATTAATTGGTTATTGTACATCACCTCTTCCGTTTCCCCTTCACATTTCATATGCATTTCTCTCTTGTTTAGTCAATATGGTCAAGAATTTAGCTGCCCCTGACTCTTGCTTTGAAAGGGTGCCATCTGCATTGTCTCTCCTGAAGGAGACTGTCATTTTCCAATATATCCTTACAAGTTATTTCCTGCAGTGGGTGCCTCTGAGCATGCATAGAATACCTTTGCACCTCCCCCTTCCTCTCTCTCTCTCTCTCTCTCTCTCTCTCTGTAATTATCTCCAGCACCCATGTTCCTGGGACTAGGAATGGTCAGAAAGCTTGATTTTCAAGAAGACTTCTGTTCCAAAACTTCTGATTTCAATTACTTGGGAATAAATAAGGATTGCTAACTGTCTGGGGCGTGGGGAGGAGGATGGGCTGTTTTGGGGATTTCTGTCCTTCCTTGCTGGACAAGAGACAGGAAAATCTTATGCTCCTCAATAGTTTTCTAGTCCCATTAATTTATTCTTAAATGTATTCTATTTTTGTGCTCCTTCATGGGTTAATTACACCTGTATGTATGTACTTGGCATGGGGAAGACAGAAGTACTTGGGATGTGTGTGGTTACAGCCTATGTGTTTGAGAGTTGATTGCTGCTGTCTACTCTGCCTGGCTAGATTCTGTTTGGGCATATATTTGGACTTACTTGAAACCCTTAGAAATGCAGCAGCCTTTCTGATGCTTATGCAGTTAGTCTGTGCCTACAAGAAAAACCACATGAGAACCTTACACTGGGGGTATAAGCAGAGACTACATGGCTGCCTGTTAGGATGCTGTAAATCAGAAGTGGGGAATTTCAAGCCTCAGAGCCAAATGTGCCCCTCCAGACCTCTCTATCCAGCTTGTGGGACACTTCCCAGACCATGCCCCTCACTAGCCCTGCTCCACACCCTCCTTCAATGCTTTTGCCTGGGTAAAATGGGGATAAAACCTTGAATTGTGTTCATACTTCTTCCTTGCCTAGATGGAGGATTGAGAGATGTCTCTCTCTGAGTTGAATCCTCTGATTTTTGCATGGGTGGACTATACAAAGCAACAATACAAACTGGGGTAGCAGTTGTATGTGAAACAAAACCACCAATGCTAACAAGGACACAACTGGAGAATGATTTTTTTATATACAAATATATAATTTATAAAATATGGGGGAAAGTGGGCAACCCACAAAGTATTGGACGAGTGCATGGCAAATGCTGGTAGAAATTTCACAGCTGGGCAACAAGAGTGTAACACGCTATTACAATAGTAAACATGTTATATACAGAGATGTAAACATAGATCTTGAGAAACGTACATATTTACAGGATCCCAGTATAATCCTGTTTCACAACAATTGCTTCTTCAGAAATTAAATATTTTTCTGGTACAATTTCAGTAACACCTCAGAAACAGCAGACGTCATAGGAGCAAAGATAAGAACTGGAAGCATTCTTTAATTATACTTTGGTGTCTCTCTCACACACAAAAAATGTTTCTTCAGAGGTTCAAGTCACTCTAGTGGCTGTGCATTGTTTAGGCAGGTGTGGACTATACAAAGGTCAGAGTCATTACTCCACCCACTTTGAACTCTGGCCCCACCTACTTTTGCATATGGCCCCAACCAGCACTGGCATGTGCCCCCCCCCAAGATTGTCCATAAGGGAATGTAGCCCTTGGAATAAAAGAGGTTCCCCACTTCTGGTGTAGTTGTATTCTGCATCACACACTGTGCACTGAGAGGGGTGCTGGTGCGTTAGTTAACCTCCAAGATCTCTTCCAATTCTATAATCTATGCACACTGCCCTGAGCATTCATCCACAATAGCTATAAAGGCAGGGTATACATACAACAAATAGTATTCTGGCTCCTTCAGAATGAAATATCCCAGTTCTCTATCCACTTGCACAATATTTGGCTTGTATGAATCAACAGAAGCTGCAATGGTAGGTAATGCAACTCTTTTGCTAGGTCAGTATATATTTAATTTGAGAAACCACTTTTTGCTGCCTTTGCATGTGTTGCTGTTACTACAAGTCTTGCCAGGAAACTAATGCTTCCAGAGTCTCAGGCTGAGCCAAAAGTCATTAAATTAGTGAGCTATAAAAACATGCCAACCCGAGTCAAAGGCTTGGTGATCAGGCTATACTCCTTGGGACTTGAAGTCCTAACTCCCATTACTCTTAATGGAATACAAACCACACATGAGATGAGACCATATCTTTTTGGGGAGAGCCAGAGGGGGACTGAATAATTATGTCCTCTGGAAACCGAAACCCCTTAGTCAAACAGACTACACAGATAATTTTGGCTGAGCTGATGACATTTTGTAATATTATACTACTTTGGAGGCATTTATTTTGCTGATTAAAAAGAAAAGTAATTTGAGAAATATACACAAAAAGGAGTTAGGAAAGTTACACTAGGGAGGAAAACTAGTCCATTTATTTGAATTATGAGAGAAATAAGGGAAAATAGATTTTAAAAAATGCCAATACTGAGTTTACCTATTAATTACGTATGGGAAGCCAAGCTGCATGGATTAAGTTAGTAATCTTTCAGTGTTAAATCAGTGTGTTGTGAACCAAAGGCTATAATCCTGCACATGGTGATTTAGGAGTAAGAAGGCTTGCAGTGTTCAGTGGACTGAGTAGTCGTGTATGGGATCAGGCAACATGGCTCTAGCTGGATTCTGAAACAGATAACATTATGCTTTGGTGGTCAGAACATAAAACAGGGTCCACATCCTTTTCTCCTTTTATGATGGCAAAATTCAACATGAATTTCACATGCACAAAACCTTTATTTATTAGATTTATATCCCTCCCTTCCTCCCAGTAGGAGCCAACAGTGGCATCAATTCTTTCTGCTGCTTTTTCCAGCCACTCATGTGTTTCAACACTTGTTTAAACTGATATCAGACAGACCTTCCAATTATTAGGGCCAAAGTAGATGTTTCATGTCAGGCATGTGTAACAAGCTTCCATTATGTATTATGTGTAAAAACAACAGCAACAGTGGCAAGAGACTGCATGTTCAATTGGAGGGTTAGATGAACCAGAATGCCTATTTCCTTGCAGTATATTTGCTGCTCAACTCTGCTGCCTAAAAGTGCTTTTCCACTCACAGTGGTGGTAATGGTCATTTACATGTACCTATACTCCCCCCCCTCCACACCCACATATGCAAACCAATAGAGAAGTAGTTGTTTGGGTATATGCAATTTGGGCAGAAAAACTGGGGAAGGGGAAATGTTAAGCAGCCACCATTCCTTCAACTAAATTCAAAACTTTGTGTGGGTTGTTTTCATTTAAAAACAACAAGATCAGGACATTGTAATCAGAGTGTAATCAGCTGGGGTCTTGGGGGGGTCTTAGGACCCTTATTTTTTTGGGAGCAGGGTCCCAGCAGGGTCCCTATGTCTCCAGCATCCTACAAGCCAATCAGCATGAAAGGGGAGTGTGTTAGCCACTAAGAAGAGTCTTCTAACATGCTTCCTTGTCCTTTCCTGCTGATTGGAGCCAATTGGTGTGAAAGGAGATGACTCTTTTCAGTAGCTAACACTCTCCCCTTTCATGCTTATTGGATCTGTCTGCTGTTGTAGGAGAAGGCATTAACAAGGATCTCATTCTCAACCCAAGAGCAAAAGAAGGGGGAGGGGCTGTGGCTGAGACTATCATGAAGGGACCCTGTACTTTTGAATTTGTCACTACACTACTGATTGTGATGCATGGCTGCCATGTAACATTCCCTTTGGCCATTAGACATGTAGAAGAAGACATCCAAATTACTTGTGTCCCCATTATAGGAATACCTAGGATCAAGACATAACTGTTTGTCCTACCAGAGGTATTGCACTGGTAGCATAATATGCTCTGTTATAGCTTCTAGGGCAGCAGGAGCCATTGTTATCGCTGCAGGAGCAATGATATCGCATAATATCGGCACATTGGGTATCACCAGTCCAGCTAACTTACAGGAATGCAACAACCCTATGGCTTTTCAGCCCCAACTATGGCTGAGCCAAATGTTCAGAGGCAAATTATTTCCAGGGTGGAAAAGGATCTTTCATGGGGGCTGAGATGTTCCCAAAAGACTTCCATATGCTTCATTAGTTATGGTTCGCTACAGTTTTCTCGAAATTGTCTGCAATTTCAATGTTATTACGTTGAATAACAACAACAATAAATCATCTTGCCCTTCTTTGTCATATAACCAACCAGATTTGGCTAAGGACAATGTGAGTCAAGGACAGCTTGTCCAAGTGCCTTTTTCACATGACATTTGTTCTATGGCTAGTGGTTTGGTCATGGCTATGGTGTGTCCATCTGAACATCTTACTTACTGGAAGAGTTTCAACAAAATTAATCACAGAAAAGAAATTGTGGTTCAGTAGCAAGGCTTTGTCTTTGAAGTTTGCTCATTACAGTGCCACGGCAATTCACGTGGGTGAATTTAGTTTCTGAATAACATTTGTTCCATTCGCCATGCCTTGTTGTTGACCTGCAGCAAAACAAGTTGGAATAGAGGGAAGAGCAGCTTGTTATCTGAAATGGAACATTCTACTGTCCTTCCTCTTTAAATCTTCCATCTTTCCCAATAACTCGATAGCACCTGACAGATCACCTGCCATCATCTGTATTTCCCTTCCATTGATCTTCTGTTCCTCCAAATAGCCAAGGGGTATGAGCTGTAACAACACATTTGTTTGAAATTAAATGTTAATAATGTCCACTGACATTAATAGACTATGTATGATGCTTCCATATGCATTCATTCTCTCCATAGTTTAGAATGGCTCCCGTCCAGCCCTATTTTCAAGCGGTAACTATATTGTAATCAGCACCATGCTCATTACAAGTTAATTGCAGATGGACTCAGCAGGAGACTGTTTTAATCTTTGTTGGCGTGAATCACAGGTATTTGTTTGTCTGTTTGTTTGCTCAGCAATATCAGCGTGAACTCTATAATCTCTACGTTTTTAGAAAAGGGAAAGAGTTTTCCCACAGAAAAACAGAAAGGTTAAAATTAATGATATTGCTGAAGTTCATAATTACTGGGTTGGGGATACGAATTTGTCCAGCTCATAATTGCTTGGCTGTATTATGAATTGAGTGGCATTTAGCCTAAAAGTTCTTCTCTAGCTGGGAATGTAAAATGAGATCCTATGCATATATAGTCAGAATTCAGCAGACCAGGTGGCAGATGCCAGGAAAGGTATCCACACTCATGTTTGGAAACAACTTCTCTTTTCTTACCTGTCCAGCAGCAATGGTGGAAACAGCAGAGATGGCCATGCATGGGAAAGAAGCTTTTCTCTCTCTCCTTTCATCGCAATCCAAGGAAGCTACTGATGTTTTGATTTGATGTCTGGTGTTGGTAATTCTCTGGATGATGAACAAACTGAAAGTTAATCCAGAAAAGACAGAGGCGTCCCTGGTCAATAGAAAGGCAGATTAGTGAACTGGGGTTCAGCCTGTTTTGGGTAAGGTTGCATTCCTCTTGAAGAATTAGGGATGTATTTTGGGGTGTTGTTGTATTAAGTGAGATATAAATTATAAAAATTAAGTTGTTGTTGTTGATGATAATAATAATTTTCCTTGTGGGCTTTGAGATGATGATGGGGGAAGGATCTTCCTGTCTTCCCTCCAGGTACACTATCTGTGCTCATAGCACTTGATGCTTAACAAACTTGTTAAAAGTGTGATTTGCTAGGAGTTCCTTTTCATCTGCATAATATAATATTCCAATTCTTAGTACTTTCAACTTTTCTATTTTATTTCTGCCCTCACTTAATTCACAAGTAGTTGTGTCTATATTTAAAAGTAACAGTGATAATCATGCATATCAAACAGTAGGGCTGGTGAATTATTCATTGTGTATAAAATACCCAAGGTATTCTACTTAATTCTATTTGTGAATTGTTAATGAACAGCCCCTGTTATCTGTAATTATACACTACAAATGACTTGCTATATAATTTGTACAAACAAATGTTAGCCTGTGGGTGCTTGGCAAATGATTCACTTTGGCAGTAATCCTCAACACAACTGCATGCGGATAAGTATCATTCATTTTTATAGAATTTCTTGTACCTAACAATGCTAAGAATCACAGCTTTAACTTCCTGTGGAGGGTTCTATACAATCAAGGGGTCTGCAAACTGAGATTCTGAGACACTTGGAGTGTATCCAAAGCATAGGACACAATCAGAGTTGAGATTTTGTCTGAATTCCAAGCTCAGAGGAAAGGTGGGGTATGATCCGATGGGCAAGTATACTCACTAGAGAGGGGAAGAGCAGTTACCTTGGATATAGCAAGCACTTTATGGCCCCTTCCTACAATGTTATTGTTTGCCTGAGTAACATGAGAAAAAGTATTCATTCCAATAAGTGTTAGTTTGGATTACAGATGTTTAAGAGGAACAGCAGATGAGAGAATCACCCTTGCCTTTGTTGACAGTACAACATGTATACCCACAGATTTTACCATTGTTGAAATTACCTCTTCTACACAACTATTAAAGGTGTAGGAACCCTGTCCTCTTTTTCATTTGGCCACCTGACCCACCAGTGGCCTGGAAGGAGTGTGTAAAAGGGACCTGCTGAACTGCAGAAAGGTACTGCATTGAGGGGTGATTTGTGGGATGACACGAGGCTACTGATGCTCTGCTCCTGCTCCTGCCCTAGGTGGCATGCTGGGCTGAAATCTTGTGAAGTCTAGAATTTCTGGATCTCAGAAGATTTGGAGGCAAGGTTTGTGGGGCCTGTTTAAGGCCCCACATATGTGGATTGGCCTCACTCAGAGCTGGATGTACAGCATGAATGGGTTGCATTTGTCCGGAGCACATTGAAGTTGAGCAGTGGAAGCTACTCACGCTTCTACTCAGTGTGGTAAATATAGTGGGTGGCAACTCTGTAGTGGGAGGGGAAGGGGTGAAAGGGGGTCTCTCAGTGTGACCAAGGACTTCCTGCCCATTCTGTCCTCCATATACCATGGATAATAGCTATTCTTTAGGGCAGTGATGGAGTAGAGGCCAGCTCCCCTCTTCTAGGTGTAACTAAGGGCCTACGGCTCACTCTCTCACCATTTGGTATAGCTAAAGGCCTTTTGGCAGAGTGGTAGTGGGGTCTTAGGCCCGCCTGCCCCATCCCCTCAGCACTGCGTCTAAAGGCCACTTTACAGAGAGACAATATTCCTTCCGGGAGACTTTATAGCCTGGCCTATCTTGGTCACCAGGAATACTTTAGGTCCATTTCCTTCTCTTCATTCACTACTTGGCAGGCCTTGGATCATTCACCTGGATTTAAGAGATAGCTCTGCAATAATTGGGATTATTTGGGGACAGAGACATTTCATTGCATAGTGGCTAATTCCATGAATATCTTGCACTATTCCTGGTCTCCTGGGGCTCACCTGCAAATAATTTACAGTTCTGGGTGATTTTTCCTTCATGGGAGCCTGTGTACCACGATCATGCCATCCAAGAGTAAAAAGTGGGATCAGCATGAAGTTTCTGAGGAGAAGGGAGTCCCAAAGGAGAGACTGGCAAAGAAGGTGGCCCAGAACAAAGGTATTTCAATGGGGGTGAGGGTGAAGCAAAAAGGGAGGGCTCCCACTAATGATACATAGTCTGATGCACAGTTGGCCACCATATGGTCCCTGTACAACTACATGGGCAAACTGGAAGGTGTGGCATTCCCTGTGGGGCTCCAGGGGATTGGAAGTGATGAACTAGATGTCTCATATCCTCAACCACAGGTGGAGACGTCGAATGACCCTGAGGAGGCCTGGTGGGAGGATCTTTATTGCCTTATCCAGGATTTTAATATGTGGATGGATGTCATGAAGCAAAGGGTGAAGACTGTGACAGCAGGATGTATACCAGAGACAGGCAATACAGGAATGGCACCCACAGCTTCAGAGACAGCTACAGATAGGACTCATGGCCCTTCAACTGATGGGGTAATGGTAGCTGAGAGTCGGGAAAGCAGAGCAGATGTTCACCAGTGCTGGTGGGCACATGTAGTACTGTAAAGCCACAAGATGATTGTATTCCAATTATTATTACGGTCAAAGACCAGCAAGACCAAGCCATTGTTTGAAGCTTATGTTATTAACTAGAGTTAGCAAATAAAATGCCTTCCTTAAGGAGCTAAATTTTTCTTGCAGTTCTCACGGTGCTAGGCTATAAGCTGCAAGCTCAGCACTCAGCATGACAGACTGCACAGGGTAGCAGATGTCTTATTAGCCATGAGGTGGCTACTAAATGAAATCAATGGTGGAGAAAGAATAAGGTAAACAACTACGGATCATCTCCCATTGAGGTAGACCATTTGACTCTTTCACATGAGATGAGTTCGTTATGCTATGCATCTTTTGCTTAGAATTAGGGAAACTTGCTAGTGAACTACAAATCTTAGCTACTTCCTATGACTTATCTGTCCCAGCTATATACTAATTGCTGTTTAAGCCTTATGGAAAACATAAACATTGTCGCAATAACCTCCAAACTAGCAGGTTTAGCATTTATATAGCATTTGTATATAAAGCCCTACAAAACCATCCTATATTGGAAC
This sequence comes from Rhineura floridana, assembly GCF_030035675.1. Classification (NCBI taxonomy): domain Eukaryota; kingdom Metazoa; phylum Chordata; class Lepidosauria; order Squamata; family Rhineuridae; genus Rhineura; species Rhineura floridana. Next base: position 85,532,764 of record NC_084488.1, read on the forward strand.
TCAGTGTAGACCCAAGATCCTAGGACGATGTGTTGTGTACCAAAGCTCCTATAGAGGTCTGTTGTTGTTCTGAAGGGTTCCCAGCAACAAAAGGAATGTAAGATTGACTGCTTCACTTTCTTTATTTCTATACTTTGCTTAATAGTTAACAAACCTATGATATTTTACCCCATCTGTGTTATTGTATCAAAATTTGCAATGATTGGGCATCATAAACTACCTTGGGAAATACAGCGCATCAGGGATGACTTTTCTATGTGAACGTTGCCTAATGGGGCACTTGGTTTCCTCAACCCAGGCATGACAGGCAGGCATATGAGGTGTTGCATGGGTAGCCTCACAAATGGGTGCAGCAAATATAGCTATGCAAGCTCAGGTGGGTGGCCAGTAGAGATGGGGGAGAATATCTGTTAAATCGGACTTAGTACCAGATTCTGACAGAATTTAACAGTCCGCTATAGTTTTGGACCAGCACTGATTTCTTGTCGCAGGCTGCAGCTGTAATCAGCATGGATTCCCCCCCATGATTTTATGTAATTATCTTCATAATTTCCTCTGTTGATGTATTTGTAACAGTGTGGAGGGGTGATAAATAGGAAAAAAATAAACCACATGGAATACCTTGATCATTTACATAGACATTTACGTTAAAAATTACACATTACACAATTACACAATTTTTTTGCACCCCCCCCAAAAAAAACCTCCCAGCAGATTGAATTGGCAAGTGCCAAAGCAAGCAAAAGCAAAAAAAGGGTGGATCATGATTGAATGATGGACTATCGGAATACAAGCAGACCAGAGTTAGGCAGCAAACCTCATCCCTATTGACCAGACAGACAGGCTTAGCTGAGATAGCTTCTCCTGGGAATATGAGTATTTGGGGGGCAGTGGCCAACCCAATGTAACACATATGGTGAAGTGATTCTACTCCAAGGGGAGGGTATCTGTTAGCAACAAACAAAAAGATTTGGAGGGGTAAATATATCCTTCCTTTTTCATGACTTAGAATCAAAGCCTTTATTGAAGGATAGTGTGCTGTTAGACCTGTCCAGGGAGGTCTGTAAAGCTAGGTTACCCAGTCTTCATTTTTGGGGCAAGGAATGCTTAACTAAGCAGTTTGTTTGTACTTGGCTAGTACAGGTGCCAAGAAATCTCTGGAAAAGGTTTTTTTTCCAGGATTTTGGAATGCTGAGGTGATGTGAATCTTGAAACACCTGAGAAGATTCTTCTCCACTCCCACTATAGCTGCTCAGTCTGTGTGTCTTACAGTTTATAACAAACATGTCATTCAACTCCATTGCTTTTTTAAAAAAAGCATGACTGGTATGTACCTGAGAAGCAAGTTGTTGCATGTTGGACCCATTTTTCCAGATGTGAGGTAATAAGCTTATCAGCTAACTTTCCAGGCAGCTTTAAAAAGGCATTGGAGCCTTTCTTTAAAAAGTGTTGGCAGTTCTCCATTTTACAAGGTCATGTTACCTACTAAAACTTTCTCATAAATGTCAGTTGTGTATAGGGGTCTAATATACAAGCCCCATTCAAACATAACACCAAGCCATAGTTTAGTACTATAGAAATGAGCTTTTGTCAGCCTTGGGCTTACATGTTACAGCCTTGGGCCTACATGCCACCCTGGGCTCCTACTGGAAGGACGAGCGGGATATTTATTTATTTATTTATTCCACTTGTATACCGCCCCATAGCCGAAGCTCTCTGGGTGGTTTACAGCAATCAAAAACATTAAAACAAATATATAATTTAAAACACATATTTTAAATACAATTTTAAATACAATTTTAAATTTAAAACAATATAACAATAATTTAAAACACATGCTAAAATGCCTAGGAGAAGAGGAAAGTCTTGACCTGGTGCCAAAAAGATAACAGTGTTGGCGCCAGGCGCACCTCGTCAAGAAGATCACTCCATAATTTGGAGGCCACCACTGAGAAGGCCCTCTCCCTTGTTGCCACCCTCCGAGCTTCCCTTGGAGTAGGCACCCGGAGGAGGGCCTTTGATCTTGAACGTAGTCTACGACTACGACTACTAAATGTTTTCCCCACCTCTCCTTTTCTTCTCTGGCATGGTAATGAGAACGAGATTTGGAGTATTTGCTTCCATTATCAAATGTGGATGTTGGAGAATTCTGATGAAAACAGAATCATGAGTGGAAACTGCAGATGCTCACTTATTTGTCCCATGTTCCAAATGGAAATAAATCCAGCAAATATAATTGGTATTCGCTGTTATTGTTGCTTGCAGTCTGCAAACAATATGTAAATGATTACTCCCCCTCCCCCATTTGCAATGTGTTTGCTTTAAATTGAAATTAATGGGGTGCAATCATATAATTACAACATAACTTATGGAATTTTGTCACAGCAGACAGCAAGACGAATAACATAGGCTTTGGTGGAAGGTGCACTGCAACAGAACAGAAACAGTGCTGCATGCAATGAATGCAAGGTGGAATGGCAATCAATGCCTTCATACATCCCTGTTTTCAACTCACTGAGGCCATCTTATGTGCATTGGTTACTCCATAAATTATTCTTCTTGTATTACCCTTTCAGTACACCCTTATGAATCAGATGGGGATTCTATTGTATATAGTGATAGTAAACATAGAACTCTGATAAACTCTTTTGGTTGGCTGGATGGAAATAGAAACGATGTGTAGGAACTAGCCTACTGTAAAAGGTAAACTTTACATTCATTGCTCCACCCCACCTCCACTGGCATGTGGTCCTCAGAAAGCTGTGCAGAAAGGGATGTGCCTTTGAGGGTGAAAAAGGTTCACAACCCCTGCTGTACATAAATAAGCAAATTCTCAAGTTTATGGAATTGTGTACCTTGGTAAACATTGAAGTACCTAAGTAAATACAGAAGTCTGAAGTATAAGTGGATCAAAGGAAGTAAAATGGAAGTGAATATGTCAATTTACAACTGGTTATTAAATTTTAAATAGCCATTTTTGCTTTACTTTTAAATTGAATAGCCATTTTTTGAAACAAAACAAAAAAGATGTTATCATAAATAAACCCATTATGCATTGCTTGGATTTTTTTAGAGGGAAGGAGTGAAAAGCATTTTGCAAATAAAGTAGTAGTTTGGCATGTATTCTGTGAAATTCTGTGAAACATGGCACTTCTGTGTTTGACGTGCATTTCCCCATCATTTTCCTTATCACAAAACTTGGATCTTTTTGGGAAGTGGGTTTGTTGCGCAAGACCTTCAAATCAACATTAATTGTGTGTCTGAATTTGCTGATATGAGATTGAATGTCACCAGAAAACAGTGACAGTTTGGAAACACCCGAATTCATTTGGAAAGTACTTGGATACCATGGTGGTCATAGTCAAAAGTGGCTCGGTGGGTGGGGTGGAGATGTTACACTAGTTTTCCAGCACATGGGTCACTGTTGCTAACCTGGATGCAAAGGGAGAGGGGCAAGGGACTGGGGAGATCAGTGCAAATGCACTGGCAGGAGTGCTGGACTGGCTCCACTGGTATGTTTCCACCACTGCCTCCTTTCTCCCCAGGTAAGTAATAGCAACTCACCTGCCAGGAAGCTAGCATAGCAGCTTCTCAGCTGAGCAGCTCTGCCCACCTTGTCAGATATTTCTGATCATAGCATTAACTGATTAACAGTACAATTCTATACACGCATACTCAAAAGTTCAATAGGGCTTACTCTGAGGTAAGTGTGCATAGGATCACATCCTTGTTTAATAAGAAGTAAGTCCCACAGTGTTTCCCAGATGGGTGGGTATCAGATTTCAGCCTAAGGCTGTAATCCTAAACACGCTTGCGAAGCAGTAAGCCCCACTGACTACAGTAACACTTACTTCTGAGTAAACATGCCTTGGAGCTGCAAGGATGCAATCCTATGTGCACTTACTAGGGATGGAAGGATCTGTCAATTTTGGGTTCTCGCTGTTTGTCATTTTTCCAATTATGCTTCCCATAAACTCATTTCAAAACAAAATCTTACAGAATTTATAGTCCTGAACTCAGAAACGCTTGCTTAACAACCCTCAAAGTTTTTATGGTGATACACAAAACACTCAGAGAAAATATAGAGTTCTCTTGTAAAACAAAAGAAAAAAAAATGCAGACCCCTGTTGGACTTTTTTCTGTCAGAGTTCTATCAGAATTTGTTGAAATTAATTAAAAATCAGCCATGTTCACAGAGTGCCTGTAATCCTATTACTGACTTTGCCCCATACTCTGACCTTCATCATCTGCAGTTTAAAAATTAACAAAATGCATGACTGATTTTTAATTAATTTAAAAAACTTAACATTGGAGTCTATGATAGTGCAAGCATGCTCAATAAAAATCAATTGTCAGTGTTCTAAAAGCCAGACTAGCAGCTGTTTGGCTTGGCTAGTCATGGGGCCACACCCACACTAGATTTATTCCACTTCAATCAGTCATGGCTTCCCCCAAAGAATCCTGGGAAGCGTAGTTTGTGAAGGATGCTGAGAGTTGTTAGGAGACTCTTATTCCCCTGACAGAGCTCCAGTGGCCAGAGTCACCCCCTCTTCCCAAAGATTTCTGGGGACTAGCTCTGTGAGGGGAATAGGGTGTCTCCTAAGAACTCTCAGCACCCTTCACAAACTGCTGTTCCCAGGATTCTTTGAGGGAAGCCATGACTAAACTGTAAAAAGTGTGTGGTGTGGATGTGGCCCGGGACAGCTTTGGTTTAAATTTGGGTGAGAGACTACATGTGTCTACTATAGAATAAAAGAAGTGGGGAACCCCCCCACCAAAATAATGATACTGTTGACAATATTTTCTTTTTGGAAAGGAAAGAGTCTTTCCCCCTGCCCAGTGCTACTACCCACCCACCTCTCGCCATATGCTCAAAAGCACATGTGACCAAATTCTTCCAAGCTATACAGGAAGTGGATAGGACTGTAAAAGACCAACCCAAATGGTGTTTGCATTTTGACAAATTTGTAGGGCAGTACAATATCTCAGAGAGTAGGTCAGGTCTCCTACTCTCCTGGTGCATTCACTATAACTGCTCAATTTCCCTGCTTTTAAAGCTTCATAGACATATCTGTTGGCTAAAGATACATTCTGAAACCCTGAGGGTTTTTTGCCTGTTAGTGAATATGCATATGTTTAGGCTATTAGACAAAAAAATCCTGTTGAAAGGAAAAGATGCCATGATTTCCATTTATTTATTTATTTTATTTATTTATTTTATTACATTTTTAGACCGCCCTATAGCAATAAGCTCCCAGGGCGGTGTACAGCATAATAAAACAGGTTAAAATACAAGTGGATGTAAATACAATACACAATAAAACATAATTAAAAATTTTCAATTTTAAATTCAAATTTTTAAATTTTTAAAATGCCTGGGCGAACAGGTAGGTCTTTACCTGGCGCCGAAAAGATAACAAAGAAGGCGCCAGGCGTATCTCATCAGGGAGGGCGTTCCATAGTTCGGGGGCCAACTCTGAGAAGGCCCTGCTCTAGTTATCGTTCTCCGTGCCTCCCTATGCGTTGGGACACGGAGAAGGGCCTTCGACGTCGAGCGCAGCGACCGGGTAGGTACATAGCGGGAGAGGCGTTCCGCCAGGTATTGCGGTCTGATGCCGTTAAGGGCTTTATAGGTAAGAACCAACACTTTGAATCTGGCCCGGAAACATATTGGTAGCCAGTGCAGCTGGGCCAGGACAGGTGTTATATGATCAAATTTTTTTGTCCCAGTAAGAACTCTGGCCGCAGCATTCTGCACCAGCTGAAGTTTCCAAACCGTCTTCAGAGGTAACCCTACGTAGAGTGCATTACAGTAGTCCAATCTAGAGGTTACCAGAGCATGGATAACTGTGACAAGGTTCTCCTTATCCAGATAGGGTCGTAGTTGGGCTACCAGCCGAAGCTGGTAGAACGCATTCCGTGCCACCGAGGCTACTTGAGCCTCCAGTGACAGGAGCGGATCTAATAAGACCCCCAAACTACGGACCTGCTCCTTTAGGGGGAGTGTAACCCCATCTAGGGCAGGTCGGACATCAACCATCTGGGCAGAGAGCCCCCCCCCCACCAACAGCATCTCAGTCTTGTCAGGATTGAGTCTCAGTTTATTAGCTCTCATCCAGTCCATTATCGCGGCCAGGCAGTGGTTTAGTACATTAACAGCCTCACCTGAAGAAGATGAAAAGGAGAAGTAGAGCTGCTTATCATCAGCATATTGCTGGAAACGCACTCCAAATCTCCTAATGACCTCGCCCAGCGGCTTCATATAGATATTAAAGAGCATGGGGGACAGAACTGAACCCTGTGGGACCCCATATTGGAGTACCCAGGGACTTGAGTAATGCTCCCCAAGCACCACCTTCTGGAGACGATTCTCGAGGTAGGAGCACAGCCACTGCCAAGCAGTGCCTCCAACTCCCAAGTCCGCAAGTCGCCCCAGAAGGATACCATGGTCGATGGTATCAAAAGCCGCTGAGAGATAAAGGAGAACCAACAGAGTTACACTCCCTCTGTCTTTCTCCCGACAGAGGTCATCATACAGGGTGACCAAGGCTGTTTCTGTACCAAACCCCGGCCGAAAGCCCGATTGACATGGATCCAGATAATCAGTTTCATCCAAGAGAGCCTGGACCTGGTGAGCGACCACACGCTCTAAAACCTTGCCCAGGAACGGAACATTTGCTACCGGTCTATAGTTGTCAAGATTTTCAGGGTCCAAGGAGGGTTTCTTTAGGAGCGGTCTCACCACCGCCTGTTTCAGGCAGGGTGGTACCACTCCCTCTCGTAAAGAGGCATTGATCACCTCCTTGGCCCATCCGGCTGTTCCGTTCCTGCTAGCTTTTATTAGCCATGAGGGGCAAGGATCCAGAGCAGAAGTGGTCGCCCGCACCTGTCCAAGCACCTTGTCCACGTCCTCGAGCTGAACCAACTGAAATTCATCCAATAAAACAGGACAGGACTGTGCTCCGGACACCTCATTAGGCTCAACTGCTACAATATTGGAGTCAAGGTCCCGGCGGATGTTTGTGATCTTATCTTGGAAGTGTCTCGCAAACTCATTACAGCGGGCTATTGATGGTATTATTGCATTCTGAGGACCAGAGTGTAAAAGTCCCCGAACAACCTTATAAAGTTCCGCTGGGCGGTTAGAAGATGACTGAATGGAGGCAGCAAAGTACTGCTTCTTCGCTGCCATCACAGCCTTCACATAGAGCTTGGTAGAGATCTTCACAAGTGCACGACCACAGCCGTCGGGAGTTCGTCTCCATTTGCCCTCCAGCCGTCTCCTTTCTTGCTTCATCACTCTTAGCTCCGGGGTAAACCACGGAGCCAACTGAGCTCTGCACAGGAGAGGGCGCACCGGGGCGATCGTGTCAGCTGCCCGGGTCATTTCCGTATTCCACAGATTGACCAGGGTTTTGACAGGAGCGTCAGTTTTATCAGCCGGAAAACTCCCCAGAGCCTTCTGAAAACCTTCAGGATTCATTAGTCTCCGGGGGCGGACCACCTTAATTGGTCCTCCACCCTTGCAGAGGGGAGAAAACATTGTGAGCCTACACCTCAATAGGCGATGATCTGTCCATGACAGAGGAATAGATGTAAAATCCCTCACTCCCAGATCACCATCCCCTGCTCCAGTAGCAAAAATTAAGTCTAGAGTGTGCCCTGAAATATGCGTAGGGCCAGTAACAAATTGAGACAGCCCCATGGCTGTCATGGAGGCCATGAAGTCCTGAGCCGCACCAGACAAAGCAGTCTCGGCATGAATGTTGAGATCCCCCAATACCATAAATTTGGGGGATCGCAACACCAAACCCGAGACCACCTCCGTCAGCTCAGTTAGGGAGGCTGTTGGGCAGCAGGGTGGATGGTACACCAACAGTATTCCCAGTCTGTCTCGCTGACCCAATGTAATATGGAGACACTCCAGACCATTAGCTACCTGGATAGGGTGCCTAATGAGAGGGATGGAACTTCTATAGACCACAGCGATTCCCCCTCCCCGACCCTCGGATCTACCCAGATGCTGAACCGAGTACCCAGGTGGGCACAGCTGGGAGAGATTAATGCCTCCCAGATCGCTCACCCATGTCTCAGTAATAAACGCCAGATCGGCCACCTCATCCACAATTAAATCATGGATGAGGGAAGCTTTATTATTTACCGATCTGGCATTAAGAAGCAGCAACTGGAGATCCGAGAGTTGGCTGATAGAACTACCAGCAATCCTGTGGATGTGGGGAGGACCGGAACACGGTACAGCCACCAATTGTCTGGGCCGAGTTCCCCTCAACCGGCATGTCCTCCTCACAACGCCATACCTCCCATTACCCGTCACTACGCTAACAGGGGCCCCCTCTGGTCCCCCCTCCCAATACCCTATCCTCCCGCCCAGGCACATAATAAAATAAAATAAAAATAAAATAAAATAAAAATACACACACATTCACAACATACAGTCATACAAACATCCACTCATTCCATTCAGGTCTACACAACAACCACAGTCCCGTGCTCCATGCGCACCAACGCAGCTCTCAAACCGTTCTTCTTCCCGGGAAAAGTGCCACCTGGGGCCTGGTCCTGCAAGGTGCCCACGTGCAGAGCAGGAGCCCAAGAAGGAGAGAGCAGAGATGTTGGCCAAGCAGCAGCAGCAGCAGCAAAGCAGGCAGATGGCTCTCCCTCCCTGGGCGGTGATGGTCCTCTTCCCTTGCAGGCACTGGATCTCCCTGGATCTTCCATGGCATTTTTCTTCCACGGAACAACTTACTCTGTTTTGTATGAAAATATTTCTTTCACACCCAGAGGCTATATTCTATTATCTCTAGAGATTAGTCATCTTCATCTTTGTTATTACTGTTAAGAATATGCTAGGCAGCTGTGGAAAAGTATTATTCATTCATGTCCCCAAACAGCGAGTGAGTGAGTGAGAGAGCGTGGTCAAGGCATTGGTGTCAGACTGACAGTCTAGATTCAACAAAACTGGGTTAAATATTTTAAAACTGTCTAGTGTATCAACAACACAACTAGCTATTACACTGACTAGTTTCCATCTGTATACTTCTGTTGCCTTATTTTACTCTTATCACAGTAGGGATCCAGCTCCTTATCCTGCTGTGGCACTGGAAAACCTAAAACATAACATCACAGAAGCCTTTTGCCATCACTATTTGATTGTAACTTGCCTTTAAAACAAAACAACCAAGAACCCCAAACACCTTTCACACATTCACTGAATGTGTGTAGGCAAGCAATATGATTATGTTTGCTGTTCTTTCACCTGATCTCCACTCCATGCATTTAGTTGAAGGTGTGAATCTCCATGTTTGGTTAAATGTCTATAGGTTCTGCACCTTCAGGTCTTAGGCTGAACATGCAAAGCTTGGAGAGGAGGAATAGTGGGTACAGCCCTTTAGCCACCCTTCCTTGTTAGGTGGGGTAGCTACATTTCTAGGTGGGGAAGCCACATTTCGAGGTGGGGCATTTGAGAGGGAGAGCTGCATAGTGCCAGCCAACCCCCCACCCCCAACTGGTGGAGAGGATGTGAGTGCCAGGCCAGGGAAAGGAAAAGGCAGTGACCTTCCCCCTCACTCCTCATCCAAAGAGGGTGTTAACTTATATGAATGGAGTTTAATCTGTTGAACTGTCGCACTCATTTTTTAGATATCCCCAGGAATACATGATTCAAAAACTTAACTTTGCCTATAGCTACAGTCCTCTTTCACCGGTGATCTCTCCCTGTGTTCTGATTCTTCATGAACCGAACTTCTTTAGTAATGACAGTGAGCTCCTGAGCTTGGCTTTGATGTTGCAACAGTTATCTCAATTTTAAATGCCACCCAACCAAACTTGTCCATGCCACAAGCTTAGAGAAGGGCAGAAAGAAAAGAAATACTTCAGGGTATGTTTGTTAACTCCTCCTTGAGAGTCCCTCTTTCTTGTCTTGTTCCTGTCCTTTAGATTTTCCTTCCTGTTGGGCAATCAAAGGAAAACTTTTTAAGTGGCTGCTACATAAAGGACCAACTAAACAGTTTGAAATTTATTGTGGAAAGTTAATGGAATTTTTTTTAATTGCTGGGTTGATTTTTCTGTACAGAAACCTGAAAAGGCCTCATGCTGAGCTACACATATTGGGAAAATCAGAAATTAGGCTTGAGGTATAGCCTAGGTGGCCAGCCAGCCAGCTAGCAAACTGTAGTGTACACAGTAATGTTTTTATTCCTCTACGGCTGTTTCAGGTTGTCTCCACTATGATTGTGAGTATACTGAGTGCTTTAAAACAGTAAAGAGTAGCCATTATTTCAGATGACTTTAAGTCATCTCTTTATTTTACCCTTTAGCAATAACCACCCAAACCTGTTCTACTCATTATAACAACTGCAGAATAAACAAACTCTTACTTCTTAATGCAGGCATTAAGTAGACAGCACAACTGAAACTGAAACTGAAAAGAAGAGCAAAGGAAGTCCAAGGGGTGAATTCTAACTAGCCCATAATACAAAGTTCTAATATTTAACTCTTCAAGGGTCATACAGCCTGGTTTTTTTCAGGATCACTTAAGTAATTGTAGGGTGATTGTGATCATGAAAAACCCACCCTTAGTTATGGAAAGACTTGAGTGACCAGACTTTTGGTCTGACCTTCCACAATGACCTTTTGAGTGACCTCCCAGATGAGGCTTTTGTTGTGCCCTTGCCTTGCCTTAATCGCTAAACGTTTCAGGGATTCCTATTCTTAAATTGCTCTTGTTCTTAAAACAACGTGTCATTATTTAAATAGAGGTTGTCATTGTCTGTCTTTTTACAAATTAAAAAGATAAATTCCCAAAAAAATCCTGATGGGGTCAAAGCACAGATCTAGGGGGCAGTGCCCCAATTTGCCTCCTTCTGGCTACAGGCCTGAGTAGGTGTGATCCTGCTCTGCTCAGTGTTTGAATGGAAGATTGTCTGAATGGGACTAAAGTGTGGAAATATGCACTGTTGTACACAAGCTCAAAGTTAAAATGTGTTTTTGTTTTAAGATGATTTATTTATTTATTTGAGAATTTCTAGACTGTCCATCATATGAACCCAGCGCACTTTACAATAAAACAGTAAAACAACACTACAATAAAACCAATTCAGTACAGCAAGATGCATAAATTAGGGGAAAGTGTGGATAAGATGAATATATTATTTATTTATTTATTGGATTTATATCCCTCCCTTCCTACCAGTAGGAGCCCAAGGCGACAAACAAAAGCACTAAAAACACTTTAAAATATCATAAAAACAGACTTTAAGATGTATTCAGTAATAGGCAAAAAACCTTGCAGTTTAACAATGTACCTATAGCCTACAGATATTTCTATCAAACTTTAAAAAGCAGGGAAACTGGGCAGCTATAATGAATGCACCAGGGGAGCAGGAGACCTGACCTCCTCTCTGAGATATTGTACTGCCCTACAAATTGTCAAAATGCAAACACCATTTGGGTTGGTCTTTCACAGTCCAATCCACTTCACGTGTAGCTTGCAAGAATTTGGTTACTCCCGTGCAATCATGCTTAGGATAGGTAAAACTGACCGGGGGGGGTGATGGAGGGAGTGCTGGTGGGCACGGGAGGAGGAAGAGGGGAGGGGAGGAGGAAGGGAGAGGAGAAGGGAAGGAGGGGAAAGGCAGGTCTGATCATTTGCATGCTTATTTAGTTCAATGGGATTTACTCCTATGCAATCATGGTTAGGACAGGTAAAACTGACCATGGGGGAGGAGAAGGAGGAAGGGGTGGATTGGAGGGGGGCAAAGGAAGGGGGAGCGGAGAGCAGGTTTGATAATTTGCATGCTAATAGAGTTCAATGGGATTTACTCCTGTGCAATCATGCTTAAGATAGGTAAAACTGACCATGGCAAGGAAGAAGGGGAAGGGGAAGAAGGGGAGGGGGAGGAGGGGGAAGGGGAAGGGGAAGGGGAAGGAGGGTTTGGAAGGGGATGGGGATGGATAGGGAGGGACAAAGGAAGGGGGATGGAAGGGGCAAGATGGAGGGGATAGGAGGGAGGAGAAAGGAGGTTGGGTTTGATCATTTGCATACTTTTTGAGTTCAGTGGGATTTATTTCTGTGTAATCATGTTTGAAAATGAAAATGGACTGATTTCAAGTCGATCCCGACTTATGGTGACCCTATGAATAGGGTTTTCATGGTAAACAGTATTCAGAGGTGGTTTTACCATTGCCTTCCTCTAAGGCTGAGATGCAGTGACTGGCCAAGGGTGACCCAGTGAGCTTCATGGCTGTGTGAGGATTCAAACCCTGGTCTCCCAGGTCATAGTCCAACACTGACCAGGGGGAGGGGTGGGGAGGGGAGGGGGAAGGCAGGAGATTGGGTGGGTGGGCACTGGGCAGAGGGGAAGCCCCTTTCCTTTCCAAAAGGAAAACATTGTGAACAGTATCATTGCTTTTCAGCATTTTCCCCACCTTTTTATTCTACAGCAGGCACATGTAGTCTCCCACTCAAATATAAAGCAAAGCTGTCCCTGGCCACATCCACACCAGGCCTTTATTTTACTTTTGACAGTCATGGCTTCTCTCAAAGAATCCTGGGAAGTGTAGTTAGTGAACGGTGCTGAGAGTTGCTAGGAGATGCCCTGTTCCCCTCACAGACCTTGAATCAGAGTGGCTGACTGTTAAACCAGTCTGGCCACTGAAGCTCTGCCAGTGGAATAGGAGTATCCTCTCAGCACCCTTCACAAACTACACTTCCCAGGATTCTTTGGGGGAAGCCATGGTTGTTTCAAATGAAATCAATGTCTGGTGTGGGTGTGGCCCCCTGGTTAGGCAAACGCAGCAGCTGTGAGACTGGCTTTTAGAACACTGACAGTTGGTTCTTACTGGGCATGCCAGACGCTATCATTGAGTTCAAGCCAAAATTTCTTAAATTAATTAAGATGGTATCTGCAGGAGGCATTTTTTTAACTTTTAAACTGCAGAAAATGAAGGTCAGAGTATGGGTCAAGGACAGTAATAGGATTACAGGTACTCTGTGAACATGGCTGATTTTTAATGAATTTCAACAAATTATGAGAACTCATAGAAAAAAATCCAAAAGGGCTGGTTTTTTTTCTTCTCTTTTTAGACTTTGAACTCTCTATTCTCTCTGACTGTTTTGTGTATCACCATGAAAATTTAGAGGGTTGTTAAGCAAGCGTTTCTGAGTTCAGGACTATACGTTTTGTAAGGTTTTGTTTTGAAATGAGCTTATGGGAAGCATCAGAATGACTTGAGGGGTATTTTCAATTTAACATTGCGGAATGCGAAAAATCCACGCTGGCTATAGTATACAGCCACTCCCACCGTATAATTAAAACAAAACATCTTTAAAAACATTTTTTTTAAGTTTTAAAAACATCTTAAAAAGCATTTCCAACACAGATACATACTGGGATAGGGTCTCTGCTAAAAGGCTTGTTGAAAGAGGAAGGTCTTCAGTAGGCGCGAAAAGATAGCAGAGATGGCACCTGTCTATTATGTAAGGGGATGGAATTCGAAAGGGTAAGTACCAGTACACTAAAGGCCCATTTCCTATGTTGTGCGAAATGGACCTCCTGATAAGATGGTATCTGCAGGAGGCCCGCACCTGCAGAGTGCAGGGATTGATTGGGTATATAAGGGATGCAATGATCTTTCAGGTATTCTAGTCTGAAGCTGTAGTATAATTTTCATCAGGCAAAAAAACCCAGTGTGACTAAAGGGCAGGAATGCACTGCATGCTGGGGTGCCTATCATGTGAGCAGCTGCAGCTAGTGAAAAATTCCCGCAATTTTCTGGGTTCCCATACTTGCTAATGGATTATTTCTGGTATCTTTTATCACGGAAATTTGTGCTAAACTTGCACTACGTTCCACTAGAATTCTAGAGCTGGCTTGTATGTTGTGTGAAATATCAAATATAATGCACAAATTACCAGATAAGAAATCATCAGAATAACAGAATAAAGTGCAGTGTGAAAGCAGCCCAGGAAACAAAATACTACTTAGACATGAAACTCACTGCGTGACCTTGGGCCACTTCCGGTCCCTCAGCTTAACCTATCGCATAGGATTCTTTTGAGGATAAAATAGAATGGGGCGAATCATGTACACTACTTTGAATTCCTTGGAGCAAAGCTGGGATATAATGATAATCATTATACATTTACAGTATCAGAAGCCAATTAGGCAATAGGGATGGGACTCTCAAGCTGTGGTTAGTTTAAACTGTGGTTTATTGGAACAAGCCAGGATCAATTTGTGATTTATAGTTAAAACTAACCAATGTACCCCAATGTTGGCTATTTTAATCAGGAATTAGATGCTTCCAATCTCCTCTGTGTAGCTGTACCAGAGAAGGGAGCAGGAAGTGCACAAGCCCAAAGTTTGCTACTGCTCATTTACTTGTTTAAAATGTCAGCCATTTTCACAGCAATCCCCCTGTGACTTAATTTAAAGAGCCCTCCTCTGTAGTCTGCACAACCCATTCTTTTTTTTTTTTTACAATAATTTTTATTCAGATTTTCATAAAACATAGAAAACAAAATCATAAAACATTCAAAGACAAAAAACAAAACAAAACAAAAATGATTAAACAATAAAATAAAATAAAATAAAATGTTGACTTCCCATTTGTCACATATCAAATCAGTTATAGGTCTACAATATATAACAATCCTGTCTCTTAAATCATATTATAAAATCACTTTCCTCCAGTATGCACAACCCATTCTTCTGCATGTTTACTCGGATGTAAGCCCACTGATTTTAGTAGGATGGGTCACACAGCATTTTTGCTGTGATCACAGTATATGTAACCTATGTTCCTAATTAATGTGCATTAGACTGAAGTGTTAGCTTCATCTTCAATGAACACTGATTCTCATTCTCTCTTTGCATAATGTTTGCTAAAATTATTTGACTATCACTTTTGAGGATATTTAATGAAGATAAAAATATGTTTTTTCAAAGAATGCAAAATATTGCTTTTCATTGGTAAGCTAATTTGATTCAAGAAAAATACAGCAGCTCCATCGGCACAGAGCACACCATTACAGGATGCTGGAAAAACCTAAAAAATTAGTTTAAAACTCTAATTTTAAAGCTGAATTAATTGATTAATCAAACTAATTTTCTGTTTTGCAAGTTCACTTTCTAAGGTCCAAAGATTGTATGAGCATGGACACTTCTGTCAGAGGAATCTTTCTGAAATGTATTTAACATGTTTTTCATTAAGATCAGAAACCTCCTTATAAGAGTTCTGTCCCTACTTACATATTACATCTTCAGGTGCTGTGACAGAATTCTGCCCAGGAATTCTACCCCCTCCCATTGTTTTGAAATGGGTTATTAGGCCTCTCACTTTGGCAATGAGATAAATAATAGCTGCTGAGTTTATTGCATTTGAAGGTCATTTTGGTACTACCTTCAGCAAGATGTATTCATAAGATGACCAGCATCTGTTGGGTAGAAAACATAAATTCTTTATGGGAAAATAATTGAAGCATTAGACAGAGGAACACAAATATGTAATACACTGCCATTAATGCCCTTTTTTCATTTACAAAGTTCACAATCTGCCGGGACAGAGAGATTTGTTAGAATGATTTATGTATTTAATTTAATCCAGATAGGCAACAGAAGAGGTTCCCAAATGTTAAGCATAGTGTACATATTAGAACCCCACAAATTAGCTTTGATCTCACACTCCTTTCTTTATGATAGGGGGTGATCAAAAAGTCCCTCTAGGCAGCAGGAGTATATATGTTGTCTTGAAACATATGAGTTTTTGTCTAATCACAACTCCTCCATTGAAGACCTTCTCAAAGTTTTCCCAAGTTTCAGAACCAGCTTGCTAGAGTGTTTAAGAAGTGCCATTGCATGCACAGAACAATTTACAATTTGATCTTTTTCTATGCCTATTCAGATGGAATTATTTTTGGAAACAGTTATGATTGACACTTCCCGGAAGTGAGTGCTCAGCTGGTGACTGTCTCTGAGAGATCTCTGCCTCAGAGGAAGCTTTTTTCAGTTTAAAAGCCAGCCAAGAGGAAACTTTGACTGGCTTAAATGTTCTCCAAGGTATAGGAGAACCGATCAGATTTTCCACAGGACTTCGTTGAGCTGTCGGCTGCTGGAATTGATCAGGAAATCCCTGAGATAAGAAGGCATGTCGATCGGCTGAAGATGGAGTCAGGACTTCCAGCAAGCTGTACTGGAAAAAAGCGAAGCTTTTTTTTTCTTCTTAAAAATACGTCCTTAACCAGCGAGCCTACTTCTGTCTAAATCTTATCATTTGGCTTAAATTACTACAATAAAAGGGATTTGTTTACGAATCAGCAACTGAGAAATCTGGGTGAGTCATACTTTTTCTCTTTTAAATATAATTAAGGAAGAAAGAAAATGTAAACAACTTATATATTTTTTTTACGACAAAAAGCTGCCCTGAATTTGGAGTTTTAAAGTTTAAAACGGATGAGAGGTAATTATTATTTGATGGAAATATATTTTGGACTATTTTTCTCCTTGGACTATTTCTTTTTGGACGAATCTGCTGTTCGTATATGTTACTAATCGCTTGGTGTTGTGAACCAGAATTGTTTTGCATTCCTGGACGTAGATAAGAACTGTGCTGTGCTGGCCGGACTATAATAACAGGCCTGGAATATTAACTCTTTTGTTGGTGGAGGAAAAAAAAAAGGAAATAGACTGCCTCTAGGTTTTGGAACAGTGGTTAATATCAGAAATTAAAGGCTTCTTTCGAGAATGACAACTAAAAAAGCAACTAAGGCCCAGGAGCGAAAAGGTTCAATTGACCCACAGGAAGGGGCTATACCCCCAGATATGTTTCAAAAAATAATGGAAGGGATTAATGATATAAATCAGGAAATGAAAACTGAATTGATAGATATAAAAGACTATATTAAAACACAAGTGGATGAGATTAAAGAGACAATTGGGCAAATAAAGGAGGATGCAAAAAATACTAAAGAAAAGGTACAAATCTTGGAGAATAGAACAGATATATTAAATCTGGAATTAGAAAAAAATTTGGACTATATGGCTGTGACAGAAATGAGAAATAAAGAACATTGTTTGAGATTCCGTGCAATCCCTGAGGAAACAGGTGAAGACATCAGAGATAAAATTGTTAATGCTTTAGTAAAATTTCTGGATTTGAATGAAGATCGGATGAAATTTGAAATAGACAAAGTTTATAGAATTAATTCCAGATATGCAACAATGAAAAAAATTCCAAGAGATGTGCTTGTTCACTTTATAAAGAAGACGACCAGATATATGGTATTACAGCAACACTTTAAAAATACCTTTAAAATTGATGGTAAGGAAATACTGGTGATGAAAGAAATTCCTATTAGACTTTTACGTAAGAGAAAAGAATATGCTTTCTTTACAGAAAAACTTAAGCAATGCAAAATTCAATTTAGATGGGATGTTCCAGAAGGAGTGATCTTTACATTCAGACAACAGAAATATAGATTGAATACTGTTCAAAAAGCAAGGGACTTCTTGAGAAAAGCTTCAAAAGACATGGAAGAAGATAAACTCAAAGATATGGATATAATTCCTGGGAAACAAAGTCAACAAGAACATGCAGAGGAGGGGAAGGAAGATGATGGATTAAAAGGAGCATCAGGCACATTTTAAAATACACGCTTAAAGATGGATTACAAATATCTAACTTGGAATATAAATGGAGCCAACACGGCGCAGAAGAGAAAGAAAGTGTTTCATTATTTGAAAAAATTAAAATTGGATATAATTTGTTTACAAGAAACTCATATTAAGAAGAAAGATTCCAAATATTTGATTTGTAAAAATTTGGGTGAAGAATTTATTTCGGCTGGACCAAAAAAAAAAAAATGGAGTTGTTCTTTACATTAACCCACAATTGCTTCCTAAATTGGTATTACTGGATGATAGTGGTAGATTTGTGGGGGTTGAAATTACTTTACAGGGTACAAACATTTTGATAGTGGGTATTTATGCCCCCAATGAAGATAAAACAAGGTTTTACACAGGACTTATGGAAAAATTGTCAGAGTTTTCATATGATCATTGGTGCGTTATGGGTGATTGGAATGGGGTAATCTCACCAAAAATTGATAGACTTTCTGAAAAAAATATTAAAGAGACACAGGGTAAATTACCGAAGATTTGCTTTGAACTGATGGAACATTTAGAATTGGTGGATACCTGGAGATATATAAATGATAACGCAAAGGAATTTACTTATTTTTCAGAAAGACACAAAACATTCCTGAGGATTGATATGATTTGGATGTCTAAAATTCTAGCAAAGGATATTTTTAAAATGGATATATTACCAAAAACGTTTTCGGACCACAATCCTGTGATATTAACTTTAAAAAAAAAAATCTTGGATTTAGATGGAGACTAAATGAATCTTTATTACAGAATGACAAAGTAGTACAAGAATGTAAGAAGAAATTAAAAGAGTTTTTTGAACATAATTTATATAAAGGAACAAATGAAAATATTGTTTGGGATACAAGTAAGGCATTTATGAGGGGATATTTTATTAAATGTAACTCTGAATTAAAAAAAAAGAAACAACAGAAAATGCAATTAATTTTGGAAGAAATAAAACAAAAAGAGGAAGAATTGAAAAAGAATCCAACTAAAGTTTCTATTGTAAATCAAATTAAAATGTTACAGAAGCAAGTATCAATGCTGACAGTTAGAGAAATTGAAAGGAAACTAAATTTTGCTAAACAAAGGACTTTTGAATTTGCAAATAAACCAGGGAAATGGTTAGCATATAAATTAAGAAAAGAACGTCAAAAAAATATTATTTTAAAGATACAAGAAGGAGATGAGACACTGATAGATAATGTAAAAATCAAAAAGATTTTTCATCAATATTATTCAACATTGTACAAGTGTCAGGAAATTCCATCTGAAAAAATAGAAGAGTATATATCTAAACAGAATTTGCCTAAAATTACAGACTTTCAGAGACAAGCTATTAATGGCCCTATTACGTCAAGAGAGATATCTGAAGCTATAAACAAAATTAAATTAGGAAAGGCGCCAGGACCAGATGGGTTATCTGCAATGTATTATAAATGTTTGGAGGAAGAACTCTTGCTACCTTTACAGTCTACAATGAATTTTATTCTGCAAGAGGGAAAGATACCGGATAGTTGGAAAAATGCTAATATAACATTAATACCTAAAGAGGAGCAAGATTTAACTAAAACAAAAAATTATCGGCCAATATCTCTATTGAATAATGACTATAAAATTTTTACAATGATCTTGGCAGAAAGATTGAAAATAATATTGCAACAATTTATCCAGGAAGATCAATCAGGGTTTTTACCTAAAAGACAATTACGTGACAACGTCAGGAATGTCTTGAATGTGTTGGAATATTTAGAACAACGAAATGATAAACAAGCAGCTTTGATTTTTTTAGATGCTGAAAAAGCATTTGATAATTTGAATTGGAAATTTATGTTTCAGGTTTTGGAGCAAATGGATTTTGGAGACAATTTTATAAAATGGATTAGATCGATTTATACATCTCAGAAGGCTCAGATAATTGTTAACGGAGATTTAACGGATTCATGTGAAATACAAAAGGGTACAAGACAGGGATGTCCATTATCTCCCCTTTTATTTATTCTGGTCTTAGAAGTGCTGCTTAGAGATATAAGGCAAGATAAAAGGATTTCGGGATTAAAGATAAAAAAAGAAGAATATAAATTGAGAGCATTTGCTGATGATTTGATAATTGTACTAGAAAACCCTTTGGAAGGAATTAATGTATTGATGGACAAATTAAAAGAATTTGGACCGTTAGCAGGATTTAAGATCAACAATCAAAAAACAAAGATGTTGGTGAAAAATTTAACTTTAAGGGAACAGAAAGAGTTAATGGACAAGACAGATTTTACAATAGAGAAAAAGTTGAAATATTTAGGTATCATTATGACAAATAAAAATTCAAAGTTGTTTCATAATAATTATGAAAAATTATGGACAGAGATTAAGAAAGATTTGCTAAAATGGGATAAACTACAATTGTCATTAATGGGAAGAATATCTGTGATAAAAATGAATGTATTACCGAGAATGATGTTTTTGTTTCAAACAATACCTGTAATATCCTCTGATTTACCTTTTAAACAATGGCAAAAAAAATCTCTAAATTTGTATGGCAAGGAAAAAAACCAAGAGTTAAATTTAAACTACTACAAAATGCCAAAGAAAGAGGAGGACTGGGATTACCAAATCTGAGACTTTATTTTGCTGCCTGCTGTCTAGTCTGGATAAAGGAATGGATCTTATTGAGGAATAAAAGACTATTGGATTTGGAGGGCCATAATTTGAAGTGGGGATGGCATGGATATCTATGGTATGACAAAGTAAAAGTAAATGTAGACTTTAACAATCATTTTATAAGACGTCCTCTGTTGAAAATATGGAATAGATATAAACCAAGGTTTTATTCGAAAATACCATTATGTGTCTCAAGTCAAGAAGCGTTTTACAGAAGAGAAATGGCTGGAAAAGAGAAATGGTTAACTTATCAAGAACTATTAGAAAATGTACATGGAGAATATATAATGAAAGAGAGAGAACAACTGACAAAGGAAGGATATAGTTTTCAATGGTTTGCCTATTTACAATTGTTAGAAAGATATAAAATAGATAAGAAAATGTATGGGTTTGAAATAAGTAAATCTGATTTTGAAATAGGATTGTGTACAAATGATGAAAATATAATTGCGAAAATGTATAAACTCTTACTGAAAATGGATATGGAGGAAGAACAAGTAAAAGAGTGTATGGTAAAGTGGGCAAAAATTTTTGGTTACAAATGGATCAATGGGAAAATATGTGGAAAAAAGGCTTGAGATTTACACTATGCTATAATCTTAAAGAAAATTTCTATAAAATGATGTACCGTTGGTACATGACTCCAGAAAAGTTGTCAAAAATGTATAGTAATGTTTCTAATGTTTGTTGGAAATGTAAACAACAAGAAGGATCATTTTATCATATGTGGTGGCTGTGTAAAAAGGCAAAATCATTTTGGGCACAGATAGGTAGGAAGATGCAAAAAATTCTAAAGATAAATATTCAGTCAAAACCAGAATTTTTTTTATTGGGTTTTATGGATAAACAAATAGAAAAGAAATATGGAAGAATAATATTATATATGATTACGGCAGCAAGATTATTATATGCACAAAAGTGGAAAATGGAATCAACACCAACAACAGAAGAATGGCTATTGAAATTAATGGACTTAGTAGAAATGGATAAATTGACATGTCTACTTAGAGAAAAATCGACAGATACATTTCTTAAGGAATGGAAGCCTCTGTTAGACTTTTTGTTGAAAGATCCAAATAAAATGATGATATTGGGATTTGACGATTAACTAAGACAGCCTATGGAGAAAAGTGATCCTGTATGTATACATTAAGGGACAGGTTTGATGTATATTATATACTTATAGCTGATCTGCGACAAATCGGAAGTCAACTATTTTTTTTTGTATTGTTATTTTTTTTGACTTTGTTTTGTTTGTCTTTTGAAAAATTTGAATAAAAATTATTAAAAAAAAAAAGAAACAGTTATGATTGACTGCAAAAACTTGATCCCTGTTAGTACTAGCATGCAGCCTTGATTCCATACAAGGGATGTTCATTGGCTGTGTGTGTACCCTGAATTACAAAGTGAATTGGAGTGATTCATGGAAGGTTCTTATGTTTCTGAGTTAGAGCTCACCATTAAGAAGGCATTTTACCATGCATCAGGGACTCCCTAAGCTTCCTAGTGGCTCTGTGGCTTCCATTAACAAAAACATGCATGGCCATTTCCCTCTTCCCCCTCTAAGAAATGCAACCACGCTGACTGGGGAAACACCTAGAATTTGAGAGGAGGGGATTTTTCATTTTAACAGACAGGTTTATCTTTTAATCACAGTTAGTTATTTTCCTAGGGCACTCAAATCACAGAGATTTGGGGGAGTCATTAAAAACTGTGTTTGGTTTTCAAGTGGATTTATCCCATTCCCTATACAAGTCAAAGTAGAGATCTTCATAACATTCCCCAACAATGATCCCTGATGTAAAGAGTTTGCCCAGTCTTTCCTGGGGATTTATGCTACTTTCTACCATCTTCCCCTATGCAAGTAAATAGAGAAACTTCTCTTTTCCAGAGAGAAGAGGCTGTATCTCCAGAAATCCATTGGGAGGGGGACCAGAAGCCCACCAACGCCTACCACCCACTCTTGGGATAACAGGGTTCTTGCTTGGAGGGTGACATTTTCCTCATCCTATTATTTCTTAAGGATCCATGGTTTTTTTGGCTCCTCCTCTCTCCTGTGGAAGACAAAATAGAGATCTCCATTTTATTCCTCAAAATATAAATATAAATCAGGCTTTCTCATGCTACTCCATTGACCTAACTTTAACCCCTTACTTGCTAAAATTTGATTTTCAGATTAAAATAATTCAGTTTGGCCATAGCATATTTATTGTCTGAAATAATGTGCAAGGCATCATTATACAATTGCTCTTCAATGCCCCCCTTTTTCCTTTTTTGTGCATTCTTACAAATGTGCCCAATGATAAATGGTAGTTCTTTACCGTTGAGGATCTTTCTTGGATAACACCTTGCATAGTGTTTTATACTTTCCTCTGGCCAGTATTTCCCTTGAAGTAGGACTGTTGGGACCAGTTCATACCAAACAGCCATTAGGTGGTGGCTGCTTTAAATTTACTTGCTGAATTTGCTAGCATCATGCCACTGCAAGAAGCCCATTTTCCGTGTGTGTTAGTGGACTAACCATTAGATATTTTCTCTGTGATACAAATCACTTACTTTATATTTGCATAGCACTTCCAAGTGTTCAAACCACTTCACACACACTATCCAGTTGTAATCCACATAGCAATCATATACAAATGGTGGACTGAGAAAGAGTGGCAGGCCTAAGGCCCCCTATTAAATTCATGGCAGAGGACAAATTTGAACCAGAGGCATCCTGAATCATAGCTCAGCCTCTTAGCTACTGTGCTACACAAGAACATTCCTCTCCTGACCTGTGTTATTTTGTGACTTTTTAAGTTTTACTATTCTTGTAGCACAATCCTTTGCATGCTTACCGAGAAGCATTTTATTCACTTTGCTCAGTATAATTAATCCGCAGATGCTATTTTGCAGAAGGAAATATGCATTTTTCAGGAACTGCTTATTCAATCTCTAAAATGGTTATAAACATTTCTAGCTTTTACATTCCGTAGATTACAGTAAGCATTGACACCACAATCCAGCAAAGAATGAAGCCCTTTAAACCAATGGACATAGCTCAATATACTCAGTTCTGAGTCCATACAAACTACTCTCACTCTTGTGTAGTTAGGCTGTATGTTTGATCCTGCTGAGTGGTGAATACTTTTTTACATGTCAGATGTTGGTAGAATGTGTGGTAGCATTGTTGTCTGAACATATTAGAAATGAGGAACCTGTGGCCCTCCAAATGTTGTTGACTACAACTCCCATCATCCCTGACCATTGGTTATGCTAGTTGAAGTTTATGGTTTATGGGAGTTTCAGGCCAACAACATCTTGAGAGCAATAGCTCTCTTCCTCCCCGCCCAGTATACACTTTCTGCATTGGATTGTGCACAGCTTGGAATAGTTACTTTTTTAAACTACAACTCCCATCAGCCCCAGCCAGCTTGGGCACTGGATTGGGCTGATGGGAGTTGTAGTTCAAAAAACTAACTTTTCTAAGCTCTGGGATTGTAGCCTGTCTAGGTAGGTTGCAGCTAGGGATGGGCAGCTCAATCTATTTGGGGTCGATGTAGGTTTCAAATATGTTTATTCATAAGTCTTGTCCATCCTGTTTTTGCATTAATCTGTGCATTTTTTAAAAAAGAAATCTATATAAAATATATATTTAAATACTATTTACATATATTCAGACATGCAATTTATGATAAAATACATATTTAAATACATATTGTATCTCAATGTACACCTTTCTAAACATATTTTATCCTAAAATATGCATTTGTTTTACACATTTTGGTACATTTTGGAACCAAGAGCTATTATTGTAAAATTCAGAGAAGTGAACAATCCAAAGGATGATGTTGTGATTCATGTATTGGTTTACCAGGTGTGGATTAGGTCAGTTCCTTTTAAAATGCAGACAGAACAAAATTATTCACCTAGTTGCAGTCCCTCAATATATAATATTTATTTTAAACATTTATATGCCACTTAGCATTAGAACATTTCAAAGCAGTGTACAGAATAGTAAAAAACCCCATACTTCCCCCCCTTTGTAATCTTGCCTAAGCAGTGGTCCCTTATTTCTATTCTTATGCTCAGTTTTAAACAATTGGTTAGCTAAGATGGTGAATTGTTTTGCTTGCAGAGCAAGAAAATCATAGCATCTCACTACCTCTACAAGCTGTTGGGCCCCCAGTGCTTGGCGGACATAAACTTCCCCTTTGGCAGTCATAAGTACTCATGGACCTTATGTTTTCCATCTCCCAGTGGCATCCGAGCAACAATTGGTGTGTGGCCAGGTGGAAAGAGAGTAGCAGCTCCAATACAGTGGCTGTCATTAGAAAGAAGAATGCTTGCCAACATCTGTCCCTGTGGTCCCTGGTACATCACATTTTCCTCTTAAAAACAGATATAAATGTAACAATTGTCTATTCTCTGTGGACAGTTATGAACTGTAATTGCAAGTTCCTATGCTTTGAAACTCACCTTTAAGGGGAAAAAAGTACCCTCCAACTGACAATGATTGCTGTCGCTGCTAAATAGTTCTATAATGCTGATCATGTGCTAGGGGTTCTATAAATATAGAAACATAGTAGTCTTGTCGAGAAGACTTGAAATGATGTTAAATGAATACAGAGATAAAAAAGTCAAAACTGATCATAAGTAATGGGGACAAGATAATCTTTATTACATTTTTATCACACAGTTCTTCCCAGAATCTTAAGGTGATGTATATGGTTTCCTCACTCCCACTTATCCTCGCAACAATCCCATGAGGTAGGTTAGGCTGAGAGGTAGGAGTCTGGCCTAGACTAGTAAGCTTTGTGGATGACTAGGGATTTGAATCCAGATCTCTGCAACCTACAACATAGTAGCTGTCACTATAGTGGTCTAAGTTCAACAGCTGGCTGTCAGTGTGTCATCCAATAAAGTCATCTAATGATGACACCAGAACAGCAAGTAGTGATACTGTGGAGGTGGCAGTGATGGCCACCAACTTGGATGGCTTTAAAAAAGCCTTATCCTCCATGAATTTGTCTAATCCTATCAATGGCTCATGCCATGATGGCTATGCTCTGCCACCATAGTCAGAGGTAGTATGCTTCTGAAAACCAGTTGCCAGAAGCTGCAGGAGGAGGGAGTACTCTTGCACTCAGGTCCTGCTTACAGGTTTCCCATGGGCATCTGGTTGGCCACTGTGAGAACAGAATGCTGGACTAGATGGGCCATTGGCCTGATCCAGCAGGCTGTTCTCATGTTCTTATGATATTAGAAAGGATTGGGTAAGCTTCCATCTCCAGTGTTGCACATCTGATGCCATACCATGCCACCCTCAACACTCCCTGTCCCCTGCCAGCCTGTAAGGCTCTTGCTGACCAGGTTCACCCTCTGCTGCTGGCACTCATCCCTGGTAGTAGCCATCTTAGCATCTCCCCATGTGTTGCCAATGTTGACAAATGCCCTTAACAATCTATAGTTCCCAGGATTCTTGGGGGAAGACCATGAGTGTTAAAGTCTATAAAAATGCTTTAAATATACGGTATGGATGGGGCCATAGAGAGAAAATACACTAAAGAGAGAGTACAAAGAAATAAAAGAAAGCACCAGCCCAGAAACACAGGAAAAAAGGGCCCACAGACAGACAGAAAGAAAACACCCACAGAGAGGAAGAGAAACACCCACAGAAAGACAGAGATTAATCTCCAGACAGAGAGAGAGAGCACAGACAGAAAAAAATACCACACACATTTACACAAAAAGCAAAAATACCTCAGGTAAGAGACTGAGAGACAGCACTCCTACAACTACTGACTTTTCAAAGGCATATGAGTAAAAGTTATGTATCTGGCACTTACCAGTGAACCCTGGCACAAAAACATAGATCAAACTATGGATTTTCATGATTTTTATATGGGATGCCAACAAATCCCCCATCAAATCACAGCACACATCTGCGAACACACAGGTGACCTATGATTTGATGGTGTTTTGTGTTGGAGATACCTTGTAAATATCATGAGGATCCATAATGATCCATGCCTCAGAACCATGTTTTTGTCCCATAGCAGTGCTGGCAAACACTGGACCTGTGGTTTTTAATGTGCAGTCTACCAGCTCCAATGTAAGTTTTAATCTGATGGTGGCTTTGGTGGGGACCCCATGTAAATTTCATGCAAATTCAACAGGATCTATTTTTGTTATTTGTTAGTTCTAACTTCTACCTTCCTGCAGCTTTGTGAATGGCAACACCCCCCATAACAGTCATTTTGTGGTGGCACCTATGACATGTTTGCAAAGTTCAATATGTGCCCAATATGTGTTGGGGATCTTTTAGGCTAAAGTGGATCTTGGAAGAGCAACTTGAGGGAGGGTAAATCAAAATGGGGTAGGCTGTAAAGACAGAGGAGCAGCATGGGAGATGTTAACAACATTAGGGTTAAGATTTGGGTTGGATGGCAAAGGACTGATTCCTATCTGCTGATATCCCGCAAACAGTGTGTACCTATAGCATAATCTGCATGGAGGAAGTCTCTATGAGCCAATGGGCCCTCACAGCTCTTTGATAGCCATCCAACAAACAAAGCAGGTAAAAGAAAATTGAGGTGCTGAGTTGCTGTAAATCACTGCCAAGCTAAGAAGCTCTGTGGTTCTGTAGGCTCTTCTGTTACCTCCTCCATGTGGCTGTTGGGCTGCTCAGCACAAACTCTCCAAATGGCTTACAAAAGCTCTCCAAAAAATCAAACACATTAAAAAATTTGACATGTATGAACTGGGCTATAAGAAATAGCCTCCAGTTCAGTGCCTCCCCTCCCCACCTGCTGCTCCCTGCCTTTTTACTTGCAAGTAATCTAGGTAGTGGTGGTACTGGCCGTCAACTGGCCGCCATGGTCTCCTACTGGGAGGAAGGGCAGGATATAAATCAAACAAGAAAGAAAGAAAGAAACTTCATCCTCCTGACTCTCAGTGTTGCCATTACAGAACTCAGCAGGGAGGAAGAGGATGCAGACAAAACTAGGGTTAGTCGGCTCTGCCTTCATCTACTGTTGGCTTCTCTGCCTTCTGCCCCTTCTGAAAATGTCTAGTGCATACAGAAATAAATATGCCACCTGCAGTCTTCTCTGTTCTAAAATAGGCTTTAGAAATTACAATTGATCAAAGCAACAATATCAAGGGAGCTGTGATGCTGTGGGCCCACTCTCAATGCATTTGGTAGCACAAATTCACATCTCTGTCACTGCCTGGATCCTCTGTGAAAGGCTTCAGAAAAAAAATTGCACACCATTCTTGGACCACTTTCAGTATCTCCAAATATCAGTAGTGTCGGCAAAAGAGGAAACTTTACTCAGTGCTAGGGTTGCCAGGTTCATGGCCTGAGACGGATTCTGTATCTTTACAAGAAGAGAAAGTCAGCCAAGTGCAGGTGTTCTTGCAATACTGTGATGAGAAAAACCACAAGGTGGAATTCTCTCTTCCCCCTGCACACCCTAAAGATACAGGATCAGTCCCAGGCCTGAACCTGGCAACCCTACTCAGCACTGTTGACCTCCATATAGCAAAGGGGATTTGTTCCACTAGTAAAACGGAACACCAGTTTGTCAGAAATGCTTGTCTGAAAAGTATATTCAAAGAAATCCAGTTAATTTGGTGGCATGGATTGCATGGTTTCTTTTTTTTTTAAGCTGTTGGAAGACATACTGCTTTCCCCCATCATTCTCATGGTGTTTTTGAATTTGTTCAGAATTTTGGTGGGCGCAGGGTAGACTTTATTTTTTCATTGTGAGGTGTCTGTGGGTTGCGTGTTTCCCTCCTCCATTAAACATTTCTTCAGCACTATGTGCTTCCCAGTCTCAAATAGGACCATAGCTCACTGGTGTTAAAATTAGCAGAGTTTAGCTTAGTGTAGCTTGCTCAGCGTTTCTGTGCAGAGCGAGTGTTACCTGAGAGAAAGCAAGCTTTTACCTTGCTTTGAATCACTGAGACTTTAGACTTATCTCATAATAAGAAAAGGCTACTTTATTAAAATAAATGCATATATGATAGGAAAGGCTTTAGTTCTTGCTAACTAAGTTGGAGGTGTGATGGCCAGGCTTAGTCCTCAGCAGTGCCTCATGCTTCAGGACAGAGGCACAAAGATAAGGATGTCTGCTGTCCCTCAGCTGGTCTGAGAAGAGGGAGGAAGAAGAGTTTGGAAGTGAGGTCAGCTCCCTGAGAGTATCAGTTTACAATGGAAGGAAGACAGGTAGAGGGACCAGCTAAGGATAGGCAGCCTAGCCAGCTGTGAATCAATATTTCCCCTCAGGTATGCAAAGAGAACCCAATAGGAGTTGTTATTGTCACACTTCCAACAAGTGATAGTTCATCCAATTTCCATGAATAAGGTTCCAGGTTCAATTCCTGGCATCTCTAGTTAAGGGCTGGGAAACACTATTGCCTGAAATCCTGAAGAGCCAGTGTCAGTCACTGCAGACCATACTGAGCTGGATGGATCCAAGGTCTGTCTCAGAGAAGGCAGCTTCCAATGTCCCTATGACCCATGGGAGGAGTTACCTCATGGTGACTTCCCTTGAGGTTTAGCTGAAGCAGGGGAAGCAAACAAGGCTGGCAGCCAAATGCCTGAGACTAGTGGGCTTGTACGTATTTATTTTATTTATT
Source organism: Rhineura floridana (assembly GCF_030035675.1). Lineage (NCBI taxonomy): Eukaryota > Metazoa > Chordata > Lepidosauria > Squamata > Rhineuridae > Rhineura > Rhineura floridana. Next base: position 85,561,719 of record NC_084488.1, read on the forward strand.
ATTTGATTTATATCCTGCCCTTCCTCTCAACAGGAGCCCAGGGTGGCAAACAAAAGCACTAAAAACACTTTAAAATATCATAAAAACAGACTTTAAAATACATTAAAACAAAACATCTTTAAAAACATTTTTTTTAAAAAAGCTTTCAAGACATCTTTTTTTAAAAAAAACAGGTTTAAAAACATATTAAAAAGCAATTCCAACACAGACACAGATTGGGATAAGGTCTCAACTTAAAAGGCTTGTTGAAAGAGGAAGCTCTTCAATAGGTGTCAAAAAGATAACAGAGATGGCGCCTGTTTAATAATTAAGGAGAGGGAATTCCACAAGGTAGGTGCCACCATACTAAAGGTCCATTTCCTACGTTGTGTGGAATGGACCTCCTGATAAGATAGTATCTGCAGGAGGCCCTCACCTGCAGAGCGCAGTGATTGGCTGGGTATATAAAGGGTAATACGATCTTTCAGGTATCCTGGTCCCAAGCTGTATAGGGCTTTGTACACCAAACGTAGAACCTTGAACTTGTCCTTAGATTCTAGACGTCAAAGAATGCATCTGGACATAAAGTGTAGAGGGGTGGGGGGTTGCTGGCTCCACCCCCAATCACACATTAACACTTCCTAGAGAGAAGCAAAAGAATATTAGGGAGAAATAGGGAGAAACTTCACTCTTGATCACCCTATCAAAAGACTGCTCTGGAAGCTCGTTAAAAATATTTTTAGGGCTGTGTTCTGTGAATTTGTCCTCTTTGGAGGCATTTGGGCCTCATGCGTGTCAGGGCAGACAGACACGGATCACTACAGGTCAGGTTGGGTGACCCACAGCAATCCATGGATGTCAGGGAGCAGGGCGTAGGGCAGGAAGAAGAGGCAGGTAGAGCAGAATACAAAGCCAAGACCTACCTTGGATCCCTGGCTGTGTCGTTCTGGAGAAGGTAGGCCTAGCTTACTGCCTGCCTGCCACCCCCCACCCCATCCCCCAAGCAGGATCAATCCCTTGGTGATTTGCAGGGTAAGAAGGATGCTGTGCAAATGGCTTTCCTAAAGGAAAGTCACTTGCTCAGCATCACTAACCCAGAATCGTCCCCCACTGATCAACTGTTCAGTGGAGGGGTGGATTCTGCATGATGTGGGGGATGCTCTGCAGACAGCTTTCATTTAGGAAAGCCATTTACAGAGCATCACCAGTGCAGGATTGCCCCCTCTGCTGATCAGCTGTTCAGTGGAGGGGGTGATTCTGCAGGGTGCTGCAATGCCTCCTCCCCAATGCCTCCACTGGGACATTGATTGTGGGGGGAGGCATCACAGCACCCTGTAGAATTGATCCCTGTCTTGGTTGTGTGGAGGAGAAAGAGACGCAAGGTCTCTTTTCCACCCATCTCCCTGCTACATGTTTAATCAGGATTTTAAAACCCTAATTAAACAGTAGCCCTGCCCCCGAAATTATTCGGGAGTAAATCTAAGGTGGGGCAACGGATGGTCCTGAGGACACCCCAGGGCAGGTTGGCCTGAAGATTCCCCCTGAATCGCAGCCACAGGGCAGGTAGGGGGAGCTGTGCACAGCCCTAAATATTTTAATCCATTCTCTTGTGATAGCCAAAGTGTATATTGGATGTGCCAGCTAGATGTTCCATTATCCATTATCCCCAGTAGTGAATCTAAAAAAGACTTATTGAGAAAGCTGTATGTGCCATTGAATTATAGAAAAATCTTGGTGAACCAAACAAATTCTTCTTAAGGATTGGCAATCATTCTATGATTTTCTTTCTTTCTTTCTTTCTTTCTTTCTTTCTTTCTTTCTTTCTTTCTTTCTTTCTTTCTTTCTTTCTTTCTTTCTTTCTTTCTTTCTTTCTTTCTTTCTTTCTTTCTTTCTTTCTTTCTTTCTTTTTTCTTTCTGTTGCTGGATCACATAGGACTGAAGACCCAGCTCTATACAAGAACCATTCTTTATTTCTCTGTAACCCATAAGCTGAAGCACCTTGGACAGCTCCATGAGAGTTTAGACTAAAAGCCTGAGTGGATTTCACTGACCCACTGACATGGAGCTATCAGCTGCTCCATGTGCAAGCTTCAGCCTCTCCAACAGTGACCCTGCTATGCAAGTTCCACTTCATACCTTCACACATCCAGCTGAACACACTTAGAAGGCCCCTCCCCATGATCAGGAACCCTATTTGGGACTTCTGTATGCAAGTCATATCCTTTACCATTGAGCCTCAGTCCTTCCCATATTTCACTATCCATCAGTTGGAGGGTGATAAGAATGGTGATGGGAGGAGGCAGGCAGAGCTAGCATGCTTGTCTATACTGCCTCCACTCCTCACATGTTTACTTATAATGCCTGAAGAGGGCTTGTGTGACTTATTTCTGGAATATCTTTCTGACATCTGTAACTAGGAATGTGCTAGGATTCTGACCAATTTGGATTTGGTACCAAATTTTCCAGTATGGTGTAGTGATTAGAGTGTTGGACTTGGACCTGGGAGATCAGAGTTCAAATCCCCACTTGGCCATGAAGCTTGTTGGGTGACCTGGGCCAGTCACTGTCTCTCAGACTAACCTACCTCACAGGGTTATTGTGAGGATAAAATCAGGAGGAGGAGAACCATGTTTGTACGTGACCTTGCGCTCCTTGGAGGAAAGGTGGGCTATAATAATAATAATAATAATAATAAAATTCACTTATTCTGTATAATTGAGGATGGGATTTTTATGTAGCAATTTTTCATGGCTATTTTCAAAAATCGATTTTTTTTAGAAAAAAACCCTCCTCTAAAATATTTATATTAAGAATGATATTTTAGTAATATTTACTTTGATTTATCAGTATTTCCTTTCAAAATATCAATTTTCCTTTAAAATTCTGTGATGTTTCCTTTAAAATATTATCAAAGCAGAAAAATGGATTGGTAAAAAGCAGCAGCTAGCAGACAAAGAACCAACTCGAATTGATACTGGCCTGTTAGGTTGACAGAATGCTTTCAATCTGGCACTGGCCAATGGATCCCATTCCTATCTGTAATAGAGGTATAACTAGAGATAATTTGGCTCACCATGGATACTTAATAGTTCTGAATGATTTTTGCATGAAGACCAGAGTTATGAGTTTATTTAAATCCATTTGCAAGTTGCTCTATTTCTAAAAAAGGTAAAGGTGTCCCTGTTGACCATTGAACCGCACTGTCACTGAGTTTGTTTTCCATCAAGTCTGAAAAACTGTAGCTAGGGGGAGTTATGTCTTTGCCCAGTCTGGGAACGGACAGCCAAGGCCGTTGCTATGGTAACGATCGCGATAGACTGGGAAAAGTTCTAGCAGCTATCTGTGTTAAGCTGAGTCTTCTGTGTATTGCCTCTGAACTGAGAGGTTGTCTTCTGTGTTTACCTTTGGAGAGAGATGTACCAGAAGGGGGGTGTTGAAGAAACTCTACATGTATTTACTCTTAAGCCTTTGGCCGTAATGTCTTAATAAAGACTCTTAACATGATGTAATGCTCTGAAGAAGTTTCTTGCTCAACTTAACTCCAACGTAATGTATGCTGTTTCACGCAACAACGCACACACGTCAACAGTCCCCGCACTTGTAGTGCGAGTCATTTCCAACTCTTAGGATGATGTCTTGTGACATTTACTAGGCAGAGCATATATATGGGGTGGGATTGCCAGTTCCATCCCCGGCCTTTCTTTACCCCAGCATATGCCGGGTACTCATTTTACCGACCACAGATGGATGGAAGGCTGAGTGGACCTTGACCCCTTTTACTGGAGATTCGACTTCCTCCTTTCATTGGAATCAAACTCCAGCTGTGAGCAGAGCTTCGGCTGTGTTACTGCCGCTTCTAAAAGGTCAAAAAAGGGGACATTAGGTTATGAAAACAGCATAAAATGTAAAACAGTAGAGAAGTCATTTAAATAAAATTTGATGCTGTTCAAACTTGTTCAATATAAATTCAGCCATCCTAAAGATGAATAATGACACATCTTTCAGACTACACAAGAAGGTCCCTCAGGAACACCCATATCTCTGGCTATTATGTGGTGTAAAATTATAACCACAGGAAAAGCTTGTAAAATACACTCTTTTTTGGCAGGTTAATTGGAGACTAAGCCATTTAATTTTGATATGAACTACGGCTGATCTTTGGGCTTCAGCCAAGTAATGTGTATAAAAATGCATATATTAGGGAAAAGTGTGCATAGAAATGCATATATTAGTGCAAATAACATACACAAACGTACTATGTTAGGGGAAATTACTGTGCAAAATTTGTATATTAGGCAAAATCACATACCAACACATGTATATTATGAGAAACCTACATGAAAATGTTGCTGAATTTTCATGAGGAATTTTTTAAAATTGCAAACTGATGTGGAAATGTGGAGAACTGAATTTAAAATTTGTAAAAAATGACAACCTGAGAAAAACCCAAATTCACATTATTTGCCTATCTCTACACAGGTGGTCTTTCTTTCTTTCCCATTATAACCTCCTGGCTTGGCCAGTGCCTTCATTAGCACAGCAATATGAGTGGAACTCAACCAACCTTCCTCCCTCCCATCCTTCCAGATTTGCCCACACTAACACAATGATACTAGTGTAGGCATGCCAGTGTTCATCATAACACCACTCTTAATAAGCAAGCAAGAACGAAGGCAGTGACCAGAGCTCCCCTCCTCCTGCTGTGCTGCTGAACTCACAGAGCCGGTGGCTTTTAAATGTTCAAAAAAAAAAAAAAGGGAAAAGCCTGTTTTGGTAGCAGAATGGTAAAAGGGAAGGAGACGCCTTCAACCTCCAACCATTTCAGGGGCCACATAGGAATATAGGAAGCTGTCTTATATCGAGTCAGACCCTTGGTCCATATAGCTCAGTATTTTCTATACCAGTTGTCTTCAGCCATTTCAAACCTGGGACCCAACTTTAACCAAAACATGTATTTGGAGTCTCATAAAATTTTTAGGCTTTTGATTTCAACTGCCATTATGGGTAGTGCAGGACACTGGTCTGATCCTAAAGAGGTCTTCTCGTGTGGATGTCATTTGGGGGTTTACACCTTTTTAAAGGGGTGGTTTCCCCCAGTAAGTACTTAATAATTTTCTGAAATCCCCCGTCAGTGCTTTTTTTGTGGCGGTACTCATCAGCTATGGAGTGACATCGCCTCTTTTTTTCTTTTTCTTTTTTGCTGCCTCTGGCAGCCATTTTGTGCTGACACCCATGGCAGTTTTTTCAAGATATGAGTACCAGCACCTCATTTTTTTATTTTTTTAACAACAAAAAAATCACTGGCAGTAATTATCTTGTTGCAGAGTGGCAAAATTGGGAATGGAGAGACTGAGTGAGCCCTTATGTGTTTGAATCTTTGCTAAATATTCCACCTTCCCTGCAAATTAGTCAGACAGAGACTTTAAGCTTTAATAAGAAATAACTACTTTATTCTGGAAGTACATACTTGATAGGAAAGAGTTCTACATCTAGCTAACTAGCTAAGTTGGAGATGCAAACACTAAGCCTAGTGTTTGCCCTCATGCTTGGGGGAGAGGGAGAGACAAAGAGAATATGTCTGCTCTCCCTCTCAAGAGAAAGAAGGAAGGAGATGTGGTCAACACCCTATGCATGTCAGTCTAGCAGGAAGTGACAGTCAGCAGGAGATCAAAGGATAGGTATTAGCCTAGCAATCAGGAGGTCTCCTCTCTAGCTACCCTTTTTAACCCCATGCAGCTTCAACCCACAAGCTGGAGTTGAACTACATATTCCAACATATTTTACTTACAAGTTTAGAACCATGTTGCTCTTTTGAATGTGCAACAGGAATGGTGGTTCCTGTAAGAGAAGTGAAAATAATCCTCATGAAAGGTATGTGGAATGAACTGACACTTGCAAAAGGAGGAGAAAGCCCCAGTATCTTTCATTTGATGTCTCGGTGAGCCTCTAATTTTAATGAAATATGAATTGGAGGGTGAAGATGATGGCCAACATAGTGCCAACACACATATATTTGGCATTCTGTAGCAACCTTCAGTTACTGAAAAATGTGGATCTTTCCCTCCCCCTTTTCTTTATTTTGCGTGTGAGAGACTCTGTTTCTGCCTTCTTGTAATCCAGCTTTATTTATTGATCTCTCAGGCATGTGTAGGCTTCAGCAGCAAGTCTAATGCATGCAGGAGGCAACTTGACTATTATGAGATTTGGCTGATACAGAGTTGTGATTATAGTGCTTTGATACGTAGTTATTTGCTGCAGGCCTTGCCAGCAGGGAAAACTACTGAATGAACTTTCTTCCCACAGTTCTGTTTCCTACCTTAGCTGGCTCTCACTTAAGAACACTGTCTGAAATATAAATAAGTGATGACATGTGTGAGGACTCTCAGCATTACAGGTGAACAACATGGTGCAACTTTTTTAAAAACCAAAAACCAAGCTTGATACAATCTTTTCTCTCAGAGCCTTCACTTTGCCCTTTCCTGAAGAGATTCCCTCTCTCCTGACACCAGACAGAGGAGGGTGCAAGGAAGATCTCACAGCTGATCAGTTATAAGGGATAATTGGCCAAAAGGGCTGGCCCTGCTATCGGACAGGGCGAGGCAACTGATTTTGGGTATCATCAAATAGCAGCAAATTGTTTGTTATTTACAGTAAAATCCTATACATGTCTACACAGAAGGAAGTCCCACTGAGTTCAATGGGACTTACTTCCAGTAAGGTAGATGCAGGATTATAGCATCAATTTATTAATATTGAATTTTTATTGACAGGAAGAGGGAGAGGTGCTTATTATACAATTTTCCACCTTGGGTCCCAAAATAACTTGGGTGGCCTTGTATATTAGGCACCTTAACCTGGGGTGGCAGGGATGCTATTTGCTACTCTGCCTTGGGCAGCAAAATGTCTTGTGAAATGCACAACCACAGAGACATTAGGATAAATGCATTTTGCTAAATCTCCATTTACATTAACAGCCTTCTCTTCCCAGTAATAAAAAAATGTAATGGTTTCACTGAGTCTCCTTTGTTCCCCCATTCCTTGTTAAGTCTAAATTTGTTCTCAGAATGAACGCTCAGTGATGTACAGCTCCAATCTACTCTCTGTTTAGTGATGCAAAGCCTAAAAGTTCATTAACCTTCACTAAAGATACTGAAATATGTTATTGAGACAAAGGTAAGCCATCAAGTCCAGGTTAATGGTTTGGAAGACTGACATATACAGTCACTGACATTATCTCAAGGAAAATGAACTGTTGGCACTCGCCCTGTGCCACTAGTACTAGAAAGTTTTTTTTGGCATGTTGTTTATTAGTGGAGGAGAAAAATAGCACTATGGTGCCATTTGGATTGAGTTTATATAGAAATAATCCCCAGAGAAAGAAGAAAGGTTAAAAAAGACAAGTAGACCAATATATTAAGGGTGCTGAGCCTGTGTCTTTCAGTCTCTTACACATCACATTTTTAAGGTGTAGTTCTAATGATTGTAAGCAGAAGTGTAGTAGCAAATTCAGATATGAAGGGTCCCTTCATGGTAGTCATAGTCATGTCCCTTTTTTGCTGATGGGTTGAGAATGAGATCCTTGTTAATGCTTTCTTCCACAACAATAGACGTCCCTAAGAACCAATAAGCATGAAAGGAGAGAGCTACTGAGAAGAGTCTTCTCAGTTGTTAACTCACCTCCTTTCACTCTGATTGGCTCCAATCAGCAGGAAAGGACAAGGAAGCATGTTGGGAGACTCTTCTCAGTATCTAACACACGCCCCTTTCATGCTGATTGGTTCATAGGATGCTGGAGACATAGGGACCCTGCTGGGACCCTGCTCCCAAAAAGATAAGGGGTCTAAAAACCCCTGAGACCCCAGATGACTATGTCTACACCCTTGATTGTAAGTTGACTCTGGTGCATGAATGAGATAAAGCCTCTTCAGGCAATGCTTATACCAACTGATGAACTGATGAACATCAAATGGAGGAAGAAGTGAGGATAAGGGCACTCATCCCACCCTCTTTTTCACACTCCATGAGTTTGAAGGTGATTGTGTGCTATGGGGAGTCATGTAGGATCTCTGCATATTTTAGAAGCCTGGAAAATCAGGGGTTCCAAAATGTGTGGGGAGCTTACACGAGTAGAGCATGCTTCCCACTGCACCCAGTCACTCTCCAACGCAGGGACAATGACAAGGACAGCAATGGAGGTGGTGATGTTAATCATGTGGATAAAGGAATGACTGAAGATGGCTAGACAGCCAAGGTTAACCAGCTCTGTCTGTCAAGTGTACACTAAGGCTACATTCAGACATGATAGCCAGCTCTATGCATACTTACTTGTTAGCAAGTACTATTGAAATCAATAGGACATAGTTTTCAATCAGCATAGATAGGATCTGGTTGTTAAATATGGCTGGATCCAAAGTCCTCTTCTGCTTGCTAAAGGACTACTTCTGACTTACTGGAAGAGCATTGCATGAGAAAAGTGACCCCAAATCCATAATCATTTGTGCAGGTTCTTGGGGAAGACTTTGCTCAAGCTCATTCTCAAGACTTTTTTTATTATGATCCTTTAAGAGTCCATACACTACAGCTTCCCTTTTCCTTATTCACTGATTCTTATACTACCTGTTTTTAGACAGCTGCTGAAGAGCCATCTTTTAATATAAGCATTTGGTTAAATTTCTACCCCTTTATGCCATTATGCTGATGTTTTCAAGGATTTTATGGATTTGTTGATATATGGTTTTATGTACGTTTTGCATGTTTATATCTATGTATTCCACCTCAGGACCCGCATTCTGGATGAGAGGTGGATGATGATGATGACAGCCGCTTTGAGATCTTTCAGATAGTAAGCAGTCTATAAATGGAAATATAAATAAATAAATTTCTATAATGCAGACTACAGGGCTCCTTTGGGAGAAATGGTGGGATATGAATTTAATAAATAAAAAACAAATAAAACCCTTGATATATTGTACACTGTGAGAAATCATCTTAGCATTTGTGCAAAGCATTCATAGAACAGCTTTAATGCATTTTCTCTTTTGGATTCATTGTATTTTTGTTATCCAATGTAGCTATAGAAGGTCTTTGAACAGTCCAGTAGTTTGAATGGGCATGCATTTGAGTACCAAATTATGGGTTACACCCAATGTCACATGAGTGGACCTCTACTCATGTAGCAGGTCTTCCTTTTCCTCTGTCAGCTTCCGAGGGGTGATAGCTGGGACATAAGCTAATTAGCCGGCAGTTAGCTGGGTTGTAAATCTGCCAAGGCTAGGCAGATAACAGGAACAGGCCACGGGAAGGTCAGAGGAGAGGTTCCCAGCAATGTACCAACACAATGTTCCAAAAGAGCAGTAAGGGAAATCCAAGTCCAGTGAGGCAAGAGTTCAGTCCGAGGGTCTGGGTTCTGGAAGCTGTGTCTTGCATGGAGTTCACAACCAACGTTGTAGTCAGCAGCTAGCTGCAGTCAAGAACTGCCTCTTAAACCCCACTCTCTAGGACAGGTGCGGGTAATCAGCTTGTTATCTTAAATGGCCAGAGCGGGCGTTGTTGCAATACGTGCTGGCGTCTTAGCTCTGCAGGTGGGAGGGGAGCTTCCTGTTTACTCCCTGAATCTGACTGAGGGTCTTCAGCTGTGTCCTGGACACTCTCCAGCTGCAGAAGAACTATATTCTCAGGGATTCTTCTTGTTCCTTCTCCTGGGTCTGCTGCTGCTGCTGCCCTCCAATCTTCTTCCTCCTCCTCCGCTGAGGACTCATCCAAAGGGGGCATGACATCCTCTCAACTTGACTTCCACTGAAATAACTGGGACAAGTTAGTCATGTGTTAACTTAAGTCCCATTGACTTCATTGGGAACTAGGTGTAACTAATTTACCATCTCAATCTGGATATAACCCTATATCTAATTGCAACATTCATTAATCTATTTTTTAGAAAATATTGGTGAAATACAAAATGGTGATAAAGGTGAAGAGTAACCCCGGTGGGCAACAGCAGGGCATAACAGAGTGGTGCAGCCTCCTGCATGTTCTTAGCCTCATTCCATGTGCTGGCCAGGGCAAACATAAGAAGCTGCCATTGGTCCTCCTAGTTTGGTATTGCCTACACTGATTGGTAGATTCTCTCCAGGATTTCAGGCAGGGGATATTCCCAGCCCTACTTGAGATGACGAGGATTGTATCTGGGACCTTCTGCATGCAAAGCAGATGCTCTGCCACTGAGCTATGACCTTTTATGGGTTCAGGAAATGTCAGTATTTTTGCTATGCCTGCTTCAGGGTGGCAGGGCAGAGAGACCCAGATCAGGCCAGTGGATCCTTGGCCAGCCTAGCTTTAGCCTCTTACTATCCTTGAAATACCCTGCTTTGGGGTTATATGCTGGTGACTGCCATGGGGGATACCTTCCACTGCGGTAGCTTCCAATGTAGGCAGGTACAGCAGCTTGTCCAAACCAAGCATGGCGGCTTGGGAGTTTGGATTTCCTGGTAAGCTAATTTGGGGTGGGGAAGTGGAAACCATCATGTTTGCAATTTAAACCATATATAGATGCAGCCTTGCTACTTGTAATTCAGATGAAGAAAAATTGCTAATATGGAAAATGATTTTAACAACTCCAGCATGTGCAAATAATCATCCACCAATTTAACAACCTGCTCCCACATGAATAGGTGTAAATGAGTGGTTTTTTTTCAGATGTTTGGCAGTCATTTTAGGCAGAATGAACTGTGAGACATGAGAATAAATGACTTCATTTTTCAAGTTTTACTGGCTAATTAGAACATATTGTGGCTCAGGAGCAAGTTTAATCACTGAAGCAAAAATTCCCATACTATTCACACAATCTAACTTTTTGGGAGCACATTCCGCAGTTTAACTTTGGAGAACAATTTGTCTCATCTTGTTCAAAGTCCTTGTTTACTTAAATTGTTGTTGTTGTTTTGGAAGGAGGAGAACAGATTGCACTTGTCCAGAATATGGAACTTGAAAAGAGGGGGAAAATGCTGATCTTTACTCATGAGCCTAGGGGCCTTCTTCAACCAGGTTGCTGGCTTTGTCAGGTTCCTTTTCTAAGAAAAGGATGCCTTATTTGAACTGACTGTCTGCTCCTAAATGCAGGAACACATTTTTCTCCAGTGTGCTTTAATGCCTTGCCCTCAAACTTTTAGTGGGCTAGCATAACAAAGTTTCTATTAATAACAGATGCTTGCCCTTGTAATAATAAAGAGGTGGAGTCATGTTCTTTTTCCATGCGCTTTCTATCAAGGGGCTAGAGAAATTCTGATATATTCATTACACGATCCTTCCCAGAACAATCTTCAAAGTCCTTGTTGATCATTTTATTGGAGTGCTCTAATCTTTCCATTACAAAGCAAGCTGCAAAATTTCTAAACTTTACCATTTCTTTATTTGTAATGGGTCACATTCAATGTTAGTCTTACTCAAAACAGACCCACTGAAGTTAATAGACAGGACTAACATAGGTTTATTAATTTCAATGGTTCTACTCTGAGTAGGACTTAGTAGGCCATCCTTAAAATTGCAGGTTATCAGAATGAACACCTTCTTCCATACAGACCTGTCTGGTCAGTAAGAACATCAAAAGAGGCCCTCCTGGTCATGCCTCAGTCTGGAGATATTCATCTAGCAAAAACCATGAAGAGGTCATTTTCTGTGGCAGCACTAGGGTTGCTAGGTAAGAAGCATCCCAAACCCTGAGATGTTAGGGGCAGGACCTAGTGATGTCATGGGGGTGTGCCCCAGTGATGTCAAAGGGGCAGGCCCTAGTAATGTCATTAAGCATGATACATTAAGCATCAACCACAGTTGCTTGCAGCATACCACTCAAACAAACAAAAAAATCTCTGATTTTAAGATAGAAATCTTAGCTAATTGTTCCCAGGTCCAGATGAAGTGAATGAATCATTCTTTCTCACCTCCTTAAGGAGACTGGGTAGAGAACATTTAATCTAGCCTACTTGCTTCTGGCAAGAAGGATGTAAGTGCCCTCAGGCCAGTAGGAAGATGTGAGTCTAGTGTTGTGAAGATGCTAGATGGGAGTGCTTAGGAGTAAAGATGGATGACCCCGAAGGCTGTAATTCTAAACACACTTACTAAGGGACTAAGGCCCATAATACTCAACACTATTTACTTCTGAGTAGATATGGTTAGGATTGTGCTGTTGGTAAGGCTTGCCTAGCGATCCTCTGTAAAGACATCCATATCAAAGCAGGGTTGGCAACCCCTGGCCTGGAATGCCCTGCCTGCCTTTTAACACAGCTGTTCTTTACAGACTTGACTCATCACTGCAGAGAGACATGAATAAGAGTTAAGAAGATTCTCTACCCCTTCCTGCTTACTCTGTGGGCTGCTATAAACTCACTTTGACAGCCAACCGAATTCACGTGGTTTGGTCTACCTTCACAGTCAGTAGATTGGAAACAATAGGAATTGAAGCCACACTTCCAAGTATGTGAATTCTCTTTTACCACTATTGGGCAAGAAACAAACCATCATGCAAACAGCAAGGTGCATCATCAGTGGGTTTAAGGAAATTGAGCTGAATACATGGAACCACTGTTGTTGCTTCTATGGACGTAACGGAGTAAGGTCAGAGGTAAATGAAATGCAAATAGAAAAACAAAAGACAGTGATGATTTCCTAAATGCAATACTATACCAATCACAACAAGAAAACTCAGCATCTCACAACCAGTCAAGGATCCTAACCAAAAACCCAAACGAAAATTTCCCCTTATATAGCCAGTCGATCATTGTGCTCTGCAGGTGAGGGCCTCCTGCAGATACCATCTTATCCAGAGGTCCGTTCTGCACAACATAGGAAACAGACCTTTAGAGTGGCGGCACCTACCCTGTGGAATTTCCTCCCCTTAAATATTAGGCAGGTGCCGTCTCTGTTATCTTTTTGGCGCCTTTTGAAGACTTTCTCCTTTCAACCAGCCTTTTAAGTTGAGATCTATCCCAGTCTGCATCTGTGTTGGAATTGCTTTTTAATATGCTTTTTTTTAAAAAAAAAACAATATGTTTTAAACCTTTTTTAAAGATGTTTTTAAAGCCTTTAAAATGTTTTTAAGGTTGTTTTGTTCTGGTATATTTTAAGGTCTGTTTTTATGATGTTTTGATGTGTTTTTAGCACTTTTGTTTGCCGCCCTGGGCTCCTCTGGAAGGAAGGGCGGGATATAAATCAAATAATAAATAAATAAATAAATCCTGGCAGCAAGTCATCCAAGGTCACTGAAATCCCCATGCAGAACAACGTGACCCTGGAGGGGTTGCAGTTAGTGTAGAATGCTATGGCATGACTGCTGACAAGAGTGAGACCCTGTAGCACATAATATCTCTGCTCTGAAATCTACACTGGTTGCCAATTTGCTACCAGGTCAAGGTCAAGGTGTGATTTCCATGTTATGTGTGCCACATAGTATTTTCTTCTGCTCTTGCAGCACCTATGCCTTGGAACTCTCTGCCTATTGACAATAGGCAGGCACCTTTGTTGTACTCTTTTCGGCACCTGCTAAAAACATTTTTTGTTTAGGCAAGCCTACCCAGGCACGTAGAACCTATTATGATCTGTTTTTTTACTTATTATTTATTATTTTGAATGCTTTTAAATATCTGTCTGTTTTTGCCAATAATGTTATTGTTTTAATTCCTTCTGTAAACCACATTGCAATTTTTTACAATAAGCCGAAATATAAATGTTGTAAATAAAATATATAAATTTCAGAGTCACTGTGGCCCTTGGGCCTCTTTCCCTTTAGGAACAAAGGAATCTGCCTTATTCTGATTGAGGCCATTTGGTACCATACTGATGACATGGATTCGCATTGACCGCCAGGCAATAGTTTTTTCCAGAGATTGGATTTTGTACCTTTATACCTTTGCATGCACAGCATGTGCCCTATCTCTAAGCTACAACTCTTCCTCTGTTTAAAAATTATGTTTTAAAATTGTTCTTTTCAATTCTCTAATGAATGCATAGCATATCTAGGGAATATCCACACCATGCATTTAAAGCACATGCAACATACATTTGAAGCACATGAATCCCACCACAGAATCATGAGAATCATGAGTTTGTTAAGGGTGGTGGGAACTTTAACTGTGAGGGGAAACAACACTTCCCAGGATCCTTTTGGGGAAGTCATGCGCTTTAAATGTGAGTTGGATTTGCTTTAAATGTATTATGTGGATCCCTGTTACTTCATAAACTTTGCCTGCATAGAAATCATTTTAAATAATTTTTAAAATGGAAATAAGCTACAAAGTTTACTTGGTGACCATGGGTTATGCACCATCTCTCAGCCTAATCTGCCCGTCAGGGTGAAAACTGTTGGTGTGTGTGGAAATATTGCGTGTCCAGGACTTTACAATTGAAGAGCAAGACAAAGAACTTGGTTTAAGAGTCCTTTACTTCAGACATTAAGGCATACAGGCACTCAAGCGGTTTCGCTTTCCCTCCACAGAGCTGCTTTCTCCACCGAACACAAAATACTCACAGAAGTCCAAACCCCCACAGAAGCAGCTTCCCCCACAGAAGGCTGGCAAGACTGCCAAGCCTATATCTCTATCGGTTGCCTTGACAGCACCAGGTGTTGGCCTTGATGGCTGTGCCAAGGCTCTTTGCAAGACTCTGCAAGCAGCTTAACTCCTGCTTTGCTCTTTCTTGCTTTCAGGCTTGACGGAAACTCTAGTGCCAGTTATGCATATGGGCCAACAGAGGGAAACCATGACCACCCCAAGGAAGATGGGCACACTTAAAATGTAGAGGAAATGATAATGTACAACCATAGTGTGAAATCAGATACATATCGAGACATAGTATGAATAAATATTTATGTAAGCATGAAAGTCAAAGATGCTTATTATTTACACAACTGTAAAAATATTTATAGTGCAATCCCATGCATTTTTACTCAGAAGCAAGTCCCAATATATTAAATGGGGCTTACTCAAACAGGGAAGCGTGCACAGGACTGCAACCTCAAGTGATAAGGAACTTCACTCACCTAATCCAAAATTCAGAATCATGCCATTTTAAGCTGTTTTGCAACCGTTTTATACTTGTTTTATGGTTATTGGATTTCAAATGGATTTATTTCTTATTGTGAGCTGTCTTGGTTTCCAGTCACCAAACCTGGACTGCTGAAAAGACTCCATATACACACACAGTGGAGATTTAAAAATACATACACCCCTTTTCATTGTTAATTGCCAAAACCAGTTGGTCGTTGCAGAACTTTTTTTTTTAAAAAAAAATCAGTTGCCAGAAATTAGTTTCCTACCAAATAAAAGGAATGACTCCTTAGTAAGTCCTGCCTAATTGCTTTTTTAAAAAGGGCTTGAAGTGGGAGAGAAAGATTTACAACATAATCCTTTTCTATGTTCACTCAAAAGTCCCATTGATTTACAGCAAAATCCTAACCATGTCTACTCAAAAGTAAGTCCTACTGAATTTAATGGGGTTTACTTCAAGGTATGTGGGATTAGCATTATAGCTTTACACCCAGAAAAGTGAGTATAGGATTAAAGCTTCATATTGGGAAGGTTTTCAAAACAGGCTATGAATTAGACAAACTGCCCTCTTCAACAGTCCAGGAAAATTTAAACTTGTTTGACTCCTTATAATAAGAAAAGTATAACAAATTGTAATGGCACCATAAGCTACAGCATGTACACTTTTTCACATTTCTGTTCAAAAATTATTTGAAAGAGAAAATGTATAATATGCCATTTTTGCAAGTAACTAAAAAGAAACCCTGCATGTCCACTTTTATTATAATCTTAACTGAAATTGTTTACTTCGCATGCCTACTAAGATCCTGCTGGGATCTTCAGTTCTAGGTTTCATGCTATATTATTGTAGAGAGAAAGGCAATCTTGCTGCTCCCAAAAGTTATATGCTCTTTCAGCTTCTTATGTGCAGACAAGCAGGAAAAGTAAACTATTTTCAGGATTTGCAGTGGGTTCTAGCTATTGCCTGGATATCAGCAAATCTCTCATCAATCACAACATTGACTTCACTTATTGGCTTAAAACCTGAGCAGGTAGGGATTAGAGCAGCCAGCTTCTAAAAGAAGTTGTTGGGGGGTGGTTCACATTTTAGTGTATATCTCTTGAATCAGACCACCTAGCAACCTAATTTTTTTTAAATGAAAGCTAAGGGTCCGGAGACTGGGGTGACTTGGAGAGGACCCCCCAAAACCGGAGTCTCCAGGCAAAACCCAGAGATCTGGCAACCCTAGAAAGTAATCTGTCTACCATATTTTGCACCAGTAGCAATTTCCAAGTACTGTTCAAGGAAAGGCTCACAGAAAATATATGGCTATAATAATGGTGGGATACTTCCACTGAATTTATAAGCTGTCACTGATACAATTAATTATTATTTATCATTAAGCATTTTTCTCAGCTTCTGAACCGCCCCTTAATTTATATGTGATATGGTCACCATAAGATATTTTATATATCTAATTTCAAGACCAGGCTAATCAATCAAGAATATCTTTCTAATTATTGTTCTTTGAGCTGACTGTTTTCAAAAAGCTCCCATATGTCATTTTGATATGTAACTTGAGAGACGACATGTGTTTTCCAAACCAGGATATAACCAGGTTCCAGAAACTTGAAAGAGAAATGTGTATTTGTCTTCCTCTGCTAGGCAATGCTTTGAATAAAGCCAGCCAAGCTTAATTGAAAAGGGTAAGTTTGGAATAAGACTTAACTAAACACACAAGGAGGGGGGAGTGTGTATGAACACACTAACCCTGCCCCCATACAAATTGCCCTCCACCTATTCAAGGGCAAGTGTCTGCTGTGGGGAAGCAAAATCAGGGTTCCAAAATGCCCAGAAGCCTCCACAAGCGCAAGTGGCCTCCCTTGGTTCAGACAGTTGGCCTTTTAACACATAGGTGGTGTTTAATGCTACGCCTACTTAGACTACAACAACTAAAGTTAATAGACTTGACTAACTTATATGCAGGCATTTCAATGGGTCTGCTCATTAGGGTCTACTCATGAGTAGGACCTAGTTGACTATAACGCATGGAGGGTAACAGGGACAAGGAGGAGGGGACAGAGCTAGCATGCTTGTGCATGTTCTCTCTTCCTTGAGTATTTAGTTAAGCCCTATTCAGATAACTAAGCCTTTTACGTAGAGACCTTATCCCAGTCTGTATGTGTGTTGGAATTGCTTTTTAATATGTTTTTAAAGCTTGTTTAAAAAGATGTTTTTAAAGACTTTTTGTTTTAATATATTCTAAAATCTGTTTTTATGATTTTTTAGAGTGCTTTAGTGTTTTTGTTTGCTGCCCTGGGCTCTTACTGGGAGGAAGGACGGGATATAATAATAATAATAATAATAATAATAATAATAATAATAATAATAGTTTAAATAGGGCTACTGTCTGCATCCTTATATCTTTCTGTCAGGAGAGAGTGTGGCTATACACTGGGGAACTTCAAGACCATAGACAGTGTGAACATGTCAGCAGATTCTGCCATGTACTCCCATGTACTGACCATGGGAAACCCGCAAGCAGGACCTGAGTGCAAAGAGCACTCTCTCCTCCTGAAGTTTCCAGCAACTGGTATTTGAAAACATACTGCCTCTGACTATGGAGGAAGAGCAGAGTCATCATGGCTAGTATCCACTGATAGGTTTTTCCTCCATGGATTTGTCTAATATTCTTTTAAAGCCATCCAAGTTGATGGTCATCACTTCCTCTTTTGGGAGAAAATTTCATAGTTTAACTATGCAGTGTGAACAAGTACTTCCTTTAGTCTGCCCTGAATCTTCAACATTCAGCTTCATTAGATGTCCACGAGTTCTACTGGTATGAGAAAGAGAAAAAGCTTCTCTGTATCCACTCTATGCCATGCATAATTCTATAAACTTTAAACATGTTACCTGTGACTTACCTTTTCTCTAAACTAAAAAGCCCCCAATGCTGCACACTTTCCTCAAAGGGGAGTTGCTCCATCCCCTTGATCATTTTCATTGCCCTTTTCTGAAACTTTT
This sequence comes from Rhineura floridana, assembly GCF_030035675.1. Taxonomy (NCBI): domain Eukaryota; kingdom Metazoa; phylum Chordata; class Lepidosauria; order Squamata; family Rhineuridae; genus Rhineura; species Rhineura floridana. Next base: position 85,579,734 of record NC_084488.1, read on the forward strand.
CTGAAACAACACAATTTGGGTTGGTCTTTCACAGTTCAATCCACTTCCTGTCTAGCTTGGAATAATTTGGTAACGTGTCTCTGAGCATATGGTGAGTGGTGGGAGGGGAAGGAGGAGGAGGGGATTGGAAGGGGAAGGAGGGTGAAATAAGGGGGAGGGAAGGGGTAAGAGGGAGGGAATAGGAGGGGAGGGGAGGTTTGATCATTTGCATGCTTTTTGAGTTCAGTGGGATTTACTCCTGTGCAATCATGCTTAGGAAAGGTGAAACTGACCAGGGGGAGGGGAAGGGAGGGGAGGAGGAGGGCAGGAAGGAAGGGGAGGGAGGAAGGGGGAGGGGAGGAGAAGATTGGATGGGTGGGCACTGGGCAGAGGTGAAGCCCCTTTCCTCTCCAAAAGGAAAACATTGTGAACAGTATCATTTTTTTCAGCGTTTTCCACACCTTTTTACTCTAGAGCAGGCACATGTAGCCTCCCACCCAAATTTAAACCAAAGCTATCCATGGCCACATCAACACCAGACCTTTATTTCACTTTAGACAGTCATGGCTTCCTCACAGAATCCTGGGAAGTGTAGTTAGTGAAGGGTGCTGAGAGTTGCTAGGAGACGCCCTGTTTCCCTCACAGAGCTTCAATCAGAGTGGCTGATTGTTAAACTACTCCGGCAACTGGAGCTCTGTCAGTGGAATAGGAGTCTCCTGTCCGCAACCTTCACAAACTACACTTCCCAGGATTCTTTGGGGGAAGCCATGACTGTCTCAAGTGAAATAAAACTCTGGTGTGGGTGTGGCCCCCTGATTAGGCAAGCCAAGCAGCGTGTGTGTCTGGCTTTTAGAACACTGACAGCTGGTTCTTACTGAGCATGCCCGACATCATTCAGTTCAATGCTAAATTTCTTAAATTAATTAAAAATCATCTAGGCATTTTTTAACTTTTAAACTGCAGAAGATGAAGGTCAGAGTATGGGGCAAGGACAGTAATAGGATTACAGGTACTCTGTGAACATGGCTGATTTTTAATGAATTTCACCAAATTATGAGAACACCGGCAGAAAAGAGTCCAAAAGGGCTCTGGTTTTTTCGTCTCACTCTTTACACTTTGAACTCTCTATTCTCTCTGGCTGTTTTGTGTATTGCCATGAAAATTTACAGGGCTGTTAAGCAGGTGTTTCTGAGTTCAGGGCTATAAGTTTTGTAAGGTTTAGTTTTGAAATGAACTTATGGGAAGCATCAGAATGTCATGGGGGTATTTTCAATTTAACATTGCGGAATGTGAGAAATCCATGCTGACTATAGTATACAGACACTCTTGTGGCTGTATAGTAATGGCATTATGATATCGGCAGTTTTATTTTCAATGTCTTTCCTAATGGTCCCTAGCATGGAATTTGCTTCTTTCACAGCTGCCACACACTGGGTCGATATCTTCATCGTGCAATCCACTACAACCCCAAGGTCTCATTCCTGGTCAGTCACCACCAGTTCAGGCCCCATGAGCTTATATGTGAAATTAAGATTTTTTGCTCCTACATGTGTAACTTAACACTTGTTTACATTGAATTGCTCTGTATTTTCCTTGCGTGCGTTTGCCTGGTTGGACTGTGTCCTTGAACTGTAATAATACATCTTGCTGGCTTGGATGGAGGGCAGAGAGACATGTGTGTGTATGGGAACACACATGGCTTATGTATGGCTGGAATGTAGCCTACTGTGCAAAGATAAAAGTCACATCCATTGCTCTGACATTCTGGTGCTGCCTACTGTTGACATGCTGCCCCTGAAAGGTTGCCCATGAGGGAATGTAGCCCTTGGGTTGGAAAAGATTCTCCATCCCTGTTTGGCACTGATGGGCAGCACCTCTCCAGTGTTTCAGGCAGGGGTCCATATCTCCCAGCTCTAGCTTGAGATGATGGGGACTGAACCTGGCCATCTGCATGGAAAGCAAGTGTTCTACCACTGAGCTATGGCCCTTTGCCATGGTTTTATCTCAAGTAAATAACAGTGGTTAGAAAGTGATTCAAGGTAAATTGCAGCACAGAAGTGCAATAATTCCTAAGCCATACAACAAAACTTCCTAACTGCTAGAGCTGTACAACAATGGAACCAATTACCTAGAGAGGTGGTGGGCTCTCTGACACTGGAGGCATTCAAGAGGCAGCTGGACAGCCATCTGTCGGGAATGCTTTGATTTGGATTCCTGCATTGAGCAGGGGGTTGGACTTGATGGTCTTGTAGGCCCCTTCCAACTCTACTATTCTATGATTCTATGAATTCAACAACCATCAAGTAAAGGAGAAAACAAGCTGGGATTCCTTTGCATGTAAATAAGAGTTGCTGATTCAGGACAATGTATCTGAACCATCGAATTCTGAAACATTTTTTACAAATATAAACAAATCATTAATGTAGATCTCTGCTGCTGTTAGTGTGGTATGATCTCAGCTGGAAACTGATATCACTTCAGTTCTGAATTGTGAAAAGCAATTTAAGAGTATGACAGAATTCACTTACTTTGTCATCCTTTTGCTCTCCTCTCCCCACCCACCCCCGTATTTAGGTAGGGAAAATACAGCCCTGTATCTCAGTAATATGCAGGGACTGACTAGAGTAATTTTTGCATTCCAGCCAACTCTGTAAGTGAACAATGCAGAAACAAAATGGCTTCTTCCAAATTCATTATATGCCATATGCAGTTTATCACAATATTTGATTTTTCAGAACAAACAACTTGTGATTCTCTTTAGATGGAGCTAAGTCTTCAAGTGCAATCATTTTATATGAGTAAGCTTTTGAAATATGTGGATTTGTTCTTCAACAAGAGCCTTTATTATCTGTTTTTACACCTCAGTGGAAGTCTCCACAAGAAAATTGATTGCTTAATTGGTTTTACAGATCACAAATGTTCAGAAGAAAGGGTAACATTATTAAACCTTATTCATTGACATAACTCTTGGTACTGTTTGAATATTTGATTGATAGGAAATCAGGTGTTCATTTTCTGTCCTTTTAGTTTCACCAAAGTAATGGGCAGAGTGAGGCGAGGAGAGTCACAATGGCAATTTGATGAAGTAGATTTGAGAGTGCATGTCAAATCCTGTCATCTTTTTCTTTCCTCTAAATGTTTGATGTGCTGTCTATAATTATACTTGACGTCAGTTGGCAAAATCTTTGTGACTATCTAATATAATTCCTTATTATATTGTGAAAATGAAGGCTTTGAAGTGCTATCGCAGAAGTCACAGTGAGCCACTGTTTTTGACATTTATTGCAAAAAGAGAACTCACAGTGCATCTGGGCTATGAAAGCTAGCTTGATTCCTTTCTCATTACCCAAAATACACCCCCTAATTTGTATAATCTATCACTGCTTCAGGGCCAATTTATACATTCTGGGAAAGCGCGTGCGTGCTACAGCCTTTCTGGGAATGTACTACTTCAGATTACAGATGTTTGTACATGACAAAATGTTTCCCTGCTTTCAACAACTGCCTGTCCAGGGAAAGCTAGCATCTAAGGGAGAAGGGCTGTAGCCTAAACATCTTATTGACATGTTAATTTTCTGTGTGCAAGATGTTCTTTTTAGTGTGACATGTCCTCTCCTGTGTATTCTGACATGGTACAGTCTAGAAGGGCTGTATGTAGCCATTATAATGTCCCCATATGCCACTTTCTATGCTGTAAAATATGTTTTGGAAGGAATATACATATTTAGACTGCCAAAAGGAATGGATGGCATTCTAGGGATGGCTTCATAGTACCCAGGTTTCTTTCCAAAACACTTATATGATGCATGAAATAGAAGGATCCATAAAAAAACCCTACTTCCCTGTTTCCCTTATGCCTGGGTAGTTTTCTTAGACTGCAAACATATGCACAGAACTATATTGTTTATAGTACTTAGTAATTTTAGAGGCACTTTCTACTTCTTTTTATTTTAAAACTTCCCCAAATGCTACAGTGCATAGAGACCTGGTAGCAGCCCATATATCAAACTACAGCAGAGGAGGAGAGAAAAGAAATGTAGGCTGTTCCATGTGCATCTACATGTGATTTACACATGAACCCAAAACCATGCATGTGTGAGAAATGGATCTTTTTGTGTGAATAAAATGTGCACTTTTCTGAAAATGTGCCTAACGGTTCTAAATGCAGACATTCACAACCACAACACAGACAATTCAAAATGGGATTTTTATTGCAGCGGGGTTGGAAAAATGAGATTTTAATCACTACATTCTAAAAAATGCAATGCTATACATTCTTTTATATAAAGAAATAAAAGTCTCTTTAAAGTGGAAAACAAAGTGGTGGAGCTTAACCCTTTGTTATGAAAACCCCAAGAAAATAGATAAAGGCTGCTTTCACCCTGTACTTTATTCCATTATTCTGACAATTTCTTACCTGGTAATTTGTGCATTATATTTGACCTTTCATACAATGTAAAAGCTAGTTCTGGAAATCTAGTGGAACATAGTGGAGTTTAGTACTAATTTTCATGATAAATAATACCAGAAATAGTCTGTTTGCAAGCCTGGGAACCCAGAAGATCACGGGAGCTGTGCACTAGCTGCAGCCACTCACAGGCATCCCAGAATGCAATATGTTTGCGCCCTTTAGGTGTGCACCCATTTTTTTGCCTGATGAAAATTGTACCAGTATTCCAGTGTAGGTGCAGGTAGCAGCTTTCCTTCCTCCTTTTCCCACACCTCCCTCCCCTGTGTCCAGACTCTCACTCACAGTGAATTATGGGGGAACTACAGTATAATGGATGAAGAACGAAAACAAGACGTTGTTCATTGCAACAGTGTGAAAGACATTTGTGCAAAATATCACTTTATTGGCTGAAAAAGCCATGGTTCTTTAATGCAACAGGTACTGCAGTGTGAAAGGAATTTTAGAAATTGGGACAGAAGCACTACCATTTTAATCTGTTAAACTATTGCAATAAGCCCCAGGTCTGAATGCAGCCAAAAACTCACAGTACCTATCCCATAGTTGAGAAGCATTCCTGCAGTTGCGTGTATGCGCGTCAGTTGAAATCAGAACCCGCCAGGACCAGGAACTCTAAGCCTTTGGAACTCGCAGGCCTGACCTTGCAGTTGCTTTGAGCTTAGGATGGCAGTAAGGCAAAAGGATTCCTTTCCTACAGCTTCCTGGTCTGACATCCTACTGTTCCTTGACTGCAAAGAAGAGGATATGAAGTGATGGCATGAAGGGCAACATCTGCTTTTTAAAATAGGATTCCAGACATTATAGGTATGTATGCAAATGGGAGGGGGTATAATTCTATGAGAGGGAATAAGGAGGACAACTTGGGCTGGGCTGGGGGGTTTCCACTTTTCTAAGAGGAGGAAAAGGTTCACAAGATTAAAAAGGCCTTTTGGGATGGGCTTTAGAATTCTACCTGCTATGTGTCCTATTTTTTGAGCAACCAAAAAGACGACTGTACACATGGACATCACCAAATGGTCAATATGGGAATCAAATTGAGTATATATTTGGTAATAGAAGATGGAGAAGTTCCATACTTTCTGCAAAAACAAGACCAGGAGCAGACTGCAGTACAGATCATGAACTGGTCGTATTGAAAATCAGAGTTAAGAACAACAACAAAGCAATCATAATGCCAAAATACAATTTAAATAACATCCCAGAAGAATATAAAGATCAAATAAGGAACAGATTTGAGGCTTTAAACGTAGTTGACAGAGAACCAGAAGAACTATGGATTGAAGTCAGATACATTACCAGGGAAGAATGCAAAAATACAAAACCTCTAGTTAAAAAGAGAGAAAGAGCTCAAAGAATGACTGAAGAAACTCTTAAAATGGTTAAAGAGAGAAGGAAAGCAAAAGCAAAAGGAGATAGAAACATGGTCAGAACCCTAAATGCAATAATACAGTGATTAGTATGTAGGGACAAAGATAACTATGACAATAGTTATTGTATAGAAATAGAAGAGGACAACAAAAAGGGAAGAACAAGAGCCTTATTCCAAAAGAGTAGAGAAATTAAAGGGAAATTTAAACCAAGAGTAGGGATGCTGAACAATCAACAGGGGAACACACTGACTGACCGAGATGAAATAAAAGGAAGATGGAAGCAATACATTGAAGAACTTTATAAAAGAGATGCCAGGATGACAGATTAATTCTCAGAGGAACCGTATGATGAAGAACCAGAAATTTTAGAATGTGAGGTAAAAGCTGCTCTTAAAATACGTGAAAGAAACAAGTCACCAGGAACAGATGGCATACCAATAGAGTTGCTACAAGCTACTGAGACTGAATCTGTCCAAATTTTGACAAAAATTTGTCAAGAAATATGGAAAACTAAACAATGGCCCACCGATTGGAAGCATTCAATATATATCCCAATTGAAAGGAAAGGGGATCCCAGGGAATGCAGTAATTATTGAGCTATTGTCTCAATATCCCATGCAAGTAAAGTAATGCTCAAGATTCTACAACAAAGGCTCTTACCATATATGGAGCAAGAAATGCCAGACATCCAAGCTGGATTTAGAAAGGGAGAAGGCACCAGAGATCATATCGCAAACATACATTGGATAATGGATCGGACCAAGGAATTTCAGAAGAAAATCATCCTGTGCTTTATAGATTACAGCAAAACTATAGAATGCATGAAAAACTATGGAATGCTTTAAAAGAAATGGGGGTGCCACAGCATCTGATTGTCCTGATGTGCAACCTATACTCTGGACAAGAGGCTACTGTATGGACAGAATATGGAGAAACCGACTGTTCCCAATAGGAAAGAGTTTGAGACTGTTAGCGGTGGACTTTCAGAACCAGGTAGAACGTAATAGGCAGACGTACACAGGAGCGTAGTTAAACAGAACTTTATTTGCTGCTCACAAACAAGCCCTATAAACAGGTATAGGCACTTATGCGGCACAAGCACTTTTGGCAATACACTTCTCATCGACTTTTCTCCTCACACCCCCACACTAGCTGGCATCTCTAGCTCCGTTTTATGGCCCTCTAGCAATTAGCAACAAATGCCTGCAGCTGTGTGATTGCTGTAACCTGAGCCTTGTTTCAGCTTACTCTTGTCCTTTTAACTCTTTGTTCCCCTGCATCCTTGGGGATCAAAACCTATGTGTCGGAAGGCAGAGCTGGGGTCCCAATCCCGGGGAGCTGGATCCCGGAGAGTTGGGAGAAGAGCATTCGGATGGATGGCAGAGGGAAGGGGGAGGAACTTCCCCCCTTTGGAGCGAAGACGAAACAGAGGAACTGCCAGTGATAAGGTCGCTTAGCAACGGGGAGCCTGAGCCCTCCCTGGACATTCTCACGCCTCCCCCTCTTTCAGGCTCAGAGCAAGAGGGGAAAGAGGGAGGGCTGCTCACAGCCGAAAAGCGGGGAGGCAGTTTACCATCAGGCCCTCCCCTATCCCCCATCCTGGAATCGGAAACTTCAGAAGAGGAGGGGTGATGCTTCCCCCCTCACCGCGCACACGCAGACAGCTGAAAAGACAGGAGAGAAGGGGGGAAGGCGGGCAGTACCTGAGGGGCAGTTAAGGAGGAGCGAAAGATTGCGCGCCCGTTTGGCCCCTTCTTAAAGAACAGGCGGGAAGAAGTCCCTTGCTCTGTCAACTTTCTCCCAATGCCGCAGGACCTGTATCCCTGTATTGCTTCATGAGAAAACGCAGTCTTTGTTTGGACATTACCCTAATAAAACACGAATTAACTACAGCCATTGGTCTGGTTCCTGAGTCACATCCTGGGCCTGACAGCTTGACAGAGCCACCTAAATCACCCTCAACACTCTCTTCACTTGACTGGGACAAGATGTCAAAGGGAGCAGCGTGGGGGACGAACCCCACTTCTGAGACGGAAGAAGTGGAACTCTTGAGGACTAAGGTAGCTGATTTGCAGACGGATGTTCAAGCCCTGCTAGCAGCAGTCAAGGTGCTGAAGACGGATAATCAAACCTTGAAGGCCACGATAGACCAGATGCGAACAGCCCCTCCAGCTGCCATAGTAAAGGTTCCCATTGGATTGCCCCCAAAATACGCGGGACAAAGTGATCAGTTGGCAACCTTCGTGGCTCAATGTGAGTTATATCTGGATGTCAGGCACACAGAATTTCCAGACGATGGGGCTAAAGTAGCTTTCGTGATTAGCCTCCTGGAGGGAGAAGCTGCAAAATGGGTGACTCCGTATCTCGTGAGAAAGGATACTGTCTTAGGAAGGTACAGAGGATTTATACAGGAGATGACCGAGATATTTCAAGACCTGCAAAGGGCTGAAACAGTAGCGCGGCAACTAGGCGCTCTGAAGCAAGCTAAAGGGACTGTTTCCGAGTACACTAACGCTTTTAAAATTCTGTCCCAGGAAACTGGTTACAATGACGCCACCCTGATGTTTATGTACCGGAGTGGATTAAATGCTGAAATCCTGGATGAGTTGGCCAGGACCACCCCCCCCGCTGACCTACCAGGGCTCATCCGGCTATGCCTACAGATAGATCACCGGATGGAAGGAAGGCGCCTGGAAAGGAAGCAGGAGGTCCCGAGATACTCAGCCTCGGCATCCCGCAACAAGACCCTTCCCACTGCAGGGATGGCAGGTAATGCAACTGAGGGACAGGGAGGGGCTAGGCCAAGACTGTCGGAAGAAGAAAAGGAAAGACGACGCCGGGAACGTTTATGCTTTTATTGTTCAAAGCCGGGCCATGTGGCCAGAGACTGTGGACTGAAAGGGGGGAAAGCCGAGCCGTCGGGAAACTAGAACACCCAGTCCACGTGCAGGCCGGTGGACTGGGGGCAGCGTTGTGTAAAGGCCCCCCAATGATCCAACCTCCCTCAAAGGGGGTGTTGGTCTTGCCTATTCGGATTACAACTTCCAGAGGAGTGGTGTTTAATTCCACTGCCTTAATTGACAGTGGAGCCTCCACAAATTTTATTGATGCAAAGTTAGTCAAGCGTCATGGAATTTCCCGGTGGAAACCGGACGTTCCCCTAGCTGTGGAGACTATCGATGGGAGACCCCTGAAGTCAGGAGGGGTGACACAAGCCACGGAGGAAGTGAAACTTCAAATCCCTGGGCACGAAGAGTTCATTTCGCTATACGTGTCAGATCTCTTGAACTTTGAGGTGATTCTGGGAATGCCCTGGCTAGCAAAGCATGAACCTAAAATAAGTTGGAAGGAGGCGGTGGTGTGGTTCACCTCACAGTATTGCCAGGAGAACTGTCAACCTGAAGGAATCAAGAACACCTTAGCTGGGGCAGTGCAAGAGATCGAGCAAGTGACCCTGCCGCCAAAGTATGAAGAATTCAAAGATGTGTTTGATGAAAAAGAGGCAGAGACTTTACCCCCCCACCGCCCTTACGACTGTGCGATTGACCTAGTGCCAGGAGCCAGCATCCCATCAGGGAGAATCTACTCTCTCACAGAGAATGAGAGGGAGGCCCTGAAGGAATTCCTGGATAAAAACCTGAGGCGAGGATTCATACGCCCCTCACAATCCCCTGCTGGAGCGCCACTATTGTTTGTGAAAAAGAAGGGGGGGGAACTCAGACCCTGTAATGACTATCGCACATTGAACCAGATCACCATCCCCAACAGCTACCCGCTGCCCCTGATCTCAGAGTTGCTGGACCGACTGCGCTCTGCAAAAATCTTCACGAAGTTGGATTTGAGAGGAGCGTACAATCTGATCAGAATGAAGGAGGGAGATGAATGGAAAACAGGATTCTTGACCGCTTACGGACAGTATGAATACCTGGTCATGCCGTTCAGGCTTTGTGGAAGTCCAGGAATTTTTCAAAAATTCATGAACGACGTGTTTAGAGACTTGTTGGACACGTATGTAATCTGTTACTTAGATGATATCCTGGTGTTCTCAAAGAACCAGGAAGACCACGACCAGCATGTGAAGACGGTGTTGAAGAGACTGAGAGAAAATCACCTGTATGCTAAATTAGAGAAATGTGGATTTGACCTCAAGTCTCTAGACTTCCTTGGATATCGAATCTTAGCGGAAGGCGTGGAGATGGACCCAGGGAAAGTAAGCTGCTTATTGGACTGGGGCCAACCTGTCACCAAAAAGGATGTACAACGGTTTTTGGGGTTTGCCAATTATTACAGAAAGTTCATTCCAGGGTTTTCCAAATTAACAGCTCCTCTGACTGACTGTTTAAGGGGGAAGAAGAAGTTTCAATGGACAGAGAATGCCACCGAGGCCTTTGAGGAGCTGAAGAGAAGGTTTGCTACTGAGCCCATTCTGCACTTTGCTGATCCGAACCGCCCTTTCGTAGTGGAAGCAGATGCTTCAGATTTTGCCATCGGGGGGGTCCTGCTACAATTAGACCAAGAAGGGAAGGAGCTGCACCCCTGTGCGTACTTCTCTCGGAAGTTAAAGCCTGCAGAGAAGAACTACACAGTTTGGGAGAAGGAGCTGCTGGCCATCAAGGACTCTTTTGAAAACTGGAGACAATACCTAGAGGGGACTTCTCATCGAATTGAAGTGCGCTCCGACCACAAGAATCTTGAAAGCCTCCAAACAGCCAGAAAGCTGAACCAGAGACAGATAAGATGGTCCCAGTTCTTCACTAGGTTTAACTTCCAGATTACTTACCATGCCCAAGCCAAAAACCAGAGAGTGGATGCCTTATCCAGACAGCCACAATACAAAGAAAGTGAATCCGAGGACCAGCCTCAGTACATAATCCCGCCAGAGAAATTAACGTTGGGAGTATGCCAGCCTTCATGGGAAGAGGAACTCAAAAAGGCACAACAAGAAGATGCAGACATGCTAAAATATCAGCAGGAGACGGGACAAGGTCAAGACTCAGAAGTAACCTTTCACTGGAGAAATGGACTGTTATGGTTCAAAACCGCCAGATATGTGCCAGAAGGGGAATTAAGGCTCAGAATCCTACGCCAGTGCCATGATTCCATCACAACGGGACACTTTGGGATTTACAAGACCATTCAGAATGTGGCCAAGGACTTCTGGTGGCCTAAAATGCGTCGGGATATTGAGAGTTATGTAAAGTCCTGCTCTGTCTGTCTGCAGACAAAAACACAAACAGGGACACCAGCAGGACTGTTACAACCATTACCTGTCCCACACGAACTCTGGAAGGACCTCTCCATGGATTTTATAACTGATCTACCCAAGTCCCAAGGAATGACAGCCATCTTAGTAGTGGTAGATCTACTTACCAAAATGGCACACTTTCTTCCTTGTGCAGGGGCCTTAGAGGCTAAAGAAACGGCCAAGTTATTCATAAAAGAAGTCTACCGGCTGCATGGATTGCCAAACAGCGTAGTCTCAGACCGAGGAACTCAGTTCACAGCCAAATTTTGGAGAGCAATGTGGAAACAGTTGCAGACGGAATTAAAACTCTCCTCCGCCCATCACCCCCAGACAGATGGGCAGACGGAACGCTTGAACGCCGTTTTGGAAAGATATTTACGAAGTTATGTGTCCTATCAACAGACTGACTGGGTATCATATTTGCATTTTGCAGAGTTCGCCTACAACAATTCTCTGCACTCCAGCACTCAACAAACCCCGTTCTTCGCTAATTATGGATTCCATCCTAAAGTCTTTCCAAGCAGCTCAGAAGGAATGCTGGTACCGGCAGCTGAGAACTTCCTTAAGGAATTGCAAGCGGCGCAACAGACACTGAAACAGCAGTTAAACGAAGCCAAAACGGAGTACAAGCGAGTTGCTGACCTGCACAGGAAGGAGGGCCCCCCTTCAACCGGGAGACCAGGTATGGCTGTCCACCCGCTTCCTCCAGATGCCGGGCAAATGTAGAAAATTACAAGACAAGAGGGTGGGTCCTTTCGAAATAGAAACTCAAATCAATCCCGTGGCGTACCGACTGAAGCTGCCTGACACGTTTAAAATACATCCTGTGTTCCATCGATCCCTCTTAACGAAAGCCGCCCCTCCCAGTGAGTTATGGCCGGAGGAACCTCCCGGAGCTCCACTCCTGGTAAATGAGCAGCTTGAGTTTGAAGTTGAGGAGATCTTAGATTCCAGGATCAGACGCCACAAGCTGCAGTACTTGATTCACTGGAAAGGCTATGGGGTGGCTGACAGATCATGGGAAGATGCAGCTGATGTGCATGCTCCAGAATTGGTAAAACTTTTCCATCAACATTTTCCCCACCATCCCAAGCCAGACAAGGGGAGGGGGGCACAGCCGGGGAGGGGGGATGGTGTCGGAAGGCAGAGCTGGGGTCCCAATCCCGGGGAGCTGGATCCCGGAGAGTTGGGAAAAGAGCATTCGGATGGATGGCAGAGGGAAGGGGGAGGAACTTCCCCCCTTTGGAGCGAAGACGAAACAGAGGAACTGCCAGTGATAAGGTCGCTTAGCAACGGGGAGCCTGAGCCTTCCCTGGACATTCTCACGCCTCCCCCTCTTTCAGGCTCAGAGCAAGAGGGGAAAGAGGGAGGGCTGCTCACAGCCAAAAAGCGGGGAGGCAGTTTACCATCAGCCCCTCCCCTATCCCCCATCCTGGAATCGGAAACTTCAGAAGAGGAGGGGGTGATGCTTCCCCCCTCACCGCGCACACGCAGACAGCTGAAAAGACAGGAGAGAAGGGGGGGAAGGCGGGCAGTACCTGAGGGGCAGTTAAGGAGGAGCGAAAGATTGCGCGCCCATTTGGCCCCTTCTTAAAGGACAGGCGGGAAGAAGTCCCTTGCTCTGTCAACTTTCTCCCAATGCCGCAGGACCTGTATCCCTGTATTGCTTCATGAGAAAACGCAGTCTTTGGACATTACCCTAATAAAACACGAATTAACTACAGCCATTGGTCTGGTTCCTGAGTCACATCCTGGGCCTGACACTATGCTACTTACTGCCTGTCAGCAAATGGTAATATTCCCCCACCTTTTGATTTCACATTTATACATATGTTTCACAGTTCATGTTACATATACAGATACATACATCATCTTAAGCCTAGAGCTCTTCATCTAGTTGATCCATCCAATGACTCCCTCTATCTACCATTGCAAACCACATTTTGTACTCCTGTGCAGTCCAATCATCTGTCTCGTCATGGGGCTGTGCTGTCTCGTTATCTTTCTGGGTTGCCTTAATGGTTGCTATTGTAAAGCGGTCTGGAGGCTTACCTAAGTTAGCTCTCTGAGACCTGCGGTGTTCCCTGACTGGCTCGGTCAGTGAGATGTTCTGACCATCCCCTTCTCCTTCATTACTTTCATGTTCTGTCTCTTGTTTCACAGAAAGGGTAGGCTGTCTTTCGCTATGGGCTCTTGGGGATACATTTGTTTCTGTAGGAGTGTATACACCGGCTTCCTCATTTACCCTCTTAGGCTCTTGTTGCAGTTCATCAGCAACAGGCCTTCTTTCTCTGTGTTCATTCCAGAACATCACCACATCCTCCTTCATTTTTGGGGTTTCTGGGCATTCCAAGGAAACCTCCCGGCTTAGCATTACTCCCTGTGAGTCCTTTACCCATATTCTATAGGCAGCCCTCTCATAGCCCAGGATTAACCCTTGTAGATGAGTTCCATTACTATGTCCCTTGGGCACCTGCACCCAGCACGTGGCTCCAAACTGTTGGAGATGTGTGTGTTTGGGTTTTCTCCCATATAACATTTCGTATGGTGTTGTATCCACAGTTATCGAGTATAACCTATTGAGTACATGGTTTGTATACATAGCTGCTTCTCCCCAAAAATTCAATGCTAAATTACTGCCATACAGCATGGCGCGCATCATATTTTGCAAGCTTTTGTTTTTGCGTTCTGCAATCCCATTCTGATTCGGTGCCCATGTGGCCGTTAGAGAATGTTTTATTCCTTTCTCCTTAAGGAATCCCTGCAAAGAGCTGGAGAGAAATTCAGCTCCCCTATCAGAATGCAGTTGTGCCACCTTAACAGAGTGTTTTGCTTCCACCCATTTAACAAAGTGACGAATATGCTTAGCTGCTTCTGCTTTAGTTTTGAGCAAGTAAACAAAACTATATCTTGTGAAGTGATCCACCAGTACTAAATAATATCTGGCACCTCCCTTGGATTTACGGAATGGACCTGCTAAATCCATGCTTAGCAGTTCAAACGCCCTGCTCACTTTGCAGTCGCTGCTTTTCTTTACCGGTGCGGCTTCTGCCTTTGTCTCTTTACATACAGAACATTCTACAAATTCTTTGCAACATTTAAACTGAATATCAGCACTGTGTTTTGGCATTAACTGCAGTGTTGAGAAACTAGCATGCCCCAGCTTCCTGTGATAATCGTGAATACACCCATCGTGAGTAGGTTTATTTAACACAGTTTTAACAGCAGCTACTTGAGATTGATCTATAACATACAGAGCATTACGTAAATGTCCCTTTGCTTGCACTTTTCCCAATCTGCTTATGGTGCAAGTCCCTTTTGAAAATGTTACATCATAATTCATACTGTTGAGTTTAGACACAGACATTATATTCATGTCCATTTGTGGAACGTACAACACGTTCAACAGAGTAGTTTTTAGACAGTGTACATAAACGGTGCCCCTCCCCAGTACCTCACGTTTCGATCCATCAGCCAAAATGATTTGCTCACGTGTAGAAGAGAGCACTTTAAATTGTTCCTTTTTACTTGTGAGAAAATGAGTAGACCCAGAGTCGATCACCCAAACAGGGGAGTTTTCTCTGTCCTTCTTACTCGTGTCGCTTGCTACTACGCGTACAGACAAAAAGTCTTTTCCTTTCTCTGGTTTTCTTGTCATATCGCAGTCTTTATGCAGATGTTTCGTGGAACCACATCTGAAGCATTTCTTTATGCTCGTGTAGTCTTTAGCGACGTCTTTCCTTTTACTTGGACCGGCGGCGGCTTGATTTGCGCTGTTTTCACGTCGTCTCTCCGCCTCCTGAAGTAACTTTTCGGTAACATACAGCATGTTCAGTTCTTCATCAGGTAAAGCCTTGAGCGCTGAGATTGCCACGTCATAAGAGGCGTCTAAAGATGATAATAACATGTACACCTGTTGCTGGTCAGAATAATACACATCTCTGTCCTGCAACTGTGCAAACAGGTTGCGTATTGTCTGGATATGCTCGTGCATGCTTACGCCTTCCTTTAAGTGGGTTTGAAACAGCCTTCTTGCGAGTAACGCTTTGCTGCCAGCCGTAGTACGTACATGCACATTCCGAAGCGCCTCCCAAACTTCTCTCACTGTTTCTCTGTCTCTCACATACAGCAATTGAGAGTCTTGCACTCCCAGGATTATTGTGGCTTTTGCCCTCTGGTCCTGGCGTTGCCATTTCTCCGTGGGGTCATCTGGAGCGTCTGCCTCAACGACATGCCAAACATCTTCTCGTATGAGCAGCATTTGCATTTTAATGCGCCAACTCACATAGTTAGTTTCGCTGAGACGCTCTAGAGGCAGTCCAGATGCGTAAGACATCACCATCCTAGCCTCTTTCTCCGGGAGTTCGATGGTGCTTGCTTCCTTGCCTGCGTATGCTCCTTTTTCCAGTTTGTCTGCTTACTGGTTCTGTTGGGTCCGGCTGTACTCTGGGCCCATAACCCTATGTTAGCGGTGGACTTTCAGAACCAGGTAGAACATAATGGGCAGACGTACACAGGAGCATAGTTAAACAGAACTTTATTTGCTGCTCACAAACAAGCCCTATAAACAGGTATAGGCACTTACACGGCACAAGCACTTTTGGCAATACACTTCTCATCAACTTTTCTCCTCACACCCCCACACTAGCTGGCATCTCTAGCTCTGTTTTATGGCCCTCTAGCAATTAGCAACAAATGCCTGCAGCTGTGTGATTGCTGTAACCTGAGCCTTGTTTCAGCTCACTCTTGTCCTTTTAACTCTTTGTTCCCCTGCATCCTTGGGGATCAAAACCTATGCTACTTACTGCCTGTCAGCAAATGGTAACAGACAGGGATGTATTTATCACCCTATTTGTTTAATCTATATGCAGAACATATCATACAGAAAGCGGGATTGGACCAAGATGAAGGAGGTGTGAAAATTGGAGGGAGAAATATCAATAAGATATGCAGGCGATACCATACTACTAGCAGTAATGATTTGAAACGAATGCTGATGCAAGTGAAAGAGGAAAGCACATAAGCAGGACTACAGCTGAACATCAAAAAGACTAAACTAATGACAACAGAAGATTTATGTAACTTTAAAGTTGAAAACGAGGACATTGAACTTGTCAAGGATCAATACCTCGGTACAATTATTAACCAAAATGGAGACAATAGCCAAGAAATCAGAAGAAGGCTAGGACTGGAGAGGGCAGCTATGAGAGAACTAGAAAAGATCCTCAAATGCAAAGATGTATCACTGAACACTAAAGTCAGGATCATTCAGACCATGGTATTCCTGATCTCTATGTATGGATGTGAAAGTTGGACAGTGAAAAAAGCAGATAAGAGAAAAAACAACTCATTTGAAATGTGGTGTTGGAAGAGAGCTTTGCTCATACTATGGACTGCAAAAAAAGACCAATACTTGGGTGTTAGAACAAATTAAACCAGAACTATCACTAGAAGCCAAAATGCTGAAACTGCGTTTATCATAATTTGGACACATCATGAGAAGACCTGATTCATTAGAAAAGATAATAATGCTGGGAAAAACAGAAGGAAGTAAAAAAAGAGGAAGGCCAAACAAGAGATGGCTTGATTCCATAAAAGAAGCCACAGACCTGAACGTACAAGATCTGAACAGGGTGGTTCATGACAGATGCTCTTGGAGGTCACTGATTCATAGGGTCACCATAAGTTGTAATCGACTTGAAGGCACATAACAACAACGTGTCCTATGCCCTACCTCATGATAGTATCTGTATATGGTTGGAGGGAGTAAACCTCTTTAAAGGTGTGTTGTGGTTGCGGTCAAGGGTCTCTACCCAAGCACTTCTTTTTTCCCAGCCCTTATCTATTCTTGCCTAATTGCAACCTCATAGTCAAACATTTTGAGTTTACTGAAGAGGGTAAAACAAAGTAGAAAAGGGGGAGTACTTTTCCCCAGCCCACTCTGGTCTGGCTACCCTCCTTGCTGTTGTTGCTATGTAAATTTATATCCCAGGCTCCCTCCCAGAAGGAGCCCAGGGCAGCAAACAAAAACACTAAAAGCACTTTAAAATATCTTAAAAACAAAATACTTTAAAACATATTAAAACAAAACATCTTTAAAAACATCTGTTTAAAAAAATAACTTTAAAAACATCTTAAAAAGCAGTTCCAACACAGACGCAGACTGGGATAAGGTCTCTACTTAAAAGGCTTGTTGAAAGAGGAAGGTCTTCAATAGGCACCAAAAAGATAACAGAGATGACACCTGTCTAATATTTAAGGGAAAAGAATTCCAAGGTGTTAGTACCACAACATAGTTCAGTATAGGAACCCCAAAAATAACCTACCAGGGGCTTCCATGCTTCCAAAGGTCACTCCACTAGTGCAGCTTGGAGACCAGAAACGTATGGCTCATCCTTTTCACAAACTTTCCCATCATAGCTGGTCATTAGAGGAACTTAGAATCATAGAATAGTGGAATTGGAAGGGGCCTATAAGACCATCGAGTCCAACACCCTGTTCATGCAGGAATCCAAGTTAAAGCATACCCTACAGATGGCTGTCCAGCTGCCTCTTGAATGCCTCCAGTACTGTCAGTCAGATTTTATTACGGTCAATGACCCGTCAAAAAAGGTAAAATAGAACAGATACAAACAAATCTAGGCACTTGTATCAATTTGCACTAAAACTACTAAAATTATACACTAAAACTACTAAAATACTATTACATAACAATTAAGGAGAGTGATGATGACCAAATACAGAACGTTTACACTGGCATATGTATAAAAACTTAGCGACAGATATCAGATGTAAGCTGTTATTACCAGACAAAAGCTTAGACGTCCAATGCTCTACAGAATTAGGGTACTCTTGGATAAAAGGTAAAATAAGTTGGTTCCTTTCCATGGAATATAGTGGGCAAACGAAAAGAACATGGGTAAGCGTCTCTACATATCCTTCACTGCACGGACATAGACGTTGCTCCAGAGGAACACCCTGAAATCTACCCTCCAGAAGAGCCGACTCTAGACAGTTAAAGCGTGCCTTAGAGTAGGCCAAACGATATTTGGGGTTTGTAAGAGCCTCCAGATAGGGAGCATACTTTAAATGATGGAAACTCAAATTATGATGGATAGGGGAGCAGACTTTAGCTGCTGCTTGAATCGTAGCTTGTGTGTCAATGTCCTGAAGCCAGGTAATGATAATCTGTCTAGCCTTATTAAAAGCTTGGGAAGAAAGAAATTCAGTTGAAAGGCCCAAATAAGTAAGCTTAGCTGCCATGGATTTTTTCCAGAAGAAAAGGAAGTTGTCCTCCTCAAGGAGTGACAGATAGCCTGGCGGACAAACATAAGCAATTTTAGCCCATAGATTAAAAGCCATAGACCACGCTTGGCATTCGACCGAACTTAGGCCGGCTTCCAATCTTAAGGCCGCTTTCGGAACGCAGTTGGGAATTCCAAAGATTCGGCGCAGGAAGATAGATAGAACTGCTTCAACTGTGGAATTAAATGAGTATATCCATAGTTGGACCCCAGGGCCTACAGGAGGAAGAGACCATCGCCCAAGGGAAGGAGAGGCTGCTGCTCTTGCTGCTGCTGTGCTGCTGCTGCTGCTGCTGCTGCCGTGGGACCACCACCTCCACCACCCTTCCCAGAGGGACTTCTGCCTGGCAGGACCAGGCCCCAGGTACCCAGCCAGCCAGGACTGATTCTTACCACCTGTCCCTCTTTGGAGGGATACATACGCCGGCTGGCTGAGGGGGCCTGGGAGACCCAGGGCCTGCAGGAGGAAGAGACCATCGCCCAAGGGAAGGAGAGGCTGCTGCTCTTGCTGCTGCTGCTCTTGCTGCTGCTGCTCTTGCTGCTGCTGCTGCTGCTGCTGCTGCTGCTGCTGCTGCCGCCGTGGGACCACCACCTCCACCATCCTTCCCAGAGGGACTTCTGCCTGGCAGGACCAGGCCCCAGGCCTGATCCGGATCGGGGCGTGGACGTTTCTGTTGCTGCCGTTGGGCTGTCCTGGAATGCGAGACTGAAGTGCTGCTGCTGCCTCTTCTGAGGTGTATGCCACCGTTGCTGCTGTCATTATCACCAGGTTGGGGGTCATTGCTGTCCATCGTTCTTGGGCCCCATTACATCAGCTACTACGGATTATCGGCTGCTGAAGCTCCTCGGATGCTGCTGTGTTGTCTGAATGTATGAGTGGGTTGTATGAGTGAGTGTGTGATTGTGTGTATATGCCATGAGTTTTATTATTTATTTTATTTTTATTATGTGCCTGGGCGAGAGGACAGTGTTGTGGGAGGGAGGACCAAAGGGGGCCCCTATTAGTGTAGTGATGGGTAATGGGAGGTATGGCGCTGTGAGTAGGACATGCCAGTTAAGGGGAACTCGCCCCAGACAACTGGTGGCTGTGACATGTTCCGGTCCTCCTCACACCCACAGGATTGCTGGTAGTTCTATCAGCCAACCCTCGGATCTCCAGTTGCTGCTTTTTAATGCCAGATCGGTAAATAATAAAACCTCCCTCATCCATGACCTAATTGTGGATGAGGTGGCCGATCTGGCATGTATTACCGAGACCTGGGTGAGCGATCTGGGAGGTATTAATCTCTCCCAGTTGTGCCCACCTGGGTATTCGGTTCAGCATCTGGGTAGATCCGAGGGTCGGGGAGGGGGAATCGCTGTGGTCTATAGAAGTTCCATCCCTCTTGTTAGGCACCCTATCCAGATGGCTAATGGTCTAGAGTGTCTGCACATAACGTTGGGTCAGCGAGACAGACTGGGAATTCTGTTGGTGTACCGTCCACCCTGCTGCCCAACAGCCTCCCTAACTGAGCTGACAGAGGTGGTCTCGGATCTATTGTTGCATTCCCCCAAACTTTTGGTATTGGGGGATCTCAACATTCATGCTGAGGCCGCTTTATCTGGAGCAGCTCAGGACTTCATGACCTCCATGACAGCCATGGGGCTGTCTCAATTTGTTACTGGCCCTACGCATGTGTTGGGGCACACTCTGGACTTGATTTTTGCCACTGGATTAGGGGATGGTGATCTGAGAGTGAGGGATTTTTCATCTATTCCTTTGTCATGGTCAGATCACCGCCTATTAAGGTTTAGACTCACACTGTTTTCTCCCCTCTGCAAGGGTGGAGGACCAATTAAGGTGGTCCGTCCCCGGAGACTAATGAATCCTGAGGGTTTTCTGATGGCTCTAGGGAATTTTCCGGCTGATAGAATTGACGGTCCTGTCGAAACCCTGGCCATGCTGTGGAATACGGAAATGGCCCGGGCAGTTGACACGATCACCCCGGTGCACCCTCTCCGTTGCAGAGCTCAATTGGCTCCCTGGTTTACTCCAGAGCTAAGAGTGATGAAGCAAGAAAGGAGACGGCTTGAGTGCAAATGGAGGCGAACTCCCGACGGCTGTAATCATGCACTTGTGAAGCTCTCTACCAAACTCTATGTGAAGGCAGTGAGAGCAGCAAAGAAGCAATACTTTGCTGTCTCTATTCAGTCATCCCTTAACCGCCCAGTGGAACTTTATAAAGTTGTCCGGGGACTTTTACACTCTGGTCCCCAGGACGCAATAACACCATCAATTGCCCGCTGTAATGAGTTTGCGTGACACTTTCGTGATAAGATCATGAACATCCGCCGGGACCTTGACTCCATTATTGTAGCAGTTGATCCTAATGAGGTGTCCAGAGCACAGTCTTGTCCTGTTTTATTGGATGAGTTTCAGTTGGTACAGCTCGAGGATGTGGACAAGGTGCTTGGACAGGTGCGGGCGACCACTTCTGCTCTGGATCCTTGCCCCTCATGGCTAATAAAAGCTAGCAGGAATGGAACAGCCGGCTGGGCCAAGGAGGTGATTAATGCCTCTTTACGAGAGGGAGTGGTCCCACCCTGCCTGAAACAGGCGGTGGTGAGACCGCTCCTAAAAAAATCCTCCTTGGACCCTGATAATTTGGACAACTATAGGCCAGTAGCAAATGTCCCATTCCTGGGCAAGGTTCTAGAGCGTGTGGTCGCTCGCCAACTCCAGGCTCTCTTGGATGAAACTGATTATCTAGACCCATTTCAATCGGGCTTTCGGCCAGGGTTTGGTACAGAAACGGCCTTGGTCGCCCTGTATGATGACCTCTGTCGGGAGAAAGACAGAGGGAGTGTAACTCTGTTGGTTCTCCTTGATCTCTCAGCGGCGTTTGATACCATCGACCACGGTATCCTTCTGGAGCGACTTACGGATTTAGGAGTGGGAGGCACTGCTTGGCGGTGGCTCTGCTCCTATCTCAGGAATCGTCTCCAGAAGGTGATGCTGGGGGAACATTACTCGAGTCCCTGGGTACTCCAATATGGGGTCCCGCAGGGTTCAGTTCTGTCCCCCATGCT
Source organism: Rhineura floridana (assembly GCF_030035675.1). Classification (NCBI taxonomy): domain Eukaryota; kingdom Metazoa; phylum Chordata; class Lepidosauria; order Squamata; family Rhineuridae; genus Rhineura; species Rhineura floridana. Next base: position 85,601,169 of record NC_084488.1, read on the forward strand.
TTTTAATATCTATATGAAGCCGCTGGGTGAGGTCATCAGGAGTTTTGGAGTGCGTTTCCAGCAATATGCTGATGATACGCAGCTCTACTACTCCTTTTCATCTTCGTCAGGTGAGGCTGTTGATGTACTAGACCGCTGCCTGGCCGCGATAATGGGCTGGATGAGAGCTAATAAACTGAAACTCAATCCTAACAAGACTGAGATGCTGTTGGTGGGAGGACCCTCTGCCCAGATGGTTGACGTTCGACCTGTCCTAGATGGGGTTACACTCCCCCTAAAGGAACAGGTACGTAGTTTGGGGGTCTTATTAGATCTCCTCCTGTCACTGGAGGCTCAGGTAGCCTCGGTGGCACGGAATGCATTCTACCAGCTCCGGCTGGTAGCCCAACTACGACCCTATTTGAGCAAGGAGCATCTTGCCTCAGTTATCCATGCTCTGGTAACCTCTAGATTGGACTACTGTAATGCACTCTACGTGGGGCTACCTATGAAGACGGTTCGGAAACTTCAGCTAGTGCAAAATGCTGCGGCCAGAGTTCTCACTGGGACAAAGAAATTTGACCATATAACACCTGTCCTGGCGCAGCTGCACTGGCTACCGATATGTTTCCGGGCCAGATTCAAAGTGTTGGTTTTTACCTATAAAGCCCTAAATGGCATCGGACCGCAATACCTGATGGAGCACCTCTCTCGCTATGTACCTACCCGTTCACTACGCTCGACGTCGAAGGCCCTTCTCTGGGTCCCAACCCATAAAGAGGCCCGGAGATCAACAACTAGATCTAGGGCCTTCTCGGTGGTGGCCCCCGAACTATGGAATGCCCTCCCAGACGAGATACGCCTGGCGCCTTCTCTGTTATCTTTTCGGCGCCAGGTAAAAACTTACCTTTTCGCCCAGGCTTTTTAAATTTTGTAAATTTTTAAATATTTTAAATTTAACATTCTAAACTTAATATGATCTTAATTTATAAATCTCAATGGCAATTTTATTAATGTTTTATAATTGTACTATATATATATATATTTTCCACACTTGCTCATATTTTAATTGTGATTTTATTTGTTGTACACCGCCCTGAGAGCTTTCTGCTATAGGGCGGTCTAGAAATGTAATTAAATAAATAAATAAATAAATAATAGTTGGGGTAGAACTTTGGCTCTAAAAACCTGAATGGCTGCTGGTATAAATCGTCCTCCTTTACTATAATGATAACGTAGAATGGTCTGCGATGTTGTCCGTGCTGTAGCAACTGCCGCACGAATGTGAGGCACCCACGAAAGAGAGGAGTGGAATATCATCCCTAGGTATTTATATGAACTGACTTGCTCAATAGAATGGCCATTGATTTTCCATCTGGAAGTTGAGCGGGATTTTGAGAACACTAAAATTTTGGTTTTGGTGAAGTTAATTGTTAGTGAGTTCTCTGCGCAATAATTCATAAAAACTCTAATCAGTCGTATAAGGCCTGCTTTTGAAAAGGAAAGTAGGGCCACATCATCTGCGTAAAGCAGGAGGGGGCATCTACTTCCTTTGATTTTGGGCGAATGAAGGTCCTGCTCAAGACAGTTGGAAGCCAGGTCATTCAAAAAGAGATTAAAAAGAGGAGGAGCCAATACACATCCCTGTCTGACACCTTTTGACGTGGGGATTGAGTTGGAGAGATCCCCATTACGTCCACAGCGAACACGAATCGAGGTGTTCAGATGGAGATTGTATATCAGGAATAGGAGCCTTTTGTCAATAGAGGTTTTATCCAATTTGGCCCAAAGTAAGTCCCTCGGGATGGAATCAAACGCAGACTTCAGGTCAATAAATGCGACATAAAGACCACTCCCAACGTGGTTCCTATATTTTTCGGCTAGGTGATGGAGGATGAGACAGTGATCCATAACAGATCTGCCACTCCTAAATCCTGCCTGTTCGCATCCTAGTACATTTTCCCCTTCCATCCAATTTAACAATTTCCTCTTTAGATAGTTGGCATAAAGCTTTCCAATGATCGAAAGCAGGCTTATTGGCCTATAGCTGGACGGCTCATCCCTAGGACCTTTTTTGAAGATGGGAACCACAATGGCTTCCTTCCAGGCCTGAGGGAAGTGTCCAGAGTTGTTAATCAATGTAAATAAATTGGCCAGAAGAGGTACCCACCAGGCTGAATGCTTTTTCAGGAGTTCTGGAGGAATATTATCTCCACCCGGGGCTTTAGCCGGCTTTAAATTATTAATCAGCTCCATAATTTCTGACTGCGAGACCGGGGTCCAGATGGGAAGATTTCCATTGTCATCAGTAGGCAGGGCCTTTAAGGAAGTGTGACATGACTCCTTTTGTAGGTCAGTAAAGTATTGTTCCCAAACACACGGTAATATGTTACAGGGGGCAAGATTGTACGGTCTGGTAGAGCCGTTAACTAGTGACCAAAAGCTCTTAGAATTTTTGTCAATGGCTGCTTGTTTCAAAGTTTCCCATCCCTTTAAGGAGGCTTGCCATTTTTTGGAGGCTATAAGCGCTTTATACTTCCTTTTAATATTATAATACGCATCCGGCAAGCAATTAGCATTTTGCCGGCGATAACATAAATAATTTTTTTTAAGATCTCTTTTCAGAGTTAGGCATTCTGAATCATACCAGTTATGTGTACTAGAGCTTAAGTTGGTTTGAATGGCTGCGACTTTTGGTACTAGAAGAGGTTGAAGAGACTCAATCAGAGCTTCATAAGCAGTTAGAGATTCAGGAAGGTTGGAAGAGCTTCCAAGAACCTCATGTATGATTTTGGTCGAAGGAGATGAGATAAATTCCGCTATTTTAGAGTCAACTGTCACCGTCCATCTAGGGCGTTTGTGGGTAAAGTACAAGTGATTAATGGCAGGATTATAATTTGCCTGAAGCCAGCAGTTTGCCTTTAGTCGGATTGATAGGGATAAGGGTAAGTGGTCACTGTCTAATCTCTTATCTATCGAAAAATTAGCTATTAGATTCAAAAGAGGGTAAGATGTGATCACATAATCGATCACACTGCTTCCCCTGTTTGAAATGAATGTAAATTCCGCCCTAGAATCAAAGGGCCTTAGGCCATTAAGAATGAACAGATTATGGCTTCCGACAGTACGGGTTAGACATATACCCGAATAATTGACTTTTAGGTCCTTAGAGGACCTCTCTAAGTTGGGCACTAAATGTGAATTGGCTTCACCCCTCCATAACTTGGAGTCAAGGAACCTCTCATTACTCTGTCCAATTCTAGCATTAAAGTCTCCCATGATTACTATGGAAGCTTTGGGGAATTGTGCCTCCTGCTCTGAAATATATTGATCTATCTCCTCCCATGTTTGATCCGTGAGTGCCCTGGAGATGGCTGGTGGAATATAAACATTGATTAGTAAAAATGACAAAAAGTCAAAGGTCAAGATGACAGCCATGGCATATTTGTGACAAGGCGAAAGTTTATGACATAGAACCTTTAGTGATGTTGAGATAAGAATTGCCAAGCCTCCTTTAGGGCGTCCTTTAGTTTTGGGCAAGGCGAAGTCAGCAGGTAAAGTTATAGAAGTAAAACCATCTATATTTAGGTCACATGTATTCCAGGCCTCCAGTACTGGAGAGCCCACCACCTCCCTAGGTAATTGGTTCCACTGTCATACTTTTCTTAACAGTTAGGGCGTTTTTCCTGATGTTCAGCCGAAATCTGGCTTCCTGTAACTTGAGGGAACCTCAGGCATGGGGTTGAATGTGGCTTCTCTAACTGGCCCTTGGAAGTCTCCCTGGGCCACACCTCTCACTGGTCCTGCTTTGCACCCTGAGTGTTTTTATCTAGCTGGAATGTGCCCTTGAACTCTGATAATACCCCTTGGTTGTCTGGATGGAGAATAGACGAGGGTGTGTGAGTGTGTGCAGAAACTAGCCTAGGTCATATTGACATTTGTTTCTCTACCCACATTTGCCTCAGGCCCCCAAATGGTTGCCCAGTAAGAAATGTGGTCCTCGGGTTGCAAAAAGGTTCTCTACCCCAGCCTAGAGAATAAGCAGTTTTCCTAATCATACAGACAAAAGGTATTTGTGCGTGTTCACTTTTTTCAGAGTTCATTGTATGTGCATAAGGGTGGAGCAGTGGGCACCATTAGATACAGTTCCAGTCCCCCCTCCACATGCATTCAGGCAATCATCTAAACAGTGCTCGAATGGCCGAATGAAGTCATTCGCAATCAATGCAATAGCACAAGTCCTTATGATGACTGGCAGGACTAGTAATGTCACTGGGGATAATCCCTTATCTTTAATTGTGATTCTTTTTCCTGGGGATCTTAGACTGTTCTGAGGCCTTGTTGCAGAGTCTCCTGCAGTCTTCCATTGATTTACTTCTGACAGTGATAAGAACAAGAGTGGGTGTTGCCAGGAAAGCCATCTGTCTTTGTATAGTCTTAATTAACATTCTGAAGTATTGAACAGTAGTTTTCTTGATTTAGGGAGGCTCATTAGGACAATGCCTGGGAACTGCTGCTTTAAATAGTGCCTCACATTCTCTGAAAATTAGCATTGCTCTGAAATATCACCTGAAACGTACAGAAGAAGAAGATCCTGCTTGTATAGAATACTTTGGCTAATGTCATCTAAACATAATTATGGCCTCTTAGAACAATTGGTGCTACATTATATTGGCCACCTAAGGGTCTTGTATTGTTCGCTAGAATTCAATTCTATCTGTAATGTACAGTATCCATAATTGTGTGAGTTTGTAAGCCTCAGTGGTAGCTGCCCTTAAAATTATGTCATTATGTCACAACAAACACAGCTTGGAGGGGGGGAGAGGAAAGAAGCTGTGTTACTGCAACTGTTAATTCTTCCTCCGTCTGGAGAAATTGCGTGAAAGCTCTGCCCCTCAAAAAAACTATCTGTGCTCACTAAAAGGCTGGACAATTTTGAGACTCCATTTGTGCATAGCTTTAGTTTATGTTAATCAGAGCAAAGCAACACTTCATTTGAATATATGAAACTACAGGTCCATCTGCCCTGGTATTATCTGCTCATATGGAAGCACTTTCCAGGGTCTCTCATGCAGGAAGTGATTGTTTCCCATTCTGCTATCCATCCCTGTAGCCAGCCTTCCTTGTTAGATGGAGCAGCCACATTTTTAAGTGGGGCATTTGGGGGAAGAGGTGCACAGTGCTGGCCAATTCCTCTCCCTCAGGTGGAAAGGATGTGAAGGCCAGGCTAGGGGAAGGAAAGGCAGTGACCTTCCCCATTACTCCTTTTCCATCCAGAGAGAGTGTTTAGGGTTTCCAGGTGTCCGTTTTTGCCCAGAGACTCTGATTTTTGGGGGTCCTCTCTGGGTCTCTGGGTGAGCCACCTTAATCTCCAGACTCAGCTATCATTGAAAAAAAATGAAGTTTCTAGGTGGTCTGGTTCAAAAGATATAAACCAAAATGTCAGCTGACCCACCCAAAACTTCTGTTTGTACCGGCTGCTCTAATCCCTGTCCTTTCAGGCTTTTTAGCCAATAAGTGAAGTCAGGGTTGTGATTGACAATAGCAATAGCTAAACCACATTTCAACTTCTGAGAACAGTTTCCTTTTCCTGCTTGTCTCACATCAGGAATTCAGTAAATATATAGCTTTCAGCAGTATGAAGACTACTTTCTTTGTACAGGATTGTGACTTCCTTCTGAGTATACATGCATAGGATTGCACTACAGCAGAAGATCACAGCAGGACCTTGGTAGACATAAAAGTGAACATGCAGGGGTTTTTTAATTACTTGCAAAAAATGGCATATTATACTTTTTAACTTTCAAATAATTTTTGAACAGAAGTTTTAAAAAGTGTACATGCTGCAGTGTTATACCTTTCTAATTAAGGCGTCAAATAAGTTTAAATTCTACTGGAGTGTTGAAGACAGTTTATTTGTCTTATTCATAGCCTGTTTTGAAAACCTTCCCAATATGAAGCTTTTCTGGGAGTAAAAGTGCAATGCTAATCCCACATATCTGGGAGTTAACCCCATTGAATTCAGTAGGACTTACTTTTGAGTAGGCATCATTAGGATTGTGCTGAAAATCAATGGAACTTTTGAGTGAACATAGAAAAGGATTGTGTTGTAAATCTTTCTCTCCCCCACCAATCTTTTTTTTTTAAGCTGTTAGGCAGGGCTTACTTAAGTGTCACTGCTTTTATTTGGCAGGAAACTAATGCTTATATTTTTTTAAAAAAATCTGCAATGGGCAACTGGTTTTGACAATAAACTATTATATGGGGTGTATGTATTTTTACATCTCCAGTGTGTGTGTGTGTGTGTGTGTGTGTGTGTGTGGAGTATTTCCAACAACTCTGTGAGGTAGGATTGGAAACCAAGGCAGTTCACAACAAGAAATAAAGCCATTTAAAATCCAATAAGCATAAAACAAATATAAAACAGTTGCAAAGCAGCTTAAAGTGGCATGATTCTGAATTTTGGATTGGGTGAATGAAGTTCCTTATCATTGAACTGCAGTACTGTGCATGCTTCCCTGTCTAAGCCCTATTGAATACATTGGGACTTGTTTCTGAGTAAACATCATAGGATTGCACTATAAATATCTTTACAGGTTGTGTAAATAATAAATATCTCTGACAGTCCTGCTTATATAAATATGTCTTCATACTATGTCCTGATAAGTATTTGATTTCACATTATGGTAGTACATAATGTTTTCCTCTGCTTTTTAAGTGTGCCCATCTTCCTTGGGGTGTTCATGGTCCTGCTCTGTTGTTTTCACCCTGAGGGGCAGATTAGGCTGAGAGATGGTGTGTAGCCCATGGTCACCAAGTAAACTTTGTAGCTTATTTCCATTTTAAAATTTATTTAAAATGATTTTTATGCAGGCAAAGTTTATGAAGTACTGCAAATCCACATAATACATTTAAAGCACATCCAACTCGCATTTAAAGCACATGACTTCCCCCAAAGATTCCTGGGAAGTGTAGTTTTCCCCTCATAGTAATAGTTCCCACCACTCTTAACAAACTACAGTTGCCAGGATTCTGTAGTGGGATTCATGTGCTTCAAATGTATGTTGAATGTGCTTTAAATACATGGTGTGGATATGCCCTAGTAATCTGTGCATTTATTAGTGAATTAAAAAGGACAATTTTATAAGATACTTTTTAAACAGAGCTGTAGTTCAGTGGTAGGGCACATGCTTTGCATGCAAAAGTCCAAAATTCAATTTCTGGAAAACACTTTTGCCTAGAATCCTGGAGAGCCAATGCTAGTCCATGTCATCAGTATTGAGCTAGATGGTACCAAATGGCCTGACTCGGTACAAAAGAGGAAAGAGACCCATGGGCCATAGTGACTCTGAAATTTATTTATGTATTTTATTTACAACATTTATATACTTCCTTATTGTAAAAAACCTCAGATTGGTTTATAGAAGGAATTAAAACAATACAATTATTGACAAAAACAGTTAAAGACAGGTATTTAAAACATTCAAAATAATAAAACCAGCAATGAGTTAAAAACAGAAAAAAACATAATAGCTTCTACATGCCTGGGTGGGCTTGCCTAAACAAAAATGTTTTTAGCAGGTGCCAAAATGTGTACAATGAAGGCGAATGTATAATGTAAATAGGCAGGGAGTTCCAAAGTGTAGGTATTTCCACATTAAACGAATAAATTCTCATAAGAGCAGAACAAGTACTATGTGGAACCTGTAACATGGAATGCATACCTTGAACTTGGCCTGGTAGCAAATCGACAACCAGTGCAGATTTCAGAGCAGAGTATTATGTGCTGATAGGGACTCACTCATGTCAGCCATCGTGCAGCAGCATTCTGCATTAACTGCAGTGCTAAGGTCAGGTGGATTTCTGTGACCTTGGCTGACTGGCTGCCAGGATTTTTTTAGTTTTAGTAAAGAACCCTGACTGGTTGTGGGATGCTTTGCTTTCTGTCTTACTCATAGGAATCTTGTTGTGGTTGGTATGGTGTTGCATTTAGGAAATCATCCATGTCTTTTGTTTTTCTATTTGCATTTCATTTACCTCTGACCTTACTCCCGTACATCTGCTGGCGTGGAAAATTCTCCCTCTTCTGAGGTTTATGTCTGTTATAAAAAAAATGTATCTCTCCCTACCTTTTAGGCTTGTGCTAAGTATGTGTCAATTCTTGGCAAAGCAATGACATCTATAATCTGTTGTAACTGCCTTACTTTATCTAGAACAAAGACAGAGTCATGTTCCTTTTAGAGACGATTTCAATGATGCATTTAACCACTGGTCACAAAGTGTCTGTTTGAAGGGGTAATAACATTAGGGTAAGATCTAACAAGAACAGGAAGACAGAAAGGATGAGACTTCACCTTCTGTTTCTTTTGAATACGTATGTTCCCTATATTACGTCTGTTTACATCCTCATTTGATGACTGTCTTTTGCAATGTTTACTGCTTACCATGCCATGTTGATCTATAAATTGTTGCTGTTTCCTGAATAAAGTTGTCTTTCTGACCAAGGTTGCACTCTCGGTTGGACTGAGAAGCTTCTTTGGGACAGTTAGAACCTTTGATCAAAGTTTTATTGTGTTTGGATCATGTTTTCCTTCCTCACTCGATTCAGGGTCCAATTGCAGCTCGTGTCTTACCTGGGGAAGGTGGCACAGTGAGATAGCCATTGAGATCTCGCCCATCACATCCATAGAAGCAACAATAGTGGTTCCATGTGGTCAGCTCAACTCCCTTAAACTCACTGATGATGCACCTTGTTGGTTGCATGACAGTTTGTTTCTTGCCCAATAGTGTGGTAAAAAAGAATTCACATAATGATTAGTGTGGCTTCAATTGTTGTTCCCAGTCTACTGCCTGTGAAGGTAGATCAAACCATGTGTGTTTTCTCTCTGACAGTTATTACTCTCTGGAATTGGGTTGGCTGTCAAAGTGAGTTTATAGCAGCCCACAGAGTAAGCAGGAAAGAGTAGAGAACCTTCTTAACTCTTACTCATTTCTAAAAGAAATTGAAGGGTCAACTCTGTAAAGAAGTTTGGAGCAGACATGTTAAAAGGTAGGCAGGGCATTCCAGGCCGGGGGTTGCCAACCCTGGTTTGATGTGGATACCGTTGCAGAGGATCCCTAGTCAAGCCTTACCAACAGCACAAACCTAACCATATCCACTCAGAAGTAAATCCTGTTGAGTTCTATTTGGCTTAGTCCCTTAGTAAGTGTGTTTAGAATTGCAGCCTTCAGGGACATCCATCTTTACTGCTGAGTGCTCCCATGTAACATCTGTACAACATTAGGATCCCTTCTTCCTACAATGGCTTTCCGGTGACAGGCCTGGCCTGTGGGCACTTAAACCTTTCTTGACAGAAACAAGTAGGGTAGATTAAATGTTCCTTACCCACCTCTTTAAGCAGGTGAGAAGGAATAATCCCGTCACTTCAGATGGACCTGGAAACACCTTCATTTAGCTAAGATTTCTATCTTAATTTCCAATCAGAGAAATTTTTTGTTTGAGTAGTATGATCCAAGCAACTGTGGTTGATGCTTAATGTAACATGCTTAATGAGATCACTAGGGCATGCCCCCATGACATCACTAGGGCCCATCCCTGAAATCTTAGGGTCTAGGATGCTTCTGACCTGGCAACCTGAGTGTTAACCTATATGAATAAATTTAATCTGTTGAACTGTCTCATCCCCTTCTTTTGAGAGAGAGATCCCCACAGGAATACCAGACTGAAAAGCTCGACTTTGACTATAGCTACAGTCCTCTTTCACCTGTGGTCTGTCCCTGTGCTCTGATTCTTGATGAATTCAACTACTTTGGTAAAGACAGCAAGCATCTGAGACTGGCTTTGATGCTGCATTAGGTATTTCAGATTTAGATTCCACCCAAAAAACAAACTTGTCCATACTACAAGTTTAGGGAAGGGCAGAGAGAAAACAAATACTTTAGGATGTGTTTGTTAACTCCTTCTTGAGAGTCCCTCCTTCTAGTCTTGTTCTTGGCCTTTAGATTTTCCTTCCTGTTGGGTAATCAAGGAAAAACTTTTTAATTGGCCACCCTGGGCTCCTTCTGGGAGGAAGAGCAGGATGTAAATTTAATAAATAAATAAAAATAAAATATATAATATCAAGGATTAACTGGTTGGAAACTAACTGGGGAAAGCAATTGGATTTTTTTAACTGGTTGCTGGGTTGATTTTTCTATACATAAACCCAGAAAAGGCTTCATGGTGAGCTGTACATATTGGGAAAATCATAAATTAGGCCTGGGTTACAGCCTAGGTGTCCAGCCAGCCAGCTAGCTAACTGTAGTGTACACAGTAATATTTCTTTTCCTGTAAGGTTGTTTGCATCCTTTGCCATCAAGTAATCAAGAAAAAGAAAAAAGAAACCCACTATGATAGTGAGTATAGTGAGTGGTTTAAAAGAGTAAAGGGTAGACATTTTTTCAAATCACTTTATCTCTTTATTTTACCCTTTAGCAATAAGCACCCAATCCTGCTTTACTAATTATAATGACTGCAGAATTAAAAAACAACAACCTTACTTATTACAGGCTAACAAACATGCTTTTTTATTGCTGGCTGGGTAGACAGCACAACTGAAACTGAAACTGAAAAGCAGAGCAAAGAGAATTCCAAGAGGCAGAGTCTAACTCTAGCCCATAATATAAAGTTCTAATATTTAACTCTTCAAGGATAATGTTAGTATACAGGCTATTTATTTCAGGATCACTTAAGTAATTATAACTTGATTATAATTATGAAAAATCCACCCTCAGTTAGGGAAAGTATTGAGTAAGCAGACTTTTGGGGGCTCTTCCAGATGAGGTTCTTGTTGTGTACTTGTCCTGCCTTATTCACTTAATTTTTCAGAAGGCCCTATTCTTAAACTGCTCCTGTTTTTAAAATAAGCTATCATTTTGTAAACAGTTTCCCCAAAAATTCCTGGGGGGGGGAGAGCATAGCTTATGCTACCAAATTCCAGGGCCGTCAAGGTTGGGCCCTGGCTGAGGGCCCCGTAGCCCAGAGGGGCCCTTAGGGTGGTGGAGTAGTGCTCCCCTTCTGTGATCTGCGGCAGAATCGCTGCTGCAGATAGCACCGCCTGCCTGTTCCCTTGCTCCGCCTACCTTTCTTGTGTTTTGTGGCTCTGCGTGCAGCACTGCCCTTAACTTAGATGGCAGCTGAGGTTTCCCTAAGAGGCTGAAGTGTCCACCGCCATCTTGGTTGATGGCAGCCCTGCTTGTGCATAGCACACATGCGTGCCATCAACCAAAATGGCGGTGGAGGCTTCAGCCCCTTAGGGAAACCTCAGCCTCCATCTTGGTTAAGGGCAGCACTGCGTGCACAGCCACTAAACACAGGACAGAAAGATAGGCGGAGTGAGGGAATGGGCCGCATGTGCCGGGGCCCAGGGCAGGCTGGAGCCCAAGTGCCCCGGCATACCTGGAGCTGGCCCTGCCAAATTCTTCCAAGCTACACAGGAAGTGATTTGGGCTGTGAAAGACCAACCCAAATTGTGTTTGCAGTTTTACAAATTTGTAGGGCAGTACAATATCTCAGAGTGGAGGTCAGGTCTTCTGCTCCCCTGGTGCATTCACTATAGCTGCCCAATTTTTAAAGAGCAATAGAAATATCTGTTGGCTATAGGTACATTCTCAAACGGCAAGGGTTTTTTTGCATATTAGTGAATAGGTCCTTAATATATCAAATTAGAAGACATTTTGGAGAAAATGGAGGACCAGATTGCACACAAAAATGGAATAAAATTCTAGGGCAAAGGCCAGGGCCGGCTCCAGGCATGCAGGAGGCCTTGGGCATCAGCTTGCCCGGCCCCCCTGTGCATCCCCCCCACGGCTGCCCTACCTGTCTCATCTTTATCATTGCCCTTAATGAAGATGGTGGTCACAGTTTCCCTAAGGGGAATGAAGCCTCCGCTGCCATCTTTGTTGATGGCACACGTGCGTGCTACATGTACACATCTCTGCCATCAACTAAGATGGTGGCAGCGGCTTCAGTACCTTAGGGAAGCTGCGGCCACCATCTTCATTAAGGGCAATGCTAAAAAGCTGGCTGACAGGTAAGTGGGGGGCGTTGTGGGATGCAGATCACGGAAGGGGAGCGGGGGGCCCCTCAGGGGCTCCTGTAGCTCCAGGGCCCTCGGGCCAGTGCCCAACCTGGCCGCCCTTTAGAACCGGCCCTGGGCAAGGCTATCAGAAGACACATAGAACTATATCTGGAATAATATGAATATGCATATAATATCCATGCCATTAACAGAAAACTAAATTATAGACACAGTGGTACATGACACCGTCGAGATTGTCTGAGATCTACAGAAATTGTAATTATCATTGCTGGAAATACAGAAAGGAAAGGGCAGAATTTATACATTGCTGGTGGAAATGCTCAGTGGCAAGGAGATTTTGGCAAGCAATTTTATTTTAAGATAAGTAAGATGTTACAATATATGGTCTGTTTGGATCACAAAAGAAAGGTTAATACATGTTATTTGCTAACCTTTCTTTTAAATCCCTAGTTCACACTAGCAGTGCAGGCTGAAAACCTATTTATGTGAACTTACATGCACTTCAACCAAAATATGGTGACCAGACGCTTAAACCATTATAAAGTTGTTGTTTTTAAAACTCATTTCAGGAAGAGGAAGAGAAACCATCCAGGGAATCTAGGTTGTGAAGATGGAGCCCCAATGGTCGTGCTATAAAAACTGGCTAGAACAAAACAGGGATGATTTCCTCTGAAGAGACTAATACCATATATATGGCCATAAATGAAACAAATGAGAATGTATTGATTTTATAAATATAGTGTCCCTGGGATTAGTCTATTAGTTCAGAGGATCCTGTTTTGTGAAGCAACACATTTAATGAAAACTTTATCATACCTTTACAAAACAACATTCTGAAAACACCCCTAGAATGAAGGATGATTGCAGCGTAAATATGCATGGATTTGCATATGAGTAAACCAATAGTTCTGAGACAATTAGGGATGAATGGAAATATCTGTCAATTTCAGTTATCTCAGTTTCTCATTTTTCCAATCTGAAATTCAGTTTTCCACATTTCTGCAGCATTTTGCACATTTTATTTTTTTTTTACAATAATTTTTATTCAAATTTTCATAAAACATAGAAAACAAAATCATAAAACATTCAAAGACAAAAAACAAAACAAAACAAAAATGATTAAACAAAAAAAAATAAAATGTTGACTTCCCATTTGTCACATATCAAATCAGTTATAGGTCTACAATATATAACAATCCTGTCTCTTAAATCATATTATAAAATCACTTTCCTCCAGTAGTTATCTTAATTAATCATCAAATCTCATAAACATTACTTTATTCTTTCCACAAAAAGTCAAAGAGAGGTTTCAATTCTTTAAGAAATATATCTATCAATTTTTCTCCAAATAAACATGTCAATTAATCCATCTCGTTAATAATTATAATAATCTTATTGTCATAACCATAGTCCAAATAAACATTTCGATTAATCCATCTCATCAGAATCTGTTAGGTCCAATAATTTCAATAGCCATTATTCCATTATCCCTATTAGTTCCATCTTCCATCTTCAATAGTCCTGTTAAGTCCAGTAATTTCAGTGTCCAATCTTCCATTATCAGTATTCCATAATAATCTTGCTGTTGTAACCATAGTCATATAATAAGAGTCTGATGGGAATTTCCTCTATCCCAAATATTTTCTTGCCATCCATTCTGAATAAGTTGCTGAAATACTGTTGTAAAGTCATATCTGTGTTCTTCTTTTTTACAAAATGCACTGGCTCATCTCTTAAGAGTTTTTCCATTGTCACATGGCTGCAGTTAATTCCATAGATTTTCTCTATATCAAGCTCCATCACATCATTCCAGTCCAGAAGATTATCCAAGCCATTGATAACTTTATCTCTAATATCTTCATTAATTTCTTCAGAGATAACGTTAAATTCCAAACAGTAGATTTTATTTCTAAAATCCATAAACTCCAGATCTTTTTCCAATTCCACATTTGTTCCAATCTCCAGGGCTTGTATCTTCCCTTTATTTTTTCTTTTCTCATCTCTGATCTCATTCTCCTCTCTCACAGGATCCCCTATTTCTTTAAGCTCCTGCGTCATTTTGCTCAGTTCAATTTTCAGCTCCTTACTACCCTGTCGCAGGGTTTGTTTCGTTATCTCAATCTCATCCATTATTTTCTGAAACATAGTTACTTCCAGATTCTCAGCCACTTTCTTGATTGCCATTTTTAAAACCACGAAAACAAAGCAAAACAAAAATAAAGAAGAACCACTTCTTATTTCAGCAACAATTGGGTTAATATTCCAGGCTTGATGACATCACAGTATAAACAGAGCAGCCTGCCTTATCTCTCTATGTTCAAGAATGCAAAACAAATTTAGTTCCCAGCATCAAAACAGTTAGTGGCGTCGTGAAGAAGCAGATTCGTCAAAATAAAATAGACCAAAAAGAGAATAGTCCCAGACAATATAATATTCCTCAGAATAGAAATCAGGAATAGAAATCCCTCTTCTGTTTATTATCTTTAGAATGCACTTCCAGGACAGCTTTTTGCGACAGAAACAGAGATAAGCTGTTAATTTCGTGAATAATAGAAAAGAGTTATATCTCACCCAGAAGTTGTCCAAAGCCGATCAATCTGACAAATCTCCTTTTGCTGTAACAATTTAAACCAAGTAAAAAAAAATAATAGAAAGAAGGGTGCTTGCCTGTTAGTCCGTTCTCTCTTTAAAGAAAAGATAAACGTATCGCTTAAGCAGATAGAGCTTGTTAGAAAGTCCGTCCGGCATTGTTGGCTGGACCTTATCTCATAAATTAATGAAATCCAGTCCTCCCAACAAAAACAGGCTTTTGACGTTGATCTCTACGTTTCTCCCTGCCCGGGAGAAATTTCATCAGTCAAAAAAAAAAAATGTTCTGACTGATTTATATCTGAATAAGCTTCTTTTGAGGCGGGAGCCCGTCCCAAAAGCAGGCACAAGCGAAGTCACCCTTCCCGGAAGTAGCATTTTGCACATTTTAGTGCAAATTTCTCATAATCAACATATTTTTGTATGCAGTTTTGACTAATGTACACATTTGCAAACAATTTATCCTAATATGATGCAAGTATGTATGTTATTTTCACAAAAATATTCATTTTATGCACATTTCTCCCTAAAATATGCATTTTTGTAAACATTGTTTGGAGAACCTCACCATAAAATTTGGATAACTGCAAATTTTGAAGGACAGCTGCGTTTCAGTTTTCATATGGTTTCAGAAAGTGAGAATTTTCATTGAGTTTCTTGGCCACCCCTAGAAGCAAGCAAACAAACTAAAAAGAGCATATTTTCTTTGGCTTGGATCCAAAGGATCACAGAAGAAAATGCATTAGTGTTATTGCATGAACTCTTGCACAAGAATTCACAGTGCAGTACCACAACGTTACAGTATAAAAAGACCATGTGATAGTTGTGTTACACAGTATAAGAAACATGGTGAATAATGAAGACACAGAGTGTAGCATATAAAATCTAATGGGCCATAAAAGGCCTGGAACGCTTAGGCAAAGTCTTGTTAAATGGAAGAGCTGGGTTTGCGGTGTCAATTCTCTCATGCAAACTCTTCTGCTGATTTGGAAACAGTCCTTCCAGGAATAGAATTGCTTTGCTGCTCTGCATGCTCTTATCCAGTATATCAGAGTGATGGAAAAGGAGGAAGGAAAAGCAGAAAGGCCTTTCTCCCCTCTCCCCATGACCTGTGGCTCTCACCATCATTTCCTCTGTCAGTGAAAAGAAGGAGGGATTGTGTTGTGTAGATGGGGAGCTTTAGGGGACTATAAGGTTAGATGGCAGGCGGAGAGGGAAAAGACAGGAGTTTTTCTCCAGCTTAGGTTTTGATCTGAGATGAAAAAGAATTAAGGAGCTTTAAGCTGCCCCCTCCCCCCAGGCAACATTTCCATCTGATCCTGGCTTGGGAGAACTTTGCTGGCATATCAAATCCTGAAGCCTCAGTGAATAATATATCAAGTATCAAATATATTATGATTCTCTCAACACCTTTATGTAAGAAAGGAGTAATCTAATATTGAGAAGGAGGGCATAGTAAATAGACCAATACTCCCACAATTGTTAATAGGCTTCCATAATGTAGTTAATGGCTGGAAAGGAACAACAAATCAAACTGAGGCTTAATTCATAGCTAAGAGCATACTAGTTTATCTCTGGTTTCAAAATAGATCATTACATATTCAGTTTTTACACCTGAACACTATAATCAGTTGGTTGTGAAATACAAAATACCATGTTCATGGAGCATATGGACACATAGCAACCATAGTGTAGAAGGGATAGCGAAAGATTTAAAAAATGTTGCTGTTGCTGTTGTTGTTACATTTATGTGCCAGCTTTCCTCTAAGGCTCTCAAGGTGTTGTACATGGTCCCCCCTTATTATCCCCATAACAATCCTGTGAGGTAGGCTAGGCTGTAAGAATGTGATTGGCCAAGGTCACCCAGTGACCTTCATTGAGTGGGGATTTAAACCCTGGTCTTCCAGGTCCTAGTCCAGCACTCTAATCACTGTGCCACAATGGCTCATTGTTGCACATGACCACACCCACAATTTGTAAATGAAGGGAATTTCTGACAGTGCAATACTATGCCTGTTTACTTGAATGTAAGGCAGGGGTTGCTAGCCTTTTTGAGCCAGACAGCACTTTTGGAATTTTGAGAAAGTGCTATGGGTGCCAGTCTCAAATGTCTGCCATGGTGGTGTGGCATAGCAGAAAATAGTTGTGGCGTGAGTGTGACATAATACAAAATGGCTGCCTCATCTAAAAGAGCAGAAAAAGAGATAGATTCACAAAATGGTGTGTGCATCCCTGCCACCCAATTGTACCAATTAATAGCATCTATATCAGCTATTGCTGCTCTCACTCACAGAACATCCCCAGAACAGAAGGGAGGGTAGGTGTCCAGTCTGCTGAAATGCAGGCATGTTTATGTGTGTGTGTGTGTTCAATGTAGGAGAGGCTGAGCCAGTGTAACTAGGAACTGAGCAAGAAGAGCATACAATATCTCATGCATTCTGGATTCCACCCACCCCCCACATTTTTATTGCTTTTTAAACAAGGAAAAAATCATATAACATACACTGTGTCTTATTTTATTGGCATCAGACAGTTTTTCAGGCAATGCCAATTCCCATATTTTTGACCACCAACCTTGCAAGGTAAATGGAGAGGTATACCGCCAGTGTTTGGCAATCTCCAGATGCGCAGCAGAAAAGTGATCACATTCTTACAGCTTCCTTTGTTCTTTGTGTTAAAACCCTATACGGTTCCGGCCCAGTCTATCTGAAGGAACGCCTCCAGTATCACCAAATATGCCGCCAAACAAGATCAGCCTCACAAGACCTTCTCTCGGTCCCACCGGTGAAAACAGCTAGACCGGTGCTGTCGGAAGGCAGAGCTGGGGTCCCAATCCTGGGGAGCTGGATCCCGGAGAGTTGGGAGAAGAGTATTCAGATGGATGGCAGAGGGAAGGGGGAGGAACTTCCCCCCTTTGGAGCGAAGACGAAACAGAGGAACTGCCAGTGATAAGGTCGCTTAGCAACGGGGAGCCTGAGCCCTCCCTGGACATTCTCACGCCTCCCCCTCTTTCAGGCTCAGAGCAAGAGGGGAAAGAGGGAGGGCTGCTCACAGCCGAAAAGCGGGGAGGCAGTTTACCATCAGCCCCTCCCCTATCCCCCATCCTGGAATCGGAAACTTCAGAAGAGGAGGGGGTGATGCTTCCCCCCTCACCGCGCACACGCAGACAGCTGAAAAGACAGGAGAGAAGGGGGGGAAGGCGGGCAGTACCTGAGGGGCAGTTAAGGAGGAGCAAAAGATTGCGTGCCCGTTTGGCCCCTTCTTAAAGAACAGGCGGGAAGAAGTCCCTTGCTCTATCAACTTTCTCCCAATGCCGCAGGACCTGTATCCCTGTATTGATTCATGAGAAAACGCAGTCTTTGTTTGGACATTACCCTAATAAAACACGAATTAACTACAATTGTTGGTCTGGTTCCTGAGTCACATCCTGGGCCTGACAGCTTGACAGAGCCACCTAAATCACCCTCAACGCTCTCTTCACTTGACTGGGACAAGATGTCAAAGGGAGCAGTGGGGGGGACGAACCCCACTTCTGAGACGGAAGAAGTGGAACTCCTGAGGACTAAGGTAGCTGATTTGCAGACGGATGTTCAAGCCCTGCTAGCAGCAGTCAAGGCGCTGAAGACGGATAATCAAACCTTAAAGGCCACGATAGACCAGATGCGAATAGCCCCTCCAGCTGCCATAGTAAAGGTTCCCATTGGATTGCCCCCAAAATACGCGGGACAAAGTGATCAGTTGGCAATCTTCGTGGCTCAATGTGAGTTATATCTGGATGTCAGGCACACAGAATTTCCAGACGATGGGGCTAAAGTAGCTTTCGTGATTAGCCTCCTGGAGGGAGAAGCTGCAAAATGGGTGACTCCGTATCTCGTGAGAAAGGATACTGTCTTAGGAAGGTACAGAGGATTTATACAGGAGATGACCGAGATGTTTCAAGACCCGCAAAGGGCTGAAACAGTAGCGCGGCAACTAGGCGCTCTGAAGCAAGCTAAAGGGACTGTTTCCGAGTACACTAACGCTTTTAAAATTCTGTCCCAGGAAACTGGTTACAATGACGCCACCCTGATGTTTATGTACCGGAGTGGATTAAATGCTGAAATCCTGGATGAGTTGGCCAGGACCTCCCCCCCCCCCCGCTGACCTACCAGGGCTCATCCGGCTATGCCTACAGATAGATCACCGGATGGAAGGAAGGCGCCTGGAAAGGAAGCAGGAGGTCCTGAGATACTCAGCCTTGGCATCCCGCAACAAGACCCTTCCCACTACAGGGATGGCAGGTAATGCAACTGAGGGACAGGGAGGGGCTAGGCCAAGACTGTCGGAAGAAGAAAAGGAAAGACGATGCCGGGAACGTTTATGCTTTTATTGTTCAAAGCCGGGCCATGTGGCCAGAGACTGTGGACTGAAAGGGGGGAAAGCCAAGCCGTCGGGAAACTGGAACACCCAGTCCACGTGCAGGCCGGTGGACTGGGGGCAGCATTGTATAAAGGCCCCCCAACTATCCAACCTCCCTCAAAGGGGGTGTTGGTCTTGCCTATTCAGATTACAACTTCCAGAGGAGTGGTGTTTAATTCCATTGCCTTAATTGACAGTGGAGCCTCCACAAATTTTATTGATGCAAAGTTAGTCAAGCGTCATGGAATTTCCCGGTGGAAACTGGACTCTACCCTAGCTGTGGAGACTATCGATGGGAGACCCCTGAAGTCAGGAGGGGTGACACAAGCCACGGAGGAAGTGAAACTTCAAATCCCTGGGCACGAAGAGTTCATTTCGCTATACGTGTCAGATCTCTCGAACTTTGAGGTGATTCTGGGAATGCCCTGGCTAGCAAAGCATGAACCCATAATAAGTTGGAAGGAGGCGGTGGTGTGGTTCACCTCACAGTATTGCCAGGAGAACTGTCAACCTGAAGGAATCAAGAACACCTTAGCTGGGGCAGTGCAAGAGATCGAGCAAGTGACCCTGCCGCCAAAGTATGAAGAATTCAAAGATGTGTTTGATGAAAAAGAGGCAGAGACTTTACCCCCCCACTGCCCTTATGACTGTGCGATTGATCTAGTGCCAGGAGCCAGCATCCCATCAGGGAGAATCTACTCTCTCACAGAGAATGAGAGGGAGGCCCTGAAGGAATTCCTGGATAAAAACCTGAGGCGAGGATTCATACGCCCCTCACAATCCCCTGCTGGAGCGCCACTATTGTTTGTGAAAAAGAAGGGGGGGGAACTCAGACCCTGTAATGACTATCGCACATTGAACCAGATCACCATCCCCAACAGCTACCCGCTGCCCCTGATCTCAGAGTTGCTGGACCGACTGCGCTCTGCAAAAATCTTCACGAAGTTGGATTTGAGAGGAGCGTACAATCTGATCAGAATGAAGGAGGGAGATGAATGGAAAACAGGATTCTTGACCGCTTACGGACAGTATGAATACCTGGTCATGCCGTTCAGGCTTTGTGGAAGTCCAGGAATTTTTCAAAAATTCATGAACGACGTGTTTAGAGACTTGTTGGACACGTATGTAATCTGTTACTTAGATGATATCCTGGTGTTCTCAAAGAACCAGGAAGACCACGACCAGCATGTGAAGACGGTGTTGAAGAGACTGAGAGAAAATCACCTGTATGCTAAATTAGAGAAATGTGGATTTGACCTCAAGTCTCTAGACTTCCTTGGATATCGAATCTTAGCGGAAGGCATGGAGATGGACCCAGGGAAAGTAAGCTGCTTATTGGACTGGGGCCAACCTGTCACCAAAAAGGATGTACAACGGTTTTTGGGGTTTGCCAATTATTACAGAAAGTTCATTCCAGGGTTTTCCAAATTAACAGCTCCTCTGACTGACTGTTTAAGGGGGAAGAAGAAGTTTCAATGGACAGAGAATGCCACCGAGGCCTTTGAGGAGCTGAAGAGAAGGTTTGCTACTGAGCCCATTCTGCACTTTGCTGATCCGAACCGCCCTTTCGTAGTGGAAGCAGATGCTTCAGATTTTGCCATCGGGGGGGTCCTGCTACAATTAGACCAAGAAGGGAAGGAGCTGCACCCCTGTGCGTACTTCTCTCGGAAGTTAAAGCCTGCAGAGAAGAACTACACAGTTTGGGAGAAGGAGCTGCTGGCCATCAAGGACTCTTTTGAAAACTGGAGACAATACCTGGAGGGGACCTCTCATCGAATTGAAGTGCGCTCCGACCACAAGAATCTTGAAAGCCTCCAAACAGCCAGAAAGCTGAACCAGAGACAGATAAGATGGTCCCAGTTCTTCACTAGGTTTAACTTCCAGATTACTTACCATGCCCAAGCCAAAAACCAGAGAGTGGATGCCTTATCCAGACAGCCACAATACAAAGAAAGTGAATCCGAGGACCAGCCTCAGTACGTAATCCCGCCAGAGAAATTAACGTTGGGAGTATGCCAGCCTTCATGGGAAGAGGAACTCAAAAAGGCACAACAAGAAGATGCAGACATGCTAAAATATCAGCAGGAGACGGGACAAGATCAAGACTCAGAAGTAACCTTTCACTGGAGAAATGGACTGTTATGGTTCAAATCCGCCAGATATGTGCCAGAAGGGGAATTAAGGCTCAGAATCCTACGCCAGTGTCATGATTCCATCACAGCGGGACACTTTGGGATTTACAAGACCATTCAGAACGTGGCCAAGGACTTCTGGTGGCCTAAAATGCGTCGGGATATTGAGAGTTATGTAAAGTCCTGCTCTGTCTGTCTGCGGAGAAAAACACAAACAGGGACACCAGCTTTAACTGAACAGGAGTGCAGTACCATCTGTATATGACTTTTAACATTATCTCATGTATGTGAGCAGAAACTGTCGTTAAAGGGGGTTTGGTCCACTTTAATGATCACTGAACATCTTCAGTCTGAGTATTTAAATCATCCTTCCACTTTGCGTTCAGCCCCGTTAGGGCCGAGAAAGATTCTGAGAGCATATGTTTATATAGAAAAGATATCATACCTTTCAGAATGCATCCCGGATTGTTGAGGCTATATTTACAGAGACCTTTCATAGGTGCCATAGGAGGTGCTGACGGGCACACTGACATCCATAGGCTGTAAGGATAGGTTGTAACGAACAAATAGGCTCTAACAAACTTTCAATGAGAGTTTGTTATTCCATGTAATTTTAGATGTCTTATTAACAAGCCCTAGATGAAGATGTTAAGTTAAACAATATTTCTATCTTGCGTTTACAGGGGATACTTGGAAGTGGCTTTGAGTAGACCCCAAAACTTTTAATGCTTTAGATTGAAATCCTATACATTCTACTTAGAAGTAAGACATACTGAATTTACTGGGATTTACTTCTGAGTAAACTTGTAGGGGATAGTACTGTGAGAGTCTTTGTCTCACAAAATGTTCATTGTTGTGATTGCCAGTCCTGATGCTCATTATTCATGTAGTAGGCCATGGCATTAAATCAATTATAGAGAATAGAAGCAATTGTGGGGGTGGGGAAGGCAGGGGTGGGCAAGGGGATAGAAGAGAAACACAGCACATACTTCCCCGTATGACAATTCACATTCCATAGTACAGGAGACAAAAAAAAAAAGACACTGGCTTTAAAATGTCACCCACTGTTCTCCAAGTGTTCTGACAAGGAGATGCACTAATTTGCCACCAATTTTCTTGCCAGGAAAAGCCGATGGCTGTACCTGCAGCTCTGCTGGGCGTACTGAGAATTGTAACCATGGCAGGAATGCCATCTTTTTCTCAGCAGCAACATACATCACATCAATTGCCTTTGGAAAGTATGTGGGGGGGAAAGCCCAGAGGGCAAGCTTCCTTCATTGATATAGTTCATCTGAACCCACTGGGAGAGGGAGGAAGTGTGCTGACAGCGTCTCATCAATCTTTGTGCTTTCACTCCTGTCTGTTTCTCTGTCTCTTAAACTGCCTCTTCTTGTCCAGAGGAATGGTATGTCTGTGGACTCATAAATATAAGTTTCCACTGAACAATCAATTGGGAATCTAATGAACAGAAGGAAGGGAGGCGAGGGGAAGCAGGGCACTTGGGTACCATTTCCCTAACATTTTAACTATTTATTTATTTATTTATTTTATTACATTTATACCCCGCCTTTCTTTTCATGGAACCCAAGGCGGCTCACAAATGGTTCCCTGGCGGTCTCCCATCCAGGCACTGACCAGACCTGACCTTGCTTAGCTTCAACAGGGAGCTGGCCTTATGTGCTTTCAGACCATAGCCTGGGACCCTAATATGTATTAGACCCTATTATGTATTAGAATATTAAGTATATTCACGAAGAACAAAGGGAGGTCCAGCATGAACTGCAGACATGGAGGAGCAAATGGAGGAGCCCACAGGCTCTCAATATACCCTCTTGGGTTGATGACATAATTCCTTTTTACTTTATCTTTAAAAACATGGTTGGTTTTGGTTCAGTACTCTGAAGACAAGCGCCAGGTGGAGCAGCTGTACCCACCAACATTTTCCTTACCCCAGAATATATCTGGGCCCCAACACTGGGGGGCGGACGTGTCCAACAGCAGGAATATTCTGGACAGAGAAGCACTGGAAAAAACAGATTTAGCAGATTTAGCTGCCTTCATTTTCCTGGGGCGGCAATGGGTAGCACCAGGGTGGTATAGGTGCCTATCTAGAGGGCAGCTTGCCCAGGTTCTCAATGAAATCTGGTGCCTGTTTATTTAGGAAGAATGTAGTGTGTCAATTATTCAGCTGAGCTGAATATTTATAGAACTCTTTTTTCTGTTTTCTCTTTTTCATTTTGCAGTGACCCTTTCAGGGGCAGGATGCAAAGTAGTTTTTTTTTAATCTGATTGAACAGCACTCCCCTAGAGTAAAAATTACCTTGTGTAATCAGGTTCCCTCACTTTTGTTGACATATAACTTGTATGGCACATATATAGGCTAGTCCATTTCATATGTTACTTTTGAATAGGGTTGGCAGATAAGATTATTTCCATTCCATCTTTGTTTCACATGTACCAATTTAGACCACTGTGTCCTGTGCTCTTTATTGTGGATTGTTTTTCAAAAAAAGCATGAAAAAGTTGCATTTAAATTTTTACTAATTTTCGTATGCTCTGTCCCCTAAAATATGCCCTTTGTATGCATTCTGTACACATTTTCCCCTAAAATAACATTTTTGTACACTGCACAACATTTGGAAAAGTATAGAATCGAATTGTGAACTACATTCTGATCCATCAATAAGTCTGGGAATTGCAAATTAGGCCAGCCTGTTTTGAAATGCAGACTGAACAACATTCTCCTCTATTCCCATGTTTGAATAAGAGATCAGAAACAATAGTCATATTTTATGCTAACTCATATGATAACATTTCTTAGAGTTAAAACTTGTTTTCAAGATTTGAATCCAAGCATCTCAAAAGAAATGAAGAACAAAAACAGAAGAAAAAAACGTAATGCATTTTGTGACTAATAACAATATATTCATGCAGAGTTCATTAGATCATCCAAAGCTTGTAAAAATTCAGCAGGTGTCTGAACTGCATAGGAAATCTCAGCATGTTATACAGCAATGGCACAACTTCAGCTAGATTCTGTTGTTCTATGAATGCAGATCACACACTAAAAATATGACCACAAGAATGAGCTTTGACTTTCAAGATATTCAGGCATAACAGGCAGGCAATACTGTATCTTCACAATCTACACACTTTTAAAAACTATACTATTAAAATACTGAAGTTGTTATATAGGAATTATTAATTATTTTATCTTAAATTCTCATATTAGCAACTCCATGGCACAAAGTAATCTCTCATGTAATTTTCTAATTGTAAATGTAAAGTACACATGTATTTCAGCTGAAAGAACCAGACACTCAGGATATAATCTGCAGGAGTCTGACTTGGTGGAATATAGTTCATAACAATAGCTTGCAAAAAAAAATCACAATAGGATTTAAATCAGGGATGGAAAGCCTGTGGCCCTCCAGAAGTTGCTGGTCCAGCCACAGGAAAGCATGGTCAGTGTTGGAACCGTGCACGTTGGATTTCCTATTGGAATGCCACCTTTCTTCCTCACCGGGGCACAGGTATCTTCCCTTTGCCACTATCACACAGGCATATCTCACATACTGTGCAAAGCTCCACAGTGCCGTTTGAAAGATGAGCCTATCAGTTTGCTGTGGCCATGTTTCTGAAAGGTTTTTTGGGGTGAAAAATAGAAGGTAGGCAGAGAGTGTAATACAAGTCAGTATGTGAACGCAGCATGATATGTGTTAATTGTGTATTCGAGTAACACATCCAAATGATAGAATTATGAAATATATAAATGTCAGAATCCCCAAAATCTTGTGAAACAGAGAAATAAACAATAGCCTTCATAGTGACCTTCACTATGCAGCAGAGATAGAAAGGATTAATAGTTTTTCAGGTGCATAGTAACATGTAATCGGGAAGTGCCCAAAAAGTGATAGGCCCCAAGGTTTTGACTTGCAAGCCTGATTGTATGCTGGACTTGTGCCGCTGATCTACTTTTTCTGTTGCTGTACATTGAATTCTGAGGAGCATCTCCATTGTTGTCTTTTCTTAAGCCAAAAGTGTTGTGGTCTTCTGTTGCAGAAAAAGTTGTCTCAGGGTAAAAAAATAAGCCACTTGATCCCGTCCCATTAATAGGACCACAAAATAAACCCTGAAGAATATGCTGGTTTGACTGTAACAATAAAGATTGGAATTTGAAACCCTGAAGAAATACCCAT
This sequence comes from Rhineura floridana, assembly GCF_030035675.1. Taxonomy (NCBI): domain Eukaryota; kingdom Metazoa; phylum Chordata; class Lepidosauria; order Squamata; family Rhineuridae; genus Rhineura; species Rhineura floridana. The sequence goes on from NC_084488.1 coordinate 85,626,546, forward strand.
TACATTCTGTGATTAGAAGGGTATAAGAAATGTTCTGAAAACTGGAATCCCCCATACCTCAGCAGAAATAGGGCAACATCTTGCACCTTAACATTGCTCAGCTGACACAAGCACCCTCAAACTGTGAGTAGTTTTCCAAAATAGGCAGGAGGAAACCTTAATGTTTGAAGACCATGAGCAAGAAACAGAAGAGGTTTCAGAACCAATATCTACAATTTGCAGTCCAATCCCATCCCTACTATTTAGAAGTTCAAAATATCAGCAAACAGATAATTGGCATCTAATCTCTTTCCAGTTCCCACGGTATCAAGTGATGTGATAACCTTCAATTATGGGATATTAATCAGAAAACTACTTTTGTGTTTCCTGCAGAGTGGCTAAAAGCATTTTTAGATACCTTTGGGTTTAGCAGTAATTCTTATTCTACATTTAGAGAAACTGATTGAAGCTACAGTACCATTAAGAGCCTTATTTCACAGACAAGTGATTGCCCTATGCAATTAAACACCTGCAATACAGAGTCTTTGGAGAGTCACTTCATTGCCAAATGTCTTTTTCACTTGAGCACATAACATGGTGAAAAATGAAAACCAGGAAACGTCCTGTCTTCTGAAGCTGTTTCTAGTGCAGTGGAGTCTGTCCCCCTCCCCCAGTTCATTATTCAACAACATTTATTTTGGTGTGGCTTATTTCCTTTTAGAATGAAGTGTTATTGACATCTGTCTAGTAAAAGTGCTGCTCGTTTTCTTTCCTTTGATAAAAATTACAGTTAATGTTAGAAAGTGGTGCATAATGTGGATCAGAAAGGGTTGTTATTTATGTCTTAAATGACCCGCAGAGATGTGTGGAGGATAGGAAATGCACTTTAAGGTTGCAATCTGTTGCACACTTATCTAAGCCCCATTGAACATAGTGGGGTTTACTTACCTGTAAATATGCATAGGACTGTGCTGTACATTGAATCCTGAGGAGCATCTCCATTGTTGTCTTTCTTAAGCCAAAAGCCTTGTGGTCTTCAAGCATCTTGCAACAAAGGAGCTCTTTGCACATTATTCTGTCTGCTGTGAAGAGCACATGAATCTGATGTGATTCAGGGAAGTGTTGAAGAATGTTGTGCTCTCAGTCCTAGTTCATCCAAACCTTTTCTGTATTTACACTGGCTTGCAAGGAGGGGCTCACATAATGAAGACTAGAGCTCTTCTCACTAACATCTAGTTTTCTATGGGCAATGAGTTTTTTGTTTTGTTATTGTGGAGGAGAATTCAACATTGTTGTCACCAACCTGCAATCTAAGGTGCAAAAACAGGTTTAACCCCACCTACATTTTGAGTGTATTAGATCTCAGTTTCTACTTGATACTGGAGAAACCTCCTATGAGACTGAGTGTGCATCTGACAGTGCACCTGGGAAGATACCCAACACTCTCCTGAGCAAAGGAAGATTGATTACAGACAAGCTGTCATTCAGCTTGTCTTCCACTGCTGATCTCCTTGAGGATTCCTTGATAAGCTGCTGATGAACCCCGGAGTTCCAAAGAACACAGTTTAAACCCAGCATCCCTGGCCTTCAGCTGCAAAGACACAGTTCAGCACACCCACAGGAACTTTTAGAGAGATGGGCATCTTTGTCCAGTTACTAGCCATTTGCTGAACTAGTCTTCTATGACAAGGAAAGCATTGCTCTGGTCTGCATCTTTTGGCACCTGACCTTGACCTTATAAGGTATAGGATGTGGAAGACCTCAGTGGAATCCTATCCAAACACACACACATAGAGTCCACTTTGTTGATCCCTACATTATTTTAGTGGGACATTTTGCTGTTTCAGGCAGATGTCATTTTTAAAATATTTCCCCCTAGATCCAACTAAAAATACTTTTGAATGGCATATTTAACACTTTAGGCATTAAATTAGACAGGCTTAAAATTAGTTTACTAACACAAGGGACTACTTTCTTAATTATTATGACCTTTCTGATTCATTCAGAATAAATCCTGTTAAACACATACCTGTGATTTGCTTCATTATCTTTTCATATGAATCATCTTCAGTGGCATATCATTTAATTAGGTTTGTTGTGCAGGTACTGATGCCTAAGCTTATGTATTCATCACATGCAGTTTCAGTTGACTAATGTAATAAATCTTATTCATCCAATTGTCACCATCTATTACAAAAATTAATAAGGCATTCTCTCATTAAGCCCATCTTGCAGAATGTTATGAGGGTTTTTTCTTTCCTTGTGTGATAATATCATTTATTGACAAACTTTCTGGGCTATTCTAGCATTCTGGTCATAAACAAAGATTTACTTGTCAAGTATATGCCATAAATGCTACCTGACAGGAAGTTATACTGCTTTCTTCCTTGATCGTAAATCCAATTTCACTTTACTATAGTCTTTGTTAATGTTGCATGTTTTGCTTGTTAGAGACATTACAGCTCCACGCAAGGAACAAAAATAGCCAGCAACTTTGTACCTCATTCATGTGTCACAAGAAGTAGCCTTCTCCAACCTTCAGATGTTTTGGACTACAGCTCCCATCAGTCCCTGCAGCTTCTGGAGAGCATCAGGTTGGGGAAGGCTGGTCAAAAGTGTAGATGCAGCATAAGGATCCAGTGTGGTAGCCCTCCACTCTACACCTAACAAAAAATGTGGGTGCTTATCCCAACTATGTATGCTCTAGTTCAGTGGTTCCCAACCTTTATGAGCACGGGACCCCCTTTATAAGCTGAAAACAAATTGTGACCCCCTCCCCCCAGGGAGTCAGGCTGGCTGCCAGGAAGGAAGGGGGAAAGCAGCCTTTCTTTGCAGCCTTGCTTCTTTTTGCTTCACAAAAAGCCCTCTCCTCTCATTCTAAGCAAGGGCGTTGCCAGTAGCGGCAGTGCAAGGAGATGGGAATCAGTGATAGTAATCCCCTCTTCTTCCTGGTAGCTCCACCCTCAGCCTCCTTTGACATCTGCCATGTATTTTATAGGCAGATGCCTGCCCTTAGTGTGCCTGAAAGATGCTCTGGCGCTTCAGAAAAGGCCTCCCCTCTCGTTTGGAGCAAGGGGGAAGTGTCATCTGCAGCAGCAGCGGAAAGCAGACAGTGTAGGGGGAATGAAGACTTTTTAAAAAAATTAATAAATAATTCATTTCTTTACTGTTCACGGCCCCCTCTGGATTACTTTGCGGCCCCCCTGGGGGTCCTGGCCCCAGGTTGGAAACCACTGCTCTAGTTTATTAGTTTTGGGGAAAATGCATAAACTCATACACCCAAAGCCACTCATAACATAAGGACCTAGTAAACTGTCATATACTGAGTCAGACATTGGTGCATGTCTAAAAACTAGTGCAGTAGAGAGAAAGGTTTAGCTTAGCCCGACTGTGCTATACTACATAAAGTGCAGTATTTATTAGAAAGTAATGTTAATTGTTATTTAATTTTATTTGCTATTATAATGTTATTTGTTATTTAATTTCATTTTTGTAAATTGTATTGCTTTTATTGTATTTTTATATTGTATTTTTATATTGTATTTTGATTACAAAGTTAGTTGATTGTGCCAGTTACCTTTATGTGGAGGAGACAAAAGAAACTTGGCCTTGATTGGGGGATGAATTTGTTTGCTTTGTTTTTTGCAATGGACCAACCTGATCCAACACTCCCAAACATTATAATCGTCATCATCTTGTTGCTTGAGGATCAGAATGCAACTCCCAACTGATTTACAAATTTTTCCATACTTTGCAATTTGTTTTGGTGTGCAAAAAGTGTACACAAAAATACATACTATGCATAAAAGATATATGTAAAATGCATATTTTACTGGTGAAATGCACTGATCAGCGTGGAAAAGTGTATATTTTACATAAAAAGTATATACAACATGGCAGGATGGGATCCCTGACTGAGTGCCAGCAAAACTGAAGGAGGACGGAATTAGCTGCTCAGCCCATCCCTAGCATTGGTTCATTTCTTCAAACCAGGAATGATGTGGCACTGTGAAGAGAGTTCCTTGCAGAAGTTGACTTCAATGCCTTCATAGCTCTTATGCTTTGACAGTGTGTTACTTCCTTATGACGTCAGTAGGGAATGGAAGGAACTGTCAATGTCAGTTCTCCCAGTTTCTAATTCTTCCATTCCGAAATTCAGTTCTCCACATTCTTGCATCAATTTGCAATTTTTTTTAAAAAAAATCCTCATGAAAATTCTTCAATGTTTTAGTGTGAATTTCTTCTAATAAAACAACACATTTTTGTATGTAGTCTTGACTAATGTACACATTTTGCAAGCAATTTCCCCTAATATAATGCATTTTTCTATGTTCTTTTCACTAATAGATTCATTTTCATTTATTTATTTATATCCAGCCTTTCCAGTATGAACCCAGGGTGGCACACTTTTATGCACACTTTTGCCTAATATATGCATTTTTATAAACATTGGAGAACTGAATCACAAAACTCAGGTAAGTGCGAATTCTGAAGGATGACTGTGTCTTGGTTCACTTTTTGCTTTGGAAATTTGGCCATTTGGTAGATTTGCCTTCAAATATGAGCTTAAATTAATTTCCCCCTCATCCCTAAATATGAATAATCAAATTAGATCCATATTAGCCTAACATATTTTTAATACTGAATATGGCTTTATGAGATTGAAATATGAGGTCTTTCATTTCCCCCTGATTTTTTAAAAAGTATGCCTTTGCTGTTTTGTACTTTTGCCCAAGGACAGCACCAGGAAAGATAGTGATTGTCACATACTGCAATTGACATGCCAGGGCATGGCTAGTGTCCAAGTAGTGGCTTTTGTCAAACATTTTCTAAAAAGCGAGATGTCAAGTGCTGCAAGCGGACAGACCTCACAATGCTCACTCATAGCATAGAAATGATTGTTGTCTGTATACTTAATGCAGAGATTTTCAAGGGCAAAGACATTGTGTTCTTAGGTTGTATTTTCACCCTGTGCATTTTTTACTACGGGTTGAGGGAAAATAAATAAATGTTACGTCTCTGTATATATATATATATATATATATATATATCTGGAAATAAAATGACTAATCTCAATGTTCTTTTGGTTCTGTTCTTTATCTAGTTTGTAATCCAGTGTTTTTCCTTCCTTGAGGGAGCTTTTTTTTCTGGTTGCCCAAGTCACAATTTTAATATAGGCAATCTTGTCTCCTCTGGACACAAACAGCAGCACTAGCTGAGCGTCAAGGCTATTTCTCTTCTCTCTTTTCATTATAATGTACTCTGTGAAGTTCTGCATTAAATGATGATCAGTTTTTAACAGTCAAAAAGGGGCGGAAGTATACAAGGAGAAGCCACGCTTTTATGGCATCCCTCTTATCCACAGCTTGTAGAGGCTGTGCAGTAGCAATCCTGTTAGGCTCTGTTCCCTCCATCTGGGTGGGGAAGAAAGAGAGAAAGAGAGCAGAGATGATTCTATAGACACCCTGTTCCCAAGGGCCTACAACAATATGCAGCCAGCCCTGACACACTTTGGCCATTGCTGCCAGCCTGCGGTAATGGTGTTGACGGTAGTTGTACATAATGTATGAGTCTGGATAAACAGCGTTACAATGGTGGCTGCACATAAATAGTCATCATAGTAGCTGCCTCTACCATGCTGGTTATAATGATTAAAGCTGAAACAATCTGGGACCAAGATATTTGAAGAACTTCCTACTTCCATACAAGCCTTCCTACATACTAAGATGATCATTAGATTCCCAACTCTGGAAGTCTCCACCTTCTGAGATGAAGTGGATGGCTACCAAGGTAGGAACTTTTTGGTGGTGTCACCTCAGTGATGCAACTCCCTTTTTATCAATTTGTATGGTGCCAAAGTATATCCAATGCATATCTATTGTTGCAAAGTTGAAATAATATTGTTTTCCTGAGCTTTAAATGTTTTAAAGACCAGCTTTTAGTTGGGTGTCAAGGAGTTCACAGCTGCTGGAAAATGCTGTTAACTGTTTTTGTTGCTGATTAAACACACTTTTTAATGTGCCTTGAAAATATTTTATTGAAAAGCAATATAAAAAATGTTTTCAGTAAATGAATGCTTCTTTACATATGATCTTCAGCTGTTCAGCTTCACAGGAATGTGCATCGAGTAGAGAGTGGCAATGAAGGCAGAAAGGGGACAACTCTTAAACACTAGAACTTCAGGAGATACCTGGAGACTAATGTTGTCTAGAATAACATCTACTGTAGCAAACTGGGATTCTTGGGGGGGGGGATCAATTATATGACCAAAAAAGGAACAACCATTCAAATAAGAGAGCTTGGGTTAACCTTTGATTTGCCAGTCTTTGTTTGCTTCTCTTTGATTCATGTTGCTATAGAGCAACCCCCCCTCCCAGTTAAAAACATAATGTAAAATGCCCTGAGGTTAAATTTCCTCTGACTGAAGTTAGCGAGAAAAATGTCAGTCTTCTCAGTGAAAACCTACAGGTTACATGTTAATTAATTCTCTGATGCACAATGCCAAATCCTGCAGGAAGATAATTAAAAACTACTTAAAATGGCTTTCTTTTATAAGCCTCTTCCCCCCCCCCCAAAAATGGCTGCAGAACTCCAAGTGAGCAAATTGTAGACCACCACTCATGGGACACAATCCACCAGAACTGATACTTGGATATCTCATGTTCCTAATTAGCTGCACGATGATACTGTTTGGTTCCTGCAGTTTGCATTCAGTACTACATGGCTTGCACAGGAAATGTTCATAATAGGTTGCGTGCATGAAAATTTAAAAGTGATTCATAACAAATGCAACAAATGTTATGTATATTTTTGTTGTTGTTGTTGTTAGGTTCCCCACCCTGCCCCCGCTTTATAACATGGCCACATGTACATGTATTGTACATGTGTAGGGCTATCTGCTGACCATCCAGAAAGATCCCATGCACTAAAAAAACTGGGCTCTGAGGAATTATTTCACTTGCACAATCAGCATATGCACTCTCATGAGGATGCTCATCATGTATCCAGATTGGTGTGAATATGTGAATTAACCCTTTAAAAAGACGCTCATAAGAGCAACTCCCAAACCCTAACAATAGCCACTGATCCACCTCTTAATTCTGCCAATGCCTAATTCAAATCTGGACATTTGTTGAGCTTTTATGATACTTACTGATACCTGCTCATTTAATATCTTTTTTTGTGCAGAGCTGTTGGGTTATGACACCGATGTGCAATCAAACTGCATGACATTTGTTCTTGACCAAACTCATCATCAGATAGCAATAAAGCAGGAAAGTGTGTGAGAAAGCTGAGATCAAAGTATGCAATCCTTTCTTTCTTTCTTTCGTTTCTTTCTTTCTTTCTTTCTTTCTTTCTTTCTTTCTTTCTTTCTTTCTTTCTTTCTTTCTTTCTTTCTAAAATTGCATGACGAGCTTAGTAGCACTGTTTCTGGATTTTAAAGCATGCATAATTGTAATTCTCCCTCCTATTGTTTCCTCTGAACTACACAAGTTGAGTGCTGTTAATATTCCCTGTGTTACTCAGCGCTCTGACATAACAACACTTTTATGGGTAATTCTTAAAATTTGCACAAAAACTTGCTCCTAAAATCACTTTTAAAATGTGGTTAATGAAATGAGCTGTAAAGGTGTTTCCGAGGATAAGGGGTGATTTACTGTTTTAGAAAGCAAAGCACATTTATAATATATGCAAATACACAACTAGTGCAAGTCAATTAAATTGTTAGTTATGAAAAATCAGCATTTGAATGAAAAAATTAGCATCTTTATTGGGCAGAGCAATCCAACTCAGGGGAAGCAGCCATAAGTGGTGCCAGTGCAAGAGAAGCCGGCATAAAGTTCCACCACATCCTATTGCCATTCAGGAGCCTCTGGGTTGGCTGAGCACTGACTCAGCTGGGAACTGCATGCAGGGACCAGAAAGTAAAAGCCTGCATTCTCAAACACTCCTACTGGGGAGTAAGCCCTCCCTGTTGCCTTCCATTGTATTAATTTTCTTAGACCGACCTTTTCCCCAGAGTAACCTTTGCCTGAATTGGGACCTGCAGGAACCCTCCAAACATGAATTGGATGTGGCTTAAGTCCCCTGGCCTCAGCTCCTCCCCTGGCATACCCCTGAATGCCACATTTTCAGAACTTAGGCCAGCTTATACCGGCTTCACTTATGCCAGTCTCGGCTGAACTGGCTGAGCTCAGCTGGAGATCCGCCGCATCCAACTCCCCTCAGCTCGGCATAAATGTGAGTTGGATTGCACCCTAAGTTACAAAATACTTTGAAATAAAGGGTAGAATCCTACCAGATGTAAGCACTTTTAGGACTATTTGATTTCAGTGGGAGAATTAAGTATATGCTTCATGGTTAAGTATGGGCTTTTCTATTTACAAATACAAAAACATGCACATATTTTTATGGTTAATACAGTTCCCTAGAAAGGCCACAAATGTAGCCATTGTTACCTTTTCTCATTGATGTCAAGAGCTGTAGCATTTGTGTAATGGATGGATTCATGACACACATTTACCCTAAACTGGAATCAACTTCCAGTTGCCAAAATTGACCCAATTATATTTGAAGGCCCGAATCCAGTATAGTTAGTTGTAACTGAGACTACAATCCTATGCATACATCCTTAGGACATTTTCCATTGAACCTAGTGGAACATACTCCCGAGTAAACATGCATAGTATTGTGCTTCATGTCCCAATGAAGCCAATGAAGGATGTCAGCCACTATTGACTTCCCATGCTTTCAATTGGACTTAGGCTGCAATCGATTTACTTCTGAGTAGATGAGTATACAATTGCACTGTCAGTCATGACTAACTGTGGCTGGATTAGGCCTAAAGAGTACAGACCTGTAAGACACTTGCCTGCAGAAATGTTAACCTCAAAACGGTTAAGCATTCTTGAAGTTCACTGGAATCAATGGTATTCTGCCAAAGCAAGCATATATGTTCCTCCTTTCGTTCAGCCAATCACATTTAGAAAGGGAGAACATCTTCAATCATCTGTAGGGGACAAAATGGTTGTCTGCAAAGTCAAGTAATGGAGATTACTAAGGCATTTTGGCTAAGGCATCTTCATAGGTTTTATCTGGATTCTGGATATGGGTGAACTGGTTCATTTCATGCAGTTCTTACAAGCCACTGGTCTAAGTTCCCTTTACAGTAAGAACATAAGAACATAAGAAGAGCCTGCTGGATCAGGCCAGTGGCCCATCTAGTCCAGCATCCTGTTCTCACAGTGGCCAACCAGGTGCCTGGGGGAAGCCCGCAAGCAGGACCCGAGTGCAAGAACACTCTCCCCTCCTGAGGCTTCCGGCAACTGGTTTTCAGAAGCATGCTGCCTCTGACTAGGGTGGCAGAGCACAGCCATCATGGCTAGTAGCCATTGATAGCCCTGTCCTCCATGAATTTGTCTAATCTTCTTTTAAAGCCATCCAAGCTGGTGGCCATTACTGCGTCTTGTGGGAGCAAATTCCATAGTTTAACTATGCGCTGAGTAAAGAAGTACTTCCTTTTGTCTGTCCTGAATCTTCCAACATTCAGCTTCTTTGAATGTCCACGAGTTCTAGAGAGGGAGAAGAACTTTTCTCTATCCACTTCCTCAATGCCATGCATAATTTTATACACTTCTATCATGTCTCCTCTGACCCGCCTTTTCTCTAAACTAAAAAGCCCCAAATGCTGCAACCTTTCCTCGTAAGGGAGTCGCTCCATCCCCTTGATCATTCTGGTTGCCCTCTTCTGAACCTTTTCCAACTCTATAATATCCTTTTTGAGATGAGGCGACCAGAACTGTACACAGTATTCCAAATGCGGCTGCACCATAGATTTATACAACGGCATTATGATATCGGCTGTTTTATTTTCAATACCTTTCCTAATTATCGCTAGCATGGAATTTGCCTTTAAATCTCTTGAGATTGCTCATTTTGATTTGGGGTAAGCTGGGTCTTTTTGAGCCTTTTTGAAGGATTTCAGAAAAAAAGCTTGGATTTTTCAAAGAATTCTCTGGGCAGCTTTTCCACTGTCATCAGCCAGCTTCTGTTTTCCTCACTTTCCCATACCATCCTCAGATCACTAAATTTCATGAGAGATAGGAGGAAACTGGACTTGTAAAAGTCAAAAACTTTCCCTAGGTTTCCAGTCCTCTGCAATGAAAATTTCTGAGCATGCTTGAACCCTTGATTGTCTACAGGAAATGTACACTAATAAATAAATAATAGAGAATTATGAACTTTTCAGTGTCAGCCATGCCACTTGTGGGCATGCTCAGAAGTTGCACTTGGATCCTCTTTGTATGCTGCCCATAGGCATCTGATTGGCCACTGTAAGAAAAGGATGCTGGATTAGATGGGCCACTGGCCTGATCCAGCAGGCTCTTATGTTCTTACATCTTCAGTAAGAGTGAGGAACTGCTCACGAGAAACAACCATTGGCTTAGCATTAGAAAATGCTTTTTTAAAATTTGTTCTGATAAATGATTAAATAATAAAATCTCAATTTCTCAGAGTTCATGTGTGGAAGAACAGCTTAGAATGCAAGAATAGCTTCATATTAGTCTGTATTTTATTTATTTATTACGAAATTTATATCCTATCCTTCCTCCCAAAGGGAGCCTCTTTGGCTTTCCTTGCAGCTGTTTTCCTACCCTATTGGGTACATTTATGTAACTATGAAATTGGGGGAGGAGGGAAAGTGACTGATGACAGCAGTGGGCCTGATCGTTATGAGCAAAGATGAAATTTGGAGGAGATTGGACTCAGTGTAGAATAGCTAGAAGGTTTCCAGTCTGACTGTTTCACTTCCAAGTCTCCCCACGTCCCAAATTTTGTCAATGTTATTAAATATTTAGAGATAGGAAAGATTCATATTCATAAAAGATTTCAGCAGTGTGTAGTTTACTAATAAATATATATCCTACTAGGGCTGAACGTATTGAGGGTATGAGGCACAGAATTCACCAGTGTTCCTCCCAGAATCAGTGTGCTGCCAACAGACATGTTTAATTCCCTATAATGCCCTTAGAACTCTGCTACATTATGGTGTACGGTTGTTTCAGAAGCATTATGGGGTATTAAACATGGTGGCTAGAAGCACCTGACTATTGAAAAAGGAGTGCCATCTCCATCACCATCACCACAACTGAAGAGTGAAGAATGGCAGCCAAAAAGCCCTAAAGAAGACACACTTTGTACCAAGTCTCCCTCGTGAAATCACCCCCCTTGAAATCCCCCTTCAAATTTTGTTGGAAGTGTGTGGTTGTCTACTTTCAGTTCACCCATACTTCAAACACAACTGGTATATGTGTAAATAATGCAGTTGTGGGTGGGATCAATCACATCTTCCTCAGCCTGACGCATGTTCAGCCCTGATCACCTGGTTGTGGTGTTTGTGTCAAACTGCTGCAGCCACAAAGCACACCACCTTGGGGAATGTGGCTCCCAAGTGGATGTATATGAAAGATGGCTGAGTTACATAAGAACGTAAGGAGCCCGGCTAGATCAGACCAAAGGCCTATCAAGTCCAGCATCTTCTTTCCCACAGTGGCCAACCAGATGCTTCTGGGAAGCCCACAAGCAGGAGACAAGGACCCCAGTCCTCTCCTGCTGTTGCTCCCCAATGACTTGCATGCTGCTTCTGATCCTGGAGTTAATGTACAGCCATAATGATTAGAAGCCATTGATTATCCTCCATGAATTTGTCCAATCTCCCTTGAAAGCCATCTTAATCATGCAGGTCAGTTCTGGGCAGGGTAGGATAGCTCATCCTTCCTGTTCACTAAAAATGGAAATGGACTGCCTTCAAGTCAATCTCGACTTATGGCGACCCTATGAATAGGGTTTTCATGGTAAGCGGTATTCAGAGGTGGTTTACCATTGCCTTCCTCTGAGGCTGAGAGGCAGTGACTGCCCCAAGGTCACTTCATGGCTGTGTGGGGGTTCGAACCCTGGTCTCCCAGGTCGTAGTCCAACACTGACCTGGGGGAGGGGCAGGGAGGGGAGGGGGAGGAGATTGGGTGGGTGAGCACTGGGCAGAGGGGAAGTCCCTTTGCTTTCCAAAAGGAAAACACTCTGACCACTACGCCACACTGGCTCTTTCCCTGTTCATGATGACACCTCATTTTTTGTCATTGGGGAAAGAAAATTTCTGGGATGGTTAGACTCTCAAGAAACAAAATAAACTGGCAATGGGAACAAGGATGAAGGCAGGTGACCATGTTAAAAAAAATCAAAACAAGCTTGATTTGGATCAATGTCAGCAAATATTTTGAGATACAAAAGATTCTGTTTTTTAGCAGTATGCGTTTTAGTAATTAGCAATATATCATATTAAAGGGCTACGTTTCACTGAAGGACATAATCTGAAAAACCTTTGTGGAGAGTTTGGTGCAAGACATTTACTCCCAAACAAACTTTGTATGTATATGGGGGGGGCATATTTGAATTCTACCCAAGGAATTCATTATACTGTATTGATTTATTGATACAAGAGACAGCGCTAATTTGCATGTATAAATTAGCAGTAAGAGCATTTCCCTTCACTGTGCTATATGGCTGGCAGACTGTTTACTTAATTTCCTTCTTCAGAGCTTTGAGTTTTGCTTGCAAAGCCAAAAGATCTCATTTCAGGTTAGTTACTTGGTGTACATATTTATGTGAGTGAAACTATACAATGAGTCCTAAGGGTTTCCAAGCTGGATGTTCATAGTCTTTAGAATAGGCAAGTTTTCCCCTGTTGGAAGCTCTAGAAGATTTGATATGACTCTTAACACTTTCATAAGGAAAGAAAGAAAGAAATTTTATTTTATTTTCCCAGAATCATCTCATACGCATAATGATTTTAATACTTTGTTAGTGGGAGGTGGGAAATAACATTTCTTCAAAAGGAGATAATACATCTGTTTTATTGCCCCTCTTTTAATAAAGAATTGGACATTTGGACACTTTTTCAGTTCAGACTAAATGGGGTACAACCAAGGAACAGAGTCTAAATGAAGCTTAATAACCTTGTTTTGCAACACTTTGTCAAATGCAGAGTGAGATATTTCAACAAATTTAGTTACAATAAATATATGGCAGTATACAGTAGAGAACTGATTTAATACCATCGCCATCAGCAACTTCAGGGGCATTTATGCACAGAGATACAATAACTACAATACCAGCACTTGTCTTTAGATGTATAACATGCACCAAAGACTATTGATTTAAGAAAACTATAGCAGTGGATGGAAGTTCAAGAAAACAGCGGGGGGGGGCTATTAAGAATCAATAAATAACATATTTTGTAATGGCTCTGCTTACTCCATTGTTGCCTCCAACCCTGATTCTTGAATTGCTGCATCAGCACAGTACAGGTCTCATTTTAAAGTAACATGATATAACAAAGAGTGTGATATGCTGATGCTTAGCGATTTAAATGAACTTGAGCACACATAAGTCCCATGTCGGAAAGTTCTTTACAGTGAAATCCTTTGAACACAATCACCGCATCCCAGTGATGGACATGCATTCAGAAGTGTTTATGGATGTTTTAAGCATTTGACATTCACCTTTTATTTTGGTGCAGGAAGCCAATCAAATTATGTGTGCATGAAACACTGCTGAACAGAAAATTCACTCTTGAACTTTTGTGTCTGAAAACAAATCGTTGGATCAGAGTTCATGGGTGCTGGTAATGTTCAGAACACAGATTTCATATACAAATTGCATATGGAAACCATAAAACATTATTTCCCAAAACAAATCTGTGCCATTTCCAGCATAACTAATAAAAAACTGGGGGTTATGCTGGAAATATATATATATATATAACAGTTATAAACTGCCTATAGGCACAACAACTCTATGAGTAGAGAGATCATGGGGCAGGATTTATTGAGGGCCAAACCATGTATTCCCATAAACATCGCACATCGACTCACATCTCCACTTAGCATCTTCTGGTAACATTTCATTAAAGGAGGTGAATGATAGAGTTCAGTAGGGAATATTGCTCAGTATGCCACCAGATCTCCTCATCCACAGTGCACACATGTGTACATACCTGCATCTTATACATATAATTTTGGGGAATTATAAAGACCACTCTTGTCATCTTTACTGGAGACAACTGCATGCTACAGACTTTATTGCAATGTGCCAAAGTGCTTTTACAGAAATGGTGGGGAATATAGCAATAACCACTGAAGACCAATATCACTGTGCTTGCTCCAGAGATCCACCAATGACTATTCCCTTGTTACAGTTGTGGGACTGTATAATGCCTTATGCATAAAAGAATCAAAAGGATTCAAAGGTAAAAAGAAAAAGGCTTTGCAGCTTAAAATGCCACTACAGAAATATAAAGCATGCAAAAGGGTTAATGCGTATACACTCCGTAGGCTACCCACCCCACATTGCCTGGACCATTCACTTAGTTACTGTTCTGCAGAGACAGAAGAGGTTAGAAACACAGATTTGCCTTATATGGAAGTCTGAGGTGGTCTTGAAGACCCAGTTTAGCCAGGAAAAGGCAACAAAAACCCAGGAAGAGGAAAAGTTCACATGTAAAACACTGGATAGTCCAATATTGCAAGAGCAGGAGGTGAGTGAGATTGGAAAAATGAGAAAAAGAGAGGAACAGGTAATAGGTGAGACCCTAATATTTACATACCTCTTCTTCCCTCTAATGAGACACAAGCTGGTGCTTCTCCATGGAGGGAGTCCTGACTAATCTGAAAAGAGGTTAAAACTTTCCTCTTTTCCCAGGCATTTTAGTATGTGTAAAAATGTTTATGTTTTTAAATTTAAATTTTAAGCTTTTAAAAAAACTGTTTTAAATATGTGTTTCATTGTATTTTACGCTGACTGTTGTGAACCGCCCAGGGAGCTTCGGCTATGGGCGGTATATAAATTTAATAAAATGAATGAAATGAATGAATTAAATGAATATAAATATCACAAGCACAGTTAAAACGGCAAGGAGAGTGGAAAGAGACCTAGTTAGAGAAATAGAGCAACTGGGCTCTAACAGGCATCTACAAGACTGAAGCATCAGAAAAAGAACAGTGGAGATCAGCTGTCAGATGAGGTCTAAAAAGCTCAGCTAGAGAGAGAGAGATGGAACAGTCTAGGTGGGGAAAACTGAACAAGTTGGGGTGTGTGCCATGCATCCAGTTATAGGAAAAACTTATCGGAGGGCTCAATGTATATTTGAAAGGAGCTTTCACAAAGGTCTGGGATAGACATGAATGGAGTAGTGGCCATTAGAGAGGAGTGTCACCATGCATCTGAATGCCAGGCTGCAGAGTCACTGCCACTTTCAAGGAGGGAAAGGGATGAGGTGGCAGGGATGTCGGGACTATGTGCATGCACTGGTGGAGGCAATCTGGTGCTCCCAGTAGTGCAGTGACAAATTCAGAAGTGCAGGAACCCTTCCTGATAGTCATGCCCCCTCACTTGTTTGTTTGCTCTCTGTCATCATCTCCACACTCCTCAGCCCTTCCCACATGACCTTCTCCCACAAGAACAGATGTCCCTAGGAGCCAAGCAGAATGAAAGGGGAGTGTGTTAGAATGTGTTAGCTAGTGAGGAGAGTCTTTTTAGTGGCTGACTCACCTCCTTTCACTCTGATTGCCTCCAATCAGCAGGATAGGGCAAGGAATCATGTTAGAAGAGTCTTCTCAGTGGCTAACCCACTCCCCTTTCATGCTGATTGGCTCGTAGGATGCTGGAGACATAGGGACCCAGCTGGGACCCTGCTCCCAGAGGTCTAAGAACCCCTGAGACCCCAGACCACTACATCTCTGCTCATGCCTCTCTGTCTCCCTCCTGGTAAGTAGCAGTGATTCCACTGCTGGGAGGTCATGTATGTGACAATTCTTCCCCTCCCTACCAGCTACTACTGTACAAATGGCATCACAGAACAAAAGGCGCAGGTGATGAGTGTTCACCCATCATGCTGAGTTATATCAGTTAAATTCTTGCCGCAGTTAAAGCACTGTTGCAAGGTATCTCTTAAGTGGTTAAATCAGGAAATGCAAAAGAAGGCGCTTTAAGCAAGCAGAATATGCTTGTTGGAAGGGATCCATTCACTCACAGGAGGTGATTAATGGTTGAATTATAGATGTTGTTTGTGTTAGATATGGTACTGAGTTCCAGGGACTTGATTATGCATTCCCTGCTTTGCCTAGCACATTCTTGGATCTGTGCTGTCTAGAAAGGGGCTCTTTTTCTGCTTACCACAATCACACAATCATTGATCAGAGCAAAGCCAAATCAAATCACACATATATTCTTTGGGCATGTACAGAGTGGTAGCTGAACGGAGCTATTTAGTAACAACTGGGTGATCATATCCTTTATATAAAGGTCCCAGGTTCCATCCCCTGCATTTCCAGGTCAAGCCAGGAAAAGACTCCTGTAGAATTGAATTGAATTGAAACTTTATTTTTACCCTGCCCTTTTTCCAAACTGGAACTCAGGGTGGCTTACAAATAGAACTACATGTAGTTAAAAACATAGAAAAACATACAATCAAAATACAATTAAACTATGCACAACCTTAAAACCGTAAAAGGCACTTAAAAATCTAAAAACAATTTAAAATAATATAAATAATAATATAAAACAATAAAACAAGCCTTGTAAAGCCCAATCCTAAACACCTTCTATCCCAAAAGTCTGTCAGAATAAAAAAGTCT
The DNA here is from genome assembly GCF_030035675.1 of Rhineura floridana. NCBI lineage: Eukaryota > Metazoa > Chordata > Lepidosauria > Squamata > Rhineuridae > Rhineura > Rhineura floridana. The sequence continues at coordinate 85,643,216 of NC_084488.1, forward strand.
TTACTTGCCGATGGAAGGATGGCAAGGAGGGGGCCATTCGTGCCTCCCTAGGAAGGGAGTTCCAGAACCTAGGAGCAGCCACCGAGAAGGCCCTATCTCGTGTCCCCACCAATCGCACTTGCGAGGGTGTTGGGACTGAAAACTCTGGAGGGTCTGCTGCCAGTTAGTGTGCACAATACTGAGTGAGGTGGACTGGTGGTCTGACTCAGTATTAGGCATACAATGAAATTTGTCACATTATCAAGAGATGCACGGAGGAAATGTGGGTTTCCATCAAGCATGTGTTTAAGATAAGATTAGGCCTGAAAATGATAATATTTCTAAGCATATGGTCCCAAGAACAAAGGATAACTTTGCTTTTAACCACTGCAAAATACTGGGATGGTGTAGTCAGATTTGCTTCGTTGATTGCTGAAGTGCCCAACCACAGCTTCATCATCATATGACAATTGCATTCATGTTTCCACACACAAAAAAGGCCGAATATTTCCATGTTTTATTTTCTTTAATAAAAAATGTTTGGTCAGAATGGCATTAATGAGGCCCTGCATTTTTCCCTTTAATCAAAAATACTGGTCAGAACTGCATAAGCGAGATGCTGTATCTACAGAAAGCTAACACGATTAGCATAGTAGTATAACCCTTCAAGACTGAAATTGGGCAGCCTGAGCATATAGCAGCAGCAGCAGCAGCAGTAAATGACAAGACCACAGTCTTAGGAAAAATGAAAATGTTGTGCTGCTGCCACTGCTAATGGTGACTCCCACCCCTGACAAACTGCTATAAAATTCCTTCTCCCTGTAGAGACTTGTGATGAAATGGCCCATCCAATTTCTCTATCCACAAAAAGGGTCATGAATTTTAAGAGGCCATTTGTGCATAGCTCTGAGCACAATGGCTTGGGAACCAATGTTCTGCTAGCTAAATTCAAAATGGTAAGTTTATTTATGTGGTATAGTTTTATTCAGGTCTGAGTTAATTTCTATCAATGTCCCCTTGTGTTATTTTTATAGGGATATGTTGTTCCCTTTGTTAAACTCTTAAGTTGTGTGATAGTCTGTTGACTAGTTACAAATAAACTAATATGAATCTGGGAGGTGATGTTGCCAAGAGCCTCCTCAGCAATCTTAAGAGGGGTGAGGTTGCATTGGGACGTACAAAAAGCCCCTTTTATTTGTAACTGATCACAACAAAATGAGTTTATATAAAAATAAATATTGTTGATTTACATAACATTATAAACATGAGGAATTTGTCAAGACATACCCATTTATTGGTTCTAAAGCACTAAAATACCTCTTGTGTTTTGGAATGATGCCATAGACCTACCCACCTCTCTCCCTGTTGTGGCTGCTGTAGCATCTGTTGCAGCATGAGCAAGAGCAGCCAGATATATGAATGAGTGAATGGAAGTGGGTTGGAGGTCTTCTTCTCCAGCTCAGATTGTTGTTGTTGTTAGGTGCCTCCAAGTCGACTACGATTTATGGCGACCCTATGAATCAGCGACCTCCAAGAGCATCTGTCATGAACCACCCTGTTCAGATCTTGCAAGTTCAGGTCTGTGGCTTCCTTTATGGAATCAATCCATCTCTTGTTTAGCCTTCCTCTTTTTCTACTCCCTTCTGTTTTCCCCAGCATTATTGTCTTTTCTAATGAATCAGGTCTTCTCATTATGTGTCCAAAGTATGATAACCTCAGTTTCATCATTTTAGCTTCTGGCTCAGATTAAATGATGTCAAAGATGAGCATTCTGAGTCACCAAGCTTCATATTCCAAATAAAAGATTTGAGAGGAAGGGACAAAGCTCAGTGCAAGAGAAGACTGTCTGACTGCAAAATGTCCAAGCTTCAACCCTGATCAATTCCAGGTAGGAACGGGAAAGACTCCCATCAGCCCTGCAGAGCTGTTGCCTGTCAGTGTAGGCAAAGCTGAGCTAGATGGACCAATGGTCTGATTCAGCATAAGGCAACTTCCAATGCATTATGAATGTTGGCAACATCACAACACAGTGCCCATCAGTGGCTATCTCTACTTGATATCCAAGTTCATGTGCTGATTTACACAGCCAGGGACTCCAAGGAACATGAAGCTGCTAAACAACGAGGTAGTTGGATGAGCATCCTTGTACTACTTACTGCACGTCACTCATTATGTCAGTACATTGTCAATACTCTTCAGTCAGGATGCCAGTTTGTTAAGCACTAATAGATTTACATGATCGTCATTCTAGTAAATTATACATATTCATCGACCTACTTCTGTTCTAGCTCATTAAACTGAGCCGGTTACCACTCTGCTCCCCTCTGGCTAGGTGTAATTGAGTCCCTGCCTTCTGGCAAGGTGATAATGAAATTCATTGAATAAGTGACAAGTGGGTGGGAAAGAATCTATTTACACCTATCCAAAGGAGACTGGCCCAATTAACACTTTGCTTAAGGACACTTCCCCCCTCCCCTAGTGTTCAAACTTTAAAATCTTATTCACATTAATGGCACTTTCTTCACATTTCTCTTTGCTGGTATTTGCAAGGAAATATTGGGAAACACTTGGCACCCATCTTTTTATCCCAAGTCTGTTTCCTGTTGATCAAAGTCTTAGGAAATGAATGCTTCTATGGCGTCTGAGTAGCTGTCAATCTAAGAGTTCTGAAGAACAAAAATGTGTTTGCAGCAGATTATAAAGTGGACTGGTAAGCTTCATAGCAATATGTGCACGAACTGGGAAATGCTGGGGCTAAGATCTTAAATTTAGAGCTCCACAGGTTTTGCAATGACAATGAGCAAAGTTGTCCCAGGCATTGAAGAGAATGATGTCACTGTCTTGTCTTACAGTTTGTACTTGGCAGCAGATACTCAAATACAAAAATTCAGGTATACTGCATGTGTTTGAACGAATGCATATGTATATGTTGGTTGCTGCCTGCCCCTTTAAAAGAAAGCAATCTTCCATGTATTTTATTATTGATTGATTGAGTGATTGAAAAGCATTTCTAAGCCACTTAATATTTAAAGATCTCTAAGTGGTATACAAAAATACAATTAAACCAGTAAAATAAAAGCAGAGATATAACCTAAAAACCAATAAAAGTGTATTATAAAAAATGATGAAAATTGGAATGCAGTAATAACAGGATCCAATCTTATGGGTCAGACTGGGCAAAAATATATCTTTTCAAACTAGTCCCAGTTTACGTAAGGCTTTATATGTTAGTAACAAGACCTTCAACAAGATCTCTTAAAGGGACAATTAGCACATGTTCCCTTTGCAGCTTGTATGGTGCTAGTGCATTTTTTATTCCAGGATTACTTATCCAAGAACAAATAATTGCATGTATAATTGCAATAAAGAGCAATGCATCTGTGTTGTTATGCCTGCATATACTTCAGCGCAGTAGGAACATCCAGTGGTAATGTCAAGGCAGGACTTTGGGGCTAGGGTTGCCAGGTGTCTGATTTTCGCCTGGAGACTCCATATTTTTTGGGTCCTCCCGGTCTCTGGATGAGTCAGCTTAATCTCCAGACTCTCAGCTTTCATTTTTTTTAAAAAACAATTAACTTTCTAGATGGTCTGGTTCACGAGATTTTACACCTAAACATCAGCCCCCACACACAACTTCCGTGAAATGATCTCTTAGCTGGCTGCTCTAACCCATCCCTTTCAGGTTTGTAGCCAATAAGTGAAGTCAGGGTTGTGATTGACAAGGGATTTCTGGGCCTCCAGGCTGTACCTACACTCCATTGCAAAGGGAGAAAACTATTGTTTTATCTGAAAAGTATATAGCTTTCACCAGTACCAACAATCTTTTTTTCTCTTGGGTTCAGGAGTCAAACAAGTTAAAATTTTCCTGCGCTGGTGAAGATGTCAGTGCTTTGAAAAGCTTCCCAATATTTAGCTTTAATCCAGTACTTGCTTTTCTGGGAGTAAAGCTGCAATGCTAATCCCACATACCCAGAGTAAACCCCATTGAATTCAATAGGACTTACTTTTGAGTAGAAATGGTTAGGGTTGTGCTGTAAATTAATGGAACCGTTTACTGAACATAGCAAAGGATTGTGTTTGTGTTGTAAATCTTTCTCTCCCCTTCCGATCCTATTTTTAAAGCAATTAGGCAGGGCGTACATAGTTATCACTGCTTTTATTATGTAGGAAACTAGTACTGATTTTTTTAAAAAAATGTTCTGCAATGACCAACTCATTTTGACAATAAACTATTGCATGGGGTCTATGTATTTTTACATCTCCAGTGTGTGTGTGTGTGTATGGAGTCCTTCCAACAACCCTGTGAAGTAGGACTGCCGACAAGAAACCAAGCAGCTCACAACAATAAATAAATCCCTTTAAAATCCAATAACCATAAAAAGTATAAACAGTTGTAAAACAGCTTAAAGTGGCATGATTCTGAATTTTGGGTTGGGTGAGTGTTCCTTATCACTTGAGGCTGCAGTTCAGTGCATGCTTCCCTGTTTGAGTAGCTCCACTGAATACATTGAGACTTGCTTCTGAGTAAATCATAGGAGTGCACTACAAATATCTTTACAGGTTGTGTAAATAATAAACATCTTTGACAGTCATGCTTACATAAACATTTCTTCACAGCAGGGCCCAATAAGTATTTGATTTCACACTATGCTTGTACATTATTACTTCCTCTACATTTTAAGTGTGCCCTTTTTCCTTGGGGTTGTCATGGTTCCCCTCTGTTGTTTTCATTCTGAGGGGCAGATTAGGCTACGAGATGGTGAGTAGCCCATGGACACCCAGTAAACTTTATAGCTCATTTCCATTTAAAAAAATCAATTAAAACAATTTACATGCAGGGAAAGTTTATTACTTAGATCCACATAATACATTTAAAGCACATCCACATTGCATTTAAAGCACATGACTTCCCCTAAAGAATCCTGGAGAGTGTAGTTTCCCCCTCAGTTATAGTTCCCACAACCTTTAACAAACTACAGTTCCCATGATTCTGTGGTGGGATTCATGTGCTTCAAATGTGTGTTTAATGTGCTTTAAATGAAAGATGTGGAGCTGCCCTAGGTATGCTGTGCATTCATTAATGAATTGAAAATAATAATTTTAAAATATACTTTTTTAAAGAGGGGAAGGACTGTAGCTCAGTGGCAGGGCATATGCTTTGCATGCAAAGGTCCAAAATTCAATTTCTGGTAAAGACTATTGCCTGGAATCCCGGAGAGCCAATGCTAGTCCATGTCATCAGTACTGAGCTAGATGGTATCAAATGGCCTGAGTCGGTATAAGGTAGATTCCTTTGTTCCTAAAAGAGGAAAGAGACCAAAGGGCCACTGTGACGCCAACATTTATTTATGTATTTTATTTACAACATTTATATACTGTTTTATTGTAAAAAAATCTCAAAGTGGTTTACAGAAGGAATTAAAACAAAATTATTGGCAAAAAACAGTTAAAAACAGGTATTTAAAAACATTCAAAACAATAGAACCAACAATGAGTTAAAAACACAATAGCTTTTACATGTTTCGGTAGGCTTGCCTAAAGAAGAATGTTTTTAGCAGATGCTGAAAAGAGTACAATGAAGGTGTCTGCCTGATGTCAATAGGCAGGGATTTCCAAAGCATAGGTACTGCCACACTAAAGGACTGATTTCATACAAGAGCAGAACAAGTACTATATGGTAGCCGAAGCATGGAAAGCACATCTTGAATTTGGCCTGGTAGCACGTCGGTAACCAGTGCAGATTTCAGAGCAGAGGTATTATGTGCTGATAGGGTCTCATTCTTGTCAGCAATTGTGACACAGCATTCTGCACTAACTGCAGCCCCCGGGTTAGGTTGTGCTGCATGGGGATTTCTATGACCTTGGCTGACTGGCTGCAAGGATTTTTTTAGTTCTGGTTTTTGGTTAGGAATCCTGACTGGTTGTAGGATGCTGGATTTTCTGCCTTATTCATAGCAATCTTGTTATGGTTGGTATAGTATTGCATTTAGGAAATAATCACTGTCTTTTGTTTTTCTTTTTCTGTTTGCATTTCATTTACCTTTAACCTCACTCCCTGACATCCATAGAAGCAACAACACTGGTTCCATGCACTCAACTCAAGCCCCTTAAACCCACTGATTATGCACCTTGATGGTTGCATGATGGTTTTTTCATGCTCAACAGTGGTAAAAGAGAATTCACATATTGGGAAGTGTGGCTGCAATTGCTGTTGTTCCCAAGCTGCTGTCTTTGAAATTAGATCAAACCAAGTGTGTATTCTCTCTGTCAGTTATTATTCACTGGAATTGGATTGGCTTTCAAAGTGAGTTTATAGCTGCCCACAAGGTAGACAGAAAAGGGTAGAGAATCGTCTTACTCTTATTCATTTCTCAGACCTTTTTTGGAAGTGAAGGGTCAAGTTTGTAAAGAAGTTTGGAGCAGCCATTTTGAAAGGTACGGGCAGGGCATTGCAGGCAGGGGGTTGCCTGCTTGGATATTTATATCTTTGCAGAGGATCCCTCGTCAAGCTTTACCAACAGCACAATCCAAACCATATCTTCTCAGAAATAAGTCCTATTGAGTTATAATAAATAAAAACTAAATAAATATCAGTTGCAGAAATTTGAGGCAGTGTCACTGCCAAAGGTGAAGCACTTGTGATACCTACCGTCATTGGTGGAGAAGGTAAAGAGAGATGCTTCTTCCACTGATAAGTGTAGAGAAAGCTCCAGTCACAGAAGCTTCATGAGTGTGCTAGGGGTAATGGATGGTGCAGTAGGGTTGCAGCGCTCACCTGGCTTCCAGTTGATCACATCGCTGCAGCTTACCAGGAGGTAAAGGGGGAGGGGCAAGATAGTGGTGAGGTCAGGATCTTCAAATACGCCAGCCATTTCCCAAACCATTCCTCCCACCATTCATAGCAATCTAAAAACTCATCATGGTCTCAACAGTTCATCAAACCACCTGTATCCCAATGTGCATCAGCCATTAAAAGCTGCAGAGAGAAAAATAATGTCTTCTAGGACTGCTTGAAAGCATGGATGGAGCTAACCTGATCTCCGTGAAAGTGAGTTCCATAACTTTATAAAAGTGTGTACAGTTTTTCAAATATGTGAACACTCCTTTGGTTTTGAACTGTGAAAATTATTGTCTTTGGAGTGATTTTTTTAAGACTCCCGATAAAAGAAAAGAATCAGTGCAGAATAAAATAAGCAGGCATAGAATTATGATAATGGCTCAGGGGAAAAAAAATCATATTTAGCAATTATAAGAACATAGTCATACTCGGGTTCATTATTTAACTGCTCCTTTCATTGCTTGTTAAGAATATAAGCAGGGATGTTAAACAGCAGCTCAAAATATGCCCTGCTGTGATTAAAATACCTTTGCTGAGGGACACATCTATTACTGCCTACATAATATCTGAAAGCTGAAGAGAACCTGACCCTTTGTCTCCTTTTCTTTTCGTGTGAACTTTTTACTCCTGCAAGGTTTTTTTAAAGGTATTATTCAAAGACATAATAACATTGTCACAAACTTCCTGTACAATGGCAGGCGGGGGGGGGGAGAAGGATTTATGAATTCTCCTTACAATGTGTATTTAGCTCATACTATTGAAATAACTCTTCAGGAAAAATAAACCCAATGTGCTAAAGAGCTCCTGACCAGACCTATAATATGACATAAGAAATAGCATATAATAATTCATTCAATGAGTCACTACTGTACTTTCTTTAAAAATGCTTTGTATTATGGAAAAATATTCAAGAGGCATAGACCTCTAATGTATGAATACATTCCAACATAATAATAAGTATTATATACAGCCTGATCATACAGAAAGTTTAATAATTAAGTGGAGAATACGCATTTTGTGATTGTTATGCAAAAGCTAGTGTTAATTCTTTTGCATTAACATTTACCTTAGCAAGTTTTTTTGCAATAGGAAAGGAACCTTTTCTTTCCCCCCGGCTAGGCCAAGTAATTGAAGCTGTTTCCAAATGTTACAATCAAGCAGTGACAGAGAATTTCTAATGATTCATATATACTTACCCCCTTTCTGTATACAATGGAAAGTCATGACTTGTAGATCTTCCTGAGGGTGAGTGACAAGTCGCGTCCTAGTGGGATGCACCCAGATACAAATATGCACTCAGTAGACTTGAACTGACTTGGAACGTGGATAAGACTTGCAGACAACAAGGTTAAAGGAGCCCTCTCATTCCCTAGTGAGCAAGTAGCCAACAAGTGCCCTACAGTTCCCATAATCTCTGACCATTAGGAACATAGTAAGTTGGGTTATACCAAGTGGGGAGGGATGGCGGCACACACCTGGTCTCATGGCACCAGCATCACTGCAACTTACCAGGAAGATGAAGAACTTACCAGGTGGGGCAAGATGGCAGGGAGCTTGATCAGGTATCTTGGTTGCCCTGATAAATGACCTTTGTTATATAGAGAAGGACAAGGGGAATGTGACCTTTCTTCTTTTGCTTGATCTCTCAGTCTAGAAGGTTATCATGGCAATGGTATCAAAAGCCGCTGAGAGATGGAGCAGAAGGAGCAGGGTTGTATTTCCCTTGTCCTCTCTATAAAAGTCATCAATCACAGCAGCCAAGGCTGATTCTGCAGGATGGATATCAGTGCTATTGTGGTTTCATTATTACCTGCAGGCTTGTGCTAGAGAGTAGCATTTGGAGAGTGCTCTTCAGCCCCCGGTGTTTATACTATGGAGTGCCACAGGACACTATTTTGTCCCCAATACTATTCAACATCTATTCAAATCCATTTGGAGCAAGATGTCATCAGGGTCCTCCAGTTTTATTTCCCCATTACATCTCTGTTAGGAGAGGCTGTGAAAGCCCTGGACTGGTGCCTGGATGCAGTGGTGGAGTGAATGAGGGTCAATAAAATGAGCTTGAATCTGAGTAAGGTGGGAGACTAGTGGGTGAGAGGTTCCTGTGCTTGGGAGATAGATCAGTTTTCTGTTCTGGATGGGATTGCACTTCCTCTGAAGGAACAGATTCACAGCTTGGGGATACCATCTTTGTCATAGAATCCCAAGTGACCTCTGTGGCTAGGAGTGCCTTCTACCAGCTTCAGCTGTTACATCAGCTGCAACTATTCTTGGGCCAAAACAGCCTGACCCCAGTGGTCTATACATTGGTAACCTCAAGACTTGCAATCAAGACTTGTAATATGCTTGACGTAGCGCTGCTCTTGTAGTTGGTCCAGAAGCAGCAATTAATGCAGTATAAAAAGGCCAGACCACTCACAGGAGAAGATTACCGGCAACATGTTATTCCTTTGCTGAGAAAGCTGCACTGGTTTGATCCCGAGCCAGGGTCAAGGTTCTTGAGTTAATTCACAAAGCCTGAAACAACTTGTGCCCCAAATACCTCATTTCTTCAGCTCCACCTCAATCTCTGAGATCTTCTAATGGGGTACTTTTGGTGGTCCCACATGCCCTTAGGTTCAGACAGCCTTTACCAGGGACTGAGCCTTTTGTGTGGCAGCCCCTGCCCTGTGAAACTCATTGCCAATAGAAGTTCAGCACGTGTCGCCTCTGCTTCTTTTCTGATGACTTTTTAAAAGTGCATTGTTCAGATTAGCCTTTGAATGTGCAATTTTTACCAACCAGTTTTTATTGATATGTTATTCATGTTTTTACTGTGGCATTCTTTTTATGTTGTACACCACCTTGTCATATTTTCTAAGAAAATGTGGTTTAGAAATATTTACATAAGTAAATACACAAAGAAAATGTGTAGACAAGGCCGCACAGTAACACTGTACTGCATGCACCCCTCTGACAAAGCCATGGGAAAGTTCTCCTCCTGTCTTGTTGAGTAGATCCTCTCTTTCTTTGCTTGCCTGAAGAACCAAAAGGAGAGCTGAAATGTGTTTCTTTCTGTCATAGGAACTGTAGCAGCCAGTGTAGTGGGGCAGAGCTGTGGTTTTCATCTTCTAACACTGACATCACTGCAGCTTGTGTGAGTGCTCCTGGGGTGAGGCAGGGCAGTGGTAGGATTGGTTCAGCTGGTGCATCCACATAGACCCAGTCTTGCTGCCACCCTCCCTTGTCTCAGCATCATCCAGGTAAACTGTAGCAATGCTGGTGCCGGGTGTGTGGCTCTGCAGCTCTGCTCCACCACATTAGCTGCCACTGAGTAGGGGAATGAGGGGAATCCGTTAGCTAGGGTGGACTCTATCAGTAAATATATGGTGCCAAATCATATAAGTATATAACGTGGAAATTTAATGTGTCATTTTGTTGCCCAGTTAAGGAGGCTCTTCACCATCCTGAATAATTTGGTATCTTCTAACAGCTATCTCACTATTCTCCTTCTGCTCCACGACATATATGAATAAGTATGTGTTCCCATAGAGATCTTTAGGGGACTCCACTCATTACATCTGTCGATGTGAAAACTGTTTTATTTCCCCACCACCACCTTCCTCTTACTGTGTTTTTTTCCTGTTCCCGACTTTTGTCTAATTCCATCATTACTACCTTTAATGCTGAGTGGGTATGTATGCCTGCAGTAGATGGACAATCTTTTATTTATTATTTGAACACCACAATTTTATTTCATTCATTTTGATTTCTTGATGTTACCTACCTATGTCTTCTACAAGAGACTTAGGATCTCCTATGCACTGATCTCCATTTAATTCTCCTATTTTCATATCTTCTGTCAGAAGTATCCATCAATATCCACTGTGAACTTATTCTCCACTCTGAGGTACATAGGCAAACCTTGAGATGTATGAACTTTCTAAACCAGCAATTGCGTTTGGAAGAGCAGGTCATATTTTTTAATCCCCATCCCAGTACTAATTTGCACCCAGAATAATTAACATTCTGATCTTATTGTGCCCTTTCTGTTTATCCAGCAGTGTTCAGTCCACTTATTCACAGGAACTAATGATGTAGTGGATGAGTAGTTAACCCACAGCATAGTGCAAACTGCAGTGCTTGGATGATACGTAATTCACCCCATCTTTGGGATGGTGCTGGTGCTATGCTAAGCATGCTTACTCTTGGTTTGCACTTGTAGAAAAATGTAAGTGTATTGTTAGACCTAAAGGTTAAAATCCAGCTAAAGTTAGGCCTAAATCCCCATTGGGAGCAGTGGAACTTACGTTAGTTGTTACTAAGCTCAAATTCAAATTTCATTATGTGCATATAGTCAACAGATCAATTAAACAAAGTGTACTATCCTGACAGGTGCCTCATTGCTTTTCTTTTTTTCAGGAGTGCTGTCTGTTGACTTTACATAAATTGTTCATTGCTAGAAGCATTCTATATGCAGCATGGTTGCAATCCTAATAATGTCAGAAGTAAGTCCCATTGAATTCAATAGTACTTATTGGCATGCAAGTGAGGTTAGGATTGCAGCCTTAATCCACTTCCTACTGTGAATTTTAAAACTGATGGAATTCATTATTCATTATCATTCTTTTCACGTGGGAAAAAGTGGTCTCTTTTTGTTACCTGTTGACTTTATCTGAGCCTCTTTGTCAAGGTGGGGGAACAAGCTGGATTTGACTGCTCCTTTTAAAAAAAACATTCCCATTTTTGAGGTGGGATATTGCATGGAGTGTAAGGTGTGGACCTCAGCGAATTAGAAATGATTGACCAGAAGTTTTTATGATTTTTAGTCCTGGCAGCGTTGATTAAGGACTTCCAATCCTCCTGAATGGCCAGTCTCTTCTTAGTGACCAAGGCCATCTTATATTTCCTTTTAATGGCATAGTATTCCGAGGGAAGGCTTTTAGAGTTTTGTTGGCGGTATTGTAAATAGGCATTCCTTAACTGGCGTTTGAGCTCTAAACACTCGCTATCAAACCAACTAGATTTTATCGTATGGTTAGCTCTAGAGGTTTTGGGTAACAAAATAGAATTTAGGTATGAAAGTAACTGGGTATAGTCAGTGAAAAGGGTGGTTAAATTATTGTCCTTCATTAGCTGTTCTCGGATATTCAGGGCCCGTGGTGTGTTAAAAAAGGTTGCAATCCTCGCACCTAGGTGTGGGGTCCAAATCATCTTTTTGTGGGTAAAATACATATTGTTAAGGATTGGGTTATACTCAGAGTTTAAACGGAATTTCTCCGAGAGATGGCATTGAAAGGTAAGGGGTAAATGATCACTATTTTGTCTGGTTCCCACCTCAAACATGATTTTTAGCTTCAATAGCTGTTTTGATATTATAACATAGTCTATCACACTACTTCCTCGGTTTGAGATGAAGGTAAGTTCCCTGCTATCTGCTAGAAGGTTAAGGCCATTTAGTATCAGCAGATCATGACTTCCCACTATCCATGTCAGACATATTCCCCCATAATTGATCTTAAGATCTTTCGATGTTCTACCACTAGGAGGGACGTACCGTTCAGTTTCTTCACCACGCCACAACTTGAAGGCGAAAAGAGTGTCGGCATTAGGTCCGGTTCTGGCATTGAAGTCGCCTGTAAGGATGAATTTCGTATTTGGAAATGTGTGTTCAAGGTCTGTTAGATATTTGTCAAAAGCATCCCATATCGTATCCGTATGACACCTCAATTTTGTGGGAGGAATATAAACATTGATAATCAAAAGGGACTCTGTTTTGAATGTCAAGAGGACTGCCATAGCTATATTTTCCATAGGATTAAGTTCGCTATGTTGGACCGACAGCGAAGTGGAAATAAGGATGGCCAATCCTCCTTTTGCTCTGCCTTTCCTATTATCTGAGAATAGCGCAGGAAGATGGTAAGAGGAATATCCATTCATGGTTGGTATGAAATTTACCCAAGTTTCTTGTATAGAAATTATGTCGTATTTACTCATGTAGGAAATAAAATCTGGGTCGCTTGGCTTGGCTTTCCAGCCGGATATATTCCATGAGAGAAGATGAAAAGTATATTTTTTTGGAAGGCAAGTCAAATTGTACGAAGGCGATAGGGTCAAAAAGTTAGACCCAGATCTTTGGTCACTGTTGTTGAGGGGCAAATGTTGTCAAGTTGCTTCCTCCGTACGGGCTCCTGCAACATCCACGGATATTTCTCCAGTGTTAGAGAGGAAATTAAAATAGTGATCATTTACCCCTTACCTTTCAATGCCATCTCTCGGAGAAATTCCGTTTAAACTCTGAGTATAACCCAAACCTTAACAATATGTATTTTACCCACAAAAAGACGATTTGGACCTCACACCTAGGTGCGAGGATTGCAACCTTTTTTAACACACCACGGGCCCTGAATATCCGAGAACAGCTAATGAAGGACAATAGTTTAACCACCCTTTTCACTGACTATACCCAGTTACTTTCATACCTAAATTCTATTTTGTTACCCAAAACCTCTAGAGCTAACCATATGATAAAATCTAGTTGGTTTGATAGCGAGTGTTTAGAGCTCAAACTCCAGTTAAGGAATGCCTATTTACAATACCGCCAACAAAACTCTAAAAGCCTTCCCTCGGAATACTATGCCATTAATTTATTTTTATTTTATTTATTTTATTAAGCTTATATACCGCCCGACTAGCAAACAGCTCTCTGGGCGGTGAACATAAAAACATATACAATAATAAAATTACAGGATCTAATACAACAAGTATATAAAAGTACACCATCTAAAATAAAATTACATTTACTCAAATTAACTTAGATTAAAATGCCTCAGAGAAGAGAAAGGTTTTAACCTGGTGCCGAAAGGATAATAGTGTTGGCGCCAGGTGTACCTCCTCGGGAGACTATTCCACAATTCGGGGGCCACCACTGAGAAGGCCCTAGATCTTGTTACTACCCTCTGGGCCTCCCTATGGGTCAGGACCCGGAGGAGGGCCTTCGTAGTAGACCGTAGTGTACGAGCCGGTTTGTATCGGGAGAGGCGTTCCAGCAGATATCATGGTCCCGCGCCGTATAAGGCTTTATAGGTTAGTACCAACACTTTGAATCTGGCCCGGAAGCATATTGGAAGCCAGTGCAGGTGAGCCAGAACAGGTGTTATATGCTCAAACCGCTTGGTTCTTGTTAGCAGTCTGGCCGCCGCATTTTGCACTAGCTGTAGCTTCCGAACCGTCTTCAGAGGTAGCCCTACGTAGAGCGCGTTGCAGTAGTCCAAACGTGAGGTTACCAGAGCATGTACCACTGATGTAAGGTCCTCCTTACTCAGATAGGGATGTAGCTGGGCTACCAACCGAAGTTGGTAAAATGCATTCCGTGCCACCGAGGCTACATGAGGCTCGAGTGATAGGGAAGAGTCTAAAACGACTCCCAGACTACGAACCTGCTCCTTTAGGGGGAGTGTAACCCCGTCCAGGACAGGGTATGTATCCACCGTCTGACCTGAGAAACCATCCACCAGCAGCATCTCAGTCTTATCAGGATTGAGTCTCAGCTTGTTCATTCTCATCCAGTCCATTGTCGCTTCCAGGCAACAGTTCAGCACATCGACAGCCTCACCTGAAGAAGATGAAAAGGAGAAGTAGAGCTGTGTGTCATCAGCGTACTGATGACAATGCACTCCAAAACTCCGGATGACCGCACCAAACGGCTTCATAAAAATGTTAAAAAGCATGGGAGACAGAACCGAACCCTGCGGGACCCCATATTGGAGAACCCATGGTGTCGAGCAATGTTCCCCAAGTATTATCTTCTGGAGACAGCCCGCCAAGTAGGAGCGGAACCACTGCCAAGCAGTGCCTCCAACACCCAACTCCGCAAGCCTCTCCAGAAGGATACCATGGTCGATGGTATCAAAAGCCACTGAGAGATCAAGGAGAATCAACAGAGTTACACTCCCTCTGTCTCTCTCCCGACATAGGTCATCAAACAGGGCGACCAAGGCCGTCTCAGTGCCAAAACCGGGTCTGAAACCCGACTGAAATGGATCTAGATAATCAGTTTCATCCAATAGCACCTGGAGCTGGTCAGCAACCACTCGTTCCAAGACCTTGTCCAAGAATGGAACATTCGCCACTGGTCTATAGCTGTTGAAGTCCTCTGGTCCAAGGAAGGTTTTTTCAGAAGTGGTCTCACCGCCGCTTCTTTCAGAGGAAATATAAGATGGCCTTGGTCACTAAGAAGAGACTGGCCATTCAAGAGGATTGGAAGTCCATAATCAACGCTGCCAGGACTAAAAATCATAAAAACTTCTGGTCAATCATTTCTAATTCGCTGAGGTCCACACCTTACACTCCATGCAATATCCCACCTCAAAAATGGGAATGGGACTCTCTAAGTCCCATTGTCTCCCCAGATTTCTCCAATCTTCCCTACTGGCCTCCTGTCACACAACGGGAAATAATGGATTTGATAGCGGGGTTAAAATCCGCTAAGGCCCCCGGCCCAGATAATATCCCGCCGGAATTGTTGAAAAACTTCCCTGACTGGTGGGCCCCGATATTAGTTAACCTTTTTACAAAAATGAACGATACAGGTTACATCCCGGAGGTTTGGCGGAAAGCAATAGTTGTCCCAATCTATAAAAAAGGAGATAGGGAGGACCCCTCAAATTACAGGCCAATTAGCTTACTGTCTGTAATTGGCAAACTTTATACGTCATACCTAAAAGTAAAATTATACAATTGGATGGAGGAAAATAATATACTGGGAGGAGAACAGGCGGGGTTTAGAAAAGGAAGTTCCGTCCTTGACCACTGTCTATTACTGCATTTCCTTGCAGAAAAATATATGAATATAAGGGGAAACGGTCTCTATGTTGCATTTGTGGATTTAAAATCCGCATTTGATTCCATTCCAAGAGATAATCTTTGGAGCAAACTAGCAAAATCTTCAATTGATAAAAGATTACTCTTCCTAATTTACAATCTACACCAACACACCTCTCTGTGGGTTCGCTGTGGCCGTGATGGAGGTTTAACGAACCTAATTACTACCAGAAAAGGGGTCAGACAAGGCTGTACATTAGCTCCCCTTTTGTTTAACCTATACCTTAACGATCTAAATTCTAACTGCACATTCAGAGACTACCACCCTCCTAAAATTGGGAGGCAATCTTGCCCCCTTCTTCTGTATGCGGATGATGTGGCACTCCTTTCTCTTTCTAAGGTTGGACTTAAATGCTTACTAAGCGCTTTTATGTTCTACTGTAAACAGAACCAGCTAACTATAAATTACATAAAAACAAAAATTCTAGTGTTTTCGAGACGTAAGTTGACCGGTTCCTGGACAGTAAATGGACAACAAATTGCTCTGGTTTCGCAATATAAATATTTAGGCATTACTTTTCATGCATTGCTGAATTGGACTACACATATAAGGGCTGCAATTCTAAATGCACGTATTACTGCTAAAAAAATCCTCCATTTCTTTTTCCATAAAGGAGGAAGCTACGTGCCTGCAGCTATCAAGGTTTTTCAAACAAAAATTATTCCTCAGCTACTGTTCAGAACGGCCATCTGGATTCATGCATTTAACCCCGCAGTAGAAGCATTTCTTTCCTTCTTTTTATGTCAGCTACTGGGCGTACCGAGATGCGTCCCGACAGCAGCTCTCAGAATAGAAGCAGGTCTTCCCTCCATCGAATGCCAAGCGTGGCTGATGGCCTCTAACTATTGGGCCAGATTATCCTATGAACATCTTCAGGGATACTTAACACATCTCTGGAGTGATTCCTTCTCATCAAGTTGGAACAATAAAATTAGGAGTAAATTACTCTCAATAGGTTTATCTTTCAAATATTTATCAACACAAACCATAAATTCGGCCAAATTTGCTGTCCGTACCCGACTTAAGGATATAGATTTACAAATGGCCATTACAATGGCTACCAAAACCTGTTCTCCCATTCACTTTAAACTAAAGGTCGAACCCTACAACCATGCTCCGTATCTGGATTTTCTCACATTTCCAAATCTCCGTTTAGCCTTTACTAGGGCCAGATTTAACTCCCTTCACTCTGCATTACTTTTAGGGAGATATCAAGGAATTTCTTAAGATCAGCGTTTATGCCCATGTGGTAAAGGCAATATTGAAACACTTTTCCATGTCATGTTTAATTGTCCAACATATGAAATTATACGATATAAATTTTTATCTGACATAATGGAAAATATATCCTTGATGGCCCCGGATAATATGATTCGCTA
The DNA here is from genome assembly GCF_030035675.1 of Rhineura floridana. Classification (NCBI taxonomy): domain Eukaryota; kingdom Metazoa; phylum Chordata; class Lepidosauria; order Squamata; family Rhineuridae; genus Rhineura; species Rhineura floridana. The sequence goes on from NC_084488.1 coordinate 85,660,275, forward strand.
TTTTTTATCAGGTTCCAATAAAGAAATTACAATTAGAGTTGCTAAATTTATATATGCCGTGCAACTGTTGCGCCGGACTAATTTGTTTTCAATGTACATGATATTTAAATTGAAGGATGAAATGCATTGTTTTTCTATGCTTGTTTTTAAAGTTCGATTGATTTGTATTTTACTACTTGCCTATAATAGGACGGGTCCTTGACTGCAAATAAATAAATGAAAATGACTGCTCCTTTTGTACCATCTCCTAAATCTTTGTTTTAAGTGTCGTTGCCCCACTTCCATCCCATCCCAATTGAATTTAAAACAAACAATGGAACACATAATTCATTATTGTTCTTTTTCACATGGCAGGAACACATTAGCACAAAAAAGGAATTTAAACTGTCAAATACAAAAACATGTTTACTACAGACATTTAAAACATAAATTACCTTGAGCATTGTGTTTCAGCAGACACAGACACACAACCATTTTCTGTATAGAATATGCATTATGAAATAAAACGCAATAAAATGACTTATATGTGGTTAAATGAGCGAGTTACGGTGCATTTCTTTCTGTATAAGGTAGTGTGATAGGCTACAATCCTAATCCATTTATCTGGGAGTAAGCTCCATTCAATTCAATGGAATTTACTTCTGGGTAGATATGGTTAGATGTGTAGTGGTAGATGGCTTTATAATGGATCAATAGCCACTCATTAACATTGTCTTTAAGGTGCCACAAGACTCTTTGTTGCTTTTTACTACAAAAGGGATTTCCATCTGGAAATTCATTAACTTTGAAACAGAGAGCTATCGCTAGTCGGGCGGTATATAAATCTAATAAATAAATAAACACACAGGAAAGGTAGTTGGTTTGTAAATGTCTGCTGATGGCTAAGATATGTCCTTCAGTTGTATTCTATGATATATGTTTAAATATTGTTTATTTCCACATCAGTAGGTGAAAATACAGAAGAAAGACTAGTGCAAAATATGCCAATTACAGTAGAATGGAAAACACCAGATGAAATATCAAAATGGATTGAATGGACTAAGGCACATTTGTACATCCCTAATGTATCTATCCATTATCTGTCTATCATTATCTTCTTCCACTTTATACAACTTTAACTATTTACCCAACAACTTCCTTCAATATTGTATAATATTTTATATTTAAAAATCAATGGAAAAAAATCAAGTTTTGCTTTTGCCATAAATTCTGGAAAAAAATATAAACATTGCATGCAAGGACACTGCAGAGTAGAACCTATAGATTTCTGTGGGAGTAACGTTGGAGTAAATATGCTTTGCATCAGGTGAATATGATGAAAGATATGAGATGTGGCCTCCAAGATTGTCACTATTTTATTTTTCTGAATTCATGAATTTATAAAAGCCAATTAATAGGTCATTAAATGAGGAGCTGCAGTAATTACCTGTTTTCAGATTTATCCATAGTTTTTGTGAACTCATTACCATTGTCATTCCTTCTGGTTGCTTAGTTCCACATAAAACAAACAGCCAGGTTAGCAAGTACTGCCTCCCATTAACATGTGTACTTTCATTATGGCTGTTGCTATAGCACTTTTAGTAGGTGCTATACATAAATACAGAAAGCAGGCTCTGCCTCCAACACCTTATTTGTATAGATTTGCCAGAAGTGCTATTGCATTTTTTCTCTTCTAGATAATATGATTCTACTAACTTTAAACAACCTCTTCTTATCCTTAGTGGAATATGGATCTTCATCATGTGCATCATAATATAAAGGACAACAATCAAGGCTAAAGATGATTATAAACTCTCTCCAGTGGCACTCAATGAAAGACTTCTGATTTGATTTCTGACTTGATGTCCAATCACACATGGAAGCATAAAAGACCTTCCTCAGCAGTTGTACCTAGATGTGAGGTAACAGGTAACATATCAACACTGAACAACAGAGGTGGAGAGGTCAGATTTGACAGCACCAGTTTTCTTGGGTGCACAGGAAGGGTGGAATGTGCTCACCCATTTTGGTTAAAAGTAAATCTTTCCTTTGTTATATTTCCTTTTTGCCAAATCTAGTAGTGTTGGGTCAATCTGTTGGGGGGGAGTGGTCCTCACACGCACAGCATTCATAGAATCATAGAATCATACAGTTGGAAGGGGCCTATAAGACCATTGCATCCAACACCCTGCTCAATGCAGGAATCCAAACTAGAGCATTCCCGACAGATGGCTGTCCAGCTGCCTCTTGAATGCCTCCAGTGTTGGAGAGCACACCACCTCTCTAGGTAATTGGTTCCATTGTCGTACCATTCTAACAGTTAGGAACATTCATGCACCCTCTGTTATGTGCAAAGAACAGAACAGGTGATATTCAACCTCCCAGTTGTAGAAGCAACCCCCCTTCACAAGCCAAACATTTATTTAAACTGATATTTGAAGTTAAAAATAAACCCGAAACCCAAACCCCTAAATATCAGGTGCATTTTATTAATCTCTATATAACAAACCTCTGCTGCATTAAGGTTTCCTGATATGGGGGAGGAAATATCTTTTTATTACCTTAGATCCTAATAGAACTGAAAAACCACTAAATATTTGATAATATAAAAGAACATTTCAGATTAACTGTGCTGAATTGGATAGCTTAATGTAAAACTCCAATAGCATGAAAGTGAATTTCCCACTATAAGTACGGAAAAATATTACTTTTATTTTTAGCTAAGATGCTGGCCTGATTTTGTTCCCAATACCCATGTTTAAGCACTATATGCTGGCGAGCATTTCATTGATGTTCATTTAAAAAAAAAAAACACTGCCTTTTAAGAAACATACCACATAGTTTTGGTTATCTTTGCTAGTCAGGTGCCTATGAGTGCAGAGCAATCAAGCAGGCACTGAAGCACACAACTCTGCTTAATTCTACCACTAATCCTTTTTCAATAATCTTGAATAATTTCCTTTATTTATTCTGCACTGGGTGTCTGGAGACCTAAAGCTCTTCAAGCAGAAAAAAATTATGCACACATCACTGACATTTCCAGCAGGAAGGAAGCACTTTATCTACATTCATCGTTCCTTCACATCAACCTAAATTCTTTTCAGCCTTTGCAGCTGGTACCTGTTCTCACCGAGATACAATATCAAGCTGCTTTCCCCTTCCTTAGAGAATCAGATATGAGCCATAGTAAAAGCTCTGGCAAATGTATCTGAAAAGTTTACAAAGCTCTTCAAATATATGATATGCTGCATATGTTTTCTCCGCTTTAAGGATATCCCCCATTAAGGGCAAAAACCTTTGTGGACAGGTCATGACTGGTATCTCACATCAGAGGAACCCCTAGGGATGCTCTTCCCAAAATGGGCACAGTCGTTTGCACATGCTTCACTCACGGGTGCTCAAAATGCTCACTGCTGCATCCGCTGCCACTGCCTCCCCCTCCTCCTGCTTCTACTGGCATCCACAAACCTTATCTGGAGCAGATGAAAGAGGGAGGCAAAAGAAGTGGTAGCAAAAGAAGTGGCAGCCATTCCATCTCATAGCATTCATTCCTGCTGGGGAGGAGAGCTGAACTGTAAGTACCAGCAACCCTAGTGAGTTTTGGAGTGCGTTGCCACCAGTACGCTGATGACACGCAGCTCTATTTCTCCTTTTCATCTTCTACAGGTGAGTCTGTGGATGTGCTGAATCACTGCCTGACCGCGATAATGGACTGGATGAGAGCTAATAAACTGAGACTCAATCCAGACAAGACTGAGACACTGTTGGTGAATGCCTTCCCTGCCCAGATGGTGGATGCTTACCCTGTTCTAGATGGGGTTACACTCCCCTTGAAGGAACAGGTTCGTAGTCTTGGGGTTCTTTTCGATCCTTCCTTGTCTCTGGAGGCGCAAGTGGCCACGGTGGCAAGGAATGCATTCTACCACCTTCGGTTGGTAGCCCAGCTACGCCCCTATCTGGACAGGGATGACCTCGCCTCAGTTGTTCATGCTCTGGTAACTTCTAGGTTGGATTACTGTAATGCGCTCTACGTAGGGCTGCCCTTGAAGACAGTTCAGAAGCTTCAGCTAGTGCAAAACGCAGCAGCCAGACTGCTGATGAGGACCAGCCGGTCAGCGCATATAACACCTGTTCTGGCCTGTTTGCACTGGCTACCTATTTGCTTCCGAGCCAGATTCAAGGTGCTGGTTTTGACCTATAAAGCCTTACACGGCGTGGGACCGCAGTATCTTGTGGAACGCCTCTCCCGTTATGAACCGACCCGGTCACTTCGCTCAGCATCTAAGGCCCTCCTCCGGGTACCAACCCATCGGGAAGCCCGGAGGACAGTTACTCGATCTAGGGCCTTTTCTGTAGTGGCCCCCGAATTGTGGAATAGCCTCCCTGAAGAAATACGCCTGGCACCGACGCTTCTATCTTTTCGGCGCCAGGTTAAGACCTGGCTATGCTCCCAGGCATTTTAATGCATTTAATGTTACAATTTTAAATCTCTTTGTTTCAGTTTATTTATTGTGATACTTTGTATTTCTGTACTTTTAATCTTTTGTACACCGCCCAGAGAGCTATTCTTATGGGAGGTTTAAAAATGAAATAAAATAATAAAATAAATAAATAAAATAAATAAATGTATTAGGCTGGCATCTGCAAGAAATAAGGCCTCCCCTGTGTTGGCTCATTACCTATGGAATTTGATCCCAGTGGAAGTTAGGCAGCTGCTCCCTATGTTCTCCTTTAAACAAGCATTGAAGACACATCTTTTTAGAATGGCCTTTGGAGTTTAAGTTGGAATGCTGGATAACAGAAGCCATTGGCCAAGGCTGGTTTTAGCCAGCTGTATTGTTTAAATATAATGGGTCTTATTAACTATTTTGACAAATGTTATGGATTGTAACCTCTTTATGAGACAAGACAATTGTCCTAAAAATTATGTAGAAGTCTTTTAAATAATTTTCCTTTGGGGAGAAGGCTATGCAAGCATGGGTTCACTGGCACTGGATACACATTACACATTTGCACAGTCCACATGAGAACCGTCTATTTATCACAGAAATATTTGCATGTGGCTGGGGGGCAATGGTCTGTCTGATTATATCCTGATTTGTTTCCCACAATCTCCAAATACCATATTTGAAGGCTAATAAGAAAGGGAGTTGATGACAACAAGAAGCTGGGTGAGTGGGTAGGTCTCTGCACGATCGACAGAGAAGGAAAGCCCCACAAAATTGTGGGCTGCAGTTGTGTCATTGTCAAAGACTATGGCAAAGAATCTTAGAGGCTATAAATTAAAAACACACATCCATAAATGGCAAATTTATGCAGAATGTAGCTATAAACCTGCAGTAGACTTTTTCCAGGTTTCTAACTGTTTTTTAAGGTGAAATGGTGCAGTATAAATTCTTCCTTGACTTTTGTGAAAGTTTTAAAGCATGTAATGTATAATTAATGAGCCATGTGCTAACAGGTGTAAAATCTTCCAAGGTGTGCATTCGAAAAGGTATTGGTGCTCTTCTGATGTGATGGATGTGTCTGGATATTCCCAGCATTCATGTATTGCTGCCTGCTGATGGTTCATATGTTGTGATTTATTGTTATATTTAAGAGAGATGTCCATGATTAAGGTTCTGCAAATTCTACATTATGTTGGAAGAAGGGGAGGTAGCGATTCACATGTTCATTAGGATGTGCACTCCAGTGTACATTTGCATCTGCTTAAAGCAGGGATGACCATCATGGTGCCCTTCAGATGCTGCTGGATAACAACTCTCATTATTTCCGAGCATTGACCATTCTGGCTGGGGTTGATGGGAGCTGAAGGTCAACAACATCTGGAAGGCATCATCTTGACAGCCCCTGGCTTAAACATTCTGAAGTGGACATAGCTTGTGCTGCATTGTAGCATATGCAATTAGCAAAAGTCCCAGTTCTTCTAAGGATCTTTAGATTCATCTCTCTATTTATTTGTATCCTGCTTCCCCATCATATGGTACCCAAGATGGCTAACAGCAATAATAGATATATAATAAAAAACATACAACCAGTCAGGTAAAGTATTAATGAGAACAACCAGTTGAAACTATTTAATGCATGTCTAAGTATGTCTACTCAGAAGACAATCAGATAGTAGCCTTACAGGTCACATCCACACCATGCATTTAAAGCTAAATGTAAGGCACATGGCTTCCGCCAAAGAATCCCAGGAACTGCAGTTTGTTAAGGGTGCTTGGAATTGTAGCTATGTGATGGGTAAACTACAGCTCCCAGGATTCCTTGGGGGAACCTATATGCCTTAAATGTGCTTTCAATGTATGGTATGGATGTGACTACAGTGTTATTTAAAAGACAGCTTATGGGCCAAAGACCCATCTAGAACTCCCCAGTAAGCACTATTTCTGAGTCTGTGTAATGGCATGATCTTAGAAACCACATGTAAGAGAACCATCAGGTCCAGTTCTAGGATTTAGTAGGCCTCAAATCATAGTTCTTCCATGGAAACCACTTAACTTGCTAGGAGTTGGGTACAACCTGTGGTTCTGATAACACTGCAAAAGTGTTCACACTCTGCTAGCAGCTATTGCGTCCAAGGAATACTCTACTGCAGTGGTTTCCAACCTTTATGAGTATGGGACCCCCTTGTAAGCTCAAACTATTTCGTGACACCCCCCCACTAATTGTAACTTTAGTCTCTGTTAATTGAAAAAATGATGTGTGGCAAAATCACATCTCCAAATATCCTTTTCCATAAAAAGCTCCCTGCAGACAGGGAGGTGTTGCTTTCTTTTCTTAATGCAAAGGTCCAATCAAATTGGTATTCCCCTCCCCACATACATACAGCCGCAAGATGTACAGTCCTATCTCCCAACACCAGTGGGTTACAGTGTTGGACTAAGATCCAGGTTCAAATCCTCACCCAGCCATGAAGCCCACTGAGTGACCTTGGACCAAATAGTCTATTAGTGTGACCTATCTCACAGGGTCTATGTAAGGATAAAATGGAAAGGAAGAGAACCATGTGCACCACCTTGAGCAACTTGGAGGAAAGGTGGTATATAAATGCAATAATAATTAAATAAATAGATTTCAGCTGCAGTATGTGGACTCCAGCGTCAGCCAACCTGCTGAGCTTTTTAATAATAATAATAATTTATTTATTTATTTATTTATTTATTTGTTGCACTTGTATACCGCCCCATAGCCAAAGCTCTCTGGGGGGTTTACACCAACCAAAAACATTAAAACAAATATACAATTTAAAACACATATTTTAAAAACAATTTAAAACACATATTTTAAAAACAATTTAAAACACAATTTAAAAATTTAAAACAATTTAAAACACATGCTAAAATGCCTGGGAGAAGAGGAAAGTCTTGACCTGGCGCCGAAAAGATGACAGTGTTGGCGCCAGGCACACCTCATCAAGTACATCATTCCATAATTTGGGGACCACTACTGAGGAGGCCCTCTCCCTTGTTGCCACCCTCCGAGCTTCCCTTGGAGGAGGCACCCGGAGGAGGGCCTTTGATCTTGAACGTAGTGTACGGGTGGGTTCGTATTGGGAGAGGGGTTCCATCAGGTATTGTGGTCCCAAGCCGTGTAAGGCTTTATAGGTCAAAACCAGCACCTTGAATCGAGCTCAGAAACATACAGGCAGCCAATGCAAGTGGGCCAGAATCGGTTTTATATGTTTGGACTGTCTGGTCCCTGTTTCCAATCTGGCCGCTGCATTTTGCACAAGCTGCAGTTTCCGAACCATCTTCAAAGGCAGCCCTACGTAGAGTGCACTGCAGTAATCTAATTTGGAGATGACCAGAGCATGGACAAATGAAGCCAGGTTATCCCTGTACAGATAGGGACGTAGTTGGGCCACCAACCGAAGTTGGTAGAAGGCATTCCGTGCTACCAAGGCTACCTGAGCCTCAAGTGACAAAGATGGTTCTAGGAGAACCCCCAAGCTACGAACATGCTCCTTCAGGGGGAGTGCAACCCCATCCAGGACAGGTTGGACATCCATCATCTGGTCAAAAGAACCACCCACTAGCAGCATCTCTGTCTTGTCTGGATTGAGCCTCAGTTTATTAGCCATCATCCAGTCCATTGTCGCAGCCAGGCACCGGTTCAGCACATTGACAGCCTCATCTGAAGAAGATGAAAAGGAGAAATAGAGCTGCGTGTCATCAGCATACTGGTGGCAACGTACTCCAAAGCTCCGGATAACCGCACACAACTGTTTCATGTAGATGTTGAACAGCATGGGGGACAGAACTGACCCCTGCGGAACCCCATACTGGAGAGTCCAGGGTGCCGAGTAATGTTCCCCAAGCACCACCTTCTGGAGGCGACCTGCCAAGTAGGAGCAGAACCACCACCATGCAGTTCCTCCCACTCCCAACTCAGCTAGTCTCCCCAGAAGGATACCATGGTCGATGGTATCAAAAGCCTCTGAGAGATCAAGGGGAATCAACGGAGTCATACTCCCCCTGTCTCTCTCCCAACAAAGGTCATCATACAGGGCAACCAAGGCTGTTTCCATGCCAAAACCAGGCCTGAAATGCGACTGAAATGGATCCAGATAATCAGTCTCATCCAAGAGTGTCTGGAGCTGGCCTGCAACCACTTGTTCCAGGACCTAGGAATGGAACATTTGCCCAGGAATGGAACATTTGCTACCAGCCTATAGTTATTAAGATTTTCTGGGTCCAGGGAGGGTTTCTTCAGGAGTGGTCTCACTACCGCCTCTTTCAGGCAGCCAGTGACCACCCCCTCTCGCAGAGAGGCATTAATCACTTCCCTGGCCCAGCTGGCTGTTCCATCCCTGCTAGCTTTTATTAGCCAAGAAAGGCAAGGATCCAGTACAGAAGTGGTTGCATGAACCTGTCCAAGCACCTTGTCAACGTCCTCAAGCTGCACCAACTGAAACTCATCCAAGAAATTGGGACAAGGCTGTGCTCTGGATACCTCGCTTGATTCACCTGCTATAACACTGGAGTCTAAGTCCCGGCAGATGCTAAAGACTTTATCCTGGAAGTGCCTAGCAAATTCACTACAGCGGGCCTCAGATGGTTCTATCATGTCCCTAGGGCCAGAGCGTAATAGCTCCCGTACAATTCTGAAGAGCTCCGCTGGGCAGCAGATTGATGATTTGATAGTGGCAGCAAAATATTGTTTTTTTGCTGCTCTTACTGCCCCTATATACAGCTTACCATAGGCACTTACCAGTGTATAATTGCAACCACAAGGAGTTCGTCTCCATCTGCACTCAAGCCATATTATTTCATCGCTCTCAGCTCTGGGGTACACCATGGAGCCGTACGAGCTCTACACAGGAGAGGGCGCTCAGGAGCAATCATGTCAACCACCCGGGTCATTTCTGTATTCCACAGTTCAACCAGGGTTTCGACAGGAGCGCCAGCCCTATCAGCCGGAAAACTCCCCAGAGCCCTTTGGAAACCATCCGGATCCATTAGTCTCTGGGGGCAGACCAACTTAATAGGTCCCCCACCCTTGCAGAGGGGAAAAGCCACTGTAAGTCTAAACTAATAATAATAATAAAAGAAGCAGCAATGTGGTAGTGGTGGGGATACTAGATTTATTTATTTATTTATTTATTTATTTATTTATTTATTTATTTTGTTGCATTTATATACCACCCATAGCAAGTAGCTCTCAGGGTGGTAAACATAATAGGATAAAATACATACATCATAATAATAAAATCACAAAACATATAAGACACAATGAAAACAAAATACAATTAAACAAAATATAAGATGATAAAACAATTAGTATTACAAGATTAAAAAGATAAAATGATTAAAATGATTAAAATGCCTGGGAGCATAAGAAGGTCTTTACCTGACGCCGGAAAGATAATAATGTAGGCGCCAGGCATACCTCTTCGGGGAGGCTATTCCACAACTCGGGGGCCACCACAGAAAAGGCCCTAGATCTAGTAACCACCCTCCGGGCTTCACGATGGGTTGGTACCCGGAGGAGGGCCTTAGATGCTGAACGAAGTGAGCAGGTAGGTTCATAGCGGAAGAGGCGTTCCATCAGGTATTGCGGTCCCAAGCCATGTAAGGCTTTATAGGTCATAACCAGCACCTTGAATCTCGCCCGGAAGCAAATAGGTAGCCAGTGCAGGCGAGCCAGAACAGAAGTTATGTGCGAAGACCGACTGGTCCTCGTCAATAGTCTAGCTGCCGCATTCTGCACTAGCTGAAACTTCTGAACTGTCTTCAAGGGCAGCCCTATGTACAGCGCATTACAGTAATCCAATCTCGAAGTTACCAGAGCATGAACAACTGAGGCGAGGTCATCGCCATCCAGATAGGAGCGTAGTTGGGCTACCAAATGGAGATGGTAAAATGCGTTCCGTGCCACCGAGGCCACTTGAGCCTCAAGAGACAAGGAAGGGTCTAAAAGGACCCCCAAACTACAAACCTGTTCTTTCAGGGGGAGTGTAACCCCATCCAGAACAGGATGCACATCCACCATCTGAACGGGGAAGGCGTTCACCAACAGTGTCTCAGTCTTGTCTGGATTGAGTCTCAGTTTATTAGCTCTCATCCAGTCCATTATCGAGGTCAGGCAACGGTTCAGCACATCAACAGACTCACCTGAAGAAGATGAAAAGGAGAAATAGAGTTGCGTGTCATCAGCATACTGATGACAACGCACTCCAGAACTTCTGATGACCGCACCCAGAGGCTTCATGTAGATGTTAAAAAGCATGGGGGACAAAACCGACCCCTGAGGAACTCCACAATGGAGAGTCCAGGGTGTCGAGTAATGTTCCCCAAGCACTACCTTCTGGCGACGATCCGCGAAGTAGGAGCGGAACCACTGCCAAGCAGTACCCCCAACTCCGCGAGTCTCCCCAGAAGGATACCATGGTCGATGGTATCAAACGCCGCTGAGAGATCAAGGAGAATCAACAAAGTCACACTCCCCCTGTCCCTCTTCCGACAAAGGTCATCATACAGGGCGACCAAGGCTGTTTCAGTGCCGAAACCGGGCCTAAAACCGGATTGAAATGGATCCAGATAATCGGTTTCATCCAAGAGCACCTGGAGCTGGTTAGCAGATTGTGAAGACAAAAGGGTGGATACATTGAGGAGGGGGGTTAGTGCTTTTAGGCTTTAGGATGATAATCAGAACTGATGACTCGGTTAGTGCACTCTTGGGGAATGAGAGTGGAGCAGAAGACAGATTAGCGCATGCACACACACCAACACACCTGTCCCTCCTGCAAGCATCTGCAGGTATGCATGCATTGGGGTACGCGGGAGGGGGGATGCCCTAAACTGCTGCAGCATCTTGGGGGAGTGGAGTGTAGGTGGAAGAAAGGGGGGATGGTGGCAACACACTTAGCGTCAGAGATGGGGGGCGAGCAAGTCCTGAGCTTCCTCACTGCTTCTTGGCTTTGTCTGGGCAGCCTCACAAATAAGAATAAATTTTAAAAGGTGGTGGCAGTGAAGCAGGAGCCAAGATTGGCAGGCAGGCTGGCTGCCAGGAAGGAAGGGAGAAAGCAGCCTTTCCTTGCAGCCTTGCTCTGTTTTGCTTCACGAAAAGCCCTCTCCTTGTTCTGAGTAAGGGTGTCGTCGTAAGCGGCAGTGTGAGGAGATCGGAGCCGGTGAAAGTAACCCTCTCTTATTCCTGGTAGCTCCACTCTCAAACTCCTTTGATGTCTGCCACGTGTTTTATAGGCAGATACCTGCCTGTGGCTCACCTGAAAGGCACTCTGGCCCTTCAACAAAGGTCCTCCCCTCTCATTTGGAGCAAGGGGGAGGTGTCATCTGCAGTGGCAGTGAGAGCAAACAGCATCCAGAGAGTGAAGACTTTAATAATAATAATAATAATAAATAATTCATATATTTACTGTTTGTGGCCCCCTCTGGCTTACTTCGCAGCCCCCCTGGGGACCACGGACCCCAGGCTGTGAACCACTGCTCTACTGTAAACATTACAGACAGTATGAATCCAGGCAAAAGATGTGATGGAGTTAGGTGGATGCCTGTGGATTACTGGCAGTTTTTGTCCTCATCGGGCTCATTCATGGGTTGTCTTTCTCAGAGTATCTAAAGCAGAACTTGGAAGATTAATTTTAAAAAGTAATAAATTACATTTACAATTACATGGCCCAAAAAGTAATAATTACCATTACAATTGCAATTGCTCTGAAAGTAACTGATTACTTTACTTTTTCTCAAAAGTAATCACTACAATTACATTTCAGTTACTTTTTTAAAAAAATGCCTACAAGGTGCTGGTCTTGGCTACTGTACACCTAAGTAGCCTAAAACAACATTAAAAATAAACATACACATACAGAGGTAGTAGAATAATTATTTTTATCCATAAGATAGCAATGGTGGTCTCTCTGCTGGTAAGGGAGGTGGGGAGTGAGACAGACGCCACTACTTAGATATTTGCCCGTCAAACCAAGTGCACCCCCCACTCAACCAGCCAGCATAATCTCTCTCACTTAACCACCTCCCAGACCCTGCCCTGCCACCAACTAAGGGACACTCACCCAAGCGAACATTTTCCCCAGAGATGCAAAAAAGTTAAAATACTGCAAATGCAGCACAGTAGCCAAAGAGGGTGGTGGAGGCCACTTTGTGTGCCAAGTGCAAACACAGTATTCTCTCTCTCTCTCTCTCTCTCTCTCTCTCTCTCTCTCTCTCTCTCACACACACACACACACACACACACACACACACACACACACACACACACACACATGTTGTCGTCTTTCACCTCCACAGTTCTTTATCTCCAATCTGTTGCTGCCTTCTTCTCCTTTATCCATGTTCTTGCCCTCCGGCTCCTTTTTCCCTCCGCTCTATTCTTCGCCACCACCATCCATTGTTTTCTCCACTCCACCCCATCTCACTCTCCACCTCCTCCCTCGTTGCCTCCTACCCACCCACAGAGCATGAGGGAAGAGCAACACTGCACAGAAGCCCAGTTTGAGGCACATGATTTTCATCCAGAAATCAGAGGAGCAGAAGACTTTCCCTGCTCCCCCCCCCAAGTAATGCCCAAAAGTAATGCTGGAAACATTACAATTAGTCCACAAAAGTAGTAAAATTACTCCTAGTTCTATTACAATCAAAATGTAAAGGAATTACCCACTCGTTCCTCAAAAAAGTAATGGATTACAAGTAATTGTAGTTGTAACGGATTACTTCCAAGCTCTGAGCTAAAGTCACTGTCGGGGAAAACAACATTAAAAAAACAGACCCAAGTAGAAAACCCCAAGTGCATGGACAGATCTTATCTGTTCAGTAATCTAGGGATGTGTACACATGATATTTTATTCTAGAATCCACGGAGACTGTATACTTGTTTTTTCTATATAGTCCACACACTGTCTACATCTATTGCATATTTCCCCTCTGAAAAGTGCTTCTTTAGAAACTCATTTTATTCCAAAAAATAAAAGCTCATTGCATATTGATTCTACACTACTGCACAGTGTTTTCATTTGAAAATATGTGGATGCAGATGTAGGTGGTCCCAGATGGGGGCTGTATCCATACCTGCCCAAATATATTGTGAGTGGGCATTAGGGTTGCCAGGTTCATGGCCTGAGACTGATCCTGTATCTTTAGGGGGAAGGGAGAATTCCACCTTGTGGTTTATCTCATTACAGTGTTGCAAGAACACCTGTACCTGGCTGACTTTCTCTTCTCCTAAAGATACAGGATCAGTCTCAGGCCAAGAACCTGGCAACCCTAGTGGGCATATATCAAGATCACAATCATCACTTCCTTCTGCATTCACCCATGCAGGGAGGAAAAGGTGTGAGTAACTTAACCTTGTGAATGGCAGTATCTAGAATAAATCTGGTTCTTCCATTTGGATTAAAGGCAGCATGCTGGGGATGAGAATGAACAATTCCAGATTTAGAAAAAACTACATTTTTGTGCTACAAACAGGTTATTTATTTATTTATTATTTATTTATTGCACTTTTAGACCGCCCTTTAGCGACAAGCTCTCAGGGCGGTGTACAACAAGATAAAAACAGATTAAAATACAGGTGTGGGTACAATACAATATGAAAACATATTTAAAAACAAAATTAAGACAAAAAATTAAAATTAAAATAGATTAAATTTAAAATTTAACATTTAAAATGCCTGGGCATTAGTGTGTATGCAGCCTAGCTTACAGTTTATGTATTCAGAACTGGGATATAATTGCAGATGTAATGACAGGTTACTGTGGTGAGCAATATATACACACAGCAGCCATGTTTTTAACAGCCAGCCTTCAAACATTCTTATTAATTGGGAAAAAGTGGTATGTGTAATGTTGATTAGTCCAGTAAGTCCCAGGTGCTGTCAGACGCAACTGTACTCAAAAGAAGAATGCCATCAGTGGTTTGAAGCTGTATGCATAGCACACAGAGCAGGGATGGGGGACCTTTGGTCCTCCAGATGATATGAGACTACATTCCCCGTAATTCCATAGTGCCAGTGGCCTTGCTGGCTAGGGCTGATGAGAGCTGGAGCCCAACAACATCTGGAAGGATGAAGGTTCGCCTGGCACTTTCACTATATAGTTTTCAGCAAATGCTAAAGACACACCTCTTTAACCTGGCTTTCAGCTCCTGAGATGTATGTTTCAGAACCCACCCTATTCTTGTGATTGAAATGTGTTGTAATTCTTTTTAATATTGTATTTTAGATTTTGTAACCTGCCCTGGGACCCATTGGTGAAGGGTGAGACAAATGCAAATGGACAATCAGGAAGGCAGCATAGAAACAGGAAGTCAAGCAGCAGCTGTTGGTACAAACTGCAGAAATATATTACTGCCTTTGTGGAATTTAAGATGTATCTGTGGTTCCCTCTTGTGGCCAGGATGTACAAGGAGCAAGAAATTGGCTCCCAAACTGCTTGCTTTATCACTGATGGTGTCTTACAGGATGTAGTGGAAAGGATTTGGTTTTTTTTAAAATGGTGCTACATAAAAAAAATAGTAATAACAGATGATAGCCACTTATATCTATGTATATTGATTAAAAATTCCTATGATCACAGAAAAATCAACATTTCAAAGATTGTATGTTGAGTAACTTTTTCCAGATGGCCCCTTGTAGTTGTTCTGGGACCATCCATAAAGTATATCAGACATCAAGAAAGGGAGAAGGGTAGCAGCGTTGCTGTGGCAAAGGAGAAGTGGGGATGTTTAAAATGGGGCAAAGGGTACATGTTACAAAGGCCTTAAGAGTGCATACTTTATGGATATTATCCTCTGCTGCTAGCAGATACATAATACTGGTTGACAGGCACTGATTCAAACTGGGACAGCATAACAAAAAGGAAGTCAACCTAGTCTGAAATATGCCCACATAATGAAAATTGTGTGTGCTTGCTCCAGATTTTGACTGCAACATTTCTGACAATTGGACATGTTGGCTGGGGCTGATGCGAGTTGATAGTCCACAACATCTGAGAGCACATTGACTACCCCCAATTTAAGAGGATTTCTGTGATGTACCCTCCTATTTGAGGTAGAAATTCTGCTCAAGCTTCCAGAACAGGCATGGTTCCTCTCTAAGCCCCATGTTATACCTCTCTCTATATACTTGGGCTACAGTCCTATAGATGCTTACCTGTCAGGGAATGTCAGTGGCACTTATTTCCTATGTAGAGGATTTTGCTATCATTTTTATTTTCCTTACCCTCACAAAACATCCATAGGAAAAAAGAAAAACTTTATCCTGGAGAGTTTGGAAAATTTTAATTTCAGCTTTTTACTTCTCTAGCATTCTCTCTCTCTGCTCTGCCCCCCCCCCAACAAACAATGGCCTTTAGGTTTTGACAGAACTGTAAAATATTGTAATATTTGCAAGTGCACTTTTCTGAAATGCTGGTGACACTTTCAGTGTTGCTGTTTTAATAACGAAAACAACAATGCTGGCTTGCAAAGCAGGAGATGTAGCTCTGATGGAGAGTAGAAGAAAAATGTTTTCATAAAAGAAGCAATCTTAAGGTAACAGCAGTGTCTAAGAACTCTGTGACATAGTACATAAATCTTTACAACTCAATTCTTAGAACTTCGGCAGGAAAAGGAAAACCGCATTAAAATCACAACTCTTGCTTAATATGAAAGTGTTCAAAAGGGAGAGCTTGAGTTTTGAACAGCACAACTCTTTGTGCCATGAACTTCAAAGTTTTAATGTATATTTTGATTCAGCATTGCATAAATTACATTTGTAGAACTATGTTGGTTTCACGGTGCTTAAAAAGATTTTTTTTAAAAAAAACAAACTCATTTTAACCTTGCTCATTCTTTAATACAAAAATAAGATGGATGGTGATAACAGTGTTTGGCTGATATCTAATGTCACACAAGCAGATTTTTGCTTATGCAATGGATTTCCCCTTCTTCTCCTCCCCCTGCAGCCTACTGTGCCCTAAGGGTCCTCCAATCATCTGGAGAAGATTTGGGGAACAACAGGGGGCTGTGTGGGGAAGAGAGGAAAGGGAAGTCCCATTGCATGAACAGAAATCCATTCTGCTCACTGATGGACACAACTGGATGTCACTCATAGTTATTATTAGACATTCTCTAAAGTGTGCTCTATGTAAAAAAAAATACAGAAAAAAACTATAGACAAGTATTTACAAAAGGAAAATGAAATGGAAATAAAAACCTATAGCACAGAAAAGCTCTAAAACAACCAGGAATGTTCTAAATGTGAAAAGAGAGAAACAGAAAGCAATCTAGAGGAATTGATTTCCATAAGGAAAATTTAAATGTGCAGGTGCTTACACAGTACAGTCATATCACGAGTGTACCAGAAAGAGCATATTGGGGGGTGTATATCAAAGTATCCCTGCCAAGTAAACATCAACCATGTGAAAAACTCACAGGGAATGAGAAATAAGGGGTTGTATTCAACTAAGTCCTACTCAGAGTAGACCTATTGAAATGAATGAAGGTAAGTTAGTCATGTCCATTAACTTCAGTGGGCCTACTCTGAGTAGGACTAGCATTGAATACTGCCCTATGAGATGTTTTCTCCCTCAGAAACCTTCCTCCTTGACATGGGATTTGGCACAGAAACATTTCCCAAAAAGTAGGCCCATGGGCAGAGCTTGGAAGTAACTAGTCACAAGTAACGAATTACTTGTAATTCATTACTCTTTTGAGTAACGAGTGGGTAATTCCTTTACATTTTGATTGTAATAGAACTAGGAGTAATTTTACTACTTTTGTGGAGTAATTGTAACGTTTCCAGAATTATTTTTGGGCATTACTTGGGGGGGCAGCAGGGGAAGTCTTCTGCTCCTCTGATTTGTGGATGAAAATCATGTGCCTCAAACTGGGCTTCTGTGCAGTGTCGCTCTTTCCTCATGCTCTGTGGATGGGCAGGAGGCGACGAGGGAGGAGGCAGAGAGTGAGACGGGGTGGAGTGGAGAAAACAATTATTTAAAAAAACAGATAATGGTAGTGAAGAATGGAGTGGAGGGAAAAAGGATCTGGAGGTCAAGAGCATGGATAAAGGAGGAGAAGGAGGCAGCAGCAGAATGGAGATAAAGAATTGTGGAGGTGAAAGATGACAACGTGTGTGTGTGTGTGTGTGTGTGTGTGAGTGAGTGAGTGAGTGAGTGAGTGAGTGTGTGAGTGAGTGAGTGAGTGAGTGAGTGAGAGAGAGAGAGAGAGAGAGAGAGAGAGAGAGAGAGAGAGAGAGAGAGAGAATACTCTGTTTGCACTTGGCACACAAAGTGGCCTCTGTGACATCCTTCCCCAGCACCACCAGTGAAGCTCTCACTTGTGGCTACCAGCAGACAGGAATGTCAGGTTATCCTCTTACCCTTTTCAGCTCTAGCACAGATTCAACAAATCCCACTGCTAGGCAGCACTACCAGTCACTTTCTGTAACCCAAACTCCCAGAGACTTTGCCTAAGTCTCTCTATAGCTTGTTACTTTGTGACTGTGTGCCTATGCTGTTCCCAACCCCCTTGTATCTTTATATTTAAAGCATACAACTCTGGGTTGCTCTGGATACGTGACTTGTTACAATCTCTCCCTTCACCGCTGCCACCATTAGATACAGTTTCTGTTTAGCCTTGGTAATTACCTTGCCCTCCCTTCTGGTCTGTATATTCCCCCAGCCAAGGATCAGGCCTTTGGTAAACCAAAGAAGTATTTATTAAATATCAGAAATAACAAGATTACTTAAGGAATGTTTCACAAGCGTATGGTTTCATCTATATTCTGTTAGGTACTTGACTTTTTACTAATTGCCTCAGAGCTCCAATTCACTCTCAAACACCACCTCTCCAAACCTCCAACCTCTCTCTCAACCTCTCAAAGACACCACTTCAACCACAACCTCCTAGATTCAACTGTCATTCTTCCATTTATACTCCCAGCCATTCAAACGCTCAGCCAATCATCCAGCATTCTACTGCTCATGTACTCCCCCCTCCTCTTTCACTCTACTTACCATATATCTTCTATATAAACAGCACTTACCATATTTATAATATAAGCAGGAACATCACAGCTTCCACCACCCTCTCTGGCTACTGTGCTGCATTTGCAGTTTTTTTTAACTTTTTTGCATCTCAGGGGAAAATGTTTGCTTGAGTGAGTGTCCCTTAGTTGGTGGCAGGGCAGGGTCTGGGAGGTGGTTAAGTGAGAGAGATTATGCTGGCTGGTTGAGTGGGGGGTGCACTTGGTTTGACGTGCAAAGATCTGAATAGTGGCCTCAGCCTCCCTCCCCACCACCCTTACCAGTGGAGAGACCACCACTGCTATCTTATGAATAAAAATAATTATTCTACCACCTCTGTATGTGTTTGTTTATTTTTAATGTTGTTTTAGGCTACTTAGATGTGCAGCAGCCAAGGCCAGCACCTTGTAGGCATTTTTTAAAGAAAAGTAACTGAAATGTAATTGTACTGATTACTTCGGAGGAAAAGTAAAGTAATCAGTTACTTTCAGAGCAATTGTAATTGTAACGGTAATTACTACTTTTTGGGGCCATGTAACTGTAACTGTAATTTATTACTTTTTAAAAGTAATCTTCCAAGCTCTGCCCATGGGGCACCCATTTTCCTCATACAATGTTCCTAGAGATGGCAATGCCAATACATCACCATGCACCAGCATTTCCCAGGGGCATGTGAGATTTCAGTTCACAGTGGATGAAAGCAGGCCAGCAGCAGCAGGCCAGAGGCCAGCTTGCTAACTCAGAGGTCAGGGGGAAGAGGAAACATCTGTATTTTAGGGGTTCCATGTTATAACAAAAACCATGGTACATTGTACAGGATTGTACTTGGAGACATTGTCATACCTTCAGTATATCCAAATCTGTGGTACAGTGAGCCACGTTATAGTGAGGTCCTACTATAGTAGTAGAAGAAAGACCACCAGTATCTGCCGGCCACTTTATCTCATATTAAGAACATCCCCATCCCTTGACAGGAATCCAGGAAAATAGTTGGTTTGATAGCCATTTAAGAGACTGCAACTTTTCAAGTTGGAATGTAGCCTCAAAACAGCTAGAGAGTAGATTACCTGACTTGCATACTATCTCAGACATACAGATTATTTACTACAGAAGAATTAAGCATTTGGCACTCTGTTAAGTTTATATTCTTCTGAGGCGGTTTCACTTTTATCAAAGCACCAGAAAGCCCTGAGTGTATAGCAGCACATACTAATAGCAACTCATTCCAAATAACAAATATACTAATCTTCCAAACAGATAGCAACTTTTAAAAATAAGGAATGGTTGTTTGGATTTATTCTCTCAGAAAAGCCATCAGAAGGAAAGTAAGTTTTGGAAAGGACTGTAGAATATAAATCTAAAATCTGCAGTGCTCTTAGGCTGCAAGCTTTTACACAATCACCTGGGAGTCAGTCCCATTGAACTCAGTGGGGACGTACTTCTGAGTAGACATGCATAGGATTGCACTGTGAGGCTGCAATTCACCACAGAATTAGGCTGCTCAAATCACATTTGAGATCAATGAGATTTAAGTAGCTTAATTTTGTGTAGAATTACAATGTTAATGTTTGTACTGTAGCAATTTTAATGAGTTTGAGAACAGGGTAATGACCTTATTCATTGATAATAAAACCATCCACAAGGAACAGTTCTGAGCCCAACTACATCCAATATTAAATGTAGTTGGTTCATTTTGTATAATAAATAAGGGCAGCCTGATTTCTTCCAGTATTTGAGTCTCTATGACAATATTTACAGACTCAGTCTCTGGGAATGGTAGGGCTTGGATTACACTGTTCTCTAGAGACAATATGGATATGGTGTGTATCCATGGTCTGAGTGACACCCCAGATGGCAGTGGCCCTGAATGCTATGGAGACAACTTTGGGGGAAGCTATAAAAAGAAACCAGGAGTATGTCTATTTGGCAATAATAAAATAAAATAAATGTGCAAGCTCACTGTAAGCTAGGATCTTTCTCTGCCAGTAACTCTTACAGTCTGATCCAATCACAGTGAGTGAGTTGGACTAGGACCCGGGAGATGAGTGTTCACCATGCAGTTCACTGAATGACTTTAGGCCAGGCACTGTTTCTCATCCCCACCTTCCTCATAGGATTGTTGTGAGGATAAAATTGTTTGTAACCCACCTTGGGCACATTGGAGGAAAAATGGAATATAAATGAATGAATGAATAAATAAATAAATCTTATTACATTTATATTTCACCTTTCCTCCAAGGAGCTGAGTGACTCATACATAGTTCTCCATGTTTTATCAACATAGCAGCCCTGTGTGGTAGGTTAGGCTGAGAGATAATGACAAAAAAGGTCACCAATTGGGCTTCATGACTGAGTTGGAATTTGTACCTTGGTTGCCCCAGCCCAACACTCTGCCACTACTTAACAGTATAGTATGGTTTTCACTACTGCACCTATCCTAGCACACCAATCCTCTCCCTCTCCTCATGGGTCATCAAAGCTCCCCCCACCCTCCTGCAGGTCATTAAAGCTCCCCCTGCCCCACAATGAGTCACCAAAATCCGCCCCCTGCAGGTCTCCAATGCTCCCCTAGCCCCCCACAGGTCATCAAACTTTCCCACAAGAGTTGCTAGGAGATGCCCTGTTCCCCTCACAAAGCTTCAGTCAGAGTGGCTGACTGTTAAACCACTCTGGCCACTGGAGCTCTGTCAGGGGAATAGGAGTCTCCTCTGAGCACCCTTCACAAACTACACCTCCCCGGATTCTTTGGGGGAAGCCATGACTGTCTAAAGTGAAATAAAGGTCTGCTGTGGGTGTGGCCCCTTGATTAATCAAGCCAAGCAGCTGTGAGTCTGGCTTTTAGAATACTGACAGTTGGTTCTTACTGAGCATGCCCAGCTTTATCATGAAATTCAATGCTAAATTTCTAAAATTAATTAAAAATCAGCCAGGCATTTTTTTTAACTTTTAAACTGCACAAGATGAAGATCAGAGTATAACCAGAGAGCAATGTCAGTAATAGGATTACAGGTACTCTGTGAACATAGCTGATTTTTAATCAATTTCAACAAATTATGAGAACTCTGACAGAAAAAAAGTCCAAAAGGGATTTGTTTTCATTCTCTCTTTTTACACTTTGAACTCTCCATTCTCTCTGATTGTTTTGTGTATCGTCATTAAAATTTAGAGGGTTGTGAAGCAAGCGTTTCTGAGTTCAGGACTATATAGGGGGAGGCAAAGGGGTTGCCGAGACCCAGCAACAGACCCAGCTCCAACAGCAAGCTCCAGATGCCTGGCAGGTCATCAAAGGAGTCTTGTTCAGAACTTTCAGCAGAGGTGCAGGAGCGGCAGTGGCAGGGCAAGGAGGCGGAGCTTGGCACGGCAGCTGCAGCCGCCAGAGACGCCAGCAGAGAAAAGTCAGGAGAAAGTTTGGAGCAGGCAGCAGGCAGCGCTGGTGCTCTCGGCTTTGTCCCTGGACCAAGGCCGGCAGCGGCCACCTCTTCCAGCCGTGAACTCGATGTGCCCCAACACGCACTGCCTTTGTGCCTTCACCTTGCTGTCCAGGGCTCACTGGAGCGGGATGGGCCTGCCTGGGGCCACCATGAAGTTCTCAGAGACACGAGGGAAGTTGGCCGTGCTTGCCTCCACCGCCGCCAGTCCTTCCCTGGGCTCGCTTCTGGGCTTCTCCTCCCTCCCTGCCGTGGTCATGTCGTCCATCCTGCCCTTCACACCACCCATCGTCAAGGGGCTGCTGGGCTGAAGGAAAGGTGAGCAGAACGGGCAGGAGGAGAAGTGGTGCAAGAAGGCGGTCAAGAGCCTGGTGAAGAAGCTCAAGAAGACCGGGCAGCTGGATGAGCTGGAGAAGGCCATCACCACCCAGAGTGTCAACACCAAGTGCATCACCATCCCCAGGTAGGTGCTTCCTTTCGGCTTGCATCCGATGATTGAGTTTGGCTTTGAAACAGAAGTCTCAAAAATGGGGTCCAATCCCAACAGTCTGCTGGGACTGGAACAGAGTAAACTGTGTCTGAGAGAGACTCTAAGCATGGAATATTGTGTGCTGGCAAAGACAGAGAGTGATCCATTTTAAATTCACTTGTTCAAAAATTTTCTTGGACATTTGTTTTTCTTAATAATGTTATTTGTTATTTAGTTTAATTTTTGTAAATTGTATTGCTTTTATTGATGTATTTTTGTACTTGTGTTTATTTTTCTTCGTAAGCCGCCTTGAGGGCCTTTGGCCAAAAGGCGGGGTATAAATAAATAAATAAATAAATAAATAAATAAATAAATAAATAAATAAATAAAAATAATAATGTTTTGTAAGGTTTTGTTTTGAAATGAGCTTATGGGAAGCATCAGAATGGCATGGGGGGTATTTTCAATTTAACATTGCAGAATGCAAACAATCCACACTAATTAGAGTATACAGCTATTCTCGTGGTTGTATAATATATTCAAAAACATGTTTTAAATACCATAAATACAGGCAAAAATAAGTATTGTATAAGTGCAATTTTTCAAGCTTTTTAAAAAGCTACTATTTGAGGTGGAAAGGGAATCTAACAAAACAATGAATTATTAAAAAGTGCAAGTGAAGAAAATGAAACTAGACTGATCCCTGGATGTGAGCACCCCATATCCTGGTACAATTTAGGCCAGTGGAAATCTTTCTACTTTCTTGAATTTGTTCTTGCTTTTAGCCTTCTTACCAACAGTGTCAGCTCCAGGGGTTTTGTGAGGAAGGAGGAGGTGGACTTTGCACAAGATATCTTTACCTCCCTCTGGTTCAATCCAACTCCTTGCTACTGTCAGCACTGCCCATTTGCTGGCCCTGCCTCTCTGGGTCCAATCTGGAGTGCATGTGGAGACTTCTGCTACATCTCCCTCTTGTCTCTCTCACTTTGCTAGCATGCTTGGAAAGGGCAGGGGAACAGAAGGCAACAGCATGGAGGAGGAGCATAGCCAGTGGGGGCAGCAGTGTGCCTCCAGCTGCAATATGTGGGGCCTCAGCAGATGCCTGATGATAACCACATCCTGATGCCAGATGTGCTTATCAGCATGGTGAACATAAGAAGCTTCCTTATGCCGAGTCAGAGCATTGGCCCATTGTCTACACTGACTAGCAGCAGCTCTCCAGGATTTCAGACAAGGTTGTCTCCCAGCTCTATCTGGAGATGCCAGGGATTGAACCTGGAACCTTCTACAGGCAAAGAAGGTGCTCTACCACTGAGCTACAGCGTTCCCTATATGGGGCACTTGAGCACATGCTGGGGCATCTGGAAAGGGTTCCTGATGCTGAACAAGGCTGTAGCTGGAATCAGGCACAATTATGATCTTGCATGGACATCAGAACCCTGGCACACCTGAGCATCTGCGCAGATGCATGGACTCCCTGTAATGGGATGTATATCTGCACATCTAAGCAGTAGGATGCATCTGAAATCTATTGTACAGTCTTAGGCTTTTAAGAAACACCACAAACTGATATTTAAAATTTTGTCTTACATGTGATATTCAGTTACTTATTAAAAATGCATACTATAAAACCAGTGATTCCTCAAATGACCTATTTTAAATCTTCTTTCAAATAAAGTATTGTTATCTCTTTCCATTGAATATACAACAGGAGCCCGTATTGTAGGTCACTGGTGATGTGATAACATTGTCTTATCTATGAAAATGATGGTTTTGGTAACCTATCCAAAAGCTAGAAAATAAACATAGAACTTGGGAGCATTAGATGACAACAAGAAGTGTGAGGATAATGTCTGAGAATGCAGGGATTTTATATGCAGCATAATTAAATTGTAGATTAACTATAAACTTGATGTTTTATGGCCTTTCCTGGGGCTGTCCATCCATCTTCACTTACCCTCAACCACACACATACATACACTGCTTTTGGGGTGGCTGATAAAGGAGGGAGAGATAGCAAGCTCTGTCTTGCCTTTTTTTGTTTTCTGGTCTGCGTATGCATGCACATGTCCTAGGGTTGGGGGACTAATTCAATTCGGATTACATTTAAAGCCAAATCTATCAAATTTGGACTTTCCAAAACAACATCAAAACTGAAACACGGCCATCCTCTGAAATTCTCACTTCTCTGAATTTTGTGGTGCAGTTCACCAACCAACCAATGTTAGCAAAAATGCATATACAAGCATATAGATGCATACAAAAATGAATCAAATAGGGAAAATAACATTATATTAGGAGAAATCACTTGCAAAAATGTGGACATTAGTCAAAACTGCATACAAAAATAAGTTTAGTGGGAGAAATGTGCACTAAAATGCTGACAGTTTCATGAGGTTTTTATTTTTGCTGATATCATCCAATTTATTGTCCAGGAAATAATTCTTTAAAAAGAAAAGTATTCCAGAAGGCATAATTGCTTCCCTTTGCCATCATTATTTAAATTCCAGTGCCATTCTTCCTCCCCATACACTTCTTTTATGTCCTCTTTGCACAGTACTACAAAGAAATGTAGAGGAAGTATGTGTTGCATACAGTTTCCACATACCCCACCAGTAGGAAAGTTCTGAACCCAATTCCCTGTTATAAGTAGCTGCTTTATCAGTTACAGTACTTTATCAGGGCTGCTTTTTCTTCTTTTTGACACAAGGTTAGGACATCTTCATTTCCTGAGACATTTAATTTGTATAATCCTTCAGTCTGCTTTGTAATTTTTTTATCTGCTGTCTTTTATTTGTTTATGACAGAGATTTATTGTATTGTATCAGGCCTTAATTAATGATTACCTATATTGTTGTACGCTGCCCTTGAATCCATTTTGATGAAAGGTGAGCCACACTGTGTTCAGTTAGATTTACTCCCAAATAAGTGAGTATAGGATTGGTCTTACATCCAAGTAAAACTGCACAGGATTGCACTGTCAGGCTAAAATCCCCAGAGTTCCCTGGAGGGAAGGATCGATTGTTAAACCACTCTGGGAATTTTAGCTCTGTGAGGGGAATAGGGGTCTCCTCACAACTCCTCAGCATCTTTAACAAACTACAGCTCCCAGGATTCTTTGGCTAGTGCTGTGAGTGTTTAAAGTAGTAAAAATACTACTTTAGGCAGATGGAGCCTTCCTTACTTCTGAGAAAACTTAATAAGAAAATCATGTTGCAATTTGGGAGAAATTTGGTTTAGTTCACGTGAGCCTACCAATTTGTACTTTCTGAAACAATACACAAACCAAAATGCACCTATCTTTAGAAATTCACATTTCTCTGAATTTTGTGATGCAGTTCTCCAACCAAAAATGTTTAAAATATGTATACATTACAGGAATGTATGCATAAAATGGATATATCAGTGACAATAACATACAAAAATGCATTACATTAGGGAGCAATTGTGCATATTAGGCAAAATTGCATACAAAATTGTTATATTAGGAGAAAGGCACACTAAAATGCTGACAAAACTTCATGAGGAATTTTTAAAAATATTGCAAACTGATGCAAAAGTGTGGCAAACTGAACTTAAGGTTGGGAAAATGAGAAAGGGAGAGAAACTGAAACGGACAGATTCATCCATCTCTATGCTGCAGAGCTGCAATCTTTCTTGGAGTAAGTCCCATTAAGCTTAGCAGGATTTCTGAAAAATATGCATAGGATCACCCTGTAAAGGTTAAACAGTACCTGTAGTGGGACATGCTGCAAAGGAAATGACACAATTTATTTCACTCGATTCTCCTTCCTATTTATCATCTCATCTTTGCTTGCCCATCTAGTTTTGATGCAATGGCATGTGCTAGATTAAGACATTAAAACTAGTCTAATTCCCTGCCAAAAAACACTCCGCTGTTAAAAAGAGCTATTTTGTTCAAATACTTTAACAATCAAAAGACTGCTTGTAACTCAGAGAGATGGAATTTGTGACTGGCATATATAAGTATTGGATCAAACTGTCTTTGACAGCAATAGAATCCAAACACTAAGCCACCTAGTAATTGCTGAACCATCAGACTTAACACCGTTAGGCTGATTCAATTTTATGCACAAGTTGGCACGTGTATTGTATGCCCGTTGAGAAGTAAAAGGGATTTAAGCAGATCTGAAATCGCAGGTGAGCTTGAATGTTCATGCAGAATTCCACTGGGGTTCAACATTAAAGTGCACCGCTGTACACACAAGGCATAAAAATAGTAAGTCCTATATTTATTTATGGTTTTATACTCTGTGCATGTTATGGTAATTGATGCTTTATTCTGTTGTAATAACATTGGGGATTATTTCTTAGGCTTCTAACAACTTTCTCATTTTAGAATTCAGTTCCCAATCTTCTGTGATTCCCAAGTACCCTGAAGTCCCTCTTGCTTTACTCACATTTTTGGGCTTTCAAAATAATGCATAATGATGCTTCCCTTTTAGTTCTGGAGATTCAGAAAATGCATAATGATTTTTCTAATGTTGCTTTTTTCCTTACTACATCCCCACAAGACTCATCTTGGCCCTGATACATATGCATGAGGCCAACCTTCGCTGGTGCCCTCCAGATGTTTTGGACTACAACTCCCATTAGTCCCTGCCAGCACATCTGCCATGGTGTGTGTGTGTGTGTGTGTGTGTGTGTGTGTGTGTGCACGCATGAATTTTGCCCTCAAAACTTAAACCTGAGTAATTCTGCAAATTATCAAAACTCTTGTGACTTCCCTCAGACAAATGCCTAATGCTCACCGAGGTCTTGTCAGTAGCTGTGCCTGGTCTGTACCATTTCAGACTGTAGGTGGCAGTGAATCCTATAGATGTCCTAAGAATATAAGAAGACATGGGATGGACATGAGTAATGCCACCCCAGTTTCAGTAATCATGGGCAGAGGGAGGTATAGCCATGGGGAGGTGATAAGTTAGCATGGAAGACAAGGGCAAGGCTATCTACACCTTGGATAAGTTCCTGGTTCCTCATCTGCTATGCCCACTGGCCAATTGTGCTGTTGTTTAATCCTTGATCATCCATGATTTGATCATGGATGGAGGGTACTGATCTAGTGTGTGAAAAGTATCATGAAGGAAGAGGCCACACAGAGAATTTAGCAATAACAAGAAGTTTACTATAACTAATTATATACAAAGAACAAGACCCACACCATGGTGCTGCTTGTAAGGCAGGCCTGGAACTGAAACTGCTGCAGCCTGGGGCTGACTCTGCAGTTCCTGGTATGGCAAGCCTGGAGGGCCAATACACTACATCCCTCCCCCCTAGCTCTCATAGTCCTGAAGATACTTGGGACGAGCCCTGGTGCGGGTCAATCAACAACAATTTTGCATTGAAGCTGATGGTGCAACCCCTAGTTCCCCATTTGGCTCTGGTTCATGCAGGTACACTTCAGGGTCCAGGCACAACTGCTCTTGTCCGGCATCAGAAGCAGCCACTGGCTCATTTTCTCTTTCCACTTGAGTATTACCAGCACCTTCAGAGAGAACTGATGGAGCTGGGCTTTGTCCTCTCATCTGGTCCACATGTTGACGTAACACATGGCAGTCTGGTGTTTGAGTCCTGTAGGACAATGGGCCCGTGGCTTGGGTCACAGTGGCAGGAACCCACGTTTCACCAGCTTGTGAGTCTGGGTCCTTGGACAATGCAGTGGCAATATTCCCAGCATGGAGAGGTGGTTCCAGTAATGACTCTAACAAGAGAACATCCAGCAGATGGGTTTCATCAACTCCAGCAGAAGAGAGAGGAAGGTGAGTCAAAGTATCAGCATGAGCAATGTTCCTGCCAGGCCAATGCTACAATGTGTAATCATATGCGTTCAGGAAAATCACCCACCGCAACATGCATGGAGATAATATTTGAGGAGTCTGCTGGTTGGGGCAAAAAAATCCCAATAACAGCTTGTGATCAGTAGCAATAGTGAATGGTCGACCATAGACACAGTCATGGAATTTTTTTACGCTAGCAGCAATAGCCAGGGCCTCCTTATCAATTTGGGCATAATTCCATTCTGTTGAAGACATTGTTCTGGAGTAGAAAGAGATAAGCACCTCACGAGTGTCCTCAAGTTGGTGGCTCAGGACAGCTCCAATACCATATGGAGATGCATCATACATGAGAATCAAGGGTTTCTATTCATCAAAGTGCACCAAGATACTGTCAGTGCACCAAAACAGGTGTTTTATATCACAGAAAGCCTTATCATGCCGAGCTGTCCACTGCCATGCAGCATGCTTGTCAAGAAGGTGGTGCAATGGTTCTGCCACTGTAGCATGTTTCAAGAAGGCATGATAGAAATTCAAGAGTCCCAGGAAGGCTTGGAGTTCCTGTTTATTACGGGGCACTGGAGCTTCATGAATTGCTTTACATTTTTCTGGGGTAGGCAGAATGCCAGCGGCATCAATACTGTAGCCAAGGAATTCAATTTGGGAAGCAAATACACATTTCTCAGACCAGCAACAGCAAAATGGTGCAGTACATCCCACACCTGTGAAGCAAGTTCAGCAATGGAGTTGCCGGCAACCAAGACATCATCAAAATACGGTATGGCACCTGGTACTCCTTTGAGAATGTCCTCCATTAAGCTCTGAAAAATTCCAGGGGCCACTGAAACACCAAACTGGAGGCATTTTATTCTGAATGCTCCATGATGAGTGGTGATAGTCTGAGCACCAGCAGTAGCATCATCCACAGACAGTTGCTGATAGGCCTAGGCCAGGTAAAACTTTGCAAAAACCTTTCCTTGTGAAAGTGATGCCAAAAGATGACTCACCACTGGGATTGGATATGGATGCTGATGCAGGGCTTTATTGGTAGTGTACTTGTAGTCACCACAGATGCGGATGTCACCATTGGCCTTCAGTGGAGTGACCATGGGTGTCTCCCATGTAGGGTGTGTCACTGGCTCCAAGATGGCTTGCTCTATGAGGCAATCAAGTTCAGCATCAATCTTTGCTCGCAGTACAAACGGAACATGACAGGGTTTCATACAGATAGAGGCCACAGTAGGATCCAAAATCAACAAAATAGGAGGCCCCTTATATTTCTCAAGACCTTTATCAAAAACAGCTTTGAAATCATTTAGGATGCTATCCCATAATGATTCACCAATCTGGTGGACCCCCGTGAGAGCAATGCCCAATGACTCAAATCAGTCTAAGCCAAGGAGACTGCTGGGATTCCCTTGAGCAACCAATAACTGTAAAGTTTCATGGAAAGTTTGTTAATGCACCTCAACTTCACAGACACCCTTTATTGGAACCTGATTTTCTTGGAAATCAGTAAGTTTGGAGTGGAAAGGGACAATTTGTGGGCCCCCACAAGGAAATATTTGCTGGTAGGTTTCCAATGAGATGATAGTATAACCTGAGCCCGACTCAACTTCCATGGTGCATGGAGTGCCTTGGATGGTGACTGTCACCTTCACCTTCCTCACATTGGTGGAGTACTGCAACCCTGGCTTGATGTGGTTAATCACATCATCTGCGTTGTCATATGTGGAAAACGTCAGTACAGTGTGTGTGGTACTGCTTTGTGTCCTTGATGGTGATTTCCTTTCCACTGCACTTCTGGGGGTGGCTGCTTCCACTTTGGCTTGGCATAATCACTCAATATGCCCAACTTTTTGACAATACCGACACTGTGCACCTCTGAAATGGCAGGCACGCCATTCATGGGATCCACCACAGCTCTTACATTTCACTGGAGAAACTTGTCTGGATCTCGGAGGTCCTGCAGCACCTACTCTGGTTGATGAGCATTTGCACTGCAGCCTGTGGATCTCTAGAAGTTGCTGATTTGAATCTTTAGCCAGCTGGATTTCTGAACAGGGTGAGTTTCTTGCCAAGCGCACTTCTTGGGCACTTGCTCCTTCTGCTTCTGTAGCCAGTGCTTCCTCTAATGCAGTCTTGAACATGAGCTGTCATTTTGCAAACACATTTGCAGGCCTTCATCATGCAACCCACAGACCAGGTGATCACACAGCATCTCCTCAAAGTTTGGGAAATTGCAGTGTTTTGCCATGCGTCTAAGTTCAGCAACATACAGTGACAAACTCTCTGTTGGGCCCAGATTTCGTTTGTAGAAAGAATTACGTTGTGCTATTTCAGACAGTTTTGGAGAGAAACGTCCTTGTAAATCATTCAGGATATCCTCATAAGATATATTAGCAAGTTTTGCTGGTGCTACGAGGGCCTGGGCTAGGTCAAAGGTGTCCGGCCCACAGACACTGAGTAACACAGCACACTTCTTCTCTGACTCTGTAATGCCATTTGCTGCCAAGTAAAACTCCAGCCTGGCTGCATAACTTTCGCACTTGCTGGGACATGCAGGGTTAAATTCGTCAAGATGCCCTTGGGTGGCCATATTCCACAAGATACACACTGACCTGGAGTGCTTTGCAGTGGTTTCCACAAGGCCCAAGCTGATGTCCTAATCCAGCATAAGGAGAAATGTTCTCTCCCTATAAGCCTCTAATGCATGAAGAAAACACCCTGTGCGCCTCAGTATCCCATCCTCGTGCCAGTGAAAAGTATCATGAAGGAAGAGGCCACACAGAGAATCTAACAATAACAAGAACTTTACTAGAACTAATTATATACAGAGAACAAAGCCCACAGCATGGTGCTGCTTGTAAGGCAGGCCTGGAACTGAAGCTGCCACAGCCTGGGGCTGACTCAGCAGTTCCTGGTATGGCAAGCCTGGAGGATCAATACACTACAGTGTGTATTACCGAGGCCTGGGTTGATGAACTGAAAGAAGTTCATATGACCCATCTGTCCCCACCCATCTGTGTGCAGCATCCACACAGGCTGCAAGGACAGGGGGGAGGGGAGTTGCTGTGGTCCAAAGAACTTCCATCTCCATCACCAGGAAACCCTTCTGTTGGCTGTGGAAGCCTGCACCTGCTGTTGGGTCAAGTAGACAGTAAACTAGGGTTGCTGCTGGTGTACTATCCTCCCTGCTGCCCAGCAGCTTCTCTGACTGAGCTGGTGGAGGCAGTCTTAGTTACGATGCTGGAGGAACCCAGAATGACAGTATACATGCTAGGGCTGTCTCTAGCATTCCGGCTTGGGACTTCATGGCCTCTATGATGACCATGGGGCTGTCTCAAGTTGTCACTGGTCTAACATGTAGGGCAGGGCACCCACTTGATTTGGTTTTTACTCTAGATGGACATTGGGAAAGGGGTGAGTGCCATCTCATTGTCACAACCAGATTACTTCCTGGTGAAGTTTGGATTTATAGCTCTAATCCTCCACTGCCAGGAGTGGTTTAACAATCAGTCCCCAGTGAACTTTGAGAACTGTAGTTCTATGAGGGGAATGGGGTCTCCTAACAACTCTCAGCACCCTTAACAAACTATAGTTCCCAGGATTCTTTGGGAGATGCCATGATGGCTTAAAGTGGTATGATATTGCTTTAAATTTATGGTGCGGAAATGCCCCTAGATGAGTCCAGCTTACGGAAAGAACATTTCTGCTCAATCAGAAATAAATAAATTATATTGCCATTTTGTCTTGGTAGCTGATTTTATTATTCATGTAGTGAAACTTTCTTAATTTATGTGGATTATATTGCAAGGACATCATATGATCTTTTAAAAAGTTGCATTGTGGGAATATGCAATTTTACTGTTGCCTGCCAATGTTGTATGATGTTTTATTGGTTTTAATCATAAGCTCTTTAAATCTGAGATATGGAATTAATGTAAATAAATTTTAAAATAGAATATGCCTCATCTTCTTCTTTTATGGGAGCAATCCCCAAACCCTGCTATGCTAAATGACTTGCCTTACATCAGCTACCAGCACACCTGTGGATTTCACAGCACCCCCACATCAGCAGCTGTGGTATGAGGTTGTCCTACATCAAAGTGCTGCAGCTTCAGGATGGGAAGGCTGAGTGCCATAACTATACAGCAGCACAGAGAACAATCTAATCAAGTGCCTTTCCAAGCAAAAGATTTTTACTTGGATCTCTCCATGATGATGTCTAAATCTTAATGAACCTCCAAGGGATAGGGGTCCCTATATTCAGAAGCAACCACCATGAATTCCTTTCTTCTGTCATGAGAATTTTGAACCCTGATGATATCATTAAGATGACATTTTGAATTGGTTTGAGAGGTCTCTGTAACACAAAGAGGAAGAGGCAATTTTGCCAGGCCAATACCTGATGGTACTTTTTAACAACCATGATGTTTAAGTGCTTCACAGTTGGAAAGAATAGCTGGATGCCATCAGATACTGTTCACTATAATAGAAGTGTGAAGAGTGATGACAACTGAAATAATGTTTTGGAAAATAAGATATGACAGATGGTTTATTTGTGGTACTATAATATCAAGCATGGTAATGTGTTCATATAAGGAAGGTCTCAACTGAGCTTTTAATTTGTGGGTACACCAGGGTTGTGTGCTGCTGTCAATGTGCTTGCGTCCTTGTCTCAGATTTGTGCTAGCAGTCAATACATCATGACTGCTATGTGGCCCAAGGTTACCTCCGCCCCCCAAACAGCAATAACCCACACAGATGTGCCTGTGACAGAAGTGGCCAAAGGTCCTAAATTCTGATCAATTTTCTCATCATTCAGAGCTGTACTTTGATTAAAGAAAAAAATACTGTCCAGGATGTTCCAAAAGGGTGAAACTCTAGGGATCCATAAAACATGGAGTATGCTTATCCATCATTAGAGAGATTATATGAGAAAGAGACTCAGTCATACTCAGAATTAAGGTTAGCTGCTTTCATCATTGAACAGATGGGGATGGGTATATCCCACTCCTCCAGATGGTATATAGGTCTGCAGATAATGAAAATACAAATATATCCCAGCTCCCTTCATGTTTTTATGTGAGCTAAGTATATTTTATAGCAAGGATGGTTAACCTGTAGTCCTCCAGATGTTGTTCAATTCCAATTTTAATTTTTTGTTTTTATATTTTTAATTGTGTTTTTAATTTTTTTGTGTGTTTTAAAATTTGTATATTTGTTTTTATTGTTTTTAATTGCTGCAAACTGCCCAGAGAGCTTTGGCTATGGGGCGGTATATAAATACAATAAATAAACAAATAAATCTCCCATCAGATCTGGAGGGTACCATGTTGGCTAACCCTGTGCTAGGTCTTAAGTTACAGAAGTACTTCTAAAGGCCAGTTGGAATGCAGATGCTTGTTTCACCTGTGACTACAGTCACCAGAACAAATAAATGCTGCTAAAGAAGAGCAACAAAGCAATCATAATGCCAAAATACATTTTAAATAACATCCCAGAAGCATATAAAGATCAAATAAGGAACAGATTTGAGGCTTTAAACTTAGTTGACAGAGAACCAGAAGAACTATGGACTGAAGTGAGAGACATAATCAGGGAATAATGCAAAAAGACAATACCTCTAGTTAAAAAGAGAGAAAGAGCTCAATGGATGACTGAAGAAACTCTTAAAATGGTTAAAGAGAGAAGGAAAGCAAAAGCAAAAGGAGATAGAAACATGGTCAGAACCCTAAATGCAACAATACAGCGACTAGTACGTAGAGACAAAGAAAACTATTACAATAGTTATTCTATAGAAATAGGACAACAAAAAGGGAAGAACAAGAGCCCGGTTCCAAAAGATTAGAGAAATTAAAGGGAAATTTAAACCAAGAGTAGGGATGTTGAATAATCAACAGGGGAACACACTGACTGACCGAGATGAAATAAAAGGAAGATGGAAGCAATACACTGAAGAACTCTATAAAAAAGATGCAAGGATGACAGATTCATTCACAGAGGAACCATATGATGAAGAACCAGAAATTTTAGAATGTGAGGTATAAGCTGCTCTTAAAATACTTGGAAGAAACAAATCAACAGGAACAGATGGCATACCAATAGAGTTGCTACAAGCTACTGAGACTGAATCTGTCCAAATTTTGACAAATATTTGTCAACAAATATGAAAAGTTAACAATGACCCACAGACTGGAAGAGTTCCACATATATCCCAATTGCAAAGAAAGAGGATCCCAGGGAATGCAGGTAATTATTGAACTATTGCCTTAATATCCCATGCAAGTAAAGTAATGCTCAAGATTCTACAACAAAGGCTCTTACCATATATGGAGCGAGAAATGCCAGACGTCCAAGCTGGATTTAGAAAAGGAAAGGTACCAGAGATCATATCGCAAACATGCATTGGATAATGGAACGGACCAAGGAATTTCAGAAGAAAATCACCCTGTGCTTTATAGATTACAGCAAAGCCTTTGACTGTGTAGATCATGAAAAACCTATGGATTGCTTTAAAAGAAATGGGGGTGCCACAGCATCTGATTGTCCTGATGCACAACCTATACTCTGGACAAGAGGCTGCTGTAAGGACAGAATATGGAGAAACCGATTGGTTCCCAATCGGAAAGGGTGTGAGACAGGGTGTATTTTATCACCCTATTTGTTTAATCTGTACGCAGAACATATCATACGGAAAGCGGAACTGGACCAAGATGAAGGTGTGAAAATTGGAGGGAGAAATATCAATATATGCAGACAATACCATACTATTAGCAGAAACCAGTAATGATTTGAAAAGAATGCTGATGAAAGTTAAAAGCACAAAAGCAGGACTACAGGTGAACGTCAAAAAGACTAAAGTAATGACAACAGAAGATTTATGTAACTTTAAAGTTGACAATGAGGACATTGAACTTGTCAAGGTTATCAATACTTCGGCACAGTCATTAACCAATGGAGACAATAGTCAAGAAATCAGAAGAAGGCTAGGACTGGGGAGGGCAGCTGTGAGAGAACTAGAAAAGATCCTCAAATGCAAAGATGTATCACTGAACACCAAAGTCAGGATCATTCAGACCATGGTATTCCCGATTTCTATGTATGGATGTGAAAGTTGGACAATGAAAATAGTGGATAAGAGGAAAATCAACTCATTTGAAATGTGTTGGAGGAGAGCTTTGCGCATACCATGGACTGAGAAAAAGACCAATAATTGGGTGTTAGAACAAATTAAACCAGAACTATTACTAGAAGCTAAAATGATGAAACTGAGATGATCATACTTTGGACATATAATGAGAAGACCTGATTCACTAGAAAAGACAATAATGCTGGGGAAAACAGAAGGGAGTAGAAAAAGAGGAAGGTCAAACAAGAGATGGATTGATTCCATAAAGGAAGCCACAGACCTAAACTTACAAGATATGAACAGATGCTATTGGAGGTCACTGTTTCATAGGGTCGCCATAAATCATAATCAACTTGAAGGCACGTAACAACAACAACAGTGGATCTGCCCAACCATCTCACAAGAGATCTCAAAGAAACACCAAAGTACCCCAAAGTTGATAAATGGAGAGTGAATTGCTTGCTTAAAGACGAAGCATTTGTCTTTTTTTTATTTTGTTAATGGTGAATACTGCCTGTAATTGTCTGAGTGAAAATCGTTTAAAGGATAGTTTTGCCCACAGGGGAAAAACAGTTATTGATGATGAGGACACTGATTGCTCATTCCAGAGGAATACCTCAATAAATAGCTAACCATGAATCTCTCTGTATTTTCTTTTTCCTGTTTAACCAATCCAATTATCTTCTTTTCCAGGATGAACTGCAGACCTTATCTAGCTCTGTGGACTAGATCTCCTTTTGAGATAGCATGGTGTAATCAGTTTGGGCTGACTTGATTACTATGAGCAGGCAACCAGTGAAGAACTTTGGCAACAACAAAAATGGTAGTGATATATGGGAATCTCTTTCTAGTATATGGAATGGTATAGCCATCAGAGTTGAAAGATGACACCCTTCAGTTTAGGGAAAGAGCAGATAAATTGTTTGGAGCCAGATTTCCAGATTAAATTTAAAGAGATAGGGAAAAAGTGAAGAGTTTTTAGCTGTGGCTAGTTAAAACTTGGATTTAGCCTTGGAGCTGATTGAAGCACATACTCTTTGTGAATGCAAAGCAAGGTCAGTTCTGTGCTACCTGCTTGTAAAAATCGTATTTGCTTCCACTATGTTCTCCTTGAACATTTGTAAATAAACAGATATTGTAAATATATAATTCAGCTCCAGTGCTGCCTCATCCACAAAAACCTAAACCATCAGCCGTTCCAGCAGACTTTTCACTGCCCTGAAAAGCAGAAACTGTGTAATAATATCTAAATGGCAAACACACACACACAAAAAAACAAACATGTCCAATGAATTTGAGCATTTTACTTACAGTCATGTAACATCTCATTTATTTTCACATTAATGTATTATTGTAAACTATGGATTATATCCAACTACGTTCTACTCAGAGTAGACCGATTGAAATTAATAGACCTACGCGAATGTCCATCAGTTTCAATGTCAACTCTGATTAGGACTAAAATGGGATACAATCCTTTATTTCTAAAACTCTAAACTTTGCCTTATTAACATTATAATCACATGCAAAGTGTGTAGTAACTAGGCTACTGTACAAGCTTAAATTTTGCATTTGTTGCTCCACCCACATTTATCTTTGGCCCCACACACCACTGGCATGTGACCCCCAGAAGGTTGCCCCAAAGGGAATGCAGCTCTCAAACTGAAAAAAGCTCCCTCTCTCTAGTTCTATATCTATTTGTCTGTATTTTGGGAGGCTTTATTCACTCTGAGGGGGCTATCATATCTGTAAATTTTATCCACTTCTGTCAAAAGGAAGTAAGTTATAGCTGGACAGCCATATGTCGAGAATACTTTGATTTTGATTCCTGCATTGCACAGGGGGTTGGACTTGATGGCCTTATAGGCCCCTTCCAACTCTACTATTCTATGATTCTATGTTTTTTGATACTCCAATAGTGAGGCAGAAGGGATGAGGTGGGCATGGATGGCAACAAAGTGCCTTGGACCAAAGTGGGCTGTTTTGAAGCACCAAATCAAGGTCCAAACTGATCTTGTGGTTGGTCCACACCCCTACTGAATGCTAATAGTAAGAACATAAGAAATAAGAAGAACCTGCTATCAGGCTGGTGGCCCATCTAGGCCAGCATCCTGTTCCCACAGTGGCCAACCAGATGCCCATGGGAAGCCTACAAACAGGCCTGAGTGCAACAACACTCTCCCCTTCTGCAGCTTCCAGCAATTGGTTTTCAGAAGCATACTGCCTCTGACTATGGAGGCAGAGCACAGCCATCATGGCTAGTAGCCATTGATAGCCTTATCCTCTATGAAACTGTCTAATCTTCTTTTAAAGCCTGTCCTGAATCTTCCAGCATTCAGCTTCATTGAATGTCCATGAGATTTAGTGTTATGCAAGAGGGAGAAAAACTTTTCTCTATTTGCTTTTTTCCATGCACAATTTTATACACTTGTATCATGTCACCTCTGACTCGCCTTTTCTCTAAACTAAAAAGCTCCACATGTTGCAACCTTTCCTCATAGGGGAGTTGGTCCCTTCCCTTGATCATTCTGGTTGCCTTTTTCTGAATCTTTTCCAACTCTACAATAGTGAATTCAATTCTCGGAGTACCAGTCTTTATGAAGCCAAATAGCATCATCCATGCACAAGAAGGAGGTACCAGCAGCCTTGGGAGAGCCCAGAAGTTTGCGGATGTCTAAAAAAAAGAACTCTCGGATCTCCAGTTGCTGCTTCTTAATGCCAGATCGGTAAACAATAAACCCCCCCTCATCCATGATTTAATTGTGGATGAGGCGGCCGATCTGGCGTTTATTACCGAGACCTGGGTGAGCGATCTGGGAGGCATTAATCTCTCCCAGCTGTGCCCACCTGAGTACTCGGTTCAGCATCTGGGTAGATCCGAGGGTCGGGGAGGGGGAATCGCTGTGGTCTATAGAAGTTCCATCCCTCTTGTTAGGCACCCTATCCAGGTGGCTAATGGTCTGGAGTGTCTTCACATTGCGTTGGGTCAGTGAGACAGACTGGGAATACTGTTGGTGTACCGTCCACCCTGCTGCCCAACAGCCTCCCTAACTGAGCTGACGGAGGTGGTCGCGGGTTTAAAGTTGCGATCCCCCAAATTTCTGGTATTGGGGGATCTCAACATTCATGCCGAGACCGCTTTGTCTGGGGCGGCTCAGGACTTCATGGCCTCCATGACAGCCATGGGGCTGTCTCAATTTGTTACTGGCCCTACGCATATCTCGGGGCACACTCTAGACCTGATTTTTGCCACTGAATTAGGGGATGGTGATCTGGGAGTAAGGGATTTTACATCTATTCCTTTGTCATGGACAGATCATTGCCTATTGAGGTGTAGACTCACAATGTTTTCTCCCCTCTCCAAGGGTGGAGGACCAATTAAGATGGTCCGTCCCCTGAGACTAATGAATCCTGAGGGTTTTCAGAAGGCTCTGGGGAGTTTTCAGGCTGATAAAACTGACGCTCCTGTCGAAACCCTGGTCAATCTGTGGAATACGGAAATGACCCGGGCAGTTGACACGATCGCCCCGGTGCGCCCTCTCCTGTGCAGAGCTCAGTTGGCTCCGTGGTTTACCCCGGAGCTAAGAGTGATGAAGCAAGAAAGGAGACGGCTGGAGGGCAAATGGAGACGAACTCCCGACGGCTGTGGTCGTGCACTTGTGAAGATCTCTACCAAGCTCTATGTGAAGGCGGTGAGGGCAGCAAAGAAGCAGTACTTTGCTGCCTCCATTCAGTCATCTTCTAACCGCCCAGCGGAACTTTATAAGGTTGTTCGGGGACTTTGACGCATAGGGAGGCCCACACTTGATACAGTTTGTCTCCTTCAGCCGGCCTGCTAGTGGTTGCTCTGGTGACCTGAGGCTGGTTAACAGATTCCACCCTGTTGGTTTCAGCCCCCCTTAATATGGCTTCTTTTTCTCTGCCAATTTGCTGTCTGGTCACTACATATATTTTCCCCTGTGCCCCCATAACATCTCTTCCCAGTATTACTGGTTCTTGTTGCTGGGCATTAATACCAACTTTATATTGGCCCTTTCAGCCTCTCCATTCCATTTTCACTAGGGCCACAGGTAAACTCTCTGGTTGACCCCTCACTCCTTGGATAGTCACCGTTTCCTGAGGTAATATTTCTTCAGATTTTATTAAATCTGGCCTCAGTAACGTCTGAGCGGCACCAGTGTCAAGCAATGCCCAATAATTTGCCCCTTGTACACTCACTTCCTCTCTCAGACTTGAATCAAGGTCTGTTACTTCTGTCCAGTTTATCTGGCAGAACTGAACCTTTTTCGCTGTTTCTAAAGCCTTGGGCTCTGTTTTCACTGCCCTTGTCTGAGCAGGATTACTACTGGGGTTGGCAACCTCACATTGAAAACGTAGGTGCCCCGGTCTACCACATTTGTAGCATAATTTCTCCTCACTTTTAGGGTACACAGATCCACTCTGGGGTGTCCTGTGCCCTTCAGATTTTACTGGAGGACTCACTTGCTGTGGTACCACATCCCTTCTGCCAGCACTATATGGTCTGGGTTTAAACTCTCTTGATGTTTTCCCCACCCAGCCAGTTCTATTGGAGGCGAAGTGATCCGCCATCTCTGCGGCCTCCTGCACAGATGTAGGGGAACGGTCTTTGACCAGGAGCCTTATTTCTGGTGGTAACTGATGGTATAATTGATCCAGTATCATGAGGCTTTTCACCTCTTCCACTGACTGAGCTTTGGCACTACTCATCCACTTTCCAAATATATCCATCAACTTTGCTCCCAGTTCCACAAAAGACCTCCCTGTCTGTATCTGGCAATTTCTGAAAAGCTTTCTAAAATAATCAGGCCCCAGTCTGAATCTTTTAAACACTGCTTCTTTGAATTCAGCATAGGTGACGGCCTGTCTGAGGGGAAATATTGGTATACCTCAGCCAATTCCCCTTTAATCAGATTTGATAAATACTGCATGTATTTATCTTCAGGTAGCCCCCACAACTGAGCTGCGTTTTCAAAGGTGCTGAGGTAAATTTGAGGATCTTGACCAGGCTCATAGACAGCAAAGTCCTTTGGAGTAATTTTTATTTTTGCTCCATCTCTGTCCTTTCTTGTTTCATCAGAATGAAACTTCTCTCTTTCAAATTTTAACTTTTCTACTTGTAATTTGGCATCCACTGCTCGTTGCTTCTCCATCTCCTCAAACCCCATTCTCATTTTCTCAGTTTCCCTCTTCAACTTCTCAGCTTCCATCCTCAATCTCTCAGCTTCCAACTCTCGCTGTTTATCTTTTTCCTCAGCCTCAAAGCCCGCTGCTTTTCTTTCTCATCAGCCTCCCTCCTCAATCTCTCAGCTTCCAACTCCCTCTGCTTGTCTTTTTCCTCAGCCTCCCATCTTAACTTCTCTCTCAAGTACTCTATATAAGCGGGATTGCTTAAATATCCTTCTGGGGTCTCTTCTCTGACAGGTTGTTTTTGCTGGGCAGTTGCAAATCCTATAAGTGCTACCCTCAATTCATCTACCCCTTTACCCTCGTGAGGTAAATTGAATGTTATGCACTTCTCCACCAGCTCCTCTCTTTTCATTTTTATATATTCAGCCATGGTGTTTGAGTTCACTCACTCTTTGCCACACACTCCTTGCCAGTCACTCTCACAAGAAATCTTGTTTTGTTATTTCTGTTTGCCACACCACTGTATCTGGATTCTCTGTTGTTCGTATCCCACCTCTGCCACCACATGTGAGGCGTCCTTCCCTGGCTCTCCCTGTCAGGTTCCTACCTGCTCGTGGTTACTGCCTGTCTCTAGGCACCACCAGGGACTCCACCAGTCCGGACCGCTCTCTCTTATGGTTTCTCTCCCCGCTCTAGCACAGATCTCAACAGATCCCCCTGCTAGGCAACCACCAGTAACGTCCCAATACTAGTATTCCCAGAGACTCTGAATACTGGTATTGTTATTCTCTTCACCGCTGCCACCATTTGTTACAGTTCCCCTTCAGCCTTGGTCATTACCTTACCCTCCCTTCTGGTCTGTGAAACCCCAGCCAAGGATCAGGCCTTTGGTAAACCAAATTAAGTATTTATTACAGATAACAAAGCTAACAAGATTAACAAGATTTCTTCTTAAGGCACATAAGCATATGGTTTTACTCAATACTAATCCGAACTCCACCTCCCTCCTGGCAAACAACTCTCTAAACCCCACCAAGCAACCCACTCAGTTCTCTTCTCCCCCCCGATTCCACTCTCACTCTTCCTTTTATACATTCAGCCATTTTAAAAACTCAGCCAATCATCTCGCATTCTACTGCCCATTCACTCCCCCTCCTCTTTCACTCCACTTACCATGTATCTTCTAAAACAACAACACTTACCATATATACATTAATATAGGAACATCACAGTTACCTTTGAAGACGGTTCGGAAACTTCAGCTGGTGCAGAATGCTGCGGCCAGAGTTCTTACTTGGACTAAAAAATCTGATCATATAACACCTGTCCTGGCCCTGCTGCACTGGCTACCAATATGTTTCCGGGCCAGATTTAAAGTGTTGGTTCTTACCTATAAAGCCCTTAATGGCATCGGACCGCAATACCTGGTGGAATGCCTCTCCCGCTATGTACCTACCCGGTCACTGCGCTCGACGTCGAAGGCCCTTCTCCGGGTTCCAACGCATAGGGAGGCCCGGAGAGCAATAACTAGAGCTAGGGCCTTCTCAGTGGTGGCCCCCGAATTATGGAATGAGATATGCCTGGCGCCTTCTTTGTTATCTTTTCGGCACCAGGTAAAGACCTACCTCTTTGCCCAGGCATTTTAAATTTAATTTTCATTTATTTTAATTTTAATCTTTTGTTTTAATTTTGTTTTTAAAAATGTTTTCTATTGTATTGTACTCATACCTACATGTATTTTAATCTGTTTTTACCCTGTTGTACACCGCCCTGAGAGCTTGTTGCTATAGGGCGGTCTAAAAATGTAATAAAATAAATAAATAAATAAATAAATAAACTGGGTCATGGAATACTGAATGACTATTGGAGGGGATGGGAACAGAAAACCAGAGGGAGTGGGAATGGAATGGAACATTCTGGAGGAGGGCATGGCTGACAGCTAGAACTTTGGACAGGAGCACTCAACATTTTAATATTTTGTTGCACACCCCATTTTTTATTCTCTGCAACAAGTCTATTCAGATGATAAAGCTTCACCAGAAATGTTGGAGTATTCATTGAATGCCACTATAGTTTAGTGCCTTTGAAGTAGGGACCTTATCCCAGTCTGCATCTGTTTTGGAACTGCTTTTTAAGATTTTTTTTTTTAATTAAAATATGGTTTTAAGATGGTTTATTTTTAAGATGTTTTCAATATGTTTTTGTGTTTTGTCCCTTGTTTGCTGCTCTGAGTGTCTTCTGGGAGGAAGGGCAGGATAGAAAATAATTAAATTAAATTAAATAAGCTGAAAGATGGAGCCTTAAGCAAACCTCTCCCTTACCTCCACCATCTGCAATATGGGAACATATATGGTACTGACTGACCATATAGGGCTGCTTTCATACATGTGAAGCATTTTGAATGCTTTTTACAATGATAAATCTGAGGTTACCTCTTTGCTATCCGTTAAAACTTTCTGGCAACTTGAAATGTGGAGGAAACACTTCCTAAAGTGACAGTTCACCTTAATTGCTGCTGCTTTGTTCACGATTATCTCCAACAGTCCCAATGTAGATGGTAAATGATGAGCTACATTATTTGCCTTAAACTGGCATGGTATGGTAGGGGTTACAGAAGGCCAACACTTTGGCATGCTGGCATCTCAGGTTCTTTTGTTAGCATGAAAGCCAGGATCATCAGTATGAGTCTACATTTTCTTCATCCTGTTATAAGAAATGGGCTTTGTGCCACTTGCCAAGTTTCAGCTGCTACTTTGGCAGTGGTTTCTGCTGAGACAGTGGCAATGGTTTCACAAGATCAGGAACCAGAAGCTTCTATACTCCCTTTTGCTCTTTCCAGCTTTTGGCAAGTAGTGACAAAAAGCTATGAATCCTGCTCTAAGCCTGCTTCCATGGCCACATACTGGTTCCCTAACACATGGACTGAATGTGTTCTTCCCCCATTTATTCCCAATATGAAATTTCCATTTATGGGGAACTAAAAACCAGACATTTAAACTGTAAAAGATGCCCCAAAGGTGTAGTTGATTGGGCACACAATGATCAGAATAATGCAATGACTTATACTAGCTAGCACCTCTTGTGCATAGTAATATCACGGTCATGAGTAGCCAGCTTGTCACCTCATTTAGATAAATTAACCTATTGGACCATTTTTTAGTGGTCCAGAGCTATCTATTAATATATTTATCTGTTTAGAATTTCCTATGATGATATTGTCAATCTTGTTTCAAGAGTGCTTTCCAATCCTGGAAAATATTACTATGATTTCTGCTATAAAATTTCTTATGAAAGAGGAAAAACTTTTCCCCCCTCTCCTTTTCCCCCTCCCCATACCTACAAACTGGAATAAACATTGGACAAGATACAACTACAGAACACAGAAAATAGCATATGGGGCG
The DNA here is from genome assembly GCF_030035675.1 of Rhineura floridana. Lineage (NCBI taxonomy): Eukaryota > Metazoa > Chordata > Lepidosauria > Squamata > Rhineuridae > Rhineura > Rhineura floridana. The sequence continues at coordinate 85,704,109 of NC_084488.1, forward strand.
TGGGGAGAATCTGACTGTAAAATAAGGTGATGTTGTATTGCGGTCCTGCAATTGTAGTAATACCAACCCCCTTTATATCCATTTCTGAGAGAAGAAAAAAAGCAGCAAAGAGGATTGCAGCATAGAAAATGCAGCTAGCAATGCATTTCCTAATCACTGTGCTTAAGCCGCTCAGTGGCAGCACAAGGTGAACAAAGCAGGGGTGAAAGAGGAGTAGCCAAACTGGAAGTTTGATATACAATCTCAGACTGCTCAGACCCAGAATAGAAACTAATTTCAGTGTTTGGGATAGTGTGCCAAGACAATAACTCACTTCTAATTGAACGTTGTTCTTGTGTAAGTAGTAAATAATGGCACATGTTTCTTACCCAGACTTAAGTTACAACTGCAGCATGGTAAATGCAGGGATCCCGCCTGTGCATCACATACAATGCTTAAAATTGTTTACAAATGATACAGCTGCTCCTGTCTTGGAAGCTTGTTGGACAGTCATCCCATGCAAAAAGACTATGCTTATCTAGAAGATGTTTCAAAGAGCAGAAAGCCTGACATTTTAAAATATTGACAGATGTGGGGTTTTGTTGCTGTTGTTTTTTGCTTTCTAATTTTGATGGCTTTTCACACGAATTACATACAGCAACCCACAAAGGTCACAGCAAAATGTAAAATCTGTTTCATTTCCAATCCTCACTTTGACCGACTGGTTCTCAGGGATTTGACAGCTTCACTTTAGAAATGAAGATAAAATTGTTCCTCTGTGCCAGGCTCAGAATACAAAATCAGATAAAGGCCCCTGTGCTTCATTGGCAGACTAGATGTTAAAAGTTCTGAGCATATAATCTTAAATGTAGGATACTTACGTTGCTTTGCAAATAAAAGAGACATTAATGGGGGGAAAGCATCCTGACAGGCAATATGAGAAACAAACAAAAAGTTATGTTTTTATGCTGCCCCTATTGATCTTGCAGCAAAATAGATATTTTTGCATGTGTTTACTTTCTTTTGTTGTGTTTTAAAAATGTGTAAGGTGTGCTAGGAATCTGAATGGATACTGGGATTGAAATCCCTATAACAAATAAATACTAAGCTTCCTAATAAATATTTGTAGGTTATCAATGTCTCTCTTTGGAGGATAAATGCCTGACTTATTGCTGGGTTCTGGGGAAACAGGCATTAAAGTATGGAAGTGTAACTCATTACTAAAGCATTCTGCAAGAACCATCTGGTTGAAAGCTATGGGGTACCAGGAGATCTCAGGAGCAGCTTGTGTGGAGGGGAGGGCAGTTGCCTTCCCAACACCAGCATCACTGCTGCTTCCATGGGCAGGGTGCGGCAGCAGTGAGGGGTGAGGCTGTGCAGACAGTGTTTCAACTTCACCACTGCCTTGGAGGTGGATAACTTACAGTGGCAGAGCTGTGGACCTATGTCCCAGATTTGTCTGTTCACTGGAATAGACCCATGGAGTTTATGCAACTGAAGCTACCATTCCAGGTTACAAGTGCTGATGCAAGTATGCAATCAGATTTACGATCACACCAAGATTGCTTTTATCAGTGCACACATAAGCATCAGTAACGCAGAGGAGGATGAAAGATGGGAATGAAGGGAAGGAGCTGAGAGTGGTGATAAACTGCACATGCACAGCGCTCTATGTAAAGTTTGGAAATGGAAATAAACACATGGAGGACTCCTAATGGATAGCTTTCACTTTGGAAATACATACTCCAAAATCCAGGGAGAAATTTAGGAAAACAATTTTAGGAACATCCTTACATATATCAATGTGGAAGACCTGATGCCACTAGCAGCTATAGAATTCCCTGTTTTGACATCAAATCAAGTTGTGGCTTAGGGTAAATGGGTGTAAGGTCTTTGAATTACAGTAGAAGGAAACTGGTCCTATATGTCTAAACAATGAGGTTGACTCACAAAATGGTGTCCTTTTCTGTCTGGGACAACCCCTTCCCCTGCAACCCTCTGAAAATCTGGTTGAGGGACCCTCCAAAAGAGCATGGGGTGGTGATGTAGGGCTGTAGGGAGAATAGGTGAAAATCACCTTCACCCACTTCTTTACACAGAAACATCTTCTGGACTCAGGCTCTTTCTTTGGGGGAGCCATGACTGTTAAAGTGGTATGATAGTGCTTTAAACATATAGTGTGAACGTGGCCCAAGTCTAGAGTCTAAAATTTCCTAATAGTATCATTGCTTCCACAACAGGACTCCTTTTTGTTCATGGAAGGAAACTCTTAGATCCAACCCAGTAAATAAAATTTCCCATGTTTGTCTCTTCAGCTGTTTGAGGAAGCATCAAAACAGGGATATGTTTCAGAAGCATTACGAGATGGTGAATAATATGCTGTCTTAATTATATATAAATGTAGGGATGGACTGTTGCCATCTTCATTAAGAATGCCATTTTTTCCCCAGCTCTAGAAAGGTCCAGTGAGTAGCTGGAAGACAAAATAAGCTAATCAAGTAACATGGCAGTTCTATTTATTTTACTCAATTTATACTACTGTAACATTCCAGAAGCATTAGACTGATAAAGGATCTCTGTTCCTCTCCTTTCCTGTCGTGGTACATTGTGTTACTGAAGGACAACTGAGCTAAAGTGAGCTGCCAGCCTCTGTGTTACATCTTAATATGCAGTGCCTTCCTAACTGCAAATCTCACAGTTAGCATCTCACTACACTGCCCATTGCCTCAGAACAACAGAATGTATTTCTGTGCCGAGAAAAGTGCATTCATTTTACTTGGAAAGGACAAAACACTTATCCTTGATTCCACTCAGCTAGGCTGAGTTAAATTAAAACTACCCAAGCATCTCAATAAGTTTTTCCTTATTGCTTCTTCATCTAGAAGAGTGTTTCCCTATCTTCTGAGGGTGGCCCTGGAATTAAAATTAGAGGCGCACTTTATTCTTACATTTGAAAAAAAAAGAAATACTTTTAGAGTTTTATCATCCCCATCCACCCCCACTTTTCAGAGTTGCTGATCCTGTGTTTCTGCTCCAGTTGCTGTTCTGAGCTGGCAATCAGGAACCATAGCTTAGGGCACATTCCTTGCATGCAGAAATTCTTGAGTTCAATTCCTGCCATCTCAGGTTAAAGAAAAGACTCAGTTCTGAAAATAATATAATTAAATAGATCAAGTAGTGGGTGATGGCAGGGCCAGCTCCAAGCATGCCGGGGCCCTTGGGCTCCAGCCTGCCCCGGACCCTGGCACACAGTGCCACGGATCACACTGCCCGCCCATTCCCTCACTCCACCGAGGTTTCCCTAAGGGGCTGAAGTCTCCACCGCCATTTTGGTTGATGGCACACATGCGTGCTACGTACACGCAGGGCTGCCATCAACAAGCTGGCAGCAGATGCTTCAGCCTCTTAGGGAAACTTCAGCCACCATCTTGGTTAAGGGCAGTGTTGTGTACGCAGCCAAAAAACACAGGACAGGTAGGCGGAGCGAGGGAACTGGAGGGCGGTGATATCTGCGGCAGCGATTCTGCCATGGATTGCAGAAGGGGAGTGCTACTTCCCCACTCTAAAGAGGGGTCCTTCAGGGGCCCCTCTGGGCCATGGGGCCCTCGGCCAGGGCCCAACCTCACCCCCTTTAGAGCTGGCCCTGGGTGATGGGAAAGTTTTCTGTCTGAGACTGAGACCCTGGAGAGCTGCTGCCAGTCAGAACAGACAATACCGGGATAGATGGACCAATGCTCTGAAACAGTATAATTACTCTTGATTGGAAAGAGGAAAAATCAGAGCAGCAAATCACATGGACTTTGAACAAGCCGCCTGTTCTATAGATAGGAAATGATTCTGTCTGTTTGCACTGGGAGTATCTGAATGACTTAACTGCACACCTGATGCAAAGATATGGCAGATTACCTCCCGAACAGGCCAATTACCAGGAGGCCAAATTAGAGTGGTACATCACATAGAGGCCCAGCAGGGAAGCATTTCTGTAGATGCACATGCTGGGTTCCTAGATGCCCACATATTAAATAGAATATCCGCATGGCATTCTTGTAGACTTAGGTCAGGAATGGGGAACCTGTGGCCCTACAAATGTTGTTGGAACACAACACCCATCATCTTTGACCATTAGCCATGCTGGCTGAGACTGATGTGAGTTGGAAATCAACAACATCTGGAGGGCCATAGGTTAGGGAAAAGGTTTACTGTATTATTTGCTGTAGTCCTATCCCTAATTTGATTACAATTGCATGGGCAGGAATGGGGGGGCATGCTTGTTGGACCCACCCCTCTCTCACATCCCTATTGCCATCCTCCACAAGATGTGAATTGGGGAGCTTGATCTATGCAAATAAGCTTCCAACATAATTCCTACATGCAAAGGGCAAATCCTTGTTTCAGATCTTTCCCCTCTAGTGGGTGGAAGGTGGCATGTTTTGGCAACAGGGATATAACAAAAGGAGTGAGGCCAGCGATCCCTGCTCTGTCCTTTCATGTGATTGTAACTGCATGAGGGAGAATGCCTGAATAGATCTCATACTTCGCAACCCTAAGAGTGCAACCCTGTACATAGAAGTAATCCCCACTGGGGCTTACTCCCAAATAAGAGAATATAGGATTGCAACCTTACTTGTTTATTGTTACTTAATTTTAACAACGTAGCGGTGATATGAATCAGTATAAGTAATTGATTTTTTGTGAAAGAAAGCAAAACGTCAAATAGCGTTAAAGTGCACTGGTGTTTTTTTTTAACATTGTGGGTTTTTTTGTTATGTTTACATTTTAAATAAAAAAATAAATGGCGCACAGGTGCCATTATTTTATTTGTCTCTTGTTGCATAATGACAGCTTGCTCAGGAAATACAGGAAACATTCCCCTTCCTTTGAATTGCTTTAATTTGCCTTCAGCACAAAGCCACATCTGACTGGTTATATAGCATTGTGACATCCCGTCCACCACAAGATCCCATGTGACTAGTCAAGGAAGGAGATGGAATGATTCAAGGGAAATAGTGCTGTACAAGCATCAGCAAGGGAAAACTATTTCAGTACAGGATCAGAAAAGTGAACAGGCCAATTATTAAGGGGAGCATCCTGTACATTTGGATCGTACATTCTTATACGTTCTCAAATTCAAATAATAAAATTGTTCTTTGCATTATTTAGCTCTTAAAATTGCACACTTTATGCTAAAAGAAATATAATCATACATAATTTTAAAATAATATATTGTCCATAATGAACTTATTATTTGTGTCAATGAAGGACCTCCCTCCCCCAAAGGACATTGAATTCAATGCAGTTTACTCCGGGTATGTGGGATTCACATTGCAGCTTTACTCCCAGAAAAGTAAGTATTGGATTAAAGCTTCATATTGGGAAGGGTTTCAAAACACTGTCATCTTCAACAGCCCAAGAAAATTTAAACTTGTTTGACTCCTACACACAAGATAAGAAACGACTTTTGGTACTGCTGAAAGCTATATATGTATTCATTTCATGAGAGTTTCAGATAAACAGGAAAAAAACTAACTGTTTCTACCTTTGTAGTGGTGTCTAGTACTGCCTGGAGGCTAAGAAATCCCTTGTCAATCACAACCCTGACTTCACTTATTGGCTACAAACCTGAAAGGGCAGGGTTACAGCAGTCAGCTAAGAGATCATTTCATAGAAGTTGTATGGGGGGGCTGACATATTGGTGTATATCTTGTGAACCAGACCAGCTAGGAACTTAATTTTTTTAAATGAAAGCTGAGAGTCCAGAGATTAAGCTGACACCTTGAGACTTGGAGAGGACCCCAAAAATCCAGAGTCTCTGGGTGAAAACCAGACATCTGGCAACCCTATATAGCACTGACGTTTCTAGTGGAACTAAAATCATTAGACTAAAACATTATTTTCTGAAGTCTCTGCCTAGCTATAGCTAGCTAGTAACTGTGTCAAAAAGTGAAATGAATGACTGATTGGGACTGCTTCATTCACATGCATATGGCACACCAATACATTCCAAAATGCTCTGTTTCACCCAAAGTACAGCTTCAACTCCATTCTAAGTGGCACAGGATTGTTAAGCAAGGCACTGTTCAGATTTCAGAAGCGCATTTAAAGCTAATGATCAGGTTTTTATACTTGTAAATTAAACGAGGGGGGGAGGCTCTTTCTCAGCAGCATTTCCCAAATTGTGTGGCACAAGAACACTGGTAATGTGTAAAAAGAAACACATCAATGAATTAGGAGAGGCTTCTGTGAGTTTCAGACAACTATTCACAGATACTTGTTTATTGAGTATTCACCATGAATTGTTTGCACAAAGTTTGGACAAAGGTTGTATGAAATTGTATTTATGAAGCATTCATGGCAATTTGTTTGCACAGAGGTTATATGATGTCACCTGGCACTGCCTTTATGCCACAGTTTCCAGTGAATTGTCCCATCATTTTTCTTACCTTGATGGCCATTTCCACACTGTCATTATTATGCAGGTATGATTTAGTAGTATGCCAGCAAATGTAGGTTGCACAATTTATTTTATTTTTATTTATTATTCAATTTATATCCCGCCCTTCCTCCCAGCAGGGGCCCAGGGTGGCAAACAGAAATGCTAAAAACACTCTAAAACATCATAAAAATACCTTATAATACATTAAAACAAAACATCGTTAAAAACATTTTTTTTAAAAAAAGCTTTAAAAACATCTTTTTAAAAAAGGGTTAAAACATATTATTAAAGAAAACATTAAAAGCAATTCTAACACAGATGCAGACTGGGATAGGTCTCAACTTAAAAGGCTTGTCGAAAGAGCAAAGTCTTTAAAAGGCACCAAAAAGATAGCAGAGATGGCGCCTGCCTAATATTTAAGGGGAGGGAATTCCACAGAGTAGGTGCCACCACACTAAAGGACTGTTTCCTATATTGTGCAGAACGAACCTCCTGATAAGATGGTATCTGCAGGAGGCCCTCACCTGCAGAGTGCAATGATTGACTGGGTATATACGGGGTAAGACTGTAAACTGCCCAGAGAGCTTCGGCTATGGGGCATTATACAAATACAATAAATAAATAAGTAAGTAAGTAAGTAAGTAAGTAAGTAAGTAAGTAAGTAAGTAAGAAAGAAAGAAAGAAAGAAAGAAAGAAAGAAAGAAAGAAAGAAAGAAAGAAAGAAAGAAAGAAAGAAAGAAAGAAAGAAAGAAAGAAAGAAAGAAAGAAAGAAAGAAAGAAAGAAAGGAAGGAAGACGGTCTTTCAGGTATCCTGGTCCCGAGCTGTATAGGCCTTTGTACACCAAAACTAGAACACTGAACTTGGTCTGGTAGTAAATGGGCAGCCAGTGCAATTCTTTCAGCAGTGGGGTGACATGTTGGCGATACCCTGCCTCAGTGAGCAGTCTCGCCGCTGCATTTTGCACCAGCTGCAGCTTCCGGACCAACCTCCAGGGCAGCCCCACATAGAGCACATTACAGTAATCCAGCCTGGAGGTTACCAGTGCATGAACAACAGTGGTCACAATTAAAGTGGATTTGGTACTCTTGCACAACAAATCCACTTCCAACTCCCCTCCCAATGACATTTTAGTTTTATGGTGAGAACAGTAACAGGGACATGCTCTGGAAAATGTGGAATAATGGGGAAATAGGGTGATGCCGTACAGCCTCCTTGCAAACAAATGAGGAAGAAAGCTCCAATTTTTTTTTATAAAAATGTGGATTTATTGTGCAAGAGCACCAAATCAACTTTAATTGTGCAACCTAAATTTGTGGACATACTATTGAATCATACCCCCCAAATAGTGACAGTCTGGAAGTGGCCTGTGCTTCTGTATAATCCATTACTAAACAGCTCCATTATTTATTTATTACATTTGTTAGTCACTTATCTTCAGAAAAGTGAACCCAAAGTGACTTGCAGTCATAAAAAGATTAAAACCAATATTAAAAAAACTAAAACAAATAAAAAGTTTAAAAACACAGTACATAAATATGAAAGGTGGTGGCACAGCCCGCCCTCTAAAAGAGGCTACAACATCAAAAGCCCTCCAAAAACCCTCCAAAATTAAGAGCCGATTACCATTAGTCATAAGTATTTTTTGTTGTTTTAACATAGGGTTAGCTCCCTTGTCTTTGAAATTGATACAAGACCATAACTGAGAAACAGCTCAGATTTGAGAGGGCCCACAACAGAACCCTCTGGTGAGCCCCCTCCTACGTAGGTGGACCCTGGTGTGCTTAACTGGTATTGGCAGTGGTGGTGAGCAGTATTTCTGTGAACAGCACTGGATGACTGATTTCCCACAATGCCCCAGAGCAGTACTGTATTGGGGCATTGTGGGAAATGTAAAGTTATGGTTACTAGATGCCCAACCACCTAGCAATGAACAGAGCACCAGATATAATGAGGGATCTAAAGAGTTATCAGTGGCAGGTCCTATTGAGACTGTGTGGTGATGCTGAACCTGATTTAAGAATGGTTTCCTGGTACAGGATATATGGCAGAATAATGCACATTTGTGCCTGGAGTAAAAAAAAGATCAGCAAGAAATAGCTACATGCAAGCTTGCCCCTTCACAAATGGTGGCAGATTGATGCATTAGATCCAGGCTTGTAGAAATTCTAGGTAATTTCTATAACTTAACAGGTTGTATTTCTAATTCTCCATGACACAGACTGATCATCAGTTTCCTGAGCAAGTCAAGTCTGCATTCCCAAGTAATAAAAAGTTACATTTTCCTGGGTACATCCTGTGCCTTTCTGTTCTCCTTCCTTCCAGCATCCCTTTAAGTCTAATAACTTACAAGATCACAGCCCTCTAAAAGTGATTTGTGTTTCTAGCCCTCAGCTATGTTTTTGATCGTTGAACAAATCTGGGTTCTAACTGAGCATCCCCAGTTAAATGTTTTATAATCAGGTTGGACTTAGGCTCAGCACGGTAACTTATGAGCATGTCAAGACTCTCGACACTTGATTCATGCAAGTAAGGAGGATTTATGCCAAATGGCTGAATCATAGATCAGCTCAAGCAGTGATGAGAAACATTTGGCCTGGAGGGAAGACTCAGACACGCTCTGCAGAGAAAGTAATATGAATCTAATATTGCTCTGAATGAAGGCCGGGAATACATTTGCTGATGGCAATTCAGAAGGACAAACTGGAAGAACATGTGGAGTTATAAAATGGCTGAACTTGATTGAAGAACAACACATCTTGATTTGAACCTTCATGACATATTGGGTAAGAGTGGAAGAAGGGGGTGGAAAGCTCCTTGGTACTTCCTATGGAGTCCATGGATTGCCTCAGCTGTAACCAGCTTGGTAGAGTTAGCAGTTGTCTAAATTAATATATTTTTATTTATTACATGGATTTTTATGCCAGCCTTCAATCATATTCCCAGCGCATTTTACAAAAAGAACAAAATTAACATATAAACATAATAAATAAATTAAATTAAATTAAAATAAGCGAAAAGCTACATAAAGCATAAAACCGTCAGGAGGATGAAAATTGCATCTAAAAAGCATTGGAAAATAAAATGGTATTTGCCTGGTGCCAAAAGAACAATAAAGTAGGTGCCAGGTGAACCTCTCTGGAGAAAGGTGCTTCGCAACTGGGGTGCCATCACTGAGAAGTCTCTCCTCTCTGGTAGCCAGCTTTCTCATCTCAGCTTTCTCATCTAGTAGTAGGAGCACCTCCACTAAAAATCTTGATGTAATTATGGGTAGGTATAAATGGAGACAGGTAGTCCATCTAAGTACCCTGGTCCTAAGCCACGAAGAGCATTTAAGATCAAAACCAGCACTTTGAACTGGGCTTCACTTCATTGCTAGTACTGACTAGAGAGAGGGTGGCCATTCTGGGAAAGCAAATTTGTTAGAGAGGAATATTTTTTTCTATGGAAAAATATGAAAACGTGATATAAACTATTAATGGTGAAAATAATATAAAACATTCAGGTTTAAACTCATTTTCAGGCAGGATGGGGAGATGCAAAAATACTGTGATGCAGAATCTTTGCATTGGCAGTGCCTCTGAGAGAGAAATGGAGGAGAAATTTGATTCAGTTCACTTTTAAAGGCAAACTCACATCGTTCACATTTTCTGAACATGCAAACTGAAACACAGCCATCCTTTGAAATTCACATTTGTCTGAATTGTGCAATTCAGTTTTCCAGCCAAGTATTGTGTACAAAATACATATGCTAGGGTAAAGTGTGCTTATAAATGCATATATTATAAATGCATATTATATCAGGTGTAATGTAGAGACTTAGTAAGAGGAATTTGGGTGATGCCACCCCAGTTTCAGTGATCACGGGTAGAGGGAAGTATAGCCATGGGGAGGTGGTGAACTACCATAGAAGATGAGGGCAAGGTTATCTATGCCTTGTTCCTCACTCCCACTCATCTCATAGATGGGTTCCTCATTGCTCATCTGCTGTGTCCACTGGCCTATGTGTGTTGTTGTTTAATGCTTGATCAGTACACAATAAGACCACACTCATCCATGATTTCATCATCACTGGCTGCCCATTTGCTACTAGGCCAAGTTCAAGGTTCTAGTTTTGGTGTACAAAGCCCCATACAGCTTGGGACTAGGATACATGAAATATCATCTTATCCCTTATATACCCAGTTGATCACTGCACTCTGCAGGTGAGGGCCTCCTGCAGATATCATCTTATCAGGAGGACCATTCTGCACAACATAGGAAATGGATCTTTAGTGTGATGGCACCTACCCTTTGGAATTCCCTCCCCTTAAATATTATACAGGCGCCATCTCTGTTAGCTTTTTGGCGCCTACTGAAGACCTTCCTCTTTCAACAAGCCTTTTAAGTTGAGACTTTATCCCAGTCTGTGTCTGTGTCTGTGTTGGTATTGCTTTTGAAAAAGTTTTTAAATCTTTTTTTTAAAAAAAATACATGTTTTTAAAGCTTAAAAAAACGCTTTTAAAGAGGTTTTGTTTTAATATATTTTAAACTCTGTTTTTATGATGTTTTAAAAGTGTTTTTAGTGTTTTTTGCATGCTGCCCTGGGCTCCTACTGGAAGGTAGATAGATGGCTACATATGGTATATATGTATATATATGTATATATGTGTGTGTGTATACATATATATATATATCTGTATATGTATATGTATGGAGGTCACTGATTCATAGGGTCACCATAAGCCGTGATCGACTTGCAGGCACATAACAACAAACAATATATATCGCTTATGGCGACGCTATGAATCAGCGACCTCCAATAGCATCTGTCGTGTTCAGATCTTGTAAGTTCAGGTCTGTGGCTTCCGTTACATACAAAATTGCATTATATTAGGGAAATTTGTTGCGCAAAAATGTGTATATTAGACAAAATTGCATGTAAACATATTGGGAGAAATTTGCATTAAAATGTTGATGAACTTTCACATGGAGTTTAAAAAAAAATAACAAAAATAATAATTGTTTGTAATCACAGCCTAAAGCAAGCCTAGGGGTTGTGCTCCCCATTACTCCTTCCTCATGATTTTGCAGCCAGAGAGCAATTCTTTGCTCATATTATTAGTAAATCAGCATACATGCCAATCCCATCTAAGAATATTATTGGAGTGGTAACTTATGCATCATCAAAAAAAAGGGCACAAAGATTTGCATAATATTTGCATATGCTAACCTAGAGGCAAAGAAATGGATATTACTTAAATAGAAATACAGTATAGCTTGCCACCAGTAGTAGTTGGTGTGGTGGTGCTGGAGGGGTGGTGTTGCTTACCTGCCTTCCAAATACCAAGCCTTGCTGCCAATTCCTGAGAGGGAGAGGAGCAAGTTGAGGTGCGGGTGTGGTGTTGGAACCAATCTGATACTCCTGCCACCATACCCGCACCACCCCTCACTCCATGCCTCTTGCTCCTCTCCCTCTCAGGAACCAGCAATGATGCTTGGTCTTCCAAAGGCAGGTGAGCAATGCCACTCAGACTGCTATTGCTCACCATAGAGGGGAAGACTGTGACCAAGGTGACCTGTGTGCCTGCTCAGTTGGTCGTCCAGGTACCAACTAGATGTTCATGGGCAACATCACTATTCTTCCTTCTGTGCAGGGCCGGATTAAGCTGAGGAGTGCCCCTAGGCTGCTTGGTGTTTGGGGGGCCCTTCTCCGATTAGGCAGATCCGCAGAAACAGCCGTAGGAGGGATCGCAGGACAGGAGTTTCTGAGCCACCCGCCGTCCCATCCAGAGCTTGGAAAAGTTACTTTTTTGAACTACAACTCCCATCAGCCCAATCCAGTGGCCATGCTGGCTGGGGCTGATGGGAGTTGTAATTCAAAAAAGTAACTTTTCCAAGCTCTGGTCCCATCCCATCCAATCCCCCCTGCTTCACCTACCTTTCTGTTTTTTTTGTGGCTGTGTGCACTGCATGTGCAGGTTTGCCATTAATCAAGATGGTGACCGAGGTTTCCCTAAGGGGCTGAAGCCTCTGCCGCCATCTTGGTTGATGGCAGCAATGCGCGCGTGTAGCACACATGCGTGCCATCAACCAAGATGGCGGCAGAGGCTTCAGTCCCTTAGGGAAACCTTGGCCGCCATCTTGATTGATGGCAAACTGCAAAAAACAGCAGAGAAAAAGGTAAGTGAAGCGGGGGGATGGCGGGCGGTTCAAAAGCTCTTGCACGGGCCCCCAAGAGCTCCGGGCCCCTAGGCTTCAGCCTACTAAACCTAATGGATAATCTGTCCCTGCTTCTGTGTTTTTTTTAAAACTTTAAACCAGACTTCTGATTGGGCAGCCCTTCAAACAGAGGACTGTCTTCTGTAATGTAGGACATATGGACACCCTGGATACCATATGCACAGCTAATCGTTATATAAAACCTCTTCTTTGAATTCTCATGAGGGGGAAAAATCCCAAAACAATGCCAGTGACCATTCTTGGAAACCACTGATAATCTATTCCCCCCTCCCCCATATTTTCTCCTCAGGAGGTCCACTTGGATTTTTAAAAAGCAACTTGAGGATTGCTTACTTCTAAATTTTCATCATCTCATATGGTGACATGTGAATTGCTTTCATGAGAGACCGGCAAAAATGGGATCACAACACAGAATGAATTTGTAAATGCCCTTTAGTTGCATCACTAACATAATGTCAGCACCATTCTGAAAGTAATGAATATAGTCCCAATGGTTCTAAATTAACTACTTCTCCTATAGTTTATTCACTAAGTAGCTTTCTGTCATGTTCTGCACTCACCTCAGAAATTTTAAGAAACAGATTGTGTGTGTTAGAATTGCTTGTTAATGTGTGTTTTTAATAATATGTTTTTAACCCTTTTTTAAAAGATGTTTTTAAAGCTTTTTTAAAAAATGTTTTTAACGTTGTTTTGTTTTAATGTATTTTAAGGTCTGTTTTTATGATGTTTTTAAGTGTGTTTAGCATGTCTGTTTGCTGCCCTGGGCTCCTGCTGGGAGGAAGGCGGGATATAAATCAAATAATAAATAAATAAATAAATAATAAATAAATAAATAAAGCAGGTATTCCAGCTCATTTGATATATAACAAGGGAGCCTGTGCTTATAAGTTAAGGCCCATTCCTTAATACCTCTTACTTTGTATGTCATCTTGTATCAAAATTATTGCTTTCAGAGCTTCAAGCCTGAAAACTTAACATCACAAATCTCATTCCTCTTCAATAGACTGTCACATTGATGAACATCTCAGAGACAGAAAGTTAATGAAGTAATTTACCAGTGGGGGGAGAAAAAAGTTTCACAAATGTGCCAGGACTGTTCAACAACTTCTTATGCCGCATGACAAATTAGAGCACAAAAGTTGCAATCTTAGGCCAGAGATGCGGACTCTGAGAAATATATTTGTACTTTTTTCTTTCTGCACGAAGATTAAATGCTTTCATTAAAAGCCTCATTTCATTCACACTTTTCTTTTTGGGCACAGGAGCTCATTAAGAGGTAGTGCCGATATTAAATAGCCTTTGCAGTGAAGTGTCACATTCATTCATTTTTAATACTGACATTATTATTAGTCAGAAAGAAGATGAGCAAGATTTAAGAGATCTTGCCTGAAAGTGATAGCCCCATCACTTTTCCATTTCATTGTCAAAGGCTTTTGATTTAAAATTGAGTACTATGCTCTCTCATTCAGGCCACTTACATGTCAAGCAATATTTATGTTTCTACAATTTTGGGATACTGTTTACTGTCTTATGGAGGGGAGAAAGAGAGATGTCACTTCTAAGAACACATTATACCATTGGCAGAGAGCAATGTGGCAGGGGCCTGAATTCCTTATCCAGCCACCCAGCTCTATTTATTTATTTATTTATTGCATTTGTATATCACCCCATAGCTGAAGCTCTCTGGGCGGTTTACAACAATTAAAAACATTAAAAACAAATACACAAATTTAAAAACACATTTTTTAAAAAGCAATTTAAAAACACATGCTAAAATGCCTGGGAGAAGAGGAAAGTCTTGACCTGTCGCCAAAAAGATAACAGTGTTGGCACCAGGTGCACCTCATCAGAAAGATCATTCCATAATTTGGTGGACACCACTGAGAAGGCCTTCTCCCTTGTTGCCATCCTCCCAGCTTCCCTTGGAGGAGGCACCCAGAGGAGGGCCTTGGATGTTGAGCATAGTGTGTGGGTGAGTTTGTGTTGGAAGAGGTGTTCCATCAGGTATTGTGGTCCTAAGCTGTGTAAGGCTTTATAGGTTAAAACCAGCACCTTGAATCGAGCTCAGAAATATACAGGCAGTCAATGCAAGCGGGGCAGAATCGGTTTTATAAGTTCAAACCATCTGGTCCCTGTTACCAATCTAGCCGCTGCATTTTGCACAAGCTGCAGCTTCTGAACCATTTTCAAAGGCAGCCCCACGTAGAGTGCATTGCAGTAATCTAACTTGGAGGTTACCAGAGCATGGACAACTGAAGCCAGGTTATCCCTGTCCAGATAGGGGCATAGCTGGGCCACCAACCGAAGTTGGTAGAAGGCACTCCGTGCCACCGAGTCTACCTGAGCTTCAAGTGACAGAGATGGTTCTAGAACCCCCAAGCTACAAACCTGCTCCTTCAGGGGGAGTGCAACCCCATCCAGGACAGGTTGGACATCCACCATCCGGTCAGAAGAACCACCTACTAACAGCATCTCAGTCTTGTCTGGATTGAGCCTCAGTTTATTAGCCCTCATCCAGTCCATTGTTGCAGCCAGGCACCGGTTCAGCACATTGACAGCCTCACCTGAAGAAGATGAAAAGGAGAAATAGAGCTGCGTATCATCAGTATACTGATGGCAACCCACTCCAAAGCTCCGGATGACAGCACCCAACGGTTTCATGTAGATGTTGAACAGCATGGGGGACAGAACTGACCCCTGCAGAACCCCATACTGGAGAGTCCAGGGTGCCGAGTAATGTTTCTGGAGCTGACCCGCCAAGTAGGAGCGGAACCACTGCCATGCAGTCTCTCCCACTCCCAACTCAACCAGTCTTCCCAGAAGGATACCATGGTCGATAGTATTGAAAGCCACTGAGAGATCAAGGAGAATCAACAGAGTCACACTCCCCCTGTCTCTCTCCCGACAAAGGTCATCATACAGGGCAACCAAGGCTGTTTCTGTGCCAAAACCAGGCCTGAAACCGACTGAAATGGATCCAGATAATCGGTCTCATCTAAGAGTGTCTGGAGCTGGCCTGCCACCACTCGTTCAAGGTCCTTGCCCAGGAATGGAGCATTTGCTAGCTCTGTTACTGAACCCGGGCTGGCTCTATCTCAAGGGGGACTGGTTTATTAGGACAAATGAGGCACTGCCAGGGCCGGTTCCAAGGGGCGGCCAGGTGGGGCACTGGCCTGAGGGCCCCTGAGGCTACAGGAGCCCCTGGGGGACCTATCTGCTCCCCTTCCGTGATTCACAGGGCAAGAGCTTTGGGGGTTCGCCATTCCCTTCCTTAACTTAACCCTGTTCTGTGGTTGCGCACGCAGCAGTGCCCCTAAGAAAGATGGCGGCTGAGCTTTTCCTAAGGGGCTGAAGCCTCTGCCGCCATCTTGGCTGATGGCATGCATGCATGCTGTGCACTCGCATCCTTGCCATGAACCAAGATGGCGGCAGAGGCTTCAGCTCCTTAGCACAACCACAGAACAAGGTAAGTTAAGGAAGGGTATGGCAGAGCCCCAAAGCTTTTGCCGTGCACGAGTCGCGGAAGGGGAGTGCTGGGGCCCGGTGCAGGCTTTTACCCAAGGGCTTCAGCGTGTCTGGGGCTGGCCCTGGGCACTGCCCCACCAACCCCATCCTGTCCTCACCCACCCACCACCTGCATCCTTTCTTACTTACAACTAGTCCCAGGAGGGTCACTTCCTCCTTAGTCTCAACAGGTCAGCAGGGAGGAGACAGAGACAAAACTAGAATTAGTTGGCTTTGCCTGGCATTGGCTCTGGCACCACCTACTGTTGGTGTCCTTGCCTTCTGCCCCACCAGATTGCTGATCTTCTAATAGCATCAGCCACCACTGTTGCATCAAGAGGCAGAATGAGATGGCCACCCCAGGCAGCAGAGTTGTATGTGTCATGCGGCCTGCCCTGTACCCCCTAAGCTAACCTGTTGCATTCAGGTGTGGTGGAGGATACAGTCCCGCTGCCAGTGTTGAAAAAAGATCCAACTGTCCATCTGATCAACTTTTGCATATGGAACGGGGGAAGGCACCATCTCATCCTTTGCTTCAGGCAGCAAAATGTCCTGAGCTGGTCCTGCAAGCATTATCTGGTTGGGGTGAAGGCAGACTGCAGGCTGGGAGTGAATGAGGCAGCAAGGTGCAAACATTGAGCTCAGAGAGTGACTTGCAGCATCTAGCATGGACTAAGGATCTCACCGAGCTGCCATGTGCCCTGCTTTGTAGATGGCAGCCTTCTGTTGGAAGGGCTGTTGTTTCAAGTCCAATTTAAAGATAAAGAACAATAAGAAGGGAGAGCAGCAGGGACCTTGAAGTTGCCCATCTATAATTAGCACCTAGAGAGCAAACTGAGTACATGCACAAGTCACAGTCTTTCTCACTAAAGCAAGATGAATTGTGTTTCTATTAAAATGATAGTCATTGTTTCCAAATTTGCAACTATACATATTAATTAGCATGTGAAATATGCAAATGTTATGCAAATAGGTATCATCTTGGTTCCCTCTTTTGGGTGAGGTACTCTCCTTTTTCGCAATGAGTAAATAGCTACCCTCAGTGTCACTGGCCTGCATTCCTACTGGATAGTAAAGCCACTCTCCAGGATTGCTGCCTGTACCAGGCAACTCCAAGTCCTATTTCCTACCAAGTGCTGCCAAGTGCCCTGAGGTAGTTGAGGAAAGGGGCTGGCTAAGATTCCAGCAGACTCCATGCTGAGAGGAGGGGGGAGCAAGCAGGGCACTCACCTCGCATCCACAGCATACATTTAAAGCACTCTTATTCCACCTTAACAATCATGGCTTTCCCCAAATAATCCAGGGAACTGTAGTTTGTTACAGGTAATTGGATTATAGCTCTGAAAGAAGCACCCTTAACTACCATTTTCCAGGGTTGCAGCTTGACTGAACCAACTCTCAGCCTAACCTATCTCACAAGGTTGTTGGAAAGATTCCATACACACAGACACCAGAGATGTAAAAATACATATAGCCTGTATAATCATTTACTGTTGAAACCAGTTGGTCATTGCAGAACATTTTTATATAAAAAAGTGAGCATTAGTTTCCTGCCAAATAACAACAGTGACACCTAAGGACCTAAATGCTTTTAAAATAATAAGCCTCTTTGTGTTTAATGGCCCTTACTTCCAGGTAAGTGGGTATAGGATGGCAGCCTAGGCTGTGTTTTAGGATTGGTATTGGGGGAAAAACAGGATAATTGTGCCTTTAACATTTGTATGGCAGACAGAAATTCAACAGGTCAAGCATTTTCTAGCATGGAAATATGATTATGGGAAAAGATTCACCATGACTACTTTCTAATTTTGTGTTATGCCACACCACCCATGGCAGCCATTTTGTGAGTGGTGCCCCCAGCACTCTCTCAAAATTTAAAATGTGCACTCTGGTCCAAAATGTTTAGAAACCCCTGTTCTATAACATGCTGATATATAAGTCACATGGATGGGAATTTTCTAATTTGGGCCCAACCCTGTGGAACTTCCTCCCAACTGAGATTAGATAGGTACCCTCCTTGATGAACTTCAGACTTATGACTAACACTTTCTTGTCCCAGATGGCATTATAAGGTAATGTTTGGTTTTATGATGGTGTTATTATTCTAGTATTTATTTTATACATGGTTTGTTTTTACATACACTGCTTAGAAATGCAAATGATTAAGCAGTATATAAATGTTTTAAACACATAATAAACATTAAACAAGGGTCCAGAAAGCTATATTTTATCTTGTTTGTCTTGTCCTGTCTGTATATGATGGGTGAGCAGGGATGGAATAGGGATCTATTTTAAATGGATTTATACACAGAATTTGGTGGTTCCGACCCAATCATGCATTGCTCACATTGGACCACCTCTTGCATTGAACACCTGCTTATATCCAAGCCACTTACATATTGGCAATTTTTTTAAAAAAGCCTGATTAATTATATGCAAAATAATATGCAAAAATATGGGTATAAAAAGAGTCAAGCCCCATGCTATAGTATATTTCTGCAGCATAATTATGTATCTATATTAATTCATATGCATTCTTATACAGACATATGAACTGTTGTATGCAGTGCTTTTCTTGGCAAAAAATGAGGTGGCAGTACTCATATCTTGATAAAACTGCTCCGGGTGTCAGCTCAAAAGGGCTGCCATTGGCAGCAAAAAAAAAAGGTACAGGTAATGGTACTATATATCGGTGAGTACCCTCACACACAAAAAGCACTGGTTGTATGGATTTGTCTATGTGATTTCCAGACTCGTCTCATGCCAACAAGAACCCATGTCAATCTCTCGTGGTGTGTTTTGGTAGTATCAAATGTGCTTAGTACTGCAATTGCCACACAATAGCCTGGTTGAAGCATATGAATGTAGGTAAGATGGAAACAACTATTTTACTTTCCATTTAATGAAAATTAAAGTGCATACAATGAAGAAAAAAGAAACAAAAAAGCTTCCTTTAAATTTGCCAGCATTTCTAGATTAATCAGCAGGCACTTGGTTTTCTACCTACAATTCTTCATCTTGCACAATAATGCAGGTGAAAGTACCTGTGAGAAATGCAGATTGATTCCAGAACCAATACTAAGGGACAAGGCATGAATGCAAAACATAAACCATGCATGGCATTTGGAACAAAAACTGGAGATGGACCACAGAATAAATGACATTGTAAAGCAGACCCACAAAAGTACAAGGACAGAGTTAACTTGATTTAGTGCCACTGAGAGATCAATCCGTTCTAATATATTATTCTGTCACTGTAGATTGGTGGATTGATCACATTTTGACTTGTGCTGCACTTTAGTTGCCGTCAAACACAGGCTAATCTGTCCACTTGGTTTCACTGGAGTACAATCACCAGGCACTAACTAGGTCTGATCGATGCCACCCTCACCCCCCAAGTAGAACTATTCTGTGTTGTTCTGTAATGTAATTGTTTTTTAAAAATGACAAGATCAGTGCCAACAGAATTCAGCCATGAAGGCTCAAATAATACACCATGGTTGACATACATAACAGACTATGGTAGTGATTTCATTGAGAAATCCTTTGTGATGGACTACTGGAGAACAGAGAAAAGCAATTGTCACCAAGGGGAAGCTTAGGGGGTGGCTAACAAAATTATGCATGCCCTATAGTCCTTTTTTTTTTTTGCCCTGCTTCTTTAAATGTCAATTCAGACACTTGTAATTTATTATTATTAGTCACAGAGCTTATTACTGGGTGACTATATTACATCCATAACCTAGGGGGAGAAGGTTAACTGAAGAAAGACCCATTAACCATGATTTTGCAACGTTTAAAATACAATGATATACAACACTATTTTAAAAAAAAAATCACCAATGGAGCATTGCTTTTGTTTGCAACCCCTCCCCAATCATTAAAAATGACACACCTTAGTGTTGTTGATCAATTTCACTTCCATTAAATCAATGAATCCCAGGGCTAGAAGGCCATTTAATTCAATCTCCTCTTACAGGGAAGGACATCCACCCCTCTGCAGATTAATCCATATGATCCAAGCCAGAGTGGACCTGACATACTCTGACAGACTGGCTACATATGTGTCCCAGTCATGACAAAGAGGTGACATTTCTAGATACCTTGAATGACTGTGCGCTAGAACAGTTGGTCATGGAACCGACCAGATGGACAGCAACCCTGGACTTAACCTTAAGTGGAACCCAGGGCCTGGAGTGAAATGTAAGTGTTGCCAGACTGATTGGGAGCAGGGACTATAGTGCATGTAAGTGGCCGATTGCCAAGAAAATCCAGTACAGTCACATTTGACTTCAGAAGAGGAAATTTCCTAAAAATGAGGGGAATGGTAAAAAGAAAGTTGAAAGGCAAAGTCCAGAGGGTCAAATCATTCCCAGATGCTTGGGAGTTGTTTAAAAACACAATATTAGAAGCTTAACAGGAGTGTATACTGCTGATCAGGAAAGATGCCACCAGGGCCAAGAGGATGCAGGCATGGTTAATGAGCCGAGTCAAATAAGCTACTGGAGGCAAGAAGGCTTCCTTCAAAAAATGGAAGTCTTGTCCAAATGAGGAGAATAAAAAGGAACACAAACACTGGCAAAAGAAATTCAAGAACACAATAAGGGATGCTAAAAAAGAACTTTAGGAGCACATTGCTAAAAACAACAACAACAAAAAACTTTAAATACATTCAAGGCAGGAGATCATCTAGGTAGGTGGTTGAACCCTTGGTTGACAAGGGAGTCAAAGGTGTGCTAAAGCAGGATAAGGAGACTGCAGAGAAGCGAAATGAATTCTTGGCATCTGTCTTCACAGTGGAGGATATAGGGCAGTTCCTGTGCCGGAACTAACTTTTGCAGGAAGGGATTCTGAAGAACTGAGGCAAACAGTGGTGATGAGAGATGAAGTTCTAAGCTTAATAGACAAAATAAAAACTGACAGATTGCCGGTTCTGGATGGCATCTGTCCGGGAGTTCTCAAAGACTGTTAATCTTCTAACAGAAATATGTACTTTGACTCTCAGACCCACCTCCATGCTTGAAGACTGGAAAATGGCTAATGTAACACCAATCTTTAAAGAGGGATCTAGGAGGGTTCCTGGAAATTACAGGAAAGTTAGTTTAATGTCTGTCCCAGGAAAACTGGTAGAAAGTATTATTAAATATAAAATAACCAAGCACATAGAAGAGTGAGCCTTGCTGAACCAGAACCAGCATGACTTCTGCGAGGGTAAGTGCTGTCTCACTAACCTATTAGAGCTCTTTGAGAGTGTCAACAAGTACATAGATAGAGGCAAGTACATAGATAGAGGTAATACATAATGTGTTCGGACTTTCAAAAAGTTTCACCAAAGACTCCTGAGTAAGCTTAGCAGTCATGGAATATGAGGAGAGGTCCTCTTGTGGATAAGGAATTGATTAAGTAGCAGGAAGCAGAGCTAAATATTTTCATGAAAATGGGGTATCATAACTCAGAGATTTTTTAGAGGAGCAGGGAAAGTAGTATATGTTTTCATTCTTCCTCAAAAGGAATATAGGAAGTTGCCTTAAACTAGGTCAAATGATTTATCTATCTTGGATAAGAATGGGGAACCTGTGAGCCTTCCAGATGTTCACAAACTCCCATCAACTCCAGTTGATATGGCCAATGATAAGGGATGATGGGAGTTGGAGTACTACATCTGGAGGGCCACAGGTTCCCCATCCTTGATCTAGGTAATGTTGGGGATTCAGCTTCAGCTTTTCTGCATGCTATGCATGTGTGCCTTGGCTCCACTGAGCTACAGTGCTCCTTCCTAACTCTGCATCCTGTATTCTTTTTCATCAACCATTTTTTCTATAAAAACCGTCACATGATCTATATCAACCTTTAAAATAATATCACACTTCTTGTTTACTTGTCACCTTATTTTTCAGAGGCACAAACCCATAAAATGAAATTTCATTGCATTGCTACAAATCACACATTAATAAGTAATATCACAGTCAAGTAGAATTAATCATCTTCAGTATTAAGCTGTAATTAATATTAGAGGACTTGATCAGCTCAAATATTCAAAATTCAGCTAGCTACCTATAAGCCTGAGTAGTGTCGTATGAATGATTTAGCACTTGGTGAACTCTTTTCTAAATCACCTTTGCATGTAATGAAATTGAATTGTACCCTATATTCAAAGGAGAGAAATAATCATTAATTCTTCAACAATTGCTGAGAGGAGATCAACAACTGCCATTGCATTTAGGTTCTACTTGTTATCACGTGTTTCTTGAAATTTTAGAACATAAGGACAGGCAAATCCATCACATGGATAGTGGTGCATCTGGCATTTCAATTAGGAGATGAAAACAGAATTCAGTTGAGATACAGTAAAAACAAAAGTCCCAGATGACTTTACAGGCATGTCCACATAAGAGTTTCATATATTACTGTTTTGAAGATTCCACACTAAGCTGGAAGGGCAACAAGCAGAATCTATGAAAAGGAGACACCAGTGTCTGGGGTTGAGGAGGGATTTTACCACATATTTTTTTCAAAGAAGACCCCCTTGTCTGTTGTGTGGTTTGAACAAGCAAAAGTTGACTTACTTGCTACATGCCTTGACAGTGTCAGTGCCTGAAAATAAATGACTTACTGTAAATCCTTGAATATTGCAAAGCTGGGATTGTTGCAATTTGCCTTATATTATTATACAATCATGGATTCATCGTGCAAAAAAGAAAACTTCCAAATGCATGTGATATACATAGAATGCAAAAATGGAAAAATAGTTTCTTTTCTAAAGATATTTCTGGAAGCAATGTTACTTTAATTGTTTGGGCTGGCAAAGCAAAATGTAGTTAATGATATTTTAGTGGAATCCGACACATGATTACTTAGAAGTAAATACTACTCAGTTAAATGGGGTTTACTCCCAGGTAAGTTGGTACAGGATTGCGTCCTTATTGTTATTTAACTTCAGTCCTGTACACCCACTTACATGGGAGTAAGCCCCATTGAACTCAGTGGGATTTACTTCCAAGTAAACATGTAATGTAGTTTGTATGTGTCACATTCTAAACTGAAATGGAACAACCCATGGAAAAAGTTCAGCAAGGTTTTATTTACAGTTGTGCAGACACGCTATGTTTATTTAAACCAAGGCACTTGAAACCCACTAAACTTTGACATTTTTAGTGTATCTTACTGGAAAACAGAAAAGGACCAGTTTATCTGTGTTCCATTTTAAGGGGGGAAACCGAAACTTCATCTCTGAGCACTACTGAAGCTAGGAATGATCTTTCTTTATGCTGACCCGAGTCAGCAAAAGGAGGACCTCTTTTAAGTCTCAGGGACTCTATTATGTTATAAAAACAGTGTTCTGTAACAAATTTACAATGGATACAATCCGCTTAGTTAGGCCTGTATGACATACTACAATTATTGTCTCATTTCCACCAAGATGGCATACCATGTGGATTCTTTTCCACATTAGAAGTCATTTGTGTGAAGCAAACGACACATGATTGGTCCCAGTTTTAACTATTATAGAAAACTCATTACCAGCTTCAGCTGGTAAAACAGCTTCTGTTGTTTCTGGACGAGGATAGCCTGACCACTGTTGTCCATGCACTGGTAACGTCCAGGCTAAATTACTGTAAATTACTGTAATATGGGACTAACCTTGAGGTTGGTCCAGCTGCAGCTGTTGCAAAATGAGGTGGCATGACTACTCAGTGGGGCAGGTATCACCAACATGTTACCCCACTGCTAAATGAATTGCACTGACTGCCCATTACCTACCAGGCAAAGTTCAAGGTTCTGGTGTTGGTGTATAAAGCCCTATGCAGTTTGTGACCAGGATACCTGAAACATCATCTTACCCAGTCGATCACTGCACTCTGCCAGGGAGGGCCTCCTGCAGATACCATCTTATCAGGAGGTCTATTCTGCACAATATAGGAAGCGGACCTTCAGTGTTGTGCCACCTATCCCTTGGAATTCCCTCTCCTTAAATATTAGACAGGTGCCATCTCTGTTATCTTTTCAGTGCCTATTTAAGATCTTTCTTTTTCAACAAGCCTTTGAAGTAGTGACCTTATCCCAGTCTGCGACTGTGCTGGCGTTGCTTTTTAAATGTTTTTAAAGTTGTTTTTTTTAAAGATTTTATAGAGATGTTTTCTTTTAATATGTTTTTAAAGATATTTTGTTTTGCTATGTTTTCAAGTCATTTGTTTTAAAAAATATTTTAGTATTTTTGTTTGCTGCCCTGTGCACCTTCTGGGAGGAAGGGCATGATATAAATTTAATAAATAAAGAAATAAAGGAACAGTGTCAGAGGTGGGTGAGTGAGCAAGTGAGCGAGCGAATGTAGGGAGTGCACAGGCAAGTGAGTGGCAGTGACAATGTGGGAGGCAGGTAAGCAGCTGCAGCTGGGCAGCAGCAATCTGGGCAGGCAGGAGCCCGGTAGGCTGCCTAAACAGGGCGGAGGCAACTGCCTGGTGGGCTGTTTTGGGAGTTGTCTGGGGGTAGGGGCACTTTTGGGGTTGCCTGGGGGTAGGGTGACTTTCATGAATTGCCTGATGGTGGGGGACCTTTTGGAGGCGGGGGGCTTTTGGCGAGTTGTGTGAGGGTGGGGGAGCCTTTGGAGAGTTGCCTGAGGATGGTGGGGGCTTTTAGGAGCTGCCTCAGGGGGTTTCGGTAGTTGTCTGAGGGGTTTGGGGGGGGAGTTGCGGAAACTTTTGAGAGGTTGCCTAGTGGTGGGAGAAACATTTGGGGAGTTGCCTGGGGGGTAGTGCGATGTTTTGGGAGTTGCCTTTGTGTGCATGTTTGGGATACCTGGTGTATATGTGTATGAGTGTGTGTGAGAGAGAGTGTGTTTGCAGATGCCTGATGTGTGTGTGTGTTTGGGAGTCCCTGGGAGGGTTGGCAATCCCTGTGTGTGTGTGAATGAGTTTGGGAATCCTTGGCTCATGTGTGTGTGTGTGTATTTGGGAGTCCCGGGGGGTTGGAAGTCTGTGGGGGGTTGGTGTGCAAAGCATGCAGGGAAGAGCATTCAGTCCATGTGCATTTTGGACATCAAAACATTTTTCGAGGAAGAGCCATTCAATTTCATTTGGATTAAAAAAAGAGTTCCAAACTTCTAGACTTTCTTCCCAATGGATTCATCCTACAGTTATTAGATTAAATTTCCCCATGAAGGAAGAAATATTGTATCTTTGTATAATACATTCAGTTTCACAAATTAATTTTGTGAACTGCAAAATAAGGCTTAGCACGCCAACATGCTGTTGAAGAAGGCTACCCACCAGCAGACCATTAGCTATTCCATCTTGCGTTCTATAGTAAAACATGCTGTGTAGGCGTGATTGCATTGGACGTTCTTGGTATATTTGAATGCAAACTATCAAACCATGAAAAATGAGGCATCCATTGGCTATAAAAATAAATTAGAAGGCCCTGCCTTGCTGGCAAAGCCATTTGAGCTCCACAGTTTATAACTATTCATGGTACCATTAACAGATGTCTTTGCTTGTACTGTGAGGTGCCTTATGATATAGTTGCATCCTCCAGTACTTTATGTCTGCAAATATAAATGAATGTAAAAATGAATGCAAGCAACTTTGCTTTAGAATATAATAAAATCTGGCCTGATGTAGAGACCCTATGGGAAATTATACAATAATGTTACCTACATAACTAATTTTCTTCTTATGAAATCATGATTCCCACTACACTTTTAGAGCTATTCAAAGTATTGTTTAACATCACCATTTCCATGTTAATATCTCAATAAATCTCAGAGATATAATACTTCATGTGAAAAGTGAGAAATACCAGGGGAATCATAAGTTTTCTTTTCTAAATTAAAGTGGAATAAAAAGAATGCTGAATGTACTCATGTTATTCACTGGCACATGAAGTTGTACTTCTCTGAGAGCTCAGCTGCATACTACACTCAAAAGATATGTAGCTTTATTACCAGGTATCATGCTACAAGGAACAGGGTATATTTCTATTATACTCTAAGGGAAAGGCAGAGCACAACTCTCCTTAATGACTATTCAGCCATTAGCCTAGAATTCTTGAGCAATCTCTTCAAGAGTCCAATAGTCTTCTAAGCTCCCATTCATTTGAGAAATAGAAATGTTGACTAATATGCTCATGCAGAGAGCAACTTCTAAGAACAAACATTGTTGTAGAGATAAACCTGGTTTCAACTTCCTATGGGTCTCTCTTTTAATAAATGAAAAATATAATTGAAATTAAGAGCATCTTCAGAATACTATATTATCATCCTAAATGATTGACAAGGCTCTGTGTTTAATGAGTCAGACTAAATGTTGGCTTTTTGCAGGGGAAGCTGTAAACTCAATATCTACCCATGTGTAAAGGGAAAAATACTGTAAGATATTATTTTGTTGGTGATTAACTCCAAAGAAATTGGATAAATTCATTAAAACAAAGTACCAGGCTGGCTGGAAGTGTGGTCTGATAGCAGCAGACTAGCTGCATGTACTTTGATAATGTTCTTCTATTCAAGCATTTTGGACTAAAATTAAGAGAGACAACAATAACACAATCCTATGTGTGTCTGCTCAGATGTAAGATCCACTGAATTCAATGGACCTTACTCCTAGGTATGTATCTATAGGATAATTTGAGAAGACATGATTCATTAGAAAAGATAATAATGCTGGGAAAAACAGAAGGGAGTAGAAAAAGAGGAAGGCCAAACAAGAGATGGATTGATTTCATAAAGGAAGCCACAGACTTGAACTTACAAGATATGAACAGGGTGGGTCATGACAGATGCTCTTGGAGGTCGCTGATTCATAGGGTCACCATAAATTGTAGTAGACTTGGAGGCACATAACAACAACAAGAAGTAAAATGTCATTAAACTCAGTATGCCAACATTTTAATACACATGTAGATTTTGGCACTATAAGAGGGTAGCCAAATTTTGACTTCCCTATAAAGTGATGCTGCTTGAACTTTTCCATCTTTATCCAATAAAAAGCCTTTTAGTGATCACAAAAGCTGCAAAATTTATCCTAGCAAAAGAAACACAAAAATTTGAAAGCCCTCTACATGAATTATGCCAGTAGAGATACCATAGGATTTGGCGAAGTCCATGTTTTGCTGGAGGAAATCTGGCAAGAAATATATGCTGGTGGAACACCCCAATTATGCTGGGCAAAACACTGCCAGTTATGCTGACAGAATGGCTAAAGTTGACAGCACAACTTTACACTAGCTTTGGACCAGCTGCAAAGAATGTGTCTCCGTTTAAATTCAATGGGAGGGTAACATTTAAAAAATAGCCACTCCTGTGCTGTTGTTGCTTATTATATTTATATCACACCCTTCCTCCCAGTAGGAGCCCAGGGCTGCAAACGAAAACACTAAAAACACTCTAAAACATTTTTTAAAACAGACTTTAAAACATATTAAAACAAAACATCTTTAAATCATATAAAGACATCTTTAGAAACATCTTAAAAAGCAATTCCAACACAGATGTAGACTCAGGCATTGATAACTGCCCCACCCATGTCACCATGACAGAGCATAGGATATGGCATAGTTCAGCACCCAAGCACAGCACACCACCACCACCAGTACCCACACAGTACAACCCTATCTCAGATTGATAGGGGCATGGCAGGAGGCTACATCTGAATATCATTGTCTTGTCAGAACTGCCTTGCTCAAACACTCTTTTCGCCCATTTGTAAGGGGTAGTGTCTTCCACACACAGAGAAGGTACTCAATCCCACCCACAGGCAAGTTCTCTGTTAGCAAAGGCCAGGGTTTCTCTCTTGATTTTTCACCTGCTTCAAGCCGCAGCACCCTAACTGCATTCCTGGGAGAGAATGCCCCTGGGAATTATGCTACAGGATGCCTTGTGGCATCTGAAAGACTAACATTTATTGTAGTATAAACTTTCATTGAGTCAGATTAAGTGAACGGAAGTTTATCTCACAATAAATCTACAAGCCTTTAAGGTGCCACAGACTTTGTTGCATGTGGAATACCGAATTCTGATCCCGTGGTATCCTGCCACTGAAAAACTAGGATGCTGTGGCAAGGTCATGAGAAGGAGATATCATTTCTTCAGGATTCTTTATCCATGCAAAATCTCTTGTTTGTGGCCTCTCTCATTGATAAAAGGGTTTGTTCAATATTTTCCAGGAAAGAAAGCACTGTTTTCATTAAGACATTAATAGGCTTTTGGTGAGGTAAAATCCGGCACTTTGCCTAATGGAACATGAGCAGTGCATATGGACTGTGTGTTTACTGTGTCTTGCATGTCATATTTTTCTCAGTGTTCTTTTAAGAGTTATTATTTTCCTCGCTATTCTGTCACTACAGCAGCTTTCCTGTGACTTAAAAGAGATGTATTCTTTATGCTTCATGTATCTTTATCAGCAGTGACAACCAGACCAGGTACATTTTGGCTTCCGTACTTTTTCCCAGCAAGTGAAGACAAATTTGTGAAATTGCATGAATACACAGAGTTTCCATGAAATTTAAAGAAATTAATAGGAAACACCACAAAACATTTGGAAATAGCTTTTCTGTTCTTAGGTTTGAAAATTAATTCTGTTCTACAGCCTGAAAATTAAACCAAGCAATTTCTCCATCTTGATTTGAGAACAGGAATTTTGAATAATAGCTTGTTGGGTCCTCTGTTCTTACAGAAGAAAATGTAATTATTTAATAACACTCACAGATATATTGGGGTCATATCAAATTGTGGCTTTTTGCAGAAAACAATTCCACTTACAGAAGGCAAGGCAACATTTTTTCACCAATCTTCCTTACTTGCTGCAGCCCACTGTGCAATATATCATAGTGTTCTGCTTTTGGGGAAGTACAGTGAGGAGGGCAATCCATGAAAACTGGGTACCCTGCCTTGCACATGTTGAAATTTGCACTTTTTGCTAGTGCAAAACTGCCATTGGGTACAAACCAGTCCTTTTTCAGGTCATGGGTGTACATTAGGTATCATAAGGAAGTGAACAATAGGAATGGGCAAGAATTCTGCTGAATTCAGTTTTAGCACCAGACTTTTTAATGGTCCACATATTCTCCATTCTTGTGGAGCAATCCTGTTTTCTCTGAACTTCAGTGGCTTTCCCCCAACACCAGATTTTCTCCCCTCAAGCATTCCCTAGAATATATAGTTCTTTTATTTATTTTACTCAAAGCACAGCAGTATCTCTCTCTCTCTCTCTCTGTGCCAACCCTCTCCACTCAAAAAATTCAAGCTCCAAGTGGGGAGCAAGCAAGCCGAACCAAACAGATATGAAAAGGCAGGCCTAGCCCTAGAGAGTCTCTAGAGATTCCTTAATGCAGGTGAGACTCTCTAAGCTTGCCTTCTAATCTCCATAGTGTTAATCTGTATAATAATAATAATAATAATAATAATAATAATAATAATAATAATAATAATAATAATACAGGCAAGCCTAGAGGCTTGAGAGCTGCACACATTAAAGACTCTAGGTTTGTAGAGGAGGAGGTTGGGGGATGGGGGGCACTGAAAGCTGCTTTTTCCCTTTCCTTTACAAAAGGAAAACAGCTGGTCTCTGCTTGCTAATCATGAAGACTAACCAGGAGGTTAGAAGGAGGAGGCCAAGCTACTTTTCTTTCCTTTACCAATATTTCCTTTCATTTATTGGTATTTCCTTTATTGATATTAATATCAATATTTTTGGTAGGAAAAAAATGGACCGGTAAAAGCAATGGAAAGTGGACAAAGAACAAACTTGAATCAATACTACCTGTCAGGTCAATGGAATATGTTCAAAGTAGCACCAGCCAACTCATTCCATCCCCAGTAAACAATCAGATATGTTTTAATAGATGTTGATGACTGGCAGTAATTACTCTGCATTTTTAATCTTTAAAGTTGATGCTGGCAAGGCCAGCCCTCTTTCCTATGAACAACCAAGGTAGAGGGTTCTTGCTTTCTCTCTTTATATATATCTACTCACAGCCCTTATATACTGAACATTAGTTCACCTGAGTTCACAGGTTTCCAACAGCAGTCATAAAAAAAGTAGGCAGATTTTAGATAGAGGATCCTTGGGTCTTAGGAGGTACCAGAAATTTTCAATTTGGGAGACAGACTTCAGACAGCAGAATAGTCTTATAATATATGTTATTTATTCATATCTTGCACACTACAACTATTAAAATGCATTCTAAGTGACCTTAGTCATCATAGTAGAAATAGAAAATAAGAATACAAATCAGCAAGAAGGAGGTTGCTGTATAACATCAAAGAATAAGACCTTGAAGGTACAACTTACTTACTTAGGTTACAATAGATGAAAGGACAGAGTTAAACTCAAAGTCTTGTTATAGAGCCAAAGTTACAAAGTACATATAAATATATCTCATCTATCAGATTACATAGATGGAATCATTATTCCTGCAGACCTTCTTCGACCCACCTCCAGCTGTAGATGGGTACCGAGCCTAATGGAGCTTGGATTTTTATACACTTTTTTATCAGAGAGTAGGTGTTTTCCCATGGCTTTATCAGCTGCCTTCTTTCCTTGCTGCCTCTCCATACCATCTGCCACAGACAGCAAATGTGACTAGCTAAACCATTTGACAACAACTAGTTGACTTAAACAGGTGTGCCTCTCTAGTGGTTCTGGTTGCTACATCTTTCTCAGACTCACCAAAAAATGAAATGCCTTAAATGGTGTTAAATGGTGTTCTGGCAGCTTATTACAATATCAAATGTTATGATGTTTATGAACTTTCTGACCATCTGGCTGTCTTGCTAGGCATCTTGTCTCCCTAAACTCTGCTGCAAAACTCTTGCAGAGGCTCACTGCTTTACACAGGAGGGGGAGCAGAGAAACATTTTTTTCAAAAACCCCTTTTTGCTCTTTTGCAATACACATACTAATGAATAAGCAAACTACGTAACAAAACCAGCAATAATGGGTACTTTTTTAAACCTGTATGGGTTTAAGTAGTGGTTAAGGTGTTGGACTATGATCTGGGAGACCAGGGTTTGAATCCCCACATAGCCATGAACCCCACTGGGTGACCTTGGGCCAGTCACTGCCTCTCAGCCTCATGAAAACCCTATTCATAGGGTCACCATAAGTCGGAATCGACTTGAAGGCAGTACACACACACACATGGGATCAAACCCATTACAAAGTGACTTCTGGTCTCTCTTCCAGCATCATCAAACATGTAAATCAGGGGTGGGAAACCTGTGGATTTCAGATATTACTGGACTCCAGGCATTGTCTGGAGAGCCACAGGCACCCCATCCCTGATGTAAATTGTTACTGAGCATCTTTCTTGCTAGAGAAAGATTAAGTTAGTTGCAATGCATCATACATTTTTGTAGTTGTCTAACAACACAATCCTCCTTTCACTGATGACTGAATAACTGAGATAAAGTCAACAACTCCCACCCCAGTTCTCCTCCTCTTCCTATGCACTAGGCACTCACATAAGCAAAGAAAGTCACAGAAGGGAGGAGTGATGTTCCATGTTGCTGTGCTAACAATGGGGTGGAAGGAGTGGTGAAAGAATGGTTTCAGTCTTTGTGACCCTTACTGCCTCTTGACCCATTCATTTCAAGCTTAGGAACATAAGAAGCTGCCTTATACAAAGTCAGACCATTGGTCCATCTAGCTCAGTACTGCCTACACTGACTGGCAGCGACTTTCAAGGATTTCAGACAGGGTTCTCTCCCAGGCCCACCTTGGGATTGAACCTGGGACCTTCTGAATGCAAAGCAGGTGAGCTTATTTCTGAGTAGAGATGCTGGAAAATTCTGTCAGAAATGGAAAAGGAAACAGGAGTGGAAATTGCCACAAACTGCATGTTCATAGGAAATGAGGAACAAAAATTACACAAGTGAATATGAATGGTGTTCACTATTGTTGCTTTGTTACTCAACAAATGCCATGTAAATAATTACATTAGTTTCTTTATTATTTGTGACATTTTCCTTCCATTGAAATACATTAAAATGGATTACATAATTAATTATGGTAGTCTCTGCCACAGCAGGTAGCAAGACGAACAAAGTTGGTTTTAGCAGAAGTTGAACTGTAGTGCAATAGAAACATAGGAAGGGGGAGTAATTGCTGCCTCCTTATAGCCATATCTCTGACCTATGGCCCTTCCATGACATGCTTGTGGGAGTTAATAGAAGTGGGAGGGGGAGCTGCATGACTGGGGAAGAGCTGCACAATTTGCTATGAATAGCGTGGGTGAGATTGTTCCTGTTGCAACTGCTGTTATTTTTCAATCTCAGTACAGTTAAAGTGGAGCTGAGTTGCTGCTGCCTGAAGACAGGACACTGATGTGTTTGCTGCAGCGCAGGCAGCAGCATAATGGTCGCCATCTTAATGAGACCATATAGTGTTGGTTGCACATGGCAATCCATATAGCTGCCTCACATATTTTGGTTCATCACTTTAGAGCCCAAATGTCAGGGCAGGACATTCCTTCCAATGACAGGAACTTTTTTCTCTTACAATACTCTTGAACCAAACCAGACATATGAACTACATTGTTCACACTGGTGTCCTTCCTTTTAGCTGTTAGGGGCCGCTTTGGGCTGAAGACTTGTGCTGGTATTCACTGGGGAAATTCAATGAATTATCTCACACATAATTCATATATTCTCTTGCTTGCCTGGATGGAGGAGGAGGTGTGTGTGTGTGTGTAACCTCTGATTTTTGTGTGGCTGGAATGTATCTTACTGTACAAAGGTAAGGGCTGGATCTGATGCTTCACCCACATTTGCCTGTCCACTTCTGTCATGTGGCCTCCGGAAGGCTGCTCAGGAAAAAATGTGGCCCTCAGGCTAAAAAAGAGCCAGTGTGGTGTAATGGTTAGGGTGTTGGATGATGACCTGGGAGACCAGGGTTCAAATCCCCATTCAGCCATGAAGCTCACTGGATGACCTTGGGCAAGTCACTAGCTCTCAGCTTAATTTACCTCACAGAGTTGTTATGAGGATTAAATGGGGAGGGGGGAACCATGTACACCACTTTGAGTTCCTTGGAAGAAAGGTGGGATTATAAAAAAGTAGCATGCAAGCATACAAAATCCCTAAAATGTACATCCTGACTCAAGCTTAAAAGCTAAGTAAGCAAATACAGTTATAAAGACTAGACTGCCCACTGCAAAGAAATTTATCATTTTGTTTACACCTTTTTTGCCTTCACAAATACTAGGCTTGCACTGAGTTTTTAGATTAATTCCAGCTGGAAACCCTTACAGACTACAAATTCTCAAAAGATGGCATATTCATGCTGATGAATTTCAGAAACATGGCGTGCAAGAGTAATAATTTCATTGTAGCCACCTAATTGGGATGTAATAAAAAGATGCCATTGAAGCTCCACTGATACTCGTTTTTCTCATGCTGGTATAAAACCCTGACAGATTCTTCTAAGTGCATGCTCCATGTTGTGAAAATGAAAAAATTACCTGGGGAAAAAGTGAAAAGGAACCATAGCTAGTCAGATAAATGCAGCGGAGGCTGGTCTATTAGGACAAATGGAGTACTCTGCCACCAACAACAGCCAGCCCCCACCTTTTCTGCCTTCTGACTTACAACTAGGGATGGAAAGATCTGTCTGTTTTTGTTCTCTCAGTTTCTCATTTTTCCAATGTTAAATTCAGTTATCTCCATTTCTACAGCAACCTGCAAATTCTTTTTAAAATAAAAATCCTCATGAAAATTCTCCACCACTTTAGTGAGAATATATCCAAATAAACACATTTTTGTAGGCAGTTTTAGCAAAGGTACACATTTTCAAGCCATTCTCATCATTTCATGCCTTTTTGCATGTTATTTTCACTCATGTATTCATTTTTATGCACTTTCCCCTCATATATGCATTTTTGTAAATGTTTAGTTGGCGAACTGCATCCCAAAATTCTAATAAATGCAAATTTTGAAGGATGGCTGTTTCAGTTCTCATATTGTTGAGAAATTGTGAATTTGATAAATCCTGCTTGCAATGAGAACTGAATCGAAATTCTCACCCATCCCTACTTACAACCAATCCAGAGGGTCTCCCTGGCTGTCCTTTTTAGTTTAGAATCATAGAGTTGGAAGGGGCCTTGTAGGCCATCGAGTTCAACCCCCTGCTCACAGCAGGAAATCCACAGCTAGAGCATCTCCCGCAGATAGCTGTCCAGCCTCTGCTTGAAGACATCCAGCGAAGGGGATCCCACCACCTCCCTAGGCAGTCGGTTCCATTGCCGAACTGCCCTTACTGTCAAGAAGTTCCTTCTAATGTCCAATCTGAATCTACGCTCCTGCAACTTAAAACCATTAGACCTAGTCCTACCCTCTGGGGCAGCAGAGAACAAATCTGTACCCTCCTCTATGTGACAGCCCTTCAGGTACTTAAAGAGTGTAATCATGTCGCCCCTCAGCCTTCTCTTCACCAGACTGAACATGCCAAGTTCCTTCAACCTTTCCTCATAAGACTTGTTCTCCATACCGGCTATCATCGTCGTCGCCCTCTTCTGAACCCGCTCTAACTTGTCTATATCTTTCTTAAAATGAGGCGCCCAGAACTGAACGCAGTATTCCAGATGAGGCCTGACTAATGCAGAATATAGTGGGACTATACTTCCCTCGACCTGGAAACTATAGCTCTGTTTATGCAGCCCCAAACCACGTTTGCCTTTTTTGCCGCAGCATCACACTGCTGGGTCATGTTCAACTTGCGATCCACTACAATTCCAAGGTCCTTCTCACACGCACTGCTGCTAAGCCAGGTATTTCCCATCCTGTACCCGTGCATTTTGTTTTTGTGGCCTAAATGCAGAATCCTGCATTTGTCTTTATTGAATGTCATTTTATTAATTTCAGCCCAATTTTCTAGTCTATCCAGGTCCTTTGGATTTTATTCCTGTCTTCCACTGTGTTAGCTATCCCTCCCAGTTTCGTATCATCCGCAAACTTCATAAGGCTTCCCTCCACCCCATCATCTAAGTCATTGATAAAAATGTTGAAGAGTATCGGCCCCAGGACAGAACCCTGTGGCACTCCACTCGAAACCTCCTTCCAGTCTGAAGCAGAGCCACCGACGACCACTCTTTGAGTACGGTTTTCCAACCAGTTGTGAATCCACCTGACAGTATTTCCATGTAGTCCGCATTTGACGAGTTTGCTAATCAAAAGGTCTTGGGGGACTTTGTCAAATGCTTTGCTGAAATCTAGATAGATGACATCTACAGCATTTCCACCATCTACTAGGCTAGTGACCCGATCAAAAAATGAGATGAGATTAGTTTGACAGGATTTTTTCTTGACAAACCCATGCTGGCTCCTACTAATCACAGCATTGTCATCTAGATAGTTGCCAATGGACTCTTTTATTATCTGTTCTAATATCTTTCCCGGTATTGAAGTTAGACTGACCGGCCTGTAATTCCCTGGATCTTCTTTTTTACCCTTTTTAAAGAGCGGGACGACGTTTGCCCGTCTCCAATCCTCCGGCACCTCTCCCATTCTCCAGGATTTCTCAAAGATGATGGCAAGAGGTTCCGAGAGTACATCAGCAAGTTCCTTCAATACTCTGGGATGCAGTTCATCAGGCCCTGGAGATTTGAACTCATTTAGGTTAACTAGGTATTTCCTGACTATCTCTTTATCAATCTCGAACTGCAATCCCGACGCCTTACTGAGATTGCTACCGATGCAAGGTTGCACACTGTTCCCTTTTAGGGAGAAAACGGAGGCAAAATAGGCATTGAGCAGTTCTGCCTTTTCCTTGTTATCTATCAACATTTTGCCATCCTCATTGAGCAGTAGTCCCACCGTTTCCTTCGTCTTTCTCTTGCTTCGAACATATCTGAAAACCCACTTTTTGTTGTTCCTCGCTTCCCTCGCCAGCCTCAGCTCATTCTGGGTTTTAGCTTTCCTTACGCTATTCCTGCAAGCCCGAGCTGCTCGTCGGTACTCTTCCTTGGTGATGCGTCCTTCCTTCCATTCTTTATACATGCTCTTTTTTACTTTTACCTCCTCCACCAGTCTTCCGTGTAGCTACATTGGCTTTTTCCGATGTCTTCCATTTTTCTTTCTCTTTGGAATTGTTTGCGATTGCGCTTTTTGTAATACGTTCTTCATGAACTCCCACACTTCTTGGGCTCCTTTTTTCTTTAGTCTATCTAGCCACGGGATCCTACCCATCATTTCCCTCAGCTTGCTAAAATCGGCTTTCCTGAAATCCAAGGTCCATGTTTGACTATATTCTTCTTTGGCTTTCCCCAGAATCATGAATTCCAGCATTACGTGGTCACTTTCCCCCAAGGTACCGGCTGCTTTAATTCCCGTGACCAATTCATCCATGTTAGTTAAGATCAGGTCCAGGATTGCCGATCCCCTTGTTCCTTCTTCTACTTTTTGAAAGAGGAAATTATCAGCAAGGCCCATCAGGAATTTGTTGGAGGCTTTGTGCTTTGCAGAGTTTGTCTCCCAGCAGATATCCGGGTAGTTGAAGTCCCCCATCACTACTACTTCTTGCCTCCTTGAGATTTCAGAGATTTGTTTGATAAAGGCCTCATCTACCACCTCTTCTTGGCCAGGGGGTCTGTAGTAGACACCTACTACCATGTTTCAGTGTTACCCCTGTAGAACTCAGCAGGGAGGGGGATACGGGCAAAACCAGAATTAGCAGGCTCTGCCTATCATTGGCTTTGTCTCTGTCTACTGTTGGCCTCTCTGCCTTCCACCCTGCTACTCGCGATGGACACCATGCTTAAGACCTGTTATCCATACTTCTGAGACTCTGACAGTTAAAACATGTCTTCTGAGTCAACAGATTATGTATGTATGTATGTATGTATGTAATATCCCACTCTTCTTCCAAAATTAGCCCAATATTCCTATAGTTTAATTTCAATCAATGGGTGCCCTGCATTCAATCTGTTAGGGCAAGTTGTTGTTGCTGTATGAAATTCATACGATTATTAAACTATAATTTCTTACACCTCCCTGGAACTAAAAATACTGAAGGTGTGTGTTTGTGTATGTATATAATTGAACTATAATTATCTATAATTACCAGAAAGGTGACAATGAATGTCACAAGTAAATTTTGCAAAATCTCAGAGTAGCTTGGATATTCAGCCCCAGGCCTAGGCATTTTGGCTTCTTACTGACAATATATTAAAATTCACCTTTTTTGAAGTGTTTCCAGAAAGCATCTTTTAAAGGCAACTGAAAGGAAACAACTTCAGTAAAGGCAATCTACTTGTTTTCATAAATGTTATTGTTTAACATGTCAAAATGCCAGTCTTTATATATTAATTTGGAAATTATTATATTAATCCTTTGCCCATTAACTCAGTGAGCTTTCTTATGATGAGTTGTGGAATTATTACAACTTAGATTTAATGAGCTGATTTTCCATGATAATATATACTATCTCTATATTAGTCTCTGCAAATATCACAAGCCATTAGTCTACAGATAAAACAGAGAATGGATAAAGCAGAAAATGAAACATATACTTGGAAACACACTAACAGATGCACTTTGTGTTACTGAAATGTCACATTTTTGATCTAAATTCAGTTTTCCATTTTATGAAGATAAACTGCCATTTAGAAAATGAGCTCACGTCAGCTGTTGCAGAATAGCAGGGGAATCACAAGTATCACTTCTGTAGCTTCCCCTTCTCTCTCTCCCTCTCTCTCTCTCTCTCTCTCTCTCTCACACACACACACACACACACACACACACACACACACACACACACACACACACACAATTGTTAACAGTGATTACCTAGAAGTGATCCCAACTGCAGAAAAATTTAGAAGATTGAACATAGGCCTTGCTGCTGGAGGGTGCTGCTGTGTGGAAAAAACACACAGCGGTTTGTTTAAATCAAAAATTTATGGTATGGTATGATTTTATTTATTTATTTATTTATTGCATTTGTATACCGCCCCATAGCCGAAGCTCTCTGGGCAGTTTACAACAATTAAAAACATTAAAAACAAATATACATATTTAAAAACACATTTTTTAAAAAAGCAATTTTGGTTTACGCTTAAAATAAACATTTGACATTAATTTCCAACATGTGAAAACGCTCATCCGACGTGTTACCATCTGGACCCTTATTTATTTAGTGAATGCACAGGAATGAGGTTCTTTTTTTCTTTTTTTTTCAATTAATTTTTATTCTAATTTTCAAAACCAAAATAATACAAAAAGAAAACAACACAAATCAATAACTAATACAATACAAAAAAAACACATATATATAAAAATATTGACTTCCGATTTGTCATAGTTCAGCTGTAAATCTATAATATATAACAAACCTATCTCTTAATAGATTATAAAATCACCTTCCTCCAGCGGTTATCTTAGTTGGTTTCAAATCTCATTAACATCATATCATTTTAATATTCCACAAAAAGTCAAAGAGAAGTTTCCAATCCTTGAGATATATATCAATCAATTTTTTTTCTAAATAAACGTGCCAATTAATCCAGCTCATCAAATCTACTAAATCCAGTAATTTCAAAACACTATAATTCAACTATAAATCTATAATATGTAACAGACCTATCTCTTAATAGATTATAAAATCACCTTCCTCCAACAGTTATCTTAGTTGGTTTCAAATCTCATTAACATCATATCATTTTAATCTTCCACAAAAAGTCAAAGAGAAGTTTCCAATCCTTGAGATATATGTCAATCAATTTTTTTTTCTAAATAAACATGCCAATTAATCCAACTCATCAAATCTACTAAGTCCAGTGATTTTAAATCGCTCTTCTGTCATTATCCATATTGGGTCCATCTTCCATCTTCCATCTTTACGCACCCAAAAATCTTGCTGTCATAGTCATATAATAAAAGTCTGATAGGAATTTCTTCCATCACAGATATTTTCTTGCCATCAAATCCAAACGTATCACTGAAGTATTGTTGCAAAGCCGCATCTCTGTTCCTCTTTTCCACGTGATACACTAGTACATCTCTTGAAGGTTTTTCCATTGACACAAGACAGGGATTAATTCTGTTAACTTTCTCCATTTCAAGTTCCATCAGATCCTTCCAGTCCAAGAATTTTTTTGAACCGATAATATCTTTATCTCCAATCTCTTCAATTCCTTCAGGGACAGCGCTGAATTCCAAACTGTAATATTTGTCTCCAGGATCCATCACAGCCAGGAAATCCAAATCTTTTTTCATGTCCATAATTAAGCCAATCTCCATAGTTTGAACCTTACCTTTAATTTCTCTTTCATCTTTTTTTGTTTTCCAGATCTATCTTTATTCTCCTTTCTCATAGAATCCTGAGTTTCTTTCAGCTCCTGTCTCATTTCATAAAATTCAATTCTCCACGCTTGTCTATTATTTCTCAGTTCTTGTTTTATTGAGTTAATCCCATTCATTATTTTCTGAAACATGTCTAGAGATGAAGTCCCTTCTTGTACATCCATGGTCTTCTTAATTGTCATTCTTAAAGCCAAAGGAACAAAACTCCTTCAATTTTCAATGTCCCAAACAAAGAGCAGCTTATTTCTTTAACCAGTTACAAAGGAGTTAATTTTTTCCAACAAACTAACGTCACACGCTAGACAGCCCTTATCTCTTATCTGCCTGAAAGTGTAAGAACAGCTTTAGTTCACAGCGTCAAAATAGCTAGTAGCAGAGAGAATGAGCAGATTCGTCAAAAAAAAAAAAAGTAGATCAGGAAAAATAGTCCCAACCTTAGATCAAAAAGATTTCTTATCTCCTCCAATCAGAAATCTCTCGCCCGTTGTAATCTTTAGAATGCCATTTTCCATGTCAGCTTTTTGCAATAAAAAAAAGATAAGCTATTTATATTTTCTTCCCCCCTAGCTCCACGAACAAAAAAAGGAAAGTCTTACCTCACCTAGGTTATCTCAATTGCTGTTACTTTGACAAATCTCTTTAGCTGTATAGATAAGAAAATGATGAATGTAGACAGGAGGATGTTTGCCTGTTAATCCGTATATAAAAAAACGGGTCACTTATCCAGCTGAGCTAGCATAAAAATCCTCGCTCTGTCTGAGCTGCTGGAAGACAGACAATTCTGACGAATTCCAGACTCCAACAATCAAAACAAAGCTATGTGGGAAATCTCACGTTTCTTCTTTAACCGGAAGAAATTATTCCCAGTCAGAAAAGAGCCTTCTGACTGAATTTAACCTGGATAAGTTTCATCCAAGACGGGAGCCCGTCTCAGAGGCTGCACAGGCGTAGGGATCCTCCTGGGAAGTCTCCAGGAATGAGGTTCTACATGTTCTTTCTAGGTTTATGTCTACCTAGAGTCTTATATCTCAAATGTTGTCCTCACCTACGTGAGTCCTATTATTGACAGCAGAGGACTGGCTATGTAAACTTAGAAAAAGAAATACTACCCTTGGAACTGATAATGTATCAGGAAATATAATAATAATTTCTACAGTGGAAAATCAAAAAAATATATTTTTTATTTCTATACTAAAGTGTGGTTCAGACTAGAAATACAAGCATCTGGCCTTAGCCATTGCAGAAATTGTGTATACATAATGTGTGCATACATAATTATGGAAATACTCCGGCCTTAGCCAGTAGCTTAACAGTTAGACAGATCTATATTGCTGGCCATAGTTAGGACTTACAATGCTAACAAGCATATAGCTGGCTGTATCTCACATCACATGGGTTAGATAGGCACATAGCTGACTTTATCTTCTAACATAATGGTTAAAGCAACACATAGCTGGCTTTAACAAGTTTATAGCAACTCACTAATTATATCTGTGAGGCAATTACATAGTGCCTTATACATATAAGCATTTATTAGAAGAGCCTTATACTTTATTAATAAGCCTTATACCAACAGCCTTAGACATTAGTTGTACAAACAATACTTTCTTTGGCCTCAGCCAAAGGGTCTGAAAACATTTATTATACTCTCTCTTTAGCCTCAGCTAAAAGGTTTTTAACTGAACCACCACACGTGGGTATACATATATTTCACACATTTTTTGCAGTGTTGAATACCTACTAAGATTCAATATAAACTTTTCACTTCTGGAAAAGGCATTATGTCGCTATTTGCTGGGCTTCTAAGCAGCCATTGGTTGGCATCAGGCAGCGTCTTTGGCACAGTCAGTAGGGCTGGCATGGTAATCTTATCTCCAGCAGTCTTTAGCAGACTTGCTTCAGTAGCCTTCTTTCCCAATCTTCGCTCCAGCAATCTTTGACACAGCCACTAGGGCTGGCCTCGTGCCTCTTCAGTGCAGTCACTAAGACTGGCCTCCAGTGTTGGGTCTGCAGGCTAGTTATAGAGCTTTCTTATCGAATGAAGGCTAACTGCTTTGCATTATGAAGCTGATCAAAGCTTTGACAGTGTCACGGCCCGTTAACAAGTTAATGATATGACAGCACTGGTGATTCTTCAGAGAGCTGTCAATAGTGCATTTTGTCTTTCCCCACAGGCCTAACATGTCTGTTTTTTGACATACTTTTTGATTACAAAAGGGAGGAGGGAAGTGCCCAGACTTGTGGCAGACTTCCTAGCCAGCTGTTCTCTTGCAGAGAGACAGGAGAGCCCAGTTTTCAAATAGGGGAGGAGGGAGAGGGGAGCAAAAGAAATTTAATCCTTACAGCAGCTAGACAGCTTGTACTTCTAAGTGGTGCTTTTTCAATATATAAAAACTCTCATCTCCCAACTTTTATACATTTTATCTAACCTTGGAGAGCTTGATAGGACCAAAACCAAGAAAAATCAAAGAGGGCCTATAACAAAAGGAAGGCAACGAACGCCATACATTTTAAGTTTATGTGGCACCTGGGGAAAGCCCACACAGATTTCACCAAAAAGCAAGAGGAAGGAAAAACAAATTTACTTTAAAGTAGGGATGGGCTAATCTGTTAATTTTGGTTTCTATTATTTTTCCAGTCTTAAATTTGGTTTTCCACATTTCCACATCAAGTTGGTATTTTGTTTAGTGAACATTTTAGTGAAAGTTTCTCGTAATATACACATTTTTGTATGCATACCCTGTTTTGTAAAGCAATTTTCTCAAATATAATGTGTTTTTGTAAATTATTTTCATTAATATGTGCATTTATATGCATACTGTATATGCATACATTTTAAGCTTTTAATACTGTTTTAAATATGTGTTTATTGTATTTTTGCTGATTGTTGTGAACCGCCCAGGGAGCTTCGGCTATGGGCGGTATATAAATTTAATAAAATGAAATTTAATAAAAAAATGAAATGAAATGTATACATTACGTGGCTGGAAAACTGTATCAGATAATTTGGGTAAGTGCAAATTTTGAAGGATGGCTGTGTTTTGGATCGCATCTTGTTTTGCAAAATGCAAATCAGGTAAGTTTCCCTTTAAATGCAAACTAAATATGATAGTCCCATACATTGAAACAACTGCAATACATATGTGCTAGGGGACTCAAAGTGTGCCTCATCCCATTCCTTTTAGCCAGTCACCACCACCACACTTAGTGTACTGAAGCCTGCCCTGCAATCTCCACCACCAAATTTGTCATTTCAATGTAGCTTGGATGAAGGTAACCATTTTTCAAAAGAGGCTCTCATGCATTAGGTGCTTGCTTAAGTATTGAACCAAGACTATAGGAACTGCTATTTGCATGTGCAAAGGAATGCTAGATGGTACTAGGGATGGGTGAGAAATTCAATTCAGTTCACATTGCAGGCCAAATCTATCAAACTCACACTTTCCGAAACTACATGAGAACCAAAACAGAGCCATCCTTCAAATTTACACTTATTTGAATTTGACAATGCAGTTTGCCAGCCACAATGTTAGGGGAAAGTATGCATAAAAATGAACATATAAATGAAATTTGCATGCAAAATTGCATTATATGATGATAAATTGCTTGCAAAAAATGTGTGCATTCATCAAGACAGCCTGCAAAAATGCATTTATTTGGAGAAATTCGCACTAAAGTGCTGGAGAATTTTCATGAGTTTTTTTTTTAAAAAATTCACAAATTGCTGCAGAAATATGGAGAACTGGAAAAACGAAAATTTGGGAGAACCAAAATTGACAGATCCTTCCATCTTAAGATGGTACTGGCATACTGTGAAATGAAAAATAAAAATAAAATAAAATAAAATAAATGCTACTGGTTGAAAAGCACTGTCTATAAAGTCCATCATTTGTTTGACTTCCTCAAAGGAGCTTGCTGCCTATCAATCCCAGAAGGTTTTGATTTTATTCTTTACCTGGCTAAAACCATGAAGGACTTGGAGACATTGTCCTCAGATGTATTATGCCATGAGTCCAGAAAATCATAAAGCAGTTGAAAATTGGTTATACAAGTTCAACCTTAGTGTCAAAGAACACAACGGCAAAGAGTAGGAGGGGAAACACTGCGTAAGCAAAAAAAATAATGTCAGTTAAGTTTTATCGGATTTCTTATATGAGACAGGTTTTTTTAATCCTTACCCCGTTGTATAAAACAGAGTACCTAGATTTTCTGTCATGTTCTCAGGGATTGCTTTTTATTTATTTATTTATTTTACTTATTTATTAGATTTATATCCTGCCCTTCCTCCCAGTAGGAGCCCATCTCTTGGCAACCATCCATGCACAAAATCAGTTTTAAAAGAAACTGAACATCAAATTACTCCCTTTTAAAAAGTTAGCAATGCCCCCTAGGGATGCATTGATGTTGTGTGATGCATAGTTGAAGAACAAACGCATTTTTTTCTTTTTTTCTCTTGAGCTTGAGGCTCATCATCTCCCAGTTGCATGATTATCAGGTTCCCACCAATGTTTAGTGTCTGAGGATGTAGAAGTCTCCCCCCAACATTGCATTTCTGTACTTGCATCTACTGAGCCAGGAGCAAACAACTGAGGTGCTGGGCAGTATTCATTGTGTTGAGGAACATTAGACATGAACCTGAAACATAGACCCGGAGGTCTTCCGAAATGAGTGCAGAAAGTCTGCTAGTCAGACTTTTATCTGGACTTCTGAACAGGACAAAAGCTCTGTTCTGGCATTTAAAGAAGGTATGAGGGCATGACGTGGGTGCAGTGTTCTTGATTGTGGGGAGGCTTCTAAGTGCATTCAGCTGAATGTGTTTACAAGCCCCCTTAAGATTTTCCCACTCAGTGCAGAAAGGTCAGAGGCGGAGTGGGCAGGGATTGGGGATGGGGAAATCCCATGCATGCCCCATGCTCCCTACATACCATGTGCTCTCACATGTTCTTTGAAGGCCTGAACAGGACTAAATGATTTTCACTCAATTCTGCTTGCATAGGGGAACATAATGCTGGTACCTTTGTTTGTCTAGACATTTACTCTTGGCACAGACTCAAGGCAGCAAGCAAATAGTTGCAAGGACAGAGAATAAATGAAGGCTCAAAGAAACTCTGAAAAAAACCTTGGGATTCCCAAGTGCACAATGCAAAATTTCTCACTTCAATGAGTTTAATTAGAAA
Organism: Rhineura floridana; assembly: GCF_030035675.1. NCBI lineage: Eukaryota > Metazoa > Chordata > Lepidosauria > Squamata > Rhineuridae > Rhineura > Rhineura floridana. The sequence continues at coordinate 85,748,709 of NC_084488.1, forward strand.
TATTATTTTTCCTTATGCAGTTTAGTATAGTGTTAGATTTTAGTCTTTCTTAGATTTTATGTCTTTTCTGCACCTTTTAAATACCCAAGGGAAGCATATGGTTTGCAATTCCTAATGGCTAATTGGAAAATATCTGTTATGAGAGCACACTGCGTGACTAGCATATGATAATCTATTTTATTTGTGAAATTAGAAGCCCCTAAAAAGTCAACAGATGGCAGCATATATGCTTTGGAAAAAAACAGTTAATCTCTCTCTCTCTCTGTCTCTCTCTCTTAATGATGCATTAGTATTTCATTCTTTCTTCAAGGGTCATTTTGCTTTACTGCAACGCCACGAAGTAGGTTAAGCTGACTTCCACAGGGCTACCCATTGAGCTTCAGACCTGAACATTGATTTGAACCTGGGGTTCCCAGGTACAATGTGCTAGCCCCTGCATCATACTGGCTGTATACAGTTATCTATAGCAGGCCCAGAATCAATATCTGCTATCTTTGGGAAGATGCCAGGATTCCAGTATATCAGTAGGGCCTACCACAGAAGGCCCCCTTAAGCAATTTTAAGGAATTCACTTAACAATGTTTTTCTGATAATGGGCCACTATTTTCATTTCCCCATACATGCCCCCAGCATAATGTCACTCCAGGGAAATTTAATAGCAGCTGCCAGACCCTCACTGGAGGATGCCCAATGCTGATTGGGGGGCTAGTATTGCTGCTGCTTGCCATTGCCATCAGGGTGCCCACTGACCTTGTCAAGGATTATCTTAAGTCTGGAGTTAGCCCTGATCTATAGATATATGCTATTCTAGAATTTCAGAGTGAATTTTCCAGTCACTTAAGTCTAGTGGTGTAGTAGGGTGGTATAGTTTCCATAAGGTTATTCATTGTGCAAGCCTAGAGCAGATACAGTTGCCCCAATTCAGCACAGGAAATACAAATACACAGCTGATGAAGATGTACATCTGCATAGGGATTCACATCATAGTATTTATCTGGTCCCCAAGGAATCTGATGGATGAGTCTGAAATGAATATGCAACCCTAGAGATGTATGAAAACATTATTTTCCATTATGTCCTGTATTCATTGCATGCAGCACTGTTTCCATTCTGCTGCAGTTCACTATGGTATTCTTGCTGTCCACTGTGCCAAAATTTTATGCAATTAATTACAAGTACATAATTACGTTGTCATTACATTATTCCACCCCATTCACTTCAGTGTAAAGGCCATTAATTTCAATGGAAAGAAAATGCAATATATGTACCCAAAAGAAAAAAGTCATCAATTATATATTACTAATAGACTGAAAGCAATAACAGCAAATACCAATCATATTCACTGGACTGATTTGCATTCCAGATATGGAATGAAAAAGCAAACATCAGCAATTTCCACTTCCAGTTTTGTCTGAATTCTCCAACATCCCTATATGCAACCCCATCTAGGGCATTTATCTCATGCAGCAAAGCGTGAGAAGACTTTGAACCATTATGCTATTTTTTATAAGGGAATAATATTCTTAAATTGGTAAAAAAAAATACAACCAGCATGTACACGTAAGGAAAGACATGATCCAGCCAAGTTAAAAAACTTTTTAAATCCCATTAATGTCACTGGGAAGGTAAGCAGGGTAAGCAGTAGTTCCCAGGCATGATCTGGGTGCTTCTTTGTTTGCCATTCAACATTTCTTAGAGTGGCTTGTATGCAGCCATGGTGACTATTACAGCTTCATATTAGTATTAGGGTGTCAGGGAGCTGAAGGAGGATTTAGCAGTTTGGGAGAAATTCCCAGCCAACTACAATAGGGTGCATTTTCAAAGAGAACCTATGGCACTGAAACAGTGTTGCTAGTATATTCAGATAGTTCAGAACAGGTTTTGTGTTGTATCGGAGGATCCAGTGGTATATGAAGCACATTATGTTTTTGTATTTTGTTGTTGGATTTTATGATGAATTGTAAGGGACTTGTTTCATTTCATTGTATATGAATATACTGGATGACAATTTGTGACAATGTCCTGGAAAGACTACCCTGGTTGGACTCACCTGCCTTATAGGCCCCTTCCAACTCTACTATTTCTGTGATTCTGCTCTGTAGATCTACTTATATGTAAATTTCACAATGAAAACAGGGGTAGGTTTTTGCCCCACAACATTAGATGAACTTTAAGCAGCCACATATAGCTTTTATTCAGCAATAATTTAGTTTTATGGTCTACACTTTTCTGAGGAGACATATGATATGTAATAGCAGTTAGAATTATGCAATTTATGAAAGGGATTTGGAGGAAAGGTAGGGGAGCCAAGCTAATTTGACTTCTTTTGATAGAATGACCTTTGTGGATGTGGAAAGTATCGGCAATAGTGGCTGCATAGGGATGGAGGTACCAAGAAAGAACATACCATAATAGGACTGCCACAAGGTTGGGAAGGCCTATAAGTAAGACTGTTGAATATGGTAGTAAACATATGATACAACTAATGGAAGTTGTAGGTGGCTTCAGTGGGAAATCTATGTGACACCTAATTCTTCCCTCTAGGAAAAAATAGGGACTACAACTCCCATCATCTCTGACCTATGCTGGCTGGGGTTGATTGAGTTGAAGTCCAACAACATCTGAAGGGCCCCGGATTCCCCATCCCTTCTCTTGGAGAAATGATGTGTTGTTTAAGAGTGAGCTGACTTGTGTCACGGAGATATCCCAGCTGTCTATTAGTGCCAGTCTCCTTGAACAATTTCCACAGAATGAGATATACTATACCTTCCAGACCTTCCACACTAGTTTAGCACTGTTATGAGTCGAATCTCCGGTAAAAGGGGTCAAGGTCCTCTCAGCCTTCCATCCATCCGTGGTCGGTAAAATGAGTACCTGGCATATGCTGGGGGGTAAAGAAAGGCCGGGGATGGAACTGGCAATCCCACCCCATATATATGGTCTGCCTAGTAAACGTCACAAGAGTCGGAAACGACTCGCACTAAAAGTGTGGGGACACCTTTACCTTTTTACAATGTTCATGGCACCCATAGTTTTTATAAATATAGATTTTGGGAGCTAGGCAAAATGTTTTATAACTGACAGCCCATCTTTTCCTAATAGCAGTTCAAAAGATGGACTGTACTGCTACAATATAAGAATCCAGTATTTATTTGCTGAAATGTGTTGCATTGTGAATAAATGAACTATGCAGTGTTTTGATCCAACTTTGAATACAGTAATAATACTTCAGTTAACAAAGTGGATGTGTTCTTGGTCATAACTTCTTTAACAGAAATTTTGGTACTAGAGGTAGGATAACATGGAAAGAATTGGGATAGGTTCCTACACCTGCTCATAGATGATGGGGGCAGCTTCAACAGGGTCTTAAAAAGGGTGCCTATCTGGCCCCCTTCCCCTCCCCCTCTGAATCACATAGCATATTCCCTGCCAAGCCCTGGGAGAAAGCAAGAGATCTCTTTAATGCAAAGCAAACACACAGTCTTGTCAGTTTCATCCTTGCAAAATAAAGCCACAGACTTATCAGTTTACTGATAGCACCTTAAAGCAAAGGCATAAGTTTGAAAGTTTATCCATAGCAAAGCAAAGCTGGTCAGGTTCACCTTTTAAGAAGCCTTCATTGAAAGGAGCTTCCTTCCTGGAGGATTGGTTAATTTAGGTATTACTGTAAACCCTTTTAGACATAATCTAGACTGTGAACATGGAATGTGGACATCTGGAATTGTGTGCACTGAACTATGTTGTGTTAAATTCCAGCTACTATCAGTTCTCATTTCAGCAAAAATCTGCAGCATGTTGAGTCCATTGTAATTTAAGGAGGTAATGTATAACTCGCAGAGTTTAGCTATTGTGTCCTTTCACATCTAGTGACATCATGACAGTCTTTCTATGTACTTGTGTAAAGTATCAAAGCGACTTTTCCTACCCTATGAAAATAGAGTAAGGAAATGAAAATGCTTTGGCTGGGTTGTGCTTTAACAAATCCCCACACCCACTCAAAGGAAGAATTATGTGTCAGTTGCTTTATTTATATTTAAAATCTAGCTTACTGTACATATAGAAATGTATGCATTAAAACGAGTAGTTTCTCAGCTCAACAGGAATTAAATTTTGGCAATGGTGGCAATAATTTTTCACAAACCATGACAATTTTTCCAGATGATAGCAAAATCCTTCGGGAGGAAATGTATAGTATAGCATCATGTAATGGTCTAATAAACAAGAAAAAATGAAGCAAGCACTGATTTACAATTTCACTCAGGTCCCCTTGTTTGATTGACTAGTTAAGCACTCAGCTGTATACATGCTGTTAAACAGAATTAAAGACAGATTTAATCAGTGCTATCTACTAGGGTTGACACTGCTTGTTGAGTTCTAGTTTGTTGAGATGAGCCCCTCCCATTTTAGGGAGGAAAGTCAACATCTTTAATAGTTGTTAATATATTCACCGTGCATAGGGATGTTGGTGAATTCTGGTCTAAGTGGATACAGATACAGATATTCCCTCCATTTGTGTGTTTGCTTAGTGTTTAGGAATGGAATTCCTTGAGGCAAATTCAATCTGCATTTATTCACAGGGTTTTTTTAGTCTACAGAATATACATAATTAATGTCATATTGTTTGACATGTCACTTTGACATTTCCTAACGCTGTTATCATCAAGCTGAATAAAAATTTAGAACCCTGAAGGAACATAGCTAATTGATAGGTGTTTAGGTGCTTCATTTACTTTGAAACAGAACTGTGGAGAAATTCTAAATATGTGTGTGTTTATGTTTAAAAAAACATTGTATGACCTCTGTGACCACCATGAGGCCTTATTTTGGTACATTGTTGCAAACCTGCTTGGCAGTGGTTGTTTGTGATATATTCTGAGAGGAGAGAGACATGATTGCTTTAAGATTCTAGTAGATGGGGCATGATCAGGTAATTTTTTTTCTGATGGCCTAAGGTTCCAGGCTGTAGAGCAGCCTTTCTGAACCAGTGTGCCTCCAGACGTTGTTAGACCACAACTCCCATTAGCCTCAGCCAGCATTGCCAATGGTCAGGAAAGATGGGAGTTGTGGTCCAACAACATCTGGAGGCACACTGGTTGGGAAAGGCTGCCGTAGAGGGTTAATTGACAGTTAATAGTTGGAAAGCGGAGTTGGTACTGGAGTTGATATTGGAGCTGGTTGGTGAGAATAGCTGAAGGAAGAACTGAGGCCTATATATTATTACCCAGGGTGTCACTAGCTGGACTAGGTTGTAGAAATAATTGGCTGGGGTAGAGGTTTAGGGAAATTGGCCTGAAGGGAGAGCCACTTAAAGGCTGTGTCAGCAACAGTGTCTCTGGAGACTTTAGAACCTGTCAGCAAGTACCTATAAAGTCCAAAAATAAGCAACCCTATTCCCTTTTGTAAATAATTCACTAATAGGCAAAAAACCTTGTGGTTTAAGAATGTACCTATAGCCCACAGATATTTCTATCAAACTTTAAAAAGCAGGGAAATTGGGCAGCTATAGTGAATGCACCAGGGGAACAGGAGACCTGACCTCCTCTCTGAGATATTGGACTGCCCTACAAATTTGCAAACACAATTTGTGTTGGTCTTTCACAGTCCAATCCACTTCCTGTGTCGCTTGGAAAAATTTGGTAACATGTGGCTCTGAACATATGGTGAGTGGTGGCAACACCTGCAATCAGCCCAAATAATAGATGCATTTTAAGGGTAACATTAAATTTAAAATTCTTTCTCTCTCTTCTCTCCTCCTTAAAGTTTTTATGACTTATAACTAAACTGCTCATACCTGATGCCTGAGTGAAGGAAAACAATATAGGATAACAAGTTTATACTGAACTGTGAAATCAAGGTAGCGAGAGTAGGTGCAATCCTAACCCAACTTACCTAGGAGTAAGTCCCACTGAATTCAATCAGACTTACTTCTGAGTAGACATGGTTAGGTTTGCAGTCATAAATGGCTTTGGGATGGGCCATTAGCCACTTCATTAACTTTGCATTTTGAAATTATAAACTTCCAGCTAATTGTGGCACAAAGGATGGTGGCAGGAGGTTGGAAAACCTCATCTGAATTTACTGTTATGGCATGGTATAATCATATTTGGCAGGTGGCGCTCTCAGAACCTAACCTATGCTGTCAGACAATTGAGACGTCAAAAGATTTCAGGAAGCCTTGAAGCAACTTGATTTCCATTCATATCTTTTATCAACACTTCAATGGGGTGGTAGTAGTGGTGGTCTAGGACCTCATAGCACCCTAGAAGTTTTGGAAAGACTTGTTTATGATACTTTGATCTTCTGGCCCTCCACAGATCTCCCCAAGTCCCTAAATCCACATAAAGTAATGCAAAATGTGTACAATTGGTATATGTTAAAAAACTTTTATTGCTATATTTCTTATTTGTTTCCTTCTATCTCCCATTGATTCTTGTTGTAAGACTGATCACTGTAGTAAAGACTCTGTTTTTTTAAAAAAAATCCTGTAAAATCTCTCTCTCTCTCTCTAAGGCAGCCTTTCCCAACCAGTGTGCCTCCAGATGTTGTTGGACCACAATTCCCATCAGCCTCAGCCAGCATTGCCAATGGTCAGGAAAGATGGGAATTGTGGTCCAACAACATCTGGAGGCACACTGGTTGGGAAAGGCTGCTCTAAGATGCCACAAGGCTCTTTGTTGCTTTTATCCTTTCATTAAACTTTGAAAGGCAACATGCAGGGAAAACAATTGATGTGTAAATATAGTGTAACTATGGCATAGATCATGACAAAATGATGACCACAAATACATACAAGGCCTCCATAACAAACAGTGAGCTGGATAGCGATGCATCAGGCAGAAACAGAATGGCAGTGGAATGAAACCAGCTCACTTGACAATGAATAAATAATGGAACAGACATTACTACTTTCATACATTCCTAACCTTGTATCAATGCTGTTAAGTACTCCTCTCTTCCCCTGGCTGATGCCTCTTCCACGGTTTCCTTTTCTTTTTTCCCTGTCCTTTTTGTCTTTGGCCTCATCTTCTATGATTGCAGTAAATCTGGTTGGCTCTGGCAACCCATGTGATGACAGTAAACGAAATAATGATAAGAGTTCCTATGGGATATAATTTTCAATTACAGTCAAGCACATGAACTATAGTCCTGAAAGAAAGCTATCTCCATGTAGCCTGACATACACAGAGAACCGGGGGGAGGAGTCTGGTTGTATCCTAAGCCACCCCTGTCACTATTTAGATCAGTCCTCCCCACCCTTGGGTTCCCAAACATTTGTTGGACTACAACCCCCAGCATTCCCAGACAGCAGGGTCAATCGTCAGGGATGATGGAAGTCTGAGGACCCAAGGTTAAGGAAGGCTGATCTAGATGATGTACAGTAATCCCTCAGTTATCAAATCCTCCAGGAACCAAGCGCCTTTTAATGAACACTTTTTAAAATGTGAAACTGACTAGCTTTGCTTTGCTATGGATACATTGTCAACCCTGTGCCTTTGCTTTAAGGTGAAACTGAGTAGCCTGTGTCTTTGTTTTGTGATCAATAAACTTGATCAATAAGCTTGTCCCTTTGCTTTGCTAGTGTGAAACTGACAAGGCTGTGTGTTTGCTTTGCATTAAAGAGTTCTCTTGCTTTTTCCCAGGGCTGGGAAGGGAAGGATCCAATACAAGGAGGGGGAGGGGGGGTGCTGGGTAGACGACCTTTAAAGCCCCTGTTGAAGCTGCCCCCACCATCTATGAGCGGGTGTAGGAACCTATTCCTATTTTTTCCATGTTATTCCTACCTCTGATACCAAAGTTTCTGCAAAAGAAGTAATGTCCAGGAACACATTTAGTTTGTTAACTGAGGTATTACTGTATTTGCTTAGCATGTGGTCTTCTAGGAAATGTCATTTTGCAAATATAGGGTCATCACAACCTTAAAAGCCCCATTAAATTAAGCTGAAGCTGCAGTCTAAATCATGCCTTTGAAAACAAAATGGAGGTGGTTTTAAAATATTACTCAGATGTTTCCATGTTCCTCTTAATAAGCATGTACAATTTATATCCCTGTGCATTTTGCAGACAGGTTGATTCAAACTCATAAAAATGAGCCACTTCTATTTGCAGCCTGTTAATCTATCAACATTTTAAAAAAATGCAAGGCAACAATCTGTTGCTCTTTATTTTTATTTCACACTCTAATTATATAAGGGCCATTACCTAAGCACACCACACTCCAGGTTGAGTGTCTTGGTGAAAGGAAGAAAAAGGAGGTCAGATATATAGCAGGACCAGAGTTTTTAAACTGAATGGGATCTTTTCCTTGCTCTCATTGTGTACACTGGTATTAAAGGTGCTTGCCCCCCCCATATTTTTCCAATTTCATTGAGATGTCAGCTCTCATACAATACAAAGACAACAACAAATACCAGTGTAATGTTGCCAATATAGGCAACTTAGTCAGAGACAGTATGTTGCTGAAAACCAATTGCTGGAAGCTGCAGGAGGGAAAGTGCTCACAAGTGTAAAGCTGTCCATCTGAGTGTTGGGGAAGTGATGAGCAGGGCTGCTGCTGGCCTCTTGTGCTGGTTAGGGTTTTATATTGGAGTATATAAAGAGAGACTAGTTTAGTTCTTTCTTAGGTTGGGGAGTTTCCCCTACTCTTGACTTTTGGAGCCAGTTAGGGATGGAAAGATCTGTCCAGTTCAATTCTTTCAGTTTCTCATTTTTCCAATCTAAAATTCTGCAGCAATTTGCATTTTCTTTGTTAAAAATCCTCATGAAAATTCTCCGGATTTTAATGAGAATTTCTCGTACTAAACCATTTTTGTGTGCAAGTTTTGACTCATGCCAGCAATTTCTCCTAATATAATGCATTTTATATGTTATTTTCACTAATAAATTCATTTTTCCCCTAGTATATGCATTCTTACAGCATTGGTTGGAGAACTGCACTGCAAAATCTGGATACGTGTAAATATTGATGGATGGCTGTGTTTCAGTTCTCATCTTGTTTCAGAAAGTGCAGATTTGATAGATTTGGCTTTAAATGTGAAATTAATTTCTCCCCCATCCTCAGCTCCAAGGTCACATCCACACACTATACATTTAAATCACATTTATGCCACCCTCAATAGAGCTACAATTCCCAGTATCCTTAACAAACTACAATTCCCAACAGTCTTTGGGGAAACTAATGTGCTTTAATGTATGGTATACATGTGACACCAGTCTAGAAAGGACTTTCATGAAACTGGCCCCTTCATCAACCTTTCCCACCACTATCACCACTTCTTTCATAGCCTGAGTGGTGGTGCAGAAGATCTTGCTTCTGGAAGTCTGGCTGCTGGCAGGCATCCTCCCCTCATTTTTTTAACCCATAAGTCTCCAGTGTAAGTTCAAGAAACATTGCTTTATGATGATGCCACATCGTCACCCCATTGTCATGTAACAATGAGAGTGAGGGTAACGCTTCCTCCTCTTGGTCTATGAGAGTCTTGTGACCAGTAGAGTCTGGTCCATTAGGGCAAATGGGCCACGGACCCGCTGACCTCAGTCCTCCAAGCCCACCTGCATGCCTTCTTACAACCAGTCCAGAGCACGGTTCTGGCTGTCTTCATCCTCCAGTCTGCATGCTGTCCTTGTAGAACTCAGCAGGGAGAGGGATGGGGACTAAACTAAAATTAGTTGGCTGCACCTGTAATTGGCTCTGGCTCTGCTTACTGTTCATCTACCTGACTTCTGCTTTACCAGTCCCCAATGGGCATTAGCCACCATAGCTTGTGACTAAATCAATATGGCATCCATCAGCAATGGGAAGTTTGATCACCAAAGCTTCTTGCAGGATTTCCATAGGCATCTGATTTACCCTCATGAGAAGAGGATGCTGGATTAGTTGGGCTTTCGAGCTGATCTATCAGGATTCTTCTAACATTATTACTGTGATTTTTTTACATACTTCACCCTGTTCCCAATTCAAATTGCTAAAACACGTCCCCTAGTTTCATGTCCTTGAACAGGGTGACAAAGCCATCTCCTTGTTTTTACACTGAATGATTTTAGCCTGCTCTTACTATAAGAAATTGATTTTAGCAATCTGGACTCTTTTTTGCTGTAATTTGAACTCTTTATCGTGTTTCATGAACTTTTTTTTTTAACTACTTCAAGTTTATGTTATAAATGTTAAAGAAATTAATGAAGCTGTGGGTGGGACATTTCAGTTCAGCACTATGTAAATCTAGTTCAGGTTGCTGAACTAGATGAGCCTTTGGTCTGACTCATCAGAAATCTTATGTTTTTACAACATTATTCAATCTGCACAAAGAGTTTCCAACCCAGCTGGACAAAAACTTGCTTCTGAATACAGATTTCCTTGGAGGACAGAAGAGTGGAATTCCATATTGATTTCCATATATGTCTATCAATATTGAAAAGAGCTTCTGATAAATGTGAAGAAGATAAGGCCAGCACTCTTCGGTTCCACCCCAAAAGCTTCCTTTGTGGGTATTTATTTATATTGATATTCCTTTGCTTCCCATCTTCACTGTCCATTGGTTTCAAATAGCTGGTTATTTGACTGGATTTGTTTCACATCTGAAGTCTGAATCATACAGTTTTTATACTGCAGATTAAAAAAACCTGCCCCTTAAATAAGCCAGCATATGATGTTTGATATACCATGACCAATGATTTTTTATAACTCTTGAACACGGTATAGTAAGAGATAAATGATATCTGCTAGCTTTCTTCAGAGACTTGGAAGTATTTATGCTACATTTAGTGTGAAGATTTCTGATGAATCCCATCAGACAGAAAATGCTGCATTGTGGCAACTAATCCACACATAGCAGAAGGGTATTGGAGTCTTTTAAAATTAAAAGCATATGAGAGGCCATGTCTTGAGTAACATTGGTTCATTGTGGAGTCTCTTCACCATACTGGGATTATACATTTAATAATCGCTGGATTAAAGAAATAATTTACAGAAGGTGATCTTTCTTTCTGAATTTAGAATATTATCAAATTTTAGTAGAACACGTTTCCTGTGTCTTAGAATTTTATTAATTTAAAGTATTTTAGGCTTTATTTCAGTCAAAGCAGCACATAAAACAATAAAACAAATTTCAATCAAACAATAAAATAATTGTTTATAAATGTAATCAAGCAGGAGGGGGGATACTGAGTGAAATTTGTTTTTACAACCTGTTCTTCCACAAGTTCCCCATAAAATTGCAGCTTCTGTGGGTGCCTTGTTGTTGTTGTTGTTTTAAACAATAATATTATGACTATGTATTATATGTAATTTGGGCTAAACTCACTGAATACATCCCTAGAGGTTCCAAAGTGGGCAGGATAGAGGGGAAAGGGAGGGACAAGCTGATGTGCTAAAAAGTTAGTCAAGAGTGGCTCTGCCATAAATGGCTTTTGTAGGGTGACCATACTTTACCCAGTCCTTGAGCTGTCAGAAGATAGTCCTCTATTTGAAAGAGTTCTCTGTTTGCAGGACAGTCTGGTCTAAATCTGGTTTAAAGATAACCATGAGAATGGAGAACAGGGGCCTTGAAGATGCTCATCAACATTCAGCACCTGTGAGCAGGCAGGTGGCTCACCTGGCCACAGTTTTTCCAACTTTCTTGAGATGTATTGTATTTCTAATAAAAATTACAGTAATTTCCTAATTTATATCAGTACAAATCAATTGTGCAGGTTGTATACAAATCTGTGTCCTCTTCTCTTTTTCTTTTTGATGATTAATTTTCTCTTTTTTGGCAGAGCCACCCAAGATATCATTGCCCTTTATTTATTTTATTTATTTAAAATATTTCTATCCCACCCTTCTACCCTATATTAGGGCACTCAGGGCAGCTTACAAAAGTAAAATCAAACACATACATAATAAAACTGTAAACAGTAAAATCACAAAAACATTAAAATAAATTAAATTACATAAAATACAATTAAAATGCATAAAATACTACACACACACACACACACACACACACATAGGGGGTGGTATTAAAGGGACTACAAAGGTAAAGTTTAATGTAGAAGGAATAAAATCAGAGTCAGGCTCTACCTTCAGTCCCTCAAAAGGCTCTCCGGAACAAGATTGTTTTCAGAAGTCTCCGGAAAACCAACAGGGAGGGAGCAGAGCGGACTTCTTGGGGTAGGGTATTCCAAAGCTTGGGTGCCCCAGCTGAAAAAGCTTTATCCCTATTGGATGCTGCAAGACATCCGAGGTCATCTCTTGCACACTCAAGTGGCAGAAAATGTATGACAATCATGCCCATCTCTGTTTTGCCACCATTATATATAACTGCAAGATGCATGACATAGTGAAATGATGCAAAGATAGGCTATTTGCCTGCAATGTTCAGTCTTGTTTGTAGCCTGAGGGTGAGCAGATTACATCTCAAAGAAAGGAGCGGTGATATCCTGTACTCTGAAATTTGGGCTACACAGCCCACAGGTAAGAGGCTCATCTGCCTCCCCTAACAATGACAGATAGTTCCAGAGAAAGCCCACACTTTTAGAACCATAACTCTACAGTTAGCATTCAAACAATATCCCTCAGTAAAGCCCATGTGCCACTACTTTTAACCTTGAATAGTAGCTTCCTATGAGGCAATTTATCTTTATTTTTAACTAAAGAATTGATGTAGTAATTAGATCGTTCCCTATTCATTAACTTAGCCTCTCCAATTAAAAAACAAAGTTGTGTGACATGATCTGAGTAGAATTGCACTTATATCCCACTAAATAATGATTCAGTTTAGTGATTTTCCAGAACTCATTTTAAAATCCCCCTTATCAGTCAGGTATGTGTATTTCTGCAGATAAACTTCCTTCCTGTCCCCCAGCAAGACTAATCATAATTCATGGTTGGTGAGCATTAACAGTGTGACTGCCACTTCCAAAGCCCTCTCCTGGGGGGGGGGAGTGTTTTCTTGTTTTTTGCTGAGCTAGCTCCAGACTAATGCTGCAGAGAGTCCTGAACTGGGCCCCTTTCCAGCTGCTGCACCATCTTAGGTTCCAGTAGGTTCTTGGAGCTCCAGCTCCACTACTTTCCTGCCTCTATTCTGCCCCATTTGACCACTGCCAGCAAGAACACCACTGGTTATAGCCCACACTATTGGCAAGCACACTGAGGAGGACACTCCATGTCAACAGAGTCCCCTGCTGGTGAAGCTCTGTAAGAGGTGGGTGGAGGGAAAACTCCACTGCATTCTGCCTCCCTTCCAGCTGCTCAGATCAGGATTGCTCTGCCTCTATATAGACAATCAGGAAACCATAAGTAATAACCAGAGGCAAGAAGACTCAAGTCAACTAAGGGTTTCAAAATAAGAAATATTGTGCACATTTTTTAAAAAATTGCAGATTAGTGAGGAAATGGGATGGAACAGACTAATGAATGAACACATGACAAACTGACACTAAACAGAAATAGACTGATCCCTCCCTTCCTACACAGCAGCATGAAATACACGGGAAAACCATCAAACAAACCTTGAAATGGTTGCAAAACAAAACCAAGCCAGTAGCTTAAAATAACCAGAAACATATCAATAAATTAGCATAAAACTACTTTAAGCAGACCAACAAGTTCAAAACCAACATTTGAAACCCTATAAGAAAAAGAAATCTGGAACAGATGAGTTTTTAAGACCACTTAAAGGCATGTGCAAAAGAGGCCAGCTGAAATTTCAGGAGGAGAGAATTCCACAATTTCAAATCCTCACTCAACTGTGAAGTTCACTGGATTACCTTGGGCCAGTAATTACACCTCAGCCTAAAATCCTCTCAGAGTTACAAGGATAAAATTGAGAAGAATTATGCTGCTCTGAGATTTCTGGGAAAAGGATAGGATAAATGGAATAAATAATTAAGTGATAAGAACATTTATCATTCTACCAGTCAGCATCAAAGCATATTACTGTCTTCTCCCTTTTCTCTAGAGAGCATGGCCAATTTAAGAAAACAACAAGCAACAAATCATCTGGTTTTAATCCCACTTTTAGGTAGTAAATCCATACTCTCTCATCCTCAGTCTTCCCAATTTGCAATATGGGGACTAATAATACAGATTTGCCTTATAAAGTTATTAGGAATGCAACTACATAATGAAACGTTACTCATATTGATGGGCAGAAATTCCCTTAGTCCAAAGATGACATTGTTGATGTTTTAATCATCTTATCTTTGCTTTTCCTACGGAACAATTGTTTTAGTCTTATGCAATCTATGACAATTTAAGCTGCAATCCTATCCACACACTTACCTGGGAGTAAATTCCATTAAATTCAATGGGACTTACTTTTGATTAGATGATTGACTGTGATTTCATATATACAATGAATCGTACTTATATATATATACACACACACATACACATTATATATAATGATTGAAGAAATAGCTATCAGGAGACTGGTCGTGTAAAATAATGGTACATAAGTGTATTTCTAAAGGTATCTGAAAGAGAAATTGTGGCAGCCAAGAAAAAATGAAATTGAAGTACAAATAGAAAGAGAGATTGATATTTTCTGGACCTCTTCCCAGGCAGTCAATCTTGAAGAAAAAGCCTACAGAAATCATAAGAGCCTTCACTGACAAAAGTATCCAAGTTTCAATCTTCTCCTTGTAAATGGAAAATTATGTCATATGACAAGATCTTGTAAGTCTCAAGCTATACTTACAGTGAGTGAGTAGCACTTAGAAAGGCAAAGAATTCAATTGAATTCAATACTGCTGTGGAGCAGAGTCCTGCTCATTTCAGTGAATGCTGCTGATCAGTGTGAAGTTGTTGAGATTGTATAAGCCTTCTGCATGAATGATAAAACCAACTGTTGTTCACAAATGCATGTAGTGTGCCTTACACAGCCATAAGACTTAAGCCCTATTCAAGTGATAGCAACAGGAAGGGTTAGCACGTAAATAAGGGAGAGCAGAGGATAGCCATTGGGTCCACTTCTGATGTTATGTGCACCTGCTCAGCTCTTCCCCCAACCAGGGCCAGCTCCAGGTTTCTGGGGGCCCTTGGGCACAGGCTATCAGTGAGCACCTTGTTCCCTTGCTTTCTTCCTCAAACCACTACCGTCCTCTCTCTTGCCCCACCTCTTTACAGTAAAACAGATCTTGACCAAAATGGGAAGCCCCTATTGTCAAAGAAAAACAATAAGACATATTGAACTTTTGAAATGACTGCCATTTCTTTATCATTGAATGGACATACCACTCCCACACATCTAAAATTAGCCCTCTCTCTACTATAATCTCATTTCACACTTTCTTTCTAGAAATAAAAAACAAAACATTTTTATACAGGCAAAGTACTCAAATAAATAATATTATATTATAGCAACATTCATAAACTGGATCTGCCAGAGGGGTTGGACTGGGGCCAATTGAGTGGTCCCTTCGAGCTCTTGGACCCTTGGCTAGTGCTCCACCTGGCTCACAGCTGGAGCCATGCCTGCCTCTAACCTCCATGCATTAAGTGAAGGTCTGAAGGATCTGGTTGTACTTGTGTAGGCTCCTGTGTGAGTACTGCCAGCTCCTTTACTTTTGCCTAATGCATGGAAGTTGGGGGAGAAAGGCTAGGTAGACAGGCAATGTTCACTGGAAGGGGCCAAGAGCCATGGTCCCATTCTCTTCCACATAATGATGGAAGGCAGCTTTAAGATTTCCTAACTTGACAGTGAAACTAGATGGGTGCTTTGATTGGCCATGTTTCTGTGTTTACAAAAGAACCCTCATGAGACTACTCAAGATTGGGGCTGTATTACCAGGGGGAGGGGTTTTAATATTTTCAAAGCATAAAAAATGCACAAAAAACTAGGGGTGTGCAATGACCATAAATTTGCCTGGTATTTCCATCTGTACCATTTTGAAGCAGCCTGATTTATTTCAGATCAACTCTGTGCCATTCTGAATAACTTTGTTATTCAGTTCAGAACCTAATCTGTTAATTTTATTATTTTATGTTAGTATTATTATTTATAAAAATATTTAGAAAATGCCCACTGTTATAACATATATCAAGGTGGTGTACAGCAATATATGCAAGACAATAAAGCATAAAATACCATTTAACAATACAAAATCATAAAAAATGACTTTAAACGGGGTCACTCTTGAACAAGTTCCCACCTTTAAATATCTGGGTGTACACTTATCCAATAGATTATCCTGGACTTTACAAATCAAGGCAGCGGCCCTAGTTGGGTCACGAGCTCTAGGTTCAGCTAAAAAGTTCTTTTTCACACGGGGGGGCAACTTATTCCCCCACTGATTAAAATATTTAAAGCAAAAATACTACCCAAAATCCTATATGGAGTTGAACTTTGGGGAAACATGGCCAGAACTAAACTTGAATCTATTCAGAACATTT
The DNA here is from genome assembly GCF_030035675.1 of Rhineura floridana. Taxonomy (NCBI): domain Eukaryota; kingdom Metazoa; phylum Chordata; class Lepidosauria; order Squamata; family Rhineuridae; genus Rhineura; species Rhineura floridana. The sequence goes on from NC_084488.1 coordinate 85,765,078, forward strand.
TTTTGAGACAATTGCTGGGCCTCCCACAGGGGACCCCGGCAGCCCATCTCAGAGCAGAATTGGGTCTGCCTTCAATACAAGCACGCATAGATCTAGCATTACTAAGATTCTGGCTTCGTCTTAATGACATGGACAGCGCCTCTTTGGCCAAGCAGTGTTGGCAAGAACAAATGCAGTCTGTCGGAGCTGCCACAGAGTAGCTGTCCATTTTTTCCAAATACGACCTCTCCCCTGCTAAGCTAGTGGAGCTCAGTAACACCGCTCTTCACAACTGGATTTTCAACCATGATGCAGCTCAGGATCGAGCATCCATTGAGTTGGCCTCCTTTTCCAGATGGTATCCTACTATCAAACTTAACCACTACATGTCAAATTATTTAGTAGCCATAGATAAACCCTTCATTAGAAGAGCCTTTACGGCTCTCCGCTTTCAAACCATGCCTACGGCCTATCTTGAGGGCGGTTTCGAGGTATTCCAGTAATCCAGCGCCAATGTATATTTGGCTGCAATGACATTGAAGGGATCGTTCATTACTTACTTTACTGTCCACTCTTCGATGACCCTAGACAGAAATTTCTTTCTCCCATTTTAAATCTCTTAAGACCTTGTTCTGACAGAGAAATGATATTTGCGCTTTTATCTGATGATTACAACTTTGTGACAATTGCGGCCGCTAATTTTGCAGTTGCAGCTCTCAAACTAAGAGAGTCCTTTGCCGAAAAGACAAATGCCCAGCCAAGCTCTATATGAATTGTTATGTCATGTTTTGTAAATTTTATATATGTATATACCTTGTATTTTATTCTTGTTTGTACCTTGCACATGGCCTATGGCTAATTCTGCAATAAAGTACCTACCTACCACTACCCCCCTCAATTCCTGGAAATACTCTCCAAGAAGAAAAATAGAGAGCTATGCTTTTTAACTGTTTGTTACAAAAAAACAATTGGGAAAGGAAGCAAGCTACCACAGTAGTCCAACTCCACCACTTGCACCCTGTTCTCATAACCAAACCTCAGAGGAGAATGACAGCCCACAAATCCCTCCTCCCAAATCACTGTGATTGGAGTACAATAGGAAAATAATGCACTGTGATTAAAAGGTACACTTATCCATCAAAATGAAAGACACCCCACTCCCCACTCCTGCTGCCTCTCCATCCATCCACTTTTGACCTCTGGACATTTCCCCAGTCAGCTTGGTTTTGTTTCTTGGAAAATAAAAGAAAAGAAAAAGAAGAAGGTGGGGACTGGCTGTGTTTAACTTTACGGAAAAACCATGGCAAGAGTGCTACTCAGAGGTTTGGGCACTCCCTGCATGCCTTGTTAACAGTGCAATCCAATTTGATAGCATGGATCATCCCAATTCGCCTTGCAATCTAGGGTACACACAGAGCCGCTCCATACCCCATCAAAAACTGCTGTAGAAACAGGCCATACATGAAAAAAGCTGCACAAGTAGTAGTTGTGCTGCTGCATTTCAAGAAATCATTATCTTCATCACAGAGGCTGCTAGGTGAATGGTAAAGGAAGGTGCCCCAAGCAGTTTTCTAAGAAACACTGAAGAAAATCTTTTGATAGAGACACTGATTTGTTGAAAGCAGCAGCAAAATAACTGTTTGTGCAGCTGTCTTTGGGTGTGTGTTTGGTTTAATCTTTCTCACTGCACCATCTTCCAGCCAGACTACCCTCTCCCCCCATCTGCCATTTGTTTCAGTTTAACAATACAATAAAATAGATGCAAAAAGCATTGGAGGAGTGGTATTTTGGTGGGAAAACAGCACAGGGGGAAAGGAATAAGCTCCCCACACTATATGAGCCAAATTGGTTTGAGGACTGTGATGCCCCTGTAAATGTTGTACAGTAATTATGGTAAGTGTCAGTTTTGTAGGGTAAATGTGGTATGTAGAGTGAGAGAGAGGGGGGAGTACATATGTTGGAATTTTGAGGAATGCTGACTTGTGATTGGTTGAGCATCTGGGTGATTGAAGGTATAAATGAGAGAATGACAGTGGGTTGGAAGTTGTTGGTTCTGGGTTTTGGAGGGGTAGATTTGTGTTTGGGCAGATAGTGAGGCAGGTTTTAGGACTAAGATATATAAAGAGAAAACTATTATATGTAACAACACACATGTTGACTGAACTTAAAGTAACCTTAAAGTAAACTTAAAGTAATCTTGTTTATTCCTTGTGTTAATAAATAAATAGTTTTGGTTTAACAACATGCCTGATCCTTGGCTGGGATATTACAGACCAGAAGGTTGGGCAGTGCAAATACCAAAGCTGGGAATAGTATCAATGGTGACAGTGGGGAAGGGATAGTGTTGATAGTGCCTTGTTGATTATATTGTCCATCTAAAGATCACCCTGGAGTCAGGGAGATGACGATGCCTAATTACTCTTGGAGCGTGGTATGCCCACCCACAGTGATTCTGTGGAAGAGCTTGCCCCTTGTGGGATTTCTAGCTTGTTAGAATCTATGTATTCTTTGATGTACATAGCGAGACCACATCCAGTACCACATCCTTCTTTGTCCTTCCTATTGAGTTTGCATGCAGGGATAACTATCAGACTGGTTCTCTCCTTTCCATCAGGTTTCCATTATGCCTACTATGTGCCCACTATGCTCTCCTTTAAAACAAAGCTTTCCAGCCACTCATCTTGCCTTGGATGCTTCTAGCATGAGCGTGTAAACATCTATACATGGTGTCTCTGTCCAAAAGTCTCTGCACATGTATTTTTGGCACCTGAATTGTTAACATGTTCTCCCACACTTTCATTGGTTTTAATATGCTGCCAAACCATTCTGTGGTTGTGTGGGGGTGGTATGGCTATTGTTTTGTTGTTGTTTATTATCTTTTTATAGTGTTTCTGTTTGTTTGTTTGTTTTAACATTGTGTAAGTTGTTTGGGGATCTTTGGGTATCAAGCGACTAATAAATCTAATAAATAATAATAAAATAATAATTCCTCTCTCCCATTTAGACAATTACATTTTCACCCTCATCTCTTAGGATGATTTATCCTAAACCAGATGGTCCTCAGCTCCTGACAGCTTTCCTCTAGTGATCAGTTTAAAAGCTGTTCTATCACCTTTTTATTTTAAGTGCCAGTATTCTGCTTCCATCCTGGTTCAAAGGAAGTCCATCCCCTTTTGTCCAAAAAGTATTCCTCATTGACTAACTAGTCCAAAACCCTCCTCCCGACATCACCAAAGATCTTGGCTTTTGGCCTTCTGCCTACCAGTCCAAACTTTGCTTCCAGGACCACATTACTACATTTCTCCATATTGTTGGTGCTAGGGTTACCAGGCGCAAGTGATGTCATGGGGGCAGGTCATAGTGATGTCATGGAGATGGGCTGTAGTGATGTCACGGGGTGGGCCCAAATGATGTCATTAAGCATGATACATGAAGCATCAACCACAGTTGCTTGGAGCATAGAATTCAAACAAAACCTTTTCTCTGATTAGAAATTAAGATAAAAATCTTAGCTGAAAGATGGAGCCTGAGTAGGGAACATTTAATCTAGCCAACTCACTTCTGGCAAAAAGGATTTAAGTGCCCTCAGACCAAGCCAGTCACCAGAAGTCCACTGTAGGAAGAAAGGAGCCTAGTGTTGTGGAGATGTTAGATAGGAGCACTCAGGAGCAGAGGTTGGAAGATTACTTTAAAAAAGTAATAAATTACAGTTACAGTTACATGGCCCCCAAAAAGTAGTAATTACCGTTACAATTACCATCGCTCTGAAAGTAACTGATTACTTTACTTTTCCTCCAAAGTAATAACTACAATTACATTTCAGTTACTTTTAAAAAAAATGCCCACAAGATGCTGGCCTTGGCTGCTGCACATCTAAGTAGCCTAAAACAACATTAAAAATAAACACATACAGAGGTAGTAGAATAATTATTTTTATTCATAAGATAACAATGGTGGTCTCTCTGCTGGTAAGGGTGGTGGGGAGGGAGGCTGAGGCCACTACTCAGATCTTTGCACATCAAACCAAGTGTAACCTCAACCTCCACTCAGCCAGCAAGCATAATATCTCTCACTTAACCACCTCCCAGACCCTGCCCTGCCACCAACTAAGGGACACTCACTCAAGCACACATTTTCCCTTGAGATGCAAAACAGTTAAAATACTGCAAATGCAGCACAGTAGCCAGAGCGGGTGATGGTGGCCACTTTGTGTGCCAAGTGCAAACACAGTATTCTCACACACACACACCCCACACACCCAGTCATCTTTCACTTCCACAGTTCTTTATCTTCATGCTGCTGCCGCCTCCTTCTCCTCCTTTATCCATGCTCTTGACCTCCAGATCCTTTTTCCCTCCAATCCATTCTTCACTACCACTATCTTTTTTTTAAATAATTGTTTTCTCCACTCCACCCTGTCTCACTCTCCATCTCCTCCCTCGTTGCCTCCAACCCATCCACAGAGCATGACGAAAGAGCGACATTGCACAGAAGCCCAGTTTGAGGCACATGATTTTCATCCTCAAGTCAGAGGAGCAGAAGACCTCCCCTGCTCCCCCCCCCAAGTAATGCCCAAAAGTAATGCTGGGAACATTACAATTAGTCCACAAAAGTAGTAAAATTACTCCTAGTTCTATTGCAATCAAAATGTAAAGGAATTACCCACTTGTAATTCATTACTTTTTTGAGTAACAAGTAATTTGTTACTTGTAACTAGTTACTTCCAAGCTCTGCTCAGGAGTAAAGATGATTTGGATTGTGCTGTTGGTAAAGCTTGACTAGGGATCCTCTGTAAAGATATCCATATCCAAGCAGGGTTGGAAACGCCCTACCTGGAATGCCCTGCCCTTATCTTTTAATGTGGCTGCTCCAAACTTCTTTACCGATTTGACCCTTCACTTCCAAAAGAGGTCTGAGAAATGAATAAGAGTAAGAAGATTCTCTACCCTTTTCTGTCTACCTCATGGGCTGCTATAAACTCACTTTGACAGACAATCCAATTCCAGTGAGTAATAATTGACAGAGAGAAAACACACATGCTTTGCTCTACCTTCACAGACAGCAGCTTGGGAACAACAACATTGGAGCCACACTTCCCAGTATGTGAATTATCTTTTGCCACTATTGAGCAAGAAACAAACTGTCATGCAACCAAAAAGGTGCATCATCAGTGGGTTTAAGGGGGTTGAGCTGAGGACATGGAACCACTGTTGTTGCTTCTATGGATGTAAGGGAGTGAGGTTAAAGGCAAATGAAATGCAAACAGAAAAATAAAAATAAAAGACAGTGATGATTTCCTACATGCAGTACCATACCAACAATAACAAAATTCCTGCGAGTAAGGCAGAAAACTCAGCATCCCACAACCAGTCAGGATTCCTAACCAAAAACCAAAACTAAGAAACTCCTGGCAGCCAGGAAGCCAAAGTCACAGAACCCATGCAGCACAACCTGGCCCAGGGGCTGAAGTTAGTGCAGAATGCTGTGGCATGATTGCTGACATGAGTGAGACTCTTATCAGCACATAATACCTCTGCTCTGAAATCTGCACTGGTTGCTGATTTGCTACCAGGCCAAGTTAAAGGTGTGCTTTCCATGCTATGGGTGCCACATAGTACTTGTCCTGCTCTTTTAAGAAATCAGTCCTTTAGTGTGGCAGAACCTATGCTTTGGAACTCCCTGCCTATTGACATCAGGCAGACACCTTCACTGTACGCTTTTCAGCATATGTTAAAAATATTCTTGTTTAGGCAAGCCTATCCTGCCATGAAGAAGCTATTGTGTTTTTTATATATTTTGAATGTTGTTAAATACCTGTCTTTAATTGTTTTTGCCAATAATCGTATTGTTTTAATTCCTTCTGTAAACCCCTTTTAGGGTTTTTTTTGCAATAAAGCGGTATATAAATGTTGTTTCCAGGCCCAGCTTCCAAGAGGTCTTCTGTATCTTTAAAAGTTGTGGAGGGGGAAGGGAGAATTTCACCTTGTGGTTTTTCCCATTACAGTGTTCCAAGAAAACCTGCACTTGGCTGAATTTTCTCTTCTCTTAAAGATACAGAATCATTCTCAGGCCCTGAGCCTGGCAACCGTAGCTGTACTACTTTAGCCTGCAGGCAGATGAATTGTTCTTGTTAAGCTGCCCCTTATTAAAAAAAAAAAAAGCAGCAAAAAAATCACCAAGCAATATTCCTAGAAAACTAGTATTTTTTCATTTGCCATGTCTTTTATGTAGTCCATTTGTTAATGGGCTATGACATAATCTGTAGTTTGCCCTTTTAATCCAAATAGTTTGCAGGAGGCTCCTTGAACAAAACTGCTGCGCATGTTTGAATTAACCTGTCACTGAATGCAAGAACATTATTTGAACAGAAGTGACGTATTATTGAGACCTACAATGCTATTCACTATCTTCCTTTTTTTTTTTTTCAATAATTTTTATTCAGATTTTCATAAAACATACAAGACGAAATCATAAAACATTCAAAGACAAAAAACAAAATCAAAAATAGTTAAACAAAAAAAAAAAAGAAAAAAAAAAGAAAAATAAAAAATAAAGAGTAAAATATTGACTTCCCATTTGTCAAAGATCAAATCAGTTATAAGTCTATAATATATAACAATCCTGTCTCTTAAGTCATATTATAAAATCACTTTCCTCCAGTAGTTATCTTACTTAATCATCAAATCTCATAAACATTACTTTATTCTTTCCACAAAAAGTCAAAGAGAGGTTTCAATTCTTTAAGAAATATATCTATCAATTTTTTTTTCCAGATAAGCATATCGATTAATCCATCTCATTACTAATTATGATAATCTTATTGTCATAACCATAGTCAAAATAAACATTTCAATTAATCCATCACATCAGAATCTGTTAGGTTCAGTAATTTCAGTAGCCATTGTTCTATTATCCCTATTAGTTCCATTTTCCATCTTCCATCTTCAGTAGTCTTGTTAAGTCCAGTAATTTCAGTATCCAATCTTCCATTATCAGTATTCCATAATAATCTTGCTGTCAAAGCCATAGTCATATAGTAAGAGTCTGATGGGAATTACCTCTATCCCAAATATTTTCTTGCCATCCATTCTGAATAGGTTGCTGAAATACTGCTGTAAAATCATATCTCTGTTCTTTTTTTCAAAATACACTGGGTCATCTCTTGAAAGTTTTTCCATTGTCACATGGCTGCAGTTAATTCCATAGATTTTCTCTATATTGGGCTCCATCACATCATTCCAGTCCAGAAGATTATCCATGCCATTGATAACTTTATCTCTAGAATCTTCATTAATTTCTTCAGAGATAACATTGAGTTCCAAACAATAGATTTTATTTCTAAAGTCCATAGACTCCAAATCTTGTTCCTGTTCCACGTTTGTTCCAATCTCCGGGATCTCCTCTCTCACAGGGACCCCTGTTCCAGTCTCCAGGGTCTCCTCTCTCACAGGGACCCCTGTTCCAGTCTCCAGGGTCTCCTCTCTCACAAGGACCCCTATGTCTTTAATCTCCTGTGTCTCCAAACAATAGATTTTGTTTCTAAAGTCCATAGACTCCAAATCTTTTTCCTGTTCCACGTTTGTTCCAATCTCCGGGGTCTCCTCTCTCACAGGGACCCCTTCCAGGGTCACCTCTCTCACAGGGACCCCTATATCTTTAATCTCCTGCTTCATTTTACTCAATTCAATTTTCAGCTCCTTACAACCCTGTCGCAGGTTTTGTTTCGTTATCTCAATCTCATCCATTATTTTCTGAAACATAGTTATTTCCAGATTCTCAGCCACTTTCTTAATTGCCATTTTAAAAGAAAAATATAGGAAAACCACTTCTTATTTCAGCAACAATTGGGTTAATACTCCAAACTTGGTGACATCACAGTATAAACAGAGCAGACAGCCTTATCTCTCCATGCTTAAGTAAACAAAATGCAGTTCCCAGGATCGAAACAATTAATGGCGGTCGTCAGGAAACAGATTCGTCAAAATAAAATAGACCAAAAAGAGAGTAGTCTCAGACAATATAATATTCTTCAAAATAAAAATCTGGAATAGAAATCCCTCTTCTGTGTATATCTTTAGAATGCAAATCCAGGACAGCTTTTTGCAACAAAAACAGAGATAAGCTATTAATTAGTGAGTAGCAGAGAGAAGTTATAGCTCCCCAGTGAGATGTCAAAAACCGATCAATCTGGCAAATCTCTTTTAAACAGCAACAATTTAAGTCAAGTAAAAGAAAAATATAGAAAGAAGGGTGCTTGCCTGTTAGTGCGTTCTCTCTTAGAAGATAAGATGAACGTTCGCTTTATCAGATAGAGCTTGTTGTTGAAAATCCGTCCCACCTTCGTCGGCTGGACCTCGTCCCATAAATTAATGAGATCTGGTCGTCCCAACAAAAATAGGCTTTGAGGTTAATCTCTTCGTTTCTCCCTACCCGGGAGAAGTTTAATCAGTCAAAAAAAAAAAAATCTGACTGATATATCTGAATAAGCTTCTTTTGAGGCAGGAGCCCGTCTCAAAAGCAGGCACAGGCTAAGTCACCCTTCCCGGAAGTCGCTATTCACTATCTTCCTTATTGGGACTGTAAATCATTCTTTCTAATGAAGAAGTAAATTATGCTTAACTGATGCAATACTGACAATCATGTATTTGGCTTGATCATCACATTGCAATAAAGGTTCTTCCATCATTACTTATTTTGTGTTTAAGATGCAGCTTAAAGTAGAAGAAATAGAAAAAGAAATAAGACACTGCCAACCCCCTCCCCCAACCATGCTTAATTTCTATTATTGAAATGCTTTTCCACTTAGTATGTTTTTAGGACTGACACACTGCAGTTTCCCAAAAGGTTTGATTAGACCTTTAATTAACTCAGCCTGGAGGTGTTGTGACCTCTAATTAAGTTTCATTTTGTTTCTTCTGGCAGTAAAATAATGAACCTATTCAAATTAGGTTCACAACTAAGCAAACCCCAAACTGATTAATACCTAATAATGAAATATGTCAATACAAGCATAAAAGGCTTAGGAAAAGAGATAATTAACATTCTGTTCCCATGTGAATTGGTCTTTGTGAGATACGATGCTGCATCCCCGAATTATGAATATACCTATATATCTTCAGCCACCATGAATAGAAGAAGGTGATTTGTTACGGCTCAAAGACAGAGGCAGTGATGTCACAGTTTATTAGACACACAGGTGCAATATCATTTACACTTCTAATAGTGTAATCCTATATATGTCTTCTCACAAGTAGGTTCAATGAGACTTACTCGTGGGTAGGTGTGAAAAGGATTGCAACCTTAGCGTTGTTGACATAGTTTTGCCTGAGCCTGAACTTGATTATGAATTTTAAAAGCTCTATCAGAGACAGAGTTGAAGGTGCCTGATATTTGAGACTTGTCTTCTTGTCAACCTGGAAATTACCAGAGTGAAAAAGCTAGGTCTGTCATAGCATATAGAGGTTTACATGTGTAGGGTTCCCCTGCAGGCATAAACACTCAATGCATGAATGTTAAGGTGGGACCACAGAGCTGCATGACATCAAATTGGGGCAAGTACCATGGCCCACCTTGTATATATGAAGCCCCATAATGTGGTCTACACACAAAGAACTCTATTACTGATTGATAAATATTTATTTTCACCCTTCTGTGGAACATAAGATCATAAGAAGAGCCTGCTGGATCAGGCCAGTGGCCCATCTAGTCCACCATCCTGTTCTCACAGTGGCCAACCAGGTGCCTGGGGGAAGCCCGCAAGCAGGACCTGAGTGCAAGAACACTCTCCCCTCCTGAGGCTTCTGGCAACTGGTTTTCAGAAGCATGCTGCCTCTGACTAGGGTGGCAGAACATTCACATATTGCACTCACATTGGGAGCTTCCCTCTTGTCAGACTATTGATCAGTTCCATCACCATTCAAGCCACTTTGAGCATTTTTTGGTGGCTGGTAGTGACTTTGGGTTGAGCTGGGAATGTGAGAACCATGTTCTAATAAATTCACTTGGATTATGTTCTGCTTAGAGCTACTGAAAACACAGTTCCATTCTCAACCGCACTTGGTTGAGTGAACTGAGTCTCATGCCTCTTATGATAAGTATTGTAAAATAAAGGAAATGCCTTGATTAAGAGAGGAGGTTTGTTACATTATGGGATATAGCCATTTTCAATGAAATTACATGGATTCTTTGAGTAAAGTGAGGAAGATATAAGAGAAACCCGTCTGAGCAAGAATGGTAGCCATTTAGGAGATATTGAATGGTAAGAAAGGCATTACAGACATGGATCCAGTTCCAGTAGTATAATGAAGACCTGAGTGTGTCTCTGCTCATCTTTTTGATCATTTTTATGTTTTTCCTTGTTTGAAAGCAGTCTTTGCCACTTTGGTGCCCTCCAGGTATTTTGGACTATAACTCCCATCACTCCCAGCCAGCAGAGAACAACTGGAAGGCATCAGGTTGGTGAAGACTGCTTTAAACCACACAGTGATATGAAGTTATGAGTGTTTTGTTGTATGGAATTGGACTTAATATTTTAATATTCTAAAATTAGTTTTTGTTGCTGAAAAAGATATACAGTATACACATTTCTTCACAAAGCACATCACTTCACTTACAGATACCAATACTTGCACTTCGACACTGACATGTCAAACTGCAAGTATTGTTTGATTGGCAGTTCAGTGATACACCATGAAGAAAATTGTGTGAAAACTTTTCAGCAAGAAAAGCAAAAAAACTCATGCCCCTTTTTGTTTGTGAATAGGTTTTGGATAGGGAGGCATACTTCCCCCCATTATCTATATTTTTAAAAGTCCTAAGCTGGCCGTTGCTATGACGTTAATGGTTCTTACAGGCACAAGTGACACATACGAGGTAGATGCACCAATACAGGTGCACGTAAGATTACTATTGCTCTAGTCAAACATTACTCTTCCCTTTCTTTGGCTTTGAACCTGAGGCTTGTTCTATTATTATTAGGATTGTGCAGTTTTTGAATTTTACGAGAATTGCATTTGAATAATACCACACTATTAAACATCAGTGAAGCAACTGATTTTTCAGGAGCAGAATACTTTTTTTTGGTGGTGGGGATGAGTTATAGCCCTGACAGTGCATCCCTCTGGGCTTATTCCACATGCTTATGACCTGTGACATGCTACGAGATGGCTCCCTCCTGTTCTTAGGCAGGAAAAGATGAGCTGCAGTGCTTTAGCAGCAGTGCCTTGCATTCGGAATGTGCTGTGCTGCAAAGGTCAAATGCTAATTTCTCACTAGCAGATAGGAATTAGTGTCATAGACTTGTCATAGACTTGTCATGGCAGAGGAGCCGCCAGTAGGACAATTATGAGAGACTTGTCAAGCTATACAATTGAAATGAAACATTTAAAAGCCCCAGCATCCTTCATTTTCTATTTAGAGCTAGTCAATAAAGCACCTCAACCAAATGATTCTTGCTACCTATATTCAATGGCTGATGGATAGTTATTTGTTATTTGGAGAGATGTTCCCATGGTAATAATGTTTTCATCTCTTTTTCTGTTAATAACATTTTTGTGCGAGAGAGGCTGATGTAGTTCCAGTGCCACAGCTAAACATGAGCCTATCAAAAAACCACAATGGTTTGACCACCGCACTGCAAGTACATAGTGTTAGGGTTAAAGAAGGTTGCTGAAAACTCAGAAGCCAACGAAGGAAACAAGGCCTCAACTTTCCAGCACTCACTCAAAAGGAGTAGATGTAGAACCCCAGCAAACCTTATTGCCAGATTAAGTGACTCACAGGCAGATAATATTAACACAAATAAGAAAATGATTTATGAGAAGAGAAAAATAGACAACACACCCTTTCACACTGTAAGCATTAAGCACTTTACTTACAAACTCAGAAGTAACAGTAACAAGCACAGATTTTCACCACTGTACCTCTGAAGTCAGAGACATTATCAGGGAAGAATGCAAAAATACAATACCTCTAGTTAAAAAGACAGAAAGACCTCAATGGATGACTGACAAAACTCTTGAAATGGTTAAAGAGAGAAGGAAAGCAAAAGGAAAAGGAGATAGAAACACAGTTAGAACCCTAAATGCAATAATACAGAGACTAGTACATAGGGACAAAGAGAACTATTGCAATAGTTATTGTATAGAAATAGAAGAGGATAATAAAAAGGTAGAATAAGAGCATATTCCAAAAGATTAGAGAAATTTAACGGAAATTTAAACTGGGTGTAGGTATGTTGAACAATCAACAGGGGAACACAATGACTGACCCAGATAAAATAAAAGAAGGATAGAAGCAATACACTGAAGAATTATATAAAAGAGATGCAAGGATGACAGATTCATTCACAGAAGAACTGTATGATGAACCAGAAATTTTAGAATGTGAGGTGGAAGCTGCTCTTAAAATACTTGGAAGAAACAAGTAACGAGGAATAAATGGCATGCCAATAGAGTTGCTACTAGTTACTGAAACTGAAGCTGTCCAAATTGTGACAAAAATTTGTCCACAAATATTCAAGATTTACAACAAAGGCTCTTACCATATATGGAGCGAGAAATGCCAGATGTCCAAGCTGGATTTAGAAAGGGAAGAGGTACCAGAGATCATATTGCAGACATATATTGGATAATCGAAAGGACCAAGAAATTTCAGGAGAAAATCACCCTGTGTTTTATAGATTATAGCAAAGCCTTTGATTGTGTAGATCACAAAAAACTATGGAATATTTTTTTTAAAAATGGGGGTGCCACAGCATATGATTGTCTGATAATGCAACCTATACTCTGGACAAGAGGCTGCTGTAAGGACAGAATATGGAGAAACCGATTGGTTTCCCATCAGAAAGGGTGTGAGACAGGGGTATATTTTATCACCCCATTTGTTTAATCTATATGCAGAACATATCATAAGGAAAGCGGGATTACACCAAGATGAAGGAGGTGTGAAAACTGGAGGGAGAAATATCAATAGTTTAAAATATGCAGATGATACTGTACTACTAGCAGAAACCAGTAATGATTCCAAATGAATGCTGATGAAAAGAGGACAACAGAAAAGCAGGACTACAGATGAATGTCAAGAAGACTAAGACAACAGAAGATTTATGTAACTTTAAAGTTGACAATGAGACATTGAACTTGTCAGGGATTATCAATACCTTGGCACAGGCATTAACCAAAATGCTGACAATAGTCAAGAAATCAGAAGAAGACTAGGACTGGCATTGGCAGCTATGAGAGTACTAGAAAAGGTCCTCAAATGCAAAGATGTATAACTGAACACTAAAGTTAAGGCATAATCTCCAAAGTTACTGAGGTTTTACAATTCTTTAAGTTTTATGTTTGGATATGTCATAGATAGTATCTCCTGTACCCTCATTTCCTCCTGTCACAGACATCCACTTGAAAACATACATTTTCCTGAAAACATTTGTTTGAAGACTTTGAGAAGTCTGAACAACACTAAAAAGATATAGGTCAATGTAGAGAAAAGGTCAAACCCTTATGCTTTTAGCTTTTACTATTAACTAATATGTGTTTATCCTAAACTACCCTAAACTAAATATATCATGATTATAATTCTATAATTAAACATTTAAACTAACCATATATCATATACATTTGAAGCTACTAAGCAGCATCACTATGAAATTCATTACAAGTACTATGACAATCTTATAATACCAGGGCACACATACACCTTTGCCAAAGTACAAAATCCCTAATTCAAAAAATCCTACTAATAGGACACAGAAATATAGGAATCTGCCTTAGACCAACAGTCCATTTAGCTCAGTATTATCTATACTGACTCCGGGGTTTCAGATAGGGACCTCTCGAAGCTCTGCTGGAGATGCTGAGGATTGAACCTGGGACCTTCTGCATGCCAAGCAGGTGACCTACAACTATAGCTATAGTCCTTCTTAAACTGTGCATTCTGACTCAAAAGTATCATGAAGAGGAGGTCACACAGATGATGAAGAATAAAAACAGTGTTAATTCAAAATGGTTGATGGAGAGGAAAACCAGAATAAAAACAACTTTAATACAAAATGGTTTATGGACAGGAAAACCATGCAGCAAGCTGCTGCTTGTAAAGTAAAATGAAACTAAAAGAACAGTACTTGAAAGCTGACTCAGGGCGTTCCTGGTATGGCAAGCCAGGGGGGCCAATACACTACACTATATGTACATATTTACCTTCAGTTCATGAGAGAGGTGGGGAGAAATTGTGTGACCTTGGACAGAATTCTGTTCTATTTTCCTACTTGCTAATATTCATCTGGATTTATTGTTATTTATAAAGCCCTAAACGACTTGGGTCCTAAATACTCAAAGGGATGCCTCTATTGTCCTGCCTGAATGGGAAGACCTCTGGGGAAGGCGCTTCTCAGCATCCCACCTCTAGGAGTCATGCATCATGTAGTGATGCAGAAGAAGGTAAGTGATGTGGAATTGCACCCTATTCAATGGTATGGCCTCCCGTAGGAGTGTGGTTGACACCAACCATTTTTCAAAAGTGTAAATATGCAAGCATTTGTGGATTATTTGAGGACTGTAGCTATTTTGTAGTCATAAGACTGACTTTATTGATTTTACTTGCTCTCTTTGTTAGCATTAACTGCATTCTCATCTCAGTTGTACTCTGCCCATTATTGTGATGGAAGGTGGCTTAGAAACATTTTGAATAAATAAATAAGACAGGAGTGCCAGAGGCAGAACCCAAAATTGTGCACCCAGCCAGTGGTAAAAATACAATGGCAATCTAAATAGTTGTCATTTTCTTGAGATTTAAAGAAGAGTAGGCTAGAGAAAGTCTGGCTTTGAAAAGTAGCAGAGAATCAGAAGTGGTGGTGGTTCAAAAGTCTTTTTCTCATCTGTCCTAAAGGAACAGGAGAGGTAGTGTGGTGTAGTGCTTAGAGTGGAAGAGACGAACCAGGGAGACCTTGGTTCTACACTAGTGATGGAGGGAAAACCCAGGGGAGTGCAACTCCTATACTTTTTTCAGAATAACAGCAATGACACAATCTGCTGGAGTGGCAGGATAACTGAGAGAACCCCCTTGCTCTGGCAAGTGAATGAGATGATAAAGAGGCTTTCCAGTTTGTTTGTGACAGATTAGCATAGGGGAAGTATGAGCATGTGGAAAATAGTGAAGCAGAAGCAGTATACCTATTTCCTCTACCTGCATTTGGAAATAATCTTGTGCCAGATCATTTATTTCATCTGGGTAATAACAACAACGTATCTGCAGTTCAAAGCAAGAAATACTGTTATCAGCTCTGAGTTAATGGCCACCTTGAAGTCACCACAAATCCTTACAATGTATTTTTTTAATAAAAGGAACAATAGGTGTTGCCCACACACTCTAAACAACTTTAGTTCCTTCTAATCAATCCAGTTCCTTAGTCACCGCTTCTCTGATAGCAAATGGAACCTTTCAAGCTTTCTGAAATCGGAGGTGTGCTCCTTTAGTCAAAATCATGCTGGCCTTTATAATACTCTGCTGCCCAATGGCTTGTTCAAAAACAGATAACAGATACCATCAGGTCCATGTCTAATTCTGTCTTGAGCATTTTCCCCTCTACTCTGGGGATTGCCCATATGGATTCTTTATCTCCATCTTTTATACAAGACACTTGTATGCAAGCCCTACTTAAGGTAGCTAAGTCCTTCTGGCTATTCTCTTCATCTGTTTCCACTGCATGTACTTCATGGTGCCCTTCCAGCCTTTTCTTTTCAAACATTTTTCATCCTACTCTGTTTGGCAGACCTAGTCACTGTTTGAATGTATTCCTTTGCCAACACACCAAGGAAGACTCGTGACACATATATGGTTGAAATGTTATATTGATTAAAATATAACATGTAAACAAATCAAATTCCAATTCGCCAATTAATAAATATCAAATCCTTCGGGCAGGTGAGGCTCCACCTATCTATGAGGGTCTAGACCCTTCAGACCAGGAGGCAAGTCAGTCACATTGAACTGCAACTCCCCAGACAAGGATGTGGGAAAACTTCTCCCTCCTTGCAATTGGAGTCAGGTATATGGTTCCAACCTCCGCACCCTGGCCCCACCGTACAGGTGTTCATCATGATGCGCAAGCCGGTCCCACGTGGACACCCCCCAAATCCACACCAGACCTTACGCCTTGATGTTTCACCAGGGGGTGCCCTTTACCAAAATGCCTCATCCACCTCCATTTTTAACCCCAATTACCTCACCTGCCCGAATTCAACGCCAGCCAAACCGGAAACACCACAACCCCCCTAGAAGAAGCCAATTGAATCAAACCCAAGCAGTATGGAGTAGGCAAAACCAAAGACATTCTGAAATCAGAAGCTCCAAAAAAAAATTCCTACTCAGCCCCTTCAGGCGACTAGCAAAGCCCATACTGGCAAGGGAAGGGAGGGTGGGTGCCACAAGGCAAAAAAGGCGCATGCCTAGGGAGGAGCAGTCTATATATAGCTGCTCAAACCCTTGCCCAATTGGACAAGGTGCACCACCTGACCTATTACAAACCTTTCTCGAACCTTCCCGAGCCTTCCAACTAATAGGGTGTGGCAAACCCGTCCCTTACCAAATAGGCAGGAACGTCATTGCCAACACACCAAGGAAGACTCGTGACACATATATGGTTGAAATGTTATATTTATTAAAATATAACACGTAAACAAATCAAATTCCAATTCGCCAATTAATAAATATCAAATCCTTCGGGCAGGTGAGGCTCCACCTATCTATGAGGATCTAGACCCTCCAGACCAGGAGGCAAGTCAGTCACATTGAACTGCAACTCCCCAGACAAGGATGTGGGAAAACTTCTCCCTCCTTGCAATTGGAGTCAGGTATGTGGTTCCAACCTCCGCACCCTGGCCCCACTGTACAGACGTTCACCATGATGCGCAAGCCGGTCCCATGTGGATACCCCCGAAATCCACACCAGATCTTACGCCTTGATGTTTCACCAGGGGGTGCCCTTTACCAAAATGCCTCATCCACCTCAATTTTAACCCCAATTACCTCACCTGCCCGAATTCAACACCACAAGAGGGGATCAGCTCAAGCTTGGTCCCCTCAACCCAAAGAAAACAAAGCCCCCAAACCCAACCTAAAATCCTCCAATAACAAATCACACTCAGCATCCGAGAGATGAACACCATCATCCCGAAACAAATGAAGAGCGTGAAAACGGATCCGGTCATGTGGGATATAGGCCCCACCCGATGACAAGACCAAATTCCTAACCTTCCCATTCACCCACTTCCTGGCCCTATCGATCCTGTTAGGATGCACAGCACCCCTCCAGCCCCGTCTCACCAGCATGACGGACCACACTAAAACAAGGTCTGGATATAACTGGATGAGTGTATTAAAATCCCGTGTGATCTTACGCAGCAAATCCATACCTGGCTGCTGCACCAAATCATTCTCCCCCAAGTGAACCACCAACACATGTGGCCGGCTAGGCGAAGCCATCAGCCGACCCACCACAGGCATGAGCGCATCCCATAGCATGCCTCTCCGAGCCTCCCAGCTAACCATAGCGCAGACGGAAAGCTGCAGCTGTGTCCCGGCAACAGTAGAGAAGGCTCTCCGATGGGCCCAAAACAAAATCGAGTGGCCACACAGGACGACCCTCGCAGGCACTGGAAGGCTCCTCATACATAAGAAGAAAGAACAACATTACAATCAATATCTGATGTAGGACTTGAAAGCGGAAGAACGCCACCTTCCAATCGCCTGGATATCCTCCATGCTCATGCCCACGAGGGCGGCGGCCGTAGCCGCCCCAATCCGAAATGAGTGCAGCCCATAGACTCCAGCGTCACGACCACTGGCCAACAAGGCCCGCCGAACAACGGCCCAAAATTGAAATTGAGTCAGGGCAGAACCATCCGCATGTACAAAGAGATAACGCTGGCCCGCTGGCCTCAAAGGCATAAATAATCGCACTGCAGCCACAGGGCATAATTCAGGAACCTGGCAAACTTTCAATGAAACAATACTGCCACGGCCCTTTTGATCAGTCTTAGACACTCGAAGGGAAAGCCTAACTATATCTGCACCTAGCGTGCAATCGCCAACGCAAAAGGCTCAATAGGACACATCGCGCTTTGAGGAAGCCAGCACTTCGCTAGGGCGAAAAGCACCATAGAACATCGTCAGTGTTACTGCGGCGAACAGGTGCGACTCATACTGAGATGAGCACAGAGACCTAAATAAAGGCAGGATCTGAAGGAGAACATCGGGCGTGATTGGCCTCCTTCGGTCAGTGGGCCTGTGAGCGGAACGCGACCGACCCTGAAGGACCTTCCTGACCCTAAAATCTACAGAATGATCCTGCATTCCTCTTCCTTGGAAATAAAGGCCAGCGCAGAGAGGTGTCCGGCGATGGTGGAAACAGAATTATTTAGCCCTTTTAAATATAACATAAACTGCAGCAAATGCGATACAGGAATAGGCCACTCAGCAGGTAAAGCACCATTGGCACAAAAAGCCTGAAATGTCACAAGAGCCCGCTGATACGCTCTCTGAGTGCTTGGAGCTAGCGCAGCAGCTATGGCGTCCCCAACATCTAACTCCCAAGGCTCCACAGGAAGAACGGGACCGGGATCGAATCCTGAGCCACTCCTGGTGCCAGTTCCTGAAATAATATGTTAAAGCGCAAACATTGTAACACAAAGGCCCTCACCAGGCGCATCACCTGAGGCAATTTGGAAGTCTGGGTATTGACCACACACACTGTAGACTGATTATCGCACCAGAAACGTACGGTGCGATTTTGGAATGCTAGAGGCCAAATGTAAACCGTAAGCCATTATAATCATTCAAAAAGGTAAGGGCATTGCCCTATCTACATAGTATTGGCCTTGAAATTGAAAACCTAATAAATCCACATCATCAGGATGTACTGGGAGCAACCGAAATGCAGACTTAATGTCGCACTTTGCCAACAGAGCGCTCTTTCCAGCCCTCCTTACTGCCTTAACTGCCTCATCAAAGGAAGTATAACAAACAGACGTATGTAATGATGAGATTCCATCATTAACAGAGGCACCTCTAGGGAAAGACAAATTATGAATAAGGTGATATTCACCTGTCTGTTTCTTGGGAACAATACCGATAGGAGAAATCCTCAAATTGGATAATGGAGGATAATTAAAAGAGACCAGAAATCCTATCAGCTGCTATTTCTTATTTCTTTATTTTATTAAGGACCACAGAAGCCAAAGCCAAAACCGACT
This sequence comes from Rhineura floridana, assembly GCF_030035675.1. Classification (NCBI taxonomy): domain Eukaryota; kingdom Metazoa; phylum Chordata; class Lepidosauria; order Squamata; family Rhineuridae; genus Rhineura; species Rhineura floridana. Next base: position 85,784,310 of record NC_084488.1, read on the forward strand.
GCTGGTTGGCAGTGGAAGTGGGAACCCTCGGTCCTTTGAAAGGAATACAAAAACCTCCTGAAAAACCATACAACCGGCATCTAGCTGCAACTCTGTTGGGGTAACTACTCAATAATCTGGCTAAGGGAAGCAACCTAATAGGGCTATTGGCCTTGTGACGTACTGCCGCTATTGCCTGATCCATGTTTAGGTTGTTGTTGTTCCCCTGATCCACGTCGAGCTGGACGGGCTCACTGTCAATTGGAACTGGGGTGATTGCCACCGCAGATTTCACATGCGTGTCCAAACCGACACTGGTGCCTGTAACAACATCCAGAACTGTTGAAAGACCAGCAGACTTGAGGGGGTTGAACCCGGTGCCAGCCCCGAGTGGAACCGGAGGCTGACGTCTGAGAACTCACCAAAAGATGCCCGCTATCAGCTCTATCTCCCAATGAAGGTCTGGCTGAAGTCATAGAACGCAGCCAAAGACCAGGATGTTCTATGTCCCAGCGAAGCGTGGGATCCAAAGCCGCCCTTTGCCAAAAATTTGCATCGTACCGCACCAAGCGGTCCAAGAGAATTCTCTAAAGGCTCTATGAATGATGTCCTGATATTTAATCAGAGACATGGCCCTGGATGGATAAACCTGAGTCATCACACCCATATATACGGTAAACGCATTGAGCCAATTAGGCCATATGCGATCCACCTTCTTTTTTAACGCTACTTCTCGCTCAGTTGCATCTAAGCCTTCCTTGTGTTTCGTCTCACCTTCACGAAAAAGGAGTGTGAATATATCAATATATTCACCCCGCCAAATCTTTTCCTTAGTTGCGTACAGCAGGTGATCGCCCAAAGGCAGTGAAGTATCACTCAGAGGATAAACACCGGAGGGGAGAGGCAGCGGAGAAGCCAAGGCACCCACTGAAGCCACGGGCGGTTGCCAGGGGGTTACCGTGGCAGCTGGCCAAGGAAGCACAGGTTGCTGAGGAACTAAAACACCACACATAGAAACTAGAGGTTGCTGTACACTACCACGTGCTGTAGTAGCTGCAGGATACCGTTGTAACTGCTGAACCTGCGCCCCAGTAGAATGCAAAGGTGCGCCCCACTCACCCGTAACAGCAGCTGGAGAAGCAACCACAGCCGGTGTAGCAACCGCCGGAGTAACAGAAGGAGGAACTTGTATATCTGGTTGGACCTGCTGAAGTTGATCCTGAGGAATACCAGCACCAGCACAGACCGGAATGCGAGAAGAGATGAGTGCTGAAGGAACCCCAGATGTGCCAGCACACACCGAAAGGATGTTGCAGTCAACTCTGGGTGCTGCTGCCTCAAGGGTACCAATTCTGGCAACCAAATCAGAAATAAGGCCAGATTTAGTCACTTTTGCAGCCAAACGGGCAGACTTCTTACCTGAAGGGGCGGTACTAGGCCCAGCCCCTAGTTCAGAAGGACGCCTGCTTCTCTCTCAAGGGCCTCCACCCTTGCGACCAGAGCATGAATTGTCCCCATGTCGTCGTCATCATCTGAAGAAAGGCACTCTTGCCGTGAAGGGGGGGCGCTTAGCCGCCTGCTTAACCACATGCACCCCGCTCTTTTGTTGCACCTTCTTTGGAGGCATGTTGATTTCCTAAGAAGCTTGCGATAGGTACAACAATAACAATTATAACAATGTACGGTGCAAGCAACTTCACAATGAAATTCCACCAATACCAATTTTACTTACTAACTAAAATGGGAGCAAAACAATTGCACAGACAAAAATGTCAATGAATTAAATCGCGATGAAGAAAAAAAAAGTAATTTTTAATTATTATTATTATTATTATTATTATTATTATTTAAAGGGGGGGCAAAATATATTACCAATCAATTCTCAAAAACTTTATAATACTGTAAATATTTTATCTAAATTAATTCCTTTAATTTATAAAACAACTTATTTAATTATAATTAATTGTCCATAGAGCTCAATTAATAATAGTAAATTTAAATATGTATTGATAATTACCCCAAAGCCCAATACTTAATATCCAACAATTACAATATAGAATAAAACAATATAAAGAATAAGACAATATAAAGTTAACTAGGAAACAACAGAGAAACAGGGGAACAACTCAGGAGCGGGAAATTCAAATAGAGAAACAAACGGCTGGAGGCAAGCTAAAGAAAAAACCTCCCGCCCGCCTCACAGCTGATCCCGCCACACAGCTGATCCCGCCTCACAGCTGATCCTGCCTCACAGCTGATCCTGCCTCACAGCTGATCCGCGGAAGAAAAGCTGGGGGGGGGAGTGCTTTTAACGTGCCCTATTTGCTTCACACCACCACGTTAAACCTCCGATGAAGCGGGGTAAAGGACACTGAAGCGACAGACTCGGCAACAAAACCGGAAGCAGACCCCACGCAGCGACTTATTGGCGGCATGCAATGCCCGAAAGCCGCCCACACGCTGCTCAGCCGGGGCAGCAAATTCAAGCCTCCGCAATCAAGTGCGGCAAGCCAACAAAGCCAAGGGCGCAAAAGAAAGGCTAACCCGGCTCACACCGCACCGCAATGCGGTAAGAACAACGGAATTATTATACTAGGGAACGGACAAATATTACAGGGAGGGGAGGGGGTTATTTGAAAGGAAAGGAAGTGATCCCCCACGAGCCACTGGGAAAACTGCCTAATTAATTAAGTAGAATTAGAAATTAAGCGATAAATTCGTCACCAATATGATCACCAACAACTCAGTCACGAGGAGAATCGCGAGGCAGCAAGGTCTATGCCAGTCTCTCAGCCTTTCCCAACGTGCCGCAAGGCAAAAAAGGCGCATGCCTAGGGAGGAGCCGTCTATATATAGCTGCTCAAACCCTTGCCCAATTGGACAAGGTGCACCACCTGACCTATTACAAACCTTTCTCGAACCTTCCCGAGCCTTCCAACTAATAGGGTGTGGCAAACCCGTCCCTTACCAAATAGGCAGGAACGTCATTCCCCCATACTGCCAGCAAATTGTATTCTGGAAACGGTAGTTCCTTACCTTATGTTCTGTTTCTCTACAGTGAATGCATTTTCCTTTTGACTCTGCTTTGTTTCTTTCCCTGAAAGTATAATGTAACCTGTGGGTGAGCATTTTAATGCTTCACAGCATTGAAAGGGCTGGACAATAACTGATCACAGCTTCTGCATAGTGGCTGCATGAATGCTACTGCCTGATCAGCAATCCAAAAGCTAGAGATGATAGCATAACCAAACTGAAACAGATTATGCAATATGACTTACTTAACAAAAAGAGCTGTCAATTGAATAATGGTCATTTTAGTCAATTTACTGTACCATATTAAAATACAAAAGATAATATCTCAATACAGATGGCATTTCTGAGGATATTTCATAACAATAATTTTCTCACTTAGCTACATAACATCATTTACTTTGTTTGCAATAGTATTTTAAGTGAATCAACAGGCACAGAGTAGAGTAAAATCCATAAACTACTTGTAGGGGCATTGTATCATTGATTTGCATAGGGCTGAACTGATTTAAACCCAGCTCAAGTGAAAATAAGCCAACTTAGTCTGAAAAGGTTGCATTCTTGTGAGTATGTACAATGGTATGAGCAATAGTGCAATCCATGTGTTTTGAGGCTTTGGAGAGTGCTCTTATATAAAGTTAGATAACATGAATGCTACCAATACAAAGCCTTTCATAGCACAGAAGGGGGACAACACCATTAAATGCCACACTTTTAAATCTGTGACCAATTAGTTTCACTAATTAGAACTTCAGCTGTATTTGGCATACATTGGTTGCCTGTCAGAGTGTATGTGCTATGCTCAGTTTCTCACATAGGGCAATTACTTATTTAAAAGCATTTATATACTGCTTAATATTCGGTGCAGAACTCAAACAGCACCGTGGTATACCCCAGAGCTGAGAGTGATGAAGCAAGAGAGAAGGAGGCTAGAGTGCAGGTGGAGGCGAACTCCTGATGGATGCAGTCATTCTTTGGTGAGTGCCTCCACTAAGGCGTATGTAAAAGCGGTTAGGGCGGCAAAAAAGTCTTACTTTGCTGCCACCATTAGATCATCTCTTTGCCACCCAGCGGAGCTTTTTAGGGTGGTACAAGGGCTCTTATATTCTGCCCCTTATGACACTAAAGAAACATCAGAAGCCCGCTGCAACGAATTTGCGGAGCACTTCCAAGACAAGATTGCTTGCATCCGTCAGGACTTAGACTCTGATGTTATTACAAATGATTCCATTGGAGTGTCCAGAGTGCGGTCTTGTCCTTCATTGTTGGATGAATTTCAGTTGGTGCAGCTTGAGGAAGTGGACAAGGTGCTTGGAATGGTGCGGGCGACCACGTCCGCCCTGGATCCTTGCCCATCTTGGCTGGTGAAGGCCGGCAGGGCTGTAACCACCGGCTGGGCCAAAGAGGTGATAAATGCCTCCTTGAGAGAGGGAGTAGTCCCTGGTAGTCTCAAGGAGGCAGTAGTGAGACCTCTTTTGAAGAAACCTTCTTTGGACCCAGATGTTCTGAGCAACTACAGGCCAGTGGCGAATGTCCCTTTTTTGGGCAAGGTCTTGGAACGGGTGGTCGCCTGCCAGCTCCAGGTCTTTTGGATGAAACCGTTTATCTAGATCCATTTCAATCCGGTTTTAGGCCCGGTTTTGGCACCGAAACAGCCTTGGTCGCCCTGTATGATGACCTTTGTCGGGAGAGGGACAGGGGGAGTGTGACTCTGTTGATTCTCCTTGATCTCTCAGCGGCGTTTGATACCATCGACCATGGTATCCTTCTGGGGAGGCTCGCGGAGTTGGGAGTTGGGGACACTGCTTGGCAGTGGCTCCACTCCTACTTAGCGGATCGTCGCCAGAAGGTAGTGCTTGGGGAACACTGCTCGACACCCTGGACTCTCCATTGTGGAGTCCCTCAGGGGTCGGTCTTGTCCCCCATGCTTTTTAACATCTACATGCAGCCTCTGGGTGCGGTCATCAGGAGTTTTGGAGTGCGTTGCCATCAGTACGCTGATGACACGCAACTCTACTTCCCCTTTTCACCTTCTTCAGGTGAGGCTGTTGATGTGCTGAACCGTTGCCTGACCGCGATAATGGACTGGATGAGAGCTAATAAACTGAAACTCAATCCAGACAAGACTGAGACACTGTTGGTGAGCTCTTTAGCTGCCCAGATGGTGGATGTTCAGCCTGTTCTAGATGGGGTTACACTCCCCTTGAAGGAACAGGTTCGTAGTTTGGGGGTCCTTTTTGACCCTTCCTTGTCGCTTGAGGCTCAAGTGGCCTCGGTGGCGCAGAATGCATTTTACCATCTTCGCTTAGTAGCCCAACTACGCCCCTATCTGGACAGTGACGATCTCGCCTCTGTTGTTCATGGTCTGGTAACTTCTAGATTGGACTACTGTAATGCGCTCTACGTAGGGCTGCCCTTGAAGACCATTCGGAAACTTCAGCTAGAGCAAAATGCGGCAGCCAGGTTGTTGATGGGGACCCATTGGTCCGCGCATATAACACCTATCCTGGCCCGTTTGCACTGGCTACCTATTCGTTTCCGAGCCAGATTCAAGGTGCTGGTTTTGACCTATAAAGCCTTACACGGTGTGGGACCGCAATATCTGATGGAACGCCTCTCCTGCTATGAACCTACCTGTTCACTTCATTCAGTATCTAAGGCCCTCCTCTGGGTACCAACCCATCAGGATGCCCGGAGGATTGTTATTAGATCCAGGGCCTTTTCTGTGGTGGCCCCCGAACTATGGAACAGCTTACCTGTGGAGATATGCCTGGCGCCTACGGTACTTTCTTTTATGCGCCAGGTTAAGACCTGGTTATACTCCCAGGCACTTTAACGTTCATGTTTTATATTCAATGTTTTTTACTCTACCTTGTTGTGACCTTGTATGTTTTATTGTAACTTTGTATTTTAACTCTGCTGTTCACCGCCCAGAGAGCTATTCGCTATGGGCGGTCTATAAATAAAATAAATAAATAAATAAATAAATAATATTACAAAAACCTCTAAGCAGTGTACAGTTTTAAAAAGCAAACAATCTATCATTAAAACAAAACCACAGTCATTGTTCTGTCCCACACGGGGCACCCCAAATGGAGTATGACAAAGGTTTTGTAAAGAGCTATGCAACTGTGTTTTTGCCTGCCTTCTTACTCTCCAGTGGTTCTTGGGCATACACCTTTCTGCTGTCTCTCAAGGTAAGGTTTGGGAATTAACAGACACCTAGACTGGTGTGGGGTAAAAACAGGCCACAACTTGACTGATTACAGCAGGTATTTGGGGGTTGGTATGGCACTGGAGGCAGGATCGACATATCCTTCAACAACACATCTGTTGTTTGACAGCCACCTCAGAACAACTACTGAGGAGCACCTGGGAGTTAGCCAGCGCAAGATGGATCTAATGTGATGCAGTGCTAGACATCTGGAGTCCTGCTGGCAACCAGAGCTATGTGGCTTCAGATCTGGCCCCCAGAGCTTGGGCCATACTCTGAGACCTATCCCCAGATCCCTTATGGAGGTCCCTCTTAGGTTAATTATCCTGCCCAATGCCATTTCCACCATTATAAAAGACATAACAAAGCATAAAGAACCCCTAACAATTATTGCTTTTCACTGAGAGAACGGCAACAACAACTGCCTATTGGGACTTTGGGGAAAAAATCCTTTCTAGCCCTGTCAACCAGCCATTGCTTTACACCTGAGTGGGAGCTCTAACTCGAGGGTGACGGGTGAATCCAGTGAGGGATGGAGTTGAAGAGGCTGGACTGGTGCCGCGCCAAGCCTTTTATAGGCCGAAGCATCCCCCCACCTGTGAGATCCTGTGGGCTCCCACGTGAGCCTGACACTCTCATGTGATTCCCTGGGATTTCTCCCCTCCCTCATTAGGGCCAGCTGCACAGCCCCACAAATGGGTATTGGTACACAGCTGCACCTGGAACATTGTAAGTTATGACTCCCATTGATTTCTATGAAAGAGGTTTCCTGGGCTGCATTTAGGAAGACAGCTAAGATGGGATGAAACTTGTCCCTTCTATTGATATGATGTAACCAATACTGTAACCCTAAGTGTAGAAAATTTACCTTCTCTGATGATGATGATTACATTCATGTCCCAACTTTTCTGCAAGGAGCTCAAGGTGGTCTACACACATTTCTCCCCCTCCCAATTTTATCCTCACAACAACCCTGTGAGGTGGGTTAGGCTAAGAAGGAATTTGAATCCTGGTCTCCTAGGTCCCAGTCTGATACTCTAACCACTACACCACACTGGATCTCAAATCAGGGCACTACAAGGTGCCTTTTCTGAAACTCAAACTCAGGGCCTTCAGATTATGAAACTGGCACACTGCCTATTGTACTAAAAAGTCATTGGGAGCAAATCAGTTCTATAGGATAATGTAAAGGAGCTGCAGTGGGGTTATTGTTGAGTTGGGGGAAAAGGGTGACAGATGACCCATGTGTCAGGGGTGGGAGACAGGATTTCCCTCCCCTCCGTGGCAAAGCTAGTTGCCACTCCTCACATAGAAACCAATGTAAGCTATTCACTTTTCTAGGAGAAAGTAACAACATGTTATACTGAGAATATTTCAATAGGCATCAATATAATTTTAGACTGTTTCATTTCAAAAGCAACACATTTCAAAGGGCACTTCTAGGTACATATTTCGGTAGAGCACTGTCACAAGGGTTCTGGTTTCTCTCAGTTTCTCATTGTTTCAATATTAAGTTCAGTCTCCACATTTTAAACACATGTTTGCAATTTTTTTCATCTGCATTTTAGTGCAAATTTCTCCTAATACACATTTATGTATGCAATTTTTTATTATAAATATTTATTTATTTGATTTATATCCCCTCCCAGTAGGAACCCAGGTGGCAAATATATATATGTGCATTTTTGAACACATTATTTGGCTGGAGAACTTCAAGAGCAAGTTTTGAAGGATTGCTATATTTTGGTTTGTGTATTCTTTCAAAAAGTACAAATGCATTAAGTACCTCTTTAAATGTGAACTGAATGGAATTTCTGCCCCATACAAAGCTGTCAGACAAAGAGTAAGCGATCACTTCATTATGTAAGACTCAGATCTCGTATACTTGATGGACTAGAATTTCCCATCATTCTTGACCACTGGCCATGCTGGCTCAGCCTTATGGGCACTGGAATCCAACAACATCTGGAGGGCCCTAAGTTAGCCACCCCTGCCTTAGGGCATAGGAAGAAGCTTTATCTCAGGTCAGACCATTGGTCCATGTATCTAAGTGTTTGGCAACAGCTCAGTCCAAAAGATTCAAACCAGTCTTTCCCAACCTTACCTAGAAGTGTTATTGGATCTTTAGCATCAAATTAATTCTTGGAATTGAAAACATTATGCACATAGATTTTAGGCCCTCTCTACTGTCTTAATACCTCACAAGATGGGTTACAAACATAACAACTGATTGGCTACTGTCTAATAAATACAGAAAAGCAAAGCATTCTGCATGCCAGCATAGGAGTGTGAACCTCAGCAACATAATTAGGGCTAACATGAGTATGATGAAACCTGACGAGTCTGTGATTTTTACACAGTTTCCTAATAAGTAAACAAGGGATCAATTGCTGATGTTAATGGAGGTCATATAGTAAGAATAAATATAGTAAATGTAAAACACCACAGATGATGTTCTAATCAGAACAAGGAGGGGGGAAAACAGCAGGAGGCCAGATGGGGGGAATCACACGGAACTTGATTTTAAAATTGACCAGGCTGCATACATACCATACATTTAAAGCACATAACTTCCCTCCCCCCCCCCAAAAAAAATCCTGGGAAGTGTCATTTGTTAAGAGTGCTGGGAATTGTAGTTCTGTGAGGGGTATACTACATTTTTCAGGAATCTTTGTTGGAAACTACTGTATGTGCTTTAAATTTGCTTTAAATACACTGTATTGACATATAATTATGTTCTCTCTTAATGCACAAGCTTTTGTTCACATCCATTCCAGTCTGGAAACATGTGGCTACTCTATCTAATTTTTAGCCAGTACGTATGATATGATGCTTTTTTTGGGGGGGGGACATATTCAGACTGTCTAACAAGGAAACACAAAAAGTGATATCTTGCTTCTCTTTCTCCTTTCTCCTAAACTGCTGTCCTGGCCATTGTCCAAAGGAAGAATCACTATGGTTGTATTACTGCTGTTCGGGGGGGATAGACTTCTCTCACTTTTCCTCATTAGTGACTATGTATTATTTCAGCAGCACAGTAGAGTGCACTATATTCATCCCTGTTTTATTCTGTGCACTGCAGAAAATTGCATTAAAAAGATTCTCAAAACCAGACTTCAACACCTTAGGTTCTTTACTTCGCATGTAATCCCTTTAACACTAGCAGGAAGTATTTACCAGCATGATATGAAAAATCCAGTTTGCAATATCATTTATATCAGATCATGCTGCCCTGCTTTTAACACCTTAGAATTATATATATATGGATTACAGCGATAGAGATGCCAGCAGATCCAGCAGCATTGACCAAAAGGGAGAACTTTTGGATTTACTCTCTGGACACATTGGCACCACATGGCCTGAACCTGGAGGACAGTACCACCACTATTTAGCTTCTGCAAATGAAGCCCCTCTGAGCATTCCATCCTCAAAGCTCTATAACTGCCGCCTTGGTAACAGCATTTGTATGTTGGCAGCTGATGAAGGCAGAAGCTGAAACGTTTTGTTAATATAATAAAAACCTCTGTTTGGTTAATCATAATTATGTTCATATATATATAACCTGTCAAATTACAGAGAAACAGGTCCAGAAGCTTTTGGGTTAGGCACCTTTAAAGTTGATGTTGGGATGGGAAGAACGGAAAGGGATTTGCTTTCTCTTTTAATCATTCCCTCTGACAGCTTGACCTGTCAGTCACAAAGGAAACCTCCCTCTGCTCTTTCCCTACTCTGGTGTTTTATGTCTCTTCCCAATCTTCCCACCCTTTATGGCATTATGGTAAGCTTAGGGACATTACCTTTCAGCAGACTCTTGCCTGCAACATATTTTTGATGTCTGGATTGCTGAGCTGCCATGAGAAACTTCAGAGTCTCCATTTTGATTTGTACAGCCTTGTAGAGATCCTGCTTCACTTCTGACTAATCAAAAATCCCTTTGAGGCACCCTACTTTGCCGCTGGATTTTTTGACACTCTCCAAGAAATATTATTTGAAAGATTTATCAGCTGCCCTTCATTGGAATGGTCCCAGGACATCACACAATATCTTCATAGCAAATACTGTAACCACATGCAAAATGCAGTCAAATATAATCATAAAAGAATCCAATGTTCAAGTCACTAGAAGGCATAGCCATAGCAGATTTTAAGCAGCGGTGACAGTCTTGTGAACTTGAAACAACATGGGCATTCAAATGAACATCCTTACAAGTTGAAAGAATGAGCAAAGGGGTCATGGGTCTGTGTGGGCTAGCTCCCACCTTCTGCTATGGGATCAGCCACACCTCCGCTCTGGCAGCTGCATGTTTGGAGAACAAGACAAGGGGCATTATGTGCAAACCACACACATGAGCAGAGCTCCTCCATTCAAGGGGGGATCCTGGTTGGCCCAGGATTCTGCCTTACGTGTACATGTACATGCATAGGACTCCTCATGCTTATCAAATATCTAGCCAGCGGGGACATAGCCAACAAGCATGTGGCTGGTGGATGCAACTTATGTGTGAGGTTGTTTTAAACCCCTTAAAGCAATTCTTATATCTGGGTTGAAGCAGGGAAAATGTATTCACCAATTTCTGTTTGATTTCTTATCTTTTTCCTATTCAAAGTAGACTTTCTGAGCATGCTTAGTAGGACACAATCTGATGTAATGGATTAAATGCTAACCCTATCAAGAAGAGAACCTTTGACTATACTTACCTTACATTTCCTGCTGTATTTCAATCTATGCATCATTATGGGCTAGGCAATATTTCTACAGCTGTTAAAAGAAGGTTGCCACCTGTGCTAATTAGCAGAGTAGCTGCAAAGTTGACAAGCTGATTGGTTAGTTTTTCCCAAGAGTATTTTGACAAGTATTCTGAGGGGCTGTTAGGGAGCTCATGAAAAACCAAAAAGAAATGCCTTTATAGCCTGCCTAATTCAGACAAAACCCTTTTTCTACTCCACTGAAAAAAAAGAAAAAAAAGAAAACGATTATTTTGTACAGGCAATGAGGGTATGTCAAGGCTACTTCATACAAGCTATTTTTTGCAATGCTCATCAGGAGCCATGGAAAACTACTATTCCTATCCATCATTGCACAAAAGGATGCTCCTGGACATGCCAAGGGGCTTCCAGATCTTAAAGGTGTGCCCCCTTACAAGACTAAATTTACTTGGGGATTGGATTGGCAAGGGGGGTTGGGGCCAATCTCCCCTGAGTTTTGTCTTTCCAAACTTTCTCAGAAAAGTTAGACTCAGTTTTTTTTCTGAAAGGTCTCTGAGAAAGCCTGGAAATCCAAATTTATTTTAAGATGAGCTCATAGGAGCTTGCACATTATTAGCAATTTTTGCTTTACAGAAATATAACCTCTATGCAGAGAACAAATGTGTATGTCATTAGGAATGTGTGCACAGTTGCAGTGAGCAACTATGTTGGGGAGACTACTTCCCCTTCACCTATTGACCACTGCTTCTGTCATTACTCTCCTCCCACAGATCCTCCTCCCCCAGCATATTGATTCTTCCAGATCCCTTCTTCCATCTAAATAGAGTGTTGTCTCATTGTGACTGAGACAGAGTTTTGAAAGGAGACCATAGCTCAGTGGTCAATACCATTAAAGGGTTAAAGGATCAACAGGTGAAAAATACATCAGCCTGAGACCCCAGAGAGCTGCTGCAAGTCAGAGAAGACAAACACTGGGATATATGGGCAAATACTCTGACCTGGCACAAGACAGCATCAGATCTTCCTCTTAAGGGGGCAGGTCTGTTTCAAAAACTTTAAAATACAGTGCCTCAATGATGATGATGATGAATAGAAGTAATGATAAAGGGCACTCCAGAGTTAAGTGTATGCATAGTAACCCTACTGTACATTATGCATCTTGGAGCAAAAAAATCACATACATACTCATGGGGTCTGAACTTGTAGTGACTGACCAGGAACAAGATTTTGGGGTTGTAGTGCATAGCTTGATGAAGATGACAACCCAGTGTGTGGCAGCTCTGAAAAAGGCAAATTCCATGCTAGGGATTACAGTATTAGGAAAGGTACTTGGAGGCCCAGCCACTAAGAGGTCTTTTGTATCTTTAAAAGTTGTGCAGGGGGAAGGGAGAATTTCACCTTGTGGTTTTTCCCATTACACTGTTGCAAGAAAACCTGCACTTGGCTGAATTTTCTCTTCTCTTAAAGATACAGAATCATTCTCAGGCCCTGAGCCCTGGCAACCCTAACTGTAAATATGGCTGCAGGCTTATGCTTATCAGCAACAATGGTCTAAGACAGCCTGTCCCAACTAGTGGGCCACCAGATGTTGTTGGACCACAACTCCCATCAGCCTCAGCCAGCATTGCCAATGGTCAGGAAAGATGGGAATTGTGGCCCAACAACATCTGGTGGCCCACTAGTTGGGAAAGGCTGGTCTAAGATAAATGTAAATGAGGACTGGGTTTGATTTAGGATTGCAAACTGCACAGCAAGCATGTTTTCAGGAAAATGTAAATATAGAAGTTACTACCAAGATGTGGACAGCTGCAAAGTTTAAGAAACTTGAATTTTCAGACAAATACTTAAAAGTAATTTCCCCATGGGAAGATTAAACAATGAATTAAAGTATTGCACTTCAAAAGCAGTTTGCTGAGCTAAAGAAGTTTCCTCAGAAGCCATTTACTGTTTACAAATATTCAAGAAAAGTAACAGAACAATAATTAACAACAAACTTTACAAAGACTTTACTTTTAGCTGATTGTTCAGTTCTTTTGAACAGATCTATTACATCTGTGTAGCAAAATAAAAGACAGCAAGCTGTTACCAGCATGCAACTATAATCTGCTGAACTGCTGGAAGAGTCTAATTTATAAAACAACACTTCTTTTTTCTGTGTGTAAATAGATGGTGCTAAAATTGCCAGAATTTAGATTAATATTAACTGTAGATTGGTGTTACAAATCCAAGTATCTGTGGTTTGAAAACAAATGGGAGTAAGAGAATACTTGCCTTTAAGGTTACAAGACATGATAGTTGTATATTCTCTGTGTTGTTGATTTTAAAAAGCCAGGGAACTATTTGAAAATGAGTTTAATGGAAAACAATGAGACTTTCATATATTTAGAACTAGTTCATGTATTTAGAACTGGCAGCTTCATACCCAGTGTTGCCTGGGAATTTTAAGAAACCCAAAAAACGAGCGCAGTTTTGAAATCGTGGTTATAATCAGGGCAGTTTTGAAAGATTTTGTCCACCATATTGATTCAAAATGGTGTCCAACTATATCCCAACATAGAGAAAAACATACTGCTTTATCTCAGGAACTATCATGCAACATTTTTTTTAAAGTAAGTGCAGTTTTAAAAGGTTCAGTCTGCCATCCTGATTCAGAATGCAATCAAATGTATCCAAACATAGACTGTTCTCCACATTTCTGCAGCAATTTGCAATTTTTTAAAAAAATCCTCATGAAAATTCTTCAGCATTTTAGTGTGAATTTCTCCTACTAAAATATCTCTGTATGTTTACTCATGTACACATTTTTGCAAGCAATTTCTCTTAATATAATGCATTTTATGTGTTATATTCACTAATAGTCATTTTTATGTGCATTTCCTCTTTAAATGCATTTTTGTAAACATTGTTTGGAGAAATGCATTGCAACACTCAGATAAATGCGAATTTTGAAGGATGCCTATGTTTTGGTTGTCATGTTGTTTTGGAAAGTGTGAATCTGATAAATTTGGCTTTAAGTGTGAACAGAATCAAAATTTTGCACTATCCCTACCTAGGCTTTAATTCAGTATACAAGAATATCACTTCAAGACCACATGACATGGAGTTACTTAAAAATGTATAAACATAAAACAAAAATGGAGCATGCTAAATGAGGGACTTATGGACTTCCAGATATAGCTGGACTGTATCTCTTATCACCCCTGACCATTAACTGTGCTTATGGGAGCTGGAGTGCAACAACATCTGGAAGACCAAAGATCTCCACACCTTTACTGTACATATTGTATGAATCACTCCTGAGCTGCAAAAACAGTTCAAATGACCACAGTGAGGCCATGGCACATGGAGAGAGGACTTAACCCTTTTTCTCTTGCTGTATTCCCAGTGAAAACACCCTCAACTCCCCCCCCCGGCTGCTTTTATTCTTCAGAGGAAATCTATTTCTGCAAATCAAAGCTTAATGCCCAGAATTTATAGCAGTTACAGAAGGTGATTTCACTGAGACCATGTTGGAAGAAGATGAACAACACTCCAGTCCTGACCCCCACTACATCTATTGTTTTAGCCTTGCTAATATATCCCAGTTCTATGCTGCCATAACATACACTTTGCTCCTTTCACTCCTTTTTCTGCAATACCATCTGTCATGAACCATTTTGTTCAGATTTTGTAAGTTCAGGTCTGTGGTTTCCTTTATGGAATCAATCCATCTCTTGTTTGGCCTTCCTCTTTTTCTACTCTTTTGTTTTTCTCAGCATTATTGTCTTTTCTAGTGAATCAAGTCTTCTCATTATGTGTCCAAAGTAGGATAACCTCACTTTCATCATTTTAACTTCTAGCGATAGTTCTGGTTTAATTTGTTATAACACCCAATTATTGGTCTTTTTCACAGTCCATGGTATATCTGCAAGGCTTTCCTCCAACACCACATTTCAAATGAGTTGATTTTTCTCTTATCCACTTTTTTCACTGTCCAACTTTGACATCCATACATAGAGATGGGGAATACCATGGTCTGAATGATCCTGAGTTTAGTGTTCAGTGATACATCTTTGCATTTGAGGATCTTTTCTAGTTTTCTCCTAGCTGCCCTCCCCAGTCCTAGCCTTCTTCTGATTTCTTGACTATTGTCTCTGTTTTGGTTAATGTGCCAAGGTATTGATAATTCTTGACAAATTCAATGTCCTCGTTGTCAACATTAAAGTTACACAACTCTTCTGTTATTACTTTAGTCTTCTTGACATTCAGCTGTAGTCCTGCTTTTGTGATTTCCTCCATAACTTTCATCAGCATTCGTTTCAAATGATTCTCAAGTTAAGCATGAAAGCTGCCATCAGCTAAGCACACTGAAGGAGAGAGAATAAGAAAATCGACTTACCCCTTATATATCCAGTCGATCACTGTGCTCTGCAGGTGAGGGCCTCCTGTAGATACCATCTTATCAGGAGGTCTGTTCTGCACAACATAGGAAATGGACCTTTAGTGTAGCGGCTTTGGAATTCCACCCCCTTAAATATTAGGAAAAAGTGACACTAAAATTTTGATGGGGACTTTTTAAGAAACACATTATCAGAGTGGCAGCAGGGGATAGTAATTTAGTTGTGTTGACTAGATTTGCATTTCCCTCAAAAGTACACAGTTTGGATGTTTTCCTGAACCTGGATGTCCAGGTCTTGGCAGTGGCTAGAAAGTCTTCTGCACCTCTTAGGCCTGTGTGTTGACTGCACCTGTTCTTTGAAACATCAGATCTGGCCATGGTGACACATGCTATAGTTACATTTCAATTAGATTATTGTAATGTACTCTTCGTGGAACTGTCCAGAGTTCCACAAGCTGTCTGTTGTCACCAGGCAGCTGGTCAAAGCTGGTTATTGGGAACATGCGACTCCCCTGTTACAGCAACTTCATTGGCTTCTGCTTTATTTCAGCACAATTCAAGAAGGTGGTTATGACCTAGACAGCCTAGAATAGGTGAAGGAACATCATCTGCAATATAAATATCTGTCAGCTCTTCACTGAGACAACAGTGTCAGTGGGGGTGCAGGCAGGGCTGGAGATTCCTTGGTAATTGCCAGGCCGTAAGTCCTCAGCCGGCAGCTTGGCTATAAATCTGCCAGGCTAGCAAGGAGGAAGCAAGATAAGGGCAGAGGCCGTTCAAAGCTTACGTGCCAAGCCAGAAATCCAAAAGAGACGTCAGTGAAGGTCCAGGTCTAGTTTGCTGAGAGATCAGTCCAAGTCAAGGTTCAGGAGATAGGAAGACACACAGTGGTCACGCCTGACGTTGTAGTCAGCAACAAGCTGAAGCCAAGGTTTGACTTTTAAGGAGCAGGTTTGTCAGCAGGTGTGAGCCATCAGCGTTTTGGCCTTAAGTGGACAGGCCTGCCCCTCTTCTGCCTGACCTTCTGCTGTCTACGTTCTGTAGGTGAGGGGGGAGTATCCTGTTCACTGTCTGCGTCTGGCTGAAGGGCTTCAGCTGTGTCTGGGGTGCTCTGCAGCTGAGGGGGAGAAGGAGCTGGGTTCTCAGGAGTTTCCTCCGTTTCCCCTTCTGGGTCTGCTGCTTCTGGGTCTGCTGCTGTTACTCCCGAGTCATCCTCATCTGATGAGTCCTCTGACGGGGCCATGACACTATGCCTGAATATTGAGATCCTTAGGAGAGACCCTTCTGCACATACTGCCAACATCACAGGTGTATTTGGTGGGGACAAGTCTGAGAGCCTTCTCAGTGCCTGTATCTAGGCTCTGGAACTCTCTTCCTATTGAGGCTTGTGCTTCCACCCGCAGGTGAAGACTTTTTAATTTAAATATGCCATCAACCTATGTACTGATTTTGTTTTCTAGCTTTGATTACTTGATGGTTACTGTTCGCCTTTGTTTTACTTTTTTTAAGTGGCTCATTTCATATAGGAACATAATAAGAGCCCTGCTGGATCAGACCAAAGGTCCATCTAGTCCAGCATCCTGTTCTCACAAATGCCAACCAGATGGAAAGCCTGCAAGCAAGACATTAGCACAACAGTAAATAATAGTGTGCTTGAGGGTTTCATAGTGAACATATCTCAGGGCAAATTCAGTTTCCACAATAATGTCAGTTCCACATGTTTCTCTAACTTCAAATTTTCCATCTAGGAAAATGTTAGAGTAAGCAACAGCGTTTAATTAATAACCACTGTACTGAGAAGTAAAAGCCACTAAAGGGTTAATGTATATACGCCCAAGGACTTGTTCCCTCCTGAGTCTCTCTTTTTCCTTTCTTGCTTCTGATATAGCAAAGAATGGGTGATGTTATTAAGTAAAGATCCAGCTTAAACCTTACAGCCATCGTCTATCTTTGTTGGAATAAGACAAAACTTTCTGTGCAACAGACACAAGTATCTCAGCACATGAAATTAATGTGACATAGTTATGTCTCTGAAACCTTTACTATATCAACATTTAATTGAATAATAGTTCCCAGAAATGCACTTTTAATTACATGCACTTCCAATTACATGTTACTAAACGAGCCTATTACTTGCCATTCTCTTCTTTACATAAGCATATGGATATATGGAGATTCAACACCACTTTGGAAAACATTCAGTAAAGAGCTTCTTGATGTCCTTTCACAAAAAGGTAGAAGGTCACAAAAAATGCAGCTTCAGAAGCAATGTACCCTTTGAGTAAATTCTGTCAATGGAGGGTGTTTTTTTTTTTGGCCAAGTGCCCCTTTCTTCCAACAGCTATACAAGAACATTTGTCCCACTCAATTTTCCTGGCTTGCTGGTTGGGCATCACTTTTAAGGGCAACTGCATGACCTCAAGTGATGATGGTAATGGGGAAAGATGGAGTAGAGGAGCAAGACTATGAACAGGGAGACTAAGTCAATGTCTAGAAGAGGATACAGTGGCAACCAGTAAGGCCATTGGTTTCTAGGGGACTTCCTATATACATATACACAAATGGAGTTTCAATAGCTAGCTGCATAAGTTAATTAAGACATGCAACTTTTTGCTTAGTCTATTCCTTAACTTTTAGAGTTAAGTTAAGCATCCTGTACATCCCATATCAGAGACAGGATCATGTATAAAATGGGGCATTGGTCTAACCCTGTAATGACACTCTTACAATATGCTTTTAATACTCCTTTCCCCCCAACAATATTATTTTAAAAGTTGTAATTATTACACACTTTGCAACAGCATAAAAAGATTATGATTCCCAGAGTGTGTAATTTCTAATTCTTTGCTATGAAAATGCCATCTGGCTATTTAGCTACATATAGTGGCAGCATCCACAAAGAAAGTGTTCCTGATGCACATTAACAGTAACTGAACATATGCCAGCAATGAGAAAATTATGCACCATATGGAACAGTATCTGATGCTAAAGAAACTTAAGTTACAAAGCGACTTTAACGTGTATTGAAAGGATTTTTTTTAACCCCTACACCATGTACACACTTCTACTAACATAACATCAGTTGTAAAAATGTGTACTGTGGCCCATTTTTAACACTCATTTTTATTTGTAACTCAGAATATGAACTTGCTCATGTTTTGTACACCAGGAAAAACAGATTTTCTCCAGGCAAACAGAAAAGCATACCTGCATGCATTCATAGTGGCAGTTCAGGTTCAAAGGACAGTCCTAGAGTTGTCAGCTGAGCTGTTTTATTAACACAATCTTTTTAAAAAATTTGATATGTAGAACCCAGCAAGTGAAACTTTCATTGCAAACAAGAAAAAGATAGCCAACCCTACTTCAGTTGGTGGAATGTCTCCTGGCATGAAGGCTGGAAGGGTGTCAAGTATTCACTAGTAGGCAAAAAACCTTGCGGTTTAAGAACGTACCTATAGCCCACAGCTATTTCTATCAAACTTTAAAAAGCAGGGAAATTGGGCAGCTATAGTGAATGCACCAGGGGAGCAGGAGATCTGAACTCCTCCCTGAGATATTGTACTGCCCTACAAATTGGTCAAAATGCAAACACCATTTGGGTTGGTCTTTCACAGTCCAATCCACTTCCTGTGTAGCTTGGAAGAATTTGGTAGCATGTGCCTCTGAGCATATGGTGAGTGGTGGCAACACCTGCCATCTCCAAAGATAGAGAATTATATTTTTGTATGTTTGTTGGTGTTCTTCTTACTTTGCTTCTTTCCTGTGTTACTATTGTTTCTACAGAGAATCTAAACTAGAAAATTATTTCCCTCATTATTCATCCCAGAAATCTGTGTCAAATTTATTTTTATTAATTTCAAAGCCTTTTTATTGGTCAGTGTCATATGATGGTGAAGACAGCATTTTTTTGTGTTTCAAATTGGATGTTATGTTCTAGTTCTATTCTGGGTGCATTAACAGTGGAATCTGAAACGGCAGTTTGATGTAAAATCAAACTGATTCCAATATGTTGCTACTTCAGAAATGACTCTACCTGTTGGAAAAAAAGAGGATGCATGTTTACAGCCTGCTATGTTTAAACCACTTCATTTAAGGCAAGGTGGGCATGGTCAGTTAAAAACATAGAGCACACCTAGAATTTTGCTAGAATATATTTCACCTCCCACTGTTTTATCTTGTGCAAATTGAGACACTCCTGAGGTCCACTGGAGACTATTCTGCAGAAGTCAGTGCCATTATTCCACAATTATGTTTGGAGTATTTTTAGTGTAAATTTTGCAAAGTGTTGCTGTACTTCACATATTCACAGAAACAGAAACAAAAGAAAATGATTTCCTATAGGAAACTTCACTAAAGTTGCAAAGGAAATCAGACATATTTAAAGTGACCATCTGAACTATATCAACTGTCTTAATATTGTTGCTTCCTCCCTGCTAAAACAAGATCAGCACAGCACATGTCTTGTTTCTATTATTTGGGCTGATTGCAGGTGTTGCCACCACTCACCATATGCTCAGAGGCACATGTTACCAAATTCTTCCAAGCTACACAGCAAGTGGATTGGACTGTGAAAGACCAACCCAAATGGTGTTTGCATTTTGACCAATTTGTAGGGCAGTCCAATATCTCAGAGAGGAGTTCAGGTCTCCTGCTCCCCCAGTGCATTCACTATAGCTGCCCAATTTCCCTGCTTTTTAAAATTTAATAGAAATATCTGTGGTCTATAGGTATGTTCTTAAACCGCAATGTTTTTTGCCTATTTGTGAATTTCCCTGCTTTTTAATCTGGGAGGTAAGAAATGGGATCCTGTGCAAGTTTGCTGAGAATGGATGGATCATTTACATGCTTATTGAGTTCAATGGGATTTACTCTCCTGCAATCATGCTTAGGATAGGCGAAACTGACCACAGGGGATGGGGAGGGGGGGAGGAGGAGGAGGAGGGAGGGGAGGAAATGCAGAGGGGAGGACTGGGAGGGGAGCAGGCAGGAGGGGAGCGGTGGAGAAGGACAGGTTTGATCATTTGCATGTTTATTGAATTCAGTCTGATTTACTTCCATGAAATCATGCTTAGGATAGATAAAACTGACCAGGGGGTAGGGAGGGAGGGCTGGAGTGGGCAGAGGAGGAGGAGGAAGGAAGAGGGGAGGGGAGGAGGAAGGGAGATGAGAGGAGAAGAAGAGGGAAAGCAGGTCTGATCATTTGCATGCTTATTGAGTTCAATGGGATTTACTCCTATTCAATCCTTGTTAGGACAGGAAAAACTGACCATGGGGGAGGAGGAGTGAGAGTGGGAAGGGGAAGGAGCGTATTGGAGGGGGCAAAAGAAGGGGGAGGGGAGGGCAGGTTTGATCATTTGCATGCTTATAGAGTTCAATGGTATTTTCTTCCGTGCAATCATGCTTAAGATAGGTAAAACTAACCATGGGGAGGAGGGGGAAAGGGAAGGACGGGATTGGAAGGGATGGGGATGGGGAGGGAGGGGCAAAGGAAGGGGAGGGAAGGGGCAAGAGGGAGGTGATATGAGGGAGAAGGAAGGGAGGGTTTGATCATTTGCATACTTGAGTTCAATGGGATTTATTTCTATGCAGTCATGTTTGAAAATGGAAATGGACTGCCTTCAAGTCGATCCCCACCTACAGCGAGCCTTTGAATAGGGTTGTCATGGTAAACAGTATTCAGAGGTAGTTTCACCATTGCCTTCCTCTGAGGCTGAGAGGCAGTGACTGCCCCAAGGTCACCCAGTGAGCTTCATGGCTGTGTGGGGATTCGAATCCTGGTCTCACAGGTCACAGTCCAACACTGACCCAGGGAAGGGGCAGGGAGGGGAGGGGGAGGAGATTAGGTGGGTGAGCACTGGGCAGAAAGGAAGACCCTTTCCTTTCCAAAAGCAAAACATTGTGAACAGTATCATTCTTTTTCAGGCTTCCCCCCACCTTTTTATTCTATAGCAGGCACATGTAGCCTGCCACCCAAATTTAAACCAAAGCTTTCCCTGGCCACGTCCGCACCAGGCCTTTATTTCACTTTGTACAGTCATGGCTTCTCTCAAAGAATCCTGGGAAGTGTAGTTTGTGAAGGGTGCTGAGAGTTGCTAGGAGATGCCCTGTTCCCCTCACAGACCTTCAATCAGAGTGACTGACTGTTAAACCACTCCAGCCACTGGAGCTCTGTCAGGGGAATAGGAGTCTCCTCTCAGCACCCTTCACAAACTACACTTCCCAGGATTCTGTGAGGGAAGCCATGACTGTCTCATGTGAAATGAAAGTCTGGTGTGGGTGTGGCCCCCGATTAGCCAAGCCCAGCAGCTGTGAGGCTTGTAGAATTCTTACAGTTGGTTCGTACTGAGCATGCCCGGGCTTATCATAGGCTGCCAGCCAAAATTTCTTAAATTAATTAAAAATCATCCAGGCATTTTTTAAACTTTTAAACAGCAGAAGATGAAGGTCAGAGTATGGGGCAAGGTCCGTATTAGGATTACAGGTACCCTGTGAACATGGCTGATTTTTAATGAATTTCAACAGATTATGAGTACTCTCAGAGAAAAAAGTCCAAAAGAGCTCTGGGTTTTTTCCTCTCTTTTTACACTTTGAACTCTCTATTCTCTCTGACTGTTTTGTGTATCGCCATGAAAATTGAAAGGGTTGTTAAGCAAGCCTTTCTGAGTTCAGGACTATAAGTTATGTAAGGTTTTGTTTTGAAATGAGCTTATGGGAAGCATCAGAATGGCATGGGGGTATTTTCAATTTAACATTGTGGAATGTGAAAAACCCACACTGGCTATAGTATACAGCCACTCTCGTGGCTGTATAGTTACAACTAAGGATGCAAGAAGGAACCCATAGGCTGAGGCAGTATGCTTCCAATATTAGTTGCTGGAAACTAAGGGAGGGTGGTCTTTGCACTCAGGTCCTGCTTGTGGGTTACCCATGGGGAAATTGTTGGTCACTGTGAGAACAGGATGCTGGACTTGATGGGTCATTGGCCTGATCCAGCAGGCTCTTATGTTTTTAATCGTTTTCCATTCTGATCTGTATTTGTTGCATGCAGCACTATTTCCATTCTGCTGCAGTTCACTATTTGTCTCACTGTCTACTGTGGTGAAATTACATAATTTATGTAATTAATATCATAACATACATTAATTATGTTGTCATTATGTTATTACACCCCATTCATTTCAAGGCAAAGGAAGTGCAATGCAAATGGGGAAAAAACCTGTAATCATTTGCATATCTGTTTGGACTGAAAGCAACAGCAAATTGTATTTCCTGCATTGATTTCCATTCTGGACATGGGATGCATAAGCAAACATCAGCAATTTCTGCCCCTGTTTACATTTGTGGATAAATTTTCTGACATCCCAAGTTACAACATTTTGCAAAGACTATAACTGGTCACAAAACAAATCCACCAGTTTTGTCTCAGTACTATTTTTTTAACACACAAACATTAAATTAGAAGAATCAGTCTCGCAAAAAAGGCCTCATTAAAGAGAATTCTGTTTGTCTGTTAAAGGTGTACAATGAGTTTAGGAAGAAACATGCAGCTCTACTGACTCCAGGAGTATCCCCCTTCTTTCCTCTAAGATTTCATCCTGCCTTTCAGGAAATAGGAAAATGTCATGATATTGGAAATTGGAAATAAAAAAATCTTTATACAATGGAGGATTTTTATAATGGGAACAAACTTTTGAACAACAGCAGAGATCGCAACTCGCCTAGCACAAGCTATTCCATGATGGCTTAGTTATCAGTTGGGTTCTTTTATCGCCAGACCTGTGATCTGTGAACAAGCAACTAGATCATTTAAAAGATTTGAAAAGTAAGTGGCTGAGGAGGAAGTGGATTCAAGGGGTTTAATTTCTTTACTGTATCAAGTCTTAGTGAAGGCAGATTATGGTAACATAACTTCTTTACAGATCTGGTGGAAAGGGAATTCCCAACTGCAAACAGAGGAAGATAAATGGTGGTACTATGTGATAGAGTACCTTATAAATTGATTTCTGCTTATACATGAGAAATGTCATTAAAACTTCTGCATGGGTGGTACTTAACCCCACAATTAACATCTCTTATAAACCTGGGCAGTTCCTCCATGTGTTGGAGGGGTTATTGAGGGGTAGGGATGAACCAACACATGTGGTAGGACTGCAAACAGGTGCATGAATATGGGGGGGTGTTCAAGAAATTTCTAAAATTGTACAACAATTAATTCAGCTGGATTTCGGACTTCCATTACTGAATATATTTTCAGGCCCATTGAAGGATTTGTCATCTGAGATGCTTATTTCATATCTGCTGAGCGCAGCTAGAGCCCTCCTTCAGTCATCCCGCATTTCACCCATCCTCCATGAATTTGTTAAGATAACAGACAGTGGTTCTTAGAGTTCTTCAGCCAGTTCCTTCAAAACTCTGGGATGTAGTTCGTTGGGCCCTACAGATTTGAACTCGTTCAAAGTGATTAGGTATTCCTTGACCATTTGTCTATCAATTTCAAGCTGCAATCCTGCCCCTTCAACTTCATATTTCCCAGGAGGGTCATTGACCCACTTTTGGGAGAAGACTGAGCCAAAGTAAACATTGAGCATTTCTGACTTTGTCATCTGTTATCATTTGGCCATCTTCACTAGCTGTACCATGATTTCTTTTCTCTGTCATTTGCTATGACAGGCAACTACAAATATTTTATGCAGGAAATGAGAAATTAAGAAGAAACGGGGTTGCTTTAATAGTGAGAAGTGCCTGTATACTATAGTCAGTGGCTGTATACTGTAGTCAGCATGGATTTTTCGTATTCTGCAATGTTAAATTGAAAATACCCCCATGCCATTCTGATCCTTCCCATAAGCTCATTTTAAAACAAAACCTTACAAAACTTATAGTCTTGAACTCAGAAATGCTTGCTTAACAACCCTCTCAATTTTCATGGTGATACACAAAACAGTCAGAGAGAATAGAGAGTTCAAAGTGTAAAAAGAGAAAGAAAAAAACCAACCCCCTTTGGACTTTTTTCTGTCACACTGGTCCCAGCCCCTCTCCTCCCCTCTGCCCTTTCTCCTCCCCTCCCTCCTCCACCCCTCTCCTTCCATCCTCCCCCATGGTCAGTTTCACCTATCCTAAGCATGATTGCAGCGGAGTAAATCCCATTGAACTTAATAGCCATTCTCAGCAAACTTGCACAAGATCCCATTTCTTACCTCCTGGACTAAGAAGCAGGGAAATTCACTAACAGGCAAAAACCATTGTGGTTTAAGAATGTAGCTATAGCCAACAGATATTTCTATCAAACTTAAAAAAGCAGGAAAATTGGGCAGCTATAGTGAATGCACCGGGGGAGCAGGAGCCTTTTTTGTTTCAAACTGGAGGTTATGCTCTCTTTCTATTTTGGGTGCATTAACAGTTGAATCTGAAACCACAGTTTGATGTAAAATCAGATGGATTACAATATGTTGCTACTTAACCAATGATTAGCTGTTGGGAAAAACAAACTTGGCCTGTCCAAGATGCATGTTTTCAGCCTGCTATGCTTAAACTTCTCCACTTAAGAAAAGATGGGCATGGTTAATTAAAAATATAGAGCACACCTAGACTTTTGCTAGAATATATTTCACCTCCCACTGTTTTATCTTGTGCAAGCTGAGATACTCCTCATGTCCATTGGAAACCATTCTACAGAACAGTCAGTGCCATTATTATTCCACAATTGTTTTTGGAGGTTTTTTTAGTGTAAATTATGCAAAGTGTTGCTGTAGTTCACATATTCACAGAAACAGAAGCTAAAGAGAATGATTTACTATGGGAAGCTTCACTAAAATGGCAAAGTAAATCAAACTTATTTAAAGTGACTATCTGATCTATATCAACTGTCTTAATATTGTTGCTTCCTCCCTGTTAAAATAAGATCAGCACAGCACATGTCTTGTTTCTGTTATTTGGGCTGATTGCAGGTGTTACCACCACTCACCATATGCCCAGAGGCACATGTTACCAAATTCTTCTAAGCTACACAGGAAGTAGATTGGACTGTGAAAGACCAACTCAAATTGTGTTTGTATTTTTATAAATTTGTAGGGCAGTACTATAGAGAAGAGGTCTGGTCTCCCCTGGTGCATTCACCATAGCTATCTAATTTCCCTGCTTCTTAAAGTTTGATAGAAATATCCGCTGGCTATAGGTAGATTCTTAAACCGCAAGGGTTTTTTGCCCATTAGTGAATTATGTAATGTTTTACATAATGTTACCATATAGATATATTGAAAGGATTATTCTAACCTAATGAGTTTGGCCTCACCTCTAACGAATGGATAAATATACAGTAGAAATGATATGATGTATTTCCTCTCACCTCTTTTGTCAAAGTAAAATGTAATGTAATGCATGAGTTATATATGTACGTTGAATGTAAGGTGTATATATATATATATATATATAAAGGTGTACAATTGAGGGGTTTTAGAGGGAATGTTCTACAGCTGTTGAACCTTTTGAGAAAGCCCTGGTGGATGCCTCCACAGATTTTACCATGCAGGGAGATAGGATAAAAAAAACAGGAGTGTTCAAAGGGGAGAAGAGGTTCCATAAAGCAGGATGAGTATGTCATAAGGGTTTTAAACACCACTGTGACAGGCCTCAGATGCTCCTCATGAGCAGAACTAAGTATCTCTTCTTTGTTCTCTTTTCCTTTCACCAGAACCAGCTGTCCCACCTAACCCATCCTGTTTACTCTGGGCTATTTGGACTGTGTGGTAAGGTGATGATCAAACAAAGAGTAAAATAAATATTAAAGTGTGTCCCAATTTCTGTTTGGTTGTGTGACCAATACCAGGTGGGTTCCAATACTGGCTTTCACTTTTATTTTCCAGGCATGAATGAGATCCAGGCATCTGTAGCCTATTAAAAAGAACAAGGACTGGAAAGTTAAATCTACCTTAACAAAAAACACACAATTGTCAAAGAGGAGTTAAAGTGCACATATGAAACACAAAATAAAAAACAAACACTTAATATACATACTGTATATTATAAAACCAACATAAAATCACTACTGGAATTCTACATATGGTATTGAATCAATGCCCATAGAAGGTAAAAATACAAAAAACAGAATATAGCTATAAAATTCTGCAGATGGTAATGCTTATGCAAGATGAGATACAAAAGTGCAGCCAAATGCATTTCAACAAAGAGTCTTCTTCAGTGACCTTGTGACTTAATAGGCATACACCTTATATTACTTTCATTGATAAGTGCTGATACATTGGCAGTTCAAAAAGTCAAAATCTCATTTTCTCCTGTTGGCATATTTCTAAAAATAGTGACAATGTTTCACCAACATTATGCATCGACCCCAGGCATATTGCCTATTAAGAAGAAACCATAGTAACATAGGAGAAGTGTTAGACAACCCAAAGTAAAATAGGGGTGGGTGGGTGATTGTGTAGAAAAATGAAGGGTTTCAACACAGAAACTCATCTGGAACTATTTCATTCCCATATGAATGAAGCTGCAATCCATGAAGAAACAGCTCCAAACTTTGCTTGAATAGGGTTTTGATTTTTCTGGTCTTCCCTTATGAATGATCATTTTGAATGTCTATTACATTTTACTTGGGAAAACAGCTTTTATCTTAACTTTTCTACTAAAGTGTTGCAATCAAGATGAAAGCCATAATGTTCTGTTTACTTATATCAAATGGTGTGCATTTTGCAAACTTTTTATTGAAAATGGAAGGCAAAACAGTGCTGTTTTTTAAAATATAACTCCTTACTAATCTGTTTTACAAATGTTCCAGTCTCTCTGATATATAAGAATAGGAAACTCAGCCTTAATTTTGTTTATTTGCTATCTATTTAGATCCAATGTTACTGCAATTTGGTTGATTAGTAATCTGGGTTAATGTGCATTTCACATACAGATGAGGGAAAGATGAGAGAACATTAAAAGTCTCTATAACATAACATCACAAAATTCTGCCTTGAGTCTTGAATTGTATAAGGTCTCACTGGTAGGATGTGGAGGGGAGCAGGATTGTAGCTATGGCAATCCACTGGCATTGCTGGTTTGAGACACCTTCATGATTGTTACTGAACATCAGTTTTAAATAGGGCACTTTATTAGCTCCTATTTCATGCTTATAGTACAAGGGCAGGGAACAGAATTCAGTTGGTGGGCCAAATTCTGAGCTTCCCCCGTATCACCTTGACAGGTGAATAGGGCCACCCACCTGTCAATCATCTTATGTCACCATGCTGTGAGCTACTTCTCTACTCAATCTTTAACACATGAACTTCTAAAAATTACAAGGGCTTGTGTTCTGACATCCAGCCTAGTTGCAGAAGATTAATCGTTTGACAATACTACAGAAATAACTTGATGGCATCTCTACAAGTCTTTGGCATCTAACTTCTAAATTTGTTTCCTCATTTGATTATGCCCAAAATATAGTATCCATTTTTAGAAGATCAGGATATCTTTCAAATTTCAGCAAGCATTTCCATAAAACTTAGAATATTTGAAACCAAGAAAAAAAATCGGAACTTGAATGTTCATCATAAATCTCTGAACATTTATTGAGCTGCTTTTTCAGAATCTCCATATGTCAGATAGCCTTTTCCTTCCAATTATCTGTTACAGCTAGTTCAATGTGACATTTTAACCTATTTCTCTAGAATACCATATGCTTTATCTTGGCTCATCTTGATTTGTTTGCATGAGATATATCCAAGTGTGGATTGCCACGTGTAAATTATTAAGATTTTATTTTGCAAGTCATTAAACTAAAAGGTCAATGTGGCTTTCAGATGAATTTGGGAAGTTAAAATAAAATCTGAAATGGTGAGATAGTCCTGTGTGTCAATATTGAATTAGAATCATGGTTGTGTCCTTCAAAAGCAAGGGGTGGAAATACTAGTTTTGGAGAAGAAAATACAGTTGTTTGTTTGTTTGTTTTTAATTAGAGATTAAAGTGTCTTCCAAATCACTCCTCAGATGAGTTTTCTGAGAGAGGAAAAAAAGGGGGGAAACTTGGATCATTTTTAGGAGCCACTTTGAGGATTCAGGGGGAAAATAACCCAATTCCCTTGTCAAGTGATGTCAGAAGAGGGAGGAGCAATAGGAGAATGTGGGGGAACTGAGAGGAGGGAGATTTGTCCCATTCTACCTTTTCTTTTCTGTCCTTGAGAAGCTGCATAACAGTATGCAGGAGTGCAAAGGCCAGGGGACAATGGGAGATGCGATTCTCCCAAGGGTTGCTACAATTAGTGAACAAATCCTCATGAAAATTCAGCAGCAATTTAGTGTGAATTTCCTTTAATATATACATATTTGTATGCAAATTTGCTGAGGCCATCCTTACAGGGGCACCTCGGGATTTCATGGAAACCATGGCTTCCTGGGAGCTGCACCTTATTCCCATGGGGCCCACCCATGTAGCTGGTCATGCACTTGACCTTGTATTTGTCTTGGGAGAGGAGGGGAGTGATCTGAAAATGGGGGCTACATCTCTTACCCCCTTGTCATGGTCAGACCACTACCTGGTGACAGTAGACCTTTCGATGCCACACACCCTCTGTGGGGGTAAAGGACCCATTAGGATGGTCCGCCCCAGGCACTTGATGGATCCTGATGGATTCCTGAATGCGCTTGGGGACTTTATGGAGCCTGCAGATGGGCACTCGGTCGAGACCCTGGTGGAGGAGTGGAATAAGGAGATCACCGGGACATTAGACCAGGTGGCTCCAAAACGCCCTCTCCCCCTGAATAGAGCTCAGATGGCACCGTGGTATACTCCATGGTTGCGAACTCTGAGGCGGGAGGTGAAACGGCTAGAGCACCGGTGGCGGAAATCTCTCCCTGATGACGATTGGACACAGGTTAGAGCAGCTGCAGCAGCCTACCATGTGGCAATAAGGGCAGCAAAAAAGGATTTTTATGCTGCCTCTATTGCATCCGCAGAGTGCTGTCCCAGGAGGCTGTTCCAAGTGGTCTGAAGCCTGGTTGGTCCAGTTGCTTCAGAACCTGTGGAACATTCTAAGATCTCCTGTGATGAGTTTGCAAAGCACTTTGCGGATAAAATCGATTGTCTAAAGAGTACGATTCCACATGCCATGGATACAGCCTCAAAAGATCAGCCTCAAAAGACCTTCTCTCCATCCCATCAGTCAAAGCAGCCAAACTGGTGAGGACCAGAGAGAGGGCTTTTTCAATTGTGGCCCCCACCCTGTGGAACTCCCTCCCAAATTATCTCTACCATGCCCCTTCTATGATGAGTTTCTACCGGGCCTTGAAGACCTGGCTCTTCAGGCAGGCTTTTGGGGTGAGCTAGATTTTATCTTCATTGTTTTTAGATTTTCAATGTCTAGGTATTATATGCCTATGTTGTACATCGCCCAGAGTGACTGGACAGCCAGCCAGATGGGCGACTAATAAATTCTATAAATAAATAAATAAATAAATAAATAAATAATACACACATTTTTGCAAAGCAATTATTATTATTATTAATAATAATAATAATAACAACAACAACAACAACAATAATAATAATAATAATTGCAGACTACCTAGTATTTGAATTTTTGTACACATTACTTGGCTGGAGGTGCAAATTTTGACAGATGGCTGTCAAAACTAGAAACAGTTTGCATATTGTTTTGAAAAAAGCAAATTAGGTAGGCTTACATATAAATGTGAACTGGATCAGATTTCTCCCCCATCCCTGCCTGGGAGTAAGCCCCATTTTATTCAATATTTCTGAGTACATATGGTTAGGGTTGCACTGGTAACCACTGTGTGCACATCCCATGCCATTCCAGGGGGTCTATTGACCCTTAGAAGTGACCTTTGAGGGCACAAGGAGCTGTAGTGAGAGAATCAGAGAATTGTTTTGAATACTGTACAAAGAAAAGGAATGAATATGTGTATATATCAAGAGAAGGTTATGAATAAAAATGACAGGATGGGGGATCTATAAGGTAGCTGGCTGCCAAATGCTTTTTTATTAGAAAGACTGAATTTATAAATTGTAGCTTGGTGTTCATAAAAGGGACAATCACAATAGAAAAATAGTAAGATGTCATTTATCCCCAGAAAATATGGTGTTCCCCTCCTGCTGCTTTATTCAAGGTGCTGCTCTTTCATGGGTAGGAGCACACAGCATACATAATGATTTTATGCCTGTTAAACAAAGTGGAAAGTAGTTTACATTATGTCAACATTTCCCTCAGGGTTTACATCAATACAGTTATTATAGAGAGACTGATTGTGGATTGCTCTGGAAAGAGATCTTTTAACTTTTCTTATTGACCCATATTATACTGTCAATGTTAGTACAGTTTCCATTTGTCTTCCTTTGAATCTTAACGTGTTGTTGTTGTTGTCGTTATCATTATCATTAAAAAGGCAGGGCTGCTGCTCTCATGCACAGAAATTACTTGCTTCTGTTCTGAATGACTTTTTTTCACCCTTGCAGCCTAGCTGCATCATTTTAAATCCAATATCTATGCTACTCAATGAAATGTGCATGCATTTCAATGAATGCATAGATGCATATGATTGGCAACACTGTTATTTTCTCTTTCAGTGATGACACCCATGAACTAGGATCCCATGGTAGGGCTCGTGCATCACTGAGCACCTGGCAAAGCTCACACCTCAGCAGTGGGCCTGCTGCTGAGCAGGGAGAGTGCTTTTGCACTTAGGTCCTGCTTCTGGGCTTCCCACAGGTATCTGGTTGGCCAGTGTGAGAACAGGATGCAGGACCAAATGAGCCATTGGCCTGATCTAGCAGGGCTCTTTTTATCTTATCTTCATTGCTGATGACCAGAGCCTCATTGTATGGTTCCTCTTGCCATTGCCTGCTGCTCATCCTCTTTGTTCCAGAGGGGAGCACATCAGTAAGGAATGGGAGTGAGTGTAGGGAACAAAAGTTGCCACTACCAGCTCACTCATCTGCCTTTCTCTCTGGACAATGGTGGGGACTGGCAGAGAGAGAGAGAGAGAGAGAGAGAGAGAGAGAGAGAGAGAGAGAGATTATGGGCAGGTGAAGAGAGGCCTGCTGAAGCCTCACCACTACCACCACCAAACCTGGAGCTGGCACTGTCCACTGGGAAGTTTTCTGTACAAATGCCACTGAAATGAATGAGAGCTGCATAAGACCATATTGTGCCTTTCATTTATATAGATATAATTGTATTGGGAAATGGTGCAGATGGACTGTATCTCAAGGAGATAGGTGGTATCCAGCAATTACCCCTTTAATGTCCTATATGTAAGGGCCAGAAATCTGTTTAATAATATGCTTTTATAGGTAGCTGTATCTTGTAAAGAGTTAATTCTGTGTAAGAATAAATAATGTCATGAGATGGTGTGGCTAAAGAAAATCTAATTAGAATAGACTGAGAGGGGCTGGAACCTGCAAGTCATAAAGTCATAGGGTCACAGGAACCAGGCTTTGGTGTGGCAGCCTGCCAAGCCTTTGATCTGTGGGAAAGGAATGCTTATCTCTTTTGGCTGCCTGCCTGGAAATTACTCATTCTGACCCAGACATTGGTAGGGCCAATGACAGAGTGGGCATGCTTAATGCACCAACCAGCTACCAAGAATACACTGTACATGAGGGTGGCACATGGCTTTTCCTGAATGGCTGGGCAAACCTCTAAAGCAAACAGTGATGCCAAAGAGGTGGGACTATATAACATAGTCCATTACTTTATAAGTGATGGCAGTCCACTGCTCAAATCACACTCCATATGTAAGAACATAAGAACATAAGAAGAGCCTGCTGGATCAGGCCAGTGGCCCATCTAGTCCAGAATCCTGTTCTCACAGTGGCCAACCAGGTGCCTGGGGGAAGCCCACAAGCAGGACCCGAGTGCAAGAACACTTTCCCCTCCTGAGGCTTCCGGCAACTGGTTTTCAGAAGCATGCTGCCTCTGACTAGGGTGGCACAGCACAGCCATCACGGCTAGTAGCCATTGATAGCCCTGTCCTCCATGAATTTGTCTAATCTTCTTTTAAAGCCATGCAAGCTGGTGGCCATTACTGCATCTTGTGGGAGCAAATTCCATAGTTTAACTATGCGCTGAGTAAAGAAGGACTTCCTTTTGTCTGTCCTGAATCTTCCAACATTCAGCTTCTTTGAATGTCCACGAGTTCTAGTATTATGAGAGAGGGAGAAGAACTTTTCTCTATCCACTTTCTCAATGCCATGCATAATTTTATACACTTCTATCATGTCTCCTCTGACCCGCCTTTTCTCTAAACTAAAAAGCCCCAAATGCTGCAACCTTTCCTCGTAAGGGAGTCGCTCCATCCCCTTGATCATTCTGGTTGCCCGCTTCTGAACCTTTTCCAACTCTAGAATATCCTTTTTGAGATGAGGTGACCAGAACTGTACACAGTATTCCAAATGCGGCCGCACCATAGATTTATACAACGGCATTATGATATCGGCTGTTTTATTTTCAATACCTTTCCTAATTATCGCTAGCATGGAATTTGCCTTTTTCACAGCTGCCGCACACTGGGTCGACATTTTCATCGTGCTGTCCACTACAACCCCGAGGTCTCTGTCCTGGTCGGTCACCGCCAGTTCAGACCCCATGAGCGTATATGTGAAATTCAGATTTTTTGCTCCAATATGCATAATTTTACACTTGTTTATATTGAATTGCATTTGCCATTTTTCCGCCCAGTCACTCAGTTTGGAGAGATCTTTTTGGAGCTCTTCACAATCCCTTTTTGTTTTAACAACCCTGAACAATTTAGTGTCGTCAGCAAACTTGGCCACTTCACTGCTCACTTCTAATTCTAGGTCATTAATGAACAAGTTGAAAAGTACAGGTCCCAATACCGATCCTTGAGGGACTCCACTTTCTACAGCCCTCCATTGGGAGAACTGTCCATTTATTCTTACTCTCTGCTTTCTGCTTCTTAACCAATTCCTTATCCACAAGAGGACCTCTCCTCTTATTCCATGACTGCTAAGCTTCCTCAGAAGTCTTTGGTGAGGTACCTTGTCAAACGCTTTTTGAAAGTCTAAGTACACTATGTCCACTGGATCACCTCTATCTATATGCTTGTTGACACTCTCAAAGAATTCTAATAGGTTACTGAGACAGGACTTTCCCTTGCAGAAGCCATGCTGGCTCTGCTTCAGCAAGGGTTGTTCTTCTATGTGCTTAGTTAATCTAGCTTTAATAATATGTACTTTAATAATATGTAATAATAATAATAATATGTACTTTAAGACAGATGACAGGAGGGAGAGTGTATGATTGATGGCCCAGAGGAGTTCAGCTGCTGCCAAGATCTAGAGGAAGGGCTCTCCCAGCAGCTTAATCGTGAAGTAATCTGCTCTGTGCTTGTTTATTCCTGTTAGTCCTTATCTCATGAATAAACCGTTAACTAGCACAGATGGTGTTAAATTTCATTGCCTACCTGGATCAGTTTAAAAGAACATCTGCCCCCCCCCCGCCGGCAGAATAACAATTCAATGTGGCTTTCACAGGTGAACTTTCTTCCATGGGAGCACAATCTCCCACAGAAATTGATAGAAGTAAAATAGGAGAAACAATGGCAGAAATATGTAGAAGTCATCCAGATATCCAGATATTTGGATTGGCTTGAAAAAGACATACACATTGAAGAAAGCGAAAAAATCAAAGTAAAATTAGGCATGGTGTGGGGAAAGTGGGTAGAAAGATGCCCCCCTGCTCCACATTATACTAAAACTGTAAATCATCCAATGAAGCTGAATGGTAGGAGACAGATTCTTGCCTACAGATTCCTAATCTGAAAAAGAAGTTGAGCATTGTGGAGATCCATGCACATATCAGAGCTTGCACAATAAATAATGTGGTAGGTTGCCAGGTTTGATTTCTGGAGTGAATACCGTTGTTTTGCAGATGTATTTAATTATCTTAAACTTCCCTTATGACTGATTCTATCTAATTTTCTTTCTACTGAGAATTATTATTAAATGCATTTATATAAATGTTAACTTATTTACATCTTCAATGAGGTATAAATAAGGAGGCTTTTATGTAAATGCGTTGATGATAATAATAACAAATTAATCATCAAGACTATACACAAGACAATACAGGAGGTTTTAAAAAAACCCACAAAAATTACTGGGAAAATGAAAAGGTCACTTGGTGCAGAAATGACATTAAAGTTGGTGCCAGGGAAGAAAAGCCTACTGGGGAACACCACTTCTCCCAATTGCTCTCTTCCCAGGTGCAACCCATTTCACTGCAGACAGTGCATTTTTGTTAGTGTGTGTGTGTGTGTGGTGTGTGTATGCAGTATGTATGAGCTAAAATTACTCTTCCCATTTCAGCACACTATATAGGATTTGCCATATTGGCTATTTAGTGGGGAGGGAGAGAGAGTGATTACTGCCCAAACCATTTCTGGGTGTCTGTGTTCATCTTAAAATATTCTATTTCCACACTCACTCCACTCTTCATACACACAGAATGGTCTCATCCATGCCACACATTTAAAGCACATTTAACCTCCCCCCCCAAGGAATCCTGGGAACGGTAGTTCTTTAAGGTTGCTGGGAATTGTAGCTCTGTGAAGGATCAACTACAGTCCCCATGATTCTTTGGGAGAAGTTATGTGGTTTAAATGAATGGTGTGGATGTGATCTTGCTCTTTCCCTTGACAACCAGCTACCTCTTGAGATGGAATGCTGTCCCAGCATCTTCTGGGAAAAGCATAAAGACAGCCAGCACCTAGCCATTGGCCACCCAAAGAACTTTCTCATTCTTGTTGTGCAGAGAAACTTCATTAACTGTAAGGAGGGTGGGAGAGAGAAAGAAGTAGTAGTTTGCCCCCTGAAAAATCTCCCATTTTGATGTCATTATACAGAATGGTGAAACTTCAGCAGTTCATGGCCAAACCAGTTTCACTGAAACCAGTACAGTCCATTCCTAGCATACACACAAGCACTCATATCTGCAGAAGAGATGGAGACAGTGGGGGAAGGGGGGGAGGAAATGAAAGCATCACTCACCTTTTTTTCCTTTAGAACTAGTGCCTGTTGGTTTAAAAAGAGATAGTTATTCAACCAACATTTATGAGATCTAATTTTAATGCCAACAGCAAGGGAAACAAGAAGAACAATCTAAAAGGACATGGGAATGTCATTGGAATGTAAGTTATGTTGCCTGTTTTTAAAATTGTGTGTGTATACCACACACAAACACACATTCTCCTAAAGAAACTGAATTATACAAAGAAATGTGTAGACTGCTTCTTATTTTGTGTGAGCACACTACTTCATTGCCCTTCTCCAGAAATGAAAGTGCATTTGCCCCCTTTAACACTTGTAACAAGATTATGCTTGAAGTGATACAATAGCATGTAACACCACTAAGATAGGTGCTATAAAAACATAATGACCTCTTGCCTAATCTCCGAACCTTCATTCAAGCACTCCCGCACCAGCAGCAATTTGATATTCTGCAGTGTTTTTAAAATGCAATCCAATGAATTTTTATTGGAGACACTCTGACTAAAAAGCTATGCGGTATTCATTTGAAAAAGATGTTTAACTGCAGAGTGTAAATGAATTTGCTCACAGGAACATCAGTCCAGAAAGAAACAACCTCTTGACCTGTCATTTTCAGTGTAAACACATTTGCAGTATTGAATTATAGTCATAAAATCATCAAGGTTGCCAAAATATTTTTGTAATCTGCTTCTATAGTGCATTTAAATTGTATCCTAAGCACTGGAGGCTGATATGCAGTATTAGTGTAATCCCAATATTTAAAGTCAGGATCTTTCATTACGAAACAAACTTCATTTATGAGCTTAGAAAAGGCTACCTGCTTTCTCAGAGATTTCCAAATTCATGTTGGTTCAAACTGTAAAATGTGCAAGATTGCTTTTGTTTAAATGACAGTTTCTTACTCATTCATTTTGATGAGTCTGCTTTGGCATATAAACTCAGCAGTTTTTTGGTCTATATCAATACAAATATTATTAATCCTGCAACACAGGACTTCTGTCAGTTGGCTTCCATGTCTTCTCTGAAAGTGTATGTCAACAAGAGAATATAATAAGACTAATGCTTTCTGCTAGATCACGCAAAAATACTCTTAACATAGCTTAGAAGATAGAACATTAATAGGATATAACTGCAGAGAGCCAGATGCTAGGAAAGGAGATAATTTTTTATAAAGTCCTTGGCTGTTCCACTTTGGGTTAATCATCTTTCCTCTAGTACTGTGCTTGGTGTAAGAGAAAGATTATTAAATAAAATGACAGTGCTCTAGGGACTCAGATTGTATATGTAAAGCCCCATGAGTAAAGGGACTTTCTGGATGGGGTTGCACTTTCCTCGAAGAACCAGGTTTCAAGTTTGGAGTGTTCATCAATACAACTTTCATATTAGAGGTCCAAATGGCCTTTGCATCAAGCCCTTTCAACTGCCCTATTTATTGCACCAACTGTGACCTCTTCTGGACAGAGATAGTCTGGCTACATTCATCCACACTTAGGTAAGCTCTATGATTTCCAATATTTCTTTTTGTATGAGAATGGGCAGCCCTATAAATGCTTAGCTTTGGATCATGAACAATGTTTAGATTAAAGGCAGAAACAAACTTTTTGAGTAAAATAAAAACAGGCCACAATTCTGTATTAAATATGATAGTTTAATTTCCTAATTCACGGCGCTTTTTCTGTGGCTTTTATGTTCAGTTCTTCACCTTTTTCCTCGTTAGTCTCCTGAACGATTGACTAACCATTCCTCAAACATCATGTTTAAACTTTGGGATGTATAATCCTAAATGAGCTGGAGTTTAGCAGAACATTTGGCTTTTTAGCAATCCAGCTAGCTTCCTCAGTTTACTGTATAGTGAGTTTGTCCACTAAGGATGCAGTGTTGTTTACCTAGGAGTAAGCTCCGTTGAATTCAATGGTGCTTACCTCTGAGATGATGTTTAAAGGATTGCAATGAAAAGGAATTATAATGACGTTTATCTGGTGACTCTACCAATAGCTCTCCGCTGGTCCTTCTGCAGCAGTTGCAATAATATGCAATTTTGTAAAATTATTAAAAATCATGGGACTAAAGTCTCTGTGGCTAAGCTGTGGGCTGAGAACATAAAACACCATCTGTAGAATTTGGGCAGCAATATGAGCAATTTTGGTTTCTGTTCTCAAACACTGGTAGCAAAATCCCACTGTGAAA
The DNA here is from genome assembly GCF_030035675.1 of Rhineura floridana. Lineage (NCBI taxonomy): Eukaryota > Metazoa > Chordata > Lepidosauria > Squamata > Rhineuridae > Rhineura > Rhineura floridana. The sequence goes on from NC_084488.1 coordinate 85,821,827, forward strand.
GGTCTTATAGTTCAGTTCACACATACAAATCATGCTGTGATAGCTAACTATGTGATATGTCTCACACAGAGGTAGCCATATGTGGCAAACCACTGCTGAGATATGGTTCCTTGTGGGTTTTCTTATTAGACTATTATAACTCCGTTTTTTTGTTGTAGCTTCCATCAAACTGCTGAAAATTTCATCATGTTCCATCTAGCAGCATCTGAGACATGTAGATACAGTGAGGCCCACTCTGTTATTCTGCTCATCTAATCAGGGTTCAAATATGCTCATAAGCAAACCAGTGAGATAGGGAGTAAACAAAACCAGCAATAAAAGACCACAGACCTAATATTACAATGTAAATGAATCAAAATTGGTTTACTTGTGTATAATACTTCATTCTGAGGAACTGAGGCCGATAATGGTGCTGAAAGATGAAATACTAGGCCTAATAGACAAAATAAAAACAGCAAAATCACCAGGTCCAGATGGCATGCACGCGAGAGTTCTCAATGAACTCAAATGTGAATTTGCTGATCTCCTAACAAAAATATATAGCTTGTCCTTAAAATATGCCTCCACACCTGAGGACTGGAAAGTGGCCAATGAAACACCGATATTAAAGTAGGGATCCAGGAGGGATCCTGGAAATTACAGACTGATTAGCTTAATGTCTGTTTTGGGAGAACTGGTGGAAGGCATTGTTAAAGATAAAATAGCTAAGCATATAGAAGAGCGAGCCTTGCTGAAACAGAACCAGCATGGCTTCTGCAAGGGTAAGTCCTGTCTCACTAAACTATTAGAGTTATTTGAGCGTGTCAACAAGCATATACATAGAGGTGAACCAACTGACATAGTGTACTTGAACTTTCAGAAAGCTTTCCACAAGATACCTCAACAAAGATTGAGTAAGCTAACAGTCTTGGATAAGAGGAAAGGGCCTTTTGGGGGGGGGATCAGGAACAGGCTAGGAAACATGAAGAAGAAAGTAGGAACAAATTGATACTTCTTCCAATAGAGATATGTAGAAAGAGGAGTTCCCCAACAATTGATATTGGAACCTGTGATTTTTAACTAGTTTATAAATAGTCTAGAACAGTCTTTCCCACCTTTGGGTCCCCAGATGTTGCTGGAGTACAACTCCCATCATCCCCAGGCAGCATGGCCAAATAGGAATTAAGGAAATTGTAGTCTAGCAAGTTTGGGAGAGGCTGATCTAGAATTAGGGGTGAGCAGCGAGATGGCCAAGTCTGCTGATGATATTCAGGGACATTAAAACAAAAATGGATTGTGAAGAACTCCAAAAGGACCTCTCCAAACGGAGTGAATTGGCAATAAAATGGCAAGTGCAATTCAATGCACAGTAGGGCCCCGCTTCTCAGCACTTCGCTTCCTGGCATTCCGCTAATGCGGCAGCTTTCATTCCCCATTTTAAAGCTTCTTTTGCGGCATTTTGTGGCATTTTTGCATCATTTTCACATGACATGCCCCATTATACTCAATGGGGTTCCGCTTTACGGCAATTTCCACTTTATGGTGGGGGTCCGGAACGGAACCTGCCGTATGAGCGGGGCCCGCCTGTAAACAAATGTAAAATTACACATGTTGGGACAAAATATCTTAACTTCACTTATATGCTCATGGAGTCTGGACCAGCTGTGACTGACCAGGAACAAGACCTTGGGGTCAATTCTGTCACCCCCTTTGCATTTGCCGGGAATGGGAGATGTTCTTTTATTATAAGGTCAGATAAGCAATAAATATTGACACCATCTGTGCTAAGTAATGTAGCTTTATTTAGCTATACTTCAGCATTACAAATAAGATCATTCATTGCAGAAAATACTTTACCAGTCTCAGCTATGAAGCAGGTTCCCCTCCCCTATATAACAGGGAATGGGAACTCCTATGGGTCAGTTCAGCATCCGTCTTGTCATGCCTCCCTTGGAGGTCATCAGAGGATGAAGGGGAATAGGAGGCCTCAGACCCAAGGGAAGAGACGAGCAGAGGGTCAGCTCAAAACTCTTCACCATCAGACAAGGAGCAGGACCCTGCTGGACTCCTCTCAGATTCAGGGAGTGACCATCCACACCTGCAGACTGTTGGATCAATGAAGGCCGTCATCCCATTTAAGAACCACAAGCTCTCACAAGAGGGAACCTGATTGCAAACACCTGGCCTCAGATGCTGAGCTTAAAAGGCCATGCGTAGCTTGTTGGAAACAACGTCAGATGCCCATGTCAGATAGTCACCAGACCTGCTCGTGATCCTGTGGCTTCGAACCCACCCTGCCTGATTAGATCTCCTGTACCTTGATTTTTGGACTGTTCCACACTGTGTCAGTTCTGGTAACCTCTTTCAATGCTTGCTGTGTTTGCTGAACACTGCTCCTCAACTCAAGCCTGACAGGTTTACAACTCGGCCACTGGCCGTTATCTGTTAATTCCTTTATTGCTACTGTAAACTATTTCAACTTAGCCGACAAAGACTGACATCTCCCTAGGCCTCCCTAGAATCTGTACCATTGATATGCAATAGCTGATGTCTGCTGGCTCTGTCCCTTGCTGTCTCTGTTCTGTCTGTGTGTTTCCTTTATAAGAAGGAAAATGACTGTCATGGCTATTTCTTGTATTGTAAATAGCCAATAGCTGGCACTGCCACCTCAAAGGATACTCTCTAGTTGTTTCCAACACAGTCTGATAGTGTTACCTTGTGTAGACATAACATTCTGATAAGGCACCAGATGCTGTTTAAGGTTTCTTGTCTACTTCAGAGGATTATCTCTGTATGATTCACCTCATTCCCAGGCTTAACCACATCAAAGAGACACTGAGACAGTATGGGTGACCTGGAGTGTCCAGCCCCTCCCATCCTGTTCTAACTAGACTGTCTTTGACAATCCATTCTTACACAGAACTACCATAGAATATTAAAGAATGATATTATGCAGTATCAGATCCTAAAATAGATAATAGATAGAGCATAAAAGGAGTAAATGGCTGGATTCCACATACTCCAGATAACCCAATTTTTTGACATTACAGTCATTATGGATAGCACAATGAAGATGTCAGCCCAGCATGTGGCAGCTGTGAAAAATGCAAACTAGATGCTAGCAATAATTAGAAAAGGAATTGAAAATAGAACTGCCAATATCATAATGCCATTATACAAATCTATGGAGTGACTGCATTTGGAATACTGTGTACTGTTCTGGTCCCCTCACCTCAAAAAAGATATTGTAGAGTTGGAAAAGGTTCAGAAAAGGACAACCAAAATTATCAGTGGGGTGGAGTAACTCCCTTATGATGAAAGGTTGCAGCATTTGGGGCTCTTTAGAGAAAGGTAAGAGGTGATGTGATAGAAGTATATGAAATTATGCATGGCATGGAGAATGTGGATAGAGAAAAGTATTCTCCTCTCATAACACTAGAATTTGTGGACATCCAATGAAGCTAAATGTTGGAAGATTTAGGACAGACAAAAGAAAATACTTTCCCCTCACAGAGTTATAATTCGCAGAGTGGTTTAACAATAAACCCCTCTTCCTTGGGAAATCTGGGAATTGTAGCTCTTTGAGGGGAATAGAGGTCTCCTAACAACTCCTAACAAACTATAGGTCCCAGGATTCTTTGGGGAAAGCCATGACTGTTTAAAGTGGTATGACACTGCTTTAAATACTGTACAGGCATACCCTGCTTTAACATACGCAATGGGACCGGAGCGTGTATGTAAAGTGAAAATGTACTTAAAGTGAAGCAATTATCTATGCATGTACTGCACTGCAATTGCCACTAGATGGCAGCGGCATCATGCCATTAAGTGTCCTTAATTGCGAAGCACGCGTACGTTAAGCTGGGTATGGTGGTGTATGGAGCATGTACGTTATAGCAAGGCGACGTTAAGTGAAACAACATTAAGCAGGGTATGCCTGTATATAGTTCAGATGGCACCTAAGAATGGCAAGGAATAACATTATAACTACATTGACAAAGCAATCAATCAGTGTCATTTGAATGAAATTCTAAGGCTTGCTATTTCCTGCTCTGATGATTTGGCCTCCTTCTAACTTCTTCCAGTTCACCTAGTTGTGACTAGGGTTGCCAGGTTCTTGGCCTGAGACTGATCCTGTATCTTTAGGAGAAGAGAGAGTCAGCCAAGTGCAGGTGTTCTTACAACACTGTAATGGGAAAAACCACAAGGTGGAATTCTCCCTTCCCCCTGCACAACTTTTAAAGATACAGAAGACCTCTTGGTTGCCAGTCCCAGCCTCCAAGAGGTCTTCTGTATCTTTAAAAGTTGTGCAGGGGGAAGGGAGAATTCCACCTTGTGGTTTTTCTCATTACAGTGTTGCAAGAACACCTGCACTTGGCTGCCTCTCTCTTCTCCTAAAGATACAGGATCAGGATCAGGCCAAGAACCTGGCAACCCTAGTTGTGACACAGAATATCTAAGTTTCCTAACATACTTAGCCTTTTTGAATAAAGTTCATAGCTACCCAGCCAACGGGGAGGGAACAGAGAGAAGGAAGGAGGAAAGAACACCACCTTTTATATTGATCAGGAACTGGACCAGGAAGATGGATTTTATGGCAATGTCATTATGTTTGTTGGTGAACCTACATAGAATATAGACTACTGATATACATAATCTAACTGGGAAAGAGTATAACCAGGATCCCTGCTTCTTGACAGTTCTTTAATCAGGTCCCTTTGACACATTCCAGATTATTCTTGAAACATTATAACAATGTTTATAATCCCACATCCATTGTAACATAATTGTTCTTCTCTTTATTATTGTATTATGCTGATGGCTTCTTGTATTATTTTAATTTTATGATAATCCAAGATGCCACTACACTGTCACTGAAAGACAAGAAAAGTTCCAAGCAGCCTGCACAATGTGGCATAGTGTTGTCATTCATTTTAGACCATTATGGGCACTCTGCTGTTTACTGAAGTTTTCTGAAGCAGGGCCCAGATTAACACACTATATCAGCTCACCTGAATTCCTTCCCGCCTAATTTAGCAGTTATTCCACCTGGCTGCATCTGAGAGAGAGGTGACACAGCAAGATACTTGCATAGGATCAGTTGGGCAGGCTCCCATTTGGCTCCTGCATGATAAAGTTTGGGGAGAAAAAAGAGAGAAAATTGTGTTTAAGTTTGGGAGGAAAAGGGCAGGAAAATCATGAAGTGGTCCACCAAGACCCTCAGCAGTTTTCAAGTGTTCCATGGGGGAAAAAAGTTTTGGGAACCACTGGCCTAGAGTAGGGATAGAAAGATCTGTTAATTTTGGGTCTCTCAGTTTCTCATTTCTCCAATCTTAAGTAAACATTGGTTGGCTGGCAAACTGTATTGCAAAATTCACATAAGTGTGAATTTCAAAGAATTGCTATGTTTTAGTTCTCATATTTTTTTGGGAACTGTGAATTTATCTTGAAAGGCAAACTGAAATATGAACTCATATGAATTGAATATGAATTGAATTTCTCGCCCATCCCAACTTGTGACTATTCACTAAAAGCGTGCATAATGTCTTTAATATCCATGTTTTTCTGGATCACTTCTGTGCAGTTGGGGTTCTTGGTTTTTCTCCCCAAAAATGAAGTTGTGCAAACTGATGCACATTATAGCAACAAACCAGCATACGCAGGTTGACTAAAGGTGCTAATTGTGGATGGGATTATGCATCAGAATGGGCACTCCACTGAAAATAATGCTGTGTTGCTGACACACACGGATTCACATTCCAATGTGTTTTCTCAAATGCATGAAGTCTGCTTTTCATCCTGTCCACCTAACTTGTACAAGAGTTTGTGAATCCAAACAATGAATATATATTTGAATCAAAAGTAAGGAAACTTTAGGATACAGTAATACCTCAATTAACAAAGTCTTTTTGGATTCGTGGGGGGGATGCAAACTCTGACATAGGCAGAATGTGGCTCCTTGTCTACTGGATTGTGGCTGCTGCAAGAAGCTCTCTCATGGCTGGAATGGTGTTCCTTGCCAGGTGGCACAGGCACCTCCACAGTAAATGGTGCTTCTGGTGCCCTGGAAGCACTGGTTAGTGCAGATACATCTGCTTGAGTGTAGGGGAGGATAGCATAGAGAGAGAAAGACCAAGCACAGGTTGTTGTTGTTGGCTGCCTCTTGCCTGCTTGCTCGAGTGTACAGACAGGTGAACTGTGCTCAGAGCTTCAGATTGCTTTAGCAAGATGGTAGATGATAAAAGAAAAATGGATGCATTTTGGAAGAAGCCTTCAAGATGTCTGTATGCAAGGCTTACCTGACCTGGTTGTTTCATTTCAGACACGTGTATTTCTAGTTTTGAATAAAAAGTTTGCTGAACTATGTTGAACTGCTCTTCTTTTTATGGTGTAGGAACCTATCCCTTTTCTTTCCATGTTATTCCTACCTCTGGTACCAAAGGTTCTGTTAAAGAAGTAATGTCCAGAAATGCATCTACTTCATTAACTGAGGTATTTCTGTAATTGTCCACACAAGGAGAACAATATATACAAGCAAGTCAAAACTGTTCAATGGCTGTGTCCTCTCTCATCTCAGTACATAAGTAGCAATAGATAAAATATTCTTTACTCTTTAGTGAACAATTCTGATAAGGAAAGGAAAATTAGGAAAGGGGCAAAGCTGGCAGAAAGAATTTGTGTCCCACCAGATCACCAGGAAAGCATAAATATGTATATTATATGATATGTATGCTAAGTTTACATGTATATTCCACATGCATATTATATGTTATACATTCATATGATTGAACCTGCATAATAGTCTTTCCAATCAAATGAATAAGAAATGCTTTTGCCAGCTAGAGAAAATCTTGTTACACTACATACAGAACAGCAGTATCTGTGCAGTCCCATAATGTTCAATAAACCAGTGGCTGAATAGTCTTATTGAAGACATAAAAAGAGTATGTTGCACCGATACAGGAAGCATTTTTTCCACGGACACAAAATTTTTTAAAATTATGCTATGCCTAGTCATTCTTATAATCTTAGTTCATCCATTCAGATAAAATGGTATGCATTTTCTTCCTGAAATGTCAAATATGTAATATATATATATTGAAATAGAAAGGATTCCTTAGGGTACATGCTAATGCACTCCCTTCAATTATATTTTATGATTATGACCTTTATTGCAACAATAATTTAATGATTTAATTAAATCTGCAACCATTTTCATTTCTACAAGATGTCCTTCATTCCTCTCTATGATAATTTAATGAAGTGATTTTCAATAACAATCAGCAATATCGACATATAAATGTTAACTCTTCTTTTCTGTGGCCTAATCTTATCTTTTATGCTTCTGAACAAATTTGAGCTTATTCCACAGCAAGCAAAAAAATCCAACCCTCTGTTGTAGTGCAGCAATGTACTTTTTTGAGGTGGAAAAACATGAATAATGTGGATATAAAGATGTAAATATTTGTCTGTCTAGCTTGAGGAAAAGTCCTCTGATAATTAAATTACTGGATTTGACTCTGCCTTCAGTTTCTGAAGTTCAGATGCAGATTTAAATGTTAATTAGGACAAATGGTATACTTAAGCATGTTTAAAAATTCATGCACTGGAAAAAAATCAGATGACGTTTAGAATGATTAGTAAACATTTTAGCAAACCTTTGACAATATTATATTTCTTTCTGAGAATTTCATGAAAGCAGAAAATTATGCAGTTCTGACATCTTTTGAAAATGTATAAAAAAGAAAAGCTAATCATTATATTTTATTATCCTATCAGCTATAATGACCATGCATCCATATTTTGGGAGTGTAATTTTTAAACCACATAGAGGGTTTTTTACAATCAAGCAGTATATAAATTTCGTTAGACGTATAAAATGAATAATTCTGTCATTGGGTTAAAATGGAACTGTTGTAATTCTGAGAAGCATTTGAGTGGATACTGACAACCGCCCCATGTGCTATAGATATCAGATGCTACAGATATCAGGCGGCACCTTTAGGATTTTGCGATAAAGAAGCAATGGCTACTTCCCGTACTTGAAAAATGAAAGCCAGGCTTACACATTTATAAAAATAAATAAAACTGGGTTACAAGCCAGACTTTAATTTCTCTGTAGTACCTGGAAGAGACTTATTTATCTTGCAATCTCCATCTTGGAACTGAATCTACAAGCTGATCTCATGGCTAAAACATCTAGCCTAACTTTGTACTTCCAGGGATTCCCCCCCCCCTTGTCTCTCCAACCCCCTGCTTTGTCTACCATCTTGTCTGATGAAGAGTTCTGGAAAACACAGCTTGATACACATTTGTGACATCTTGGTTGCCACATTAGGTATTGCCCTAATATGGATTTTAGAAGGTCCCACCCCCACAAACCTTATCTAAGTATGTAAAGACCCTCAAGATGATGAAAGGGCAGCCCACAGGTCTCTCCATTTAGCAGCCCAATGTTCTTGGTGCATTTAGTTGCTATATGTGGTCTTCTGAGTTTGTATTACTCAAACACCATACAAGATGTGAATTCTGATTGGGTTATATCAGCAGACACCCTAGGGATATCCCCAGACACAGATACCTCTAGAGCATCCTTAGAATTAGCACTGGTCAGGTTGCATGCCTAGCATGGCAAGCATCCCCCCCTCCTGGGCAAGTTACTGAAAATGCAGTGATGGTCAGGACCACACAAAAGGAATCTTGATGTAATCCTTTTATTTATTTATTTATTTGTTTGTTTGTTTCATTTATAGACCGCCCATAGCGAGTGGCTCTCTGGGCGGTGTACAAAAAGGTTAAAATACAAAATATCAACAATAAAATCAGACAACAAACAATAAACACAAGCAGCAACTAAAGAAAAAAAGAAAAAAAGAAAAAAGAAAAAAATTAAATTATAACATAAACGCTTAAAATGCCTGGGAGCATAGCCAGGTCTTAACCTGGCGCCGAAAAGATAGAAGCGTAGGCGCCAGGCGTACTTCTTCGGGGAGGCTGTTCCACAGTTTGGGGGCCACTACAGAAAAGGCCCTAGATCGAGTAACTGTCCTCCGGGCTTCTCGATGGGTTGGTACCCGGAGGAGGGCCTTAGATGCTGAGCGAAGTGACCGGGTAGGTTCATAGCGGGAGAGGCGTTCCACAAGATATTGCGGTCCCACGCCGTGTAAGGCTTTATAGGTCAAAACCAGCACCTTGAATCTGGCTCAGAAACAAATAGGTAGCCAGTGCAAACGGGCCAGAACAGGTGTTATATGTGCTGACCGGCTGGTCCTCGTCAGCAGTCTGGCTGCTGCGTTTTGCACTAGCTGAAGCTTCCGAACTGTCTTCAAGGGCAGCCCTACGTAGAGCGCATTACAGTAATCCAGCCTAGAAGTTACCAGAGCATGAACAACTGAGGCGAGGTCATCCCTGTCCAGATAGGGTGTAGCTGGGCTACCAACCGAAGGTGGTAGAACGCATTCCTTGCCACCGAGGCCACTTGCGCCTCAAGAGACAAGGAAGGATCGAAAAGAACTCCCAGACTATGAACCTGTTCCTTCAAGGGGAGTGTGACCCCATCTAGAACAGGGTGAACATCCACCATCTGGGCAGGGGAGGCACTCACCAACAGTGTCTCAGTCTTGTCTGGATTGAGTCTCAGTTTATTAGCTCTCATCCAGTCCATTATCGCGGTCAGGCAATGATTCAGCACATCCACAGACTCACCTGTAGAAGATGAAAAGGAGAAATAGAGCTGCGTGTCATCAGCGTACTGGTGGCAACGCACTCCAAAACTCCTGATGACGGCACCCAGCGGCTTCATGTAGATGTTAAAAAGCATGGGGGACAAAATCGACCCCTGAAGGACTCCACAATGGAGAGTCCAAGGTGTCGAGCAATGTTCCCCAAGTACTACCTTCTGGCGACGATCCGCCAAGTAGGAGCGGAACCACTGCCAAGCAGTGCCTCCAACTCCCAACTCCGCGAGTCTCCCCAGAAGGATACCATGGTCGATGGTATCAAACGCCGCTGAGAGATCAAGGAGAATCAACAGAGTCACACTCCCTCTGTCCCTCTCCCGACAGAGGTCATCGTACAGGGCGACCAAGGCTGTTTCAGTGCCAAAACCAGGCCTAAAACCGGATTGAAACGGATCCAGATAATCGGTCTCATCCAAGAGCACCTGGAGCTGATTGGCAAGCACCCGCTCCAGAACCTTGCCCAAAAAGGGGATATTTGCCACCGGTCTATAATTGTTCAAGTTATCTGGGTCTAAGGAAGGTTTCTTCAAAAGAGGTCTCACTACTGCCTCCTTGAGGCTACTAGGGACTACTCCCTCACTCAAGGAGGCATTTATCACTTCCTTGGCCCAGCCGGTGGTACCAGTCCTGCTAGCCTTGACCAGCCAAGATGCACAAGGATCTAGAGCAGACGTGGTCGCCCGCACCATTCCAAGCACCTTGTCCACTTCCTCAAGCTGCACCAACTGAAACTCATCCAATAATGAAAGACAAGACCGTGTTCTGGACACTTCAATGGATTCATCTGTCGTAACATCAGAGTGTAGGTCCCTACGGATGCATGCAATTTTATTTTGGAAGTGCCCTGCAATGTCGTTACAGCAAGCTTCAGATGTTTCAATGGTATCTTGAGGACCAGAATGTAAGAGTCCTCGTACAACCCTAAAAAGCTCTGCTGGGCGGCAGAGAGATGTCTTGATAGAGGCAGCGAAGTAGGACTTCTTCGCCGCCCTTACCGCTTTTATGTACGACTTAGTAGAGGCACTTACCAAAGCATAATTGCATCCGTCTGGAGTTCGTCTCCATCTGCACTCCAGCCTCCTTCTCTCTTGCTTCATCACTCTCAGCTCCGGGGTATACCCCGGAGCTGTATGAGCTCTGCATCGAAGAGGGCGCGTGGGAGCGATCGTGTCGATAGCCCGGGCCATCTCTGTATTCCACAGTTCGACCAAGGCCTCGACAGGAGCGCCAGTACTATCAGCCGGAAAAACTCCCAGAACCCTCTGAAAACCCATAGGATCCATAAGCCTCCGGGAGTGGACCAACTTAATAGGTCCCCCACCCTTGCAGAGGGAAAGAGTCGTCGTAAGTCTAAAACTCAGCAGGCAGTGATCTGTCCATGACAACGGAGTAGATGAAAAATACCCCACCTCCATATCACCATCTCCATGACCAGTGGCGAAGATCAAATCAAGAGTGTGATCCGACACATGCGTTGGGCCAGTAACAAATTGAGACAGCCCCATGGTTGTCATGGAGGCCATGAAGTCCTGAGCCGCTCCAGATAAGACAGTCTCGGCATGAACGTTGATATCCCCCAACACCACAAGTTTGGGGGACCTCAACAACACCTCCGAGACTATCTCTGTCAGCTCAGCTAGGGAAGCTGTTGGGCAGCAAGGTGGGCGGTACACCAACAAGATTCCCAGTCTGTCTCCTTGGCCCAGTACAAGGTGGAGGCACTCTAGACCAGTCATCATCTGGACAGGATGCCTGGTGAGAGAGAAAATACTCCTATAGACTACAGCGACCCCGCTTCCCCGGCCCTCAGATCTGCCATAGTGCTGCACCGTATACCCAGGTGGGCAAAGCTGAGAGAGGGCAACTCCTCCCTGCTCACCCACCCAGGTCTCGGTTATACACGCCAGGTCGGCACCCTCATCCACAATTAAATCATGGACAAGGGAGGTTTTATTATATACCGACCTGGCATTCAAAAGCAGCACCTGGAGATCTAAGGGCTGGCTGATAGAACAACCAGCAGTTCTGTGGTCTTGAGGAGAACCGGAACAAGGCACAGACACAACTTGTCTGGGGCGAGTTCCCCTTACCTGGCATGTTCTCCTCCTAACGCCATACCTCCCATTACCCGTCACTACGCTAATTGGGGCCCCCAGAAGTCCCCCCGTTAAATACAAAGCATGCTCTCCCAGGCACATTTTAAAAATATTTAAATACAAACAAACACATTCACACAACAACGCATAAAAATACACATAAATATACACAAACACGTCCACACAATCTCATTCATACACACAACAGACAAAACAGACAATTAAAATGCACCCAAACAATCCTACATGCAATCTGACTTGACCTGTGGTCCTACTTGCATCCTCAGAATGGTACAGAAGATTTTTCTCTTTCCCCAGGCTGCACATGATGGCAAGCAAGGGAAAAGCTCAACATTCCTGGTGGAGGGCCCAATGGGCAGTTCAATCTCTTTAAAGAGCAAATGAGCAAGGCAGAAGGACAAAATCTCATTTACTGTGCAGTAGGGCTGTGGTCTTGCCTTGATAGAGACCAAGCTGGGGGAGAAGTCTCCCTTGAGACTATGGTACAGATTATACGGCAGAAGAGGCTGAGGGGCTGAAGAGGAAGCAGCGCATGGCTTTGCTTCATTGCTGGGAGCCAGGGCTCCACAGAAGAAAGAGGATATGGATGTAATTTAATCCCCTCCTCTCTGTATCTGAAGTTACAGCAGTCGTCACAGGATTGTCATGGCAAATCGGTCAGCTGGAAGGAGCTTCAAATCCGACAGCCAGGAGGAGGCACCATGCAATCACATTAAGATTGCTTTTCTGCATTTTATCAATGTGTATATATAAATCTACAGTGTAGAGGGGGAGGAGGCCAATAAATTGAAGGAACTGAAAGTTGTGCAAACTGTACAACATTTGGATTTAAAAAAAACAAATAGAACAATGCATTGTTTCCACTTTGGAAACAAGAGCAAGTAATCTGGACCTGCAGAATCCAGGGAGAGACATGGATGAGGAAAATTCTGAAAGCACCTCTGGTTATAATCCACATGATATATTTGATGAGAATATTGAGAGAACTGTAGCAATAGCGGAGGAAATGCATAGCATAGGTGAACACATACAAGGAATATTTCCAGAGAGTTCCACAAGATGACCTGCACAGGGAATAGTTCTGGTTGCTAGACTGGATAATTTGGGGAAATGAAGCAAAAGGAGCAACTTCCTAATAATGGATTTTCCAGGTAACATTCAAGCCATGAACCAAACATAACATTCAAGAAGAAGTTTTAAAGCCAAGGTCAAATAGTCCCTTGGGATGTCAAATATCACCAGACTTTGCATTTATGGCTTACTTTCATTATCTTGTTAAAGATTTCCCAAAGGAGCAAGTTATTTCTCCACCTATGTAGGTTTTACTACTTTGGATCTTGAACACTGGTGTTTAATCTGCTACTAACATGGAGGGTGGGGAGACAGAGAAATAAACTTTGAACATTAACACTGTAGGATAAATGGTAAAACCCAAGGTAAAACTCATGCTCCAAAGGCAGAGCATGGCAAACAACCAGAATGGTTTTGGAAAGGAAAAGGACCAATTACAAAGCCATGTAATTGTCATGAAAATTGGAATTTTGACAACAGCACTGGAACTCTTCGTTTCCACCATTAGGAAATCCAACAATCGAGCACCATATTATAGAATGCTGTTGTCATCACAATTTTTGCATCTTGCATCAGAAATATCTCTTCTCTAATAATGAACTCAAGTGCTGAATGCTAATAGGACAGGAGAACCACACTGGGCTACTGAGAAAGAAGAGGGAGGTATCAGCATGTCCTATGGAACCCAAGGTTTTGCAGCACTACAACCCCCCCTTAAATAAATAAATACAGGGGCAGAATTAATGCCACTATATGTATTATAGTGATAAGACCATAGCAATGAATGGTGGAAATAGTGGGGAAGTGTGCTTCAACTTATAGTGCAGTGGTTCCAAACTTTTATGAGCACAAGACCCCCTTTATATGCTCAAAAAAGTTTGTGACTCCCCCTATGCTAATTGTAATTTTAGTCTCTGTTAACTGAAAAAATGGTCCGCGGCAAAAAAAATCTCCAAATACCCCTTTCCATTAAAAGCTCCCTGCAGACAGGGAGGTGTTGCTTTCTTTTCTTAATGCAAAGGTCCAATCAAATTGGTATCCCACTCCCCCCCACACACACATAGTCTGAAGATGTACAGTCCTGTCTCCCAACACCAGTGGGTTACAGTGTTGGACTAAGAACCAGGTTCAAAGTCCCACCCAGCCATGAAGTCCACTGGGTTACCTTGGACCAGACGCTGTCTTTTAGCGTGACCTATCTCACAGGGTCTGTGTAAAGATAAAATGGAAAGGGGGGGACTATGTGCACCCCGTTGAGCAACTTGGAGGAAAGGTGTGATATAAATTCACTAATAAATAAATAAATAAATAAATCTCAGCTGCAGTATGTGCACCCCAGCCTCAGCCAACCTGATGAGCTTTAATAATAATAATAATAATAATAATAATAATAATAAAGATGCAGCAATGTGATAGTGGTGGGGATGCTAGATTGTGAAGACAAAAGGGTGGATAGATTGAATAGGAGGGTTATCTTGGGATCATCATCAGAACTGATGACTTGGTTAGCATGCACTTGGGGAATGACACTGGAGCAGAAGACAGATCAGTGCATGCACACACACAAACACACCTCCCCTCCTGCAAGCATCTGCAGGTGTATATGCATTTGGACATGTGAGAGAGGTGAAGCCTTCAACTGCCACAGCATCTTGGAGAGAGAGATTGAGGGGGGACAGAGTGTAGGTGGAAGAAAGGGGGGATGTTGGCACACACACTTAGCCTCAGAGATGGGGGAGTGAGGAAGTCCTGAGCTTCCTCACTGCTCATTGGCTCTGTCTGAGCCAAAGGCGAGATCTAGGCAGCCTCACAAATAAGAATAATTTTAAAAAGGAGATGGCAGTGAATCAGGAGCCAAGAAAGACAGGCAGGTGGCTGCCAGGAAGGAAGGAAGGGGGGAAGCAGTCTTTCCTTGCAGCCTTGCTTCTTTTTGCTTCATGGAAAGCCCTCTCCTTTTGTTCTGAATAAGGGTGTCGTCAGCAGCGGCAGTGCGAGGAGACGGGAGTCGGTGATAGTAATCTCTTCTTCCTGGTAGCTCCACTCTCAGCCTCCTTTGGCATCTGCCACATGTTTTATAGGCAGACGCCTGCCCTTGGTGCACCTGAAAGATGCTCTAGTGCTTCAGCAAAAGACCTCCCCTCTTGTTTAGAGCAAGGGGGAAGTGTTGTCTGCAGCAGCAGTGGGGAGCAGACAGTGTCCAGGGAATGAAGACTTTAAAAAAAAATTATTCATTTCTTTACTATTTGTGGCCCCCTCTGGATTACTTTGCAGCCCCCAGGTTGGGAACCACTGTTATAGTGCTTACTGTAAGCAGAAAGAGAAAAAAGATTTAGGGCTAAGAAAGACCTTCCACATCAAAATGGCCTGTGCTGGCCTCTAAATTAGGGTCTGAGCTGATCTTCAGCTACAAGTTGCAATAACAGACAGGCTGTTGAAGACCAGGTGGACAAATCTGGACAAGGGGTCAGGTACTTGATATCCTTCTCTAGACAGTATTAACAGCATATATCTGTAGCAAAACATTTTCCACAGACAGCTCATCCTGCTTAGGAGGTGCTTTTAAAGAAAAGCACTGGGTTTGATATTGGAGACACTTAAAGGTCCTGAGGGATGTATTGATTCTAAGTTGGATTTCTTGTCTTTTCTGTCTCTTCTCATTTTCTGAGATTAAAATGTTGCTTTTAGAACAGCTGAACATGGCACATGATTTTGCTGGACTGACTTGGGAACTAGAATGTCTGACATTTTGCTGTTATTTGATTAATTTGTTTCAATCAATGCCCATTCTTTTAAAGTAAAGGATAGCTTTTTCTATCCCTCCCCTGGTTTCTTTTGTGATCGCCTCCCGGGAAATTACATGTATTTTCAAGAAATTGCTTATAAAAACCAATTCAGAAAACATACAAAAATCACATGATTAGAAGGTGTTAAGAAAGCAATGGCCAACTCTTTGTTTTCTGAAAAAAATTCTCCTTCATCAGAGAGATCAACACAGGTCGGCTGTGTTACACTAGAATGCACTCCAGGAATGGCTGATAGGACAGGGAAAGTGGTACCGCCTCAAGCATCACAACAATATTGATCCAAGGCACAGATTCTCATAGATTTTTGTGAATTTGACATAGAATTACAACAGAACCATCAACAAATTCCAGAACTCATCTATGTATGCAGAGGTGATCAAAGATTAGGAATGGGGGAGAAATTCAGTTCTGTTCACATTTAAGTTTTGAGGTTACCAGTGCATGAATCACTGCAACCAGACTATCTCTGTCCAAAAACGGATATAGTTGGCACATCCGCCATAGCTAGTAAAAGACGTTCCTGGCCATTATAATAATAATAAATTTTATTTTTCAGCCGCCTATCTGTCTGGGTTAGGGACACTCTAGGCGACGAACAACAAGAATAAAAACAATACATATAGATCAACATAATCAAATTTTAAGCTAAAAAACCATTCATTAATTCAGAACATAAATTAATCTGTCCCAATCTTGTAGGCCTGCCTGAACAGCCAGGTCTTCAAGGCTCGGCGATAGCTGGACAGGGAGGGAGCATGTCTGAGATCGAAAGGGAGAGTGTTCCAGAGGGTGGGGGCCACAACAGAGAATGCCCTCTCTCTGGTCCATACCAGCCTAGCTGTTCTCACCGGTGGGACCGAGAGAAGGTCTTGCGAGGCTGATCTCGTCAGGCGGCACAATAGGTGATTCTGGAGGCGTTCCTTCAGATATACTGGGCCGAAACCATATAGGGTTTTAAAGGTCAACACCAACACCTTGAATTGGGCCCGGTAGACAACTGGTAGCCAGTGAAGATCTAATAACACTGGGGTGATATGATCCCAGCGACAGCTATGCGTAATCAAGCGTGCCGCCGCATTCTGTACCAGCTGTAATTTCCGGACCGTTTTCAAGGGTAACTCCACGTAGAGCGCATTGCAGTAGTCTAAGCGAGAGGAGACCAGGGCGTGTATCACCTGAGGGAGCAGGTGAACAGGAAGATAGGGACGCAGTCTCCGTATCAGATGTAATTGATACCAAGCTGCCCAGCTCACTGCTGTAATCTGAGCCTCCATGGACAGCTGGGAGTCAAGTATGACCCCAAGACTGCGGACCTGGTCCTTCAGGGGTAAACTTACCCCATCAAGCATCAGGTCAGTAATTCCTAACTTCCTTTTATCTCCCACAAGTAATACCTCAGTCTTGTCGATGTTCAGCTTCAGCCTATTCTTTCCCATCCATCCACTTACGGATTCTAGGCACTTGGACATGGTATTCACAGCCAACTCCGGTGAGGACTTAAAGGAGAGATAGAGCTGAGTGTCATCTGTGTACTGATGGCACTGCAACCCAAAACTCCTGATGATTGCTCCCAGCGGTTTCACATAGATGTTGAATAGCATGGGAGAGAGGATAGAACCCTGTGGCACTCCACAATGAAGAGGCCAAGGGTCTGAAACCTCATCTCCCAATGCCACCCGTTGCTGCCTATCCGAGAGATAGGAACGGAACCACTGCAAGACAGTGCCTCCTATTCCTAATCCCTCTAGGCGGTTTAAAAGGATACTGTGGTCAACGGTATCGAAAGCCGCTGAGAGGTCCAGGAGGACAAGGAAGGTGTATTCACCCCTATCCAATGCCCTCCGCATATCATCTACCAGAGCGACCAAGGCTGTTTCCGTACCATGACCAGTCCTAAAACCCGATTGGTATGGATCTAAATAATCCGTTTCCTCCAAGTGTGTCTGTAATTGTGCAGCCACCACCCTCTCAATCACCTTGCCCAAGAATGGTAAATTAGAGACTGGGCGAAAGTTGTTTAACTCTTGGGGATCCAAGGACGGTTTTTTTAAGATGGGCTTTATTACCGCTTCCTTGAGGGCTGATGGCATTGCACCCTCTTGCAAGGATGCATTCACCACCGCCTTGATCCCTTCGCCCAGTCTCTCTTTACAGCTCATGATGAGCCATGATGGGCAAGGATCAACCAGACAGGTGGTCAGCTTCACAGTACAGAGCACCTTGTCCACTTCCTCAGAGAGAAGAGGCTGAAACCAATTCCAACAGACCGGAATGCAACTGGCCGACTCTGGCCCACTTCCTGTCTCCACGGCGAGCGGAAGCGTGCTCTTCAGACTTTGATTTTATCGGCAAAGTGTTTAGCAAAAGTATCACAGGAGATTTTAGAATGTTCCATGGGTTCCTGAGCAACTGGACTGACCAGGCTTTGGACCACTTGGAACAATCTCCTGGGACAACACTCTGCCGACGCAATAGAGGCAGCAAAGAAATTTTTCTTTGCTGCCTTTGTTGCCACCTGGTAGGCAGCTATTGCTGCTCTAACCCGTGTCCGATCGTCTTCAGTGCAAGATTTCCGCCAACGGCGCTCAAGTCATCTCACCTCCTGTCTCAGACCCCGCAGTCGTGGTGTATATCAAGGTGCTGTCTGAGTTCTGTTCAGGGGGAGAGGACGTTTCGGAGCCACCCGGTCCACCGCCCTGGTGATCTGCTTATTCCACTCCATCACCAGGGATTCGACCGGGCGACCTTCAGTCAGCTCCATATCCCCCAGTGCATTCAGAAATCCTTTCGGCTCCATCAGGCGTCTGGGGCGGACCATTCTAATAGGTCCTTGTCCCCTGCGGAGGGCGTGCAGCATCGAGAGATCTATATTCACCAGATAGTGATCTGACCATGACACGGGGTTAGAAGAATTCACCCCCATTTTCAGAGCACTATCCTCCCCTCCCGAGACAAACACAAGGTCGAGAGCATGACCGGCTACATGCGTAGGCCCTATATTACTAAGGTGCAGATCCCAGGAAGTCATGGTTTCCATGAAATCCCGAGGGGCTCCTGTGAGGACAGCCTCGGCATGTACGTTGAAATCCCCCATCACCACAAGATTGGGGGAGAACAATCGCACAGCCGAGACTACCTCGATCACGTCAGTCAGGGATTCTGCTGCGCAGCGGGGTGGGTGGTACACAAGCAGAATTCCTAAACTGCCCTTTGGGCCCAACCTCCAGTACATGCAATCAACAAACTTGGTCTCGTGGAGAGGGGGTCTGGCGAAACACAAAGATTCCCAGTAGATAACTGCCACTCCTCCTCCCCGCCTCCCAATCCTCGGCTGCTGTGCATATCGGAAACCGGCTGGACACATGGCCTCACGTATAGGAGCTGAGGCCTCATCCAGCCATGTCTCCGTAATACACACCAGGTCTGCGTCCTCATCCAGGATCATATCCTGGATGAGTGATGTTTTCTGTACCACAGACCTGGCATTACACAACAGCAATCGAAGATTGGATGGAGTTCTGCTTCCTCCAGTTATCTTCTGGTGGTAAACAGGCCCGGAACAAGGGATGGATATTAAGCATCTATCCCTAGTTCCCCGATGCCGGCTTGGCCTGCTACCATTGAGGCTACCTGAGTCTCAAGTGACAAAGATGGATCCAGGAGCACCCCAAAACTAAGAACCTGTTCTTTCAGAAGAAGAGTAACTCCATCAAGAACAGGCAAATGGCCAATCTCCTTTACACACGAACCACCCACTGGGGATGGAAGGATCTGTCAATTTCAGTTCTCTCAGTTTCCCATTTTTCCATTTCTGCAGCAATCTGTGATTTTTAAAAAAAAATCCTCCAGCATTTTAGTACAAATGTATCCTCATAAACACATTTTTTGTAGGCAGTTTTGACTAATGTACTGGCTGCTCATTATCTACCGGGTCAAATTCAAGCTTACAGTTTTGGTGTGCAAAGCCCTGTACAGCTTGGGACCAGGATACCTGAAATATAGTCTTACCCTTATATACCCAGTACTCTGCTGGTGAGGGCCTCCTGCCAGATACCTTCTTATCAGCACAGCATAACATAGGAAGCAGACCTTTAGTGTTGTGGTACCCACCCTTTGGAATTCCTCCCCTTAAATATTAGACAGGCACTATCTGTGTTATCTTTTTGACAGCTACTGAAGACCTTCCGCTTTCAATAAGCCTTTTAAGTAGAGACCTTATCCCAGTCTACACCTGTGTTGGAATTGCTTTTTAAGATGTTTCCAACGCTGCTTTTTTTTTTAAAAAAGGTGTTTTTAAAGATGTTTTGCTTTAATATGTTTTTAAAGATGTTTTAATATATTTTAAAGTCTGTTTTTAAGATATTTTAGAGTGTATTAGTGTTTGTTTGCCACCCTGGGCTCCTTCTGGAAGAAAGGGGAGGATATAAATTTAATTAATAAATAAATAATGTACACATTTTTGCAAGCCATTTCTTATTATATAATGCATTATTGCATGTTATTTTCACTCATATATTCATTTTTATGCACTTTTACCCTAACATGCAATTTTACAAACATTATTTGGTCGCTGAACTGCATCACAAAATTCGAATAAGTGCACATTTCCACGGATGGTTGTGTTTTGGTTCTCATATTGCTTTGGAAAGTGCAAATTTGATAGATTCTGTTTGAAAGGTGAATTGAAAAAATTCTCACCCATCCTTCCACCCATCTACAGTGCCTCTATCTTACAAGGGTTCAAGCTGAACTGCTTCCAGACAGCATTTCAGACCATAATGTTATGGAGAAATAGCACTGTGTGTTAATAGCATACTGATGACACTTTGCCCTAAAACTTCTCATGACTGTTCCCAATGGGTTCATGTAGATGTTAAATAGCATTGGTGACAGGATTGTGCCCTGTAGCAGACCATAGCATAAGAACCATGGCACTAAGACACAATACCCTAATGCTACTTTCTGGACATGGCCCTGTAGTTAGGAACAGAACTACAGTGGCCCAGTATCCATCCCACAGAGCTAGACCAGAAGGATACCCTGGTTAAGAACATAAGAACATAAGAAGAGCCTGCTGCATCAGGCCAGTGGCCCATCTAGTCCAGCATCCTGTTCTCACAGTGGCCAACCAGGTGCCTGGGGGAAGCCCGCAAGCAGGACCCGAGTGCAAGAACACTCTCCCCTCCTGAGGCTTCCGGCAACTGGTTTTCAGAAGCATGCTGCCTCTGACTAGGGTGGCAGAGCACAGCCATCATGGCTAGTAGCCATTGATAGCCCTCTCCTCCATGAATTTGTCTAATCTTCTTTTAAAGCCGTCCAAGCTGGTGGCCATTACTGCATCTTGTGGGAGCAAATTCCATAGTTTAACTATGCGCTGAGTAAAGAAGTACTTCCTTTTGTCTGTCCTGAATCTTCCAACATTCAGCTTCTTTGAATGTCCATGAGTTCTAGTATTATGAGAGAGGGAGAAGAACTTTTCTCTATCCACTTTCTCAATGCCATGCATAATTTTATACACTTCTATCATGTCTCCTCTGACCCGCCTTTTCTCTAAACTAAAAAGCCCCAAATGCTGCAACCTTTCCTCGTAAGGGAGTCGCTCCATCCCCTTGATCATTCTGGTTGCCCTCTTCTGAACCTTTTCCAACTCTAGAATATCCTTTTTGAGATGAGGCGACCAGAACTGTACACAGTATTCCAAATGCGGCCGCACCATAGATTTATACAACGGCATTATGATATCGGCTGTTTTATTTTCAATACCTTTCCTAATTATCGCTAGCATGGAATTTGCCTTTTTCACAGCTGCCGCACACTGGGTCGACATTTTCATCGTGCTGTCCACTACAACCCCGAGGTCTCTCTCCTGGTCGGTCACCGCCAGTTCAGACCCCATGAGCGTATATGTGAAATTCAGATTTTTTGCTCCAATATGCATAATTTTACACTTGTTTATATTGAATTGCATTTGCCATTTTTCTGCCCATTCACTCAGTTTGGAGAGGTCTTTTTGGAGCTCTACGCAATCCCTTTTTGTTTTAACAACCCTGAACAATTTAGTGTCATCAGCAAACTTGGCCACTTCACTGCTCACTCCTAATTCTAGGTCATTAATGAACAAGTTGAAAAGTACAGGTCCCAATACCGATCCTTGAGGGACTCCACTTTCTACAGCCCTCCATTGGGAGAACTGTCCGTTTATTCCTACTCTCTGCTTTCTGCTTCTTAACCAATTTCTTATCCACAAGAGGACCTCTCCTCTTATTCCATGACTGCTAAGCTTCCTCAGAAGCCTTTGGTGAGGTACCTTGTCAAACGCTTTTTGAAAGTCTAAGTACACTATGTCCACTGGATCACCTCTATCTATATGCTTGTTGACACTCTCAAAGAATTCTAATAGGTTACTGAGACAGGACTTTCCCTTGCAGAAGCCATGCTGGCTCTGCTTCAGCAAGGCTTGTTCTTCTATGTGCTTAGTTAAGCTAGCTTTAATAATACTTTCTACCAGTTTTCCTGGGACAGAAGTTAAGCTAACTGGCCTGTAATTTCCGGGATCCCCTCTGGATCCCTTTTTGAAGATTGGCGTTACATTTGCCACTTTCCAGTCCTCAGGCACGGAGGAGGACCCAAGGGACAAGTTACATATTTTAGTTAGCAGATCAGCAATTTCACATTTGAGTTCTTTGAGAACTCTCGGGTGGATGCCATCCGGGCCCGGTGATTTGTCAGTTTTTATATTGTCCATTAAGCTTAGAACTTCCTCTCTCGTTACCACTATTTGTCTCAGTTCCTCAGAATCCCTTCCTGCAAATGTTAGTTCAGGTTCAGGGATCTGCCCTATATCTTCCACTGTGAAGACAGATGCAAAGAATTCATTTAGCTTCTCTGCAATCTCCTTATCGTTCTTTAGTACACCTTTGACTCCCTTATCATCCAAGGGTCCAATCGTCTCCCTAGATGGTCTCCTGCTTTGAATGTATTTATAGAATTTTTTGTTGTTGGTTTTTATGTTCTTAGCAATGTGCTCCTCAAATTCTTTTTTAGCATCCCTTATTGTCTTCTTGCATTTCTTTTGCCAGAGTTTGTGTTCTTTTTTATTTTCTTCATTTGGACAAGACTTCCATTTTCTGAAGGAAGACTTTTTGCCTCTAAGAGCTTCCTTGACTTTGCTCGTTAACCATGCTGGCATCTTCTTGGCCCTGGCGGTACCTTTTCTGATCTGCGGTATGCACTCCAGTTGAGCTTCTAATATAGTGTTTTTAAACAACTTCCAAGCATTTTTGAGTGATGTGACCCTCTGGACTTTGTTTTTCAGCTTTCTTTTTACCAATCCCCTCATTTTTGTGAAGTTTCCTCTTTTGAAGTCAAATGTGACCGTGTTGGATTTTCTTGCCAATTGGCCAGTTACATGTATGTTTAATTTAATAGCACTGTGGTCACTGCTCCCAATCGGTTCAACAACACTTACATCTTGCACCAGGTCCCGGTCCCCACTGAGGATTAAGTCCAGGGTTGCCGTCCCTCTGGTCGGTACCATGACCAACTGGTCTAGGGAATAGTCATTTAGAATATCTAGAAACTTTGCTTCTTTGTCATGACTGGAACACATATGCAGCCAGTCTATGTCCGGGTAGTTGAAGTCACCCATTACTACCACATTTCCTAGTTTGGATGCTTCCTCAATTTCATATCTCATCTCAAGGTCTCCCTGAGCATTTTGATCAGGGGGACGATAGATCGTTCCCAGTATTAAGTCCCTCCTGGGGCATGGTATCACCACCCACAACGATTCTGTGGAGGAGTCTGCCTCTTTTAGGGTTTCGAGCTTGCTGGATTCAATGCCTTCTTTCACGTATAGAGTGACTCCGCCACCAATACGTCCTTCCCTGTCCTTCCGATATAGTTTATATCCAGGGATAACCGTATCCCACTGGTTTTCTCCATTCCACCAGGTCTCCGTTATGCTCACTATATCAATGCTCTCCTCTAAGACCAAGCACTCCAGTTCTCCCATCTTGGTTCGGAGGCTCCTAGCATTAGCGTACAGGCACTTGTAAGCAGTGTCTCTCTTCAAGTGTCTTTGGCACTTGTGGTTAGGCCTGTGGTAATTCTGCTCTTCTGAATTTATATCCTGTGCCCCTGCTCTCACAATGCCTACTTCTAGGCCTACCCCTTTTAAAATTTCATCATTTCTTTGGTTTTTATCCCAGGGGGGAGGTTTATTCCGAACCGGACCTTTCTCAGCTCCTGTCGGGTTTCCCCCCTCAGTCAGTTTAAAAGCTGCTCTGCCACCTTTTTAATTTTAAGTGCCAGCAGTCTGGTTCCATTCTGGTTCAAGTGGAGCCCGTCCCTTTTGTACAGGCCCAGCTTGTCCCAAAATGTTCCCCAGTGCCTAACAAATCCAAACCCTTCCACCCGACACCATCGTCTCATTCACGCATTGAGACTGCGAAGCTGGGCCTGTCTGGCTGGTCCTGCGCGTGGAACCGGTAGCATTTCAGAGAAAGCCACCTTGGAGGTCCTGGCTTTCAGCATCCTACCTAGCAACCTAAATTTTGCTTCCAGGACCTCACGGCTGCATTTCCCCATGTCGTTGGTGCCAACGTGCACCACAACCACTGACTCCTTCCCAGCACTGTCTACCAAACTATCTAAACGACGGGCGATATCCGCAACCTTCGCACCAGACAGGCAAAACACCTTGCGGTCTACACGCCCATCACACACCCCACTGTCTATGTTCCTAATGATCGAATCACCCACTACAAGGATCCCTCCACCCCCTGGAGATATATCCTCGGCACGAGAGGATAGCTGCTCATCCCCCAAGGAATGGGTCCCTTCTAAGGGTTCATTTCCCTCTTCCTCAGCTGGATGCTCTCCTTCCCCGAGACCATCGTTGTCCATGATAGCAGGAGAGCTATCATCGTTGGAGTGGGACACAGCTATAATGTCCCTGAAGGCCTCCTCCACACACCTCTCTGCCTCTCTCAGCTTTTCCAGGTCCGCCACCTTGGCCTCAAGGAAATGAAGTCGTTCCCGGAGAGCCAGGAGCTCATTGCACTGAGAGCACACCCACAACTTCTGTCCAACAGGCAGCTAGTCGTACATGCTGCAGGCGGTGCAAAACACTGGAAAGCCCCCACACCCCTGCTGCCAGCCAATGATGTGTTACTTGAGGCTGATGGCTATCAGCTGGGGCTTAACTCTTTAGTATTCTCTCAGGCTTCCTTCCTGAGCGAGGGGCGGGGCTGCTTTTGGCTGCTTTTAATCTCAGCAAGGGGCTGCGCCTTCCAGGCAAGTCTTTCGTGTTTGTTGTTTTCCCACCTAGAACAGCCTGACCTTTCTTTAACCTAGGGAAACAGAGCTTGTGGTTGTGTTTCAGGAAGGCTGAAGCTGCCCCTTTTAGCAAGGACTGAGCTGACTCTCTCCCTGTATGTATCGGTGGAGTTTCCTTTTCCCCCTTCTCTCCAACTGGAATTTAGCCTTGTTTACAGTGTCCCCTGAAGCTTTCCTGCTAGGGTGGTGTTGAAAACTAGCTTTCTATATGCTTCCTTCTCCTAGGATCTGTCTCCTAAGATATAGGTTCTTTCAGGATTTGGCTCCTAGCTCAGGGTGACCTTGGGCTGCCCTTATTAGTTATTGCTCTGAGCTGTTTTACTTCAATTAAATAATGGAATAAATGGGAGCTACTTAATGGTTAATGGTATCAAAAAGCCACAGACTGACCAAGAAGCAAATGTTCACATTCTCTGTGTCTCCTGACCCCAATGGCATCCCACTTTCTCCCCCCTGGCAACTTCATGTTGACCCCCTCCAATCTACCCAATCACTCATTTTTCCCTCCTACCCTTTTAACTACCAATCTGAGCCTTGAAAAGCACATGGAGCAGGAAGAAGGGAAGTGCACCACTCTTCCAACATCTTCCCTATGTACCTTTCAAGAGTGGTGAAGGTAACCGTCTTTGCCACCTCATGATGAAGGGAACAGTGAGTGGAGTGGGGAGGCTCAGAGGCTTTGCTGATGCCATAAGAAGTGTCAAGGGCACCAGAGTACCCACGGTTATCAAAGACTGATAGTGACTAAATAATTGTGTTAGCTCAGGATCTGTCTCATCCACATGTCTAATAACCAGGTATTGATTTGTAAGGAAAAGTAAACAGGAATAAGAGGACTGAGTTCAGCTGGTAGACTACAGGCTTTAGAAGTATCATCTCCTGACTCTCAGGAAGCTATGTAGCTTTGGCTTTAAAACCAGGTGGAAGTGGTTGATTTTTAAAGGGGTGCATATTAGCTGAGGATGCTTCTTGGTCAGAGGAGGAACTAAGGAACTGCTTCTACTCTGCCCTTCTGTCTCCAGGCTCCTGCCCCTTGCCACCATCTAAATTGAGAAAGCAAATTTCTCGGGGGCAGAGGTCTGTTTTTTTCTCAATGTATACTCAATTTTTAAAGCAACAGGAAATTCCCTAGCCACACTGTTGATCTTTTCTAAAAAGTACATTTAATAATATTCATTCCAGTCACTGAGTGCGGTATTGTCAATTCAATGCTTTGGCATTAAAAAGAAATACATCCTTTCACCACCAGTTATTTGACTGATAAAGAGAAGTGAATGCCAAAATAACTTGTTTGAAGTTTGAGGCACACATTCTATCGCCAGAACTTTCCCTTCAGATCAAGGAATTGTGAACCAAGGTGGGTGGGATGGGTAGTATCCTGCTTCACTTGAAGTCAGCTTTTAGCATCATAAGTTGAAATAGTCCGTTCAGTAGATCACACTTCATTTTGGCTAACAAGCAACAAGCGTGGGCAACCTTCGACAAACTGGTTTAACATAGCTCTTTGGTGCTTCAGATTGTTAAGAAAGCAGACAGGCACTTTCAGAGTCAATCAGGGTTTCTGTTGCACATATAGCAAGATTGCGAGGGCAGGTATGGGCTTTCCATCAAAGTACCCCATGTGAAGTTGGTTTGTGGATCAAGCAAAAGACAAAAAGAAAGGTAATTTGTTCCAATTGAATGAAAAAGAACAAAACCCTTTGTTTTTCAATTCTGTATCTCACCAACACCACCACTTTCTAAGGATTGTTAACATATGTGAAGAACCTCTGTGCATCTACATTCTGTACATCATGTGCAGGTCATCACTTTTTCAGTCTTGAATTCCTAACTGCCACTGCAAATCCTAAACTTTCCTAATTTATTTATTTATTATTTATTATTTGATTTATATCCCACCCTTCTTTCCAAAAGGAGCCCAGGATGGCAATCTGTCACCACCAACCACTATGAGTTAGAGGGATAACTTCTGAAGGGGGACATTTTCTACTTGTTTAAACTCCTCCTGTGAATGAAAAATGTGCTTTTCCAGGGATCTAAATTGAGTGATACAGAGCAGGCTACTAACTGCAGACATTTGCCTTCAACTCATGGAAGGCGAAGATGACAGTGATGACAGGAGGCTTGGAGCTAGCACTCTCATCCACACTCTCCCTCATGAGATTCTAATTGTGTGAAGGATTAGAAGCCAAAATTGGGCTGCTACGGACACAGACTATTGGTCCATCTAGTCCATTACTATCTATTTCTTCTGACAGCAACTTCTGAAGGTCTAGGCTTTCTCACAGCTTGTTGGGGATTATGCCAAGGATCTTCTGCATGAAAAACATATGCTATAGCAGTGAGTTAATCATTCTCCAGGTGGTTTTGTACACAGTTTCACGGACAATTTCAACCATATGAACCAGACCGTAGTCAAATATTGTGTGAATATTTCTAATTTACTTTTACTCAATGAACATTGATTGCAGCAAATGCAGATGACATATTTAGTTATTATTATTTTAACATGATTCATTTTCATAGGTGCGTGCCTGCTTTCTCAGTGCACTTACCAACTACTTCATTTGTTAAAGAGAATTACAATTCACTGAATTAAAAAGAAGTATTAAATAAGGGACTTACATTCTTAAGGAATGCTTTCCGATGCTTGCTTTTAGGACCTCTAAACAAGACAGTATTGGCGTTTTTTTTTAAAAAAAAAGGCATTTATTTATTTAAAATATTTATACACCACCTTTGCTGTATAGTTCAAGGCAGCTTGCAGTAATAATGATGATATATTTTAAAAGGCAAATAAATGAGTTGACAATGAAGCAATTGAAAATAGCAGGCACAGTTAAAATAAACCATTAAACACAATAAAAGTCATACAATTATTATGACACGTAAGCAGTAAGATCAGGCCCAGCGCCAGTGGGCAGCCAAGTTGGGCACTGGCTGGGGGGCCCTGCAGCTGGGGCTGGGCTGGGCGGATGTAGCTCCCGCTGCATGATCTACAGATCATGGAATGGGAGTCACCTTCCCAGGCAGCGCACCCCAACCATCACCACCATGGACTGGCTACATTACTTCCCAAGTGGCCATGTTACCATCTCAGCATGCTGCGTGTGCATGCTTAACATCACCCAAGATGGCGGCAGGGGTGTCAACATGCCCCCCCACCGTCTTGGGTAATGGAAGGTGTGCACGTGCAACATGCTAACCATTGACATGGCCAGGCCTATTTAAACCACCTGGTGGTGGTGGCAGTGGTAGTGTTGTGACATCGCTGCTACCACCACCTTCAAGGACCTGCTGCAGTTTGGTGCCAGCCCTGAATAAAATCTAGCTTCTAAACAGAATCTAAAGGGCAAATGCCTGTTTAAACAAGAAAGTCTAAAGAGGAGAATCCCTAGTTGGGAAAGAGTTTCAAATTCTGCCCGAGAAAAGGCAAAAGGAAGGCCTAGTATATCAAAGCATCAGTAGCTGCACAAGCATGAACCTATTGGGCTAAAATGTTATACATACCATTGGAATGAAACACAAACAGGTCAAGAGTTTAAGACATTACAGTACCTGTCTACTTTAGATTTAATTCACAAATGGCATCCTGAGTCCTCATGGGTGGAAATCCAATCAGTTCATGGGAACAGTAATTCTTGAGAAGGGAGAGCAGTTAATCCAAGTCTGCAAACCTAAACACACCCAACAAAGGTGTAAGCATCACTGAACACAGTGAGACTTCCTTCTGAGTAAACATGCACCAGACTGTGTGGTGTATGGAACTGTTCTATAAAACAGTGCTGCTGCATCTTTAAGAATTTCTTTCTGGTTGTCGGACTAGAGAATTTGAGCTGTGTGTCTGCAGCTGCCTTGTTCTTGTTCAGATTTTATGTCTTTGGTCTCCAAAAAGTTTGTTTAGCCTTATGCTGCCTTTGCCTAAGTATAACAGATTATTATTATTGTTATTGTTATATAATAATATTATATTAATAATAATAATAGTAATAAACTTGATTGATTGATTAAATTTATATCCTGCCCTTGCTCCCAGTAAGAGCCCAGGGCAGCAAACAAAACACTAAAAATATTCTAAAACATCTTAAAAACAGACTTTAAAATATATTAAAACAAAACACCTTTAAAAACATATAAAAACAAAATACCTTTAAAAACAACTTTCTAAAAAATCCTTTTAAAATATCTTAAAAAGCACTTCCAACACAGACACAGACTGGGATAAAGTCTTTATTTGAAAGACTTGTTGAAAGAGGAAGGTCTTCAGTAGGTGCCAGAAAGATAACTGCGATGGCACCTGTCTAATATTTAAGGGGAAGGAATTTAAAAGGGTAGATGCCACTGCACTAAAGGTCAGCTCCCTATGTTGTGCGGAACGGACATCCTGATAAGATGGAATCTGCAGGAGGTCCTTGTAATCTTCCTCCCCTGGCACCACCTGTCAGGCTCCCACCCGTGGCTCCCACCAGGGAGAAACGTAGTTTTTATTTTTCTTTAGCTCATCATATAGATGTAACCAGGCCTGAACCCAGATTGTAATAGGTCAAGACAATCTGTTTCATCCAAGACTATTTGCAATTGCTGTGCCACAGCTCTCTCAATTACCTTCCCTAAAAAGGGGGTATTTGCGACTAGGCGGTAGTTGTCACAAACCAATTGGTTGAGTGTCGGCTTTTTCAGGAGCGGTGGGATTACAGCTTCTTTCAGGGCAGCTGGGACCACTCCATCCCACAACGACATGTTGAGCACACCCTGGATCCACTTGGTCATACCTCCTTGGCAAACTTTAATAAGCCAAGAAGGTCAAGGGTCGAGAGGACACATTGCTGGCCACATCGTTGCAAGCACATTGTCCATGTCATCAGCCCACATCAATTGAAACTGATTCCAAGAAGTTGCAGCAGACATTTCACTGGACACCACACTAGGGACTGCACTAGATGTGGATGGGGCATCAAGATTGCTATGGAGGCAAGCAACTTTACCCTTAAAGTAACTTGCAAACAATTCAATGCAGGCCTCCAAAGGGTCTAAAACTCCATTTCCTGGAGCTGATGTCAGCAAACCCCTGACAATATGGAAAAGCTCCACTGGACGGCTACTTGATGATGCAATGGTGGCAGAGAAGTGGGCCTTCTTCACCCTCACTGCCACACAGCAGGCATGGTTATGATGTTTTGCTCGTGTCTGATCAGCCTTACAGCACATCTTTTGCCACTTGAGCTCTAGCCATAGTGAAGCCTGTTTCATTGCCCTTAGTTCACTGTGTAAACCAGGCTCTACAATGCCAGAGATGGTGCTCAGGGGCAACCATGTTAAGTGCCCGATGCGTCTCGTTCCACAGCATGACAAGGGCTTCAACAGGGTCACCTGCTCTATCTACTGGAACATCCCCAGGGCATTCAGGAATCCAGTGGATTCCATTAATCTCTGTGGGCGGACCAGCTTAGTCTGTTCACCACCCATGCAGGGGACGATTGGAGCTGTAAGTCTAAACTTCACCAGGAACTGGTCTGACCATGACAATGGGGTGACATCCACCCTGCCCATCTCCAGAATACCCCTTCCTCCATCTGGAGCAAACACCAAGTCGAGGATGTGCCCTATGAGGCCAGTGACAACTTGAGACAGCCCCATGGTCATCATGGAGGCCATGAAGTCCCAAGCAGGAACACTAGAGGCAGCCTCAGCATGGACATTGAAATCACCCAAGACTACCATTCTGGGCTCCTCCAATGCCACAGCTGAGAAGGCCTCTGCCAGCTTAGTCAGAGAAGCTGCTGGGCAGCAAGGTAGACCTAATTTACTGTCTCCTTGGCCTGACACCAGGTGCAGGCCCTCACAGCCAGCTCCAAGACAGAGTGGTTTCCTGATGACAGAGATGGAAGTTCTATAGACCATAGCAACTCCTCCCCCCTGTCCCTGAAGTTTGTGCTGGTGTTGCACCAAGTATCCAGGTAGGCAAAGCTGGGTCAGATCAACTCCTCCCAGTTCATCCACCCAGGTCTCGGTAATGCACACCGGCACCTTCATCCATGATCAAATCATGGATGAGTGTGGCCTTACTGTGTACCAATCTGGAGTTAAACAACACACACACAGGGCAGTGGGTGCAGCAGATGAGCAACAAGGAACCTGTCCATGAGAGGAGTGGGAGCGAGGAACAAAACGTAGATAGCCTTGTCCTTGTCTTCTATAGTAGTTCACCACCTCCCCATAGCTATACCTCCCTGTACCCATGATCACTGAAACTGGGGTGGCATCACCCATGTTCTTCCTTCCTAAGACTCCTCCTAAATACCTGATATGGACACAAGAGCCCACCAACAAAACCTACCTGACCTAGTTATTCCAGTATGCCTCTGAGAGAACTGGGAACACTTAGACTCATTCAATATTGCTTAATTGCTTAACATGTTTTTTAATAATGTTTTTAACCCTTTTTTAAAGTTGTTTTTTTAAATGTTTTTAACGCTGTTTTGTCTTAATGTATTTTAAGATCTGTTTTTATGATGTTTTAAAGTGTTTTTAGCCCTTTGTTTGCTGCCCTGGGTTCCTACTGGGACAAAGGGCGGGATACAAATTAAATAATAAATAAATAAATAATATATTTCACACGGAGCACATCTACTCACCAGTCTCAAATCCAGGGAGGACCAGCTGTTTGCCAGTTGCAGACTCTCACTCTGAAGGCATCTGACAACTTTCTTCTGTCATTCAGTTCACTGCACAGGATCTCATCCTGCAGAGGAACTCCATATGCGACTTACATCCTCCCCACTACCAATCTCCTTTAGAGCAGTTTTTTTAAAAAAGAAGGGAGAAGTGCCCTTGCCCTTGTGAACCCTTAAGAGGCTCCCCAAGGAACAAGCCCCCCTTTAGTGTTGCCTCTTCAGTGGTGACCTTGCCAGTAGCAGACCCACTGCCCAAGGGTTGCCAGGCTTTTATGCCCGCTGACCCAGCCAGGAGCTGATGCAAGAGGCTGCAAGATTGATTGTGCTGCACAAGCCTTAATGCTATAAACCTGGGTGTCGGGTGTAATTTGAAGGTCTTCAGGTATTGGTGGCCTCTTTTAGTGTGGCAAGTTTTGCAAGACCTGTCTTTTATCTGTACATATGTGTTCTTAGATTTTTTTAAAATTGGTTTGTTACAATTGGTTTTAGTGTTTTATTGTTCTAAGTTGCTTTGGGTTGTATATGCAAGGAAAGTGACTATTATTATTGTTGTTGTTAATATTATTATTATTATTATTAAACAGCCACAGCAGATCTCAAAATACGACTTATTTTTCATTCTCTGATATATATGTCACCTCCATTTGGAAGACAAAGTTCAAAAATATTGCTCTAATTTCTGCTTGTACAAGTTTTATATCAGAAAGGCTCCTTTGATCTCAGAAGAATCAGTCATTCCTAATTTTCTGCCATGACCAAAGGGAAGAAATGGATCCTTAGCTTTTTATTCAAAAGGCCATATTAATGTTTAAATACTTTAAAGATGTGTTTATATAGTGGATGTATTAGCTCTGGTTCACTTCCATTTCTTTGTAGGGAAGTCTGAGCTCTGAAGCAAACATTTGGAGTATTTCTATTGATTTTCATGGGCTTTAGATAGAAATGATCTGCATAGATGCTGATGACTGTGCCATAAAGTCCTCTATTTTTATTACCTATAATACTAGGGTGAAGGCTGAAATCTTTTGCACACATACCCATTAGCTCAGCTAGATAGTTTCAGATTGGGTTGTGGGGAAGCTGTGGCCTTAGGGCTGCCAGGTTTATGACCTGGGACTGATCCTGTATCTTTAGGAGAAGAGAAAGTCAGCCAAGTGCAGGTGTTCTTGCAACTCTGTAATGGGAAAAACCACAAGGTGGAATTTTCCCTTCCCCCTGCACAACTTTTAAAGTATCTCTTGGAGGCCGGGCCTGACAACCAAGAGGTCTTCTGTATCTTTAAAAGTTGTGCAGGGGGAAGGGAGAATGCCACCTTGTGGTTTTTCCCATTACAGTGTTGCAAGCACACCTGCACTTGGCTGACTTTCTCTTCTCCTAAAGATACAGGATCAGTCTCAAGCCCTGAACCTGGGAACCCTATGTGGCCTCCAGATGTTGCTGGACTCCAACTCCCATCAGTTCCAGCAAGCATGGTCCATGGCCAGGGAAGAAGTTGTTCAGCAACATCAGGTGGGCCAAAGGTTCGGTACACCTGTTCTAGATGTTGGGCTTAGTGACCTTATGACACATCCCTTTTGTATAGTACTGTGCCTTTATTCACTTGAAAATGTGGTAAAGCATATTTTGTGCTTTAGTAAGCCCCCCTGCTGCATTTGGGGCCTTCCTTCTCATTCTGCTGAGCTTCTGTTCTGATGGCACCATCACTGCATGCACCTGGGAATATGTCCCATTGAAGTCAGTGGACTTACATCTGAATATAAATACTTAGGGGCCATATTGCATATCTATTATTTCCATCAGATTTCAAGCAATATGATTTCAGAAAACTGTCCAATAACCTGTTTTGGACTCAGACAAGGGGAGTCTAAGCACTGTACTATAAATAATACAGAAGAACAGGTTGGGGCTACTGTTAATGTTAAACATGTGACGGGATCCATTTAATTAACCAAATCTGAATTTAATAATTATTCTTCCTTGGAAAGCTCAAGAGACCTAGAAATTCAATTTTCAGAATAGGGGATGGAAAGCATTTTGAAATCTGAGCCCCTTAGAAAACATGTTGTTCGAAGTTTACATGCATACTCATATCATTTTATTTTTGTCAAATTTTCATGGGAACAGTTTGGGATGTCGATACTTTCAAAAACTCAGATTCTGGGGTTCTTTGGTTATATTGCTGAACTCAGAACATTGTGTTTTCCATACATTGTTCATTCATGATATGCACTCTTCATTGGGGCATTTGCCAGCACGGGCAGCTGGAATCTGAGAATATCCACAGCTTGCCTTTCACATCTTCTTATACACTTTGGCAATGCACACAGCCCACTAGAAAGCTGTGGACACTCACCATTTGGATCTGGAAGAGGAAGATGAGAAGGTTGGAACAAGCATGGCTCTGTTGCCTGCTTTCTTCACTGCATAGAGGAATGCAGATGGTAATACTGAAATCTTTCAATACTGAAAGAACAGATGGCTTAATTTCACAACTGCAGAAAAGACTAATCCTTAATCAAGCTTATCAGTAACTATTGGATAGGAAAAAGATGTCAGGGATTTTGTAGGTGTTATTTCCCTTCCATGGCCTATCTTGCAGCAGGCACCTGTTCTGTGTGCAGACCATTTAATTAGGGTTTCTTTTTCTAAACAGCAAATTAACTCACAACATAACCAGTGGGCTGTTCCTATAATGGTGGAATGGGTTCAAAACACAGCCATATATCCCATATCAATGGCTTATACTGTGTCTTTCCTTGTTTTCTGTCCAGTTCTTCAACTGTGTCCTCAGACCCCAGTCTCTTTTTGCTTTGATTTAGTTTCCATTCAGTGATAGCTATGTGCTGGGCTTATAAACCGCAGATGTTCTTGGAATGGGATCAAAAAGTTAGTAAGTTTCATAATTGCTCTGTTAAAACTATGCACATCTGCTGAGTTTTGTGCCCCAATTCACTGTTTCTAGTTTTTGTGAATGCACACTTTCTCCCTTAAGGATGCACACCTTAACATGGTGAGGGGGTTGAGAGTGTCAAAGAAGCTGACAGCAATGGCGTCAGGAGTCTAGACCAAGAGGCTAGACTCCTAGCAAGGTCACCTAAGGCAGAAAGGTCAAAGCTGAGACACCAAACTAAGATGCATCCAGCCTCAGAGGAAGGCAATGGTAAACCACCTCTGAATACCTCTTACCATGAAAACCCTATGACTAGACTATCCAAAATGCAACATGAGATAGTGCTGGATGAGACCCCTAGGTCAGATGGCACTCAGTGAGCTACTGCGGAAGAACAATGGACATATACGAGCAGCACTGTGACTAATGACGCAACTGGGTCAAAGCCAAATGGAAGCCCAGAGGCTGATGCGCACAGATGCAAAAAGAGAGTCTGGAGTTGTATGATGTATTGATTTCATAAAGGAAGCCACAGACCTGAACTTACAAGACTGCCAGGCCCAGCCTCCAAGAGGTCTTCTGTATCTTTAAAAGTTGTGCAGGGGAAGGGAGAATTTCACCTTGTGGTTTTTTCCCATTATAGTGTTGCAAGAAAACCTGCACTTGGCTGCATTTTCTCTTCTCTTAAAGATACAGAATCATTCTCAGGCCCTGAACCTGGCAACCCTATATGGGGCACAGCTATTTTTCAACCATTCTCTTAATCTGATACTGTGGCTGATAGATTGCCCTCATAACAATAGAGGGAGTGGAACATCTGTAGCAGGGCTGAAAAGCCGATAGTCCTCCTAATAATCAAACATCAGTCACAAGTTGGATTGCCAGGTCAGAAGCATCCCAAACCCTGAGATTTCATGGGTGGATGCTAGTGATGTTATAGGGGGTGTGTTCTGGTGATGTAATAGGGGCAAGCTCTAGTGATGGCATTGGGGTGACCCCAAGTGATATCATTAACCATGATACATTAGCATCAACCACAGTTGCTTGGAACATACAACTCAAACAAAAAAAATTATCTGATTGGAAATTAAGATAGAAAGCTAAAAGAGGGTGTTTCCAGGTCCAGCTGAAGTGAATGAATAATTCCTTCTTACCTGCTTAGAGATCCTGGGTAAGGAACATTTAATCTAGCATATTTGCTTCTGGGTGTAAGTGCCTTCAGGCCAGGCCAGTCACCAGAAGGCCATTGTAGGAAGAAAGCCTAGTGTTGTGGAAATGTTAGATGGGAGCACTCAGGAGTAAAGATGGATGACCCTGAAGGCTGCAATTGTAAACACACTTGCTAAGGGAGTATGCCCCATAGGACTCAATAGGACTTACTTCTGAGTAGATATGGTTAGGTTTGTGCTGTTGGTAAGGCTTGTCTAGGGATCCTCTGCAATGATATCCATATCAAAAAAAAGTTGGCAACCCCCTGCCTGGAATGCCTTCCTGCCTTTTAACTTGGCTGCTCCAAACTTCTTTATAGACTTGACCCTTCACAGTAGAGAGAGATTTGAGAAATGATTAATAGTTAAGACGATTTTCTGCTCTTTCCTGCCTACTCTGTGGGCTGCTATAAACTCATTTTGACCACCAACCCAATTCCAGTGACTAATAATTGACAGAGAGAAAACACACGTGTTTTTGTCTACTTTCACAGACAGCAGCTTGGGAACAACAGTTGCAGCCACACTTCCCAGTATTCTTGGACAAGAAACAAAACATCATGCAAATAACAAGGTGCATCATCAGTGGGTTTAAGGAGGTTGAACTGACCACATGAAACCACTGTTGTTGCTTCTATGGATATAAGGGAATAAGGTCAGAGGTAAATGAAATGCAAATAGAAAAAGAAAAAGAAAGGACAGTGATGATTTCCTAAATGCAATATCATACCAACCACAACAAGATTCCTATGAGTAAGACAGAGAACTCAGCATTGCACAACCAGTCAGCGTTCCTAACCAAAACTAAAAAAAATCCTAGCAGCCAGTCAGCCAAGGTCACAGAAATCCCCATGCAGCACATCCTGACTTTGGGGGTGCAGCTAGTGCAGAATGCTGTGGCACAATTGCTGACATGAGTGAGACCCTATCAGCACATAATACCTCTGCTCTGAAATCTGTACTGGTTGCTGATTTGCTACCAGGCCAAGTTCAAGGTATGTTTTCCATATTACGGGTGCTACATAGCACTTGTTCTGCTCTTGTAAGAAATCAGTCCTTTAGTGTGGCAGCGCCTACGCTTTAGAACTCCCTGCCTATTTCCATTAGGCAGGCACCTTCATTGTACTCCTTTTGGCACCTACTAAATACATTTTTGTTTAGGCAAGTCTACCCAGGCATGTAGAAGCTATTATGTTTTTTCTGTTTTTAACTCATTGTTGGTTTTATTATTTTGAATGTTTTTAAATGCCAGTCTTTAACTGTTTCTGCCAAGAATTTTATTGTTTTAATTCCTTCTGTAAACCGCACTGAGGTTTTTTACAATAAAGCAGTATATAAATGTTGCAAATAAAATATATAAATAAATTTCTGAGTCAGTGTGGCCCTTGGGTCTCTTTCCTCTTTTATACAGAGTCAGGCCACTTGGTACCATCTAGCTCAGTACGGCTGACATGGACTAGCATTGGCTCTCCAGGATTACAGGCAATAGTCTTTTCCTGGAAATTGAATTTTGGACATTTGCATACAAAGCATGTGCCCTACCACTGAGCTACAGCCCTGTTTAAACAAGTATCTTTTAAAATGGTTCTTTTCATTTCACTAATGGATGCACAGCAAACTAGGGCAGATCCACATAATATATTTAAAGCACATAAATCCTACCACAGAATCCTGGGAACTGTAGTTTGTTAAGGGTGGTGGGCACTATAACTGTGAGGAGGGAAACTACACTTCCCAGGATTCTTTGGGGGAAGTCATGCATATTATATGCGAGTTGGATGTGCTTTAAATGTATTATGTGGATCTGCATTACTTCATAAACTTTGACTGCATATAGATCATTTCTCTCAAAGACCTGGGCTCCCACTGGGGGGAAGGGTGGGATATAAATCAAATAATAAACAAATATATTTTAAAATGGAAATAAGATATAAAGTTTACTGGGTGACCATGGGCTATGGACCATCTTTCAGCCTAATCTGCCCCTCAGGATGAAAACAACACGGGGGGAGACCATGATCACCCCAAGGTGCTATCCTACACATGTTTACTCAGAAGAAAGTCCCAATGTATTCAATGAGGCTTACTCAGACAGGGAAGCATGCGCAGGACTGCAATTCAATGATAAGGAACTTCACTCACCCAATCCAAAATTCAGAATCATGCCACGTTAAGCTGTTTTGCAACTGTTTTATACTCGTTTTATGGTTATTGGATTTTAAATGGCTTTATTTCTTGTTGTGAGCTGCCTTGCTTTCCAACCCTACCTCAAAGGATTGTTGGAAAGACTACGTATACACACATACTAGAGATGTAAAAATACATACACCCCATATAATAGTTTATTGTTAGAACCAGTTGGCCATTGCACAACATTTTTTTAAAACAAGTAAGTATTAGTTTCCTGCCAAATAAAGGCAGTGACACCTAAGTAAGCCCTGCCTAATTGCTTGGGGAGGAAAGGATCAGGTGGGGAAAGAAAGATTTACAACACAATCCTTGTCTATGTTCACTCAAAAGTCCCATTGATTTTTAGCACAATCCTAACCACATCTACTCAAATGTAAGTCCTACTGAATTCAATGGGGTTAGCTCCTAGGTATGTGGAATTAGCACTGTAGCTTTACTCCCAGAAAAGCTTCATACTGGGAAGGTTTTCAAAATAGGTTATGAATAAGACAAATAAACTGCCCTCTTCCAGTAAAATTTAAACTTGTTTGACTCCTTAATTAGAAAAGTATAACACTGCAGCATCTACACTTTTAAAAACTTCTGTTCAAAAATTATTTGAAAGATAAAATGTATAATATGCCATTTTTGCAAGTAATTAAAAAAAACCCTGCATGTACACTTTTATGCCTACCAAGATCCTGCTGTGATCTTCTGTTGTAGTGCAATCCTATGTGTTTACTCAGAAACAAGTCCCAATTCTGTACAGAGAAAGTACTCTTTATGCTGCTGAAAGCTATACATTTACTGAATTCCTGATATGAGACAAGCAGGAAAAGGAAACTGTTCTCAGAACTTGAAATGGGGTTTAGGTATTGTCAGGGGTCAACAAATCTTGTCAATCACAACCCTGACTTCACTTATTGGCTAAAAACCTGAAAGGGCAGGGATTACAGCAGCCGGTACTAACAGAAGTTGGGGTGTGTGTGACATTTTGGTTTATATCTTTTGAACCAGACCACCTAGAAACTTAATTTAAAAAAAAAAATGAAATCTAAGAGTCTAGAGATTAAAGTGAGTCACCCGGAGACCCAGAGAGGACCTCCAAAAACCGGAGACTCCTGGTGAAAACCAAACACCTGGCAACCCTAGACATGAGTGTTTATGGGGGATGGTTGTAGAGAGCATCTGATTGAATGGTGGGGTTGTGCTGACCTTCATCCAGCTGAGTCACTGTAGCATACCAAGATGTGGAGGTGAGGCATTGGTGATATCAGCACAGGGCCAATCCAATGCTCTGGGTAGATTATAGTAATAAGTAAAAAAAAAAGTACAAAATGAAAATTTACAATAAGAAATCAATGGGCATGACCAAGCTTAACTCTGTGTTGAATTTAGGCCAAGGACAGTGCCAGGTGAACCTTGCTGGGAGGGGAATTCCAAAGAAATGGTGCCACAACAGAAAAAGCCCTGCTCTGTCTTCATTATTATTATTATTATTATTACCCCACCTTTTGGGCAAAGGCCCTCAAGGCAGCATACAAAAAACACAAATATAAAATACAATATAAAAATGCATTAATAAAACAGTACAAAATACAATCTGCAAAAATTAAATAACAATACACATAATAGCTGTTAATGGTGGCTTTATCCGTGGTATAAATAACTGCATTTTCTGTGTTAAATTCCAGTCTCCTCAAAGCCAGCTGAATTGCATTTGCAACCAGGTCTATAGTTTCATATGTTTGTTGTTGGG
This sequence comes from Rhineura floridana, assembly GCF_030035675.1. NCBI lineage: Eukaryota > Metazoa > Chordata > Lepidosauria > Squamata > Rhineuridae > Rhineura > Rhineura floridana. The sequence continues at coordinate 85,861,577 of NC_084488.1, forward strand.
AGGGGAATGTCCTGTTTTTCTTGGGCGTTCAGCTGCCTCGGCAAGGCAATAGAGGGCATCCCCACTACCACTCCGGGGACTCCAGGGGTGCCTTGCGCAGAACTTTCTCCTCCTCCTCCGCTGCTGCTACCACCCACGTCGCCCCCCGCTTCGGGCGACATCCAAGTTTAGCTGGGCAGGGTGAAGTTGGTAAACTCAAACTCGGACCTTGGACTCAGAGCCCTGGGTGTTGGCGCCCAGCAACTCGGCCTCCTCCGCATCCCAGAAAGTCAGCGCCCGATGGCTGGATCAGCATGCCTCCAAGCCCATGGTGGTAGTAACGGCGGCGGCCATTAAGAAAGATGGTGAGACGCTGGCCCATGTCCTGGATAAGGTTGGCCATCTGCTGCCGGTACGAGAGCTCCTTGTCGGCCTCGATGCTGGAAGCACAGCGTCGGTGTGTTGTGCAGCTGTTTTACAATGCTGAAGTGTGATGGCCCTTTCACACATACAAGTCACCGGTTGATGCTACAACCAATGTATGAGGAACTTGTATGCGTGAACTAGCCCTTAAACATCTAAATTTGGCAGCAATATTGGCAGTAACATCTACCAGTCATTACAAATCCCATACTTATGGTGATTTCATCAATGATTTTCATTAATCATTGGCTTACTTTTCATGCATCACCTTTAGGTATAATCCTTGCACATTATTAATTTTTTGGCCATCACCTGTGATCCACTAGCTCTCTTACATGGCTTTAGATGCCTCAAGCATTCTCATTCAGCTGTCTTTTCATTTCTATCCCCCATTTACCAAAGCAGTGAAAGTCTCTTTCCTCTGTCAACTCAGTCTGACTTTAAATTATTAATACACTTGTATTGCCCTAATAAAGCTGGTAATAATCAGGATTCCAAACTCTACTATGTGTCTCTGCTGGAGTACTTGATCTTGTTATCACAGTATGCCGGTTGGGCTGCATGATATTCTGCCTTTTTGTACCTGCTATACACATGGATTCATTTTCTCTTATTGAACAAAAGTTATCTCTGAAATGGTTTATTTCTCTGTAAAATAGAATATGCTATGTCTGGAGATAGAATGAGCTCCGGAAATTTTGGTTCAGTTGCTCAGCTTTAATTCAATGAAGAGTCAGGGGCGTTTCCCCCCGTCCCATTTTACATAATAATGTTCTGAGGAGGGGAAAGGATGATATTGCAAGATACATAATATCAAAATATCACAAAACTAGGCTTTCAAACTGCTACTTTTTTTCCAGTATGCTCGATTTCTGTTGCATAACATAACAATAAATACCTAACTCCGAACTGCCATCTGCTTTGACTTCTTCTGAAGCTGTCATGCTTGAAAGATACTGGAAAGGCATATGTTGTTAACTCATTCTCATCCAAGAAACAAAATTCTGTGGGTGATAGCCAACTAAGTCACAGGGCCATTGAGATTAAAAGGCTTGATTTCAATGGGTCTGCTTTGATGGGTATCATCCTGTGATTGTTGTACTATTTAATTATTTATTAAATTTGTATCTTGCCCTTCCTCCTAGAAGGAGCGCAGGACAGCAAACAAAAGCACTAAAAATACTCTAAAACATCTTAAAAACAAAAGACTTTAAAACATATTAAAACAAAATGTATTTAAAAACATATTAAAACAAATATCTTCAAAAACATCTTTTTAAAAAAAGTTTTAAAAATATCTAAAACAGCATTTCCAACACAGACACAGACTCTACTAAAAATTAAAGCTCCAGCTTCGGCAGATGCTGGGTTAAAGCAGTTATATGTGGCTCTGAAAATGCAGAATTCAGAATTTGCAGAAAAATGAGGCCCACATCATACAAAAGGGATACCATGTGGACACTTTATGAAACTGCAACTATCTGGAAGATATTTGTGGCAAAATTGTTTCTATGTTGTAAATCACTTAAGTTTCCTACATGTAACCACAACCTGCTGGAAGGGACATTTTCTGATTGCCATGGGGCACACCATGCAGCCATCCTCAGTCAATGTGGTGGTGAGCTGCTGTGTATACTGATCTACATGAAGATTAGCCGCATGTGGAAACAATTTATTTGGTTTCCTTGTGGGCTCTGGCAGTCATTTTATGTGAAGTGGAACTTCACTTACACACATAAGTGTGGGGCCAGAAAAATTGGGCAGAGGCTAGAAAAGGCAAAGCTCATTTTAGGGGACAGGGGAGAAGTTTTGTCCCATATGTTACATTTCAGAAAAATAAATTACAATATGTTTCACATGAACCCTCAAATTCTAAATACGTGCTCTTCGAAGTCTTGATTTTGCTGCAATTATCTTTCAAGTAAGCATTCTTAGGATGTGGTGACCAGTGATAATGACCAGCGTTCCAAGTATGTGAAAAGTGCCTTTCCTTCAAGTAACCACAGAGGTTTAGCACTGGGTGAAGGAAGCTACTTGTTTGCGGGGGAGAACATGTTTCCCCTTCCCCTGCCTAATGTACCTCAAAGGCTGAGGATTTACAGAGTGTGGATTACAGTGCATAAATAATTTGAGATGGGGGATTAATGCAGTCTGCAGTTCCTAGCCTTGTATTCCCAGTTGCCATCTGCTTTCCCACAGCAGGACTACATCTGGAAAATTCCCTATTTCTCCACGTTTTTTTCCTTTTCTTGGTTCCCTTTAACTTCATTGCCCATGCTCTTATTCAAAACCAGAGCAATGGAAGTGGCTGCTGAATCTGTTCACTTTGACAACATCAGATTATTACAGGAGCAGCCATCATTTTTCTCCTACAAGGCTCGGCGTGGAAACGAGAGAGAAAGAGAATGGAGGTAGATATATGTCACCATGTCTAGAACATGCATAAAAACCTTTGGTGCATATGTGGGCTGTAAGTGGGGTGATGGATGGTGTGTGCATTCCCAAGGTCCTAGTTCACTGTCAGGTTAAGGAGCCTACAGTGGCTAGGAAAATTGTTTAGGACCCTTTGCCCTGGTGTGTGTTTGTTGTGGGATAGCACCATGCAGATGAACACAGAAGGAATGTTTCCAGAATGATTTTGGAAGGCAACCCCCACCCCACGTGCAAACCAATATTAAATAAGATGTCAGAGAAAAATGCAGCATATTAGAAGTTAATGAAAAGGAAGTTATTTTGGTCTGTGCACACACACTCTTAGCCACTTTTATGATTACTGTCGTCAGAGTGACAGGTGATGGCAAGAAAATAAAGCTTCTTATAATAAGTGAAATTGCTTATGGCAGAATTTAAAGGCTGTAGGTATATCTTCTGATGGAAGGAATAAGCAGTATGAGAGAGGTAAAAGTCTTCATTATGTACACAGACCTTCACCCCCCCTTTACCCCAGTAACACACACACGTATGTGTGTGTGTTGGTGAATGAGGAATTGGGAAAGGGCCATATTAGTTCAGTGGCAGAGTACCTGCTTTGCACGGAGAAGATCCCATGCTCAATACCTGCCATTTCTAGGTAGGCTTGAGAATACCTCTTGGCTGAAACCCTGGAGACGTTGCTGCTAGTCATTGTGGATAATACTGAGCTAGATGGACCAATGGTTTGATTCGATATAAGGCAGTTTCCTATGTTCACATTTTAAAAGGCTCTTATCTTATCTTACTGTGTATGATATAAGCTATAACATTAGTTGGACCTAATGCCTAAATGGCTATTTCCCCACCCCCCCATGATTTCCCTTGGGGAGACCACTAAGCATTGGTCTGTTATTCCCACTCCTGCCTATATGACTTTTTTCAAATTTACCCAGTTCTTTCCACTCCTCTTAAATCCAGCAATATTATTTGAGTAGAGAGTGAGTGTGGTGTAGTGGTTAAGGTGCTGGACTACAACCTGGGAGGCCAGGGTTCGAATCCCCACACAGCCATGAAGCTCATTGGGTGACCTTGGCCCAGTCACTGCCTCTCAGCCTCAGAGGAAGGCAATGGTAAACCACCTCTGAATACTGCTTACCATGAAAACCCTACTCATAGGGTCGCCATAAGTCGGGATCAACTTGAAGGCAGTCCATTTCCATTTTCATTATTTGAGTGTCAAGGTACATGGGTCTGAGTTCTCAGAGTTACACCAGTCTAGAACATTAAATATGATGTCTGCACTACAGAAGAATAAAGTTTACTGGGCATTATTATCTATCTGAAAGGAAGCATGTTGTGATGGCAAGGACAATGAGTGTGAGACAATCCCTCAGGCAAGGACGTCTCCTGTTTACTGCATGCTGTTATGGGAACTTTGAGGGTCAGAAGGGGGGGGAATGAGACTGTAGAGCAGCCTTTCCCAACCAGTGTGCCTCTAGATGTTGTTGGACCACAACTCCCATCAGCCTCAGCCAGCATTGCCAATGGCTGAGGCTGATGGGAGTTGTGGTCCAAGAACATCTGGAGGCACACTGGTTGGGAAAGGCTGCTGTAGAGCATATTCCTTTTGACAAAACCTCCCCTCTGCTTCTGAACCTGCTCGGACCTCCTTGTGACACAGGAGTCCCAGAGGTTGCCACTTCCCTATCTGTAGGGGAGAGGGAGTTGTTACAGGCTGTGGAAGGAGAGGAGGGTTCAGGGGCACAGCCTGCTGTGACAGAGTGGGAGGATTCACAGGAGGAGGTGCATATGGCAAAGTTTCCCAGGGAAAGGCAGCACATCAAGAGAAAAGAGGAGACTCATTCTTGTAGGAGAAGTGCCTGCCAGGACAGGGACTCTTGTGAGTAGCTGGGCATTCTCTGCCCCTGCTTAAAAGCTTGGCTGGTAGGCGGAGAAACTTGTTGGAACAACTTCACAGCTCCTATGCAGTCTTGAAAACTTTGTTAGGGATCTTAGACACCTGAACCTTGGTGTTGATTCTGAACTGGGCTGGATCACACCATCATTTATTTATTTATTTGATTTATATCCCACCCTTCCTCCCAGGAGGAGCCCAGGCCATGCAGTTAACACACACCCAACACATATTTAAAGCACATGATGTCCCCAAAGTATAGTGGAAACTGTAGTTTGTTCAGGGAGCTGGGAAGTTATGTCTCTGTGAGGGGAAACCCACAGTTCCCAGAATTCTTTGGGGGAAGTCGTGCTTTAAATGTATGGTGTGGATCTGCCCCTGGACTTATTGTTGCTATCCCTTTGCCTTGTAAGAGCACCTGGATTATACTCTGATCTTCCCATGATCCTGAGTTTGTATAATTAGTTTGCAATAATAAACATTTACTTCTTTACTTACAAGAAAGTGCACCTTTTGTTGTTCTTGGGTGGGAGCCAGGACACTACCTCCCAAGTAGGTTGTCAGAGAATTCTGACAAATGGATATGGAAGTGGAAATTGCTGCCGTTCACATGTTCATCTCTGATCAGGAATGGAAATCAGTCAAATGAATAGTGCATCGCATTTGCTCACCACATTGTTGTTTTTAAAAATCCTGTAAAGGATACAGAACGAATGAAGTTGTTTTTGAAATTGTTTTGATGTTTCTTTTACATCACAATGTATGTTTTCTGCAGGTTTGAGCAGAGGAACTCGCAGACACAGCCGACCAAGGAGGATTTAACTCCCCAACTATTGGGCAGGGAGTTTAATCCTGCTTTCTGCAGAGTGGATCTGTGTCACCAATAATGATTCACTACAGAAATTACAAAAAAAATGTCATCATAGTGAACAGTGAAACTAATAGGGTAGTATTTGACAGTGGAAATGGAAACTGCTGATTATGACAAATACAAACTACAACAGAAATGTTTGCCTTCTTACAACCCATCACTAGATTCTCCACAGCTAGATACTAGGGTTAACTGATCTCCGTTTTTTGCCTGGAGACTCTGGAATTTTGGGGTACTCTCTGGGTGAGTCACCCCAATCTCCAGGTTCTCAGCTTTCCTTTAAAAAAAAGTTAAGTTCCTAGATGGTCTGGTTGAAGAGGTATACAGCAAAATGTCAGCCCCCCCTCAAATATCTGTTAAATGAGCTCATACCTGGCTGCTCTAACCCTGCCCGTTCAGGTTTGTGGTTCGTAATAAGTGAAGTGAAGGTTATGGTTGACAAAGGATTTGTTGATCTCCAGGTAATACCTAGAACCCACTGCAGGTTCCGAAAACTGTTGCCTTTTCCTGCTTGTCCTAAAATCTCACAAATTAAGCTAGTTTATAGCTTTCAGCAGTAGCAAAAGTTTCTTTCTCTGTGTGCAGGAGATCTAGAACAAAAGTTCACAACAACATATTGCTGCTTTTGTTTGCTGCCCTGGGCTCCTGCTGGGAGGAAGTGCAGGATATAAACAAACAAACAAACAAATAAATATTGGTATGCATATGTCAGTCTCTGCTGACTGTACTGAGGTGATATATGGTGCTGTAAAGCAATCAGCTGGCTGCTGCCTATGCAGGGACTTGGTTGTAAAACTGATAAGCAAGGGAGAGGGTCAAAGGATCTCAGAGAACATACTAGGTCATCTACCAAAAGGTACAGTCAGTGAACAAAGCAAGGTCTGATAAAATGAGAGCAATCCGGCTTTTGAGGCACGGCTGGTGAGGGTCTGATACTAGCATCTTGACATTGCTTCCAGCAAAGGGCAAATGGTGTCTCACTGCCTTTTAAGCTCCCCTCCCTGGTTCAGGTGGTTTCAATCAGCCCTTCAACTCCCAGGAGCTTGTAGCCTTGAACAGCCAAAATGTCTGTGTTGCTCACCTACTCGCAGGCATCTTCACTCTGCAGGGAGTGGAGGAAGTTTTTGTTCACTCTCTTAGTCTGATTGAGGGGGCCTAGCTGTATCCTGAACATCTTCCAGTGATGGGGGGTCTGGAGGTACTTCTGGGGAGGATCTGCATGATGTCTATCTTGGATCTGCTGTGATTTTTGAACAGAAATGTTAAAAAAGTGAACATGCAGCTTATGATGGCATTATAGTGTGTTATACTTTTCTAATTATGAGGAGTCAAAAAAGTTTACATTTTCCTGGGTTGTTGAAGAGGGCAGTTCATTTGTCTAATTCAAAGCCTGTTTTGAAAACCTTCCCAATATGAAGCCTTAACCCTGTAATTGCTTTTCTGCAGTGATAATCCCACATACTAGGAATTCAATATAGGGTTGCCAGGCTCAGGGCCTGAGTCTGATCCTGTATCTTTAGGAGAAGAGAAAGGCAACACTGTAAAGGGAAAAACCACAAGGTGGAATTCTCGCTTCCCCCTGCACAACTTTTAAAGATACAGACGACCTCTTGGAGAACACTTTTCTTCCTTACAAACAATAGTGGAGCCCCTGCAGGCGACTTGGATGGCCAGATGAAGCCTCACTGCAAATTGGTGTCCAAGAACTCTCTCAGCGCTGTCAACTCTGGCTCCAACAACAAATATATGCACCCTGAGGGGATGCTAGCCCCCGGGATTAAGTCCATGGCACAGTCATATGGACAGGGGGGGCATCTGGGTGGCTTCCTTCTTATCAAACACATCCTGGAAGTCCTTGTACTTGGTAGGCAGGTGGGTCTCTTTGGGCGGGGATGTGGCAGCTAGTGTTGTCAGATCGGCTGACGGGTGGTTGGCAATGTTGCTCACAGTAATCTGACTGAAAGGTCACTGTAGCCTTTTCCCAAGAGATGACAGGATCATGCTGGGCCAGCCAGGTCATTCCCAGAACTACTGGAAAGTGAGGTAAATCAGTGAGATAGAATGACATCTTCTCCACATGTCCCGGCATCTCCACCCTCAATCCCGATGTGGCCTGCATCAATGCCCCTGATGTCAGGGGCTGCCCATCTATGGTTTCCATGGACAGTAGTGTTTCAAGCTTGATGGTTGGCACCCCATGCCTCTTGGCAAAGCTCAAGTCTATAAAGTTGCTGGAAGCTCCTGAATCCACCATGGTAAACGCCTGCACCTCTTGTCCCGTAGGCAAGCCAATGCAAATCAACAAGGTAGAGCTGACTTCGGAGGGAGAGACTTAACTGGAGGTCATGGAGTCACTGTAGATCCCAGCTCGTGGACCTCTCTTAGAGCAGGGATTTGGAGTTTTCCTGCACCAGGGCCTTTTTGGACTTTGAAGGGCACATTTTAGCCAGGTGCCCCACCTTCCTGAAATATAGGCACAGCTCCACCTTCCGTCGCTTCTCCTTCTCCTCCTCTGTCAGACATGGGCATGCCACCCAATCTGCATGGACTCCACCCCTGATGGTGCTGAGGTTCCCACGCTAGGGGGAATGCGGGCACAGGGGAGTGGTAAAGGAGGTAAGGAACACACTGTCTCCGCTTTGCACTCCTGGCGCCACCCCTCTAGCCGACTGTCTATCTGTAGGCACAACTGGACCAGCTCTGGGAAAGTACTTGGCTGCTGAGCATGTGCCAACTCATCCAGTATGTCTGAATTGAGTCCATTGTGATACCTAAACATTAACCCAAAGTCGTTGAAGTCCGTCTCCTGGGTCAGGATATGAAAGGTATTAGTGTATGTCCCCACAGAGTTCTTTCCTGGCCATAGGTTTTCCCAATTGGCAGGATACAGTCTCTCTCTTCTGGGGGTCCTGAAAGATCTCAGCCATGGCGTCTGCGAAAGTGGTATACTAGGTCAAGACTGGGTCATTGCGAAGCAACAGAGGGGTGGCCCACTACACAGCCTTCCCTTCCAAGAGGCTGATGATGAATGCCACCTTCACATTGTCATTAGGGAATTCCGACTGCCACACTTATATGTAAAGCTCACACTGAGCTATGAACGTGGCAAATTGCTACACTTTTCCACCGGAGACTTGATGCTGGCACTGGGACGGGCTGGACACATCACTATGCTTGTTGTGTGGGGATCCCCTGGGTCACTAGCTGTGTTATCTGGAGGCGCAAGGCTTGATTCTCGGCTCAAAGAGACTGGGTTTCCGTTCTAGGGCTCTGGACTTGTATGCGTAGGAAAGCAGTACATAGAATGGACATAGCAGTACATGACACTGGGTAGCAGCAGGACAGAAATTGGAAACGAAACCACTGGGTTAAACTATATAGTTAAACTAAGGAATTTGCTCCCACAAGATGCAGTAATGGCCACCAGCTTGGACGGCTTTAAAAGAAGATTAGACAAATTCATGGAGGACAGGGCTATCAATGGCTACTAGCCATGATGGCTGTGCTCTGCCACCCTAGTCAGAGGCAGCATGCTTCTGAAAACCAGTTGCCGGAAGCCTCAGGAGGGGAGAGTGTTCTTGCACTCGGGTCCTGCTTGCGGGCTTCCCCCAGGCACCTGGTTGGCCACTGTGAGAACAGGATGCTGGACTAGATGGGCCACTGGCCTGATCCAGCAGGCTCTTCTTATGTTCTTATGGGTTGCTGTTTTAGGCCTAGTTTATGAGATGAGAGTAAAAGATAGGTTAGTCCATAGATGCCCTCTTGAGGATCTGAAATCTCCCCCTTTTCCTTCCTGCTTGTGAACTCTTGCAAAGCACTGTTTGTTTGCAGTTTTATTGCAAATCTTGTGCGCAAGGGAAAACAACTTCATTGTGACATCATGTGATTGGCAGGTGGATGGCCCCATCCACTTGTCCAACTTGACCTGCAGGGGCTGGGCGACGCAAGGATTTCACCTGCCCACCACAACCAGTACTTCACTCCTGCTTTAAATCCCCAAGACCCCCTTCCTTTCCCCATGTTCTTAGGTCCCACTTCCTCTATCTTTCAAGGATACATTTGTGGAACCCTGTATGTCTGGATTCCCGTTAAAATACTAACAAAGGCAGCATGCATCAAAGCAAAGAACATACAATAGTAATGTTCATATTCCGCTATTTATAATTAAATGCTGTTGTGGTCTCAGCTATTTGGGATTCCTCTGGGTTGATCTCAAAATTGTTGGGGTTGTAGCTACATTTCCATTACAGACAGTTCCTTTTCAGGTGTCAATAAGTGATCTTTGATTAATCAATATGCATTTAACCAACTATAATCACTGTTACCATGCAAATTAAATACTAATTGGATGCTATGCAGTTTGAAGTATTATCAGGTATTGATTAAATTAACAATGTCACTTTGGAATTGCATCTCTTCTTTTGATTTAAAGAACATCAGCTGGATTTGGCCTGGCTGTTACATAGGTGATTTTTAAAGCAGAAGGACATTCTGTTTTCCTGTTAGTATCTCAGAAGCTGTAATAATTTTTTTTACAGATTTGTATACACCATGCAAACTATAAACTGTAACTACTAGCTACAAGAAGAATATTAAATCTGTGCTTCTTAATATACATTTTTTTTTGGTAGACAGGTACAAGATTCACAATATTAAGGTTTTTTATTTCAATTGAAAAGGTTTTTTCCCATTCACCAACAAAATTCCTTAGGGTACGTGTTGCTGGGGTGATACATAACCATACAACACAGTCATGTGTTCAGAAGATATATATGTGCAGGATCAACCACAGATGTGAAGGCAATAGCCATACCACTGCAGGTGACATGTAGGCTGAGCTTATGTTATTTCCTTTAAATTGACCCAGACCAATTAGATGCGGCACTATTGTACCATCCCTATCAAATGTCAACACTTTATAAACATCCATTTTTGTCATCCATCTGCTCTTAACCATTTCCCTTTTTCAAACAAGATGAACACAAAACTTCTATCTTTCTTCCCTTCAAAGTGCTATAAATCTATTACTTTGCCCTTTTCTTTGGGTCACGTTCTTCCAGTGATCATCTTTCCTGTCCTAATTCATGGACATCTGGTGAAACTCAGTTTTTACATGCTTTAGTGCTCCTCTTTCTTTTCTGATTTGTGTGTTCTGTTTCATTGTAGGTTGTTTCCTTCACAGTTTAGATACAGGCTTAGCCTTTGCCAGCCTGGTGCCTTCCAGATGTTTTGGAAAACAACTCCCATCAACCCTGATGGGAACTGTAGTTCAAAACATCTGTAAATCATCAGGTTGGCAAAGGCTGATCTAATTATTGTCCTGTATTAGGTTTTCTGAAGCTGGGCACAAATGTCATACTATTTAACCAAGTTTCCCAGACTTGACATCAAACCCGTTTACTAGAAACATACAATAATTGCTATATTGACTTTAAAATATTAAGGAACTAAGTGAGACTTGGAAACCTGATCCTCAGAAAAAATAGGTCTATCTAACAAGATATTCCAGTGTATATTTTTGAACAATATGTGCAGCATTACATGTTATATGAGATATTCCAGGCACAATAAAGCACACGCTAGATATATAGACCTAAATTTGATTAGCTATTTTCAGTTTTCCATTTCCATTTCTATAAAAAGGAAGAGGAATGTATAATTATATTGTTTGGCTTAGTTTATGTGCTTCATCCTACTCCAGATGAATCAGCAGATGATTTCAACTTTGACTCCAGAGAGATTGGACACCAGCCTAATATATTATGCAGTGAACCCTTGTCATCAGTAAATAACCTATTCTTTTTTCCAATAAAATCCAGCAGACAACTATTGTCTATATTTTATTGTTTTGCCACAGTAATATCCTCTGGGTTTTACCAAATATCATACTGATGGAGCCAGGATGATGAGATGAAAAGTGACTGTGCTGTACATTTATATGGAATCTTGTGGCTAACTTTGCTCTAAATTGGGCATGTAATGAATGTATCACTGCAAAAGCAAGGAAATAAAACCCATTATAGAATAGAAATGAATCACTGAAATGGCAAATAATTTTCTAAGCTGCAGTATTTTCTGTGCTATTGCTTTGCTTTAAGCTTTGCTGAAAAGCAATTACTTTATTCTTTCTCTTGGCTTTTATTACTGGTGACTCCTATGCTAATTTTTCCCTCTGTATTTGCTTTGCATTTGAAAAGACTTCTGAAATGGAAGGTTAAACTGAATGGGTGATGCTGCCCTCTTGCCTCCAGCTCCCTCCTCTTCTTCTCCCTAGGTTATGTGAAGATTTTGAAAGGAACAGCTTGAACAAGTCAGCAGTTGTCAAGTTAAAATCTTCTTTCTTGTAGCAGGAAACCACATGAACCAATGTCCAAAATACTGAAAACAAAACCAAATTAAAAAAACCCTTTCCCCTTTATTCTGAATTCCAAATAAAAGCTATTGCTCTGTTTTGAAAGGATCTGCAGCTCTGGTCCTCTTAAGTGACCCATATTTTTATAGGCCAAGAGTGCGCCCTGTTTCCTTATGGGACCATGTCCAGATCGATATCTTTACACCACACATAGTAAGCTAATAGCAGAGAAGCAAAGCTGCTACTAGGTGGTCAGTATATGATATATACTGAGATGCCTTTGAAAACAGCATCTGTGTGGTTAGCTGTCCCCTTTACGTTTGTGACGTCTAGGAGTAATTGCCACATGATGCAATGTCATGACATTGTTGATTTCCCAATCCCAAGTAGTGACAGCCAATGGAATGAATGTCATAACCTGACAGTGCATTATTACACAGTGAGTATTCCTAGCAGTATAGGATGGACAGCAAGAACTCACAATGGAAATGCTATTTTCAGGGGCATTTCCATTATTTTTATTTATTTTATTTCATTATACTTGTATACCGCCCCATAGCCGAAGCTCTCTGGGTGGTTTACCGTAACTAAAAACATTAAAACAAATACAATTTAAAACAGATCTCATAAAAACAATTTAAAACACAATTAAAAAATTTAAACAGTATAAAACACATGCTAAAATGCCTGGGAGAAGAGGAAAGTCTTGACCTGGCACCGAAAAGACAACAGTGTTGGCGACAGGCGCACCTCGTCATGTACATGATGGCTGCTAGTGGACATCATGCTAAACTGGGGTAGTCAATGTGGTGCCCTCCAGATGTTGTTGGACTACAACTCCCATTATCCTTCACTAGTCATGCTGGCTGGAGCTGATAAGAGTTGTAGTCCAACAACATCTGGATGATACTACGTAGACTACCCCAAGTGTAGCTTGATGCCTGATCACAGCCATCATTTGCCATGAAAATGACTCTAAAAATAGTATTCTCATAGTGAATTCTTGTCCTGTATGCTATATTGTTTACCCTCTGCTAAACCATAACTTAGCATGACATGAATCGTCTTGGGCTCATGCAATCTCTCCCCCTCCTCTAAACAAGGAGGAGTTTGGAAACTTTCACTTCCAATTTGCTAATACAATGAGCAGCACTCAATGGCAAAACTACAAAGAAGTCCCCCTATCCCCAGGTGATCCCAGGGTCTGGGCAAGCTAATATGGGGAGAGATATGCAGGCCTCAAGCCACCCAGGGCTTTTGAATTGTGCTCAGGAAGATATAGGCAGCCAGTGTTAGTCTCATAAAATAGGTGTAACGTCTCTTAATTATAAAGGCCATATGTGCTGCCTCCGCAGGGTTTAGAATTGTATATAGAGAGGCTCTCTCTAGTAGTTGTGTTGAACAATTTATTTATTAGGCTAGAGTTATGGTACTCTAGAGGCCTGGCTCTATCCTCCTTTAGCTGCAAAGTAATTTCCTGTCAGGTGGTATCACCCCTTTTTATTGGTCAGTTCTAACTAGTTTCCTAAAGTTATTTTTTTCTTCCCAGACTTGCCTGAGTTTGTTTTAGGCATCAGTGAAGCTGGGTGCCTTGTAGCTCCAGTGGACAGCACTCCTTTTTTTTACCTATCTTTGTGTCAGAAGCTCTCTCTCCCACCAAGTAATCTTCAAAGCTGTCTCTCTGAAAGCCCATCTTTCTCACGGTGCCAGCATAAATCAATAAGAGGCAGTTTTCCCTATTGTTTTTGAAATTTATTGTTTGGATGATTTTTGGTCTCATTGCATTTTGCTGATTAAAAATACCCTTTGTTGTCTAAATGTGTGTAGTGAGGCTGGTGGTCATAGACATGTCCTTAAAATATACCCTCCTAAGTAATCTCTCCAGTATGTGGCATGTACAGAAGGGCCATAGCTCAGTGGTAGAACATCTGCTTTCCATGCAGAAAATCCCAGGTTCAATCCTTGACAGCTCATTCCTGCCCCAAACCCAGGAGAGCTGCTGCCAGTCAGTGTAGACAATACTGGGCTAGATGGACCACTGGTCTGATTCAGTATAAGGAAGCTTCTGGTGTTCTTATGAGGAAGGGTGGGAAGGTTGATGATGCAATAATCCTATGGTTGGTGATGGAAGATGGAATTTGTAGACAAAACTGTAAATCTCTGTGGAAGAGAGAGTAGCCAAACTCCCTTAGGTGTATTGCTCATAATAATAGGTACACTTGTCAAAAAGCCAGGATTTCCTATGGATCCCAATTTGCTGCTGCAACACATTGCCTTGAGCATTGCCCCAGTTCTGCAAAATATGAGCTGGAGTGAAAAAAAACCAACCTTATGTTGCTGCCTTTCCTTGGCTTCTTGTTATGTAACAACTTTTTACATTTACACCCACCAGCTACTTCATGTCTGTCTCATAAGCCTAATGACCCATCCATTCCCTAATGTGTTATGAAGTTTATGGACATATAAACTAAGTGCAGTCATTACTAGATGGATTAGGGATTTAAATTCACAAACTAGGTTAACTTTTATTAAGAGAACTTACTGTCTTCACCCAGAAGTTCTTGATTAGATATTTGTGTTTCCTTCCCCAACCTCCATGCTCCACCGCTTTATTTAAATGTAAAAGTAAGAAACAATCCAGCTATGTTTTGGATTTTTTTTTAAAAAAAAAATTCAATCACATTTTTATTTGAAGGCACCTAAATACACAGGAAGAGCTCTGCAGGATCAGAACAGGCCAGTGGAGACTGGTGGCCGCAATGTCAGTGGGATAATGAATCTAGGTTTCATTCCAAATTTTCAAGGGGCTGTCCAAGGTGGCTCCTTGAATGTTTAGACTAAAACCTGGAGCAGATTCACTGCCCCACTGACAATGGAGCCACCAAACCAGATGCCTAAGGGAAGCTCACTGGCAGGACCTGAACAGTTGCCCTGACTGGGACTTTTTTTGCAGGGCTAGCTGCAGCAAGGTGGTCTGCCCCTAGCACTGTAGTCACTGCTGGGCAAGTTGCCCTCTGCAAAGGCTGTCTCCCCTGCCCCTATGACCCTTCAAGGCAAAGCCCACAGTTGCAGCATAGACAAATGACCTCCACTCACATCATTTCTGTGTCCATTACTCTTTTCATAGCATACACATCAGGACTGAAAGTTGTTGGAAAAATATGTGGTTTTTCATCCACAATGGCCCCTGTTTTTATTTATTTATTTATTTATTTAATTAAGCTTATATACCGCCCGACTAGCAACAGCTCTCTGGGCGGTGAACATTAAAAATACAATAAAAATAACACAAAACTGTACACAAAACTGTACAGTCTAAAATCAAAATATAATAATTTAGAATTAACAGGAATTAAAATGCCTCAGAGAAGAGAAAGGTTTTAACCTGGCGCCGAAAAGATGATAGTGTCGGCGCCAGGCACACCTCCTCGGAGGGACCATTCCATAGTTCGGGGGCCACCACTGAGAAGGCCCTAGATCTTGTCACCACTCTCCGGGCTTCCCTGTGAGTCGGAACCCGGAGGAGGGCCTTCGTAGTAGACCATAGTGTACGGGCCGGTTCTTATCGGGAGAGGCGTTCCGACAGATATCGTGGTCCCGCGCCGTATAAGGCTTTATAGGTAAGTACCAGCACTTTGAATCTGGCCCGGAAGCATATTGGCAGCCAGTGCAAACGGGCTAGCACAGGTGTTATATGCTCAGACCGCTTAGTTCTTGTTAGCAGTCTGGCCGCCGCATTTTGCACTAGCTGTAGCTTCCGAATCGTCTTCAAAGGTAGCCCTACGTAAAGTGCATTGCAGTAGTCCAGACGCGAGGTTACCATAGCATGTACCACTGATGAGAGGTCCTCCTTACTCAGATAGGGACGTAGCTGGGCTACCAACCGAAGTTGGTAGAACGCATTCCGGGCCACCGAGGCTACATGAGCCTCAAGTGTGAGGGAAGAGTCTAAGATGACTCCCAGACTACGCACCTGTTCCTTTAGGGGGAGTGTAACCCCATCCAGGACAGGGTATATATCCACCATCCGATCAGAGAAACCATCCACCAACAGCATCTCAGTCTTGTCAGGATTGAGTCTCAGTTTGTTAGTTCTCATCCAGTCCATTGTCGCAGCCAGGCAACGGTTCAGCACGTCGACTGCCTCACCTGAAGAAGATGTAAAGGAGAAGTAGAGCTGCGTGTCATCAGCATACTGATGACAACGCACTCCAAAACTCCTGATGACCGCCCCCAGCGGCTTCATATAAATGTTAAAAAGCATGGGAAACAAAACCGAACCCTGCGGGACCCCACATTGGAGAACCCACGGTGTCGAGCAATGTTCCCCAAGCACTATCTTCTGGAGACGACCCGCTAAGTAGGAGCGGAACCACTGCCAAGCAGTGCCTCCAACTCCCAATTCCGCAAGCCTCTCCAGAAGGATACCATGGTCGATGGTATCAAAAGCCGCTGAGAGGTCAAGGAGAATCAACAGAGTTACACTCCCTCTGTCTCTCTCCTGACATAGGTCATCAAACAGGGCGACCAAGGCAGTCTCAGTGCCAAAACCAGGCCTGAACCCCGATTGAAATGGATCTGTTATTATATTCCACACAGGCCCCCCCTGAGTATGCCTATACAGGTTTTTTATCATTTTAAAAATGGCAGCCTTAATCCTCCAATTTCTTGAATATCTGAGCTTAATGTAATCAGATTGCATGGGTAACAAACAAATATAATGTATGTTCTCTATATTTTTGAGTGTTCTACCATCATAAAAACATTATTCTATTTCAGGGCAAGGGACAACACTAACCAATCTTTATGTTGAGTAGCATTTCAAATAGCAACAGGGTGCTTGGTTTTGGTTTTTTCACAAGAAAAGCAGGTGTGAATGTATGTATGTAAGTCCATTTAGATAGTTTTCAGCTTCCAGACTGAAGAAAAACATGAAGGTCAATCTTGGAAATTAACAGAATTGAGGTAATTAGTGGTGTGACAGTGCTAGTGTCCTTACCGCTAGCCTGAACAACTGAGTGCTAAATCAATAGCAACTCTTAGCAAATATACTGACTGAAACTAGAAACATGTACAAAAAGAGAACTCATCATTTCCACTGCACAGAAACTTGTCAAGTAAGTTCAAAATGTGCTAATAGTATAGACCTACTAACAAGCATGGCCAATGGCTAAGGATGACAGAGGTTACACTTCAGCAACATCTGAAGGGCCAAAGGTTCTCCACACCTGGTGCAGGCCAGAGCTTGGAAGTTACTTTTTTAAACTACAACTCCCATCAGCCCCAGCCAGCATGGCCACTGGATTGGGCTGATGGGAGTTGTAGTTCAAAAAAGTAACTTTTCCAAGCTCTGGTACAGGCTGTGACTCTATGGCCACATGCTTGGACATATGGCCTCCTGACATCAATAAGTCATTTCAAAGAAGCTTATCTCAAAGCATGTGGGACTGGTGACCCATGACATTTCAAATAATGACACATTTACACACATTTCAAACAGTACCTTATTTAGTTTTCCCTACTTACTATGTGCACTATAGTAAATCAGCCCGTACCAGATGCTGATTTCTAGGTAAAGTTGTCTTATTAAGTGTCACCAATACCCAACTAGATGGACCCATGGTCTGACTTGGTACAAGGCGGCTTCCTATATTCTTAAACGCATGTAATATATATATTTACTTTGTGTGTATGTGTGTATGGAGGGTAGAATTCATTGCCTTGAGTGGCAGGGAATGTTTCTTATTGATCTAATCCATCTAGCCCACACTGGCTAGCTGGAAGACAGGTAAAGTCATGTGGAAGCTATGACCCATGAGTGATGATGGTTGTGGTGGTGGTGGGTTAAATAGTTTCACTGCTGATTTGATACTTCTGGTATTACATCCTCAGAATGGGGAGAGCACTGTGAGGTTGCCTAGGCAATGCACTGTGTTTTCCTGCCCCCAAACTGCAATTCCCAACTGGCTGTACAAACGCTCATCCATGTGCCCAGAATTAAGGAGGGCGAGGCCAGCGTGTGTGATCCCACCCTCTACCCTCTACGTACTCAGTGTTTGGGGGGAAATGAGTGCAAAAGGCAGTTGTATCTGGGATCTACTGGTAGTCTTCTCATCAGGATGAAGCATTTGACTGCTGGTTTGCCTTTATAGGAGCCTTGATCTCGATGATAGTCAGTGTGCAGCTCTTGGGCAATCTTCTGAAGGCTTACATCTCAGGCAAAAGTTTCTCCTGGGACTCTGAGCAGCACTTCCTTTGCCAGCAGTCCAATCCAAGCTCTCTACCTGGCTTTCTCCCAGCTGGATTCCCTTGCAAAGTCTTTTGTTTCCATGGCAACGAGAAACAGCCAGCAGCCTGCTTTTTTTTCTCCCTGGGTTATCTTTTGGTCAGCCTCTCTGCCACAGGGTTCACTAAACATGCTTATCAAATGCAGCCCATTGTCTTCTAAATTTATTTTTGACAGGATCAGTAACATGATAGCATCTGCCCTGTAACATGGAAGGCTTTATATATTCTGTCCTGATTGGGGACCACTTAAAAGAACCTGCTGTCAGCACCTCAGAGACTGGACATACAAATAATCTAAAACTCCCCTTTAGCTGATTAATAATAAATTAACCCTGGTGTCACATGCCACTTGAACCAATTTAAACATACACCCATATTACCATCTCTGTTTCTACACAGGCCTTTTTAATTTTGCCTTTCAAAAATATATTTCAGAAATGTGTGGCATCTGCTCTGGACTGCCACTCAATCTCTCTCTCTCTCTCTCTCTCTCTCTGTCTTTCACACACACACAAACACACACACCACACATTCTCACTTGTACACACACCTGCCAATTCTTAATGAATAATTTGTGATGCTTCAAGTTCCTTCTGCCTCTCCATCCTTGGTGATAATGAGCTTGTTATATTTTTTTTTAAAAAAGAAAAAATAGTAGATCTTTGTTCTTTTATGAAAGCAAATTGTGAAGGGTATTTTTAAATTATTCCTGAAAAAGTAGCTTATGGAAATGCAGGGGCAATTTTTCTCTCCTACATTTCACTTTTTCCAATTACATATTAGTCACATTATTAGGCAGCAGGCCCGGCGCCAGTGGGTGGTCAGGTTAGGCCCTGGCCAGGAGCCCTTGTGGCCCAGAGGGGCCCCTTTGGAACCCCTCTTCAGTGTGGGAGGATGAAGCTCCCGCTTGGAGATCACAGCAGCAACTCAGTGACCTGATGCTGCTGTGGATCGCAAAGTGGGAGCTCCCAGGCACCCCCGTGGACCTCCATCCCCTGATACAGGCAGTGGAGAGCTTAAATTGACCTTGGTTACCCTGATGGATGACCTTTATTAGGAGGACAGGGGGAGTGTGACCCTGCTATTCTTGCTTGATCTCTCAGCAGCTTAGTGAGATGGGTATTGGCAGCACTGCTTTACGGTGGTTCCAATCCTATCTCCAGAGATAGGAGATAGTACTGGGTGATTGTCTTTGGTGCCCCTGGCAGATATGCTGTGGGGTGCTGTGGAGTATCATCTTGTCCCCAATGCTGTTTAACATCTATATGAACTGCTTGGGAGTGGTCATCAGGAGATTTGGGGCAAGGCATCAGTAGTACGCTGATGGTACTCAGCTCTATTTCTCTGTAATATTTGAATTGGGAGAGGTCATGTGACTGCTCACTGGGGCAGGGTATTGTCAGTATGGTACCCCACTGCTAAAAGAATTGCATTGCAATACTCATTAGCTACCAGGCCAGGTTTAGGTTCTACTTTTGCTGAACAAAGCTCTATGCAGCTTGGGACCAGGATATCTGAAACATTGTGTTACCCCTTATATACCCAGTCTATCACTGCACTTTGCAGGTGAGAGCCTCCTGCAGATGCCATCTTGTCAGGAGATCAATTCCACACAACATAGGAAACAACCCTTTAGTGTAGTGGCACTGACCCTTTGGAATTCCCTCCCCTTAAATATTAGACTAGCGCCATCTCTGTTATCTTTTCAGCATCTCTTGAAAACCATCCTCTTTCAACAAGCCTTTTAAGTAGAGCCCTTATCTCAATCTGTGTCTGTGCTAGAATTGCTTTTTTAAATATTTTAAACTTGCTTTTTAAATATGTTTTTAAGGTGTTTTAATATCTTAGTCTTTTGTGTTTAAGATGTTTTAAAGTGCTTTTAGTATTTTTGTTTGTCACCCTTATTTAAGCTCTACACTGGCTGTATTGGGCAGGGGTGTTCGGCCGTACAGTGCTGTGGGCCCAGGACAGGCTGGTGCCCAAGGGTATAGGCATGCCTAGCACCAGCTCTGTTAGTCAGTCTGGCTTCAGGCCTGCTAAAATGTGGTAGAGGACCACAGTGGAGGATAGGTACTAGGGCTGTCACAGCCCGCCAATCGACTCTGGGGCACCATTCTGATCCCCCTGAATCAGACCACCTCACCCCGAGCAAAACCAGGAACTACCTGCTCTGCAGAGATAGTCTTGAATTAGTTTGGGGTGGGGCTAATGTTTAATTAGAGTTTTTTTAAAACCCCAATTAAACATAAGGCCAAGATGGGGCAAAGGAAGGAGACGATGCATTATTATTATTATTATTATTATTATTATTATTATTATTATTTATTAAATTTATATACCGCCCGACTAGCAATAGCTCTCTGGGCGGTGAACATAGAAATACAATAACATAGGAAATACAATAAATGACACAATATAATACAAAATAATACAGTCTAAAATCAATACAATAACATTTTTAAAATTAAATCAATTTAAATTAAAATGCTTCAGAGAATAGGAAAGCAGAGTCGGCACCAGGCGCACTTCCTCGGCAAGACTGTTCCATAGTTCGGGGGCCACCACTGAGAAGGCCCTAGATCTTGTCACCACCCTCCGGGCCTCCCTATGAGTTGGAACCCGGAGGAGGGCCTTCGTAGTAGAACGTAGTGTACGGGCCGGTTCATATCGTAAGAGGCGTTCTGCAAGGTATCGTGGTCCCGCACCGTATAAGGCTTTATAGGTTAATACCAACACTTTGAATCTGGTCCGGAAACATATTGGCAGCCAGTGCAAGCGGGCCAGAACAGGTGTTATATGCTCGGACCGCTTGGTCCTTGTTAGCAGTCTGGCTGCCGCGTTTTGCACTAGCTGTAGCTTCCGAACTGTCTTCTGAGGTAGCCCTACGTAGAGCGCATTGCAGTAATCCAAACTCGAGGTTACCAGAGCATGTACCACTGATGTAAGGTCCTCTTTACTCAAATAGGGACGTAGCTGGGCTACCAACTGAAGTTGGTAAAACGCATTCCTTGCCACTGAGGCTACTTGAGCCTCAAGTGAGAGGGAAGAGTCTAAAAAGACTCCCAGACTACGAACCCGCTCCTTTAGAGGGAGTGTAACCCTGTCCAGGACAGGGTATATATCCACCATCCGATCAGAGAACCCATCCACCAACAGCATCTCAGTCTTGTCTGGATTGAGCTTCAGTTTGCTAACTCTCATCCAGTCCATTGTTGCGGCCAGGCAACGGTTTAGCACATCGACAGCCTCACCTGAGGAAGATGAGAAGGAGAAGTAGAGCTGCGTATCATCAGCATACTGATGACAACGCACTCCAAAACTCCTGATGACCTCTCCCAACGGCTTCATGTAGATATTAAAAAGCAGGGGGGACAAAACTGACCCCTGCGGGACTCCATATTGGAGAACCCACGGTGTCGAGCAATGTTCCCCAAGCACTACCTTCTGGAGACAACCCGCCAAGTAGGAGCGGAACCACTGCCAAGCAGTACCTCCAACTCCCAACTCCGCGAGCCTCTCCAGAAGGATACCATGGTCGATGGTATCAAAAGCCGCTGAGAGATCAAGGAGAATCAACAGAGTTACACTCCCTCTGTCTCTCTCCTGACATAGGTCATCATACAGGGCGACCAAGGTCGTCTCGGTGCCAAAACCGGGCCTAAAACCCGATTGAAATGGATCTAGATAATCAGTTTCATCCAATAGCACCTGGAGCTGGCCAGCAACCACTCGTTCCAAGACCTTGCCCAGGAATGGAACATTCGCCACTGGCCTGTAGCTGTTATAATTGTCTGGGTCCAAGGAAGGCTTTTTCAGAAGTGGTCTCACCGCTGCCTCTTTCAGACAGCCAGGGACCACTCCCTCTTGTAAGGAGGCATTTATCACTTCCTTGGCCCAGCTACCTGTTCCATCCCTGCTAGTTTTTATTAGCCAAGAGGGGCAAGGATCCAGTACCGAAGTGGTTGCACGTACCTGTCCAAGCACCTTGTCCACGTCCTCGAGCTGAACCAACTGGAACTCATCCAACAAAACATGACAAGACTGTGCTCCGGACACCTCACTAGGATCAACTGCTATAACTTGAGAGTCTAAGTCCTGGCGGATGCATGAGATCTTATTCTGGAAGTGATCGGCAAACTGATTGCAGAGGGCCTCCGATGATTCCACCGTGTCTGGAGGGTTTGAATGAAGAAGCCCCCGGACAACTCGAAAGAGCTCCGCTGGGTGGCAGAGAGATGATTTAATAGTGGCAGCAAAATGATGTTTTTTAGCTGCCTTCACCACTCCTACATACAGCTTAGTCGAAACACTAACCAGCGCATAATTGTATCCGTTGGGAGTTCACCTCCATTTCCGCTCAAGCCGCCTCCTATCTTGCTTCGTCGCTCTCAGCTCCGGAGTATACCATGGAGCTGTATGAGCTCTACACAGGAGAGGGCGCGCAGGAGCGATCATGTCAACAGCCTGGGTCATCTCCGTATTCCACAGAGCGACCAGGGCTTCAACAGGAGCGCCAGTCCTATCAGCCGGAAAATCCCCCAGAGCCCTTTGAAAACCCTCAGGATCCATTAGTTTCCGGGGGCGGACCAATTTAATAGGTCCCCCACCCTTGCAGAGGAAAGAGGTTACTGAAAGTCTAAACTTCAGCAAGCAGTGATCTGTCCATGACAAAGGGAGTGTTGTAAGACTCCCCTCATCCAGATCACTATCCCCATGTTCAGTAGCAAAAACAAGGTCTAGAGTGTGCCCCGATACATGCGTTGGACCACTAACATATTGAGACAGCCCCATGGCTGTCATGGAAGCCATGAAGTCCTGAGCCGCGCCAGACAAAGTGGTCTCGGCATGAATGTTGAAATCCCCCAGTACTAATAGTCTGGGGGATTTCAACAATATCTCTGAGACCACTTCCGCCAGCTCAGTTAGGGAAGCCGTTGGGCAGCAAGGTGGGCGGTACACCAAAAGGATTCCCAGCCTGTCCCTCTGGCCCAACACAAGGTGCAAACACTCCAGGCCAGTAACTGCATGAACATGGTGCTTGGTGAGTGAGATGGAACTCTTATAGACGACAGCGACCCCACCTCCCCGACCCTCAGATCTACCATGATGCTGAACCAAGTACCCCGGTGGGCAGAGCTGAGAGAGACCAACTCCTCCCTGCTCACCCACCCAGGTCTCGGTTATACATGCCAGATCGGCTGCCTCATCCACAATCAAATCGTGGACGAGGGAGGTTTTATTATATACCGATCTGGCATTTAAGAGCAGCAACTGGAGATCTGAGAGTTGGCTGAGAGGACTACCAACGACCTTGCGGGTGTGGGAAGGACCGGAACAAGGCACAGCCACAACATGTCTGGGCCGCGTTCCCCTTACCTGGCACGTCCTTCTCACAGCGCCATACCTTCCTTTGCCCGTCACTACGGCAATTGGGGCCCCCTCAAGTCTCCCCGCCTGATAAAGCTCTCTCCGAAGCACATAATAGACACTTATATATACAACAATTATATGTATAAACAACCATACATACAAACATATAAACATACACATTCACTCACACATACATTCATATAGCCAACCACCCATTCATCTCAAACCAAATCGACACACCAACATAGTCCCGCACTCTGTGCGCGTAGAAGCCGGCTCCAAGATCTCCCTTCTTCGCAGAGGATGACACCTTGAAACGGCCAGATGACAATGGTGGCAAAAAGCATAGGCCACCAATAAGAAGCAGCAACCGCAGCGGCAACGATGGAAAAATGCAAGCACAGCCGCAAAGAACACCAGCAGCAGAGGAGAAACAAAGCCGCAGTTGCCACGAGGCACAAACTGTAATACAGGGCGAGGCGTAGAGCAGCGGCAACAACAAAGGGCCTGACCTGCCGCGGTGACAGAGATGAAAGCAGTCCACCCAGCCACGGCCAGCCGCAGTCCCGGCAAGCGGCAGTCGTTGCTCAACCGCAGCAGGAGGAAACCGAAAAGCCAGCAGCAGCAACAACACGGGAACACAGCGACAGCAGGGACAATGCAGCAACAGCAGAAGATGATGACAACAAGCGACAGCAAGCAGGGAAGACCCACACAGCAGGCAGGACAGGCACAACGGCGACAGCAGGAACAGTGCAGATGACGCCAACAAGCGACAGCAAGCAGGCAGGACCCACCGAACAGGCAGAACCCACACACGTCCCAGCAGCAGCAGCAGGAAGGCACAGGCCAGAGCAAGGGCGAGGCCAACCCAGCAGAACCCAGCAACGAACCAGAAAAAAAGGTAAGAGGCCTCACTGAATCCCCGGCTTCAATTTCCGCGCCTCCTGGTTCCAGTCGTCTCCGTCCATCCGTCCGCAGTCACTGCGCCAAATTTAGCAGGGCAAGGGGAAGAGGGTAGCACCAAAAACAATTCACTCACCAACACACTCCCCTGAAAGCCGCACAGTGGTAAAAAGAATTAAAAAGATGTTAAAAAAGATATTAAAAAGATGTTAAAATAAATTAAGCAGCAGGAGCTCCAAACAAGCTCCTCCACCTAAGCCGCCATCTTATAGCTGAAGGGGTATGGCCTGATAACTGTTGAGTGCAACTATCAGCATCTCTTCTCCCCTTCCTTTCCAACCTAGAGCAGGGGGGTTACATCCTGTGGGGTACTCCTTCACAACAAGCTTCTCTGCAAAGGAGCACCCTGCATCCCACAGGATCGACGTCTCCATGCAACAGCTGTTGTGTGGAGGCATCAATCCTGTGGGGTGCTTTGCAAGCTGCTTCCCTGCAGGGAAACTGCTTGCAAAGCAGCATCCCTGAACCCACAGGATTGGTGCCTCCACTTAACAGCTGTTGAGCAGAAGCAGCGATCAAGTGGGGTGGTGCTTCAGGGGAGAGTCAGGCGGTGGTGGGCTCCTCCATTTTCCTGGGAAGACTCAGCTGGCACCCAGGTGTGTCTTGGCCTTTTCATGGGTTTTCCAACCTATCATTCCTGCCTGATGCCCTGACAGCCCCCTGACAACCCTGGATCACTTTGGGCCACTCGACCTGCAATGCTCCAGAGCTGTCTCAACTCAACTCGACTGACACCTGGATCTCTCCAAATTGGCCCAATTTGATTCAGGCCTCAGCCAATTCTAGTGCATGGTCCTAACAGACATGGGGCCAGCCCTACCATTAGGCAGACTGAGGTGGCCACTTCTGTTAGCGAATGCTGGTGGAGAGGACATGGCGCAGCACTGAGATGTTGGAGGACAGAGCTCTGTGTGTCACACAACATCCTCTTGTGCCCCTTGTGTGAGCCTGCTGCCCTCAGGCTCATTATCCCATTGACGGTGATTATCAACTACCAGCCCAGTCAGCTTTTGTACATGGAATGTGAGGAACCCCATCTTATCCTTTGCCTCTGGTAGCCAAATGTTTTGGTCCAATCCTAGATAGATTATATATCAGGACTAGCCCTATCATGAGGCAGATCTGAGGCAACTACCTCAGCCATCACAATGCTGAAATGCAGGTAGTGGACAGAGCTGTGTATGCCACATGGCCTGCCCTGCATAACCTAAGCTAGCCTGCTGCCCTCAAGTATAGCGGAAGACGTTGTCCCCTTGCCAGTGTTAAAATAAGATTAATCAACCAGTCTGGTTGGCTTTTGGACATGGAATGGGAGGTGGTACCATCTTGTCCTTCATCTCAGACAGCAAAATGTCTACTTTGAATAGGGCTAGCATTGAATACTACCCAAACTGAACTAAATGACCCCCCTCCTGCCCTGGCCCTTGTGAGCCGGTAGAGCTCTATATGCAATAGTAATTGTGTAGAGGATGTTCTCTTGCCCCCACTCCAGGTAGGTAGGATTTCTCTTTTGGGCTGCAATCCTATCCACAATTATTAGGGAGTAAGTCATATTCAGCACAGTGGGACCTACATCTGTCACAGGTACTGCATGTGGTGCCCTCCGGATGTTTGCCGGAGAAACCCATCATTCCTGACCTTTGGCCATACAGGCTTGGGCTGATGGAATCCGTAGTTTATGCATAGGATAGTATCACATGACCTTCCTTGACATGCCAAACAACCTAAAATGCATCCAAAGATATTCACTAGTTGTATGCCCCACAAAAATGGAATGCAAGTTCAAGTAGAGTCATGACCTATTTGTTAATAAGGGATGGACCACAGGCTATGACTCTGTCAGTAACCTCACAGTAATGGAACAGCATTGACCACTGGAAATATCTGGAGGGACTCAAGAAAGCCATTTTACACAAGACGCAAGGTGGCTCGACAGCTGTAGGAAGCTATATAGTGTTTTAAAATGTTTTTAATATTGTATTTCATATAATTTACAAAAAAATTAAGATAACAACATCTTAACATTTCATATTATCAATTATCATCTCCTCTAATAGGCAACTCAATGCCCCCACAGTACCAACAGAAATGGAGTCAAAACAGGGCCACTGGAAAACAAACATGCTTGAGGAAGCCCCAAAATTTACAGAAGTACATTTTTTAAAAAACACACACAAAAACCTCACCTCCAGCAAGGCAAACCCTATTACACCAACTTAGTGAGGACTGAATGAGAGCTAGAAACCAGGGAATGGTCCTGTCTGCACTATACCTTTAAAGCAGTATTATTCTACCCTAAACAGTCATGGCTGCCCCCCAAGAGTCCTAGGAACTGTAGTTTGTCAGAAGTCATTAGGAGACCCCTATTCACAGAGCTACAATCCTTGGGGCGGTTTAACAATCAGCCCCTCTTCCTTGGGAACTCTGGGAATTGTAGCTCTCTGAGGGGAATAGAGGTCTCCTAACAACTGTCAGCATCTTTAACAAACTACAGTTCCCAGGATTCTGTGGGGAAAGCTATGGCTGTTTAAAGTGGCATGATACTACTTTCAATGTATAGTGCAGATGGGGTTTTTTCCCTGGTTTCTAGCACTCCTTCAGTCCTCGCTGGGTTCGTATAAAGTGCAAATGGAGCCAAAGTCAAGTGTTAGCTGAAAACGAAAAGGGACGGGAAAGGGACACTCTACTTCATATTCTTATATCTATATTCTGATATTTCCTTTAGTCAAAATTATAACCCAAGAGTGGGGAACCTTTGGCCCTCCAGATGTTGCTGAAGCATGCCATTGGGCAGGGATGATGGGAGTTGTAGTTCAGCAACATTTGGAGGACCAAAGGTTCCCCACACCTGCTATAACCCAGCTAATTGTCCATGCAATATTATTCACTAATAGGCAAAAAACCTTGCAGTTTAAGAATGTACCTATAGCCAACAGATATTTCTATCCAACTTTAAAAAGTGGAGAAATTTGGCAGCTATAGTGAATGCACCAAGGGAGCAGGAGACCTGACCTCCTCTCTGAGATATTGGATTGCCTTACAAATTTGTCAAAATGCAAACACAATTTGGGTTGGTCTTTCACAATCCATGCCACTTCCTGTGTTGCTTGGAAGAATTTGTTAACATGTGCCTCTGAGCATATGGTGAGTGGTGGCAACACCTACAATTCCAAAGATGGAGAATTACATTTTTTGTATGTTTGTTCGTGTTTCTCTTATTTTGCTTCTTTTCTGTGTTACTACTGTTTCTACAGAGAATCTAACCTAGAAAATTATATTTCTCTCATTATTCAGAATGTATTGATCATTGATCATTTGCATGCTTAGTTCAGTGGAATTTACTCCCCTGCAATCATGCTTAGGCTAAGTGAATCTGACTACAGGGGATGGGGAGGAGAGGAGGGGATGGAAGCAGGCAGGAGGAGCAGGAGGAGGGGATGTTTGATGCTTAGGATAGGCATAATTGACCATGGGGAGGGAGGCCTGGGCAGGGGAGGAGGAAGAATGGAGGAAGAGAGAGGAAAGATCAAGGACTGGAAAGGCAGGTCTGATCATCTGCATGCTTATTGAGTTCAGTGGGATTTACTCCTGTGCCATCATGGCTAGTATAAGTAAAACTGACCATGGGGGAGGAGGAGGGGGAGGGGAGAGTAGAGGAAAGGAGGAAGGGGGGAGAGGGCATCAGAAGGAGGGGGAAGGTGGAGACTGGAAGGTGATGGGGAGGGGTGAAGGCAGGGCCGGTTCTAAAGGGCTGCCAGGTTGGGCACTGGCCCGAGGGCCCCGGAGCTACAGGGGCCCCTGAGGGGCCCTCTGCTCCCCTTCCGCGATCCACACCCCCCACGCCCCCCCACTTACCTGTCAGCTGGCTTTTTAGCATTGCCCTTAATGAAGATGGCGACCGCAGCTTCCCTAAGGTACTGAAGCCGCTGCCGCCATCTTAGTTGATGGCAGAGATGTGCGTGCATAGCACGCACGTGTGCCATCAACAAAGATGGCGGCGGAGGCTTCATTCCCCTTAGGGAAACTGCATCCGCCATCTTCATTAAGGGCAATGGTAAAGACTAGACAGGTAGGGGGCTGTGGGGGCCATGCGTGCGCACACACACACACACCGGGGGGCCAGGGCAAGCTGATGCCCAAGGGCCCCCACATGCCCGGAGCTGGCCCTGGGTGAAGGAAGGGGGAGAGAAGGGGCAAGAGGGAGGGGATAAGAGGGAGGAGAATGGGAGGGCAGTTTTGATAATTTGCATGCTTTTTGAGTTCATTGGAATTTACTCCTGTGCAATCATGCTTAGGATTAGAGAAACTGACCTGGGGGAGGGGCAGGGTGCTGAGAGTTGCTAGGAGATGCTCTGTTCCCCTTTCAGAGCTTCAAAAGAGTGGCTGACTGTTAAATCACTCTGACCACTGGAGCTCTGTCAAGGGAATAGGAGTCTCCTCTCAGCATCCTTTGCAAACTACACTTTCCAGGATTCTTTGGGGAAGCCATGACTGTCAAAAGTAAAATAAAAGGTGTGGCCTGGGTGTTTCCCCTGATTAGGCAAGCCAAGCAGCTGTGAGTCGGGTTTTCAGAACACCAACACTTGGTTCTTACTGAGCATGCCTGACCTTATCATTGAGTTCAATGCTAAATTTCTTAAATTTGTTTAAAATCAGCCATGGGTTGTTTTTTTTTTTTAAAGTCTTAAACTGCAGAAGATGAAGGTCAGAGTATGGGGCAAGGTCAGTAATAGGATTACAGGTACTCTGTGAGCATGGCTCATTTTTAATTAATTTCATCCAATTGGCATAGCACAGTGGGAAGGAGAGCCTGGCTGGGAGTCCAGAGTCTGTGAGTTCAAATCCCCCCTCGTGTCTCCTGGGTGTCAAGGGCCAGCTAAAGATCACTCCTGCAGTGAGTGGCTTAGGGATTATGCGCCCTGCCACCTGTGCAGCCATGGGCAAGGTGCATAATCCCAAGAAGCCCAGTTGCCCCCCAGCTAGCAGTTGCAGACAAGGAAGGGTCTGTTTTGTGCAGCTGTGGCAAGCTGAGCAGGCCCTAGCCAGCTGCAGAGGACTAGCCTCACAGGGAGGCAATAGTAAACCCCTTCTGAATATCTAGGGTTGCCATATTGCCTGGATAGCTGGGTTTTATTCGGATTCTATGCATGCCACCCGGCGCCCGGCTAGCCCCTTACGTGGCCCGGATTCTCAGCTTTAATTTAAAAAAAAAATTAAGTTTCTAGGTGGTCCAGTTCTCGATATATAGATAAAAACGTCAGCCACCCCCTCAACTGTTAAATCTTTCTTTAAACAGTACTGTACTATAGCACTTTGTAGCTTTAACCCCGCCCGTTCAGCATTGCAGCCAATCAGGGATTGTGTTTCAGTTTCATTGACCTAGTGTCTAGAAAACAAAATGGTGGTTTCACCCCCCCCCGTTTATCTGAAAATCTCATAAATTGGGTAAGTATATACATTTCAGTTTTTTTTCCTCTTGTGTGCAGGATTCAGACATTGGGCAGTGTTTTGAAAACCTTCCCAATACTTGCTTTTTGTAAAAGCAATGCTAATCCCATATGCCCAAAGTAAATCCCATTTAATTCAATAGGACTTACTTTGAGTAGACATGTTATGAATGTGCTGAAAATCAATGGGACTTTGGAGTGAATGTAAAAAAGAATTATGTTTGTGTTCTAACTCTTTCTGTTTCCAGTCCAATTTTAAAGCAAGTACACAGGGCTTACTTAGGTATTACAGTTTTTATTCTGTAGGAAAGTAATACTGATTTTTTTAAAACTAATACTGATTTTTCTGCAATGACCAACTGGTTTGACAATAAACTATTATATGGGCTGTATGTATTTATACATCTGCTGTGTGTGCATGTGCGTGTATGGAGTCTTTCCAACACCCCTGTGAGGTAGGGTTGGAAACCAATGCAGCTCCCAACAAGAAATAAAGCCATTTAAAATCCAATGACCATAAAACAAGTATAAACAGTTGCAAAACAGCATAAAGTGGCATGATTCGGAATTTTGGATTGTGTGAATGAAGTTGCTTATCACTTGAGGTTGCAGTTCTGTCCCTGTTTGAGTAAGCCCCACTGAATACGCTGGGACTTGCTTCTGAATCAATAAACTTAGGATTGCACTATAAATATCTTTACAGTTTGTGTAAATAATAAATATATTTGATAGTCATGTTTATATACATATTTCTTCATTTATCATATTTTTGGTTTTTGGTTAGGAATCCTGACTGGTTGTGAGATGCTTAGTTTTTTGCCTTACTCATAGGAATCTTGTTGTGGTTGGTATGGTATTACATTTAGGAAAGTGTTATTGCCTTCTGTGGTTTTTTTTCCTATTTGCATTTCACTTCTCTTTAACCTCACTCCGTTACAGCCATAGAAGCAACAGCAGCATATGCAAGATAATTAACTCCCATTAGTGATAAGAACAAGAATTTATAATTATTATTTCAATTAAAACAAGAGGCTTATCAATACTTTGAAGAGGACCAGATATTTATTTTCTTTCTGAGCCCAGGACTGGGTCTTTCATGATGCCCGGGGAGCAGGAGAGTAGTCGATAAGACAGACATCCTGGCATTGGTAATCTAATTAGCAAGGTATGTGTGGGGTTGTTGCACACTTCCAGGCCCAGTTTCATTTTGAGTATGGAGGTGGAACCTGTGTAGATGTGGTTGAGAAATTTTGAGTTAAGCAAAGCTCTGCTTTTATAAAACCTAAGAAACATACAGATACTTTGAATGCCTGAGTGCCTGCACCAGTGGAATACTGGAGGAACTTGTAATACTTGCTGCAACAGTATTTAGAACCGAGCATGTGGTGTGAAAGACTCCTTTTCCTAACATTTTGGCTTGTTTTTCTCCACTCACCACATCTCTGAAATATATTGTATATGTTATGGTTAACCGTGCTGCTGCCCTGACTTACTTTATGTTTGTTGCTATTTTGTGTTTTTATTATGTTTTTATATTGATTGTGTATTTTTATTGTTTTTATTATATTTGTAAGCTGTGCTGAGCTCTGTTTTTAACAGCAAAAGGGCAGGATATAAATTCTCTTAATCAATAAATACTCCATAGTGTTGGAAACTAGAGTCTAGGCATTTAAGGCTGAAAATGTTGCTTAAAAAAAAAAGATTTCTCACATCTTTCCCCAGTTTTTGGTGGTAATTCCTAGGCACAAAAACAAAACAACTGGACAATCCAAATATTAATATGCAAATATTTGCATAATATGCAAATAATATGCATAATATGCAAATTAACCTGCCCGGATTTGTGGAACTGGAATATGGCAACCCTATGAATATCGCTTACCGTGAAAACTCTATTCATAGGGTAGCCATAAGTCAGGATCGGCTTGAAGGCAGTCCATTTCCATTTCATGAGAAATCTGAGAGAAAAAAGTCCAGAAGGGGTCTTTCTCTCTTTTTACTTTGAACTCTCGATTCTCTCTGACTCTTTTGTGTATCACCAAGAAAATTTAGAGGGTTGTTAAGCAAGCATTTCTGAGTTCAGGACTATAAGTTTTGTAAGGTTTTGTCTTGAAATGAGCTTATGGGAAGCATTAGAATGGCATAGCAGGTATTTTCAATTTAACATTGCCGAAAGTGAAAAATCCATGCTGACTATAGTATACAGCCACTCTTGTGGCTGTATAATACTTGGATAATTATTGGTTTATACTAGCAATGTTTTGACCTTCTCTAATTATCCTGGCACAGTGTCAGTGAGTAGACCATGTCTCTCCTTGTTTGTTTAATCTATAATTGCATGGACAACAATTTGTTTACTTCTTAAATATCTACTAATCATCGCAGAACATCTGTAGCCTTAGGAAAGAAATATAAATATATCCTAGCCCCTACTGGTCTTTAATTAGGGATGTGCCAATATGTCAGTACTCTTCATTAGCAACTTGTAAAGCTAATTGTGGCATTTGCTAATTTCTCTAATTAGCAAAAACAGATATAACATATCATTGAAAAGATTATAGGATTATGTGAATAAATTAGATATAAATATGACAAGTATTGTTTTGTAATCAAAGTGGACAACATTAAACTTAAAAAACAGAATAGTGCTATTAATTTATGTAGGTCTTTGTTTTATTTATTTTTATTTATTTATGTGTTTAATTTATAGTGAGCATAGTTAATACAATATTATTTATTTATTTATTAGCTTTATATCCCACCCTTTCTCCGAGTAGGAGCCCAAGGTGGAAATACACACATATACACACTGTATATATGTAAAATGTAAACATGGATTTTTCGCATTTTGCAATGTTAAATTTGCACTTAGGAAATTTTCACAATGCATTTATTATTGGAGATTAGCAACACAAAAAGTTGAATTTAATAATTAAGATTTGTCAATAGTTTCTAGACAAACCAACAAATTAACTATTGTCCCTATAGCTTTCTGTTTTTATATCTCTCCCAGTAGCACACCAAGACACAATGCATCTTGCATTCTTTCATTCCATAAGATATAAATAAATTCCACTTTCCAATGACGTTATTTATTTATTTATTTATTGCACTTGTATACCGCCCCATAGCCGAAGCTCTCTGGGCGGTTTACAACAATCAAAAACTTTAAAACAAATATACAATTTAAAACACATTTTAAAAACAATTTAAAACACAATTTTAAAATTTAAAACAATATAAAAACAATTTAAAACACATGCTAAAATCCTTTTGTCTAACCTTCTTAACCCTAACCATATTTGCCAGTTTAACTGTTTGTGCAATGCTCCAAACTTTAGTTAGCCAGTTTCCCAAAAGCCACCCTGGACTCCTACTGGGAGGAAGGGCAGGATATAAATCAAATAAATAAATAAGGTGGCTTCATCTTTTTCAATATAGTCATACATTACATTCAGATGGCAGTTTATACCATGTTCCTGACATTTCCTTACCTGATAATTTCCGGATTTTATTTGATCTTTCACATAATATAGAAGTCACTTCTAGAATTCTAGTGGAATATAGTGGAAGTTTAGAGCTCATTTCCATGTTAATTGTTTCCAGAAAAAAACTGTTTGCAACCCCATTAACCCAGAAAATTACAGGAGTAAAGTGATGAAATTTGGGGCAGTAGGCCAGCACACAGTTCTTTCCTGCCATTTTCATGGGGGGACAGAAGTGTGCATGTGCAAAGAGGTTGGGGGAGTAGTGACATGTCCAGTGATGTCCATTATTGTGTCACACAACACCCAATGGTGTGAATGAAAATCAGCATGACCTGGTGGTATATCAGGCAAAAGCCACAGTTTCATAATACAGCAGGTACTGCAGTGTGAAAGGAACATTAGAAATCGGGACAGAAGCACTGCCATTATAATCAGTAAAACTAACATAATAAACCCCATGTCTGAATACAGCCACAGAGACTGCTGTCAATAAATGATCGTTTCTTGATCCTCTAGGGATTCTACATACTTGATATACCTGAATAATATTATTAGAGGGTCTTTGGTTAATTCATATCCCACTATTGAAAAAAAACTATAATATATTTCCAGATATATTTTAATTTAGGGTATGTCCAGAAAATATGAAAATTATCTTTAATCTGGGGGATTCACACACACACACACGCACACACACAGAGAGAGAGAGAGAGAGAGAGAAAGAGAGAGAGAGCAAAATATACCCCAGTTTAAATAGTGAGTGTTGAAGGTGTCAGTCCTCAGATACTTTTATAGATCCAAAATTGCACAGGAAATACATGCTGGTGTTTATCTTAAAACATTTGAGCAATCTTAATGAGGAGCTGCAGAGATGAGGTGTGGTGGGTCAGAGGTCCTGCCAGTTTGCATATGCCAGGGCAGAAGGTGATTGTGGGGTATGTGTGATTGTTTCATTATATTTACTTTGTAAGGTACAAATACCTGAGGGGGCCTGAGGATTGGGCCCCTTTAGGGATCCATGGGGCTTTCGCTGCAGCCCACAGTGGGGATAGAAGAATCTGTCAGTTACAGTTCTCTCAATTTCTCATTTTTCCAATCTTAAATTCAGACCTTCAGGTTTCTGCAGCAATGTTGTGATTTTTTAAAAAAAATAATCCTCATCAAAATTCTCCAGCATTTTAGTGTATACTTCATCCAATAAACACATTTTTGTATGCAGTTTTGACTAATGTACACATTTTTGCAAGCAACGTCTTCTGATATATTGTATTTTGTATGTTACTGTATTTTATGTTATGTTGTTTTTGAATGTTATTTTCACAAATATTTTTGTAAACATTGCTGGGTTGGAGAACCCCATTGTAACATTCAGATAAGTGTGAATTTTGATAAATGGCTGTGTTTCGGTTCTCATATTGTTTCAGAAAGTATGAGTTTGATCAATTTGGCTTTAAATGAGAGCAGAACCAAATTTCTTCCCCACACTTAGCCCCCGCTCCAAAATGTCCAATTTCCATGCCCTAATGCTGATGTGAGAACTGCCAGCACAAGCTCACGGCCTGTCTGGATGTAGCTTGGGGACCCCACCTTGGGAGAGCACACCCACCAGTTGTAGTCCTTTCCACTGGCAGAAGCTGGTGCAGAGAAATCTACATGCCAACCCAAGCCGCACCCCTTTCCATTAACATGGATTCTATGGTTAGGATTGAGCACAATTTATTACAGCAATCCCTAAGTCGTAAGAGTTTTGTGCACTTAGACTGAGAGCCAATGTGGCGTAGTGGTTAGAGTATTGGACTACGCCCTGGGAGACCAGAGTTCGAATTCCCACACAGCCATGAAGCACACTGGGTAACCCTGGGCCAGTCACTGCCTCTCAGCCTCAGAGGAAGGCAATGGTAAAACCACCTCTGAATACTGCTTACCATGAAGACCCTGTTCATAGGGTCACCGTAAGTCGGGATCGACTTGAAAGCAGTCCATTTCCATTTTTCCAAACTTTAAATGGCTATGAAGATTGCACAGTCTGACCCTACAAGTGAAAAATTGCCAGACATGAATCTAGCACGCCGTTTTAGAATTTTATGGCCCAATTCGTATAGTAAAAAGCATTTATCCTTGTGCAATTAATTTTCCCATTGGTCTGCCCTTTCAATTTATTTCTGATTTAGAAAACAAAACCAAAACCCAGAGTATATAGTTTTCCTCCCCACGCCCTTACAACCCTTCAGGACTACGTGACATAGCATTTAAACAGGGATGCATGCCTTATTTTTAACCCTGCACATATTCCAAGAGTATGTTTCTCCCTACAATTACCCTCCCCGTTGATCCTGTTGCTCATTTCTGTAGAGTCCAAACTTACTTTTTCCACTCAAAAGGATCTCCCTCAATAGCTCAAACAGAAAGCTAGTGTTACCTTGACATAGCTAATGAAAGCCAGCAGAGAATAAACAGAGTTCTCAAATGTATATATGGTGAAATATGCTGAGTAAAAGTAAACCTCCTGGGCATGCTCATCTTTTTCCAGTTAGATGACTTCCTTCAGTGGCATCTCTGAATTTTGAAGATAACACAGATATGTTATTCTGTGGGTTGTTTCAAACTATGTTTTACTCACAGTAGACCTACTGAAATGAATAGAACTAAGTTAGTTATGTATGAGAGCCAGTGTGGTGTAGTGGTTAAGGTGTTGGATAACGACCTGGGTGACCAGGGTTCGAATCCCCACATAGCCATGAAGCTCACTGGGTGACCTTGGGCCAGTCACTGCCTCTCAGCCTCATGAAAACCCTATTCAAAAGGTCGCCATAAGTCGGAATCTACATTTAAGTTAGTTATGTTCATCAGTTTCAATGGGTTTACTCTGAGCTGGACTAGCACTGGAAACAACCCATTGGAATAGATTCAATATTCTATTCGGATTAGGCTTTAGCCCAAACACATTCTCTAATGCTGTAACTGTATTTGCTGGTTAGATCCCAGCAGCACCAACTATCATCAGTGTTGGGAGAGGAACTATGAAGATGGGCCAAATTTGCCCATAGTTAAGGGGCCAGGGAAAAAGGGGTACATCACCATGCCAGGTGTAAGGGAGACTTACACAGGACACACAGGGATGTTTGCTTATCTTTTGGTACTGTACTCTCCTGCCTCCTCCTTCTCTGTGGTGCAGGGGTGGGTGGGCATGGGGCAGATCAGAGATGGATCATCAGGCGGATTCCATCCTAGCTCGGATTGCTGGCTAAATCTATAACCACTACCCTTCCCTCATTTACTGAATTTCTGAGAAGTAGTGCAGCTAGATTTTAGACTCTGGACTGAATGATCTTATGGGGTTGTGGGCTCTTTTGAAATCAGTAATGGGTATTACTATCTTTACCCATTGGAACTGCCTCCTGCTACATACACAGGCACCATCTCTATTATTTTTTTGGTGCCTATTGCAGGACAGTGGCTATAGACTTAGGCTGTAACCCTAATCCCATTTACCTGGGGTTATCTGGATTCAGTAGGATTTACTGCTGAATAGACAGCTCTGCTACATTTTGGGAACACTCTGACCATTCTGCTGAAAGGTGTCCCAAAGTTCTACAGTCATGGTGCCACTGTTTCTGGGTGATTGTAGGGACATGGTAATGCCTGTTCACCTGTGTAGATAGAACAATAGAAAGGAAGTTTCAGAATGGGTACCATGCAGTAAGTTCCTCCTGCTTCTCCCAGGCTGCATAAGCTGTCATGCTGTTTCTGGGAATTGTAGCTTACTCACAGAATACAGAAAGTCTCTTTTGGTTTATCATTTGTTAGTGGCTGAGATTTTTCAGCAAACAGTCACATCCACACCATACATTTAAAGCACATGTAAAGCACGTGGCTTCCCAAAAGAATCCTGGGAACTGTAGTTTACTCCTCACAGAGCTACAATTCCCAGCACCC
This sequence comes from Rhineura floridana, assembly GCF_030035675.1. Classification (NCBI taxonomy): domain Eukaryota; kingdom Metazoa; phylum Chordata; class Lepidosauria; order Squamata; family Rhineuridae; genus Rhineura; species Rhineura floridana. Next base: position 85,899,024 of record NC_084488.1, read on the forward strand.
TTAACAACCTACAGCTCCCAGGATACTTTGGAGAAAGCCATGTGCTTTAAATGTGTGGTGTGGATGTGAGCCTAGTTTCCTTTGGATATCAGAGAGCTCTGGGGCCTTAAGCGTCCATGTAATATATGCGTCTTTGCAAAAAGGTACAAGTAGAGCACACTGGAAGTCTCCTAAAATGTGTTGTGCTTAGGTGAATTTACTGTGCACCCTCCCTTTAAGTATAGAGAAGGACCATTCTACAGCTGATTCTGTAATTAAGTTTGTGACATTTCTTTTCCTTCTTTGGATTTTTAAAAATTAATGTATAATGTATCTGATTAGCAAGCTAGCTAAATCTCCCCTCAATGGAACAACTATCAGATGGATCTATAGTTGGTTACAGAATCATACTCAAAGAGTGCTTATCAATGGCTCCTTCTAGGGGGACGTAGCCAGTGGGGTACTGCAGGGCTCAGTCCTGGGCCCAGTGCCCTTTAACATTTTTATTAATTACTTGGATGAGGAGGTGCAGGGAATGCTTATTAAATTTGCAGATGATACAAAACTGGCATCATTCCCTGGTATAATTCCCTAACTAATTCCCTGAAGGACAGAAACAAAATTCAAAATGATCCTGATAGGCTGGTGCACTGGGCTGAAAAAAACAAAACAGAATGAAATTTAACAGGGATAAGTGCAAATTTCTACACCTAGGAAAAAGAAACCAAATGCACAGTTATAAGATGGGAGATACTTGGCTCAAGTGAGAAGGATCTTGGAATCATTGTTGAACATAAGCTAAATATGGGCCAATAGTGCAATACTGCTGCAAAAAAGGCAAATGCTATTTAGACTGCATTAACAGAAATATAGTTTTCAAATCATGTGAAGCACTTGTTCTCCTCTATTTGGCACTGGTTAGGCCTCATCGTGAGTACTGCATCCAGTTCTGGACACTACACTTTAAGAAGAATGCAGACAAACTGGAACAGGTTCAGAAGAGGGCAACAAGGATGATCAGGGGACTAGAAACAAAGCCCTGTGAGGAGAGGCTGAAAGAAATGTGCATGTTTATTTTATTTAATTTTATTTATTAAATTTCTTAGTCGCCCATCTGGCTGGTTCTCCAGCCACTCTGGGCGACGTACAAATTAGCATATCAGTGCAATAAACATTAGAATCTGAGCCAATAATAATAATAAAATCTATCTACACTTCTAATAACATAGCAACCCAGTAAACTTTAAAATCTACACCAATAATAATAATAAAATCTAATCCTCCCCAAAGGCCTGCCTGAAGAGCCAGGTTCAGCCTTGAGAAGAGAACGCTGAGGGGAGATATAATAGCACTCTTCAAGTACTTGAAAGATTGCCACACAGAGGAGGGCCATGATCTCTTCTCAATCATCGCAGAGTGCAGGACACGGAATAATGGGCTCAAGTTACAAGAAGCCAGATGTTGGCTGAACATCAAGAAAAACTCCCTAACTGTTAGATGAGTATGAGAATGGAACCAATTACCTAGATGGTGAGCTCTCCAACAATGGAGGCACTTAAAAGAGGCAGCTGGAGGGCCACCTGCTGGGTATGCTTTAATTTGAATGCTGTATTGAGGAGGGGGTTGGACCTGATGGCCTTATAGGCCCCTTCCAGTGCTAATATTCTATGATTCTGTATCTGGCAATGTGCCATTTTGAGATGGTACTGTTGAGAGAAGCAAGCCAGTGGCTGATGAAATGTCTAGAGTTTAACAGCTTATCTTTCACAGACAGCCATGTGCTGTTGATGCCTGTGTCTTTTATACCTCTTGCCTCTGGCATTCAGCCAATTCACAGTCACATCATTCTTGACCTTTAATCCTTGTAACTGTAGTAATGTAATCCTAATAGCTAGTAAAACAAAACAGAATAACACTAGAAGTTAGGAAGAGAAGGCTATCAAGAAGAAGTAATGCATAAGCTTCATGGTTGTTCTTTCTTAAGTAAAATACTATTGTTTTGCTACCAATCTCGCCACTATATTCTTGCCTGCAGCAAACTTTGTGAAATAAAAGGTTTAAAAGAGAGCATTATTATAGCAATCTGGTTCTGGATATAAATCTAGGCGCAAAATCCACAGAATTCAGAATGGAAGATCTGCCTGTGAATCTGAAGTTCTGAGTTTATTTATTTATGACACTGCTGTTTACTTTCCCACCACAGCTTTATTTAAATGTTTGGGTCATGATTAAAGTTCATTCTCTGAATTGTGACTGGGGTGATCCATGTGAGGTGGAGTGATCCACATGGCAATACCAGGGCATGCAGATAATGGCCAGAACCATTATCTGGGTAGTTATATGGTCGCATTCCCGACAGATGGCTGTCCAGCTGCCTCGTCAATGCCTCCAGTGTCAGAGAGCCCACTACCTCATTAGGTAATTGGTTCCATTGTCGTATGGCTCTAACAGTTAGGAAGTTTTTCCTGATGTTCAGTCGAAATCTGGCTTCCTGCAACTTGAGCCCATTATTCCGTGTCCTGCACTCTAGGACGATCGAGAAGAGATCCCTGCCCTCCTCTGTGTGACAACCTTTCATGTACTTGTAGAATGCTATCATATCTGCCCTCAGTCTTCTCTTCTCAAGGCTAAACATGCCCAGTTCTTTCAGTCTCTCCTCACAGGGCTTGGTTTCCAGTCCCCTGATCATCCTTGTTGCCCTCCTCTGAACCTGTTCCAGTTTGTCTGCATCCTTCTTGAAGTGTGGAGACCAGAACTGGACGCAGTACTCAAGATGAGGCCTAACCAGTGCTGAATAGAGGGGAACTAATACTTCACGTGATTTGGAAGCTATACTTCTGTTAAAGCAGCCTAATATAGCATTTGCCTTTTTTGCAGCCACATTGCACTGTTGGCTCATATTCAGCTTGTGATCAACGACAATTCCAAGATCCTTCTCACATGTTGTACTGCTGAGCCAAGTATTCCCCATCTTATAACTGTGCATTTGGTTTCTTTTCCCTAAGTGTAGAACTTTGCATTCATCCCTGTTGAATTTCATTCTGTTGTTTTCAGCCCAATGCTCCAGCCTATCAAGGTCCCTTTGAATTTTCTTTCTGTCTTCCACAGTATTAGCTGTCCCTCCCAATTTTGTATCATCTGCAAATTTGATAAGCATGCTCTGTACTTCCTCATCAATTTTGTATCATATGCAAATGTGATAAGCATGCTCTGTACCTCCTCATCCAAGTCATTAATAAAAATGTTGAAGATCACTGGGCCCAGGACTGATCCCTGTGGTACCCCACTTGTTACTTCTGCCCAGTTTGAGAAGGAACCATTGATAAGCACTCTTTGAGTACCATTCTGGAGGCACTTAAACAAGGTCAGTTGTATTTTACAATTGAACTACAAATTAGCTTAGTGAAAAGCTAAGAACACACTCATAGAAATTGCCTGATCCAGTCAGTTCTGTGGGTTTCCTGTGTTACAGTGAAATCCATATTAGATTTGATGTCTTGGAGAATACTGACATTTTGACTTTGTTAATTCACTCTTATCAACATTCCAGTTGGATAATATGAAGGACCCATACTGGAAACTCAGCTGAATAATTCCAAAGAACAAATCTTGAAAAGCTAACACATCAGATTTTGTAATTATATTATGCTACAGTGGATGCAAAACAAACACACTTGCTTAAAAGGAGCATTGTGTGTCTTAGATTTACCTTTTCTTCTATATCTGTGGCATTCTGTATCCTTTAATAAATCCTGTACAAGAAGATGCTAAGACTGATATTTTACATTAAAGAAACTCATTCATTTGTAATATTTTTTCTACTAAAATATAAATACAAATAGCAATACATTTTGTGGAACTCATGAACTACACAATGCTAAAATATTGCTGCATGAAAGTGTGAAATTTGATTTATTTCTTTCCTTTAACATTTTCTCTTTAGACTGACTGAGGGTTAAGAAATTTCAGTGACAGTTTACCCAGCAGAGAAATAACACATTCACTTTTTACATTTTTTATTTCACACTGCATTAACATCAGAGAGCACGTGTTTTATTTATTTGCACTCAGCTTGCAGAAGTGCAGGAGATCAGATTCTTTGATTTGTCATCATCCAATTTCCATGAGGTTTCAGATGCTTACTTTCTAGCACTATACACATTAAATTTAAAGCTCACTCAGCCAACCCATTAATAGTCACCCATTTCAAAGCACATACTTCTAATCATGACTCTAATTAGACTGTGGTTCATATAGTGCTATCCATCTGTGAATTATGGAAAGCTCAAAGTTTTGATGCAGGATGAAAGCATTAATATTTTTGGCTGCCAGGGCAGCATCTGTGATTATACCATGGAAGTTCACATTTTAATTGTAAACTAAGCTCCAAGACAATGCTTTGATGGTTTGCCTAATTATTTACATTTTCTACTCCTTCCTTTATATGATTTGAAAAGGCTTTATCTTAAGCTGGAATGTTTTCCTGAGAAACCTTTGTTGCAAAACTTTGATGGCTTTATTAAGTGACACAAAAATATTATAAGGAACAGTGGAGTCTTTTGGCTGATGAGTCTCTTACGTGATCATGCTAAATATACTGAGCTGGTTTTCACTTAGCATTAAGCCAAGTCATAGCTTAATGCAAACATAAGGGGTTGTTGAAAGGAGACTGTGGCTCCTGAACCCTTCCCTTGGTTCTCCTGGAACAGGGCTGAGGTGATCCAAGCCTTGGGTTGGCTTACTGTGTCATCTAAACCCAGGCTCATGGGGTGTCTTGCTCCAGAAAAACCATAAGCTGTAGTCGCGGTTTGTTCTTGGTTTTACAGCTCATACTTTGCCTGGAGCAGACAAACCATGAACCCAGGTTAGTATAACATTTTAAGCCAAGCCATGGCTTAGCTCACAGTAACACAGCAGGAGGAGAACCATGGTGAAGAGCACAATGGCTGCAATCTCCTCTTGGAGAACCCTCACACTCATGCATTTGTGCTAAGCCATGGTTGTGCTTAGCACTATGCATCAATGAAAGCTTTAATGATTGGAGACATCACATTTTTTACACAAATACTGAGATGCTGGCATTTAGTTATTTCTATTTTAATTCCCCTTCTCTTCTGCTCCATTCCATATATCTGACCCATAATATGTGTTGAATTATAATGTTGGAAAGGACTATAATCTAGGGCAGTTGTGACTAACTTGTTACCCTCCAGATGTTGCTGGACTACCACACCCTACCATCTCTGACAATTTGCCATCTTCTCTGGGGATGATGGGAGATGGAGTGCAACAATAGCTGGAGAACCACCGGTTAACCACCCCTGATTTAGGGCTTAGAACTTTAGGTGCTCTTAAATGGGACAGAGACTGCCTTGGTCACCCTGCTTGATGACCTATGCCGGGCATCAGACAGTGGGAGTGGATCCCTGTTGGTGCTGCTGGACCTCTTGGCGGCCTTCGATATGATTGACCATGGTATCCTTCTGGACCGTCTAGCTGGGATGGGATTGGGAGGCACTGTTTTACGATGGCTCCAGTCCTACCAGGACCCAGAAAGTGGTGCTGGGAGATTATTGCTCGTCCCCCTGGCCATTGGCCTATGGGGTACCGCAGGGTTCAATTCTGTCTCCCATGCTCTTTAACATTTATATGAAACCGCTGGGAGATGTCATCAGGAGATTTGGAGTACAATGTCATCAATATGCTGATGACACTCAGCTCTATCTCTCCCTACCACCTGATTGCAGGGAAGGAGTGCTCATCCTAAACCGGTGCCTGGAGGCTGTGAAGGGCTGGATGTGGGCTAACAAACTGAAATTTAATCCAGACAAGACGGAAGTACTGCTGGTCAAGGGAAAAACTGCATCAGGGATGGGGTTGCAACCTGTTCTAGATGGGGTTGCACTCCCCTTGAAGGAGCAGGTCCACAGTTTGGGAGTCTTCCTGGATCCTGCCCTGCTGCTTGAATATCAGGTGGCTGCGGTAGCCAGGAATGCTTTTGGCCAACTCAAACTGGTCTACCAGCTGCATCCGTTCTTGCAAGCAGTTGACTTGGCCACAGTGACACATGCATTGGTGACATCAAGGCTTGATTACTGTAACGCACTCTACGTGGGGCTGCTTTGAAAACAGTTTGGAAATTGCCATTGGTTCAAAATGCAGCAGCCAGAATGTTAACTGGAGCACGGCGCAGGGAGCATATCACTCCTGTGCTTTATCAACTCCACTGGCTCCCAATTTGTTTCTGGGCCCAATTCAAAGTGCTGGTTCTGACCTTTAAAGTGATAAACGGCCTTGGACTAATGTACCTGAGGGACCGCTTACACCCATATGTACCTGCCCGGGATTTAATATCATCTGCCTCTGGTCTCTTCTGCGTGCCTGGAGTAAAAGATGTTAGATTGACAGGCACGCGGTAGAGAGCTTTTCCAGCTGTGGACCCCAAGCTTTGGAATACTCTACCCCAAGAAGTTCGCTCTGCTCCCTCCCTGTTGGTTTTCCAGAGACTTCTGAAAACGATCTTGTTCCGGAGAGCCTTTGGGAGGGATTGAAGGTAGAGCCTGACACTGATTTTATGCCTTCTGCATTAAATTTTACCTTTTTAGTCCCTTTAGTATATATGTGTGTGTGTATATATAAATATTTGTCAGCCTCCCTGAGTGCCCTGTTATAAGGTAGAAGGCCGGGATAGAAATATTTTAAATAAATAAATGAATGAATGAACAGAAAACACTTCTGTTTATGCAGAATTTGTACCATTCCATGCCATGCACTGCACTGTTCTGCATGGTCCAATTTAGAATTCTCATTGAGTTTAAGGGGGCTTCCTTCCAGCTTAGTGAATAAGGTAAAAACATATTGTCAGTATTTTTGCAATAGCTTATAAATATCTGAAAACGATCATCTGTCCTTAATGCTGTCTTCTATAGACTCAATGCAACCAGTTTCTTTACCCTATTCTCATATGATTTGTGAATGTTACTATTTATCAACAGCATGTTAGGAACACAGGCAACCAGGTCAGATTATTTGTCCACCACATCCAGTACTATCTGACCAGCAGTATCTCTCCAGCGTCTTGGGCAGACAGTCTTTCTCCCTGCTGATCCTTTTAACTGGAGATGCTGGGGATTGAACCTGAGACCTTCTGAATGCAAACCATATGGTCTATGACAGAGCTATGGTGTCTTAAATAGTTTCTCATCCTTAAATAGTTCTGCCCAGAACTAATCCAGTATTGCAGATTGCTCTTATTTGTGTTGAACAGAATGGTATGATTACCTATGATTAACTACAATATTCTGGGGAAACAGCAAACTGGGTTTAAATCAGGACATTCTACTCTACATCACTGTTTAGTGTTGTAGCATTTAGTAGAGAAATACACAGAACCAAAAGGCAAGCTGTTTACAGTCTTGGTAGATTTAAAATCAGCTTTTGATTTGATCTCATGTGGGAGATTATGGAGTAAACTGAAGCAGTTAACCTTGGACATGAGATTGTTGTTCCTGATCCAAAGTTTATGTCAAAGTACATCAGTTCAGGTGCGATGCAGCAATAGCAGTCATTTATCTGAGGTAGTGACTTCCACAGGTGGAGTAAGCCTAGGGTTGCCATATTCCAGTTCCACAAATCCGGGCAGGTTAATTTGCATATTATGCATATTATTTGCAAATTATTTGCATATATTTGCATATTAATATTTGGATTGTCCAGTTGTTTTGTTTTTGTGCCTAGGAATTACCACCAAAAACTGGGGAAAGATGTGAGAAATCTTTTTTTTTTAAGCAACATTTTCAGCCTTAAATGCCTAGACTCTAGTTTCCAACACTATGGAGTATTTATTGATTGATTAAGAGAATTTATATCCTGCCCTTTTGCTGTTAAAAACAGAGCTCAGCACAGCTTACAAATATAATAAAAACAATAAAAATACACAATCAATATAAAAACATAATAAAAACACAAAATAGCAACAAACATAAAGTAAGTCAGGGCAGCAGCACGGTTAACCATAACATATACAATATATTTCAGAGATGTGGTGAGTGGAGAAAAACAAGCCAAAATGTTAGGAAAAGGAGTCTTTCACACCACATGCTCGGTTCTAAATACTGTTGCAGCAAGTTTTACAAGTTCCTCCAGTATTCCACTGGTGCAGGCACTCAGACATTCAAAGTATCTGTATGTTTCTTAGGTTTTATAAAAGCAGAGCTTTGCTTAACTCAAAATTTCTCAACCACATCTACACAGGTTCCACCTCCATACTCAAAATGAAACTGGGCCTGGAAGTGTGCAACAACCCCACACATACCTTGCTAATTAGATTACCAATGCCAGGATGTCTGTCTTATCGACTACTCTCCTGCTCCCCCACACACACCGGGCATCATGAAAGACCCAGTCCTCAGAAAAAAAATAAATATCTGGTCCTCTTCAAAGTATTGATAAGCCTCTTGTTTTAATTGAAACAATAATTATAAATTCTTGTTCTTATCACTAATGGGAGTTAATTATCTTGCATATGCTGCTGTTGCTTCTATGGCTGTAACCGAGTGTTAAAGATAAGTGAAATGCAAATAGGAAAAAAAAACACAGAAGACAGTAACACTTTCCTAAATGTAATACCATACCAACCACAACAAGATTCCTATGAGTAAGGCAAAAAACTAAGCATCTCACAACCAGTCAGGATTCCTAACCAAAAACCAAAAATATGATAAATGAAGAAATATGTATATAAGCATGACTATCAAATATATTTATTATTTACACAAACTGTAAAGATATTTATAGTGCAATCCTAAGTTTATTGATTCAGAAGCAAGTCCCAGCGTATTCAGTGGGGCTTACTCAAACAGGGACAGAACTGCAACCTCAAGTGATAAGCAACTTCATTCACACAACCCAAAATTCCGAATCATGCCACTTTATGCTGTTTTGCAACTGTTTATACTTGTTTTATGGTCATTGGATTTTAAATGGCTTTATTTCTTGTTGGGAGCTGCATTGGTTTCCAACCCTACCTCACAGGGGTGTTGGAAAGACTCCATACACGCACACGCACACAGCAGATGTATAAATACATACAGCCCATATAATAGTTTATTGTCAAACCAGTTGGTCATTGCAGAAAAACCAGTATTAGTTTTTAAAAAATCAGTATTACTTTCCTACAGAATAAAAACTGTAATACCTAAGTAAGCCCTGCCTACTTGCTTTAAAATTGGACTGGAGACAGAAAGAGTTTGAACACAAACATAATTCTTTTTTACATTCACTCCAAAGTCCCATTGATTTTAGGCACATTCATAACCATGTCTACTCAAAGTAAGTCCTATTGAATTAAATGGGATTTACTCTGGGCATATGGGATTAGCATTGCTTTTACAAAAAGCAAGTAATGGGAAGGTTTTCAAAACACTGCCCAAGCTCTGACTCCTGCACACAAGAGGAAAAGAAAACTGAAATGTATATACTTACCCAATTTATGAGATTTTCAGATAAACGGGGGTGGGTGGGTGAAACCACCATTTTGTTTTCTAGACACCTGGTCAATGAAACTGAAACACAATCCCTGATTGGCTGCAATGCTGAACGGGCGGGGTTAAAGCTACAAAGTGCTATAGTACAGTACTGTTTAAAGAAAGATTTAACAGTTGAGGGGGTGGCTGACGTTTTTATCTATATCTCGAGAACCGGACCACCTAGAAACTTAATTTTTTTTTAATTAAAGCTGAGAATCCGGGCCACGTAAGGGGTTAGCCGGGCGCCGGTTGGCATGCATAGAATCCGGGTAAAACCCAGCTATCCGGGCAATATGGCAACCCTAAGTAAGGCAAGGTTGCATCTTAGCCCACATTCTGTTTAATTTATACATTTCTGATCTGCCCATTAATTTGAGCTCCATAGCTGCGCATCCTCCCAAATTAAACTCCCTCAAAGTATATATCCTGTTATATGCAGACAATGCAGTTCTAATTTCACAAACCCGGTTAGGACTTAGCCGACTGTTCACAGGATTCACAGACTGCTGTAGGCAAGAATATCTAAAGGTAAACTATGCAGAACCAAAGGTCATTGTGTTTTCCAAAAAGAGGGTTAAATACTCTTGGTCCATGGATGGACATAGGTTAGAACAAATTGACTCTTACAAGTAACCTGGGATTTGGTTTTTTTTATTCTTCTAAGTGGATTGTGCAGGCTAAATTAGCAAAGGCAAAGGCTGAGCACACAGTCAAGCAATCCTTAGGTTTTTTAATTCAAAAGGAGGCAAATATATGCCAGTGGCTTTACAAGTGTATAAAACAAAAGTTGTCAGCCAGATTCTATATGGAGCCTCAATCTGGTTTACTGGGCTTAAATTTTCTCTAGAAGGAGCTCAGTCCCTTTTTCTTAGAGCTACATTGGGTACACTCAAATGTGTTGCTAATGCTGCCCTCAATTTGAAAGCTGGACTCAATTCATTAATCAGCTTAGCACAGACATATTCTATTCATTATTGGCTTAGAATCTCTTCTTCCACTTCTCCAATGTCTCTGGTTTATCAGGTGCTATGTGGTTCTTTTATGTCTATTTGGAAAAGAGAGCTAATTGGTAAATGAGTACTTTTGGTTTGTCTCCTTATCTGTTGTCCTTGGACCCAATGCAAGCTAAATCCATTGTTAAACAGAGAACAAAAGATATGGATAACCAAGACCTACAGCCTTAGCAAATGGGCCTTGTTCACTACTCTCACTGGGGCTTACTTTGTCTGCCTCTAATCAGTCTATGCCATACCTACACTTTTTATCAATTCCTAAGTATAGAAGAACTGTTCTGTTGGCACATCTTAACATTTTACTCTCAAAGATATTAGAGGGCAGATTTCCCAAAGTTCCTGTAAAGGATAGGTGCTGTCCAGGCAATCAAAGAGAACTTGAAACAGTTTTCCATGTGTGTGTGTGTTTACTGTAGATTTTATCAAGGGATCAGAGAATGTATAATCTATCCCCTTATGAGGCATTTCCCAGTCAATCCTTAGAGACTCTTATGAGCATTTTCCTTGAGGGATCCAATAAATTCATTACTGAACAGGTAGCAATGTTTCTGGATGTAGTATCTGTTAGACATTCACTGACTGTTAGCTCTTAAATGCTCTTCTTTGTTCTTCTGATTTTATGATTATCCAGTTGTGTACTTTTTAACAGTTGGTTGACCACAATAAAATGTTGTTGCTCATTACTTTTATTTACTAATCGGCAAAAACCCTTGCTGTTTAAGAACGTACCTATAGCCAACAGATATTTCTATCATACTTTAAAAAGCAGGGAAATTGGGCAGCTATAGTGAAAGCACCAGGGAAGCAGGAGACCTGACCTCCTCTCTGAGATATTGTACTGCTCTAAAAATGTGTAAAAATGCAAACACAAACAAGGGAGGAGGGGAGAAGAGGATAAATGGAAGGAGGGGAGACAGGGAGGGCAAGGAGGGGAGAGGGAGGGGAAGGAGAGAGGGGGGAGAAGAGAGGGGGAGGGGAGGGGAAATGCAGGTATGATAATTTGCATGCTTACTGAGTTCAATGGGATTTACTCCCATGCAATCATGCTTAGGATAGGTAAAACTGACCATGGGGGAGGAGAAGAAGGGGGAGGGGAGAGGAGAGGGATGGAGGAAGGGAAGAGAGGGGAGGGGAGTGGGAAGGAGGGTGAAAGGATTGGAAGGGGAGGGGGGAGGGATGAAGGAAGGGGAGGGAAGGGGCAAGAGACAAGGGATAGGAGGGGATAGGAGGGAAGAGGAGGGAAGAGGAGGGGAAGCAAGGAGGAGGCACTCTTGTTGCTGTATAATTATTATTTACAAAAATATACCCAATAAAAGCAGCAAAAAGATATAAAAATGGCAAAATAGGTGTAAAATACCAGTAAAATAGATATTTTGTGTTTGCAGAGGAATATAGATGGCTAAATTATCTGATAAGGTACCAAATGCAATATTTGTCCAGATTTACAAAATTGGGAAGCACAAGTCTACATTTTAATACCAATATAGTTTATAAGCAGGAACCTGTTTCTAAAGCTGTTTTCTAGGAAGACTGAAAGCACAAACCCTTGGTGAACTGGGACTCTCATTAAACATTTCCCTCTTCTCTACCATCTGCAATATCAAAACTTCTATAAATGGAAACTAGGTCAGATATGAAGCCTTTGTATATTTAAGAGGAGGGGTGGAAATCCCTTTTTCCTGACAGTGATCAATAGACTTCTAACTTTAATCTTCTAACTTTAATTCCCTTATCTGAATACATATCAAACAGCAGTGACATTTATTGCACTGAAAACAATAAGAGTGTGAATTTCTCTTTCATACATTTTCATTTTATTATTTATTTGTTAAAAGTAATTATAATCCACTACCTGAAGGTCCCAGGATAGAAATGCACATGCACTTCTAAACCAAAACTGAAACAACAGAATTAAAAGAACATAAAAAGAATACAAAATTCCAGTTACAAACTGAACTAACAGCAGTGACAAAAAAAATCTTATACCCAATTCACCTCACTTTTCTGTAAAATCTGTGCAAAGAGGTGTGCCTTCACCTGCCAAGAAAATGACAACATTGTTGTGATGAGATGCACCTCAGAGGGGAGATCATTCCAAAGACATGGGGTCACTGGAGAGAAAGCCCAGTCCATGAATCTCATTAAACATGGGGATTACCACCTGCATGTCTTAAAGCCTGGGTAGATAGGAATGGGAGGAAGTGTTCTTTCAGGTTTGGAGGCCTAGGTTTAAGTCAGCATCAACACTTAAATCAGGCCCAGAAGACAATAGGCAATTGGTGTAATTGCTTCAGAATTGATATATGTGAATGCCTAGCACCCTGGCCATAGCTTTTTGAATCAGTTGCAACTTCCAGACCATTTTCAAGGGTGGCCCCACTTGGAGCACATTACAATTGTCTAACCTGGAAGGTACCAGGGCATGGATAACTGGCTATGCTACATCTGCCCAGGAATGGTTGTAGCTGGCACACCAGCCAAAGCTGGCCATAGGTTCTCCTAGACTCTGAAGCTCTCTGGGTTTTAAGTGAAAAAATTGCTAAAGGAGTAGCCCCAAGGTATTCACCCATTTCTTCAAAGTGAATGCAACCTCCTCTAGAACAAGATGCCCCACCAATTCCTGACAATCCTGATTTACTACATACAAAGAAATAAGGGAGTGATCTACCAAAGTCCTCGAAATCAGAGTTGTGGCCTTTCATCCATGTAGGTCACCTCAAGAGCTCTAAAATAAGGAACTGTAAGAAAATGAATGTATTATGTGTGTCAGAACATGACCAGAACTTCATTAGAACATACCATCCTTATGGTGTATTCTAAAAAAGTTCTGCTAATGTTCTGATGCACATAATGTTCCATTTCGTCATACTAAACTACAATACCATCTAAGAATTTCAGAATATCTTTGGTAGGCACATTGTTCCAATGGACCTTAAACTAGCTCCTGCTGGGTGGAATCCAGACTTAGTCATGTTTAGAGCAGACCCATTGCAATCAATGTGGCTTAAGCTAATCATGACAGTTCAATCTTAACAATAGGCTGTATTCAACTTTTACTCAGAGTAGATCCATTGAAATTAATGGACCTAAATTAGTCATGATTATTTGATTTCAATAGGTCTACTCTGAGTAAAAGTCTACTCAGAAGTAATTCCTATTGAATTCAGTTTGACTTGCTTCTAAATAAGTGGAGTTAGGATATGAACCATCTGGTTCAAACCAATTGTTAGAAAACAGGCCTTTCATTAATCATTATTAACTTTTGTCACTAACTGTATCCTTAATGAACCAGATATTTAGCTCATTAAGAAAAAAAGATTCTTTCCTTATAAAGCATTCTGCTAGAGAGCTGCCTCTGAACAGGGTGTGGCTGAGAAGCAGAATCCAAGTATTAGTATTAAAATTGCTGCCCTGGGCTCCTACTGGGAGAAAGGGCGGGATATAAATCTAATAAAATAAATAAACTTCTATCCATATGAATCGGTAGCATGTCAAGAATAGCATACTGTTGCATTTATTTAGTTAAAGTCTTTCTAATTTTCACTTTTAACCTCTATGTGACTCACATACTGACAAAGTAGATATACAGAATATACGAAAAGTACACCCATGACTAGGGAGGAATGAATCTGTCCATTGCAGTTTCTTTCAATTTCTCAATTTCCACATCAGTTTGTGAACTTGTTTTTTTAAAAGTCATCATGAAAATTCATATACATCTTTGTGTTTTTGTATACAATTTTGCCTAATACAGCACATCTGAATCAATTTCTTCTAATTATAATGCATTTGTGTACATTATTTCACCAACACTTTTTATGCACATATTTGTTTGCACTTTTTGCTAATATACATTTTGTTGTATGCATTTTTTTAATTGGAAAACTACACAGCAAAATTTGGAGAAGTGAGAATCTTGAAGGATAGATGTGTTTCAGTTCACCTATTGGTTCAGGAAGAGCAAATTAGGTAGATTTGGCTGAGCTGTCAACTTTGACTTCTCTCAGTTTCTCATTTTTACATCCTTAAGTTCAGTTCTCCACAATTTCACATCAGTTTGTTGTTGTTGTTGTTATTTTAAAAGTCTGTATGAAAATTCATCAGCATTGGTTCAAATTTCTCTTAACATACATGTTTTTGAATGCCATTTTGCCTAAGATGCACATTTTTACAAGCAATTTTTCCCTAATATAATGCCTTTTTGTATGTTATTTTCACAAATATATGCATTTGTAAGAACACTTTACTCTAGAATACACTTTTTTGCTTACATTATTTGGCTGGAGAACTGCACTGCAAAATTTGGAGAAGTGGGAATTGTGATGGATAGCTCTGTTTCGATTCACTCGTTGTTTTGGGAAGGGCAAATTAGGTAGGTTCACCTTTAAATGTAAACTGAAATGAATTTCTCTCCCACCCTACCCATGTCAGTGTGTATCTTTTTGGTCCTACTTCCCCCTTCCAAATCAAGAAGACTTGAGAATTGCTTGCTCAATCACATGTGGCAAGGAGATCCAGAGCATATTTCTAAGGCTGGGATTGAGTTTAGTTTGCTAGATCCCAATTCTGATACCCTCACTCAATAGGGAAGCATGTCCCTTCCTTTCCCTTCCTTGGATGGCACACATTTTCCATCTGTTGATGTAATGGTCAGGATACAAGGCTGAATAAACTGACAGATGTGAACACTGTATTTGCACATGCTTTTCATCTTGATAGATCTGCATTCATTTATATCTGGTTAAGGAACTAGACTTTAAAATACCTAATTCCTCCTAATATTGTTGTGAGGGGGCTGAATTAATGTAATATCTCTGGCAAAAAATATGCACTGCTTGTACAATGGAACTGCTCTTGGGGTATTACTACTTTTTAGATTCTGCATTCAGCATGATCAATGTTCTTATTAAAATGTTTGTAAATGAAACACCTAGACGTATGGCTAAATTGTGCTTTCCAAACAACTCCTGCATGCTGGCAACTATGATTGTCATAAAATATATGGATATCCAATTTATTTGGGGTAGATTAAAATCATGCGCTCATAGCACATCAGTGACAGCTTTATACTTACATGGCTAGTCTGTGGAGTGAAGATAGAAAATGCAATTTAGCCAACTCCCGCTTACTTAATTAAAAAAGTCAAAAAGCACAACCAGTCAGGCCCTACAAGGATATCAATCTCACTTGACTTACAAAACTCCTAAGATGACTCAACCCCCAGTGTTAAACATATTAGAACTTTTTTAAACCATAGGAAGACCCAAATTGACTGATCAGCATCTTAATGGGCAAATAAATCTATATGATCCAGGCTACTGAAATCTCATCACTCAGTGCCCTTTAAACATTAATTTTCATATTACAATAAACCACATAAGTGCTTTATAATTAAAAAAGGTTTTGGCAAAATCCTCCTTAGTGGCCTCTTCCTCTGTTCCTCTGTTCTTCCTCTGTTCAAGAAAGTATACAGAATTAAATGCCTTTTTTCATAAGTTCTTCTCTTTCTTTGCTAATGAGTATATTACTTAAAGATTATGTGGAGTTTTTTTCTGCCTATGAAGCATCTGCTTAATTTATGTTACGGCAGTGGAGAATGTATTTGTATCTGAAATGCTGACTGATCAGTTGTTTGCAAGAAATTGTGTGTGGTGGTAAGGAATTCTTGTCACCTGAGGCAGAATGTCAAAGGCTGACATGACGCTTAATAATCAGAAACCATCAACCCAACTGAGGGCAGCTCAGAAGCAGCATTTCCCATCCGACTGAGCTTGAATGCCAATATTGGAACTGCTGTTCTCAAAGTTCCAGCTCTGTACTCCGGCCTTGCTTGCAGGCTTCCTATGGATATCTGATTGACCACTGGATGCTGGACTAGATGGGCTTTTGGTCTGATCCAGCAGGGGTCTTATGTCCTTATGGGTTAGACAATGTATCCTAATCTAGACTCCCTGGGTATAAAATGCATTCTTGCCCATTCCGTTTGTCTGAACCTATTAAAGGGAGATTGGATGCACATTTTTCAGGGATGGCTTGTGTTGCCGTGCAAGGCGTCTGGACTAGAGATCTCTGATGCACTTTTCACTCCATCGCTCTGCTTCCATTAATACCTGCCTCATACTGCTTACCTTATCCTGTTTCCCTTTTGCCCCCTTTCATTTTGGTCCTTTCAGCTAAATGCAGTCAACTCAGTCTAGCTCAGTCTGCACTATGTATCCGCTAACTTAAACTGATCCTCATTTTTAGACACATATTTAGACAAGCTTGGCTTGGCTCCAGTGTCCCATATTGCTCTCTTTTTAGCCACAACCCAAACATAGCTCAGTTTATTCTGCTGCTATATGTCCCTTGCTGAATGTTCAGCTTGAAGTCCTTTTACCTACTCCAAAATCAATTTGTAGAGAGAGAAAGAGAAGATTTTTTTTGTCTTAGTGCTAGTTTGTTCACCTTTTATAATATAGCCTCTAGCTATGATGCACAACCCAGTTACTCCCATTGAAGCCCAGGATGGGGCTACTTTGGAACACCTTCAGGTGCAGGTTATTTGGATTGCAGTTTCCATTTCCATTTGAAAGGTGAAGCAAATAACAAGTGTTGGCATAATGTGCAAAGGGCAATTAAAGCCGAGTTGGGTGCAGAAGAAAGAGAATATTTGATGGCTTTGAACGACAGCAATTAAAACTCAACTCAGCGGCATTTGTGTTCATTACATACATTGCTCAGGAAACTATAGCAGTTTGTGTTGCACCTTGAGGTTATTTTGTTTATGCTATTATGAATGGGAATTGGAACTCCAGTCACCTGTCCTGATTCTATTTTTTTTAGATGAAAGGCCTGATCTCTCAGGAACCTCTCTGTGATGTTCCTGTAGGTTAAGCATCTGTAAATATGGTAAGTGCGGGTCTATTAGGTGATGTATGGTAATTGACTGAGAGAGAAAGGGGAGTACATGGGTGAGAAGCTGAAGTATGCTGGATGATGATTGGCTGAGTGGCTGGCTGGCTTAAGGTATAGGGGGAGAGAAGTTGTTGAGTTGGTTGGAGTGAGGTCGTTTGGTGAGGGTTGGTTGGCAGAGTTCTGAGGGAAGTTTGGATTGTATTTGGCTGATATTTAAAGAGTATATATAAGAACAGAAACATAAAGAGTGACCATATATGAAACCATACGCTTGTGAAACATTCCTAAAGTAATCTTGTTATTTCCTGTTGTTAGTAAATAAATACTTATTTGGTTTACCAAAGGCCTCGTCCTTGGCTGGGGGAATATACAGACCAGAAGGGAGGGCAAGGTAATTACCAAGGCTGAACAGAAACTGTATCTAATGGTGGTAGTGGTGAAGGGAGATATTGTAACAAGTCAAGTATCCAGAGCAACCCAGAGTTGTATGCTTTATATATAAAGATACAAGGGGGGTGGGAACAGCATAGGCACACAGTCACAAAGTAACAAGCTATAGAGAGACTTAGGCAAAGTCTCTGGGAGTATTGGTTACAGGAAGTGACTGGTGGTGCTGCCTAGCAGTGGGATCTAGTGAGATCTGTGCTAGAGCGGAGTGAGAAACCATATAAAGGACGGTCTTGACTGGTGGTGTCCATGGTGGTGCCTAGTGAAAGGCAGGAGCCACAAGCAGGTGGGAACCTGACAGGGAGAACCAGGGAAGGACATCACACTCTCCCTTATTATTATTCTGAACTATATTAGCTTCTATGCACAGGTAACCTGTTGGAGTCATGTCTAACTACATCACTATATGTTTCTTAACTGGGTGGATAAGCACCATCTCTATTTAGAACCATCCTTCATCTCCATTTGCCTAGAGTGCATCTAATATCTAAATGTGGGTTGAAACTCCCCATATATGTAGGTTCACTTATCCAACGTGAAAATGGGGAGCAAGACAGGGAAGCATTTCCTTTTCTCACTAATACTACAGCTGTCCACCACTTGCTGTCTACTCCCCTTCGTGCTGGGCCCCAGGTCTCTCAGAAGAATCAAGGAGGGGGGCTGGAGGAGCTTCAGCTCCCTCAGCTAGAGCAAGGGGCAGAGCCAGAGGAATTTGAGACTTTCAAAGACACTGGGGGAGTGTGCTTGACACTGTGCCAGTTCCCATGGACAGTCCTCCTGCTGGAGAGGACGCATCAACAGAACCGTTGGGGGAATCTCTGGCGCACGTGCCAATTCCAACCCCCCTGGATCCCCCTTTTGACACTTCAAATGCTTCTCCTCCTCCTGACCTCCAACCTGCACCTATCCAGTCGGTATTGTCAGATGAGCCATCGGAGGCTCTTTCACCCCACGCCAGACGTCATGAGAAGCATGTCGGTCAGAGGGAGGTTCTTTGAAGGAGTGAGAGATTATGGGTAAAGACCTTTCCTATTTAAGGTTGCGCCCCCCGGACCGGGGTGCTGAGTCAACTTCCTTCATATGCTGCAGAGTATGCTTAGTAGCTTAGATAGGGATTACAGTGAGTTAGTTTAGTCGAGTTAATGAGGTGTGCTGACTTTGATGTTTCAATTATCCTAATAAAACAAGAATTACTTTCACCCTTGCCTCTGTCTCATGCCTCACACTCTGGGCAGGACACTTCGGCAAGGTGAGACTGGTTTTTCCTTGGGGAAGAGAGGGGAAGAGCAGGCAGAGAAGGGTTGGCATAGTACCCTTTGAGTGCTAAATTTGACTGCTTGGAGAATCCTCATGAGATTTTCAGAGCATTTGGTTGTTACATTTGAGGGGCACAAATGATTTGGGGGCTCTGCACTTTGTTTCCCACCCAACCAGGAGTGGGCAGAGGGATGCTGCCCTGCTGCAGAACTGGCCTCCTGGCAGCAGCATCACTAGAGCTTACTGGGGCAGGGCAGCAGCAAGGCCAAAGTGATGCTGGCACATCTGTGGATCCAATCCGGCACTCCCTCTGCTGTGCCTGAACCATCCTGACCTCCACTGACCTGCCCCATCCCCACACTATCCCAGAAAGTGACAGCGATGCCACTATGAGGAAGCCAGATCCAGAGCAGCACCCTGCTGTGCCGGTTGCTCCTGCACCAAGTACTAGTGCATGTGTGAGCCAACATGACCAGTTCAGAGGCAGATGGCTTCTACTGAGATTGTACTGGGAAGAAAAGCCTAAGGGGAATCCCTCGTAAAGCAATGAGCCATTAAAGTAGCTGTCAGTGGAGAAAGTGTTTTGCATAATCCATAACCAGGCATTAAGCATAGCCTCTTGTGATTGGAAGGAGCAAGGGAACAAGATCTCCAGACTGATGTAAGACTGGCTGGTAGGCAGAAGTTGGACGTGGCAGCAATCTACAGTACTCAACCTAGTACCCTCCAGGTTTCCCTCAGTTCCCATCATCCCTGATGGGATGCAGCCATGCACTCTGGGGCTGATGAGAGCTGGAGTCCAAAACATCTGGAAGGCACCAGGTTGGGGAAGGCTGCCCTAAAGCAAAAAAGCTTTGAGCTAACATGCTTTTAAAAGGATGTGACATATTCTACTAATCAGCTGATTGTTGAACCCACTGTCCTGTTTAAAGGGTATCCATCCAGACTCAAGGGGAAAAAAATCACACTAATGGTGTTTGGGGTATATTTCCACCCCAAAGCCATAATTTGACCCCGGATAAAATTTGTGTCTGTGGTGTAAGATGACATGCCCTTGTCAAAACCCAACCACCCAGAGCCATAAACTCTTATTCAGAGGAGGCAGAATATTTATGTGCATTTGCCTCCATTGCTCTTTGTTGGATGAAAAAACAGTGGGGTATTTTTCTCTCCCACTCGCCTAACATTTGCTTGGGGACATTTTATACCCCAAGTCTTTTTAAGTGGTAACTCACTGAAATGTGGGGATGCTGTAAGACTGCCAATTTCTTCAAAGTATTACTTTGTAGGTCTACTTATGAGTAAATTTCAGAATAAAAATGTGCCTGGGGGAGGTGCTGACCCCAATACTTAGGATGACAAAACTTCAAAAAGCTTGCCCAGACTTTTTAGAGTTTCAGAAGTTAAGACTCTAGGAAGAGGTCTGATAATGTTATTAACTGGGCTTTAGGGTAGTACCTCCCACTTCAAAATCCATACCTATTGGAAGAGAATAGGCAGGTTCCAGCAACTGTAACTGGATCATCTTCCTTCCTCTAAACCCTCTCTGTTTGGCTTATATACATGTTTCATCTTTTATATGTGTTTACGTCTTATCAGCAAAAGAAGATCATGGGTCTTCTTCATTCTTCACAATAGGGGAAAGAAATTCAATATACTATTTCACTTTTATTACCCTTGTAACTCTCATCGGGTAGATCTATCTAGCTGAAAGTATATCTTGGTTTGAAAACCATTCTGCAAACGAAACTATCCTTTCATTCCAGTTCAACACATCTCTGTTTTAATAAAGAATTCAGCTCCCCATTGAAACTGTTTTGACAGAATAATACAATTGCTTTTGTTTGCCATTTAATTTGCAACCCGGATCAATAAGAGTTAGATGTAAACACTATTGTCATTAGAGCCCTCAAATTCTAGGGGAAATAGAGGTTAAATTGTAAACAAAAATATTTCATTGGCATTGATCTCAAAACCATGCTGACAGTGCTTCTGAAAAATTATCAACATCCACATATAAATCTTGCTAAAGTGACAAGAGATGGATTTGATTATTTTGCTTTGAAAGGCTTATTCCTTTAAGGCTGCAAGTGTTTGTCAATTTATAAAATATTAAATGAATGATGCTTCCATTTGATCCATACCACAACTATTCTAGGTGATTATCTATGGTTAATCAGGTTATACGAGTGAGTGGTTATTTGGCTTCTGACTTAAAATAATAAATATCCAGTGCTTGGGGCCTCATAGTATGAGGATTCAAGGAATAAAGGTGAAAGGTGCACTAAAAAGTTCTCAGTATTATAGCAGATGGAATATATTGTTTCTGCAGTAAACTAAAAACAATTGCAACCTTAAAATTATCATTAATACATTGTTTAGCGTGTGATCCTGTGGAGTTTTCAGTTAGTTTTTTCCCCTACTCATAGCAAAAAAACAACGAAAAAGTGAGATGCAGGAGATAACTTTGGACTAATTGACATTTACCAGTCCATGCAGTTTTTGCTTCAAGATTTTGCATCCGGACCCTTGAGCATGACTCCTTCAATTGACTCCCCTAACCTGGGAGGCAGAATGAGGAAACTGAGAAGTTTATTCAGGCTGTGTGTGATCATCTTGGATATACTCTCAGTCTAGAAAGTGCTAACAAGCAGTTAGCACTATTAGAGCAGTGTTTTTCCTGCTGCTCGTGGGGCCCAACCTTGCCACCACTGGAGCTGGCCTTGAGTTCATCTCACAAGAGATTATATCATTGATACCACCCTCCTGGTTCCTACATCCATGTGATTCTGGACCAATGTGAGATCAAATAAAATTCACTGGATGACCTTGGGCCAGTCACTGTCTTTCAGCATAACCTCACAGGGTTGTTGTAGGGATAAAATGAAAAAGGGAAGAATCATGTATGTCACTTTGAGCTCCTTAGAGGAAAGGGGGGGTTATACATGCATTCTTTTTATTTAGAAAACTTCTTAATCAGTTTATATTCAAAAGAAACTCTATGTGATGTACAAAACAGAAATCAAATACTATAGAAGAGAATTTCAAAGCATTTCACAAAGTAGGGGTCCAGTAGCATACAAAAGAATATCAAAACCATGTACAAATTAGAAATCAAGTACAATGTGAAAAAACTCTAATCAATATACAATATAAAAATCAAATACAATATAAAGAAATCTCAATACCATATACAAAGTGGAGGTGAAATAAAATACAAAAGAAATCAAACCAATATACCAAACAGAACTCAAAGACAAGACAAAAACTAATTCTCTAGACAATATACAAAATAAAATTCAAATACAGTACAAAGTATTAATAATCAAAATCGAAATGTCTTTTTTAATTATACTATTATACAAAACACTTTGTACAACAAATACATAAATTGTATGAATAAATACATCACTGGGAGAGGGTTTCTTTGTGTTGTGCCAGGAATCGATAGGTTTCAAACTATCTTTAAACAGACATATGAGGATAGTGGTGTCTAACCCAAGGCATTAGAAATCCAAGCACCAATGTGACACAAAAATACTTAGGTACTCTCCTGAATCAGATTCTGCAGCAACAGACCTCTCCATGCCATGCCAGAATGATTCCCCTTTCATCTGCAACTGTAACGCAGGGGTAGGCACCATAGTGCCCTCCAGATCTTATTGGACTCTAATTCTTATCAGCATGTCCAGAGATGACGGAGTCCAAAAATATCTGGAGGGGGCCACATTATAAGGTCATTTAAGAACATAGCCACATGATAAACTTGAGAATGGTGATATATAGTTAACTGAAATCTAATCTTCAATTGACACTTGGGCAGCCTTCCAGGCCCTTGCTTGTTTTACTGACAAACGTCTGTTCAGTTATCCTTTCTGGAGGGCCACGGAGTTTGAGAAGAATGTAGCTAAATGTCTGGAAATGCTGACTGTGTCGGGATGAAGAGAAATCATGTATGAGTGCAGGAGACAAGAGAGAAGGTCAACAAAGTCAAACATGAATACTGGAAAATGGCTTCTCATCACATGAAGCTAATATATGAAATATTTCTGGGAAGTGTGGCTGAACCTTTCATGGCCATGCTTTTGTGAATGTTAAAGAGAAAAGCTATGATTTATTTGTCTTATTCATTTTTATATGGCTTTTCATTTAAAAATCACAAAGTGGTGTGCAGCACAATGTAAAAATTACAATAAAGCCAACACTTATACCATAACAACAACAATAGCAATAATGATTATGATGACAAGGACTGTGGGTTGTAGTCAACTAAGTTCTAATCAGAGTAGATCTAATGAAATTAATCAACCTAAGTTAGTCATGTCTATTAACTTCAGTGGGTCTGCTCTGAGGAGGACTAGCATTCAATACCACCCAGTAAGCCCAAAGCAAACAGGTTAAAAATAATCAGCAAAGGCTTGGAAGAATAAATGAGTTTTTAGCAGGCAGCAAAATGCCATCAATGTGAGTGCCTGACATAACTCAGAGAGGAGATCATTCCAGAAAGAAAACACCAAAACAAAAAAGGCCTCTCCCTGGTTGTCACAAGATGGGCCTCTTCTAATGATGGCACAACCAGGAGGGCCTTACTAGTTTACCTCAATGACTGGGCAGGACGAAATGGGCAAAAGCATTCTGGAAGAACTCCTAGTCTGAAGTTGTTTAAGGCCTTGTAAGTCAGTACAAGAACCTTAAAGCTGGCTTGATAGCATAATGGCAGCCAGTGTGGCTCTTTTAACAGGGGTATTACATCTGCACGGTAAGATGCCCCAGTTAGCAGCCTAGCTGAAGTATTCTGCAGTAGCTGCAGCTTCCAAACCAGCCATAAGGATAGCCCCACATAGAATTCATTGCAGTAATCCAACATTGTGGCTACCAATGCATAGGCCACAGTGGAGAGGTGATTCCTGTCCAGAAGCTGGGCCTCCAGTTACAAGCATGGATCTAGGGACACCATTTATACAGGTATACAGGTATGCACACCTCTTATAACTCAGCAAGTAGAATCTACACACATTCAATCGATTACACATAATAGAATGCACATGTATATGTGTGCACAAAATGGCTTCTATGAATGAACCTTCAGATGTTAATCTTGTTAAAACTTGTATTCTGGGTTTTTGTGGGTATTGTAGTAGCTGTTGATAATAACTCATGAATTCATGATACTGGCAGTTTACTGTACTCAAAAGTAGCAAACGAATATTCTGTAGCTATAATGTGTAGAAACTTATGTGACATTGGACTTTTCCTATAGTAATTAGAATATGCTTTTACATGCTTTACTTACATGCTCAGATTGTAAAATGTCATTTACAGTGTATATAAGAAACTGAGAGCATCAACAAAAAAGAATAAAAGACAAAGAGAATGATTTGCCTGAAGACACAACAAAATGACAGATGCTCCTCCTTATCCCCACAACAAACCTATAATTCTGGGCCCTCTTAATCATGTTTTGAAAATGGAAATGGACTGCCTTCAAGTCGATCCCGACTTATGGCTATCCTATGAATAGGGTTTTCATGGTAAGCGGTATTCAGAGGGTTTTCCATTGTCTCCCTGTGAGGCTTGTCCTCCCCAGCTGGCTAGGGCCTGCTCAGCTTGCCACAGCTGCACAAGCCAGCCCCTTCCTTGTCCACAACTGCCAGCTGGGGGGCAACTGGGCTTCTTGGTACTATGCAGCTTGCCCACGGCTGCACAGGTGGCAGGGCACGTAACCCCTGAGCCATTCACTGTGGGGGTGATCTTTAGCTGGCCCTTTACATCCAGGAGACACAAGCAGGGATTTGAACTCACAGACTCTGGACTCCCAGTCAGGCTCTCCTTCCCACTGTGACTTCCATGAGGATTAAGGTGAGTGGATGCAAGAAGAGGACAAAGCTCCTTTGCCTCAAATCATTGTGCAAAAGAGGGAATTTCAGCAAGTGTTCTCACCTCTGTAATACTGTGATGGAACAAGCAGTATCTGCCAACATTCCCTCTTTTATACAAGTGCTAAAGAAACAAGTATTTTGTCATCTTTTGTTTCTCTCCCTACTAAGGTAGTCTGGATATGGAACAGTCAAGGTGGGGTTTCCCCCCAAGATTCTCTTCTCCTGCTGTTCATGGTAGATTTCACAAGAATAAATGTACTGCCTTGTTCTTCTCCGCAGCAAGTAGAGCAGGAAGTTTTCATCCTTGAACCCGAAGCACTCTCTCAATAATCAGAGAATGGATATTTATTTTGCTAAATGGTTGGGGCTAATTTTGCCAAAATGTCTATTTTGGAGCTTTAAAAAAAAGTTGCTAAAGAGCTGCCTATAGGTAAGGATTTCAGCTCTTTTTCTGGTGGGGCTCCAGTGTATTTAATAGTTCTGTGAGAAGCAGAAATTCATCCCAGAAAACCATGCAGAGTTACAATGATGCAAACATCTTTACTAGTCAATTTTCCTGCTTTCTGCCCTTTGAAAGCGGAAGTCACTAGAGCCCTGCTGGGAAAACACATTGGCAACCCTCCTGATATTTCTATAATAAATCCAAATTTCTCTCTTTCTAGCACCTATTGCATGTTGTTAAATGGCATGCATGAAAATCCCATCATGGTTCCTCTTCTAGCAACCTATATTTTCATGGAGTAAAAAATAAACCAAAAACCACTTTTATTGCCATTGCTTTGCTTGCAATGGGAACATAGATTCATAAATGGGTAGCTCAGTAAATAAAGGAAGCAGTACCTTATCATGAAATGTATTTTCTGCAATGTTTTTCTTTCATTTTTATTGCTCTTTCATTGTTCCAGATCTTTACGAGCCACTCTAAGCATATTTGTATGTCAATATTTCAAATGTTTCAATATTCCAAAAGCTGCCCATGCAGCTGATGTGTTATGGTGTATGCAAGAAACTCATCAATTTTTGATAAGCATGGGCTTCCTGTAGTCTATTCCCATCACTCCAGCTATAATTATCTGCCTCAGGCTAGTGTTCAGAACCTTGCAATTTTAATGCATGCTTCAGCATTCCCTTCCCCCCTTTACAGTGAATACATATATTCAATTGACTCTTTTTTAATGTTATTTAGTCATTTGTAGCATTATTCAAAGGGTTTTTGCGCACCCACCCACCTGTTTTCATATATATATTACACGCATACACTTCAGTATATGTCATCCCATGATTATTGCTCCTTATTTGTTTTTTTGTTTTTTTAAAAAAACCAAACTTGTAGATTTCCTCAATCTGTGCCAACAGAATCAGGAGCACTTTTTATTTATTAAAAGCATTTTTATACTGCTCTTCATCCTTTGTGAATTTCACGGCGGGGTGCAAGCACTGATCATAACAAGGAAACATTTTTTTAAAAATCCATCCAATTTGATTTTCAACAGATTGAGTAAACAAAAATATTTTTTCCTGGCACTCAAATGACTGCAATGTTGGCACCAGGCAAGACACTACTGTATAGGGAAGTGTTGCATAGTCCTGTCCAAAACAGGACACTCACCACATCCCAACCCAAGAACTATCTGTCTTAGCAGGATTTAGCTTTAGATTATTAGTCCTTGTCCAGCCCATTATTGCATCCAGGCACTGATGCAACACCTTCACATCCTCACCTGACTCAGATGGCAAAGAGAAATTGCTGAGTATGATCAATACACTGATGACACTTCATTCCAGATCCATAGATGACCACCGTTAGCGGCATCATACTGATGATGATGATCTAGGAGCAGCCAGACCTAGACCTATAATCAGATAAATGCTGGTTGAATTCCAGCACAGTTGCCCAAAGAAAAAGAACTCTAGAGCACACAGCAAGCAATGTCCCTGAGGACTATACTCGTAAAGGCTGCATAGAAGGAAAATTCCACCAGATAGGATTTGTCCACCATAGCAGCATTTTGATAAAACCACACCTTTATTGTCTTTGATTACTAAATAAAATTCTTCCCCAAAGACAAATCAAAGAGACGTGGTGAATTTGGGGCAAATTTTGGCAATCGGGGGGGGGTGTAGGTGGGTGAATTTTGCAAAAAGGTTTTGAGGCTTACCTGTTTTGGCAATGGTATCAGCCTCTTTTTTATTTTCTTTTTCATTTTTTTTTTGCAGCAGAGTTCTTAGTGGCTGCCCCCCCATATTTTATTATTTATTTATTTGTTTGTTTATTACATTTCTACCCCGCCTTTCTTTGTCATGATTGAAACCCAAGGCGGCTTACATATGGTTCCCATGTGGTCTCCCATCCAGGCACTGACCAGACCTGACCCTGCTTAGCTTCAGCAGGGAGCTGGCCACATGTACCTTCAAACCATAGCCTGGGACCTATGACTCGAACAGTGCTACACTATCACATTCCATCACTCTAAGGATCTTCTGAGGGAGAAAATGGTGGCTGCTAATAGGGGAACTGAGTATACCCGAGGTTCTGAGTATGGGAACTGAATTGCCTTAAGATCTGCATCAATCAAATTTTCCCATGTGAATATATGAGGAATGCGGAATTCATAACTGTGAGACCTAAAATGCTTAAATCAGTAACTTATCAGAAGTGTGTGTGCTGTGTGTGTATCTCTCTTGATAGATAGATAGATAGATAGATAGATAGATAGATAGATAGATAGATAGATAGATAGATAGATAGATAGATAGATAGATAGATAGATAGATAGATAGATAGATAGATAGATAGATAGATAGATAGATTTCCCAGCAGGTATATCATTGCACATCAGTGGTGTTCCTTATTTACAGATAATAAGTTTAAAATAGAACATTGGGTATGTGAATGAATGAATGTAGTTTGATCTAATGGTTTGCTTTAATAATCCATTTAAAATTCTCCTTGTTCAAGCCCTGGGGAAACTTGATGATTGGGTTTTGTGGTTGCTTGTAAATCAGTTTTATGTCTTGTGTACCAGATGTGTATTTCAGTGGTTATGCTGACCCTCCCCTGGCCATTTCCCTTAGAGGAAATGTCTCCCTTCAAACAGAATACAGGTTGGACGTACACCATAAGCACAGATTCTTGAGGCTACAGCATGAAATAAGATGTACTGATGAGTGCATTGTCAAATCTGGAAGAGCATTGTGTTAGTTTCCATGTTAAGGACTGTTCCAGCTTTCTTGAGCAACAGGCTATTTGAATACATTACAGTATGTATATAAAACTTACATTGTTGCACCTCACTCAGCTTTATCTCTAAGCCACTTGTGTTTTATGTGGGAATGAACCAAAGATCCAGAGCCTCGAGGTAAATTGCAAATTACTTCTTACTTTGAACCATTTGTAAGAACTGACATTCACAAATTTTCTCTTCACAAGAAGTTAAGTGAACCTTGTCTTGAGCAAATATATCCTCCAGTTGTAATGGAGCCAAGTGCATGTATGTGATGTTGTACTGCATTGATTTTAAACTGCTGAGAGCTAGGCTCTCATTAGCGGCATCATTGCTAAGGTGTGTGTGTGTGTGTGTGTGTGTGTGTGTGTGTGTGTGTGTGTGTGTGTGTGTGTGTGTGAGAGAGAGAGAGAGAGAGAGAGAGAGAGAGAGAGAGATTTGAGGAGCTTCGTTTCTCCTTTTTAATGGCTGCCACCTGGAAAGACTAATTGCAGTGATGATGTATGTGACACTAGAAAGAGGAATGAGAGAAAAAGCAGAGAATAGATGAACTGTCAATTCTGGATGCTTCTACTCCCATCGCCAATCAAACTAGTGAGTGAAAAAGCACAGCCATGCATCTCCATGCCCAGGGAAAAACTGCAGCTGCTGTATGAGAACAGAAGAAAAGCCCTGCTGGGACAAACCAGTGGTCTATCTAGCCTAGCAAAGTGCTTCTCTAGGAGAAGTCCACAAGCAGGACATGGCAACGATAGGACTTTCCCATTGTTGCTCCCCAGCAACTGGTACTCAGAGAGAGAGAAACTACCTCTGAACCCAGAGGCTATATATAGAGGACATTTTCTAATTGCTGCTGTTAAACAATTAAGAGGTAGAAACCTTTGTCAATGTGCTGCAGGTCACCTAGAGATTCCTATCTACCAGTAGATGCCAATCTTCTGCCCACCCTTGCCTTACCGCATAGCATAAGCAAAAAAAAAAAGCAGACATCTCTGCCCTAAAGAGCATCAACTAGGGGTTCCCCAACCTTTTTTGGGCTGGGGTGCACATCTTAAGTCTAAAAAGCACTACAAAATACACATTCAATAGAGAGAGGGGGAAATTGGCAATGCCCCTCCAAAGTCAGGCAAAACACCTACAGATACACCCCTATAAATAAAGCAAACAAAAAAAAGCAGGTAGCAACCACATCAAAACAGACATCCCCTCAACCAAACCACCAAAAAATAAATGCCCCAAAATCTCTCAGTTTCTATATGAGGGGAAGGGAGCCTTGGCAGACATCAAGGGTGTATGTCTCTGAAGGCACTATGGTGTCCACGGGCGTACAGTTGTGGCCTGTAGGCATCGACTCTATGTTGGAAAAGGACCACAGCTCAGTGGCAGAGCATCTGCTTTGCAGGCAGAAAGTCCCAGTTTCAATCCATGGCATCTCCAGGGAAGGCTGGAAATGTCCTTTGCCTACAACCCTGGGGAGTTACTGCCAATTAGCGTAGACAATACTGAACTAGGTGGACCAATGGTCTGACTCAGTATAAAGCAGTTTCCTATATGAATACAGACAGAGGACATAGCTTGCTGGTAGAGCACCTCCTTTGCACACAGAAAGTCCCAGTTTCAATCCCCACCATATCTAGGGGGGAGTTGGGAATGTCCCACCTCTGAAACCCTGAAGAGCCTCTGACAGTCAGTGTAGATACTGAGCTAGACAGACCAATAGTCTGAGTAGAAATGTGAAGGCCCAGGGGGGAAAAATCACATCTTCACATCTCTAGATCTGAGTCAGTATAAGGCAAGTCCCTATATTCACCCAACTCAGTGTGTGTCTTTATTCTTTTTAAAAAAATTCTGGAACAGCCATTGGCACAAAGAATTGCAACCTGTTTTCACTCTTCCCCCACTCCTTTAAAAAGGAGGGAAGGAAGAAAGTGACTTTGCAAGAAGAAGAGAGACTTTAAAACATTCTACCGATTAACCTAGGATTCTAGGCACCTTTGAAGTCCGAGTAGACTCAATGTATGTTTTTAGAAGCCTTAAACCATTTTTCAGAGGTTTGGAGACACCCCTGATCTCATTACTCATTAGATAATCTGTGAGATAAGTCGAGGTAGCGCTGAGATGTTGCAACAATTCCTCATCATCACTAAGGAGTGAAGGAGAACAGACATGGGGGGGGGAAGTCACCCTGACAGGAGCAGCCTGTCAAAAGCACTCATCACTGTCATACATCTGTCTTGGCCGCCAAACACCGATGATTAATCTTTTTCTTTTTTTAAAGTTAAAGCCATGCAACAGCTACATTTGCAGTTTCATCCTGGGGAATCTGGGTGGCAGGATGACAGGAGGGGGTGCCAGGATAAGCAGGGGTGGTGGCAGGATGAGTGGAGGAGCACCAGGATGAGCAGGGGGTGGCAGGACAAGCGGAGGGGGTGCCAGGATGAGTGGGGGTGCCAGGATGAGCAGAGGGGGCACCAGAACAAGAGGAGGGGGCACCAGGATGAGTGGGGGGATGCCAGGATGAGCAGAGGGGGCGCCAGGATGAGCAGGGGGTGGCAGGACAAGCGGAGGGGGTGGCAGGATGAGCAGGGGGTGCCAGGATGAGCAGAGGGGGCACTAGGATGAGTGGGGTGCCAGGATGAGTGGAGGGGGTGCCAGGATGAGGGGGGGTGCCAGGATGAGCAGAGGGGGTGCCAGGATGAGCAGAGGGGTTCCAGGATGAGTAGGGGTGCCAGGATGAGAGGAGGGGGCACTATGATGAGTGGGGGTGCCAGGATGAGCAGAGGGAGCACCAGAACAAGCAGAGGGGGCACCAGGATGAGTGGGGGGGTGCCAGGATGAGCGGAGGGGGCACTAGGATGAGCAGGGGTGCCAGGATGAGCAGAGAGGGTGCCAGGATGAGCAGAGGGGGTGCCAGGATGAGTAGAGGGGGTGCCACGATGAGTAGAGGGGTGCCAGGATGAGCAGAGGGGGTGCCAGGATGAGCAGAGGGGGTGCCAGGATGAGCAGAGGGGTGCCAGGATGAGTGGGAGTCCCAGGATGAGCAGAGGGGGCACCAGAACAAGCGGAGGGGGCACCAGGATGAGTGGGGGGGTGCCAGGATGAGCGGAGGGGGTGCCAGGATAAGCAGGGGGTGGCAGGACAAGCAGAGGGGATGCCAGGATGAGCAGGGGGTGCCAGGATGAGCAGAGGGGGCACCAGGATGAGTGGGGTGCCAGGATGAGCAGAGGGGGTGCCAGGATGAGTGGAGGGGGTGCCAGGATGAGGGGAGGGGTGGCAGGATAACAGAGGGGGTGGGCGGGCGGACTGAGGGGAGGCAGGATGAGTGGGGGGCAGGGCAAGAGGGGGACAGGGCAAGCAGGTCGGAAAGGGTAACACACATACACACACACACAGTCACCTCCACAGCTCTTCACCTCCATTCTGCTGCTGCTGCTATCTCCTCCTTCATCCTTGCCCTCCAGCGTGGTCTGGCTCTTCACTTCCTCCCTTGTGCCTTGTAACGCAGAGCACAAGGGAAGAGCGATGCTGTGCAGAAGCCCAGTTTGAGGCACATGTCTTTTGTCCACCAATCACAGGAGCAGAAGTCTTCCCCTGCTTCCCCCCTCCAAGTAACATCCAAAAGTAATGCCGGAAACATTACAGTTGCTGCTAAAAAGTAAGGAAATTACTAGTTGCTTGAAATGTTGGAGAGCATGTTTGACAATATGGGGCTAGGGACACACACAGTAAATACATCTCTCTTGATATTTTAAGAAATCTACAGGTGTAAAACAAATTATGGTCCCAAACTTGCAGCTAATTACTCAACAACATCCAAATGAACATTTCCAGGACAAATTAAAAGATGATATTTTGTAGGATCAGAGTTAGAGAAAGTAATTGTTTATGAGGAATATAAAGAAAGGCTCTGACAATTTTAGAAAACAAATTAGATTGGTGGAATAAATTTTGTTTTCATAAATTGAAGCAGCTTATCATCACACATTAATACTAAGCTCTGAATTTACAACTGGAAAGAAGATCAATAAAAATAAATGAATATTGATATTGCAAGACCTTAGCAATACCATGTTTATAGTGTCCCTGAAGCAAGTTAGACCTTACATTAAGGAATCAATAAGGTAATACAATGGCTAAAGCCTTCTCTATAAAAATATTTTGGTGTTTTGACAAACATAAAAAGAAACCACATATTTATTCCTGTAGTTTGGATGAGTCTGTTGTATGACAGGAACTCTGAAAAGTGGGCCCCCTGCTACTTCAGTGAGCCATTTAAATATTCCACAATGTCCTGGGGCTATGGTTTGTCAAGCACTCTATGTCAAGCATTGTGGGAAATTTTAAATGGTGGGTGGTTTTGCGACCCAGCTGCCTGCCATCACTGGTCCCATAGTGACCCTGCTGGGAAACCTGAGTCCCAGCAGCTGACTGAGGGTGCTAGGTGCTGACACTGGCCACACTAAAGAGCATTTGGGGAAATCACATATTCACTTTGGGATTCACCCATCTCTATAACCAGTAGCGGCTAGTGGGGTGACATGGGTGGGAAAGTGTTGCTCCCCTGGCTTCCCAATATGGTGCCTCACTGAAGGTTAGTGAGAGGTGGAAGGGCAAGGCAGCCAGGCACAGTGCATATGCAACAGTGAAGCCAAGCCAGCACTTCTGCCATTGGACCTGCATCACCCTGAGCTCCCTGTTGCCTTCCCTCTCTCCCTCTCAGTACCTGGCAGTGGCACAAGGTAAAGCCAGGTGAGCAACTCTTCCCCTGCTGCTTCAGGGCAGTATCTATCACTGCTGTTCCACTAGCACAAGCCACTTGACCGAGTGGAACAGAGTTTTCCCCTTCTCTCCTTACCCCTGCAGCCCCCCCCCACGTGTCCTCAAAATCAGCTCTGGAGGGTTGGGGGACCCTCTGGGGAAGATTTGGGGGGTGCACTGGGGAACAGAGGAGACAGAAGTGCTGCTGCACCAGTGGAACTTCACTGATGCTTCCGTGGATACACCCTTTAACAATTCAACGTTTACACAGCTCTCTCTTGTTTGTTTTTCACACTGAGTTGGCTTTTTGACCCGTCTATGGTGAAATAAAATGATGGATGCATAACTTCCAGATAAGTTTGTCAGGCTTTGATTTTGAAAATACTGACCCCGTGGGTAAGCAGACCAGGTCAGAAACTGTGGTTTGGAGTGGAGCCTGGAGGCATATGCCTGGCTGGGGTAGCACCATGGTAGAATTGGGAGAGGAGAGAGAGAGAGAGACGAACATTGTGAAGATCAAGTAAACAGCTGCTGCATCTGACTCCGCTCAATCTTCCTGTGGACAGTTGGTGGTGAAAGAAAGAAAAAGGGAGGAAGACCTGAAGTCCTGAGGTGTAAGGAAGGAGCATACAACCAGGCAACAGAAGATCTAGCTGCCAGTGCGATCCCTTAGCAGCTCATCCAGGGCACACCTGCTGCATCTTGCTCTTTCCCCCCATCTGCCTTTGGAGAAGAACATTTGGACATGAATCACAATTAAGGAGAGTGTGGCTGTGAACACACTAGTCACCAGAGTAAAGTGTTTCCATTAGCTACACCTAATGGAGGGGAATGAGTTGATCTGCTGACCAGTTGCAAAATCTCTTTGAAGCTGAATTTTTTTAAAAAATGCATTCAAGCTGATCCTACCAGGTTTTAGAGTAAAAAGGAGCAGGGTTTGACTAGCGTCGGGTGCCCCCATTTTCAGAAGAGAGAGGTGGAGATGCACTGGAACTGGCAGAACAGTAAGTGTGTCTCTACCCTGTGTCTGTGAAAGGGCAATAACATCACAGGTTGCAGTCACTACATTTTAATTGTATTGTTGAAATTCTTAAGCACTTCAATCTGATTTTAATTCAGGTTCTTGCATAATTGATTCTCAGAAGGCGTCTCAATAAAAAAAATTCAAATGATTAGTGGATTATTCATGTAATAAAATGTATTATTCATTATTCTAGTTGTCAGTGTGATTGCAAGAAGTTGCTGATAAGACATACAATATTCTTCTTTATATCCCACTGTCAAAGACAATGTAGCTGACAACTGAGAAATAATGGGGGCCAGGACTTAGGCCCAAACCTGTTTTCAATTCTAAAGCAAAGGGTCAGGGGCAGTGCCAAAGGGCAGCCAGGTCAAGCCCTGGCTGAGGGCTCCTATGACCAAGGGGGGTGCTCCTTATGGAGTGAGGGTAGCACTCCTGTTCTGTGTTCCTCAGCAGGGTTGACTACCGACCCTGTTTTCACTTGCTAGACATGGGGGAGGGTTAGATTAAAAAAAGAACCCCTATTACATGACCTCATAGAAGGATAGGAGTAGGTTTTCCAGCATCCCTATCAGATTACTTCTAGAACTAATCCCCTTCAGTTTGTTAGTAATACACTTCATTGTATACAGTGAACAGAAACTGTGATAAATCCCCATAATAATCTGCTCTGGTAGTGAGCATATTGCAGTTAGACCCATGTAACGTAGTCAGTGGATATCTGATGATACGGGAAGATGATCTAAATTGGTACCAGTTTCATCAAAACTTAAGTAACTACTGGGTCTTGGAGAGTGTGCCTGGGGCTGCCACCCTTCTAAATGTCCCAGCAGCCTTTCATAAGACTGGCAGTTTTAGATGTTTTAAGACATTTAGATTTGTAAGACAAGATCTGTAAGATCAAACCTTTTATTGCTTATGAGGTGATTATCTTGGCATGGGCTCTTGGACTATAATCTTGTCAGCACTGGGACCCAGACTAACATGTTATTAGGTAAAGCATGAATCCTGTATTATCCCCCAGTCATGGCTCCACTGTGATGATGTAAAATCAAATGCCAATGAAAGACAGATGAAATTCACCCTGAAATAATATTTAAAAACGATAAGAATTCAGCGTTTATGTTTAATAACAGAAACAAGGGGAAAAAGTAGAAAAAGAAATTCTTGCTTTGAGGAAAGGTAGCTATTCCCCCCCCCCCGGCCAGGTAAGTAACTCATGAGGTTTGTTTTGTGGTACCCACCTCTTTTGCTGAATTTATATTGTTCTGTTCCATTTGGAATGTTTTTGTGTTTTATAATTATAATGGTTTTAGCTGTTTTTAGAATTGTATATTCTGTTTTTGTAACCTGCTGTGGGGCCTTATGATGAAGGACGGGTAAGATTTTATAAACAAATAAATGTGCCATCTTCACTGTCCGAGGCAGTTTCCTCTCCGTGCCAGTTGCTGTGAATCACATGTGGGGAGAGAGTGCTGTTGCACCAAATAAATCCTAGGTGAGCACAAGGTGCATGAAAATGAGTCCTGCTCTCATAGTTAATTCCCTGCATACCATGTGTGAATAGAGGTGATGCATGTGTATACGGCTTGTATGCACAAGACACTGTTTCAAAGATCTGATCACTGCACTTCTTTGCCCACCCCAAATGCTTTTTGTATACACATCTGTTGTCTGAATAGGGCATGAAGGCAATAAAAATCAATAGGTAAACATTTTTGCAAGGAGTGCTGAAAAATTACCAAGCCCCCTCCCTGGTTGTTGCTGCTGAACTTGCAGGTTGTATTTTGCTATCATGACTAGTAACCATTGATAGACTTACATGGAGGTTGAGTCGATAATCAGGCTCTCTCTGAGGCCCCAGGAGGCCTGGGCAACTTTTGGCTTTTGAGGCCCCTAGCCATAATAAATGCAGCCATGAAACAAAAGATGGCACATGAAAACAATGCACAAAAGGGGGCGGGGAAAAAGAGTGTGACATAATTTGATTTTTTTAATTTAACAAATTCTTTTCTAGCTTTTTTCTGTGCAAATACACTAATTGTTGAAGAAAAATCTCACATTCGTGCAATGTCACAGTTGATGTCAAGCATCTGACAAACTCTGTATCAGTTCACCTAAAATGTATTTGAATGGCAATGTTCCTCTATTATTTTCTTGTTATTGCTGTTATTGTTATTATTTTCTGGAATAAAAATCAAATCAAATATTTTGCAAAAAATATTCTTCTTTCACCAAAACACATCTCTTATTTGCTTAAATTTGCAGCGCTGAGCTAAGAGGATGTGATCTGATGCACATAAAACAAATCACGGAACTCATCAAATGCCAAAAAGTGAACAAGTGTGTACTGCAACCTTCAGGCTGAGAGATATTATGCCACTGAACACCAGCTGCTAGTGCTGGTGCCTTCACGTCTTGCTTGTGGGCTTCACAGAGGCATCTGGCTGGCCACTGTTGAGAATGGTAGATCAGACAAACCATTGGTTTGATCCAGCAGGGCTCTTTTTACGCTCCTTTTCAACATTACTGGAAATGTTCATGAGAAAACAAATGTGCGCTGTTTTAGGTCAGATCTAGATATTAAGTATCAGTAGTTAATATCTTCAATCTTGAAATGACCATGAAATCCAAGAAATGTTCCTGTACTTGTGAAATATTAACAAGAATTATGGCCCCTTTTCTTCCAGCAGTTACTACTCTGAAAACTTCTGGACTAGCGAAGATCTGCATTCATTGTAGTTATTATAATGGGGTATATTGCTTTCAATTAAAAGCTTTGCCATCTGTCTCACTGACTAATTAACAATGCAAAGAGGGCACATCTCATAGTTGCATCAGTAAGGAAAAAGATTAATTTAAAAATGGTTAGGTCTTAAGAGAGCAATGGTTTCTGTAACTGTGGCTCTCACCTTTTCCTGAAACACATATAGAAAAATGGACATGTAGATAAGATGCTCAAAGCCATAGCAGCCTTAAAATACTCATTTTTTCTGTCATATTTTATCCACTTTTCATATTGAACCTGCCATTTATGATTCAGGCTGCACTCTTATGCTCAGTTACCTGGGAATAAGTTGCACTGAACTCAAGGAAGGTTTGTGTGTTTTCCATTGCTGTAACTCAAGCACAATTATGTGCCTGAGGGACAGGTAAAAGATAACTGTATCTTAAACCTTATCCCAGGAAACTGGTCCCTTCCTTTACTGTCTTCTAAGACTAGGGATGGGGGAGAAGTTTGATTCAGTTCATATTTAAAAATGAATCTATCAAATTCACACTTTCCAAAACAATATGAGAAAAAAACAGCCATCCTTTGACATTTGCACCTACCGTATTTTGTGATGCAGTTCTCCAATGAAACAAGGTTTTCATAAATGCATATATTAGGTAAACGTGTGCATAAAAATGAACATATTAATGAAAAAAACAAACAAAATGCACTGTATTTGGAGCAATTGCTTGCAAAAACGTGTACATTAGTCAAAACTGCACACAAAAATGAATTCATTAGGGGAAATTCACACTATAATGTTGAAGAATTTTCATGAGGATTATTTTTTTTAAAAATGCACATTGCTGCAGAAATGTGAAGAAAATTTAAGATTGGAGAAATGGAGAGAAGTGAAATTAACAGGTCCTTCCATGCCTATCTAAGACTCATAGGCCTTAGAGCAATGAAACCATTACAGAACACCAGCAACAACAACATATCAGCTTCATGCTAGGCTTTTTCTTGCACATGAATTGAATATATCGGGGGGGGGGATTACTGAGTTTTGTGGGGCTTACTTCCTGCTATTATAGCCAGCTGTATATTATAGCCAGCTGTATATTCCTGCTGTATATTATAGCCAGCATGGATTTTTCACATTCCGCAACGTTAAATTGAAAATACCCCCATGCCATTCTGATGCTTCCCATAAGCTCATTACAAAAAAACCTTACAAAACTTATAGTCCTGAGGCACATGTTACCAAATTATTCCAAGCTACCCAGGAAGTGGATTGGGCTGTGAAAGGCAACCCAAATTGTGTTTGCATTTTGACAAATTTGTAGGGCAGTACAATATCTCAGAGAGAAGGTCAGGTCTTCTGCTCTCCTGGTGCATTCACTATAGCTGCACAATTTCCCTGCTTTTTAAAGTTTGATAGAAA
Organism: Rhineura floridana; assembly: GCF_030035675.1. Taxonomy (NCBI): domain Eukaryota; kingdom Metazoa; phylum Chordata; class Lepidosauria; order Squamata; family Rhineuridae; genus Rhineura; species Rhineura floridana. Next base: position 85,937,183 of record NC_084488.1, read on the forward strand.
TATCTGTGGGCTATAGGTACGTTCTTAAACCGCAAGGTTTTTTGCCTATTAGTGAATAGGCTTAGGCTGCATTCAGATGGCACTTTATTCCATCTTCCCAACATACCTGTTAATCTTTGCATGTTGTGTGATCTTTCATACAATGTAAAAATCCATTTCTGAAAATCTAGCAGAAGTTTAGCACTCATTTCTGTGTTGTTTCCAGAAAAAATCTGTTCACAACCCTGGAAACCTGGAATATTATGAGAGTTTTGTGTTGTAGGTTTCCCATAGTTTTCATGAATCATGCCCCCACCACTTATTTAACAAAATTTTGGGTGGTATTTTGGCATGCTGTGCAGTGAATCATGGAGGAACAGAAGTGTGCATGTGCAGAAAGGGTGGGGAAGTGGTGACATATCTGATGATGTTTTTTGTGTCATATCACGCCCACTGGTGTGAATGAAATTTAATGTGACATGGTGGTATATCAATCAAAAAGCCACAGCTCCATAATACAATAGGTCCTGCAATGTACAAGGAATGTTAGAACTGGGACAGAAGCGCTTCCATTATTACCAATCATTCATTCATTGGTGATCACTCATTGCCGAGTAAGATTGTCTTCCAAGATAAGGTATTTAACGGTGGGTCCGTAGACTGTGGAGGCCAATTCTGGATCCACACAGCCTCCCACAGTGAGGACATAGGTTTCCAGATGGAAGATGGTCACGATGAGGATTTGCTTGATGTGCCTTCTGCTTAGCTCATTTGTCCCTTCCGCCTTGTACTCGTGCTTCTTCAAAGTCCATAGCACCTTTGATAATGGCTGACCTCCAATTGGGACGCTCATGTGCCAAGGCTTCCCAGTTCTCAATGCTTATGTTGCATTTTTTTAGATTAGCTTTGAGAACATCTTTAAACCTCTTTTGCTGTCCACCGATATTCCATTTTCCATCCTTAAGTTGGGAGTAAAGCAGCTGCTTTGGAAGATGGTGATCAGGCATTTGACAAACATGGCCGGTCCAGCGAAGTTGATGTTGGGGGATCATTGTTTCAACACTGGTGGTCTTCGCTTCTTCCAATACACTACCATTAGTCTGCCTATCTTCCCAAGTAATTTGCAGAATTTTCTGGAGGCAGTGTTGGTGGAATTTTTCAAGAAGTTGGGAGTGGTGTTTATAGTCAAACTAATGCAATAAACCTCACATCTGAATACAGCCTTAGAATTGCAGCCTTTAAAAGGAATTATACATAGCTTTCCATGACAAGCTTTGTATTAGTGTTCAAAGTCAGATAGAGTCCACCAATGCCACTAAATCAATGTAATTGCAGCACAGAGTGTTGTGATTTTTTAAAATTGTAGTATGGGGTACTGTAACAAAACCACTTGTTGGGAACTGTTATTAAATGTGTTATGAGTTTGAAGGAGTTAATGGAATGTCTGGGAGTATGAGTGATGTAAGACTGTCAAGTAGGAGGGTGTGTGTGAGTGAGAGTTCCAAGGGAGGTTTGAATAGAAAGACAGTTCGTTTTGACAGTTAAGAGGTTTTGTTGTTGGGATCTGGAGTGGAAAGAAGAAGGTTGTGTTGTGGGAGTGAGCTGGGTGGAAAAGGATGGATTACATATTAGTTAGAGGGGGTAGGACAGGTAGAGTAGATAGGGACTATACATCAATATTCTAGTTAACATCTTGTATTTCAATAAAGTTATTTTGTTCATTTAAATTCCTGCATGTCTGCCTGGTCATATGTGCTACCACATCAGGGTCCTATTCAGATCCTGTATCTACATCCTATTGTGCTAACAGGGCACACCAGTGGTCACCTTTTGGATGGGAGAAAAGGTGGCAGGGCTGAAGCTTGTGGTGCAGACAGCATATCTGACCCAGGCTGAGGTAAGTGCGCTGCTGTGAGAATTTCCTGAACCAAGTGTGGGGTGTCAGGAGGGATAATGCCTGGTGAAGGGTGGGTTTGCGACAGATATCAATTTTTATGTATTAGTTTGTTCATTTTAAATCATGATACACAGTTTTTAAATAGTTGAGAAGAACCTTTCATCAACACGGATTCCAATGAGTGATGTCCAAAGTTTAGAATCACCTGGTCTGAGATATGAATTTGTCCAGCCCATAATGCCTGTATGTATTATGAATCAAGTATAGGTTTCCCTAGAAAGTATTCTCTGGCTTAGAGTACAAGATGACATATACTCAAATTTTCATCTAGTTTTCATACACGTTCAGTATACTTGAGACACCTATCACTAATTACAATCAATTTATAGCTATTTAAGAACACACATATGCCTGTAATCATAGCATGTCTTTCCATAGAAGACAGATATTTCCCCCCTTTCCCCTCTTTGACTAACCCACATGCAAACAACTTTGCTATCAGTGCAGATCCTACAGCTTCAAGAGCCATCGTACTTTATTTTGCTGTTTTGTGTATCTGCAAAAAAACAATTGTGGCAGACGATATCGTTTGAAAAGTGTTGTAACAGTACAAGTCATTTGGTCAAAGGGAAAGTGAAAAACAATTATTGGTTCCATCTTAATTAAAGCAGAACAAGGCAAAGTTTTAACAGGAAATAGAAACATATGCAGGGTTAGGAGCAAATCTTGTGCAACAATAGGATCTGGGGAAGGCAAACAGGTAATGCAAAAATATCTGCTCTGACTATATCAGCAATACATATATATCCTTGTAATTTGAAATAATGATTTAGGGCAAAAAATGCAGGTGATTAGCAGGAGCTCACAAGGAAAAATTATGATAACCAAAAGGAAGAGTAAAAATTAAGACTTAATAGCCAAGGGCAAACAGAATGTACTTTAAATGCAACCCAAGAAGGAAGGCTAAAATACAAAGAATGTGTCTCATGAAGTAGGAGGAAATAAACAAAAATACAGATGCTACATGAAAATGGATTGTGGGATAAGTGCAGTTTCTGTTTTGGATAAGTGGATTAATCATCACACAGAGGATAAGAACTATTATTTTAATTAGCCTAATTTGTGCTGATTTTAATTGATCTTATGAAGTCAGTTCACTGATTTTAATGGACCTGGATAGCTCCCTCAGCTTTTAAATGGCAGCAGGGAAATATGATGTGGTTTCAAAAAACAAATGATGTAATTATCATAAAATCTAAGGGCACAATCTATGGGAAAGCTTCCCTCCGCAAGCCCCATTGGAATGAATGGGAGTTGCACAGGAAAAAAAATACTGGTGAATTGTGCTCCAGCAGTTTAGCATAGGTGACTTCAACACTACATTTGAGTGTGGTGAAGTGCTCTTGTGAACGTGTATGATAGTGAATTTTACAGCTGTACACCAGATCTGACAGAACACTAGATCCTGAAAAAAATTGGGCCAATTTGGATTCGGCTAGATTGGGTTGAGGCAGCCCCAGATGACCCCAGATCAGTTCAGGTCAACCTAGAGTCACCTGGGGCTGTCAAAAGGAGAGGGGAGTTCTGATGGCGAGGAGAGGGGGGAGAAGTAGATGCACAGGCAGCCTATGTGCGTCTCCCCCCCCCAATTCTTAGAAAGAGGGATTGATTATAAAACCATTCTGAGAATTGTAGCTCCATGAAGGGAATAGAGGGTCTCCTAATAACTTTAAGCACACTTAACAAACCACATTTCCAAGGATTCTTTAGGGGAAACCATGACTGTTAAAGTGGTATCATAGTGCTTTAATGTATAGTGTAGATATCGCCTTAGTTTGTGTTTACTGCTAGGATTGATATCCTGTGGGGTAAAAGCAGTTGATGGAGGGGGGAGTTTCAGGGGAAATGTGATTGGAAGGCAAAGGGTTAAGGACTTCCTTCCATCCTGTCCCATCTCTGATGAAAATCACCCATGCTGAAGGTGCTTTGCAAGGCTCCACTGGTGGGGATTTGTCTCATGCAGTTGGGATGTAACATGCTATATGTCCACATTTCAAATGCAACATGTAGATTCCAATACAGTAAAAACACTGAGTGGTGGTGGTAGTGATGTCATTTGCCTATTTCCAGATACTGGATTTTGTTGTTGTTGTTATATGCCTTCAAGTCGATTACGATTTATGGCAACTCTATGAATCTTTTGGATATATTCATAGGGTTTTCTTGGTAAGAGGTATGCAGAGGTGGTTTACCATTGCCTTCCTCTAAGCCTATGGCACCCAGTATTCCCAGGCAGTCTCCCATCCAAGTACTAACCAGGCCTGACCCTGCTTACCTTCCAAGATCAGACAAGATCGGGTGTGTTCAGGGTAGTATGGCAGTAGATATTGGATTTATACAATATTTTTTCTTCTTCTTTTGGATTCATACATTCTGAATATTGTATTCATGGAATGTCTTCTTTTTTGCCTCTCTCTCTCTATATATAAAGTGTGTGTGTGTTTGTTATCAGTTCCTTTCTGCCTTTGCATAGGATTCCATTTCCATTTCCTTTTGTTGCCGTTGGGCTTTTCTACCAGATTTAGTTTCAACCCATTGCCAGTTAAAGACTCTTGATTTCATTATACTGCTTTAAGAGTTTTTGGGTTAACTCTCAATAATGCACTCTTTCTCACAGAGTTTCCTCATTCTTATTGCATAGCCATACCTTGTGATTTGTACACAGCTAAAATAATCTTGATTGATCAGTGACCTTCACAAAATGAGATGTGCACAGTCCACCTAGCTACAAACCCAAAATGCGGCTGTATTTAGCTGGTGGAAGAGAGAGGCTGGAGTTAATATTCCTGCTCTATCAGTGTATCAAAGAGTAATTGTGTTTTCCTTATCTTTTGGCAGAACTCTCTCCAGTCTTTAATAAACTGAACAGCAGGGTGCTAATAAAAGAAACCACTTCTATCAATGTTTTTGTTGCACTTTCTTTTTTAAAGAATGTACTAATTTAGAACTCCAAATCCAGTGTCCTATCTGGTTGTGGGATTGAATTATATAAATTTATTAACATTGGGTTAGATCCAGTGGTGCCCTTTTATTTGTAAAAAAAGAGGCTTTCCATCCACAAAAGTGACTTTTATCCCATGGGGGCTCTCACAAATGGACTGGTGTTTTTTTTAACCAATCCCCTCCCCCCTGCACCCCCTTATCTCTTACATTGTTCTGTAAGGTCCCCAAGCCCTCTGGAGATGACGAATGCAGAGACCTGCAGAAGGAAAGCAAAATTAGCAAAAATTGCATTCCCCTTCCATTAGTGGGTGCTGGAACTGGAGCACCCTTTCCATGAACATGACACCACTCTCGGGATCTTTTGATCCAACCCATTACACATAAAATATAAAATTTAAGCTGGAACGACATTGCTTCACAGAAACTTCCAAGTACTAGATACAGTTGTTTAATTATTTTCTTGAGCTTCATTACCTGAAGATGACAAAGCCACAAGGAATCCCTTGCCTACTTGCTTTGTTGCTGAGTTTGGTATTAATTAATATCTGATCTTCTGACAAATACTGAGGACTTTAATATTTCAGGCAAGTTTACCATATTCATATGCACTTAAATGTGTGTTAGCAATAATGGTATTTATATTTGCTCATCGAGGGAATTATAAAGCCTTTTGTTTATAGATAGGTATGATGTTCCTTTGGGTGCCAATCAGAGAACAATGCAGCATTTGGTTATGCTGTGGGAAAGACTCGTTAGATGCATGAAAAGTTTATTGGCAATCCCCACATGCAGTCCTACAACCCTCCTTTCTAAAGCTGATTTAAGACTTCATTTAAGGAATCTTTGTTGTAATCTGCAGATGGTAAATGTCTATAGTCTTGTTCAATTAAGCAGATCACATCAGGTGCCTTCTGTTTTAACTTTTACACGCCTGCTGAAAACCTTTCTGTTTTGCCAGGCTTATGCAGGCAATTAAGAAGATGCTTTTTTTCCCCCAACAGTTGACCTTTGTTCTTTTAAAAATTCTACAATTGTTTTTAATGTGTTGTAATCCGCTTTGATGCTTTTAATGAAATATATAAATATTTTTATAAATAAATAAACGTGGCCCTATTCCTGTTCTCCATACATTCACTAGAAAGTTGGAATTGAACCTATGTGCATAAAAATGTACACATATAAGATCTTTCCCCACAATCATGGACACAGCTCCTTCCTCCATATTCACAGATACCATCACATCAGGAGAGATATTGGGTGGTATTCAATGCTCACTGAAGGCTCACTAAAGTTAATAGACATGATTGACTTAGATTCATTAGTTTCATAGGTGCACCCTGAGTAGGACTTAGCTGAATAAAATCCATTGTTACCAATGATGAAACTCCTTTTTGAAGTTTATCTGGTCCTCTCTTTTAAGATATCTGCCATATGAATGCTGAGAACTGATGGCAATGTTGTTACTTCTCTTGTCCGCTTAATCATTTCTGAGTCATTTGAGCCAGTGAGCATCTGCTTCTAGCTCTGCAACTCAAAGGTCGCTTTTCTAGGCTAAATCCCTTCACCCCACATTGAGACACACAGCTTGTGACAACTAGATGAAAGCATTTACTAAATATATTATTTTAGTACAGCAGAAGGCCCTGCTACACAGTGTTAAGATGAAATCAAGGTATTTTTGCATCTATCATCAAAGTTTTTGAATGAAGAGTTGTCAGAAAAAGGAGCAGTAATAATTTACCACTGTTGAATATTAGTGCTCCAGTAGGGTTTGCCTACTCTTTGGCAACTGTAGGAGAAGGCACTAAAGCAGGGGGTAAGAACCTATGGCCCTTCAGATGTTGTTTGATTACAAATGTCATCACCCCTGACCACTGGCCATACTGGGTGGGGCATATGGGAGTTGGAATCCAGCAATATCTGTAAGATTCCTCATCCCTGCACTAAAGATTGATGTAGCCACAACACACACATGCACACACACATGCACAAACATACACACTGAAATGAATGAGCTGTTCTGTGAAAAAATAACCACAGAGATGATGATCTGAGTTTTACTTACATGACAGAAAGAATTAATGTTGACATGGTATGTTCCAAGTATTCAGTGTTCAGAGTACTCCTCAAACATTAGCTTAGTAATTTTTGAAGAGACATGTAAAGCAAGAAAATATTATTCACATATTGCAGATGGGATCCAAAGGCTGAGTTCAAGAGATGGTAGTCCAAGAGGTACCTATGGTTACCTGAGCGACTTCATGGCTGGGAAGACTTGTGAACTGTGGAATTCCTAACTCAAAACTCACAGGATTATTCTTCAATACGTTTTCAGGGCTGGATGTAGGGGTGCCGGGCTTAGGTGGACAAATGTCACAGGCTATCTACACAACTATCCACCAAACAGTTGATACAATTACTATAAAAATACCATCTTCATTCAGGACTTGCCCTCAGGTCCTGCTTCAGAGTTTCCCATAGGCATCTGGTTGGCCACTGTGAGAACAGTATGCTCAACTAGATGGGCCTTTGGCCTGATGCAACAGGCTCTTCTTATGTTCCTATATTCTTATAAACCTTCATGACAAGCACTATTTTAATATTAGATTCATGGGAAAATTTGCAACAGCAGCAGTCAGTACCCATTCAAAAAATGTACATGGGAGTGACTAATCAGGTGCATGTGAGCACATTTACCATCTTGTAAACAAGATATTCAAAAGTTGAACAAATGGAAGGGGGCACTGCACTTGGGGCACCATTCACCAGCCCTGGTAGTTTTAGTGATGAACAGGAAAAAAAAGTGGTATTATATAAACCAGAATAATTCAGTTTATTGAACAGATGACTCTTGTTTATGACTAATAGTCACTTCCCTTCCTCAGTTGCCCATGTTGAGATCTGTTTTTGACCCAAATCGTACTGAGAGCTTTCTTTTCTTCATCCACTCAAATCTCCCAGTTCCTTTGTGGGACCACTTATTTTATGGATGACAGATTTCAACTTTCCCTAGGATGAAGTTATAAGGTTTTCTATGACCTTGTATTTATCTTTATTAAAATGTCTGTTCACTTAACAAGCCAGATAGTTAGATTAAATGAGAGGCACACATTATCTTTTCCCACTCTGCCAATCTCTGGCTTGTCCACAAAATCTTTTACAGAAGTAATTTTTAAATCTTTTTCCAGATCACTGCTATTTACTCTAGAGGGGGAAATTCTGCTGTATTTCTATAAACCTCCTTTCGAAGTTCTCTGATAACCTCTAAGCTTTTGTAATTGGTTGATAGACAGATACTGTCAGATTCACATGACAGCAGGGCACAGATATGTTTGTCACTGGGGAGAAATGTCTTGCTGATTATTAGACAAAATGAGATGCTTCTCATGGTTACAAGAATAAATTAAGATTAAACTCTTGTTTAAAATAAAGATAGATTTTTAGTTTTTCTCCATATGAATGTAATCAATGGCACAGTACTGGTATAGATTTGCCACAGGGAAATACCTTCATCTGTAGGCCAGTTTCTCACTGTTATGCATATGGAGAGTAACACAGTAGTCTGAGTTGTGTGTGCCAGTGTGTGTATTTACTTAAGAAACAGGCTTTTACCCTGCATTTAAATCACTGAGACTTAAGACTTAGCAAATAAGAAAAAGCTACTTCATTTATAGAAAAAACATAGTAGATAAGAAAGGCATACCTAGTTCTAACTAAGTTGGAAGCGCAATGCCCAAGACAAAGATGTCTCCTGTCTCCTCAGACAGTCGAAGAAGAAGACAAAGGAAGAAGGGCAGGTCAGCATATCAGTTTACAATGGAAAGAAATTAAGTAGAGAGCACATATAAAGGTAGATCACATCACACCAGTGTTGTTCGACCTACACTGGCTACCAGTTGTTTTCTGAGCCCAATTCAAGGTGTTGGTATTGACCTTTAAATCCCTACACGGTTCCGGCCCAGTTTATCTTACGGAGCGTCTTCAATGCCATCAATTATGCCGCCTGACAAGATCGGCCGCACAGGGCCTTCTCTCAATCCCGCCAACAAAAACAGCCAGATTGGCGGGTACTAGAGAGAGGGCATTCTCAGTGGCGGCCCCCACTCTTTGGAACTCCCTCCCACAAGATCTCTGGCACACCTCTTCCCTAAATGTGTTTCAGAAAGCCTTAAAGACCTGGCTCTTTCAGCAGGCCTTCGGGGTATCTGGGGAGGGTTAATTGTTATAACTGAAATGCCTCCTGCCCAGTTTTAATATTGTTGCTGCAGATGTGTTGTTTTTATGTTGTATTACTGTATTTTATCAACTGTATTTTAACAATTTTGTAAGTCGCCTAGAGTGGCCATTGGCCAGATAGGCGACGAAGAAATTAAATTTATTATTATTATTTATAGCAAGCTGGAGGGCCCTAACTCTATCTTCCTTCTAGAATGCAAACACAAGAACTCAAACAGGAGGTGCTCTTGCCACACCTCCAACACCCACAGGTAGCAAATGAGGGAGTAAGATGGTTATTTCCAAGATTGTAAACCTGTGTCTTGTCTGTACCACTTCAGACTTCATGTGGGTGCTAGTGTTTTCTTTTCTTTAGTTAACATTGGGGGTATTTTTGTATAAAAAAACATTCAGTCATGTGAGTTGTCACCTGCAATCTGAAATGGTACTGCCTAGGCCCATATTTACTACCTCATTTCCTGTGTGTGCAAAATCAGTCCTAGTTAAGCAAAAGTGAAGAATTTCATGTATTGGGTGTACTCTATCAGTATGCTCTACCAAGATTGATTGATTTATTAAAATTATATCCTGCCCCTTATCCCAGATGAGATAATGAGTTTAACCAAACACGTATAGTAGTCATGCAGTGTAATTCTACATGTGTCCTATATTATATAGCCACAAGAGTGGCTATATACTATAGTCATCATAGATTGATTCCGCCAATTGAAAATATCCCCCATGCCATTCTGCCACTTTCCATAAGCTCATTTCAAAACAAAACCTTACAAAAGTTATAGTCCTGCTTAACAACCTTCTACGTTTTCAGGGCATTACATAAAACAGTCAGAGAGAATCTAGAATTCAAAGTGTAAAAACAAGAGAAAGAAAATCCAGGCCCTGTTGGACTTCTTTCTGTCAGTGGTCTAATAATTTGTTGAAAATAATTAAAAATCAGCCATGTTTACAGAGTACCTATAACCCTATTACTGACCTTGCCCCATACTCTGACCTTTATCTTCTGCAGTTTAAACATTAAAAAATGCATGGCTGATTTTTAATTAATTTCAGAAATTTAACATTGGTGTCTATGATAGTGCAGGCATGCTCAGTAAGAACCAACTGTAAATGTTCTAAAAGCCAGACTAACAGCTGTCTGGCTTGGCTAATCAGGGGACCACACTCACATGAGACATTTATTCCACTTTATTTATCTATTTATTACATTTATACCCTGCCTTTCTTTTCATGATAGAACCCAAGGCGGCTTACATATGGTTCCCAGGCAGTCTCCCATTGAGGCACTGACCATACCTGACCCTGCTTAGCTTCAGTAGGGTGCTGGCCTCACGTGCCTTCAGACCATAGCCTGGAACTTTGACTTTAAAAAGTCATGGCTTCCCCAAAGAATCCCCAAATATCAGTTGGTTATATGTATGTTCTTAAATGGCAAGGGTTTTTTGCCTGTTAATGAATCTTTTATGCAGCCTATTTATTTCTTATGCAGCTGTTCCAATGTATAGTTAATGATGAATATATATTTTCTGATTTTGCTAATATTTTCCCACTTCATGTAATGTGTTGTATAACAATAGTCATTAGTGAATTCTTTTTAACTTCCTTTGCTTCTTCATCTTAAAGAAAAGCTTCAAAATGCTAGATAACTACGTAGGCAATTAGTATATATTTACTCCCTCAAACCACTGACAGGCAACCTCAATTTGTAAACAATGCTTAACTTTCCAAAAACTTCAAGGAGGAATTTCCTTGGAATTTACTATGCCATTTTGTCTTTCTGCCTGATGTGCTCCTGGATTCTTTGAATAAATGCCATTAGCAGTGTGCATTTTGACAAGATTAGTGCTGTCCATAGGCTGAGAGTACATCTGAGTCTTTAGGGGACTTTTTCTCATCTGGGGGGTAGGGAAGGACACTCTTGCACTCATACTAAATGGGTGTGCTGTCCAGTTCAGATTTGAATCAATGTGCTAATTCTCAGTCTATACACTGCCAAGTTTTATATGAATTTGTAAAACTAAGAAGTGGAGTGATTATCTAGAACACAAGGGTCTATAACAGCAGGTGGGGGGGTGAATGTCAGCCACAACAAATGTTGAACACACTTTTGTTATTGGGGAAGCTAAATGCTTATTACACTCTTGTATGCATAAAATAATGGTCCAAGCTACACCTAGATAATTTCTTTAAAAAATTGCATCTCACATTTAATCTATTCCTATAATTTAGTTGTGATATTCTTATGTATTATACCAAGGCTGAATAAGTGTGTAATTATCTGAAAGCAAGATTTTTATGCATGAAATAATTGCAGCGCTAAAGGCTGTCTTCACAATACAGGAATGGACAGATGAACTAATTGCCTTCCTATTTTACCCTTTTTACTTCATGAAACTTTCTTCACATATCTGTGAGCAGCTTAAAAGAGTTATGAACTCAGTCTTCTTCCTTGGTTTTTTTTGCATGGAGTCACTTTCCCTTTAGGAGTCATTGTGATATGAATTTCACAAGTGCTGGTAGTATAACACTGCTCAGTAAAAATTAGGAGCTAAATCCTGCGCATAGACTATAGCAGCTGCATCAAATGCATGGGAGGGGAGGCTTGGGGGGTGAGCCCTGGGTGTTTTACATCAGGCCATGTATCTCCTGCCTCTTGTCCCCCCTTTTTTTAAATTTCAAAAAATGTTTTCTCACACCACCATGCTCAGAGGCACATTACCAAATTCTTGCAAGCTACACAGCAAGTGGATTGGACTGTGAAAGACCAGCCCAAATTGTGTTTGCATTCTGACAAATTTGTAGGGCAGTACAATATCTCAGAGAGGAAGTCAGATCTCCTGCTCCCCTGCTGCATTCACTATAGCAGCCCAATTTCCCTGCTTTTTAAAGTTTGATAGAAATATCTGCTGGCAATAGGTACGTTCTTAAACTGCAAGGGTTTTGTTTTGTTTTGTTTTGCCTATTAGTGAATTTCTCTGCTTTTTAATCTGGGAGGTAGGACATGGGATCCTGTGCAAGTTTGCTGAGAATGGATTGATCATTTGCATGCTTATTGACTTCAATGGGATTTTCTCCCCTGCAATCATGCTTAGGATAGGTGAAACTGACCATGGGGAATGAGGAAAAGAGAGATGGATGGAGGGCTGGAGTGGTCAGAGGAGGAAGAAGGGAGGAGAAAGGGGAGTAGAAGGAGGGGAGGGGAAGGAGGGGAGGAAGGGTGGGTTGTATTTTTTTTGCCTATTTGTGAATTTCTCTGCTTTTTAATCCAGGAGGTAAGAAATGGGATCCTATGGAAATTTGCTGACAATGGACTGATAATTTGCATGCTTATTGAGTTCAATGGGATTTACTCCCCTGCAATCATGCTTAGGATAGGTGAAACTGTCCATGGTAGAGGAGAAGGGGAGGGAGGAGGGAGAAAGGGCTGGAGTGGACAGGGGGGAGGAAGAAGGAAGAGGGGGAAGAGAGGAAGTAGGGAGGAGGATTGGGGAGAGGAGAGAGGGAAGGGGAGAGGAATGGGCAAGGGAGGGGAAGGAGAGGAGAAAGAGGGGAGAGAGGTTGAGGGGAGAGAGGTTGAGGGGAGAGTGGAGGGGAAGGGGAGAGGGAGGGGAATGGTAGGTCTGATCATTTGCATGCTTATTGAGTTCAATGGGATTTACTCTCCTGCAATCATGCTTAAAATGGGTGAAACTGATCACGGGGAGGAGAACAAGGGGAGGGAGGGAGGGAGGAGGAAGGGAGGGAGGGGAGAGGAAGAGGGAAGGGGAGAGGAAAAGGGGAGGGGAAGGAGAGGGAGGGGTGGAACAGGAGGGATGAGATAGAATGGAGGAGGAGGGAGGGGAGGTTTGATCATTTTCATGCTTATTCAGTTCAATGGGATTTATTCCTGTGCAATAATGCTTAGAATAGGTGGAACTGATAGGGGGAGGAGGTGGGATGGAAAGGGAAGGGGGAGGGAAGGGGAGGGGGAGGGTGGAAGGGGGAGGGACAGGCAGGAGGGGAGGAGGAGGGGGAGTTGAAGGAGGAGGGGGAGACTGGGTAGGTGTTCAGTGGGCAGAGGGAAATCTCTTTTTCTTTCCAAAAGGAAACCATTATTAACAATATCACTATTTTTCAAGTTTCCCCCACCTTTTTATTCTACAACAGACACATGTAGTCTCCCACCCAAATTTAAACCAAACCTGTCATTGGCCACATCCACACCAGACACTTATTCCACTTTAAAGAGTCATGGCTTTCCCCAAAGAATCCTGGGAACAGTATTTTGTGAAGGATGCTGACAGTTGTCAGTACATACCCTATTCCCCTCACAGAGTTACAATTACCAGAAGAGGGTCTGACTGTTAAACCACTCTGGCCACTGAAACTCTGTCAGGGGAATAGGAGTCTCCTGACAACTCTCAGCAACCTTCACAAATGACACTTCCCAGGATTCTTTGGGGGAAACTGACTGTTTAAAGTGGAAAAATGTCTGGTGTGGGTGTGCCCCCTTGATTAGCCAAGCCAGACAGCTGTTAGTCCGGCTTTTAGAATACTGACAGTTGATTCTTACTGAGCATGCCTATGCTATCATAGGCTCCAATGTTAAAACTCATAAATTAATTAAAAATCAGCCACACATTTTTTTTTAATTTTTAAATTGCTGAAGATGAAGGTCAGAGTATAGGGCAAGGTCAGTAACAGGTACTCTGTGAACATGGTTGATTTTTAATTAATTTCAACAAATTATGAGACCACTGACAGAAAAAAGTCCAAAAGGTGTCTGGATTTTGCTCATGTTTTACACTTTGAACTCAATTCTCTCTAAGTGTTTTGTGTATTGCCATGAAAGCTTAGAGGGTTGTTAAGCAAGCATTTCTGAGTTCAGGACTATACGTTTATAAGATTTTGTTTTGAAATGAGTTTATGGGAAGCGGCAGAATGGCATGGGGGTATTTTCAATTTAATATGGTGGAATGTGAAAAATTCATGCTGGCCATAGGATACAGCCACTGTTGTGGCTGTATAATCAGAGCTTGGAAAAGTTACTTTTTTGAACTACAACTCCCATCAGCCCCAGCCAGCATGGCCACTGGATTGGGCTGATGGGAGTTGTAGTTCAAAAAAGTAACTTTTCCAAGCTCTGTGTATAATGCATAGACAGTAACCCTAGAGATACCCATCAAATCAGCATAAATACCTTATAGTAAAACCAGCCTCATTTCATGGTATCACTCATATATAAGTCAGAAGGCAAATGTGTGAGGAACTGTTGATAATGGAGCATGAATGCTACTAGATGAATTAGGCTCAGAGTTGCAAACTGTTCTATGGTAATTAAAGAAATGCATTCTTGCATAATATCTTTTGTCTAAGAGAAGATATAAAAGCAAAGAAAATAATTTTGCAGAAGAAGCCAATGATATGTTCTCTTTCTTACATTTGTAGTTATGTAAATATTTCACAACAGAAATAATCCTTACACTGAATTTGAATATATGGTGTTATTTAGTCTGTGACCTTCCACTCCAGTTCATGTTATGCGTATTGACTCAATATGCAGCAACAATGACCTTAAACTACTGGCCAAGTTTGATGCAGCACTTTTATCAGCTGATGACAATTGTAAGACATTATTGCTGTGTGTTCAACCAAGACAGCAAATTCAAATATATGCTCAGCCCAGCTGGCTATCAAGTGGACTGTTGTGAATGTGTATAGGGAGCTACTGGGCACACATTACAGTTCCAGTGGTGACTCAGGCCTCCATCTGCAGTATACAGTTAAAGTAATATCATACTACTTTAATCAGTTATGGATTCCCCCAAAGAATCCTGGGGACTGAAGTTTGTTAAGAGTTCTGAGAGCTGTTTGAAGTTCCCTGTTACGCTCACAAAGCTGTAATTCCCAGAGGTCCCTGGGGAGAGGGGTTGATTGTTAAACCACTCCTGGAATTGTAGCCAATAGTATAGTGGCAAATTCAGAAGTGCAGGGTCCCTTCATGATAGCCACAGCCATACCCCTTCATAGCCACACCCCCTTCTAAGATTACAGAATAATCTTCAGCCTTTGAAGATTATAGAATTATCTGGCAAGGCTTGAATATGACTTTCTGCTTCTCTGTCACTGTCACCATTTGGCTGTGTAGATATTGCTTGAATTACTAAATCCAATGCCTACAAGTTTATCTCCTTCTTCCACCAAACTTCTTGATTATGTAGATGGGATGCCATCACCAGGATTCACTGTCTCTTTTTCTGCAATTCCAGAATTCTCAGTCTCCACAACTTGTCTTGGCTTTTTGAAGTAGGAACTAATAAAGGCTTGCTTGAAGTTGACACTCATTGGGGCCTACACAGCCGACTGAAAAAGCCCTATAGCAATAAACACAAACACTTATAAACTGCTGTATGCATATGCTCCCCCCACTCTCTTTCTCTGGGGGCTTTTTTTGCTGCTGGGGTAAGAAAGCATTTATTTTGCATAGGAATTTGTAATCTTTTGAACTTTACCACATTCTAGAAGGTAGAAAGGGATTTTCCACTCCCTCCTTCCACTCATACCTAGAATGTTAGAAAAAGAGAGTGGTTTTTGCCTATTCAGGCAATTTTAAAAATCATAATCATCAGCATCATTCTGCTGTAAGGTAAGGAACTTCATCTGGTGAGTTCCCCTTCTTGGCTGCCATACTAGGACTCAGAGTAACTTCATTTGGGCAGAACTTATGAGTTTTAGGAGGAAAGTTAAACATGGAAATTCCTGATCCTAATCTCTGGTCTTGGCTGTACCACACACACACTCTTAGGCATATTCATTTGCGTTTCATCTTACCATGCACAGTACACATATATACAACATCATTTATATCTGAAACATTATCACACATGCTTTCTCCGCTCCCAAACATTTTTCTCTCTCTTTTTCTTCTCCTGCCCTACTGCTGGCTTCAGACTCAAACAAATTCACACATCTTTCCCCTCTCCCCCCTTTTTTTTGGTGCTGGGTTGAGAATGAGATCCTTGTTAATGTTTTCTCCCACTACAACAGATGTACCTAGGAGCCAATCAGCATAAAAGGGGAATGTGTTAGCTACTGAGAAGACTCTTCTCAGTGGCTGACTCACCTCCTGATTTGCTCCAATCAGCATGAAAGGACAAGGAAGCATGCTAGAAGATTCGTCTCAATGGCTAACACAGTCCCCTTTCATGCTGATTAGCTCATGGGATGCTGGAGACATAGGGGCCCTGCTAGGACCCGATTTCCAAAAAAGTAAGGGGTCTAAGATCCCATGAGATCCTGGATGACGACACACCTGAGTGTAGCTCTTTAAGGGGAATAGGGGTCTCCCAACAACTCTCAGCATCCTTATAGTTCCCAGGATTCTTTCGGGGAACCCATGACTGTTAAAGTGGTATGATATACTACTTTAGATGTATAATGCAGATGGGGCCTTACTTCTGCCACCACTATAACATTTTAGCATTCATCATCCTATTATTCTGATGTTGGTATAGTTTCCATAGCACTGCAGCAAACTTCCAGGGAGTGCTTGAGACTGGCACTGAAATCCTCTGCAATAGTCATAGGAAGAACATGACAGCAGATGCTACACATGAAACCACAACAGGGGTAAATCATCACAAGGGGCACATTTTCATCCATCTCTTCATAGTGTTGCACATACCCCAATCTCTGTGCAGTGAGCAACTTCTAGGAGTTCCAGTGCTCACCCAAGGTTTAGTTTCCTTTGAATGAAGGTGACTGGAGACTATGGTGTCTTTATGATATATGGTTTATTTATACATATACAACCTGAGCATAAGATGGAGGGGGTCCTCAGCATTAACGGTCCAACAGATCTTGCTTCCCAATTTGGTTTCTAGGGACCCCCCCAAAGCCATAGCTTGGGGTTCAGCATAGAGAGCAAGGCAAGCCTTCCTGGGTCTTTCCAACTTCCAGCTTTATTTCAGACTGACTAACGCAGAGAGACCACCTCCTGGCCCCAGGATTGGTGCGGGGGAGGGAATCACTCTCCTGCTAGAGTTCCTATAGCAACAGGATTGCTCTGGACCACATCCTTTTGGCATGCAGATCAGCCACTCAACCGGCCCATTAACTCACAGATTGACTTGGCCAGAACTTTTAACTTATGAATGGAACTTTTTTGACCAGTAGAGCAAGTTTCTTCCACTGCAGATTCTAATCCAGATACAGGATTACAGACTTGGGACCCACAGACATCATCCATCCCAACTCCCCAAAGCTGTAACAATTGTTATCATGACACTAGCCTCTTTCATATATTATTTGAAAGGGGCTGTGAGGCCACACCTTCCACCCTGCCCCTTAACTTCTCTCAGGTCAGCACATAGCTTCTCTTGGATCTGCTGTCCATGAGTTACCGTGGATACCTCAGCTGGGGGAAAGTTCACATGTAGACCTCCCTGTGCATATCCTTCCCCATATCTGAGAACTTTATGCAAGAAGAGCATAGGAACATAAGAAGAGCCTGCTGGATCAGGCCAAAGGCCAGATGTTCCCATCTGTTCCAGCATTCTGTTCTTACAGTGGCCAATCAGTTGTCCATGGGAAACCTGCAAGCAGAAACTGAGTGCAAAGAGCACACTCACCTCCTGTGATTTCCAGCAACTGATATTTGGAACCATGCTGCCCCCACCTATGGAGGCAGAGCGCAGCCATCATGGCTGGTAGCCACTGGGTGCCTTTTCCTCCATGAATTTGTCTAATTCTCTTTTAAATGGTGGCCATCACTGCCTCTTGTGGGAGCGAATTCCATAGTTTAACTATGCACTGTGTGAAGTATTTTCTTTTGTCTGCCCTGAATCTTTCAGCATTCAGCTTCATTGGATGTCCAAGAGTTCTACTGTTATGAGATAGGGAGAACAGCTTTTCTCTACCCACTTTCTCCATGTCATGCATAATTTTATACATTTCTATCATGTCACCTCTTACTTGCCTTTTCCCTAAACTAAAAAGCCCCCAATGCTGTAAACATTCCTCATAGGGGAGTCATTCCATCCCCTTGATCATTTTGGCTGCCATTTTCTCAACCTTTTCCAGCTCTACAATATCCTTTTTGAGGAGAGGTGACCAGAACTGTACACAGTATTCCAAATGCGGCTGCACCATAGATTTATATAACAGTATTATGACATTGGCAGTTTTATTTTCAATACTATTCCTAGTGATCCCTCACATGGAATTTGCCTTTTTCATAGCTGCCATATATGGGTCGATATCTTCATCAAGCTATCCACTATGACCTCAAGGTCTCGTTCCTAGTTAGTCACTGCCAGTCAGACCCCATGACCGTATATGTGAAATTGATTTTTTGCTCCAATATGCATAACTTTGCATTTGTTTATGTTGAATTGCATTTGCCATTTTACTGCCCATTCATGCAGTTTACAGAGGTTCTTTCGGAGCTCTTTGCAATCTCTTTTTGTTTCAACAACCCTGAACAATTTAGTATCATCAGCAAACTTGGCTGATGATAAACCTCACTACTCATCCCTAACTCTAGGTCATTTATGAACAAGTTAAAAAGCACAGATCCCAATACCGATCCTTGTAGGACTCCACTTTCTATAGCCCTCCATGGGGAGAACTGTCCATTTATTATTACTCTCTACTTCCTGCTACTTAACCAATTCCTGATCCACAAGAGAACCTCTGCTCTTATTCCATCACTACTAAGCTTAATCAGGAGTATTTGGTGAGGTACCATGTCAAAAGCTTTTTGAAAGTCCAAGTACACTATGTCCACTCGATCACCTCTATCAATATGCTTGCTGACACTCTTAAAGAACTCTAATAGATTAGTGAGACAGGACTTTCCCTTGCAGAAGCCATGCTAGTTCAGGGTCAAGGAAGGCTTCTTCTTCTATATGCTTGTTTATTTTATGTTTAACGATACTTTCTACCAGTTTTCCTGGGACAATTGTTAAGCTAACCAGACTGTAATTTCCAGGATCCCTCCAGATCCATTTTAAAGATTGACTTTCCGGTCCTTAGGTATGGAGGCAGATCTGAGAGACAAGTTACATATTTTTGTGAGAAGATCAGCAATCTCACATCTGCATCCAGCAATTTGTCACTTTTTTATTTTGTCTATTAAGCCTAGGACTTCATCTCTCATCACCACTATTTGCCTCAGTTCCTCAGACTCCCTTCCTGCAAAAATTAGTTCAGGCACACAGATCTGCCCTATACCCTCCACCATGAAGACAGATGCAAATTCATTTAGCTTCTCTGCAATTGCCTTATCCTGTTTAAGCACACTTTTGTTTCCCTTGTCATACAAGGGTCCAACTGCCTCCCTAGACAGTCTCCTGCCATGAATGTATTTAAATATTTGTTGGGTTGGTTTTTATGTTTTTTTGCAATATGCTCCTCAAATTCCTTTTTAGCATCCCTTATTGTCTTCTTGCATTTATTTTGCCGGAGTTTGTGTTCCTTTTTATTTTTCTCATTCAGACAAGACTTCCATTTTTTGAAGAAAGCCTTCTTACCTCTAATAACTTCTTTGACTCTGCTGATTAACTACACTGGCATCCTTTTGGCCCTGGTGGTACCTTTCCTGATCTGCAGTATATAATATTCTGTTTTTAAACAACACCCAAGCATTTTGGAGTGATTCGACCCTCTGGATTTTGCCTTTCAACTTCCTCTTTACCAATCTCCTCATTTTGGACAAGTTTCTTCTTTTGAAGTCAAATGTGATCATGTTTGATGTTCTTGGTAATTGGCCGTTTACATGTATATGTAATTTAATAGCACCATGGCCATTGCTTCCAATCGGTTCGACAACACTTACACCTCGCACCACATCGTGGGTGCCATTTAAGATTAAGTCCAGAGTACATTCCTCTGGTTAATTCCATGACCAACTGTTCTCTTGTTTTGATTATCAGGCTACTTGTTTACATTAGCCAAGTGAGAACATTCGTAAGCCAATTAGCTCATCACCTCTTCAAACGTGAGAAAGCCATAAACAATCCCACCTGACAGAGCAAGAGCATGGGACAAACTGCATTGTTTTGGTTACTGAGCAAAAACTTCCCAGATCCTGTGTTGTTTTGAGCACAGAGGCATAGGGAAACTTCCCAAATGCCGTGATTGTGTCAGGGAGCCTGCATTTTAAGCTTCCCAGACTCCAATTCTAAGCAGTAACAGAGTGCAAAAGCAATTAGCATGCCCATAAATCAGGGGTTTGGGGCAATAATTAGGGGACAGAGGTCATTTACATGTCATTTCTAATTTCCTCTATATACATCTAGATTTCTTGTGGTGATTGGCAATACACTCCCTTAGCATTTTGTTTAGCAGGAACAATAGAAAGTCCTCAGTACTAAATTACTTTTGGGGCCTGGTATCATCATCCACAGTGATTCTGTGCCTAGGAAGATGTGCCTTGATTTGTGCTTAACGTCTGCTTTAACAAAAATATTTTTAGGCAATAACAAGAAACTTTAAAATTCCATCTACAAAAAAACTCTGCTACAGCATCCCTGTAAATAACTATCCTGGGTATTCTTTCTCATTGAATGGGTCTGTGGATCTTCTAGAGATAGTTCTTTGATACTTTATTTTTATCCAATTTTTACCCATAATTTTCATATTCATATAATTCACAGCCCAACCAAAAAAAATGTTTTTTTAGTTGCCAAGGATGTTTGAATGACTTTAGGGTATTTTGGGGGTACTAAATCCAAAAATGACATTAGTTTTGCCGAATTGGCTCTAGTTCTTGAGATAATGGATACCCCTCAAATGATGATTGTACCCCAATACGACCTGTAGCTGCTGACATATGCAGCAGGGTTTGGTCTGTCTTTTTACTCTTGAACATTGTTTTGCAAGTTTATCCATTGCATATAATATCATATTGATACCTTTTTTTTTTTTGGAAGAGGAATATGAGTTCATCACGAAGAGGCTGCTTAAACAATCCTAATGCATTCTGCTACATTTGTGGTGAATACACTCTGCAAAAACAAAGAAAAAACATCACTGACTTTGTAAAACAAGCATATCTTGCTTATTTTGGAGTGAAGCTTGGAGATCAAGATAAGTCTTGGGCTCCCCATAAGGTTTGCAAAACCTGTGTAGAGTGCCTACGACAGTGGAAAAATGGAGAAAGGAAACGTTTAAACTTTGGTGTGCCTATGGTGTGGAGAGAGCCGCAAAACCATCACAATGATTGTTATTTTTGTGTTGTGAATGTGGAAGGCTTCAATCACTACAGGAAACATAAGTGGGAGCATCCTGATTTGGACTCAGCAAGGCGACCTGTGCCACACAGCGAAGACGTTTCCATACCAGCGTTTACCTCACTGCCTGACCTTCCATTGTCAGATGTTGAAGAAATGCTGGACGTGGAGTGTAGCACAGGTGGTAGCCCTGGAAGTGGATATGAAGAAAGCTTTTCAACACCTGAGCAGTTCTCCCAAAAAGAACTCAATGATCTGATACGAGATCTCAGTCTGTCAAAGCAAGCATCTGAACTTTTAGCATCCAGGCTAATGGAAAAGAACTGTCTACAGCCAGAAGCTAACATAACAGCTTATCGGACAAGAGAGGAGGGACTTCTTCCATACTTCAGCCAAGATGAAGAACTTGTATACTGCAATAACATTCCTGGACTTCTTCTTCAAATGGGACTACCAGAATATCGACCAGAAGATTGGCAGCTTTTTATAGAACAGCTCCACCAGATGCTTGAAATGTGTTTTATTGCACAATGGTAACCGCTATGCATCTCTTCCAATTGCTCACTCAACAAAACTTAAAGAAGAATATGTAAATATCAAAATGGTCTTGCAGAAGCTCTGCTATCATGAGCACCAGTGGTCTATTTGTGTTGATCTAAAGATGGTGAACTTCTTGCTTGGACAGCAAAGTGGATACACGAAGTACCCTTGTTTCATCTGCTTGTGGGATAGTAGGGCAAAGCGAGATCATTGGGAAAAAGTGACATGGCCTTCAAGGGAACACATGACTGTAGGTGCAGCAAACATCATTAACAAGCCATTGGTTGACAAAGAAAAAATCATTCTCCTGCCACTCCATATCAAGCTTGGACTGATGAAGCAATTTGTTAAGGCCTTGGACAAAGATGGTGATTGCTTCAAATACATTTGTAGATCATTCCTTGGACTGACTATGGAAAAACTAAAAGCAGGAATCTTTGATGGTCCTAAAACTCGTAAACTCATCAATGATTTGAATTTCACTAAATTTATGAATGATGTTGAAGCTTCTGCCTGGTGCAGTTATGTCTCAGTTGTCAAGAACTTCTTGGGTAACCACAAAGCAGATAATTATGAAGAATTGGTGCAAAACATGCTTGCTAACTTTAAACATTTGGGTACTAATATGAGCATAAAGGTACACTATCTCCATAGGCACTTAGACAGATTTCCGGATAATCTTGGTGATTTTAGTGAGGAACAAGGGGAGAGGTTCCATATAAAAGTGATGGAGGAAAGGTATCAAGGCAGATGGGACAGACACATGATGGCAGACTACTTCCGGAGCTTCCAACGTGATTGTCCTGATGCCCCACATAAAAGAAAATCGTACACACAGCGGTTTTCTATGCATTAATTGTGATTATCTGAATCAGCTTACTTTTAATGTTATTGTACTGAATACAATGCCATTAGGTATTTCATGTGTTTACTTTTGTATGATTTGAGACAGTTTCCATGTCATTTGTGGGTAGGCTATGCCTGACCATTAAATTTCTTGAATTTGTTATGTTTTTCAATGGGTGCATCCATTATCTCAAAAATTAGAGCCAATCTAGCAAAACCGATGCCATATTCGGAATCAGTGACACAAAGTTACCCTAAAATCGATCAAACATCATTGGGAATAAAATTAGTGTTGACCAGTGTTTAGGTGGCAACATAGAAAAACTACTCTCTTTTTCAATTAGTTACAGTTCACTAAATTAATACTTCACTGCCTATAGCTCTATTTGTGACCTTTAGTATATAGGTAAATATTTTCTCTTTTTTTAAAGTAAATTACAGAACTGAATATATTCTGGAAACCCCTCGCTCCTCTTCACATATTTTCATATGAGGCATTTGACCTTTCAAATTTTCGTTTAGCCAGGTTTGTGTTTTTTTTTTAAAAAGTGCTCTATTTCTGTAGTCTGTCATTCATTTTCTCTCCATATTCATTATCTCCACAACTTATTTTATTTTGCAGATCAAACAAAACATGTTTTCCAGTTCAATGTCTGATTTAGAGTAATAATAAAAAGTAATATCCCTATATATATATCACATTAAGAAACTTAAATTAAGGGGAAGGGAACATAGCAAGGGAATAATCGCAAATGTTAATAACAGTATTGGTGGGCTGTGCTTTTTAGAACAACATGAACAAATAGAGGCCTGTTAAAGCAGAAATCATATGCTGCGACATTATGTGAACCATCTGCTATTAATTGTTCCAATAAGAGCTAATTCTGCTTTAAAGCTCCAAGGTGATTAGTACTACTAAGCTTCCTTTATAGGTACCTGAAGTACTGCTTTTGCAGGAGCATCCACAGAAGCTCCTTGAAAGTTCAGACTAAAACCTGGAGTGGATTTAGTCTGAATTGCCCTGCTGACATCGGAGCCACCAATCTTCACTGTGTACACCCAGGAGGCTAGATATCACTTACTAGGTTGCTAAATGACACCAGAGGTACCCATGTGGATGGAAGATTTCAGACATACTAGGATTAAAATTCATCAACTAAAACAAGTATACTTCTTGACGTTAATGGGCTAGTACAAATCAGTGCTTTGTGGATTGCAGCCAAGACCTGTTTCAGGTTATGCATCACTATGATCACCCCAGGCATTATAAACTTCTGGATTCAAAAGCATTCTCAATGGACATTTGAATGCACATGCATATATAAAGAATATTCCTTGCCCCAGTTTTATTTCATATCTCAATAACTTATATCCTTCTTTGTTGTTGTTGTTATATACCTTCAAGTCAGTTATGACTTATGGCAACCCTATGAATCAGTAACCTCCAATAGCATCTGTTATAAACCACCCTGTTCAGATCTTGTAAGTTCAGGTCTGTGGCTTCCTTTATGGAATCAATCCATCTCGTTAGGTCTTCCTCTTTTTCTACTCCCTTCTGTTTTCCCCAGCATTATTGTCTTTTCTAGTGAATCATATCTTTTCATTATACGTCCAAGGTATGATAACTTCAGTTTCATCATTTTAGCTTCTAGTGATAGTATTAGTTTAATTTGTTCTAGCACCCAATTATTTGTCTTTTTCTCAGTCCATGATATGCACAAAGCTCTCCCAACACCACATTTCAAATGAGTTGATTTTTCTCTTATTCCCTTTTTTTACTGTCCAACTTTCACATCCATACATAGAGATCAGAGTCTGAATGACCCTGACTTTAGTGTTCATTGATACATCTTTGCATTTGAGGACCTTTTCTAGTTCTCTCATAGCTGCCCTCCCCAGTCCTAGCCTTCTTCTGATTTCTTGACTATTGTCTTCCTTTTGGTTAGTGACTGTGCCGAGGTATTGATAATCCTTGAAAAGTTCAATGTCCTCGTTGCCAGCTTTAAAGTTACATAAATCTTCTATTGTCATTACTTTAGTCTTCTTGACGTTTAGCTGTAGTCCTGCTTTTGTGCTTTCCTCTTTAACTTTCATCAGCATTCGTTTCAAATCATTACTGGTTTCTGCTTGTAGTATGGTATCATCTGCATATCTTAAATGATTGATATTTCTCCCTCCAGTTTTCACACTTCCTTCATCTGGGTCCAATCCCACTTTCCTTATGATATGTCTTGTGCATAGATTAGACAAACAGGGTGATAAAATATATCCCTGTGACACACCCTTTTCAGATGGGAAACCAATCGATTTCTCCATATTCTGTCCTTACAGTAGCCTCTTGTCCAGAGTATAGGTTGCGCCTCTGGACAACCAGATGCTGTGGCACCCCCATTTCTTTTAAAGCATTCCATAGTTTTTCATGATTGACACAGACAAAGGCTTTGCTGTAATCTATAAAGCACAGGGTGATTTTCTTCTGAAATTCCTTGGTCTGTTCCATTATCCAATGTATATTTGCGATATGATCTCTGGTACCTCTTCCCTTTCTAAATCAAGCTTGGACGTCTGGCATTTCTTACTCCATATACGGTAAGAGCCTTTGTCGTATAATATTGAGCATTACTTTACTTGCATGGGATATTAAGGCAATAGTTCAATAATTACTGCATTCCCTGGGATCCCCTTTCTTTGGAACTGGGATGTATATTGAATGCTTCCAGTCTGTGGGCCATTGTTTAGTTTTCCATATTTGTTGACAATTCTTTTGTCAACATGTGGACAGATTCAGTCTCAGTAGCTTGTAGCAACTCTATTGGTATGCCATCTGTTTCTGGTGATTTGTTTCTTCGTAGTATTTCCTAAGTGTAGAACTTTGCATTTATCCCTGTTGAATTTCATTCTGTTGTTTACAGCCCAATGCTCTAGCCTATCAAGGTCCCTTTGAATTTTGTTTCTGTCTTCCACTGTATTAACTATGCCTCCCAATTTGGTATCATCTGCAAATTTGAAAACCATGCTCTGTATCTCCTCATCCAAGTCTTTAATAAAAATGTTGAAGAGCACTGGTCCCAGGAGTGAGCCCTGTGGTACCCCACTCGTTACTTCTGCCCAGTTTGAGAAAGAACTGTTGATAAGCACACTTTGGGTACGATTCTGGAGCCAACTGTGGATCCACCTGATAGTTGTTCCATCCAGCCCACATTTAGCTAGCTTGCTAATCAGAATATCATGGGGCACTTTGTCAAAAGCTTTGCTGAAGTCAAGATATATTATGTCCACAGTATTCCCACAGTCTACAAGGGAGGTTACCCTATCAAAAAATGAGATAAGATTAGTTTGGCAGGATTTGTTCTTCATAAATCCATGTTGGCTTCTAGTAATCACTGCATTGTTTTCATGATGTGTACAGATTGACTGCTTTATAATCTGCTCCAGAGTTTTTCCAGGGATTGATGTTAGGCTGACTGGTCTGTAGTTCCCCGGTTCCTTCTTTTTGCCCTTTTTGAAGATAGGGACAACATTAGCTCTCCTCCAGTCAGCCGGCAGTTCACCAGTCCTCCACAATTTCGCAAAGATAATATACAGCAGTTCTGAGAGTTTTTCAGCCAGTCCCTTCAATACCCTAGGATGCAGTTTATTGGGCCCTGCCGATTTGAACTCATTCAAAGTGATGAGGTGTTCCTGGACCGTTTGTCTGTCAAGCTCAAGCTCCAATCCTGCCCCTTCTACATCATGTTTCCCGGGAGGGTCATAGACCCTTTTTGGGGAGAAGACTGAGCCAAAGTAGGAATTAAGCACTTCTGCCTTTTTTTTGTCATCTGTTATCATTTTGCCATCCTCATTGAGTAGCTGTGCCACCGTTTCTTTTCTCTGTCTTTTACTATGGACTTACCTGAAGAAAGCTTTTTTGTTGCTTTTAGCATCCCTCGCTAGCCTCAGCTCATTCTCAGCTTTCGCCTTCCTGACACCATCCCAGAAATTCCATGATACCTGCCTATACTCTTCCTTTGTGGCCAGGCCTTTCCACTTCCTGTATGTGTCCTTTTTTGTTTTCAGGTCATCTCTAAGCTTTTTGTGAAGCCACACTGACTACTTCTGCTGTTTCACCCCTTTTTTTCCTTGTTGGAATTGCTTGCCATTGCACTTTTAGAATTTCCTCTTTTAGACACTCCTACCCATCTTGGACTCCTTTTCTCATTAGGGTGGCTTGCCATGGAACCATACTTACAATTGTTCTGAGTTTATTGAAATCAGCCTTCCTGAAGTCCAGGGCATGCGTATGACTACTCTCAGCTTTGCTTCTGTTAAAATCACATATTCAAGTATGGTGTGGTCATTTTCCCCCAGAGTTCCCGTAACTGCCACTTCATCCACTAAATCATCTCTATTGGTTAAAATCAAGTCCAGGATAGCTGATCCTCTAGTTGCTTCCTCCACTTTCTGTAGGAGAAAGTTATCTCCAACACAAGTCAGAAATTTCTTGGAGGGGCCGTGTTTGGCAGAATTTGTGTCCCAACAGATATTCGGATAATTGAAGACCCCCATTACTAGTACATCATGACTCCTCAAAACATTGGCAATTTGCTTTTCAAAGGTTACATTCTCATCTTCTCCTTGATTGGGTGGTCGGTAGTAGACTCCAAGCACCACATTCCTTTTATTATTTGCCCCATTAATTTTAATCCAGATACTCTCGGTGGAGCTACCAAGCTCATCTTCCTGAATTTCTGTGCAGGGATATATATTTTTAACATATAGCGCAACTCCACCTCCCTTTTTATTCCTTCTGTTCTTTTTGATCAAGTTATATCCTTCAATTGCTGTATTCCAGTCATGGGAGTCATCCCACCAAGTTTGTTATACCTATCAAGTCATAATTGTCCTCCTGTATTAAGAGTTCAAGTTCATCCTGCTTGTTTCCCATGCTCTGCGCATTAGTATACAGACATCGAAGACCATGTGATTTATGGCTTGGCTTTCTTACTACTTTTTTCTGAGGACTGTTACTAGGCCCTATTAGAGCTGATCTCTCTGTTCCCATTACTGTGCACAAACCTTCATCAGTTGTTATCACCAAGTTTACGTCTCCCTCCTCTTTAGGATTCACTTTAAAGCCCTCCTGATGAACTTCTCCATGCTGTGGCCAAACACATTCTTCTCAGTGCTTGTGAGATGCAACCCATCACTTGCCAGCAGTCCATCTTCTAGGAAGCATAGCCCGTGGTCCCAGAATCCAAATCTCTCACGTCAGCACCACCTTCGTAGCCATTCATTCACACAGAGTATTTCCCTTTCCCTTTCTACTCTTCTAAGTACTGGAAGGATGGATGACAAAACTATCTGGGCCCCAAAGTCCTTGAGTTTCCTTCCCAGAGCTTCATAGTCTGATGTGATTTCTTCATAGCTCCGTTTGGCAGTATCATTTGTTCCCACATGGATGAGGAGAAAGGGATACCTGTCGGTGGGCTTGATGAGTGATGGCAACCCTTCCATCACATCTCTAATCCGTCCTCCTGGTAGACAGCATACCTGGTGAGTCCATGGATCTTCTCGGCATACTTGGGTTTCAATCCCTCACAGTAGGGAGTCTCCCACTACTAGTACTCTTCTCTTCTTGTTGTGGGGCATGGTTTCATTGCCCCTGCTTAATTGGGCTTCAGCCTCTCGCTCATTGTCATACGGAGTCTCCTGTAATTCTTCCACCACAGGCTGTCCTCTAGTCTCATCCTTGACTCTGACTTCAGTCCATCATGCTTCTGGTTCTCTGTCAACTAAGTTTAAAGCCTCAAATCTGTTCCTTATTCAATCTTTAAGAACATAAGAAGAGCCTGCTGGATCAGGCCAGTGGCCCATCTAGTCCAGCATCCTGTTCTCACAGTGGCCAACCAGGTTATATTCTTAAAACTGTTATACACGAGCCAGGATACAAATTCAAAATATGTAAATAAAAAGGTAGAAGAATATGATTGGACAAATACCAAATAGCTTGGTTTCCAACTCTACCTCACAGGGTTGTTGGAAAGATTCCATATACACACACACTGGAGATGTAAAAGTACATATACCCCATATAATAGTTTATTGCTGAAGCCAGATGGTCATTGCAAAACTTTTTTTATAAACAGTATTAGTTTCCTACCAAATAAAAGCAGTGACACCTAAGTAAGCCCTGCCTAATTGCTTTTTTTATAAAAGGATTGGAGGGGAAAAGATTTACAAAACAATCCTTTGCTGCATTCACTCAGAAGTCCCATTGATTTACAGTACAATCCTAACCATGTCTACTCAAAAGTAAATCCTTCTGAATTCAATGGGGTTTACTTATTATGGGATTAGCATTGCAGCTTTACTCCCAGAAAAGTGAGTATAGGATTAAAGCTTCATATTGGGCTTCAAAATGGGCTGTGAATTAGACAAACTGTCCTTTTCAACATTCTAGGAAAATTTCAATGTGGTTGACTCCTCATAATTAGAAAAGTATAAGACATTGTAATGGTATCATAAACTGCAGCATGTACACTTTTTCAAATTTCTGTTGAAAAATTATTTGAAAGATAAAATGTACATGTTATTTTTTGCAAGTAATTAAAAGAAAACCTGCATGTACATTTTTATTACAATCATAACTGAAATTGTTTACTCCGCATGCCTATCAAGATCCTGCTTGATCTTCACTTCTAGATTCCCTGCTATATTATTGTAGAAAGGCAATCTCGCTGCTGCTGGAAGTTATACACTCACTCAACTTCTTATGTGCAGATAAGCAGGAAATGACACTGTTTTCAGGCTTTGCAATGGGTTCAAGCTATTGTCTAGAGGTCAGCAAATCTCTTGTCAATCACAACCCTGACTTCATTTATTGGCTAAAAACCTAAAAGATCGGGGATTAGAGCAGCCAAATTCTAATAGAAATTGTGGGAGGCGGCTGACATTTTGGTGTATATCTCTTGAACCAGACAACATATAAACTTAATTTTTTTTAAAAAAAGCTAGGAGTCCAGAGATTGGGATGACTCACCCAGAGACCTGGAGTGGATCCCTCCAAAAGACTGGAGTCTCCAGGTGAGAACCAGAGACCTGGCAACCCTAGTTCATGGGCTTTTCTCTGCAGTGCCTATGTGGGTATGTTTTGTTTGGTCATATTGAGCAAGGCTAAGGCTCTTGCTTTTGAAATTATTTCCTTTGTGGACTTCCGGGAAGGGTGACTTAGCCTGTGCCTGCTTTTGAGACGGGCTCCTGCCTCAAAAGAAGCTTATTCAGATATATCAGTCAGTTTTTTCTTTTTTTTTTGACTGATTAAACTTCTCCCGGGTAGGGAGAAACGAAGAGATTAACCTCAAAGCCTATTTTTGTTGGGACGACCAGATCTCATTAATTTATGGGACGAGGTCCAGCCGACGAAGGTGGGACGGATTTTCAACAGCAAGCTCTATCTGTTAAAGCGAACGTTCATCTTATCTTCTAAGAGAGAACGCACTAACAGGCAAGCACCCTTCTTTCTATATTTTTCTTTTACTTGACTTAAATTGTTGCTGTTTAAAAGAGATTTGCCAGATTGATCGGTTTTTGACATCTCACTGGGGAGCCGTAACTTCTCTCTGCTACGCACTAATTAATAGCTTATCTCTGTTTTTGTTGCAAAAAGCTGTCCTGGATTTGCATTCTAAAGATATACACAGAAGAGGGATTTCTATTCCAGATTTTTATTTTGAAAAATATTATACTGTTTTGAGACTACTCTCTTTTTGGTCTATTTTATTTTGACGAATCTGTTTCTTGACGATTGCCATTAATTGTTTCGATCCTGGGAACTGCATTTTGTTTACTTAACTATTGGAGAGATAAGGCTGTCTGCTCTGTTTATACTGTGATGTCACCAAGTTTGGAGTATTAACCCAATTGTTGCTGAAATAAGAAGTGGTTTTCCTATATTTTTCTTTTAAAATGGCAATTAAGAAAGTGGCTGAGAATCTGGAAATAACTATGTTTCAGAAAATAATGGATGAGATTGAGATAACGAAAATTGAATTGAGTAAAATGAAGCAGGAGATTAAAGATATAAGGGTCCCTGTGAGAGAGGTGACCCTGGAAGGGGTCCCTGTGAGAGAGGAGACCCCGGAGATTGGAACAGGGGTCCCTGTGAGAGAGGAGACCCTGGAGACTGGAATAGGGGTCCCTGTGAGAGAGGAGATCCCGGAGATTGGAACAAACGTGGAACAGGAACAAGATTTGGAGTCTATGGACTTTAGAAATAAAATCTATTGTTTGGAACTCAATGTTATCTCTGAAGAAATTAATGAAGATTCTAGAGATAAAGTTATCAATGGCATGGATTATCTTCTGGACTGGAATGATGTGATGGAGCCCAATATAGAGAAAATCTATGGAATTAACTGCAGCCATGTGACAATGGAAAAACTTTTAAGAGATGACCCAGTGTATTTTGAAAAAAAGAACAGAGATATGATTTTACAGCAGTACTTCAGCAACCTATTCAGAATGGATGGCAAGAAAATATTTGGGATAGAGGTAATTCCCATCAGACTCTTACTATATGACTATGGCTTTGACAGCAAGATTATTATGGAATACTGATAATGGAAGATTGGATATTGAAATTACTGGACTTAACAAGACTACTGAAGATGGAAGATGGAAAATGGAACTAATAGAGATAATAGAACAATGGCTACTGAAATTACTGAACCTAACAGATTCTGATGTGATGGATTAATTGAAATGTTTATTTTGACTATGGTTATGACAATAAGATTATCATAATTAGTAATGAGATGGATTAATCGATATGCTTATCTGGAAAAAAAAATTGATAGATATATTTCTTAAAGAATTGAAACCTCTCTTTGACTTTTTGTGGAAAGAATAAAGTAATGTTTATGAGATTTGATGATTAAGTAAGATAACTACTGGAGGAAAGTGATTTTATAATATGACTTAAGAGACAGGATTGTTATATATTATAGACTTATAACTGATTTGATCTTTGACAAATGGGAAGTCAATATTTTACTCTTTATTTTTTATTTTTGTTTTTTTTTTCTTTTTTTCTTTTTGTTTAACTATTTTTGATTTTGTTTTTTGTCTTTGAATGTTTTATGATTTTGTTTTGTATGTTTTATGAAAATCTGAATAAAAATTATTGAAAAAAAAAAAAGAAATTATTTCCTTTGTGTTCTTTAGAAGGAAGCTGACATCTGGGTAACATAGCTTTTTATAGATATTTTGTTTTTATGATTTTTTAAAAGAAGCTGTGTTTTTAATATGTTTTATATATGGTTTTAGTGTTTTGTCATTTGTTTACTGCCCTGGGTTTTTTCTGGGAGGAAGGACAGAATATACATTTTAATAATACTTATAATAGTTTTTTTTAAAGAAATGCAGTGTTTGAGCTTTCTAGAAATATAAAAGGATGAGCAAATATGAAGAAAGTAGAAGTATCTTATGAACCTACAATGCTGCCTCATACTAAATCAGATCAACAGTCCATCTAATGCTTTGGCCTTGATCACATGTCACAATAAGCACATAATATGATAAACTGTATCTTAACATATTACTTCCACAGGAGCAAGAAACCACAAACCACATACTTAGTGTGACATCTGAACTCAGGATCATTATTTGTTTCTCTCTAGAGAAACCACAATCCCGTTCCGTGCCCGGTACTTCCGGGCAAAGGGGCGAGTTTGTGGCCACAGCCGAAGCTCAGGCCGCCATCAGGCGTGCACGCAGCGCGCCGGCGTGCCATCGTGACACACAGGAAGGAGGCGGGGCGGCTGAAGGCCATTTAAGGCCGCTCTGCCAGCCTCCCGCCCTCCTTTGAATTTTGGCGGCGCCCGCCCGACACTCCCTCTGCTGCAGTGTGATTCATTTGGTTGCTACGGGGCCAACTAGGAATTTTTGGCCTGCCTGCCTCGCTTTGCTGGCAGGTTTCTTTTGCCTATTCCACACTGTGGTTGGGGGGACGGGTCAAGGGTTAGCACGGGTGCCTTTGGGGTTAATAGGCTGATTGGTCTGTTTCTAGCTTTAATATGTCAATGGTCACTTGTGGCAAAGAAGTGCGGGAAAAGGTTTAAAGGGAAAGGGCAGCTAGGTGACACCTTTAGGCACCTTTGGGGGCGATTGGCGGTCCGGGGGCCTGCAGCTCAGGGCTATATGGCCCAGGGGGCAGAACACGGGCCGCCTTTGGGGCCAACGTGCCTCATCCGCTCGGAGTTTCACGGCTCCGGGGGGCGGTGATGCGGGTTGGACCCCCTAAACATCTTCAGGGTGTGGCTTGAGCTGGGGTCTGGCATAGGGCAGCCCCAGGCTCAGGCAAGGTTTGGTCGCCCTATGGCTGCAAGCAGGCTTTGCCTGGATCATCAGAATGCTCCCGCACTTGATTTCCCCTCTGCAGGTTCATTATTCTAATTGATTCCGTTTAATAAAGTGGCCCATGATTTAACCCAATGAATGGTGTTTGTGTTTTATTTCGGCAATAGGCCACAATCAGTAGTGAAAATTTGCTCTTCGCTTGCTGTTTGTGGTTTGTTTAGAAAGAAACAAAGCATGGTCCCAGTTTGGATGACATGCTAAGCCAAGCACCTTGATTTGTTGCTCCCAGTCATGCTTAGAGCAGTGAAATGAGAGAGGTGTGGCAGTGTGCACTAGTCTGCTGCTCATTCACACTAAGCCATAGTGATTTAGCTGTGATTTGTGAATGTGGCCATTATTTTCTATTGGTGGTGGCTCTCTGAAATCTTAGGCAGATATATTTCTGAGATTCTTTTAACTGGGGATGACAGAAATTAAAGTGAAGACCTTTAGCATACAAAGCATCTGATCTAGCACTCAACTATGCTCCCTTGCAAAAATACTATGTGGGCGACCATCCATGATACATATACCTTTGTTATTGTAATGTACTGGAAATCTGCAAATTAACAAAACTGGTGAGCACATATGTGGGCTGACATAGGTAAATATGATGGTAATGGTAGAGGTTATGAAGATGTTATATGAATTAATTGTTGGCAGATCATAATGGGACCATAAAGGCTGCATATTTTAGCTAATGTAGTAATTACCTGCCAGACTTTGCCTTAAAGGCTAGCAGGCTTTTGTGTAATGGATTAAGAATGTTGTGTTAATTCAGAGTCCTTAATGTATTTACTCTACAACAAATATAGGAAATGTTGCTTCTATATAAATATTCTAATCTTGTTGCCACAAAATGGCATTATTAAGGGTAATTGCTTTAAAGATTTATTTACATGGAAATGTTTTGCATTATCTTATTCATTAATTTCCAATTTATTAATGGGCTTTTCAGCATTTAAAACCAACATGACTAATCAGATGCCAACCAAATGCAATTACTACCAACTCAAACATTATATTCATCCTTATACTTGTGCTTTTTATGAGCCCAATAGAAAGCAAATTTCCCTGTAATTGCAGTGTTTCTCAATTATTCATCATAAAGTTACAGCTCAGCATTCCCATTAATGTGATCTGTTTGAAGAGAAATAACGGGCTTAGCGATGCAGAATTCCCCTTTGTCTTTTCAGAACAAATTTTGTTATCCAAAAGCAGGTTTAACCAAAAGGATTTTGAGAGCTTGTTTTATTCTCACTTAAAAGGTAAGTGATTTTCTATTTCAGATCCACTCTTTCTGCTCCCCCCACCCACCCCCAGTTATATGGAAGGCCTTTAATTGTGGTAAACTGCCCAGAGAGCTTCGGCTATGGGTCAGTATACAAATGTAATAAATAAATAAACTTATTTTCAGGGTGGCTTGGAGGCCTGAATGCTCATGCTAATTACAGTTCCTAACCAGGTATGTTATGCATATATGGCACCATTTAGAGCTTATGTTCAGGATAGGTTGAATCAGACTCTCCTTATTGCTATTTCCCCATTAATTGTGCAAGGGATTTAGAGGAATCTGTGTTAATTGGTTTTACATGGAATTTGACAGTTCTTAGCCTCTTTGCCTATACCGGACCACCTCTTACATTGGACATCAGCTTATGTCATAGCCACTTGTGCACTGTTTTTAAAGGAAGCTTGTGGATCACTGATGGGCCATGGGCACAGTTTGTGAACCTCTATGGTAATGTATGTCAAATGTGAGAATTGTTCACATTTTTGGTGGAACTGCAAAAAATTAATTCACTTCACAGTGAAATCAAGGAGTAAGATGGGAAATGGGGGGGGGAATCCACGTAGAGCAGTTTGACAATGAGATTTTCAGAGAATTCCATTCCCAGATTAGGCAGATATGATGAAAGCCTGTTATATGCCTTGAAACCATGGTGACCTGGAGGCCTTAGTGCACACTAGTGGCATCTCATTTGCATGGTCACAGACTGAGATTTGTTCTAAAGACTAAGAATTAAAAATAACAGTGAATATTTGAATAATAATAGGTAGGGGATGTTTACATAGGAAAAGAAAAAGTATTGGCATGGAAAAGTCATGGGCATGACTTCAGATTTCAGTACATTAAGAATCCAGTCTTCCCTTATATTGCAAAACAAACAGATATAACAACCAGTGCATTTTAAGTGCTGCAGTTACTTTTTATACCTTTTTAAATACTTCAGTCACCTTTAAAAAAATAAGCAAGGAGATTTATGCCTTTGGTATGCCTAACTAGGACACAGGTCTATTAATTGTTTATATGGGCCACTCAGGTTCAAACTACATGTTACCCTGAATGCATAGTGTGCAGGTACATCTTTATTTTTTCTTTAATTAATTAAAAGTGCAGGAGTTATTCATGGTGGGACTCCAGCATATGGATAGTTTCCCCCTTTCTCCTCAACTGCAATTTGGACAAAAATCTCCCATCCTTTCACTGCAGTTCTGACAAGAATTGATGGGAGGGGTGCAACTGTAATTAAATAAAAACAAAGATATTGCTGCAAACTGTGCATTTGGCAGTTTAGCCTAGCGATGAGCGAGAATTTTGCTAAAATCAACATGGCACCAGACTTCCCTTAGTTTGCATATTTGCTATCTTTGCAGACTGAATCTGAATGCTGTGAGCTTCTGCAGCTTTTCCTGACACTGGATTTGTTTCTTAAAAACACCCACATCAAATATAACAATATTGTTATCACTGTATTCCCTTTAACTTCTGTCAATGAGATGTTTACGGCAGCTACCATTAACATTCATTGATTGCTGTAGAGTTTCTTTAGCAACCTAGAATGAAGATAGCGGGGCTGCAGTGCAAAGCCCTCAAAAGCCAACGGGGAGGGGGTCTCTCTGTTCAGTACCTGCCACCCAATCCCTTCTTCTCCTCTTTTCTTCTCATAGTCTTGAAGAGAGGATGTAAGGGAAGGGGCTTCTGCAAAATCATGGAACCAGAGGGAGGGAATTATCTACCCTGACTAGCACTGGCTCTCCAGGACTACAGGTAGAAATCCTGAGTCCAAACCCATTAAACTGACCAGCGTGTGTCTTTACTTCCCTAACTTGAAACTGAGCAGCATGCATCTTTGCTTTGCTAACATGAAACTGACTGAGCAATCTCTTGCTTTCTCCCATGGCTAAATAAAAAAATGCACTGCCTTCAAGTCGATTCCAACTTATGGCGATCCTATGAATAGGGTTTTCATGAGGCTGAGAGGCAGTGACTGGCCCAAGGTCACCCAGTAAGCTTCATGGCTATGTGGGGATTCGAACCCTGGTCTCCCAGGTCGTAGTCAAACACCTTAACCACCACACCACAATGGCTCCACCTCCCATGGCTAGGAGGTGGGAAAGAGAGGATCCAACATGATTTCGGAGGAGGAGGAGGAGGCAAAGGGGGGATTGGGTTGGTAGACACTGGGTAGAGAGAATGCTAAAATTCAGATAACAATAGAGTTATTTTTGGGAGGAAAAAAAACAAGCAAAAGCAAAGGATAGTGGGAAAATAATGAACATGAACTGTAACTTCCTGCCAGTTCGGCAGAATTCATTCTGAACAAATTCCATCCTTAGTTTGGCCCTTCATGTGTACAATCACTGAGTTGTACATGCAACCATAAATAGAGGCATTCCCGAATAATACTGTCATCTGAAATCTGGTCCATTGGTTCCTGTTGGTCCTGGCATACTTGTCCATAGCCATGTATGCTCAAAGGCAGCATCCACAGATGCCCGATTGTTCCAGGTGGAAGTATGAAAGGCAGCAAAGTCACTGCTCCGCAAATGTCCACCAGTGAATTGTTTTTCTCTGCAGTCCACTTGAGAGGGCTCAAGCAAAGACCTCCTGCCTCTGCAGATGCTGGAAACAGAATTGGTTAGAGGAGGAAGACCCTTTCTTTGGTTGAAGTTGTTGCTTTGTTCCTGTCTCCTGACCCAGAGAAGGGACTTGCTTCAGGATGTTTGTCTTATCCTGACAGACAACAGTTATTATGTTGATCAATGTCCAGGCATTTTAGCTGAATATTGCACTTTATTTTTGTCTAAGTTCAATATATGCTTTTGAATTAGATCCAGGGCTTAAGACATATATCACTGATTGTTGTTGTTATGTGCCTCCAAGTCGACTAAGACTTACGGCGACCCCATGAATCAGCGACCTCCAACAGCAATCTCTCATGAACCACCCTGTTCAGATCTTGTAAGTTCAGGTCTGTGGCTTCCTTTTTGCGGTCGATGGGTGAAATAATACGCAGACAACAGCAGCTATGGTTGAATAAAGGGCCACTTTATTAAATTATAAACAAGAACGTTTAAAGCGACCTGCAGAGGTGAAACCTAAGTGTGGGAACTAACTATAGGCAAGCAGCTTGCCCTACAGCTCTCGGGCGACCAGCCCCTACTGGGGCAAAGGGCAAGCCCCCTTTTGCTTACCCCTTGCCCCGGCCACACCTTGTAGGTGAGTAGGGAGGCCTTCCCACGTCACCACCCCCCGGGGCCGTAGAACCCTCAGGTGGATGAGGTAAGTTGGCCTCAAAAGCAGCCCATATCCTGCCCTCGGGCCGTAAAACCCTGAGAGACAGGCCTCCGGAGCCACCAATCACCTTGAAAGGTGCCTAAGGGGGCCACCTAGCTGTCGTTACCTATTTCCCCTCCTGCACTTTACCGGATCCATGCCCAAAATATGTCCACATTAATAATTTGATTTGAACCAAATTAGCCAAATTAGCCAAAACACAGCCTATTAATCACGACACCCCCTAACCCAGTTCCCTCCATCCCCCAAAGTGTGGAGCAGGCAAAAAACCTGCCCACCAACAAGGGTGGGCAGGATAAAAATTCCTACTCGGCCCCGAAGCGACCATGGGCACATCGTAAAAGAGGGAGGGCGGGACGGGCATCGCGAGCCAAGAGGAAGTCGGAGGGGGCTGAGCGGGCTTAAATAGGCCCTTAGCTCCACCCCCTCCATGCGGAACGTCGCGCGTCATGCGACATTCCCTTCCTCAAAATGGGTACTGCGACTTCACCCTCGACCGCAACTGTGCTACCGCTCCCCAGAGCTTCGCACAGGTAAGCGAAGCTGCATATGGAATCAATCCATCTCTTGTTTGGCCTTCCTCTTTTTCTACTCCCTTCTGTTTTTACCAGCATTATTGTCTTTTCTAATTAATCGTGTCTTCTCATGATGTGTCCAAAGTATGATAACCTCAGTTTCATCATTTTAGCTTCTAGTGACAGTTCTGGTTTATTTGTTCTAACAATCAATTATTTGTCTTTTCCGCAGTCCATGGTATCCTCAAAGCCCTCATCCAACACCATATTTCAAATGAGTTTATTTTTCTCTTATCCTCTTTTTTCACTGTCGATCATTCACATCCATACATAGAGATTGGAAATACCATGGTCTGAATGATCCTGACTTTAGTGTTCAGTGATACATCTTTGCATTTGAGGACCTTTTCTAGTTCGCTCACAGCTGCCCTCCCCAGTCCTAGCCTTCTTCTGATTTCTTGACTATTGTCTCCATTTTGGTTAATGATTGTGCCAAGATATTGATAATCCTTGACAAGTTCAATGTCCTCATTGTCAACTTTAAAGTTACATAAATCTTCTGTTGTCATTACTTTAGTCTTTTTGACGTTCACCTGTAGTCCTGCTTTTGTGCGTTTCTCTTTAACTTTCATCAGCATTCGTTTCAAATCATTACTGGTTTCTGCTAGTAGTATGGTATCGTCTGCATATCTTCAATTATTGATATTTCTCCCTCCAATTTTCACACCTCCTTGATCTGGGTCCAGTCCTGCTTTCCGTATGATATGTTCTGCATATAGATTAAATAAACAGGGTGATAAAATACACCCCTGTCTCACACCCTTTCCGATGGGGAACCAGTCAGTTTCTCCATATTCTGTCCTTACGGTAGCCTCTGGTGCAGAGTATAGGTTGTGCATCAGGACAATCAGATGCTGTGGCACCCCCATTTCTTTTCAAGCATTCCAGTTTTTCATGATCTACACAGTCAAAGGCTTTGCTGTAATCTATAAAGCACAGGGTGATTTTCTTCTGAAATTCCTTGCTCCATTCCATTATCCAACGTATGTTTGTGATGTGATCTCTGGTGCCTCTTCCCTTTCTAAATCCATCTTGGATGTCTGGCATTTTTCGCTCCATATATGGTAAGAACCTTTGTTGGAGAATCCTGAGCATTACTTCACTTGCATGGGATATTAAGGCAATAGTTCGATAATTACTGCATTCTCTGGGATCCCCTTTCTTTGGAATTGGGATGTATATTGAACACTTCCAGTCTGTGGGCCATTGTTTAGTTTTCCATATTTCTTGACAGATTTTTGTCAAATTTTGGACAGATTCAGTCTCAGTAGCTTGTAGCAACTCTATTGGTATGCCATCTGATCCTGGTGATTTGTTTCTTCCAAGTATTTTAAGAGCAGCTTTCACCTCGCATTCTAAAATTTCAGGTTCTTCATCATACGGTTCCTCTGTGAATGAATCTGTCATCCGGGCATCTCTTGTATAGTTCTTCATTGTATTGCTTCCATCTTCCTTTTATTTCAACTCGGTCAGTCAGTGTGTTTCCCTGTTGATTATTCAACATCCCTATTCTTGGTTTAAATTTCCCTTTCATTTCTCTAATCTTTTGGAACACGGCTCTTGTTCTACCCTTTTTGTTGTCCTCTTCTATTTCTATACAGTAACTATTGTAATATTCTCTTTGTCCCTACTTACTAGTCGCTGTATTGTTGCATTTAGGGTTCTGGCTGGGTTTCTATCTCCTTTTGCTTTTGCTTTCCTTCTCTCTTTAACCATTTTAAGAGTTTCTTCAGTCATCCATTGAGGTTTTTCTCTCTTTTTAACTAGAGGTATTGTCTTTTTGCATTCTTCCCTGATAATGTCTCTGACTTCATTCCATAGTTCTTCTGGTTCTCTGTCAACTAAGTTTAAAGCCTCAAACGTGTTCCTTATATGATCTTTATATGCTTCTGGGATGTTATTTAAATTGTATTTTGACATTATGATTGCTTTGTTCTTCTTCTTTAGCTTTACTCGATACAATCAGTTCATGATCTGTACCGCAGTCTGCTCCTGGTCTTGTTTTTGCAGAAAGTATGGAACTTCACCATCTTCTGCTACCAATTATATAATCAATTTGATTCTTATATTGACCATTTGGTGATGTCCACGTGTACAGTCATCTTTTAGGTTGCTCAAAAAAATGTGTTTGCAAGAAACAAATTATTGGCTTCACAGAATTCAATGTCTTTCTCCTGCTTCATTTCTGTCTCCTAGGCCCCATTTCCCCACAATGCCTAATTCTTCTCTGTTCCCTACTTTTGCATTCCAATCCCCCATGATTATCAGCACATCTTGTTTTAATGTGTGATCAATTTCTTCCTGTACTTCCATGTAAAATCTCTCCAATTCCTCTTCTTCTGCATTTGCCATCGGAGCATAGACTTGGATGATTGTTATGTTTATAGGTTTCCCATTTAATCTCATTGATATCACTCGCTCAGACCTTGCGTTGTAGGTCCTAATTGCTTTTGCAACCCCATTTCTTCTTAATTTCTCATTTCCTGCATAAAATATTTTGTAGTTGCCTGATTGAAAATGTTGCATTCCTGTCCATTTTAGTTTGCTTACACCAAGTATTGTAATGTTTATGCGTTCCATTTCTTGCTTGACAATTTCTAACTTTCCCTGGTTCATGCTTCTCACATTCCATGTTCCTATTGTGTGTGTCGTACAACTCTGGACTCTCCTTTCACATCTGTGCTCATCAGCACTGATAAGCTTTCATTTAGAACTTTCCTTCTCAATTAACATTTTATTTAAAAGAAAGCACATTGTATGAATTTGTTTTGGACCATAGGAAGCTGCCATATACTTTGTTCTTGCTTTTTACCAAGTCAAACTATTGGTCCCTCTATCTCAATATTGTCTGCACTGACTGACAGCAGTTCTTCAGGGTTTCAGAAGGGGGTCGGTCCCATCCCCATCAAGAGATGCTGGGGATTGGACCTGCAACGCATGTGCTCTCTCACTGAGCTTTAGCCATTTCACATAAGCACCCTTCTTCCCCATATTCTAAGGCATGGGTGGAGGACCTTTTTCAGCGCAAAGGCCACATTCCCTTCTGGGCAACCAGAAGTAGACAGGACCAGAGGCAAAAAAAATGGCTGGAGCAACAAATGTGCATTTTGCATTTGTCAGTAGGCTGATTTCTATACACATCCATGCATCATCCTCTCTCCTCCATCCAAACTAGCAAGAGGCATTGTCAGAGTTCAAGGACACATATCAACAGGGCAAATGTGCTCAGGATACGAAACAGGACCAGTAAGGGCTATGACCTGGGGAGAGTTCCAAGGGCCAGATAGAGAGAATTTTGGCCTCTGGCCCTGAGGTTCCCCAACCCTGTTCTAAGTATTGGACTCACAAGAAAAATGAGGATATGAAACCTAGACTCTATCCCATCAGGACTGGATTCAGTGAACTATAAGTAAACAACAAAAACAACAACAGGCCCTCTGTGAATTGCAGGTAAGAACCACTACTTTCTCCAGGTATTTCTCCAATTCCCAAGGTTTTAGATCCAGCTAGGAATTTATTTGGCTCATTGTGCCATCACAGAGTGCACTGCAAGTGTCTGAAAGAGTTTTTGGCTTTCCCTCAGATAGCACCAGATGTACTATTTGCATAAGTAGGATGTTATACGTAGGGCTGCATCTCTTTTGGCTGCCTCTCGATTTATGACACTAAATGGTTCTTGCATACAGATGGACTAAAAATGAGGATTTTTGTCCTACATGTCTGACAACAAGGTACTAAATGTCTTTTTAAAGTATTTTCTGAGGCATTCAAGCTCATTTTATCCCCTTGTGGTAAAGCTGGTAAAATTTATAATCTAAATATTTTATCAACTTCTTTTACATAAAGCTGAACCTATTAAAGACCAAAGGGGGAGAAGGAGTGAGAGAAAATGTTTAATGCTCCTCATGGTGATGTTTTCTATTGACCTTGAGCTGGAGAAAGACAGGAGAAGAAATTTCAAATAATCCTCACTTGCATCCTGATCAGAATCTTCTTACTAGAGAAAGAACTTGCCTTAAAAACAAAATGGCAAATTTGCACATTTTGGAATCAGACAATACAGACAGGAGAGCTGTAGCTCAGTGATAGAGCATCTGCTTTGCATGCAGAAGGTCTCAGGTTCAATCTCCAGGTTGTTGTTGTTGTTGTTGTTATGTGCCTTCAAGTCGATTTAGACTTATGGCGACCCTATGAATCAGCAACCTCCAAGAGCATCTGTTATAAACCACCCTGTTCAGATCTTGTAAGTTCAGGTCTGTGGCTTCCATTATGGAATCAACCCATCTCTTGTTTGGCCTTCCTTTTTTGTACTCCCTTCTGTTTTCCCCAGCATTATTGTCTTTTCTAGGGAACCATGTCTTCTCATTATGTGTCCAAAGTATGATAAACGCAGTTTCATCATTTTAGCTTCTAGTGACAGTTTTGGTTTAATTTGTTCTAACTCCCAATTATTGGTCTTTTTTGCAATCCATGGTATGTGCAAAGCTCTCCTCCATAACCACATTTCAAATGAGTTGATTTTTCTCTTATCTGCTTTTTTCACTGTTCAACTTTCACATCCATACATACAGATTGGGAATACCAGGGTCCGAATGATCCTGACTTTAGTGCTCATTGATACATCTTTGCATTTGAGGACCTTTTCTAGTTCTCTCATAGCTGCCCTCCCCAGTCCTAGCCTTCTTCTGATTTCTTGACTATTGTCTCCATTTTGGTTAATGACTGTGCCAAGGTATTGATAATCCTTGACAAGTTCAATATCCTCATTTCCACATTATTTTGGGTTTTTTTAAAAAATGTACAAAAACTGCATTTAAAAATGCACTTAATCACAAAATTAGTATTTAAATACATATTTTATCTCAAAGTATACATTTCTCAGCAAAAGAATACTGTTAAAAAGTATTTAACACTAAAATCTGTGAGGAAGGCCATTAGGAGTTCACACATTAGGATTTCTAAAAGCTATGAAAAAAGTCATATTTGTAGCTAGGTGGAATCCTTTTTTGTGCCTTTAATCTTGTGTATCAGGGCTTTCTAGTGTCTTTTATTATAAGGCATTTTTACTTATGCTAATGCTTTCCGTATATTGTAAGTTGCTTGGGCACTTTTTGTGTATTGAGCAACTAAATAATAATAATAATAATTCTAAATGTATTGATGCCAAAAACATTTTATATGTTTTAATATGTTATTTTGTTAAGCTGAGAACTGTATTCCAAAATTCAGAGAAGTGCAAAATCTGAAGGATAATTAATATGTTCCAATCTGGAAGGTACAATTTAGGTCACTTTGCTTAAAAAATGAGGACTGAACAAAATTCTCCATCCCTATTTGCTACAGAAAGTGGGTGACAAGGGTGAGTGAATGTGTGTGTTTGTGTGTGTGTGGTGTGTCTGTGTGTGCAGGGGGTTGATACTGCATACTGTTTCACTCTTCTTAAAGGCACAAGGATTGCATCCAGCCTAGACATGGCCACCTTAATTTCAGGACTATATTCCTGAAATGTGCTCAATCTAGTTTTAGTTAGTAGAACTATTTATCTATCTATATACACATTGCTAGGCATACAATTATATCTGGCTGATTATGGTTCCCCCTTATGATTTTGGTTGGCTCTTAGTGTGAATATTTTACCCAAACATTGAACATCTATAAGAAACAATCTGAATGAATTACAATTGTGATTTGTGTTTGTGACTGCCTCTAAAGTTTCATAATATTGTTCAAAAGCCAGATGGAAAACACATCTTGCATGTCTTGTAAATACAAAACTGTATCCCTATGGAAACATTTTGGTGATCTGTTTTGGTAAGAATCCATATCCCTCGTTCCAATAATCTTGTCGTTTCCCTTCCTTTCATTTCTCATTAGGGATATATTTGCTTCACTTTCCAGAACTCTTAATGGA
Source organism: Rhineura floridana (assembly GCF_030035675.1). Lineage (NCBI taxonomy): Eukaryota > Metazoa > Chordata > Lepidosauria > Squamata > Rhineuridae > Rhineura > Rhineura floridana. The sequence goes on from NC_084488.1 coordinate 85,981,335, forward strand.
AATGTTGGCAAGCAACCATACTAACATTTTTTCTAATCTCTTAGATATCTGCACTTTGAAAACCAAAACTTGTCTTCTTCAATGAGATTCAAAAATTCAAACACACCAGCCCCTCAAACATTCCCTTTGAAGTAAGTCCCACTGATTCCCATGGAAACAAATGTGCTCTAGATCAGTAAGGTAAATCTTCCTGATAGTAGAATTGTTCATTGTTTTATTTTAGAGTTGTCAATCACTTATATTTTAATATTGTTCTAATTGGGTTGTGAGCTGCCTTTGGCATAAGAAGATGTGTTATCAATCTTTTATAGAAATACATTAAAATTAAAAATAGTTAATAATTATTTTTGTGTGGTATCCAGAACAATTTTGAATGGCTTCTTTAGCACTACTGGTTTTTTCATCCCTCATGTTCCATATTCTGATGGACTCTGTCATGTCTTCTCACGCCCATTCTATATTTTATTGGTATTGTACTGTTGTAAATAGCTCATAGATTGCTCCGAGGCTGTGGGACAATCCCTTCAATGAGGATCACACAGGTCCAGTTTTGTGTCTTTCTGCTAAATAGGCAGTAAAATTTTTTTTCATATAGCAGCTCTTATTTAATTAATTAAAACATGTATACCTTCTCTCCCTAAAATCTGAGGTGGCTTCCAATGAAATTTAAAAAATTAAAAATACCCCATTAACAGAAACACAAAATCCAGCAGCCACAAGCCTTCTGGAAGAGATAGGCTTACATAACAGCTCTGAATGCTATTGAGACATTCATTCCACAGTTTCAGAGCAATTTTAGTAGAGGCCCAGAGTCATGACTCCAACCCTGAGAAGTAGCCTGGACTCTCTCAGAAGATGAGTGTTCATTCAGATCAGAAGGACCAGCAGGATAAGCTGCAGAGATGTTGAGCCAAATCCAGGCCCAACCTTGACCTGAGCATGTCATCTAGGATCTTGAGTCTCCTGAACTAGAACCTCCAGAAACTGATTGTTTCTAAGGAACCCTCCCTCCAGATTGTTCTAAAGAACCGTCCCTCCTCTACAACAGAGGCCCCACATTAGCTAGTATACGGTCACAACAACCAATGCACCCAGAAGTAACTAACAGAAAGATGAGATTATAGGCCAGACAATGAGCTCTCCCAGGCTCTGTCCCCTTCCTGGAGAGCCTTAACATCTGATCCAACAGAGCCTTAAAGCTTGATGTAAGAGGCCTTGGAGCAAGTTGGTAATTTTAACCAATCTCAGGTCCTGTTTGCTGCCTTATGGCCTATGGGTAGCGATGAAAGGATATATCCATTTTTTGCAATCTGAAATTCAGTTCTCCACATTTTTGTAGCAAATTAGCATTTTTTTCTTAAAAAAATCTCATGAAAATGTTTGTTTTTACTGCAAATGTATCATGTTAAACACATTTTGTATGCAATTTCTCCTAATATAGTGCTTTTTGTTTGTTGTTTTCATTAACATATTCATTTTTATGCACACTTTGAACCATTATATGCATTTTTTGAAAGACTGATTGGAGAACTGCATTGCAAAATCCAGATAAGTGGAAATTTTGATGGATGGTGGTGTTTCAGTTCTTATTTTGTTTCCCAAAGTACAAATGTGATAGACTTAGCTTTAAATGTTAACTGAAATGAATTTCTCCACCATCCCTACCTGTGGGCATCTGCTTTTGGTCCAGACAGGACATCCTTCCCCTTGTCACAGATGTCCTTGCTTCATACCTTGTGAGCACAGATGGAAAATAGATGGCCTGTATGCAGAATATATGGAAGTGGCTGACTTCTATGGCTAGAGGTATCTGGGTCTCAGTTAGCTCTCACATATACCAGTGGGGCTTGCATAGGGAAACTATGCGGATGGTGCCGTAAAACATTTAGAAGAAAGATCTGCAGAACTACAACGCTTCTCATAAAACAGAAACTTCAGATAAACCAAGAATGAGCAACTCTTATCTTGTGAGGATTTCAGAAATAGATCCATGCAAAACATTCATATTATGCATTTGTTTAATTCTCGTGAAACCAAATCTTTGCATTATTTCATCCTCACTAGTATGATCTCTATTATGTCCATCATTAACAACATTTCCTCATATATCCTGGTAGAGATAATATGACACTTTAAGAACAACCTCAAGAAATACAGTGCTAATGGAACAGTTACTTCATGATAAGCAGTGAATGAAATGCAAATACCAGGCAATTATCAGCTGTCATCTTTATGAGAAAATTGTTAACAACTATTGGAGGAGACAGACGTGGTTGTTTATATAATTTGTAATCTTCAAGAGTTTTTATTGGTCTTTTTTCTTAACTCTTTAATAGAACGTGGCCATGATCCACCGAAGCTAAGATTTTTCATGCATGTGTGTGTGATTATTTCAGACTCAAAAGCACTCTTTCCTTTCATCCCACAAGGTGCTCTCTCTCTCTCTCTCTCTTAGTTTTTATCATAAATAGCAGTACAAAATACAGCAATACTCTGTTCAGGCAACCAGGCCACTGGCTTGCACAAGTCACCTCCACCCTCAAGTCAGCTCCAGTGTATCATTAAAATAGTACCATAAAGTAACTTTCAGCGGCTAAATAAGTAAGACAAACATTTTAAATTCAAGGGCTGATAAGTATGAAAGGGCTGATAAGTATGCTTAGAGGAACTTGACCAAGCTCTTCTAGATCTTTGTGTGGTGTGCAGGGCCAGCTCTAAAGGGCGGCAAGCTTGGGCTCTGGCCGAGGGCCCCATAGCCCAGGGGGCCCCTGAAGGGGCCCTCTTTAGGGTGGGGGAGTAGCGTTCCCCTTCTGTGATCCATGGCAGAATCGCTGCTGTGGATCGCACCGCCCACCTGTTCTCTTGCTCCGCCTACCTTTCCTGCATTTTGTGGCTGAAGCATCCGCCGCCATCTTCGTTGATGGCATCCCTGTGTGTGTGTAGCACACATGCATGCCATCAACCAAAATGGCAGTGGAGGCTTCAGCCCCTTAGGGAAACCTTGGCCACCATCTTGGTTAAGGGCAGTGCTGTGCATGTAGCTGCGAAGCACAGGACAGAAAGATAGGTGGAGCGAAGGAACGGGCGGATGGTGCAATCTGTGGTAGCGTGTGCCGGGGCCTGGGGCAGGCTGGAGCCCAAGGGCCCCGGCATTCCTGGAGCCGGCCCTGGTGATGTGTGTATGTGTGTGAGAGAGATTGGGAGCTGCTATTATTTCATTACAAAGCACTAACCTCAGCTTCTTGGAGAAGATGGTCCCTTTCTGGTGGGTGAGCACTGTTGAAAGTTTGTATTGAAAATAACCCCAGTTAGCAGTGCAAACTGAAAGACCTGAAAGACCGTCTTATCCCTTACATACCCAGTCGATCACTGCACTCTGCAAGTGAGGGCCTCCTGCAGATACCATCTTATCAGGAGGTTCATTCTGTACAATATAGGAAAAGGTTCTTTAGTGTGGCAGCACCTACCCTGTGGAATTCCCTCCCTTTGAATATTAGGCAGGCACTATCTCTGCTATCTTTTCGGCGCCTTTTGAAGACTTTTCTTTTTCAACAAGCCTTTTAAGCTGAGAGCTATCCCAGTCTATGTCTGTGTCAGAATTGCTTAATATGTTTTTAATAATGTTTTTAACCTTTTTTAAAAAAGTTTTTAAAATGTTTTTAACTGTTTTGTCTTAATGTATTTTAAGATTTGTTTTTATGATGTTTTAAAGTGTTTTTAGTGCCTTGCTTGCCATCCTGGGCTCCTGCTGGGAGGAAGGGCGGGGTACAAATTAATTAATTAAATAAATAAATAAATAAATTACCTAGCTGCTCTAAGAGTTCACTCTCCACTCCCTCCCCCGCCTCTGTTTATACAGCTGTCAAAAACGGTTATTAGAAAGTCTTGGAAGACAGCCAAGAGGGGAAATAACAATGTGCAAAAATGTTGAGGTTTTGAGAGTGCACAGCCCGTAGCTGAGCTGCAGGGAAGCCCCCACCTTGTGTGTAGCCTTGAGAAAGCCTATAAATAACCTTCAAACCCGACACTCGCAGCCAGTCCTAGTGACTGTGCTGAAGAGGCCACACCAAAGAGAAGTTGATTTGGAAGACGGTGATCAGGCATTCAAACAACATGGCCGGTCCAGCGAAGCTGATGTTGGAGGATCATTGTTTCAACACTAGTGGTCTTTGCTTCTTCCACTACGCTAACATTAGTCCGTCTATCTTCCCATGTAATTTGCAGAATTTTCCGGAGGCAGCGTTGGTGGAATCTTTCAAGAAGTTGGGAGTGGCATTTATAGATGGTCCATGTTTCACAGGCATACAGTAAGGTCGGTAGTACAATGGCTTTGTAAATAAGCATTTTGGTCTCCCTGCGAATATCCCAATCCTCGAACACTCTACGCTTCATTCGGGAGAATGTGGCACTCGCAGAGCTCAGGCGATGCTGAATTTCAGCGTCGATGTCAGCTTTCACAGAGATATGGCTGCCAAGATAAGAAAACTGATCGACATTCTCCAGTGTTGCACCATTAAGCTGGATTGATGGTGCTACAGAGGAATTGGTTCACATTTGCTGATGAAGCACTTTGGTTTTTTTGATGTTAAGCGAGAGGCCAAGCTTTTCATATGTTTCTACAAAGACATTTAGGATAGTTTGAACATCTTCCTCTGAATGTGCGGAGACTACATTATCATCAGCATATCGAAGTTCTATGACAGAAATTGTAATTACCTTACTTTTTGCTTTCAGCCTACTGAGATTAAAAAGCTTTCCATCTGTTTGATATGTGATTTCCACACCAGTGGGAAGTTTTCCCTCAACAAGGTGTAGAATCACGGTGATAAAAATAGCAAATAAGGTCCGAGCAATGACACATCCCTGTTTGACGCCTGATCCCACTTTGAATGGATCACTTTGACAGCCATTGTTATCCAAAATTGTCGCTGTTATGTTGTCATGGAGGAGTCGCAAAATATTCACAAATTTATCAGGGCATCCAATTTTCAGAAGGATGGTCCAGAGAGCAGGTCAATTTACAGTATCAAAGGCCTTAGTCAGATCAATAAACACCATATACAGAGGTTGGTTTTGATCCCTGCATTTTTCTTGAAGCTGTCGTGCAGTGAAGACCATGTCCACTGTCCACCTGGAAGGGCAAAAACCATTTTGGGATTCAGGGAGGATGTCTTCTGAGATAGGTAGGAGGCGATTTGCGAGGATCCTTGCAAGGATTTTACCTGCGGTAGCAAGAAGAGAGATGCCTCGGTAGTTCCAACAATCTGTTGTATCACCCTTCTTAAAAAGGGTGATAATTATGGCATCCCTAAAGTCTTCCGGGATCTCCTCCCTCATCCAGATTTTTTCAATGAGTTTATGCAGTTGTTGTGTAAGTTCGGTCCCACCTTCTTTATAGACTTCAGGAGGAATCCCATCAGGTCCACTAGCTTTGTTATTCTTTATTTAATTAATGGCTTTACTGACTTCATCCAAATTAGGGGATACTGCAAGCTCGTCTCTAACTTGTTGTTGTGGAATTTGTGAGAAGACCTCATCACCCACAATAGAGTTACGATTAAGGAGGTCGCGGTAATGCTCTTTCCAATGCAGTGCAATAGACTCTTTTTCTTTAGAAGTTTGGTACCATCTATTGAATGTAAGGGATTTGTACCATAATTTGTTGGTCTGTAGATGGCCTTTGTGGCATTAAAAAAGTCCTATATATCATGAGCATCTGCAAAATGCTGGATTTCTTGAGCTTTCTTTTTCCACCAGGCGTTCTTAAGTTCTCTAGTTCTTCTTTGGACCTCAGCCTTTGCACTGGCATAGATTTTTTTCTTAGCAGCACAGTTAACGTCTTTTTGCCATATCTGGAAGGCTTTCCTTTTCTTGTCAATGATATGTTCAATCTCACTATCATTCTCATCAAACCAGTCCTGATGTTTCTTAGTTTGGTATCCAATAGTTTGTTCACATGCTGCAATAATGGAAGTCTTCAGTTTAATCCAGTGTTCCTCAACATTTTCAGGGAGTTCCATAGGTAGATGTTTCTTGAGAGTTGTTTGAAAGCAAGCTCGCTTAATAGGATCTTGAAGGGCATGGATGTTCGTTTTATGCCTTGGTTTTCTTCCTTGGAGCCTACGTTGAGGAACAATATTAATGGCCATAGTGGATCGAATTAATCGGTGATCTGTCCAGCAGTCATCGGCACTCGTCATGGCCCTGGTGAGGAGTACATCACGACGATCTCTGGCACAGACAATTACGTAATCCAGGAGATGCCAGTGCTTTGACTGAGGGTGCTTCCATGATGTTTTAAATTTATCTTTTTGGCAAAAGAGTGTATTTGTGATAACAAGATTATGCTCTTCACATTTAGTCAGAAGTAGAATTCAGGTTGCTATTGCCAACTCCTTCTTTCCCAATGGTTTCTGGCCATAAATCAAAATCACGCCCAACTCTTGTATTGAAATCGCCCAGGAGGATAATTTTGTCCTCCTTAGGTATCTCTGATAAGATGGTGTCCAGCTGGGTATAAAATTTTTCCTTGATGTCTTCATCAGCATCTAATGTTTGTGCATAAGCACTTACAATAGTTTCCTGCTGGTTTTTGGCAAGTTTTAATTTGAGAGTTTAGAGTCGTTCATTAATGCCAGTAGGAACTTCTGACACAAGCTTCACAAGATCATTTTTATAGCAAAGACTACTCCATGTATTTGTCGTTCTTGTTCAGGCAGTCCTTTCCAGAAGAAGGTGTAGACTCCTTTTTCTTCCTTCAATTGTCCCTCTCCTGCTCTATAGGTTTCTTGGAGTGCTGCTATGTCAATATTAGAACATCTCAACTCCCTCGCAATGATGGCAGTCCTGCATTCAGGACGTTCACTATCTGTATTGTCCAGCAATGTCCATATATTCCATGTTCCAAAGTTCATTTGTCTTTTGCGACCACTAAGTGGTGACCCCACTGGACGCGGTGATCCAGTCAGGGAGAGAGATGAGGCAGACTATGTTTAGGGCACCTTTTCTATCCCCTTCCCCATATGGGGTGAGCAGAGTGGATCCTGAGTAGGACTGCTCAGTCATGGATACAGCTGCCAAACAACTCAACTGTTAACTGGGGCTGGTTACAGGGACCGTACTACCCCCCTGTTAAAAAAGCTCCACTGGTTGCCAGTCTGTTTCCGGACACAATTCAAAGTGCTGGTGTTGACCTATAAAGCCCTATATGGCTTAGGTCCAGGCTATTTATCAGACCGTATCTCCCTGTATGAGCCTGCCCGGGCCCTGAGATCTTCAGGAGAGGCCCTTATCTCAATACCCACATCTTCTCAAGTATGACTAGTGGGGACGTGTGAAAGGGCCTTCTCGGTGGCTGCCCCTAGGCTTTGGAATTCCCTTCCTAGGGAGGTAAGTATGACCCCCTCTTTGCAGTCCTTCCGCCGACAAGCAAAGACTTTCCTATTCCAACAAGCCTTTGGAATTGAAGGCTAAGGATAGGGCATGAAGGGTGCTGCATTGCTAATGTCTATTATATCATTTTTAAACTAGTTTGAACTTTTTTAGCTATATGTGTGTATGGTTTTAATATTGGAAATAGTTTAATCTTATTTTAATGTAGACTCTGTATGTTTTTAATTACATGTATTTTTTATCTGGAAGCCGCCATGAGTTCCAGTTTTGGAAAAATGGCGGGGTATAAATAAAGATAATAATAATAATAACAACAACAACAATAACAACAACAACAACAACAACTGTCTCAGTCCTTGAGCCAGGATGAATGAGTCTGTATTCACCGCCCATGTGCCAGTCCATGACTAGGGGCTTCCGGATTTCACAGTCCTGCCCCCATTGCCATTCGCCGATCGCCATGGGACTTTTGGTTTGGTTTGGTTGAAAGACGCCTGTGCGTGAATTTGTTTTATGTGGGGAGATTGGTGTACAACGATCAACACACAATCTTGACAGAAAAAGGCTTTGATCCAATGGCATGGATACCATGATGATTGGAAGTCTTTTATCTGCTGCAGCCTTCATCTGCCTTCACAGCCATTGTAACATACACATTGCTATCCTCCGCCTGTTCTGCCGTTGAGGACTTTCTTGGATCGTTCTTTGTCTGGTTCCTCTCCCTTGACCTTACCGCCATGGGTGACCCTGCTGGGAGTACATGACTCCCGACGGCATCGCTCACAGGATTCATTGGAACATGCAAGCCCACTCACTTTCCCTAAACCATGTATGCACAATTTCTGCATTGGCTCCAGCCAGCTATTGACAAGGTGCGCCTGGCGCCAACACTGTTATCTTTTTGGCGCCAGGTCAAGACTTTCCTCTTCTCTCAGGCATTTAAGCATGTGTTTTTAAATTGTTTTTATATTGTTTTGAATTTTAAAGTTGTGTTTTAAATTGTTTTTAAAATATGTTTTTAAATTGTGTATTTGTTTTAATGTTTTTGATTGCTGTAAACTGCCCAGAGAGCTTCGGCTATGGGGCGGTATACGAGTGCAATAAATAAATAATACTTGTATTTCTAATCTGAACCAGACCTTAGTGTAGAAATAAAGAAATATATTTGTATTTTCTGCTGTGGAATCCTATTATTATATTTCCTGATAGATCCTTAGCCCCAGGGAGTAACTTGGATAGGATTTCTTTTTCTAGGTTCACTTAGCCAGTCGTCTGCGCTCAATAACAGAACTCACTTAGTTGATGACAACGTTGGGCATATAAGACTTTGGAGAGACATAAGACTAAAAAGAATGTGTAGAATCCTCATCCCTGTACATGTACTAGATAAGGGTCCAAGTGGTAACAGCATGCATGAGGTTTGCATGGGAAGAAGAGACATGCAATGTGCATCTATGTGTGATAAAGCAGGACTTGCTCCTTCCCTCCTTATCTTGCACCATGAGGGCTGTCTTCTCAGCTGTTTTATTCAAGGCCCATGAAAGGTGAGTTTGGCAAAGCAGGATTCCTGGAGTTGGCAGCAGGGAATAGTCCCAGTTCCATAGTGAGAAACTAGGCACACACATGAGAGAAAACACCATGCTGCTCCCCTCTCCTGCAGCTGTTCCGTAGGCTAGTTGGCACACAAGCAAATACACATACCACATACACAGCTATGGAAGACACAGCACATAGGAGGCTATGAGGTGGCTCTTCTGTTGTTGCTGCCACCACTGAGGCAAGACTGGTATTAATGTTGCTGTTATTGCTGCCAAAGGCATCTCTCGTACTGGACTTCGCCAGCTGGCCTAAGGGAATAGCATGGGGAGAGGTGAGCGGCACAGTGTTTTCTCTCATGCATGTGCCTGATCTCTTGCTATGGGCTCCACCAAATCTGGTGCACAGTCTTAGCGTATATGGCACTTTCACATGCAGAACCTGGGGTGGGGGAATAACATGTGATCAATCCATGACAGCTGGAACCAGAGAATTTGAGTGCATTGCAGAAGTCATGGAATACACAAATGATGTGTAGTCTGATTCTATCAATACTTAATTTCCAGATAAGGAATTGCAATCTTAAAAAGAAAATATGCAGCCAAACTGTTTTCACATATTTGTTGGTGACGCTCAGGGAAATTGAGACATACATTTGCCAAACACTCTTCCCAAGCTATGATGTGAAAGAGCTGATGCCAAATAATAATATAGTTTTTTATTTGTCATTAGTACAAAAAAAAAGAATCTTGATTAGAATAAAAAAGAGAACCAGGACTTTAATATATGCACAGGGCTATTCTACTAAGCCCCACATGAATTTTGTATGAATAGTTCTGTTTTGCTTTATGTTGCTTGTCATTTTTGGTTCCTAATACTTTCAATCAAGTGCGACAACTTGAATAATACTGAAGGAAATTGTTAAGGTAACAACTTGCTTAGTCATACAGTATATTTTATTTTAGGGAAGAAATATTTTGTTTAAGCAACTTCCACATCATAGGGGTGTGTGAACTTCCTAGCTCAAATTCATCTTATGCTTGTTTACTTTGTTAGGAATGTGCATATGAGTTACCTCAAATGCAACTTATAAAGTACGAAAGCAAAACCATTCATGTTTTATATACTTAACTTCACTGGAATAAGAAAGGAATGAGTGGTTCTCTTTTTATACAGTGCCTCACAGATGGAAACAATGAGAAGCCTATTGATTTTCTGAAATGTCACACTATGTTTAATTAGCTGCCAAGATCTGAAATGGAAGCCATCTATTGGCACTGAACAGGTTCAACTACAGTCCTCCCAATGCCTTCAGAAGATTTTTTTTCACAGTGAACATATTGCAGATAGGTTTGATGTGTTGATTTGTATGTCTGTATTACTGTTTGAACAGATTATTCATATTTCAGCAATAACAACAATTAATCAAAGGTATGACAGCACACTGTGTGAAAAATAATATGAGTTACCAACAGATGGTTCAAAACAATAACTAAAGTTAATAAGGGACTTTGCCCAGAATGGCTGCTATGGTCAGCAAAAAAAGAGGTGCCTGTACTCTGTACTGGTAAGTTCTGTCACAAAAAAGACATATATACACACACAAATGTATCCTTAGCAGATATTTCCAAAAGGATGAGAAAGCAACAACTAGAATTGACTGGTGGAACTATAAGGTATTTATGTCTCTACTTCTCAAACAGAAATTGCAGCCTAAACTAGGCACTGACTCTGGACTCCCACCAGGTCAAGAAAAAGAGCACTGCTAATTAGCGGGCAATTAAAGCTGGGTTTTCCAATTGAGAAGTAGGAAACGTCATTTTGAGTTATCAGCCTGCAACACTATTTATCTGCTGTTCTCTCTACAAACCTAGAATGGAATTTACATTTTTATGTTATCCACAGTCTGGGTAAACACTTTGCCAGCCTTGATAAATTGATTGGGTTGTTGTTGTTGGTTCTCTTTTCTTTGAAATTGTTTCCACTGTGAAATCAATCTATACACTGATAATCTTTATCACAGTAAGAAGTGTGGCTACCATCCCAGCCCCCTAAGCTGCTCATGTGTCATTCTGTGATTGGTCCCATAGAGCTGATAAGGTCAACCTCTCCTTCCTATCTATACGATCTCTCTATTTTGTAAGAAATTCTGTCCACAGGCACTTTAGGAGATGATCCTTCCTGCTAATGTTTTCTGTTGATCTGTGTTATTCATCCAGGTCTGCTTGCTGTGGAAAGGAGTGGTTTAAAATTCTCTCCAGATTTTTTGTTCTTGTTGCAAAGTGAGCATCGTTGAAAGCCCACTATACTTGCACAGTTTGGCACAGTCTTCAGTGCATATCTGTCATTACCCTCTAGCATCACACCCAAAAATGGAACCCAAGGTGAGGATATGGAATTATTGGGTGGATTTATGCACATTGGATTAAAATCTGAGTTGGAAAAAACTCCTGGATTCCCACCTACCCCCACCAGTCCTCAGAATCTCCAAAGGTCCTTCCCACCAGCTCTCATCCCCCAAAACACATTTTGCCTTCTCTCTGCTTACCATTTAAGGGGCATAATCTACAGTGGCACTATGCAGAGAGAGGAGAGGAGGAAAGTTTTCCCCTTTTCTCTCTTTTTCTTTCATCCGTTTAGCAACGATTTGGGACACAAAAGTCCTTGGAAGAACTACATATCTCAAGGTCTTCTGGACTACTGCATCCTGGCATGCTGTGTTGGAATAGGCAAACTTGCATGTTCCCTTGTAAAAAGGGAGATGTTCCCTTTAAGAGGTATTTGGGAAATATCCCATGTACCTGTTTACCATGATGTAACTTCCTAATGGGTGGGATTAGTTACCTAGCTTCCTCCTCCTTTGTCCTGGGGATTCCTGCATAATCTCCATTATTGAGCTTTTTACCTCCTGGAGACGCCTCATGGCAGATGTTCTCCTGAGAGCATCACTACCAAAGACTAAAATGGACTAAGACTTCTACTTTTTTCTTTCATCTAAGCTAGAGCTTATGTTTCCTGAACATATGAAAGGTCGTGAGTAAATATTCTTTCTCTTTTTACCTAAGAAGACTCTGTGTGTGAGTTATTTGACTAACTAGTACATCTGTGGAAAGGTGTGGACTGGTTTATATTCTCACTCTACTGCTTGCGTTTATATCTCTGCTAAGAAATAGGGCCACGAAACCATTTCCTATTTCATTTTATATTTTTTTAAATACTACACATGCTGCTACTCAGAAAAGGCAATGGAAAAGAAGGGGAGTGGGGGGATCTTTGTCCCATTTTCTCCATACATATTGCCTATGCTGTGACCACCACTGGTCAAAAGGTTTGTCAAAGGAAAGGAACAGAGAGTGTCTTTTGGGGGATGGAGTTGGTGGGGAGCCTTTTGGTGCTTGCAATGGCCACTAGGAATGACGGCGTTTTGGAAAAAAATGTTCTGGAGCTTCTATTCCCCTCATTTCTGAGTCAATTCAAGGGCAGCTTCTGAGAGTTTGCCCATCTTGGCCAGTTTGCATAGGATCTGTGTTTACAACAGAAGTGAGGAGCCTTTTTTCAGCTCAAGGGACACATTCCCTTCTGAGCAACCATCTGGGGCCACATCCCAGTGGTGGGCAGGGTCAAAGTGGGCAGATCAATGAATGTGAATGTTACCTTTGTGCAGCAGGCTAGTTTCGAAAAGCATTGCACACCCCTCTCTGTCCTCCATCCAAGTGAACATGAAACATTATCAGAGTTCAAGGACACTTTCCAGCCAGACAAAAACATTCAAGGAGGGTGCAAAGCAGGACTGGTGAGGGGTGTGGCCTGGGGAGAGAGATGTGGCTGGGGAAGGGGGTCTGGGAAGAGTCCGAGGGCCAGAGAAGGAGGCCTGGAGGGCCGCAATTGGCCCATGGCCCTGAGATTCTCCACCCCTGGTCTATAAACATGTTCTAATTAGGGAGGGGAAAACTTGCCCAGTTTGAACTGGTAATTGGCTAACCAGTTACCAAATTTCACAGTATCATCTTGGCTGAGCATCCACTAGTTTTCTGAGCCCCCAGAAAACTATTCAATTTTCAATTTTCTTGTTTTTTCCTTTAAAGTAATTTCAGGCAAAAGGAAGAAATTAGTGGCCAGCTGATGCTCAGGTCTCCTCCCACCAGGCATCTTGTAATGTCTGTGTTGGAAGTCCTACTGGGAGCAGCAGGCATTGATGAAGTGCTGTTGCTCTCCAGGTGAATTTTACATATTTTACATGCATTATGTTCAGTTCCCTCTTAGAGTCTCAGGAGGAATTGAACATAATATAAAAAAAGGATCTGAAATGTGTTACATGCACAGGATTCCTCTCGGAGAGCAATGGCATGTCATCAAGACCTGTGGCTCTCAGTAGGACTAGCTCTCCGTTGATATCAGTGCACACCACGGCAAGGAGCTGCATGCACTACCTAGCTGCTCATAGGCAGCTTAAATTGCTTTTTACAATACAATAAGAGAAGCTCTTGCCATATCAACCTCACTGCCTCTCTGTACCCACCCACCCAGTCCTGATGAGGAGCAGCAATGGTTTTGCCAGGAAACTGTCTTCACGGCACTGTCCTGCTAACTGCTCCTGAACAGAACACAGGCTTCCCTCAGGTTAATCATGCTGAACACACATACAAACTACGCATTAACTTGTAAATAGGGATGGGGAAGAAATTTGATTCTGTTCATATGTAAAGCTGAATTTGTTGGATCCACACTTTCCAAAACAATATGAGAATATAGCCATCCTTCACAATTTGAATTTATACGAATGTTGTGATGTACTGTAGTTCTCCAACCAGTATTTCCAAAAATGCCTATATTAGCAGAAAATGTGTATAGAAATGAATATATTAATGAAAATCACAGACAAAAAGGCATTATATTGGGAGAAATTGCATGTGCACATTAAAGCTGCACATAAAAATGGGTTTACTAGGAGAAATTCATACTAAAATGCTGCAGAGTTTTCATGAGGATTTTTTTAAAAAAAGGCAAATTGCTGCAGAAACCTGAAGAACCAGATTTAAAACTGGAAAAATGAGAAACTGAAAGCAATCTTGGTTTGTATTGCAAGAACATAACCGTTCGCTACAGAGCCTGCAAGTCATTTTTTAAACCCATGACATTCTACTTCCACACTGACCAATTATGAGTTTCAGTGGCAACACCAGTTCTAATTCACTAATAGGAAAACAAAACCTTGCAGTTTAAAAATGTACTTATAGCTAACAGATATTTCTGTCAAACTTTAAAAAGCAGGGAAATTGGGCAGCTACAGTGAATGCACCAGGGGAGCAGGAGACCTGACTTCCTCTCTGAGATATTGTACTGCCCTACAAATTTGTAAAAATGTGAACGGTGGGGTTCTTGCAATACAACCAAGATTGCTTTCAGTTTCTTATATTTCCAATTTTAAATTCAGTTCTTCAGGTTTCTGCAGCAATTTGTGATTTTACTCCCATGCAATCAGGCTCTGTTTCCCTCACAGAGCTACAATCTCCAGAACAGGGTCTGACTGTTAAACTATTCTGGCCACTGCAGCTCTGTCAAGGGAATAGGAATCTCCTAACAAGACTCAGCACCCTTCACAAACTACACTTCCCAGGATTCTTGAGGGAAAACCATAACTGTCTAAAGTGAAATAAAGGTCTGGCATTGGTGTGGCCAACTGATTAGCAAAACCAAATAGCTGTGAATCTGACTTTTAGAACACTGACAGTTCTTACTAAGCATGCTTGACACTATAATAGACTTCAATGTTAAATTTCTTACATTAATTAAAAATCAGCCATACTTTTTTAAACATTTAAACTGCAGAAGATGAAGGTCAGACTACGTGGCAAGGTCAGTAATAGGATTACAGGTACTCTGTGAACATGGCTGATTTTTAATTAATTTCAACAAATTATGAGACCACTGACAGAAAAAGTCCAAGAGGGGTCTGGATTTTTTCCCTCTTGTTTTAGACTTTGAGCTCTGGTCAAATGCGGACTAGATGGACAGACTGTCAGGTGGATTCACAACTGGTTGGAAAACCGTACTCAAAGAGTGGTCGTCGGTGGCTCTGCTTTGGACTGGAAGGAGGTTTCGAGTAGAGTGCCACAGGGTTCTGTCCTGGGGCCAATACTCTTCAACATTTTTATCAATGACTTAGATGATGGGGTGGAGGGAAGCCTTATGAAGTTTGCGGATGATACGAAACTGGGAGGGATAGCTAACACAATGGAAGACAGGAATAAAATCCGAAGGGACCTGGATAGACTAGAAAATTGGGCTGAAATTAATAAAATGAAATTCAATAAAGGCAAATGCAAGATTCTGCATTTAGGCCACAAAAACAAAATGCACAGGTACAGGATGGGAAATACCCGGCTTAGAAGTAGTGTGTGTGAGAAGGACCTTGGAATTGTAGTGGATCGCAAGTTGAACATGACCCAGCAGTGTGATGCTGCGGCAAAAAAGGCAAACGTGGTTTTGGGCTGCATAAACAGAGCTATAGTTTCCAGGTCGAGGGAAGTATAGTCCCACTATATTCTGCATTAGTCAGGCCTCATCTGGAATACTGCGTTCAGTTCTGGGCGCCTCATTTTAAGAAAGATATAGACAAGTTAGAGCGGGTTCAGAAGAGGGCGACGAGGATGATAGCCGGTATGGAGAACAAGTCTTATGAGGAA
The DNA here is from genome assembly GCF_030035675.1 of Rhineura floridana. NCBI lineage: Eukaryota > Metazoa > Chordata > Lepidosauria > Squamata > Rhineuridae > Rhineura > Rhineura floridana. The sequence continues at coordinate 85,996,949 of NC_084488.1, forward strand.
AGGTTGAAGGAACTTGGCATGTTCAGTCTGGTGAAGAGAAGGCTGAGGGGCGACATGATTACACTCTTTAAGTACCTGAAGGGCTGTCACATAGAGGAGGGTACAGATTTGTTCTCTGCTGCCCCAGAGGGTAGGACTAGGTCTAATGGTTTTAAGTTGCAGGAGCATAGATTCAGATTGGACATTAGAAGGAACTTCTTGACAGTAAGGGCAGTTCGGCAATGGAACCAACTGCCTAGGGAAGTGGTGGGATCCCCTTCGCTGGATGTCTTCAAGCAGAGGCTGGACAGCTATCTACGGGAGATGCTCTAGCTGTGGATTTCCTGCTGTGAGCAGGGGGTTGGACTCGATGGCCTACAAGGCCCCTTCCAACTCTATGATTCTATGATTCTGTGATGGTCTCTGAATGTTTTGTGCATTGACATGAAAACAGAGAGGGTTCTTAAGCAAGTGTTTCTGAGTTCAGGACTACAAATTTTGTAAGGTTTTATTTTTAGATGAGCTTATGGAAAGCAGCAGAATGGCATGGTGGTATTTTCAATGTAACATTGCAGAATATGAAATATCCATGCTGGCTGTAGTATACAGCCTCTCTTGTGGCTGTATAATGAGCACACTGGCAGATTGGGAAAAGAGCCCATTCATGATGTTTCCTCCCTCCTCCCTAATGCATCTTGATTGAACTTCTCAATAATAATAATGATAATGATAATAGTAATAATAGCTTAAATAAATGTATATGCCAATATCTGAAGTGAGCTACTGCTTGTGAGGGATTTAGTCTTACTCATTGTGAATGGGCATAAGGGTGGTCTTTCCTTGGCATTTCTGTTTGTTGTGGCTCAAAACATTGTATGGACTATGTAAGTTACATTCACATGATAGATGCATTCCATTGGAAGTGGGGAGCAGATAGAAAGCACTATGGTGAACTGCAATCCAAAAGGGCTACATTTAACAGATCTCTCTCTCTCTCTCTCTCCCCCCTAAGTTATTGGCTTCATTTATTTTTTTATCTCTCATTTTAAAGTTAGTTCTTTCTGCTGGCATCCCAAGACACAAAGAAAATGGTTCTTTTCACCTGTTTCTCCCCATCCACCCTCAAGTGAACTGCTTTATAAAAGCATTTATTTCGTGAACTGAAGTGTGGCATTCTACTGATTATATATACAGGATAAAACCCTAGTCGTTATTTTAGGCATTCTGATGCTAATTTAATGCAACATAATTCAAATTGCATCAAATTAGTGTCAAACTGTTAAATGCTATTTGGGGCAGTTGTCTGACAGGTTTGACAATGCTTACTCATCAGTGGCTTACCAGCTCCACTTCTTTTATATTTTTGATAAAATTAGCATTAATCCACTTTGCTGTAGACATTTGTTTTTCCCCAGGGAGAATAAGGTAGCAATATTATAGACCTGCTGGTTTCTGTCATTTACTGATAATGCTTTACCTTGATTGTCAAATTCCAAGCCTGAGTTTAGGAAGAATTTTAGAATTTGAGAGGACTCTTAATTAACAAGGTTTCGAGATGACATCCTGTCAGCTCCTGTCCTCTTAACATTTCAAACAGCCCTTTTTATATTCAGAGCAGTGAGTAACTGTCACTTAATTGAGAGAGGACAAGCAAGAGGGAATTGCCTCCTTCTTGACAAATGGTAGCATAGAACTACAATGCAGCATGCACAGATAATGGCTTTATCCAGTGCTTTTGGGAAATAATATTCTTCTGCTATCCACAGATTCTGAACAGGGTTGAGAGCATTGCATTTTGGCCCTGTTGTGACCCACTTAATTAATACTGAGTCAAGAGAGCAGAGGCCATTTGGACAACTTGGCATGGCAGTGAAATTAGAGATGAATGAGGTACCTTTTAAGTGGTTGATGTTAGTGCAAAGCTTAAAGTGTCTCCCCACTTTTGCAGCCCCATTTCCTTCATTTTTTGAGGGGGGAGTAGTAATTTATGCATTTTTCATAGTTAGGCACGCAAAATTCTTTAAACTGTTGGAGGCAGGGAATTTACAGTTTTAAGAATCGGCACAGCAGAGTAAAGATGGAAAAATCTGTCAAGTTTGTTTCTCTCCATTTCTCATGTTTACAATCTTAAATTCAATTCTCCACATTTCTGCAGCAATGTGAGGGTTTTTAAAAAAAAAAAATCTCATGAAAATTCTTGAGCATTTTAATGTGAATTTCTCTTAATAAACACATTTTTGTAGGCTCCTTTGACTGATGTACACATTTTTGCAAGCAATTTCTTATCATATAATGCATTTTGTATGTTATTTTCCCCTCATATATTCATTTCTATGCACATTTCCCCCTAATATATGCATTTTTGTGAATATTGTTTGCTCAGCAAACTGCATTGCTAAATTCAAATAAATGCAAATATTGAAGAATGGCTGTGTTTCTGTTCTTATATTGTTTCAGAAAGTGCAAATTTGTTAGATTTGGCTTGAAATGTGAGCTGAATCAAATTTCTCGCCCATCCCTTCAGCAGAGGCACCTTTCCACCCCTTTGTCCTTTTTAAAACCAAACTTTGCCACTGCAGGAAAGCAGCAGTGCCATGCCTAGTGATTTCCAGGGCCTTCGTGACCCCACAGTGCCTCTCAGGAGAGATGCTGCATGATACAGTATCCTTCCAGGTGTATAGCTGCCTCTTTTCCATGGGTCTTTCTTCCAGTGGAAACGGCAATCCCTACCATAAATAAAGCACATAGTGAAGGGAGACTCATCTCTTCCCTTTTCAGCTGCTATCAGAATGAAAATTTCCCATCCCACATGACTCAGAACTTTAGGGGGGAAACACCCATTGGGCTCCTAGCCATGCAGAAGAAACAATTTCTGTGGGAGATCCTTTGCAGCTACATTATTCTGAAAGAACAAGTCCTCTGAATAAAGCTGACCCACAGTACCTATAACACTGGAAGGCTGTGGAACCCAATGGTCCCTAGGGCAATCAGGGTATGAAAATCTGACCCCTTGATGATACATGCCATTGTGTGTTTAGCTGCTACTATTATTGAAATACATTCTGTTCTGTCAGATGTAGCACAGCAGTGACATGAAAAGTAAAATATGGTTGGGAAAGATCATAGCTCAGTGGCACATCATCTGCCTTGCCTGCAAACGGTCCAAGGTTCAATCCCTGGTATCTCCAGGCACAGCTGGGAAAGGTATTGCTTAAAATCCTAGAGAGCCACTGTCAATCAGAGTAGAATATATTGAGCTAGATGGACCAGTGGTCTGACTCAACTTCTTATATTCCTATCCTGTAGAAAGGTAATAGCATGTGATAACAGAACCCAGGATGGCTTGCAACACTATGGAGCCAGCTATTTGCTGCCACATTATGTGGCGACAATCTGAGAAAAACTAACTATAATGAACCTTCAAGTGATGAACCTTAAACTTTCCTCTGGATATTGATACGAATCTTTCCTCAGATTTCCCCTCAAAATTTAAGGGCTTTCAGGATTAGGATTTCTTGAGATATGTACTTTCAAGCTATTTGCTTTAGGGTTTTTTTTTTATAACCCTCCCCACATACGCACCACCACCACCTCCACTTAGGAGACATTTATTCAAGGAGACTTTTCAGAAGCTCATGCTTTACTTATAGAAATAAACTTAGGCCCCTTACTTTTATGTATCTGATTGATATGCCTCTCACTTCAGAAATGTTCTACTTCAGCCTTGCCATTTCCCAGAAAATGGAAGTTAAAGGCTGTCGGAATTCTATTGAGTTGCTTAGCAGAGCGGAGAGTATTGAGCAAGCTTACATGTGTGTGTTTGAATCTTTGCTAAGATTCTACCTTCCTTGCAAATTAGTCAGACAGACACTTTAAGCTTTAAAATAAGAAAGAACTACTTTATTCTGGAAGTACATGCTTGATAGGAAAGAGTCCTATATCTAGCTAACTAGCTATGTTGGAGCAGTCTGCACTGGTCCCAGTGCAGCTCCCATGCTGGTTGAGAGGGAGAGACAAAGGAAAGATGTCTGCTCCCCTCTCTCGAGAGAAGAAGGAACTGGGAAGGTGGGAAGGAACTGGGATCAACATCCTTTGCATATCAGTCTGGCAGGAGGGGGAGAGAAGGCAAGGATCAAAGGACAGGTATAGCCTAGCAACAAAGAGGGCTCCTCCCTAGCTACCCTTTTTAGCCCCATGCAGCCTCAACCCACCAAGTTGGAATTGAACCTCATACATTCCAACAAAGGCTACAAAGAAAATGACAAAGGAAAAGAGATATTTTAAAAATGTGGCTATAATACTGAGCCTTCTGTTCCTATTAAACATACTGTCCTTGCTTTCCACAGAATTGTCATGTTGTGTGCTCTTACGAAAGGAATTGTAGCTGAAAATATCTTCCTTTGTTTTTGCCTAAACCCAACCATGTTTACAGTGCATCTGTTATGCAATGTTCTCATCAAATTAGCACACTATTGCCTGCTGTGTTGATTTTTCTTTATTAGGTAAAAAAAAACCCAAATACAAATCATATATGCACAATTTCCAAAGCTTTCTGTATTACAGCTTTTGGAAATTGCTCATTGTCGTAATGTTAAAATTCAAGGCCGATCAGGGTTTGAGGTGCTCATAGTTTTCAACCAATAATATTAGCATGCTTAATTATTATTTTCTCAATCAGATTTTGGCTTCTAAAACCCAGCTTGTGCTAGGAAAAGGATGAAAGCTCCAGACCACAGAGCAGATCTGCAGCATTGGCATAACTAGAATTTATTTATCTTGTGCACCCCACTCAGAACTATGAAGAAGTGCGATCAAAGCAACTTCATAATGTTTGATAATGCAGCTTCTGCTCCAGCCAATTCTTCTTAGCCTTTTGTTTTAGCACTGAATAAATTTATCTGATGGAACCTGGGAACTAATGTGATTCAGTGGGCACATAGTTCTACAGACATGCACATATGTTACTATTCACTCCAGTACTGGTGTTGCTCTGCATGACTTAATAACTGTTCACTGCAAGTAGAGGAAACTCAAATAATGTGTGTAAACCCTTGAGGTCCATTAGTCTTCTGCCCATATTTTTAGTGCTGCTCTCAATTAACAAATGTTGTGGTACCATTAATTTTAATGGGACTTATTTTTCATGCCTACATCTGAAGTCAAGGATAGGTGTGGATGAATCTGTCCATTTTGGTTTCTCTGTTTCTCATTTTTACAATCTTAAATCCCGTTTGTGATTTAAAAAAAAAAAATCCCACCAGCATGTTAGCATGAATTTCTCATACCAATTTTTGTATGCATTTTTACTGAATATACCTATTTTATGCATTTTTGCCCAATATATACTCCTTTGCAAAGCAATTTTACTTAATATAATGCATTTTTGTATGTTATTTTCCCTTATCTGTATATTTGTAAATATTGATGATGATGATGATGTACTGCCTTCAAGTCGATCCCGACTTATGGCGACCCTATGAATAGGGTGTTCATGGTAAGCGGTATTCAGAGGGGGTTTACCATTGCCTTCCTCTGAGGCTGAGAGGCAGTGACTGGCCCAAGGTCACCCAGTGAGCTTCATGGCTGTGTGGGGATTCGAACTCTGGTCTCCCAGGTCGCAGTCCAACACCTTAACCACTACACCACACTGGCTCTCGATTTGTAAACAGTACTAGGTGGAAATAGATTTCCATTTTGCATGTATTGCGTTAGGATGAAAAACATCTAATGAGCTAGTCATGCAATTCAGCTTGATTGGGATTCTGGAATCTAAGAGTCTCTCTCTCTCTCACTCTATGTGTGTGTGTGTGTGTTATCTTGAAAGTAATATTTGGAATACAGTGCTTTAATAGATAAAATCATTTGTTCCTTTTTTAATTGTTGTAATTCTCATTTCTCAGGAGACTCAGATTTAGCCAGTTTTATTATATGGCTCAGAATTTATTGGAAATTATATGAGTTTTATATTTAGAGACAAATGACCTCACTGGAATGTGATGGATATTGTTGTTTCAATTACCAATATATGAAATAAATTCATTGTGATTCCAAAACAGAGAAAGATTCACTAATAGGCAAAAAACCTTGTGGTTTAACAATGTACCTATAGCCCACAGATATTTCTATCAAACTTTAAGAAGCAGGGAGATTGGGCAGCTATAGTGAATGCACCAGGGGAGCAGGAGACCTGACCTCCTCTCTGAGATATTGTACTGCCCTACAAATTTGCCAAAATGCAAACACAATTTGGGTTAGTCTTTCAAAGTCCAATCCACTTCCTGTGTAGCTTGGGAGAATTTGGTGACATGTGCACCCTCTCCCTTCATTTGCCCCTGCTTCTCCATCCCCCATCCCCTATCTTAAGCGTGATTGCCTGTCAAATTACATGCAAAGATGAAGAACTACATTTTTATATTTTTGTTGGTGTTCTTCTTACTTTGCTTCTTTTCTGTGTTACTACTGTTTCTACAGAAAATCTAACCTAGAAAATTATATTTCATTATACCTCCTAGAAATCTGTCAGATTTATTTTTATTAACTTCAAAGCCTTTTAATTAGTCAATGTCATATGATGGTGAAGATAGCCTTTTGAGTTTCAAACTGGAGGTTATGTTCTGTTTCTATTTTGGATACATTAACAGTTGAATCTGAATCTGCAGTTTGATGTTTGATGTAAAATCAGATTGATTACAATATGTTGCTACTGAAGCAATGACTCTAGCTGTTGGAAAAACAAACTTGGCCTGCCCAAGATGCATGTTTTCAGCACACTGTGCTTAAACCTCCCAACTTAAGGAAGGGTAGACATGGTCAAATAAAAACATAGAGCACACCTAGAATTTTGCTAGAATATATTTCACCTCCCACTGTTTTATCTTGTGCAAAATGAGACACTCCTCATGTCCATTGGAAACTATTCTGCAGAATAGTCAGTGCCATTATTCCACAATTGTTTTTGGAGTTTTTTTAGTGTTGCAAAGTGTTGCTGTACTTCTCATATTCACAGAAACAGAAGCAAAAGAAAATGATTTCCTATAGGAAACTTCACTAAAATGGCAAAGTAAATCAAACATATTTAAAGTGATTATCTGAACTACATCAACTGTCTTAATATTGTTGCTTCCTCCCTACTAAAACAAGGTCAGCATAGCACATATCTTGTTTCTGTTATTTGGGCTGATTGCAGGTGTTGCCACCACTAACCATATGCTCAGAGGTATGTTACCAAATCCTTCCAAGCTACACAGGAAGTGGATTGGACTGTGAAAGACCAACCTAAATTGTATTTGCATTTTTACTAATTTATAGGGCAGTATAATATATCAGAGAGGAGGTCAGGTCTCCTGCTCCCCTGGTGCATTCACTATAGCTGCACAATATCCCTGCTTGCCACAGACCTAAACTTACAAGATCTGAACAGGGTGGTTCATGACAGATGCTATTGGATGTTGCTGATTCATAGGGTCGCCATAAGTCATAATCGACTTGAAGGCACAAATAGGTACAAAAAAAACCCTGCAAGCTTTTTTGCCTATTAGTGAATTTCTCCACTTTTTAATCCAGGAGGTAAGAAATGGGATGCTGTGCAAGTTTGCTGAGAATGGATTGATCATTTGCATGCTTATTGAGTTCAGTGGGATTTAGTCCCCCCCCATTATACTTAGTATAGGTAAAACGGACCATGAGGGGAGGAGAAGAGGGAGGGAGGAAGGGAAGGCTAGAGTGGGCAGAGGAGAAGGAAGAAGGAAGAGGGCAGGGGAGGAAGAAGGGAGGAGGAAGGGAAAGAAGAGGGGAAGGAGAGGACAGGCAGGTCTGATCATTTGCATGCTTATTGAGTTCAATAGGATTTACTTCTATGCAATCATGCTTAAGATAAACTGAGCATGTGGGGGGAGGGGAGGGGAAGGAGGAGGGGAAGGAGAGGATTCAAAGGGAATGGGAAGGAGGTGTAAAGGAAGGGGGAGGGGAGGGGCAAGAGGGAGCAGATAGGAGGGAGGAGGAAGGGAGGGCAGGATTGATCATTTGCATGCTTCTTTATTTCAGTGGGAATTACTCCTGTGCAATCATGCTTAGAATAGGTGAAACTGACAATGGGGCAGGGGCAGGGAGGGGAGGAGGAGGGCAGGAATGGGAGGGGGAGGAAGGGGGAGGAGAAGATATTGGATGGGTGGGTACTGGGCAGAGGGGAAGCTCCTTTCCTTTGCAAAAAGAAAACATTGTGAACAGCTTCATTGTTTTTCAGCATTTCCCCCACCTTTTTATTCTACAGTAGGCACATGTAGTCTCCCACCCAAATTTAAACCAAAGCTGTCACTGGTCACATCCACACCGGACCTTTATTTCACTTTAGACAGTCATGGCTTCTCTCAAAGAATCCTGGGAAGTGTAGTTAGTGAAGGGTGCTGAGAGTTGCTGGGAGATGCTCTGTTCCCCTCTCAGAGCTTCAACAAGAGTGGCTGACTGTTAAATCACTCTGGCCAATGGAGCTCTGTCAGGGGAATAGGAGTCTTCTCTCAGCACCCCTTACAAACTACTCTTCCCAGGATTCTTTGGAGGAAACCATGAATGTCTAAAGTGAAATAAAAGGTGTGACCTGGGTGTGTCTCCCTGATTAGCCAAGCCAAGCAGCTGCGAGTCTGGCTTTTAGAACACTGGCAGTTGGTTCTTACTGAGCATGCCCGGCCTTATCATTGAGTTCAATGCTAAATTTCTTAAATTAATTAAAAATCAGCCATGTGTTTCTTTAACTTTTAAACTGCCAAGGCACCACAAAGAGCTTCAGGGGGTCCTTCTTTTGACTTGTGCTGTCTTGTATAGATTCTGCTTTGCATCTGACAAGCCCAAAATCCCTCCAAAGAACCCCACTTCAGTTGAGGACTTGGGATCCAGGATTTGTCCAAATTTGATGCAAATCATATTATTTTGAAATTTTGGAGCATGCTGTGTGGTGGAATGATTTCCCTTAGATGAAATAATCTGTCTCTGGTTAATACCAGGAGCACATCGAAAATTCTTTCCCCATCTATTTTGCTTGCTCTTTCACTTACAAACCAAAGTTTCCATTTCTACTTATTTGAATAATAAAGAACTGCAGGTAGCTTTACTGCATTGATAAAATGTGTAAGAAACTTGTCAAATGGCTATCACCACTAAGCTTTCATGAACAGAGATTCATTTCACATCAACAAGATATACACCAATGGGAAATATGAAGGGAAATGGAAGCTTACCATTAACCTCTGCAACTAAGTACTACTATTATCAGCATCATCACTGTTATTAAATACAAATTTACCATGAAATACACTAGCATACAATATGCAGAAATGTCACCGTTTGTAAGGTAGAGATGGAGAAGAATATAGCTTGATCCTAATTTTTAAGGGAACTGACAATTCACACCTCCCAGATTAATACATAGATTGAAACATAAGTATCCTTCAGATTTGCTGTGATGGATTACTACAATATGCTTGGTGTGGGGCTGCCCTTCAGCCTGATTCAGAATCTGTAGCTAGTGCAAAATGTGGTGGCTTGACTGCTGACTGGGGTACAACATCAACAATGTATTCCATCACTGCAGAGAGAATTGCTTTGGCTGCCAATTAGCTATCAAGCTTGGTTCAAGGTGCTGGTATTAATGTACAGAGCCTCATATGGCTTGGGATCAGCATATCTAACAGTTTACCTCACCCCCTACATACCCAACTGATCATTGCATTGTGCAGGAGAAGACATTCTGCAGATAGCAATCTATCAGGAGGACTGTTCTATGGTTGGAATCAGGCCTTTAGTGTGGTTACACCTGCTCCCTCCCACTGCACATGAGACAGACCTCTACTGTCTTTTCAGCACCTTCTGAAGATATTCCTCTTTCAGCAAGCCCTCTAAAATCTTTATTCCAGTTGCGATGTCTTTGAGTTGAATTGATCTTATGTATGTGGTGTTTTTTTAAAAGTTTTATATATGCTCCTACTGAGAGGAAGGGCAGGATATGAAAAAACAAAATGAATAATAAATTAATAAATTAATAAATAACTATGTGATTGTTTTAAATTAATTGTTTAATAATAATAATAATTTATCATGTCTGATTTTTTTGCAATTCATTGAGAATACAAATATATAAATTGTATATATTGAGATAAAATGCAGTTAAATATATATTTTGTATTGCATTTACATAATTGTGTTAAAACATATATTTAAATACAAATTTTCATTGGGATTTTTTAAAATAATTCAAATTAAATGTGAATTAATTTATATTATTCAAATTAATGCAGAAATAAAGCAGAACAGGCTTATGAAAAAAATGTGCAAAATTGACATGGACCACAAATAAACTTATCTGGCCGTCCCTACCCTGAATAGTTCAAGCAAAACTTGAATTCTTTGGTGCTAGGTATGGTGGATGTGTGGGACCATGTCTGCTTGCCCTGGCCACCAAGTACACAGGAGGTTCATGGGTTGGACATAAAACTGAATAAAGTTGAGACTGGGCCTTAATCCATTGAGCCCAATGGCTGGGCCTTGTCTATGTGATCACTAACTCTTGAAAAATCTGGTGAACAATTGCAAAGATCAGAACCACACAAATTAAACTATGGACCATAAGGAATCTGTTCTAGGCTTGAGGGGGCCCAAGGCAGTGAGGGGGTTGGCTGGGGTCCCTCTTATGTCAGTACTCTTCCCAGACACGTTTCTCTGGCTGTGATTTGTAGTAGCAGCAGTGCTCCAGTCAGTGGTTGGTAACTCCCAATGTGAGTCTGGGAGCTGCCATTAAAATTTTCCACAATGCTCTGGATTGAAACTGCATTGAGGCATTATGGGAAAGTTAAATGGTAATCTGGCACTAGGAAATGATTTAACAACACAATCCTATACATGTGTCCTCAGAAGTAAGGTCACTCTGAGTTCAAATGAACTTACATACAGGTAAATAGGAATAAGATTTCATCCTAAAGGGAGCCCATGAAAAGCAGCAGCAGTAGACTCTGCTGAGACACTGCGGCCCCATCAGTCACCCATAGATGACGCTGGAGCTGGCTACAAAGAACCTATACTGAGGAAGCCGGTGGAATGTTAACCAGCTGAAGTTACGCTGGCTTAAAAAAGTATGCCAGATCCTAACTCCATTCAGGAGCCCTTGGGAGCAGAGAATGCCAGCTCACCTGGCAGAGCCTTGGGAAAAAGAATATAAAAGCAGCAAAAAACAGAGTTATTGTGTGTTTTTACACAGACCATCCTTTTTCCCAGGTTAACTTATGCTGGGACTGGAGGTCACAAGACCAAGCTGAATGGCTATAGGATGCAGTGTAAGTCCCCCTCCCCTTTGTCCCATCCCTGTAACACCCCTTTTGGGGATTTATGCCAGCTTAACATATGCTGGTCTTGGCTGAGCCGGGTGGGGCGGAGTTTTGCTGGCTGAGCTGTTGCTGAGCTGGGATGAGAGACTTACACTGGTGTATCCTGGCTGAACTGCAACTCAGCCAGCTTTGCCGAAGATCCACCATATCCTAACTCCCCTCAGCCTGGGGTGAATACCAATAGATTGCGTCCTAAGAGAAATTGGTTATTCCAAATTAATTAATCTGAAATAAAAGAATATTGTTTGGTTATGAATAATGTAAAGCAAATAAGATACAGAATGTTATAGACACTACTTTATAGAAAAAGTAGTGAGGATGGGCATGGAAAATTAACAGGGTACCAAAAGGTACATTTTACTGAGAGAAGGAAAGGGAAGACAAAACAATAGTATCTTGATTTAGTGAACAACCAATTCATGGCTACTATTTTGAGTTGGTAGTTCTCGTTTGATTGTTTGCATTCTGAGCACTGCATCTGGCAGTGCTATTATAGGCAACATGTGTTCCTCCAAGCAAAAGCATCTGGCACTAGGATTGTTTTTATATTGCTTTTATTGGCTATTTCTATAATTGCAGCAATTGTTTGCTTGAAACTGGAATAATGGCCAATAAAGTTTCAGAAGTTCCAGGTTTCTGATACAATACAATCAGCTAATCCATTTCTAAGCTCCTCATTATCAATGGGCTACTATTCTTCATTCATTTGCATTTAACTGAGTTTAATCATATATTAATATCTTCTCTACAACACAATGAAAAGAGAGACTTTTATGCTGCAAGTATGCATGTTTCCTTTAATCCTCAACTGTGTGGATCCAGAATTGGCCTCCACAGTCACTTACAGACCCACAGTTAAAGACCTTATCTTGGAAGACAATCTTACTTGGCCATGAGTGATCACCAATGAATGAATGAAATTTGCTTTTTTCTTTCTAAATAAATTGAGTTTTCTGTTGATTAAAAAATGCCTTTTAGTTTATATGCAAAGTTTCCCCCCCCTTTTGGCCTCAGAGAACATTTATACATCATTGGTCTGATCAGATTTAGGCCAAAAAGAATCTACTCACATAATTGTAGCTGAATGAAGAGACATATATTTCCTGACCACATCCAGCAGTGGGCTGGTGCTACTTAAGGTAAAGGTGTCCCCGCACTTATAGTGTGAGTCATTTCCGACTCTTAGGGTGACATCTTGTGACGTTTACTAGGCAGACCGTATATATGTGGTGGGATTGCCAGTTCCGTCCCCAGCCTTTCTTTACCCCCCAGCATATGCTGGGTACTCATTTTACCGACCATGGATGGATGGAAGGCTGAGTGGACCTCGACCCCTTTTACTGGAGATTCAACTTCCTCCTTCCATTGGAATCGAACTCTGGCTGTGAGCAGAGCTTCGGCTGCATTACTGCCACTTACCACTCTGCGCCATGGAGGATCTGGTGCTACTTACAAATAGATAAAACCACATGCAATGGCATTATTCATGGGCCTACTGTGTGTATCTTGTTCAGTTTTGTTAGAGAAGTTGATGTTTTTAAGAAGTTTGCAGTTTGGGGAGTTGCCTGCATATGTATGTATTGGCAGATGCTGTTCCTATAGGGAGGAAACCCAGGGCCAGGGACAAAACATAGTCTTGCTCCCCCCACTTGCACCCCCTCCCCAATTTTTTGCCAGAATGTAACATTTATGTGTATGGAATTCTGACATAATAAAATATCATTATCATTTTGATTTATTACTCCCCTTCACACTAAGGATGGAACACAACAATGTAAAGTACAATGTTAAAAACAGTTCAAAAATAGCACATAGTATTTAATGGTGAAATTGATTAATAACCATTTGCCTGTTTAGTGAATCAGTATTTATTGCTATTAATACATTTATTTGACATATTGCACTGCCTGCCTATTAGCTACTGAGCCTTTTTCAAGATGTTAGGGCTGATGTATAAATCCCTAAACAATTTGGGACAAGGACGCTTAGCAGATTGCCTTCCCCATAATATGCATCTCCAAAGAGTCTTGCTGATCATACCACAACTGGTGGAATGACATCTTGAAAGTGGGCCTTCTTGGTAGCAGCACCCATTCTCCCACATTCAGTTCATGAGGTGGCAAGTTTTAAAGCCTATTTATGCAGGCTTTCCTGGCTCACACGATCTATCTCACTTTTACTGGTGTGGTTCTACTGGTGGATTTTGTTTTGTTTTGACATATTTTTTGTATGACTGGCTGTCACATATTAAGTAGTATATACATATAAAAATAATTAATAAATATCCTAAAATGAGAGTTGTTCTGACAGATACCAACCTTTGTAAAATCCCTAAAAATGTATCATATGGATTGTCACAAACTCTCATTCTATGCACAACTTTGAACATTTTCCAGCACAATGGACTGTAGCCAATGCTGCAGCTCTACTCACACAACAGACGTCTCTGCATGCAAAATAACTTCCTCTTTTTCTCCTGTCCTTCTAGCCCTGCCCCCTCAAAATCAGCTCCGGAGGGTGAGTAACCCTCTGCAGCAGATTGGGGGTATGTGCAGGAGGAGGAGAGGAAACAAATACAACCCAGTGAGTTGAAATGACAGAGTTATACTCTGTCTCTTGTGCTAACATTTCCAAGCTGTTACAGATATCTGTGTGGGTGTTACACTTACACACTACTGGTCTCTGAAATGCTGATATTTGCAACATCACCCACAGTGGTTGAAATCAGGATACAACTCCTTGTGGGTGTACAAAACCATACTTGGTCTCAATACTGAAGTAACCAAGTAGTAGCTGCACCACAGTGTCTAGGACATTCAGATCTTCTCTGTGTATACTTTAAATGTTTAGAGAAGGGGGGATGGGATCCACTGGTCCTGTTCCCAATATCACAGATGCCACTGAGCCTGTCTTCATTATACAGCTGAAGATATAAAAAGAGGCATTTACATGCATATATCTGTATGCAGAAAAAAATTGCACATGTTCAGGAACCCCAATTGTCCAGGGTTACCAATCTTGGCTACCATCCTGCAAATGGACGTTATCAAACCTTTACTGTATGTGCAAAGCAGGACTAGGAGCATACATAACATGGGTGAAGTGAGGCCAGTGACATGCTTCTGTTCCCCCTCCCCATTCCATACATTCTCCCCATTCCATACTGGAGATCTGTGGAGCAGGCCTCAAAGTTACATTAAATATAGTTTATTAACACTGAGGGGAGGATATTTACATAGGAGTCGGTGGAGATGACCAAAGAACTGAGCTTTGCTCTGCAAGAACAAAAATGTTTCTCAATTTCTGTACTCATTTTATCAAAAGCTTCATATACCTGTGTTATTATGTCCAAATATAAATGGCAGTTGTGAACATTTTAATTTAAAACATTGATGAAGCATATAAAGTGGAGCCTGTGATTTCATTTTGGTCCAGTGTACTCTTTCCATTGTCTTTTATTGATGCTTATGAGGCCTTTATTAAACTTCAACATATACTTTAAAAAGCTGTTTCAGCTTTTCAGAGAGAAGTTAATATTTTATACAACCATTATATTTTAATCTTTGATATGTGGGTATGCACACGGTTAATAGCCTTGTTTAATATAAAAAAACATCCTTTGTTCCAATTTCTGCAAATACGCTTAAAGTATGAACATGTGGGAAATGCTGCATAATGGCTAAGAATGAAACTATGTCAGTGAGCCCAAGGGAGCTTTAGACTTGTTTTTGAACAGCACTCCCCAACACCCATTTCCTCATGACAAACTGCCCTTGAAACTGAGTGGATATGGTATGGTGGCAGCTATTCAAAGGAAGCAAAAACACAAAAATTGAATTACAAAAGGCATACATGCACTTTAATATTATGAGAAGTAGATAGTTATGTTTTCCCTCTTCACCAATCTGAACTCAGTAATCACATGGTGCAAAGGCAATTCTTGAGCTATTTACAACATGTCGCTCTGGGCCCCTTTAGGAGGAAGGGTGGGATATAAATTTAACAAATAAAATCAATTCATGGTTTAGGAATGTACTATAGCCAACAGATATTTCTATCAAACTTTAAAAAGCAGGAAAATTGGACAGCTATAGTGAATGCACCAGGGGAGCAGGAGACCAGACCTCCTCTCTGAGATATTGGACTGCCCTAAAAATTTGTCAAAATGCAAATACAATTTGGGTTGGTCTTTCACAGTCCAATCCACTTCCTGTGTAGCTTGGAAGAATTTGGTAACATGTGCCTCTAAGCATATGGTTAGTGGTGGCAACACCTGTCATATCCAAAGATGGAGACTTATATTTTTGTATGTTTGTTGGTGTTCTTACTTTGCTTCTTTCCTGTGTTACTATTGTTTCTACAGAGAATCTAATCTAGAAAATTTTATTTCCCCCATTATTCATCCTAGAAATATGTGTCAAATTTATTTTTATTAATTTCAAAGCCTTTTTATTGGTCAATGTCATATGATGGTGAAGACAGCCTTTTGTGTTTCAAATTGGAGGTTATGTTCTATTTCTATTTTGGGTGCATTAACAGTGGAATTTGAAACTGCAGTTTGATGTAAAATCAGACTGATTCCAATATGTTGCTACTTCAGCAGTGACTCTAGCTGTTGGAAAAAAGAGGATGCATGTTTTCAGCCTGCTGTGTTTAAACCACTTCATTTAAGGCAAGGTGGGCATGGTCAATTAAAAACATAGATCACACCTAAAATTTTGCTAGAATATATTTCATCTCCCACTGTTTTATCTTGTGCAAACTGAGACACTCAGAATTCTCTGCTTTTTCTCCCTTTTTAGACTTTGAACTCTCTATTCTTTCTGACTGTTTTGTATATTGCCATGAAAATTGAGAAGGTTGTTAAGCAAGCGTTTTTGAGTGCAGGACTATAAGTTTTGTAAGGTTTTGTTTTGAATTGAGCTTATGGGAAGCATCGGAATGGCATGGGGGTATTTTCAATTTAACATTGCGGAATGTGAAAAATCCATGCTGGCTATAGTATGGCTATATAATCAATCAGTAATGATGATTGTATCCTAATTGACCATGACCACCAGGCTCTTCAAAATGACTGTGTGGCAAATGGGAATCTATTCAGTCATTTATTTTAAAACAAGGATGACCTTCCAGGTACTGTTATACTACAACCCCCATCATCCCTGACTAGGGATGTGTTAGAATTTCACCCAATTCAGATTTGGCACTGAATTTTCCATTAATTCACGTATTCTGTCATTGTGGGTTGGATTTTTATGTAGCAATTTTCTGCGGCTCTTTTCAAAAATGAAAATATCTAAAATATCACTATTAAAATATTGATATTAAGATTGATAATTTTATCTATATTTCCTTTCAAAACATCAATATTAATATCAATATTTTTTGTGCATGGGAAAAACAGATGGGTAGAAGCAGTGCTAGCAGACAAAGAACAAACTCAAATTGATACTGGCCTGCTAGGTCAATGGAATGCTTTTGAACTGGCACTGGCAAACGCATCCCATTCCTATGCCTGACCATTGGCTGGGACTGATGGGAACTGGATTCCAACAATTGCTAGAGATCCACAGGTTCACCACCTCAGTTTTAAACCATGGGCTGTGTACATGTTCCCTCCCCACACATAAAAAGTAGTTGTAACTCCTCAATATTTGAAACCTTGTATTTTTCCTTCTTTAAAATATGGTCTTCCATTTTAACTCAATATATTGGTTCATATCTAAAATATCCAGCTGTCATGCAGAAACCGTGTGGCCAGTGACTCTCCTGCAGCTTTAGGTTTGTCTCAGCCAGTGGAAAGTGGGCTCAGGAAGGAGGGATGCTGCAGCATCTGCATGCCGACTTCCTGATTCTTCCCCTTTCCCTGAAGCAGAGGCATGGAGGGAGTGGGCAGGAGGTAGCAAGAAAGCTGGAGTGACGGCTCAAGAATGGAGAAAGGAACTGTAAGAGCAACAGAGAGGAAATGAAATGAAATGGAGATAACAGTTTGAAGTCACTTTGCAGCCTAAACCTATGCATATTTACTCAGAAGTAAACCTCAGTCAACCTCACTAAGTGGAGCTTACTCCCACATAAGTGTGCATAGGATTACAGTCTTATATAGCATCTCCTACATATATTGAATTGATGTTTGTTCACTGTGGATTGGGACATCTCTTAAGATATCTCTTAAGAAATTTTGCATGATGGTTTCTGAGATCAAGGAGCAGATTTTCATTTCTGTTTGGATACAATTTGGCTCCATTTTGAATCAAGATGGCAGACTGAACCTTTCAAAACTGCACTAACTAAATTTTGCAAGAATACTTCCTGAGATCAAGAAGCAAGTTTTCATCATTGTTGGATACAACTGGATGCCATTTTGAATCAAGATGGTGGGCTGAAGCGATCAAAACTGATTTCAAAACTGCATTGATTTTTAGGTTTCTTAGTATTCCCAAGCAATGCCAGGTGCATTATCATAATTGAGTTTTGGGCTTCACTCCTACACACAAGCAGTGGGGCTTACTTCTGAATAACATGTATAGGGTTGTGCCATTTGGAACCTTTAATAACAACAACAACAATGAGCCATTACCTAAGAATGTATATGTGTTCTATTAATTTTTTTTAAAAAAAATAATAGTAAAAAAAAGTAATAGACATGAATCCAGCCAAAGTTAAGCACGAGTCCTCTTAGATTTGAATGGAAGAGAACGAATCAATAGGGGTAAGACTATTATTCCATATTGTTTATGACAACGTACCTAGTGAACCTATGCAGCTAATGATTTTTAAACAACCTTTGGAGGCTTGGATGGTATTTTCAGACCTATTGACACTAGCTACAAAACTCTATACTTCTGATTGGCTTCAGAAAAACTCCTGAGGCAAAAGTCTTTGAAAAGAGAAACACACTTGGAGTGCTTAACCTATGGGCGACCTGTTGTCAAAATGTTTACAGAACTGTTTTTGGATGTGTGGATGATTTGTAGTATATATCTTTGTTGCATGTTGGTATTGCTATCACAGAAAAATAAATCTGGATCAAGATGATACTTCATATTATTTTCATATTTAAAATACATATCCCACCATTCTGCTGTTAGTTCCCAAGGCAGCTTACGAGTAACAATAAAATATACAATATCAATTTTATAGAAACAGATAAAACCAAAATGCCAGAGACATCAAGAATGGCAGCAATCTCAAAGCACAGCAGCAAGATCACATAGCAGCGACCTCAAAATAAAAACCTTTATAACAGCCACAATACAACAAAGAGTTGAACAAATGACCTCTCAAATAGTCAGGAGAAAGGACCCCTTATTGCTGGGGCAAACGCTTGTCAGGTGACAAAAGATTGCTGGGACACAAAAAGGGAGCAGCGTTGGAACTAGGGATGCAAGAAGGGCTCATTTTCCATTCAGCCCTATATCTGTTGCATGCAACACCATCTCTGTTCAGCTGCGGTTTGTCTTTCACCAAAAACTACATTATTCATCTTACTGTTCACTGTTGTGAAATTATATTATTTAGATAATTTACATAATTAATTATATACATTATGTTGTCATTATGTAATTCCATCCCATTCATTTCAATGAAAAGAAAACTCAATACAAAAGGGGGAAAAATCTATTACATATTGTTTGTGGACTAAAAGCAACAACAGCAAATACCAGTTGTATTCTCTAGATTGATTTCTGTTCTGGGCATGGAACAAATAAGTGGACATCAGCAATTTTCACTCCTGTTTCAGTCAGAATTCTCCAACATCCCTAACAGGAACACAGGGACATAGGAAGATGCCTTACACTGAATCAGACCTCTGATCTATCTAGCTCAGCATTGTCTAAATTCCATGCTAGCGATAATTAGGAAAGGTATTGAAAATAAAACAGCCGATATCATCATGCCATTGTATAAATCTATGGTGCGGCCGCATTTGGAATACTGTGTACAGTTCTGGTCGCCTCATCTCAAAAAGGATATTCTAGAGTTGGAAAAGGTTCAGAAGAGGGCAACCAGAATGATCAAGGGGATGGAGCGACTCCCTTACGAGGGAAGGTTGCAGCATTTGGGGCTTTTTAGTTTAGAGAAAAGGCGGGTCAGAGGAGACATGATAGAAGTGTATAAAATTATGCATGGCATTGAGAAAGTGGATAGAGAAAAGTTCTTCTCCCTCTCTCATAATACTAGAACTCGTGGACATTCAAAGAAGCTGAATGTTGGAAGATTCAGGACAGACAAAAGGAAGTACTCCTTTACTCAGCGCATAGTTAAACTATGGAATTTGCTCCCACAAGATGCAGTAATGGCCACCAGCTTGGATGGCTTTAAAAGAAGATTAGACAAATTCATGGAGGAAAGGGCTATCAATGGCTACTAGCCGTGATGGCTGTGCTGTGCCACCCTAGTCAGAGGCAGCATGCTTCTGAAAACCAGTTGCCAGAAGCCTCAGGAGGGGAAAGTGTTCTTGCACTCGGGTCCTGCTTGCGGGCTTCCCCCAGGCACCTGGTTGGCCACTGTGAGAACAGGATGCTGGACTAAATGGGCCACTGGCCTGATCCAGCAGGCTCTTCTTATGTTCTTATATTCTTATGTCTACACTGACTGGCAGCAGCTTTCCAGGGCAGAAGTCTCTGCCAGCTCTACCTGGAAATTCTGGGGATTGAATCTGGAACTTTCTGCATACAAAGCAAATGCTCTGTCACTGATTTATGGACTTTCTCCAAAGCACATTCTGTCTTGTATGGCTATGGCTATAAACACACTAGTCGCCAGATCAAAGTGTTTCCATTAGCCACACCTGGAAGATGAATGGGCTGATCTGCTGATCAATTGTGAAATCTCTTTGAAGCTGAATTAAAATAAAAATACACACTCAGGTGGCTTCCACCAGGTTTTACAGTAAAAAGGAGCATGGTTTGACTAGCGTCGTGTGCCCCTGTTTTCAGAAGAGAAAGGTGGAGATGCACTGCAAACAGCAGAACAGTATGTGTGTGTTTCTACCCTATAAGAAAGAGGCAGGAAAGAGACTTATGACAGCTAGTTTTTAACACTACCTGAGCTAGCTGACAGGTCATAGCTGAGGGGATCTTCCTTAAGAACAAGGAAGCTATACCATTCCTGAGCTTCCAGACACTCCCTGATCCCTGTGTGCTAAAGCTTACAGTTCCTGTATACTAAGGGTAGCCAATGTGGTGCGCTCTAGACGCTAGATTACAACTCCCATCATCCCTGACTGCTGACTCTGTTGGCTGGGTCTGAGTTGTAGTCCAGCAACACTTGGCAGGCACCATGCTGGCTAACCCTCCTTTATATTCTTCCCAGTCCATGTGACCAGTAAGAATCCTGGCCTACAGCCACATACAGCACAATCCTTTGCATAGAGTTCAATGAAGCTTATTCACAGGTGGATAGATATAGGAGTGCAGCCTTAAATAAATATATCAGAGCCAGGGAACCTGTAGACCTTCAAACGTTGTTGGGCTACAACTCCCATCTTCCTTGACCTGTGACCATGCTGGTTGAGGCTGATGGGAATTTAAGTTCAACAATATCTGGAGGGTCACAGGTTCCTCACCTCTGATCTTAGAGACTGGGGGTGGGTGGGAGAGAGAGCTGGAAAAGTTCTTTGACTAAGCAAATGCTACAAGTCCAGATTCTAATAATATTGCAATGGCGGAAAAGTGCAATACTAATCAGAATCTACTTGTTTTCTCCCACCCTCTGTGCTACTAAAATAGCCTGCAGTTAACTTGTAGAGTCACTCTGTGTGTGTGTGTGTGTGTTCACAAATACATACCCTCAGGTCTCAAAAGATTCTCATGCTATTACAAAATATTATCCTCCCAGATAAATTAATTCTTCACAAAAAAAGCATTGTGTTTTTACAAAACTGGGTTTTGCCAGGGAATTTTATAAAGATGTAATCCTGATTGCCTCCTTCTCCTTATAGCGTTGGAATGAATATTCTAATTTGCCATATTCTTCCAAGAGTATAAAAGTTGTTGTTTTATTCAAATGACAGCCATCCTCTTGTGTGAGAAAAAGAGACATCTTGTACTGATTAGAATCGCTCTGTATCAGAGTCTGTTGCCATTTCAGTCATTTTAATACCTAACATTTAAATATTTATGAGCATCTGTAGTTAATCACTAAATTACCCCTGTAAATTCATTGTTATGTAATTAACAACATCGTGCAAATATCCCCCCATTTGTAGCCACCTAGCATGATATCTGAGCTGGTGGGAAAGATCAGGTGTGGGGGGAAATGTATTCATCATTTGTGTGTGCTGAATATCTTATTCAGGAGTGAGGTTGGCACAATCTAAAGTTAAACTGCATGCGGAGTGACAGTTTTATTGTATTTTATTGGTTTGCCAGTGTGTTAAAACACCAAATGTAGACTGGTAATGTCAAGAGACGCAGTAGCTGGGTTTTAGGCATTTTAACCTTGGTAAAATGTAGACAGCATATAAATATTTGCCTATTCTAAGCATGATTGTGCAAGAGTAAATCCCGCTGAACTCAATAAGCATGCAAATGATCAAACCTGCCTTCCCCCTCTCCTCCCCCTCCTGTCTGCTCCCAACCCCCTCCTCCCCCTGCTATTCCTCCTTCACTCCCTCCTCTTCCTCCTCCCCTACCCCTGTCCTTCCTCCTTCTCCTCCCCCCATATTCTTTAACCTTGGGTGCCGAGATGTTCCCATCATTTCTGGCAGTTAGCTAAACTGGCTGGGGATGACCAGAGTTGTATATAAACATTATAGTATAAAACAGGGCTCACACTTCATACACAGTGTTCCAAGCCTAGTTTCACAATGGAATGATGAGGAGCCTAACAGACAGTCAGTTTTTACCTCTCCATGCCTACCTACCTTTTGCTTTTCTATTCCAGCTGGAGACTGCTAACAAAGTGCCCTGCAACTGGATTTCTGAGATAGGAAGAGACTGCACCATCTCAACTCAGACACTTGGCTGTGTGAGGATGATTTTGTAATTTTCCCTGGCTGGTGGAAGAGGCTAAGGCCAGAGTGATGCTATCAGGATGCTCTTCACATTGTCATTTTAGGAACAACACTTAGCACCTGAACTCATAAAGTGTCACCTCTTTATGCCAAGAAAGAGCTTGGGCAAACACAACAGAGGAGCTGCACATTACTCATCTTCAATAGGAGATGGGCTTATCCTTATCACAAATGATGGTTTAAGGATTCCAGATGTATGCAAAAGCATTACTCTAAATCAGATTCCTTATTTGCACATGACCATCAGAAGCATACAACTCTTTTTGGACATTCGATAGACCTGAGGACAAAGCACCATTCCAAAAACCACCACTCTCACAGTAAGGCAACCCACAACCATTCACATTAGCAAAGTTTAGGAATGGGAAAGGATGGGATGAGGAGATTTGCAGACAGAATCACATGGCAAGACTTGTTGCCTCCTATTAGGGATATCACAAGAAACTGGGGAGGGCTGCTTGAATAGGTAGCATTCTATGGGCAAAATTGGAGCAGGAAGTATAGCTCACCCCAAGTGGGGCACACTGTTCCAACCCCTCCCCCCTCACACACACTGTTTTGCATTCTCTGCATTGAGGGGAGACTCCTTCCAAGTAGAGCAGTAGGAAACAAATGGAACACACTGCATTTTTATGGCACCACTCACCATATGCTCAGAGGCACGTATTACCAAATTCTTCCAAGCTACACAGGAAGTGGATTGGACTGTGAAAGACTAACCCAAATTTGCATTTTTACAAATTTGTAGGGCAGTACAATATCTTAGAGAGGAGGTTAGGTCTCCTACTCCCTTGGTGCATTCACTATAACTGCCCAGTTTCCCTGCTTTTAAAAGTTTGATAGAAATATCTGTTAGCTATAGGTATGTTCTTAAACCGCATTTTTTGCCTATTAGCAAATTTTCTGCTTTAATCCAGGAGGTAGGAAATGGAATCCTGTGCAAGTTTGGTAGGAATGGATTGATCATTTGCATGCTTATTGAGTTCAATGGGATTTACTCCCTTCCAATCATGCGTAGGATAGATGAAACTGATCATGGGGGGATGGGGGGAGGAGGAGGAGGAGGAAGGGCAGGGGTAGGGGAGGAGGAGGAGAAGGGAATGAAGGAGGAAGAGCAGGGGGAGAGGGGGTTGGGAGCAGACAGGAGGGGGAGGAGAGGAGGAGGGCAGGTTTGATCATTTGCATGCTTATTGAGTTCAGTGGGATTTACTCTTGCACAATCATGCTTAGAACAGGCAAAACTGACCATGGAGGAGGAGGAGGGGAAGGGGACAGGAGAGTAAAGGTGTAAGGGAGGAGAAGGGGGAGGGTATTGGAAGGGGAGGGGGAGGGGAAGAGGGACAAAGGAAGGGAGAGGAAGGGGCAAAAGGGAGGAGATAGGAGGGAGGAAGAGGGTAGGGTAGGTTTGATCATTTGTACGCTTTTTGAGTGCAATGGGATTTACGCCTGTACAATCATGCTTAGGAAAGGTGAAACTGGCCTGAGGGAGGGGCAGGGAGGGGAAGGGGAGGGGAGAAAGGGTAGGCATAGGGAGGGAGGGGAGAGGGAGGAGGAAGGGAGGACATTTGGTGGGCAGTCACTGAGCAGAGGGAAAACCCTTTTCCTTTCCAAAGGAAAACACTGTAAACAGTATAATTGTATTTGATGGGAAAAACAGAAGGGAGTAGAAAAAGACGAAGCCCAAACAAGAGACAGATTGATTCCATAAAGGAAGCTACAGCCTGAACTTACAAGACCTGAACAGGGTGGTTTATAATGGATGCTTTTGGAAGTTGCTGATTCATAGGGTTGCCATAATTGTCAAAATTGACTTGAAGGCACAGAACAACAACAACAAGAAGAAGAACATTGTTTTTCAGGGTTTACCCCACCTTTTTATTTTACAGCAGGCACATGTAGTCTTCCATCCACATTTAAACCAAAGCTGTCCCTGACCACATCCACATCAGACTTTTATCTCACTTTAGACAGTCATGGCTTCCCCAAAGAATCCTGGAAAGTGTAGGTCGTGAAGGGTGCCAAGAGTTGCTAGGAGATGCCCTATTCCCCTCACAACCCCCAGAACAGGGACTGACTGTTCAGTCACTCTGGCCACTGGAGCTCTGTCAGGGAAATAGGAGTCTCCTAACAACTCTTAGCACCCTTCACAGATTACACTTCCCTAGATTTTTTGGGGGAAGCCATGACTGTCTAAAGGGGAATAATGTCTGGCGTGAGTGTGGTCCCGATTAGCCAAGCCAAACAGCTGTGAGTCTGGCTTTTAGAGCACTGCCAGTTCTTACTGAGCATGCCTGACACTGTAGTATACTTCAATGTTAAATTTCTTAAATTAATTTAAAAATTAGCCATGCCTTTTTTAAAAACTTTTAAACTGCAGAAGAGGAAGGTCATAGTATGGGGAAAGGTCAGTAATAGGATTACAGGTACTCTGTGAACATGGCTGACTTTTAATTAATTTCAACAAATTATGAGACCACTGTCAGAAAAAAATCCAACAGGATCTGGATTTTTTTCTCTTGTTCTACACTTTGAACTCTTTATTCTCTCTGACAGTTTTGTGTATCATCATGAAAACATAGAGGGTTGTTAAGCAAGCGTTTCTGAGTTAAGGATTATAAGTTTTGCAAGGTTTTGCTTTGAAATGCGGTTGTGGGAATCATCAGAATGGCATGAGGGGTATTTCCAATTTAACATTGCGGAATATGAAAAATCCATGCTGGCTATAATATACAGTCACCCTTGTTGCTGTATAATGTAATGAGAAGTGTATCCATTCATACCAATTTGTTAAACATAGCATTTGTTTTGGAAAGGATAGAAACTGAATGGGGCTCATTCAATTCAATATTTCATCCACACTGAAATGAATGTACACCCCTCATTTTATTTCCTCTAGAAGCTTAATCTATTGGATGTGATCATTACAAGACCCCCACTCTTTCTCATTGCTCCCAGTGGAAGGCTATGAAGAATTATCCCTAGAGTGCTATTGAGCTCCTGGTCCTTACCCCCCCTCCCCAAGTGGAGGACTGATGCATTTCAAAGAGCAAAAGGATGAGGTCACCATGGTCAGCTATATAAAACCTGGCAAACCTTAAACAGTATGCTTCTAGAGTGCCTCTGTGGTTGTTTTCTCTCCCATTTCTTGAACAGATTGGGTGGCTTTTCTGTTTCACAGAGTTGGAATTGAGCACTGCAAGCTAAGCAGATTTGTATTCTGAACCAGGTAGATATGAGTTTCAGCAACATCACTATTAATTTCAGCTAGGACTCACCACTATGGCTCTTTAGAACCTGCTGAGTCTCAAATGTAGCATACAGTAAAGAGGAAACTACCGCTGAGTATTGGGAAGTGTCTTCTTACCAATGAACAACCTAAGTCAGGCCCTAAACATCTGGGATTCATGAGGAGGGTTTCCAGGCAGGCTAAACCATCTCTTTAGCTTTTATCTTCAGAATTAAATATCACCAATTGCAGAATAATTTTCAAATAAAGTAAGGATGAAAAATGTAGATTCCCTATCAAGAATTCTCAATCCATTAGGGGAAGAAAGTGGAGATGCCAATTACTGAAAATAAAAAAGCATTATGAAATATAGGACTATTCTAGGAAAATGAGGTTGCAAAGCTATAAGGATATGGACTTCTGTTTGGATTGCATGTTCTATGTGTATTGTGGGGCACTATTTCAAGAGTGTATGTAAATATACGCATACATATATACAAACATATACATGGAAGGAAATATTTTAAGGGGCATTTCACATCAAATGTCCATGTCCTGCTGCTCAATATATTCCAACTAAATTGCAAAAAGCAGTGTATTTCAGAGCAGTTTTTGTCATTATTATTTTTATATACCTCAAAATAACTAGAGATGTAGACGCTCCTGGAAAATAATCAAACATCCGAAAACATGGTAGGAAGGGCAGAAGGACCTCTCCCTGCATCACAGCCACAACCAAGGATACAATTTTGGAAATTGTATTTTAGTATTTATAAAGATATAACATTGTGGACCAGAGTCAGAGGATAATGGATCCTTGCAATGTATACAAGTGCATGCCCTCAAGCAGAGAAGGGAGCTCATGGTGGTGAATCTATTTGCATACAATTACTGTGTATTTTTCAAATACATAGAAGCCAGGATAATCAGCAAATATACTTGGGATTTGAAATTGAATGTAGAATGCTATTATCTGTGCCTCCTGAACCATTAAAATAGCAGGTGAAGAAGCTTTTTTCAGCTGCTGGAACTGTTACTTGACGAGCCATTTGATCGGCATTTTCATGAGCATCATTAATGTTGCCATTTTGTTTGTGACAATCTTCAAAACAACATGGGGATGCAGAGTTAGGATGCCATGAAGAAAATCCAGAACAGTGTCAAAGCCCCCGAAAGGAACACCTTTCTTAATGTTTCTCAAACAATTAGTGCATTCTTCACAGGTTGTGCTGCACAGTATTAGGGCTTAGGAAAACACCTTTTGTTTGACTGGTTACATCTAGCAAGAGGGTTATTTTTTCTCAATAAAGGCTACTTTCAGACACAGGAGTTATTGTGTTTTAACAGATTAAAACAGTAGCGCTTCTGTCTTGATTTCTAAAATTCCTTTCACACTTCAGTAGCTGTTGCATTAAAAAACAATAACTTTTTCAGCTGATATACCAGCATTTCACTCAAATATCTTTCACACAGCTGCAATGAACAATGTCTTGTTTTTGTCTCTCTCTTGTTATACACATGCACAACATAATTCCCAACTGTGTGAGGAGGTCTCTCTCATCCTGTCACCATGCAACCCCTCTCCCTTTAGCATCTGACATACTTTTTTTTTTAGTTGTATAGACACAGGTATGTGTGGAAAATGCTGCTGCTACCCGTGCCTAAGTTGGGATACTGGTACAATTTTCCTCAGGCAAAAAAACCCTGTGTGCCTAAAGGGCGGGAGTGCACTGCATGCTGGGATGTCTGTCATGTGAGCAGCTGCAGCTAGCAAAGAATTCCCATTATTTTCCAGGTTCCAATATTTCTGGTATTGTTCATCATAAAAATTAGCGCTAAACTTGCACTATATTCTGCAAGATTTTTGGAACAGAGTTGCTAGATTAGACAAAAGGTACATTTCAGGGCCAGGCTACATCTTATGTTAAGTGTGTTCTTGAATGGGCTCCTGCTGGGAGGATGAGTGGGATATAAATCAAATAAATAAATAAAAAATAAAAATTTAACACGACTGTTGTTTTTTAAAGGATGCATAAGGAGCGCAAGCAGGAGTGGGACCACAGTGGGTAAAGAGGGGAGATTAACCACCTTTCCCAGCTGCAATCTTGACACAACTTGCTGGCTCCTTACACTGGTGCCAATGGGAGTGTTGGGCAGGGCAGGTGTGTGTGGTCAGAATCACAGCTGGGAAAAAGAATATATCTTCCCTCTCCATTTTCTCTACAGTTTAATTCTGATTGTAACCCCCCCACTCATCATTTTTGTTTTAAAAAGCACATGTCATGTTAAATGCAATAACACATTTAAAGTAATGTGTAGCTTAATCCTCAGTTTACTCAGGGCTTGGAATGTACTAGTTTAGTTTAATGAAGTTCATTGAATTAGCTGAAAATCTCTGAACTACACCTGAAAGTATTTCCCATAATTGTTAGTTGAGTTGAATGTTAATTAAGTTCATTTCGGGGCAGAACTTTGAATGATTTCTCATTCACCATCAAGTTCATTCTCTTGCATGTTTTTTTTTACTGTTTTAGACACTTTGGTCCTTTAAACTGAAAGATCATAATTGTTGGGCAAAATAAATTAAACAATTCACATTCCACAGTGTTTTCTTAGTCTCCTTCAGTATATTTTATACTTCCACACAGCAGCTTGTAGCACTCTGAATGTTGGGGGGGAAATTGCCAAGGATCATTTGGATGAACTTGAATTGAACTGTGAACTGAACATGAATCAAACTAGTTCAATTTGTAAAGGGACAAAAGTGAACTGGAATTAATTCCTTTTTGGTCATGTTGAACTTGAAACAAAACTAGTTCTTTTTCTTCTTTTTTTAAAAAAAGAACTTTCCAAGCTCTGGTTTTACTATGACAACATAGAAATGGATTGTTTGGCTTTAACTAACAACAGCATTAGCAGAGGTTCAGAAATCATGACATTATACTAGCATGACAGTGATGCCATGCTGGCTCTGCCAGTAAATATACCAATGCAAAAAAAAAAAGGATGGGAATCAGATGTATTGATTGAGGATAAGTATCTATATTTTACCCCAGTGGGATCCACAAGAGAAATTAAATGGATAAAGAGGGTGTCAAGTTCTTAGTCATGCTATCATTAATATTAGTTTGGGTAATGAACTCCTCTATGCATGTAAAACATGATGGAATGAAGAAGTATGTCAGCCATTAAGTATTCTGTTGAAAGGTTGAAGCAAATTTTGAAAGTTTTCTGTATAAAAGCTTTTCTCAGCATTTGCTCAATTTGGACATCTGAGTGAGATGTTTCTCCATGTTATTTGCCTCTAAAATCCTGCACACTGATCCAATAACGTCACTGAAAATCATTTATACTGACTATGCTATACATTCTCTCACACCACAGCTATTCAATTTTCAACAGAGTTGTAAAGATCACTCCCTATTTAAAATTCATTTATAATTTGTATGAAAATAGATGCTGCTATTGAGCATTTCCCCCCTTATCAAAAGCGAATTTTAATAACCAGCCCACAAAGTGAAGACATTTTTAAGTGCCATACAAAAAGAAGAAGAAAAGTCACATTAACAGGTCCAGTGCACATTTCATTATAAAAATGTGCCATAAGCAGTTTACAGTCCTAAAATGTAAAATTCGGAGATAGCTTATCTCACCTTTTTTTTAACATCTGGCGGCACAATAAAAGATTTAATATCTATGTAAAGTCTTAATCCCATTAAAACTTAAACCTTTGGCACTTCAGATGAAAAGATATCAAGAAAAAGGATATTAATACCTATAACACACACTGTTTTAATTTTTGCAGAGTATGTAATTGTTAACAATATTGCACCCAGCTTCTTACAGAGCCAAAGGGCTCTGCTATATCCCAACATCTGGTGATACATAAACATATTTGAGATTTTTTCCCGCCCCTCAACAGGGATAATAAAATATTTATGTCATCATTGAGCCTATATTTAAATAAGAACAATAATTTACAGTTATGGTAACAGATCTCTGCCTACCATATGCCCGGTGGTAATTTGACAGAAATATAGACTTCCCACCAGTTAAAGGAGCTAACTTTCCTTTAGCTCCCATTTCCAATACTAAACCATGAAACCCAAGCATCAGGAAGGTAAAAGCCTTTCTCACACCAATGTATAACATATCTGAAGGAAGGAAAATGAAGGGCATTAAAACCTCCAGTTTCTGAAATCATTTCTGTGAGCAAGTGTGGGGTTTTGAATGTAAAGTAGGCAGTCTGGGAGTGACAAAACTAAATAAAGGACAACATGATTAACTACTGTTACTCTTTCTCTGTTGTTGATGCTGCCAGGGAGGGCAAGCATTTGCTTTGCCAGTTTCAGCTTTGCCTTCTAAGATGCCGTAAAAGGCCAAAAGCTGATTCACTCTAATTATCAAGTGACAAAAAGTCTGTCTGAAGACTTTAAATATTTGTGAAGGTACTCCCAGCTTTTTCTGTGGGAGATTAACTCTTTACACACATTTGTTTGTAGACAACAAAAATATGTGGAGGGTCTGGTTGGGGTCATGCCCACTGGCACTACCCTTGGCCTGCACACATTCACCGTTCACATTTGCACAGAGCCTACATCAGGGATGTGCTATAATTCCACCCTATTCGGATTTGGTACCAAATTTTCTATTAATTCTCTTATTCGCTATCGTTGTGGACTGGATTTTTATGCAGTGGTTTTCCACGGCTATTTTCAGGAACGGATTTTTTTTTAAATTGCATCTAAAATATTTATGTTAATATCAATATTTTTATCATTATTTCCTTCTGTTTGTCAATATGTCCTTTAATTTATCAACATTTCTTTTCAAGATATCAATATTTCCTTCAAAAATATAAAATATTGATATTTCCTTTCAATATTTTTCCAAAGGGGAAAAACAGATCCATAAAAGAAGCAGCTTGTGGACAAAGAACAAATTGAAACTGGCCTGTTAGGCTGACAGAATGCTTTTGAACCAGCACTGGCCAATGCATCCCATCCCTGGCCTATATGCATACAGATAAAAATACCTCAGGTGCAATACAGTGTGACCCTAGACATGGGCTCTCTCTGCAAGCATGAGCCTTGAATGCATGGAGCTTGGGGCAATGCCAGCAAGCCTGATGCCAATTAGTCCATACATTTACTCGTACAGGAATTAATGAGTGATCATCCTCATTTTCCAACTCCATCTCCACTTACTGGCACAGAGAGAGAGAAAGAACAAGAGAAAGCCAGCTCATAATGCTTCAAGATTGTCCTGACTCCTCCTGATACCCTGCTTCTCCCCCCAAAAACACGAAGTCTTGCAAATGTCCCTCTTTTTCAACAGTTCCCCTTTTATACCCTATGCCACATCCAATACAAGCACTGCAATCCATCCCACCAGCAGTCTTTCTGCTTCTCTCAGCTGAGCATGTTTAGCCATCCCTCTTCTATAAAGAGGTCTTTGTGCTCCCCTCCCTCAAAACTGCCCAGAGTCTTTAGTGTTCTTTCCTTTCAAGGAAAGCAAACCCAAATAGAACTGCCTCCGGAGCTTTCCACTGTTCAGGGACGTAGAGAGCTACCCCGCTTTTTTTCTTTTTGGCTTTTGTAATGGCGACTACTAGGCTTGATTCAAGGTGGTATTGCATAAAGCAGGGGTGCCCCAGCCTGCATAACCAGCAGTCAGTGATGATTTGACAACATATGGAGGGCCCCACATCCCCCATCCCTTCTATACAGCCATTTGCTTTAAAACCAATGGATCCAGACCAGAGTGTGGCTAACACTAGCTCTGCTTCTCTTGGTCTGACATTGCATCATCTTCTGCCATTATCTTTAGCCTTCCCACCACATCATAACCAGTACATAGCAAAAACCTAGAAGAGATTGTATAGATGGTAGGCAGTGGTGGCTGGTGCCCACTGGGACTGGTAGGGTGGAAAGCAGGGAGACCAAAGGTAGGTGGAGCCAGGCATGGCCAACTAAGTCTACTTGTGGCTCCATCCTCCTCCTTGCTGAGTTCTACAAGGGCAATACTGAGACTTAAAAAGAAGGAAGCTCACAGCACTGGTTGCAGGTAAGAAGGCAGGCAAGGTGGGAGCTGGCTGAGGCCAGATAGAGCTTGGTGGGGCAGTGCCCCATATGCCCTAATTGAGCAACAAGCTTACTATTGCTTCCAGTAATGTAGTGGCAAATTCAACAGATGCAAGGTCCCTTCATTACTGTCATGCCACACCCCTCACAGCCACACACCCCGTTTCACTTTCCCTCATCTCTCTTACTCTTCCTGTTGTTTTACACAATCACAGGCCATTAGATGTCCATAGAAGCCAATCAGCATGAAAGGGGAGGCAGCGTGTTAGCTACTGCAAAGAATCTTCTCAGGGGCTGACACTTCATTTTGCTCTGATTGGCTCCAATCAGAACAAAAGGACAAGAACTCTTCACAGTGACTACCATGTTCCCTTTTCATGCTGATTGGCTCAGGCATAGGGACCTGGCTGGCACCCTGCTCCCCAAAAGGTAATGGCTCTACAACCCCCAGAACCCCAGATGGCTAGACCCCTGCTTGAATCTTTCACACATTAGTGCTGTAACAACAACAACAACAACAATAATAAAGAGAAGCAGCAGCAGCAGCTCCTTTAATCAAGGAGCTACTAGTAAGAATATTCATTAACACACCAGTCATTGTTTCGGATAATTTATCAAAGGAGATAAATTCTAAATTATCATGGAAATACTGCACCCAAGAACGTTGCTTCAGTTTTGCTGCATACCTATGGAAAAGAGCTAGGAGCACATTTTAGGAAACAGCCTTCATAAGCAGAGTTGGCATGAGAGTTTTAAAATGATTTCCCCCTTTAAACCTCTCTCTCTCTCTCTCTCTCTCTCTCTCTCTCTCTCTCTCTCCACTCTTATTGTGCTAGTCATGGGGCAAAACAGCCATCTTTCAGTCATAGGAATTTTTAAAAGCCTCTTTAAAAAAACCCCAAAAAAACCACAACACACATTTCAGATGTTTTTGACCTAAACTTGGTTGCCTGCTTTGTAATTCTGCTTTTTCTGATCTTTCTAGGTCTTCTGTGACATTTAAAAGTTTAAAGAAGACTCCTTTTTATGTCCTCACAGCCTTTACAAAATCTAAGTGGGAGGTATTTGTTGGCCCCTTGACAGAAGAAGCCATCAGCCCGGGCAATATTGTTGAGACGTTTGTATAAATGTCTGTGTATATTCTATATTAAAAAGGAGAATTCAAAAACAAATTGTAAAGAGAAAAATAGTGAGCCTTTCAAAATATTTTTAAAGGGTTCACATTTTATTTAGTGATACAGTAGAACAGCATAATCAAATACAATACACCCTAATCTTCAGTGTGATAACTGCTCAGTTAAGCCTTATTATTGCTGTTTTAAATCTAATATTGGTGCTGGATTTTATGTTTGACAACTTAAACCCTTTCATAGCTTTAAAGTTGCTGCTAATTTTCACCAAGAGTATTTTTTTAATTAATTCCATATCAAGCAAAATATCTGAATAGGATGAAAGCAAGAAAGATTTCAATAAGTCTAATGAAATTTCTTGTGGTTGGGAAAACATCTTTATTTAATTGCTAAGGGAGCAATCCAAACCTAAGATCCAGCAGTATGAGCAAGCTAGGATCTGATGGATCTCTGGCTCAGCAGGTGGATATCTGGCTCAGAAAAGAGGCATTCCAGGGATGTAGTAGGGGCATGACCAGGAAAGGGGGAGATTTATGTTGGACCCTAACTCCATTCAGCTCAGTCACATGACCTAGCAACTTGGCAGAACTTACACTGGGGAAACTCTATTTTAAAGGCTTGTTTGTCTTCTGCCAGGTTTGGGATGGCTCAGCTCAGCTAGCAGTAGCCTTGCTGCTGAATGGGCTTTGGATCTGTCATATTTTACACTGGCTTAACTTAAACCAGCATAAATTACACTGGCCTCCCATAGTCAGGATTGCTCCATTAATGACCCACACAAGAAGTGGAATCTATGAGGTTTTAAATAAATTCTTAGCATTTCATAAGCCATCTCATTTACCTAAGAGTGCTGCCATTATTTGCAAATATTTTTGCAGCATCAGTGTAGCAAAACTGGTCCAAAGTTTTGCCTTAAAATAAACATCTAAATTTAAATATGTTTGGAAGTTCCTCAGGGTCACACACTTTTTTCCCTTGAATATTTTAAAGAATAACTTTCTCCTTCTAGATCAAAATGGGGAACCTATAGTGCTCCAAGGGTTTATTATTATTTATGTATTTAATTTTTTTTACTTTGCCAGTGTTGCTGGACGTGATCTCTCATCATGTCCAGCCTACATGGCCAATAACAAGGGATGATGGAAGCTGTAGTCCAATAACATCTGGAGGACACTCAGTTTCTCATCCAATGTATTGCTAAGTCAGGGCCCCATCAGCTCAAGAGTTGCCACTAGCCCAACTGGACTTTCCCTTCCACTCCTCCCCCTCCATGTCCCCAAAAACTGTTCTAGGGCTTTGCCCAACCCTCCAGAGCGGACTTGGGGAGGGTGTGGGAGGAGAATTGGAGGTGACACCCATTGTGCAAGTGATAATCCTTGTGTTGGTGTGCCACATTAGTTGAAATACTGCCCTCAGAACATAAAGAGAAGCATGTTGGGCCAGACTAAGTATCCATCTTATTCAGCACCCTGATTCCAATACTGAACAACCAATTATTCTCAAGGCGTCCACAGGTGTTCCATGAGGCAACAGCTCCCCTGTGGTTTGATCCACCACCCCGAGGCATGGAGTGAAAATTACATTTATTAAAATATAACAACTTGGAGGAACTGTAGAAAAATGTAGACAATCAACTGAATTCAGAAAGTACAGGCAGGTGAGGATTTTAACTAAAATCCTGGTAGGGAAGCCTCCGTCCAGACTCCTGGGCATTTGCTACAGCCACTGGCTGTGGCTTCCCAGTATAGGATGGGGAAGAAATGACTCCCTCCTTGCTAGGTAAGCTTTGGGTGTGGACACAACATGTGCACCAGGCCTTGCTGTACCTGTGATCTCCCAAAATATGCATATCAGGTCGAAAGGGCAGCCCCCCCCAACTCCCATCAGACTTGGAACTGGCAGATCGGTAAAGGGTGCCCTTAACCTAATAATGCCTCAGTATAGGTAATGATTTTTCTCCGCAGCTTCCTCATTTGCTTGGACTCTGTGTTCTAAAGGCTGAACAAACCACGTCACTCCCAGAAGCCAGAAAAATCCACCCCAACAGCATGAAGTAGGCAAAAAAGGAGGGATCCTGTGGTGAATTAAGGAATTGTGGATTCCCATACATATTCCCATACATATACATAGCTCCTTCAACAGGGGACCAGGAAAGCCTACACTGCATGGAGGGAGGGAGGAAGCTGCAGAAATGCTAAAGAAGAAGGCTTGGGGGAGGAGCTGGCTTATAACCTCCGCTCCAACCCCCTTCCTATTGGCCACCATGTTTCCCTCTCCTCATCCCCCTCCCTTCGGGAGACAACCTCCCGAGTCTTCATTGAAGAAGAGAGGGGCAAGGGCAAACCCGCCCTTACTACAAAAGTGGGAACAATATTATTCAAATTTATTTTTATCATATGGCTCAAAGATTTTTTTCTTTTTGCAGTTCCAGTCTTTCCCAATGTATATTTAATTTTAGATTCAGATTCACTTTAAAGTTATATGTCCTTGCTCTTTTAATGAGGAATAAAGGCAAAAAAGGTCAAGCTGAAATTTTAGTTAAAGGAAAGTTCTCAGCAGTTTAAGCTGAATAAGAACTTTACTGTGAATATGTCAAAATTAATGAGGGTTCAGTAAGAGAATACAAGGCAGTAGATTTTATCCATGAAACTGTCTAGATATTAATTTATTCCTGCCACTCAAAATTTTTAAAAAACAAAGCCTTCTTGAGGGGACAAAAGAAACCCAAATATTTGGGAATACAGACACCACATTCTGTATTCATCCTGATTCACAATCAAAACTCACACAAAATCTAAACTAGGGATTTCACAAGAAATCAAACTGGACTGTTTGTTAAAGTGTTTGTCTCCTTTCAAGCAAGTTCAAGTCAACCTTGAGTATCCACCCTTGTGTCCTCTTAAGATGTTTCATCCGGACCTGTCTTCCCAATCTTCTTCGTTCCGTAACTTTTACTTGAGTCCTAGGCCCTGTTCAGGCATTCAAAATGGGTCTTAAATTAACATATGAGGAAGAGAGACTGCATGAGCATGCTATCTCATTCCCCATTCCTGTTGCTCTTGGCATATGATGATTATTTATTCAGTTTATTAGTTGCTTGCTACATACAACAAGGAAGTTGGAGAATTCTATCAGAAACTAAGAAAGCAATCCTACATCAAATAAGCTGGCATAATTTAATGGCACAATCCTGTAGGATAATTTAAGCCTGTTTAAAGTTGCCACCCATGAATGCCACAGATCCTCTTGGGAATGCTTGAATTCAGATTGACTTCTTGCAGAATAGTAGTACCCTCACTGAAACTCTGGTCTCATGTTTTCTCTCTTGTCTCAACAGAAAAAAGCAAAATACAATTTTATGATCAAAGAAAACCCCCCTCTGTGACTCATCATTTGCTTAGCCCTACTGAGGAATGATAAAGAAATAAAAAAGGAATCCAAAGATCAAAAGACAGTAGAGGTAGTAGGCATCAATATGATCTAACCATTCCCTCCACCATTACTGTCTATGGCAGGGCTGGGGAATCTGTGGCCCTCTAGATGTTGTTGAACTCCAATTCCCATCAGCCCCAGACAGCATGGCCAATGGTCAGGGAGTTGGGAGTCCAACAATATCTGGAAGGTCACAAGTTCTCCACCCTTGGACTATGGCATGGGAGATATAAGTTATCTTTTACAACATTGCTAACCATGGGGAATCTCCTCAGATGAGCAAATGACTTCATGACAAATATGAATAATTCTTTTCATGCACCAGGTGAGCCCCCATTGGATTAGCAGAACTAGAGCCCCACCACATGGCTGTAATTACAAATAACTGTTAGCAGATAGTGAAAAATTATGAAGCCACAGGTAAAAAGGGTCCCTCTGGGAGGAAGGACAGGATATACATTTAATTAATTAAATAAATAAAATGGCAATCTATGTCAAAGCATACTTAGGGGAAAATAATGAGCATAATGGAAATATGGAACTTGGTGTTTTTTCTGTCTCATTAAATAAGCCTTTTCCCTCCTGTGCAACTTAAAAGTGGTAAATTAATATGTGGATGATACTGAAAATATATTCACTTATACCTGAGCTGGTTAACCTGTGGCCCTCCAGATATTATTGAAATCCAACTCCCACCTGTCTCAGATAGCATGGCCAATGGTCAGTGATGATGGGAGTTGTAGTTCAGCTATGAAGGGAGTGCCACAGGTTTGTTGTTGATATGTGCCTTCAAGTCGATTACAACTTATGGCGACCCTATGAATCAGTGACCTCCAATAGCATCCGTTGTAAACCACCCTGTCCCTATTTAATACAGTACCAATCTTGAAAGCATTTCTGTTTTCATGACTTTCCCTAAAGTTTCATGAACTACTGTCAGTTTCCATTTGGGGGTGTTACACATCACTCAGTGGCAGCAACTGTATAGTGTCTTGTTGGTTATTCAGAATCAACAGCACAAAAAAAGCTGGAATTTTATTCTACTGTAAATTGCTTTAGCAGGCAAAAAAGTAAAATATAGATTTTTAAAAAAATATTAAACACTTCCTCCTGTTTATAGGTAGACTTCTCCCATCTCTTGCAGAAGCTTGGTGACACCACACAAGCTTTGCATGCAGAAGCCCCCGTTACCTGTCCGTAACGCTGGAAAATGACTGATACTCAGTATAGGCTAAACTGAGCTAAACAGACTAATAATCTTTGGTATAAGACAAGTTTTATATGTTCTAAAAAAACTGCTACTTAATTTTTATTCCATTCAAACTGTCAAATGGTTTTTTAAAAATACTCAATCTAATGGAAACTTTCATTGTAGTAATGATCATGCATAAATTCTAACACAACAGACCTCATCTTAAAGAATAATTTAGAACTTCAGTTTCATTCTCATCTCTATAGAATATAGTTTGTTCTCTGAAATATTGCAGGTCCTCATTAATCTCTCAGCCTCTTATACAAGAATGACAGTGACTGGCAAGGGGGGGTTGTTTTCTTTTTGACATAATGCAGTTTTTGCCTAAGAGAAGATGAAGAGCCAATCTTTAATCAGACTTAATGCATAACAGCAGTCTCCTTTATTGTTAAAGGGATGGTTTTTCTTAAAGGGATATGGCTGACTTTTCAGAGCACACAACTTCACAGGAAGAATCCATTCTAGGAACATAGGAAGATATCCTACACTGAGTCAGATCACTAGTTAATTTAGTTCAGTATTGTGTACTTTGACTGCAGGATTGCATTATTGAATGTTCCCCGCTGTCAAAAACTCCATGCAGATAGAAAAGTACAATGGCTTCTGTGGTGCTCTCATGTGCTCACGCAGTCTTCACTTCAGTGGAGAATTTATGTTCTCACGTGAATCCCTTTGTACACACAAAATTGCTATCAACACTGACATGAATGGGCATACTCCTGTAGGCAGGGGGACTGTGTGTACACATTGGAGCTCCTACACTCACAAAGAATCATCTAAACCAAATGAATTGAATGCCTGTGGTTCAGATACACATCTGTCTGTTGTCTGCTTCCTCTGTGCACAACAGGAGATAAAACGTAAGGAGGTTGAGAATACTTTCTCAGACATTCTGTAACACCAGGGAATGCTTTCCCCAAAGAGACCTGCCTTTAAAGTGACCATCTAAACTATATCAACTGTCTTAGTAATGTTGCTTCCTCCCTGCTAAAACAAGATCAGCACAGCACATGTCTTCTTTCTATTATTTGGGCTGATTGCAGGTGTTGCCACCACTCACCATATGCTCAGAGGCACATGTTACCAAATTCTTGCAAGCTACACAGCAAGTAGATTGGACTGTGAAAGACCAACCCAAATTGTGTTTGCATTTTGACCAATTTGTAGGGCAGTACAATATCTCAGAGACGAGTTCAGGTCTCCTGCTCCCCTGGTGCATTCACTATAGCTGCCCAATTTCCCTGCTTTTTAAAGTTTGATAGAAATATCTGTGGGCTATAGCTACGTTCTTAAACCACAAGGTTTTTTGCCTATTAGTGAATTTCCCAGCTTTTTAATCCGGGAGGTAAGAAATGGGATCCTGTGCAAGTTTGCTGAGAATGGATTGATCATTTGCATGCTTATTGAGCTCAGTGGGATTTACTCCCCTGCAATCATGCTTAGGATAGGGGAAACTGACCACAGGGGATGGGGAGGGGAGGAGGAGAAGAGGGAGGGGAGGAGGAGAAGAGGGAGGGGAGGAAATGCAGAGGGGAGGACTGGGATGGGAGCAGGCTGAATGGGGAGGAGAGGAGAAGGACAGGTTTGATCATTTGCATGTTTATTGAATTCAGTGCGATATACTCCTGTGCAATCATGCTTAGGCTAGGTAAAACTGACCAGGGGGGATGGGGGAGGGCTGGAATGGGCAAGGGCTGGATTGGGCAAGGAAGAAGGAAGAGGGGAGGGGAGGGGAAGGGAGTGGAAAGGGGAAGGAGGGGAAAAGCAGGTCTGATCATTTGCATGCTTATTGAGTTCAATGGGATTTACTCCTATGCAATCATGCTTAGGATAGGAAAAAATGACCATGGGGGAGGAGGAAGGGGAGGGGGAAGGGGAAGGAGCGTATTGGAGGGGGGCAAAGGAAGTGGGAGGAGAGGACAGATTTGATCATTTGCATGCTTACAGAGTTCAGTGGTATTTACTTCCATGCAATCATGCTTAAGATAGGTAAAACTGACCATGGAGAGGAGGAAGTGGAGGGGAAGGAGGGGGAAGGGGAAGGAGGCTATTGGAAGGGGATGGGGATGGGGAGGGAGGGGCAAAGGAAGGGGGAGGGGATAGGAGGGAGGTGAAGGAAGGATGGGTTCGATCATTTGCATACTTTTTGAGTTCAATGGGATTTATTTCTGTGCAGTCATGTTTGAAAATGGAAATGGACTGCCTTCAAGTCAATCCCGACTTATGTAGACCCTATGAATAGGGTTTTCATGGTAAACAGTATTCAGTGGTGGTTTTACTATTGCCTTCCTCTGAGGCTGAGAGGCAGTGACTGGCCCAAGGTCACCCAGGGAGCTTCATGGCTGTATGGGGATTCAAACCCTGGTCTCCAGGTCATAGTCCAACACTGACCTGGGGTAGAGGCAGGGAGGGGAGGGGGAGGAGATTGGGTGGGTGGGCACTGGGCAGAAGGGAAGACCCTTTCCAAAAGGAAAACATTGTTAACAGTATCATTGTTTTTCAGCGTTTCCCTCACCTTTTTATTCTACAGCAGGCACATGTAGCCTCCCACCCAAATTTAAACCAAAGCTGTCCCTGGCGACATCCACACCAGGCCTTTAGTTCACTTTGGACAGTCATGGCTTCTCTCAAAGAATCCTTGGAAGTGTAGTTAGTGAATGGTGCTGAGAGTTGCTAGGAGATGCCCTGTTCCCCTCACAGACCTTCAATCAGAGTGGCTGACTGTTAAACCAGTCTGGCCACTGAAGCACTCTCAGTGGAACAGGAGTCTCCTCTCAACACCCTTCACAAACTACACTTCCCAGGATTCTCTGAGGGAAGCCATGACTGTCTCACATGAAATCAAAGTCTGGTGTGGGTGGGGCCCTCTGATTAGGCAAGCCAAGCAGTTGTGAGGCTTTTAGAACACTGACAGTTGGTTCTTACTGAGCATGCCCCATGTTATCATAGGCTGCCAGCCAAAATTTCTTAAATTAATTAAAAATCAGCCAGACATTTTTTTAACTTTTAAACTGCAGAAGATGAAGGTCAGAGTATGGGACAAGGTCCGTATTAGGATTACAGGTACTCTGTGAACATGGCTGATTTTTAATGAATTTCAACAGATTATGAGAACTCTCAGAGAAGAAAGTCCAAAAGGGCTCTGGGTTTTCTCTCTCTCTTTTTAGACTTTGAACTCTTGATTCTCACTGACTGTTTTGCTTATTGCCATGAAAGTTGAGTGTTGTTAAGCAAGCGTTTCTGAGTTCAGGACTATAAGATTTGAAAGGTTTTGTTTTGAAATGAGCTAATGGGAAGCATCAGAATGGCATGGGGGTATTTTCAATTTAACATTGCGAAATGTGAAAAATCCACACTGTGTGGCTGTATAATATTAATATAGTTGTGCCCCTAATTTAACCCACTGGTACGTATTCTGGGAATGGGGACAACTGTTCCAC
Source organism: Rhineura floridana (assembly GCF_030035675.1). NCBI lineage: Eukaryota > Metazoa > Chordata > Lepidosauria > Squamata > Rhineuridae > Rhineura > Rhineura floridana. The sequence goes on from NC_084488.1 coordinate 86,037,880, forward strand.
ATAAGTTTCCTGTGAATGCTTTTGCTCCTGATGGTTTTGCGTTTTGATTATTGCCTCAAAACATTTGCTTTGAAACGTGACTTCAGTTTAAGGGAGTCAAGTACTTAAGAGTCCCTCCTGGATTGGGGCCCAGATGAGATACATCTATAACACACTTCTAGTTTTCTGTCTTATTTGGTTGCTTAGATTAACATGTAAAAACCCCAGATGCACGATTATCCCCAAATGCCTCACTAAAAGTAAAGTGTGACCAATTACTTTTTAGCTAAGGTTCTTAAAATAATGAGAACGCGCTCTGACATTTAAAGAAAAGAACTGCTTTACTTGTCTATTTAATTATCCTGACTCAAAGAACACCATAGCCTTACAGCCTATCCTTTCACTAAAGTCAGGTAAATAGTGGATTGGGTCAGATTAAAGAAGAGGTCTTCAACAACCATTACGAAACACATTACTTCAGGAGCATACAATGTTGCTTCATGGCTAAAAGGTTCACTGCTTTGATTCCATGAAGAATATTTTCATGACACTTTGTGCTTGAAGTCTTTTAGAGAATGACTGTATGTGTCTTTATTGTTCATTTAACAGAATATTTCAGGAGGGAATATGATGTGTGTCTTTTTTTAATTATGGAAATGTGAAAGAAACACTTAAACCAACACGAGTTTTTGGTGTTGAACTAAGAGAAAGGAAAATTGTGGTCACATTAAATTAGCTCCTGCTAAGTTGCCTCTACTTTGGGATGCTTTAAGAAGAAATGTGGTGAGGGCAGGCCCCAGGATAAAAGGCTCCCTGGCGAGGAATGCTTTTAATGCCTCCACCCCTGGTGGTCAGCTTTGCAGGGGGGTTATGTAGACTGGTACAGGTGTGATGTTGGGGGCCCTGCTGCTGCACCCTACAAGGACCCATGCATGTGTGTATAAAGCTGGGGGCCACATGACAAAATTATTACATGTGTTTTTAAATTGTTTTTTTTAAAAAAAAAATTGTATATTTGTTTTTAATGTTTTTAATTGTTGTAAACTGCCTAGAGAGCTTTGGCTATGAGGTGGTATACAAATGTAATCAATAATAAATAATAATAATAATTGGGTATTACAACAAATTAAACCAGAACTATCGCTAGAAGCTAAAATGATTAAACTGAAGTTGTCATACTTTGCACACATAATGAGAAGACATGATTCACTAGAAAAGACAATAATGCTGGGAAAAATAGAAAGGGTTAGAAAAATAGGAAGACTAAACAAGAGATGGATTGATTCCAGAAAAGAAACCACAGACCTGAACTTACAAGATCTGGTGGTTTATAATCGATAGTATTGGAGGTCGCTGATTCATAGAGTCGCCATAAGTCATAATCAATATAACAATAACATTTTTGTAGTTAGTTCCCAAACAACCTGTAGAACCTTGGGGAAAAATGGTTACAGACACTTGCTTTTTGCCACCCTAGCTCACTGCAAACAGTTCACACACAACCTCCCCCCCACAGTCACTGAGTTCAGCTCAGAACCCCTCTCAGCTCAGCTTGCTGCTGCTCTCATCTTGGCATCCAGTTGCCCACCCCTAAGGCCAGCTCTGAATATGGTAGTCATAGCTTTAGAATCTAGAGAAAAGAAGTGAAAATCAATTCTAATTATCAACCAGCAAACAAGTCTCTATGAATGAATCTGCAGTTGCCAGTAGGATTGGACTGTCCAGATGTCTAACTACTATTCTACAGCAGGGGTCTCAAATACCTTTGGGTCAGTGAGCACATTTGGAATAGTGAGAAAGTGCTGTAGGTGCCAGTCTCAAAATGGCAGCTTTCAAGGTGTGGCATAGCGCAGAATGGTTGACACATCTAAAAGAACAGAAAAAGAGACAGGGCCACAAAATGGTGTGGGCATGCATGCCCCCCATCAGCTGCCCCATCAGTGGGGAAAAGGCACTGACATCCATTACCACCATACAGTACTTGCTCAAAGGAAGACGCTCTTTGGACTTCTCTCTTCAGAATGGATAGCAGGGTGCGTGTCCAATCCTGGCATGTGAAACGGGGACATGTTTAAGAGTGTGTCTTCACTGTAGGAAAACAAACTGAGCAGGAAAAGCAAACAGACTTTCATGCATTGTGGATTTTTGAAGAGATGTTTACTGAGACCTTTTGCAGGTACCAGAGGAGGTACCAGTGGGCATACTGGCACCCATTGGTGCCACATTGGCGTCCCCTGCTCTTCAGTTACTTCCAAACCAGATGCTAGTGAAAACGTCTTTGGGTGATTCAGGGGTAAATGGAGAAACCTGCATCTTTCTAGTTCCAGCTTCTATTTCTTCTTGTTTTGTGGATGTTGATGAAGCCTTTGCAAATCACATCTGCTATATATATATGTATACCTCTGGGTCTTGGAGGTTAAAAATAAAAGTATCCTAAAGGAATCATATTTGAAATCCGTTTGTAATCTTTGTTTATCCAATAAAGCCAATGCATATACTAAATATGTATGTAAAATCTTTTTTAAAACCCCAACTTTATCTGTTAATTATTCATGTTCTGTTTTCATTTTTAGCTGTTCTGAAGGTTGCTGATGTTAGCATTCTCTGCTAGGTTTAAGTACCCTTTCAGCACAGCTCTGCCAAATTAAACTGTCACTTTCTATTTTAAAAAATCTATAGTGGAAAGTTTTTAATCTTCTGATGTAGACTTTGTAATAGGAAGTCAAAGTTTAAATTAGGGTGGTATCATCATATGACTTAAAGCCTGGGAAGGCCATTGATGATTCCAAGAAAGAAAGAAAAAAACTTCCCACTTTGAAACAAAGTGGAGAGCACAGCAGGTTCATTATAACAATACAATGGTCTCAATTGCAGCAAGAGCTGTTATGTATATAAACCTGTCAAATATTTGGTAATATCACAATGAGCTGTTTGGTGGGTAGGGGGCACATGGGGTGGTGGATTAAATTAGATCTAGCAAGGGCCATTGAGAAGCAGATACAGGGGGGTACTGAATGATGCACCAGGCCCAAAGTCAGCAGGGGCTGGAGACTCTGAGCTTTCCTTTTCATTAAAAAAGTAAGTTGCTAGCCCTCCCAGAAAGAAAGTTACAAAGCAAATGTGCAGGTACCCTTCAAAACAATTTCAGTGGGATGAGCCAGTGGGATGAGCTGCTCTTGCCTTTCTAGTGTTTTTTAGCCAATGAGCAACATCAGAACTGTGATTGATGAGTGAGTTGTTTGGATACCAGGCTATAGGAATCCCTGGAGTCATTAAGAACTGCTGTTTTCCCCTTCCCTTCAGTGCATTTTTCATTCCTGCTTCTGTCTCATTACCTAGGCCTTGGAATCCCTGTAGTTCAAGATGGCTGCATCCATGTTAATTGAAGATGGCGCCGGCATGAGAGCAGCTTCCCGCAGCCCTGCTGCCTCCACTACACACTGGGGCTCTTCAAAGTCACTGTGGACTTGTGGAGCAGTGAGGAGTGCTTTCCGCCCTGCTGGGAATATCACCAGCGGTTTGGGCACAGGCCCTGCCCGGACTACCCGCTCTGTCACCACCCGCTATGCTACTACAACCACGATGGCGAGAGCAAGCCGCCCCAGCAGGCATGCCCACGCACCGTCTTGGCCCCGTTTACACCGTCATCTGCGCTGTGGCCTGTGGCTTCTTCGATCCCATGCTGCCTGCCACCGACAACAAGCTGATGACAACTGGCCAACCAAGGTCTTCATCTACCCAGTCTATTTGCTCCATCCACAGACACCTGTGGGGTGTTGTTCGGCCAGCCCGAGAGGAACTTACGGTGGCACCCACTGCCCCGGAAGAGCTGCAAGACTATGAGGCCTGAGAGCTACCGCTGCAGCGTCAGAAGGCCCACGGGCCAGACCAGTTGGTCGGCCTGCTGGTTGCCGCCGCCCTGTTTTCACTTTACCAGCGGTGGCGGTGGCGGCATCGGTGTTCTGGGCCAGGGCACGCAGACCGAGAGCCCCAGAGTTAAGCTGCACTACTCCTGGCCTGAGCTGCCGGCTGTCGCCGTTTCGGACTGGTGTACCGCCCTTTGAAATAGGTTCAGGCGAGATGGAATGCCTTTCCTGGATATTTTTTCTTAATTAATGTTATTTGCTATTTAATTTAATTTTTGTGCAATGTATTGCTTTATTGATGTATTGTTTTATTGATGCATTGCCTTGTTGATGTATTTTTATATTTTTGTTTACTTTATCTGTAAGCCTCCTTGAGGGCCATTTGGCTGAAAGGCGAAGTATAAATAAACATTAACATAACATAACATAACATAACATTAGTTCTAAAGACCTCCTAGACAGATTTCCCCTCATCTTGAGTGACCAAGTCCATAGTTTGGGTGTCATCTTGGACTCCCAGCTGACGATGGAGGCTCAGATAGCGGCAGTTTGTCGGACTGCACTCTACCACCTGTCCCTCATTCGCAAAATCTGCCCCTATCTCCCAAAGCATCTTTTACCAACTGTAGTCAGTGCCTTGGTTCTTTCCCGTCTGGACTACTGTAATGCTCTATATGCTGGTCTCCCTTTGGGAACTTTGCGTAAGCTTCAACCTGTCCAGAATGCGGCGGCACGACTCATTAAGGGCTGCCATAGGAGAGAACACATCACCCCAATCCTTCGGGAACTTCATTGGCTCCCGATAGTGTTGCGGGTGAAGTTTAAAATACTAGCTTTAACTTATAAGTCCTTTTTTGATGCTGGTCCAATCTATTTGAAGAACAAACTCTCTCTTCTTGGAGCAGATGGGCGTACGAGGTCCTCAGCCGCTAGACTTTTTGTGGTTCCATCTATCAGAGCGGCCAGATTAAGTGGTACTAGATCTAAACCCTTCTCCATTGTAGCTCCCACGCTATGGAACACTTTACCAGTTGATACTCGTTTAGCCCCTTCACTTTTGTGTTTTCGGAGGCAGCTGAAGACATGGCTTTTTGTACAGTCAGATGAATGAACATGCCACAGTTAGGTGGCTAAGGGGGTGGTCTGAGTTTTGGGGTCTTATGTGAACAGTATTTTTATTATGTACCTGTTGATTTATATTTTGATATGTTGTTTTTGTATTTTTATTCCTTTGTATGTCACCTAGAGTGACAGGTTGTCCTGCCAGATAGGCGTCAAATAAATTTTAGATAATAATAATAATAATAATTTTAGATAATAATAATCTCCCATTGCCCTGCCTTTCTTCCTAGAAACCAGGATGTATCTGTTCTGTTGTGGGTTTGTCTGGGATCAGAAACTCCATAGAAGATATTTTCTGCAAAGATTAGTACACAAAAAGTGTGGGTGGATCTTAAAGAACACCTCCTCCCCTCAAGTGGCAAAAGTAAAATGTGAAAACTTTGCAAACAGGCTTAGGCATGTCCCCTGGTGTGCAGGAAGGAAAGGAATGAATGAATGAATGAGTCTTTATTTTTACCCCGCCCTTTTTCCAAAACTGGAACTCAGGGCGGCTTACAAATAAAAACTACACATAGATAAAAAACATACAAAAATATACAATTAAAATAGAATTAAACTATTCGTAACATTAAAATCATGAAACCCACACTTAAGATACTGAAACAATTTAAAACATTAAGAATAGGACCATAGAACAATACAACAGACCTTATGAGGCCCTATCTTAAACATCTTTGTGATGTTCCTATATTAATGTATATATGGTAAGTGTTGTTGTTTTAGAAGATACATGGTAAGTGGAGTGAAAGAGGGGGAGTGAATGGGCAGTAGAATGCGAGATGATTGGCTGAGTGTTTAAAATGGCTGAATGTATAAAAGGAAGAGTGAGAGTGGAATCTGGGGGGGGAGAAGAGAAAGAGGTGGATGTTGATAGGTGGATGTGGTGTGAATTTGAGAGAGTTGTTTGCCAGGAGAGCGTGAAGAAGGAGAGAGGTGGAGTTCGGATTAGTATTGAGTAAAACCATATGCTTATGTGCCTTAAGAAGAAATCTTGTTAATCTTGTTAGCTTTGTTATCTGTAATAAATACTTAATTTGGTTTACCAAAGGCCTGATCCTTGGCTGGGGTTTCACAGACCAGAAGGGAGGGTAAGGTAATGACCAAGGCTGAAGGGGAACTGTAACAAATGGTGGCAGCGGTGAAGAGAATAACAATACCAGTATTCAGAGTCTCTGGGAATACTAGTATTGGGACGTTACTGGTGGTTGCCTAGCAGGGGGATCTGTTGAGATCTGTGCTAGAGCGAGGATAGGTAAACCATAAGAGAGTGCGGTCCGGACTGGTGGAGTCCCTGGTGGTCCCTAGAGACAGGCAGTAACCATGAGCAGGTAGGAACCTGACAGGGAGAGCCAGGGAAGGACGCATCACAATCTTCTAGTCCAAAAGCCTGTCGGAATAAAAAAGTCTTTGCCTGCCGACGGAAGGATAGCAAGGAAGGAGCCATTTGTGCTTCCCTAGGAAGAGAGTTCCAGAACCTGGGGGCAGCCACCGAGAAGGCCCTATCTTGTGTCCCCACCAATCGCGTTTCCGAAGGTGTTGGGACTGAGAGAAGGGCCTCTCCTGAAGGAAGGACTGTAGCCCAGTGGTAGAGCAACTGCTTTGCATGCAGAAGAACCCAGATTCAATCCCTAGCATGTCCAGGTAGGTCTGGGAGAGCCCCCTGCCTGAAACCTGGAAGAGCCACTGCCAGTCACTGTAGAGACAAGGGGTGCCTTCATACTGCACTTTATCCTGTTATTCTGATGATTTCTTACCTGGTAATTTGCGCATTATATTTGATCTTTCACACGACACACATGCTAGCTCCAGAATTCTAGTGGAATGTAGTAGAAGTTTAGCACAAATTTCCATGATAAATGATACCAGAGATAATCTGTTAGCTAGGCTGGGAACCCGGAAGAAAGCTGGAGTTTTTTGCTTAGCTGCAGCCGCTCACATTTATTTATTTATTTATATACCGCCTCATAGCCAAAGCTCTCTGGGCGGTTTACAGCAATTAAAAACAATAAAAACAAATATACAAATTTTAAAACACAAAAAACCATTTAAAAACACAATTAAAAAAAATTAAAAACCATTTAAAAACACATGCTAAAATGCCTGGGAGAAGAGGAAAGTCTTGACCTGGCGCCGAAAAGATAACAGTGTTGGCACCAGGCGCACCTCGTCAGACATGACAGGCATCCCAGCATGCAGTGCGTTCCTGCCCTTTAGTCAAGCAGGGTTTTGGGGGGTTTATTTGCCTGATGAATGCTGTACCATTATTCTGGCATTGGCACAGACAGCAGCAGCATTTCCCACCCCTGTCATGATACAACTAAAACAATTTAAAAAGTTAGATCCTAAAGGGAGAGGGCTTGCATGATGATGGGACGGAATCTTAGACCGCCTACACAGTGGGGAACAGTGTGCATGGGTGAGGGATGAAAATAAGCTGTGTGAAAGACAGTTGTGCAAAATGCTGGTATATCGGCTGAAAAAGCTGCTGTTCCTTAACGCAAGAGGTACTGCAGTGTGAAAGGGATTTTAGAAATCGGGACAGAAGCAATATCTTTTTAATCCGTTAAACTAACGCAATCACCCCCATGTGTGAAAGCAGCCAATGCTGACCTAGATGGAACAATGGTCTGACTCAGATTATGTCAGCTTCTTGTGTTCTTATATTTCAGGCAGTAGTAGATGGAAAGATGGGGCAGTGAAGCTCACTCGGCCTACAGGCACCCACATTGCTACTGCAAAGGGGGGAGGCAAGACAGTGGCAAAATTGGCACAGCGGAAATCAAGACAGAACCAATCTTTCTCACGCCAGTGTGTTTGCACTGCACTGACCTTCATACTGTACTAATTTGCAGGGGTGTGTGGTTGGCTGAAAAACATAGCCTTTTATAGTACAGAGATGCCTCACTGTGGTTAAAGGAAGCAAAATTTGATGTCTCTAATACAAGCACCGAGATCCTCCATGGCGCAGAGTGGTAAGCGGCGAAGCTCTGCTCACGGCCTGAGATCGATTCCAACGGAAGGAGGAAGTCGAATCTCCGGTAAAAGGGGTCGAGGTCCACTCAGCTTTCCATCCATCCGTGGTCAGTAAAATGAGTACCCGGCATATGCTGGGGGGTAAAGAAAGGCTGGGGATGGAACTGGCAATCCCACCCCATATATACAGTCTGCCTAGTAAATGTCGCAACACATCACCTTAAGAGTCGGAAACGACTCACACTACAAGTGCGAGGACATCTTTACCTTTACCTTTAATACAAGCACTAAGGCTGGAATCTAATACACATTTACCTGGGAATAAATCCTATTGAACCCAATGGAGCTTGCTTCTGAGTAGACATGTATTGGATTGTAGCCTAAGTCCCTTTTTGCAGGCAGCTTATCGTTTCTGCACAATAGCCATCTGAGGTAAGAGGCAGAGAGTTGGCAGCTGGCCAAAGGCAGTAATAGAGCAAAAACAATGATGTGTTAAGCAGCAGCGGTCAGCAGGGCACCTGGCTTGTCAGCGCTGCTGCTTACTCGTGTGTGTGTGTGTGTGTGAGGAGCTCAGCATGGTGACTTGGGATGGGGGAGAATATCCACTAAATCTGATTTATTACCAGATTTTGACATAATCTGACAATCTGCTGTGTTTTCAGACCAGCATTGATTTCTTGTGGTGGGTCGCAGCTATGATTGGCACAGCTTTTTTTTTTAAATCAGCTCTGAATTTTATGTTATTGTCTTCGTAATTGGCTTTCCTCTAAGCTGATGCATTCTTAACTGCTGTCTAGGTGATAATGATTGCCATTTACATCTATTAACCTCCCTCCAATATTCTATTTGTTTTGTTAATTCTCAGAAATGGCCAACAACCCATCCTTTTTTTCCTCCCACCCATTAAAGAGCAGACTTGGATAGGATTCCCCCCCTCCCGGCTTTTGAATCTCTGCTGCCGCTGTGTGTCTGCAAGTGTGTGTGACTGATTGTACTGTGTGTGAGTGAGCGACTTAGTTATAAATTCCATTTTTGTGGAAATACATCCATGTGTATGCTTTAATTTGGATTCCTGCATTGAGCAGGGGGTTGTAGTCGATAGCATTATAGGCCCCTTTCAACTCTGCTATTCTGATTCTATGAAGTTTGTTTTTCTCTGATGAACAACTGAACACCTGTATGGTGTTAACACGTGTCAAAGTTGAGAATGAATTTTCACACACAGCTGTAGATGCACCAAAGGTGAGTCCTGCAGCATACAAAGTGTACATGCATGGAAAGGCTTCCTTGTATAGTTACAATGCTTTAGTAAGCTCATGAACTGAGTTTAGTTCTCCTCAGGCAGCTGCTGCCTGGAACTAACTACCCGGTCTCCTCTGCCATGCCAGGAAACCAATTAAGAGAATGTTTGCTTGAAAAATTAAATTAATTCCTGAAAGCATCACTTGTCATACGGAAATGCTTGATGGCACGTTGCATAGAAACTATGGGTCTCTCTGAACTACAGGTGCTGAATCAGCTGTACAAACAAACAATCTCTGTTCTACAGAAAGGCCCTGGGCCAGCCAGCTAACACTGCTTCTGATGGCTCTAGCAGCAAATCTCACATGCCCCATTTTGGTAGTAAATAAGTTCACATGCCTCTTTAAGGATGCACACCTTAACATGGTGAGGGGTTTGAGAGTGTTGAAGCAATGCCGTCAGGAGTCTACACCAAGAGGCTAGACTCCTCTAGCAGGGGCACCCAAGGTGGAATGGTCAAAACTGAGACACCAGACCAAGATGCATCCAAACTCAGAGGAAGGCAATGTTAAACCATCTCTGAATACCTCTTACCACGAAAACCCTATGAACAGAGTATCCAAAATGCAACATGAGATAGTGCTGGAAGATGAGACCCCCCAGGTCAGAAGGCACTCACCAAGCTCCTAGAGAAGAACAAAGGACAAGTACGAGTAGCACTGTGACTAATGACACAGCTGGGTCAAAGCCAAAAGGAAGCCCAGAGGCTGATGTGCACCGATGCGAAAGGAGAGTCTGGAGTTGTACGATGTACACAATAGGAACATGGAATGTGAGAAGCATGAACCAGGGAAAGTTAGAAATTGTCAAGCAAGAAATGGAACATATCAACATTACAATACTTGGCGTGAGTGAATTAAAATGGACGGGAATTGGACATTTTCAATCAGGCACCTACAAAATATTTTATGCAGGAAATGAGAAATTAAGAAGAAATGGGGTTGCTTTAATAGTGAGAAGTGATGTAGCAAAAGCAATTAGGAGCTACAGCGCAAGGTCTGAGCGAGTGATATCAATGAGATTAAACAGGAAACCTATTAACATAACCATCATTCATGTCTATGCTCCAACGGAAAACACAGAAGAGGAGGAATTAGAGATTTTACCCAGACGTACAGGAGGAAATTGATCACACACCAAAACAAGATGTGATGATAATCATGGGGGACTGGAATTCAAAAGTAGGGAACAGAGAAGAATTCGGAATTGTGGGGAAATGGGGCTTAGGAGACAGAAATGAAGCAGGAGAAAGACTTATCAAATTCTGTGAAGCCAATAATTTCTTTCTTGCAAACACATTTTTTGAGCAACCGAAAAGACGACTGTACACATGGACATCACCAGATGGTCAATATAGGAATCAAATTGATTATATAATAGGTAACAGAAGATGGAGAAGTTCCATACTTTCAGCAAAAACCAGGATCTGCGGTACAGATCATGAACTGGTCATATAGAAATTCAGAGTAAAGCTAAAGAAGAAGAACAAAGCAATCATAATGCCAAAATACAATTTAAATAACATCCCAGAAGAATATAAAGATCAAATAAGGAACAGATTTGAGACTTTAAACTTAGTTGACAGAGAACCAGAAGAACTATGGAGTAAAGTCAGAGACATTATCAGGGAAGAATGCAAAAAGAAATATCTCTAGTTAAAAAGAGAAAAAGACCTCAATGGATGACTGAAAAAAATCTTAAAATGGTTAAAGAAAGAAGGAAAGCAAAAGCAAAAGGAGATAGAAACCCGGCCAGAACCCTAAATGCAACAATACAGCGACTGGTATGTAGGGACAAAGAGAACTATTACAATAGTTATTGTATAGAAATAGAAGAGGACAACAAAAGGGGAAGAACAACAGTCCTATTCCAAAAGATTAGAGAAATGAAAGGGAAATTTAAACCAAGAGTAGGGATGTTGAATAATCAACAGGGAAACACACTGACTGACCAAGATGAAATAAAAGGAAGATGGAAGCAATACACTGAAGAACTCTATAAAAGAGATGACAGGATGACAGATTCATTCATGGAGGAACCATATGATGAAGAACCAGAAATTTTAGAATGTGAGGTGAAAGCTGCTCTTAAAATACTTGGAAGAAACAAATCACCAGGAATAGATGGCATACCAATAGAGTTGCTACAAGCTACTGAGACTGAATCTGTCCACATTTTGACAAAAAGTTGTTAACAAATATGGAAAACAAAACAATGGCCCACAGACTGGAAGTGTTCAATATATATCCCAATTCCAAAGAAAAGGGATCCAAGGGAATGCAGTAATTATCGAACTATTCCCTTAATATCCCATGCAAGTAAAGTAATGCTCAAGATTCTACAACAAAGGCTCTTATCATATATAGAGAAAGAAATGCCAGACGTCCAAGCTGGATTTAGAAAAGGAAAGGTACCAGAGATCATATCGCAAACATGCATTGGATAATGGATCGGACCAAGGAATTTCAGAAGAAAATCACCCTGTATAGATTACAGCAAAGCCTTTGATCAAGTAGATCATGAAAAACTATGGAATGCTTTAAAAAAATGGGAGTGCCACAGCATCTGATTGTCCTGATGTGAAACCTATACTCTGCACAAGAGGCTACCGTAAGGACAGAATATGGAGAAACTGACTGGTTCCCCATCGGAAAGGGTGTGAGACAGGGGTGTATTTTATCACACTATTTATTTAATCTATATGCAGAACATATCATACGGAAAGCAGGATTGGACCAAGATGAAGGAGGTGTGAAAATTGGAGGGAGAAATATCAATAATTTAAGATATGCAGATGATACCATACTACTAGCAGAAACTAGTAATGATTTGAAACGAATGCTGATGAAAGTTAAAGAGGAACGCACAAAAGCAGGACTACAGCTGAATGTCAAAAAGACTAAAGTAATGAGAACAGAGGTTTTATGTAGCTTTAAAGCTGACAATGAGGACATTGAACTTGTCAAGGATTATCAATATCTTGGCACAGTCATTAACCATTAACCAAAATGGAGACAATAGTCAAGAAATTAGAAGAAGGCTAGGACTGGCGAGAGCAGCTATGAGAGAACTAGAAAAGGTCCTCAAATGCAAATTTGTATCACTGAATGCTAAAGTCAGGATCAGTCAGACCATGGTATTCCCGATCTCTATGTATGGATGTGAAAGTTGGACAAAAAGTGGATAAGAGAAAAATCAAATCATTTAAAATGTGGTGTTGGAGGAGAGTTTTACAGATACCATGAACCGCGAAAAAGACAAATAATTGGGTATTAGAACAAATTAAACCAGAACTATCACTAGAAGCTAAACTGATGAAACTGAGGTTGTCATACTTTGGACACATAATGAGAAGACATGATTCACTAGAAACGACAATAACACTGGGAAAAACAGAAGGGAATAGAAAAAGAAGAAGGCCAAACAAGAGATGGATTGATTCCATAAAGAAGGCCACAGACCTGAACTTACAAGATCTGAACAGGGTGGTTTGTAACAGATGCTATTGGAGGTTGCCAATTCACAGGGTCGCCATAAGTCATAATCAACAAGCATTTTTCAACTTTTTTATGCCAGACATGCATACACACAATATTCCTGCTCCCAATTGCCTGGGCGAAGTTAGAAAGATCTCATTAGGTTCCTGGGCCTTGGAGTGCAAGCTCACTGACTTCTCTGCTTCTTCTCAGGTGTTGCCCTGGACTAGTCTAGGCTGCTGCACAGTCTAGGCCCAAAGCCTAGGAACACCCACCAGATACACTAATAATAGCCACCACCTCCAGAGGCTGGTTGAGCATTACATTGGAGGAGGAGATGCTGTGCAGCAGGGCTGGTGCGAAAGGGTGGACAGGTTGGCTCCTGGCCAAGGGCCTGTGATGTTCCTGCTTATATTGTAAATATGGTAAGTGCTGGTTATATAGAAGACATATGGTAAGTGGAGTGAAAGAGGAGGGGGGAGTACATGAACAGTAGAATGCTGGATGATTGGCTGAGCGTTTGAATGGCTGGGAGTATAAATGGAAGAATGACAGTTGAATCTGGGTGGTGTGTGGTGGTGAATTGTAAGGTGAATTGAGGAGGTGGACGGTGTTTGGTGTTGTTGTTGAGAGTGAGTCGGAGTTCTGAGGCAATTAGTAAGAAGTAAAGTACATAACAGGATATAGATGAAACCATAAGCTTGTCAATAAAGTAATTAAGTAATCTTGTTATTTCTAATACTAAATAAATATTTCTTGGTTAAACATAAGCCTGATTCCTTCAGCTGGGAAACACATATCAGGGGAATAGCAAAGTAACCAAGGCTGAACAGTTTGTATCGAATGGTGGCAGCAGCGGATCGGAGGAAAGTGTATCCAGTACCACAGAGAAACCCAGGGCTGTATGCTTCAGTGCAAGAGGCTGCAGGGGGGTTTGGAAATTACCTATACCCATAGACACAAGGTATTGAGATAGCCTGGCAGGGACTAAGGCACAGTCTAAAGGTTATAAGAGATACAGAGGGTGGGGCAGTAAGGCCTAGCAGGGGGATTTGTTGAAATCTGTGCTAGAGCTGTAAAGGGTAAGAAGAAAACCTGACGTTCCTGTCTGCTGGTAGCCACAAGTGAGAGCTTCACAGGTGGTGCTGGGGAAGGACGTCACAGGGCCCCTGAAGGGCCCCTCCTTAGAGTGGGAGGGTAACACTCCCATTCTGTGATCCACGGCAGTGTCAGCTTCCAACTGTACTGCAGATCATAGAGAGGGAGCTCCCAGGCACACCTCCCAGTACAATCAGTGCGGGCTTCAATAAATCCACATGCATGCACCACCTACCTCTCCCATTCCTGCGAATGACGTGCGCGCTGTGCATACATGCCTACCATCAACCCAGATGGCACAGAGGCTTCCCTAAGGAGCTGATGCCCCTCCCACCAATAACCAAGATGGCAGCAGAGTCTTCCTTAAGGGGCTGACCCCCCCCTGCCATCTTGTTTGATGGCAGGCATGTGCTTGCAGTGTGCACGTCATTCACATGGACAGGAGAGTTAGGTGGCATGCGCAGGCAGGCTTATTAGTCCCACACCGCTTGTATGGCTGAGTTGGGCTATGGGCCCGTGGGCCTGAGGCAGGCTGGTACCCAAAGGTCTAGGCATGCCTGGTGTGAGCCCTGCTCTGCAGTGTATAATACTTCCTGACTTTTCTTCCTCCAGCGGCACACCCTTAGGTTTGTCAATTCCCTCCCCCATCTCTCAAGACTTGTATTCACTTCATTCACACTTTTAACTCTTATATTTGCTGTGTTCACTTTCCCTTGGTAACTTTGCCCTGCCCGTTTCTTTGGATGCCTAGTCAGTATTTTTGAAAGCTCAACTGAAATTTTAAGTTACTGCAATGTTAGAATTTTGGGGACTGAAGGAAAATTTCACTGGGGGGGCAGGATTATCATTTTGGGGGAGGCAATGCCCTCATTCCCCAACCCATTAATATTCCCCTGAACATCATCCTGCCTCCACCAACCCACCCACTGCTGCTGGAGTTAAATTTAAAATGTGAAAACTGCACATGCTGAGTTGTTGTTGTTATTTATCAAGGTGACCAAACTGGATTGTATTTGTGTCTTGCCGTAAAGTATCCAGAATGGAATGTATGAAGGGTGGGTTTCCTTGCTTTCTTGGCTTTGTGTGTGTGTGTGTGTGTTTACTTCTAGTTTCTCATCACTTCTTTGTGACTGCTATATTACACTGCTTGTGTTACAGATATTTATTTTTCATTCATTTATTTATGCCCCAATATCTTGTGGCTATTGTTTTTACTCTACCATGTGAGCAATGCAACAATGGAATGGTGGGACAGAGAGAAATGTTCAGGGCTGGGCCAAAGGGTGGTGAGGTCGGGCCCTGGCCGACGGTCCTGTGGCTTACAGGGGCCTCTGAAGGGCTGCTCATTAGGGTGGGGGAGTAGTGCTCTCCTGCTGCAATCCACAGCAGGGTCCCTGCCGCAGATCGCAGGAAGAGAGCTTCCAGGCCATCCACCCATTCACTCACTCCACCTACCTCTCCTGTGTTCTGCTGCTGCATGCGCTGTGTGCACAGTGCTGCCATCGACCAAAATGGTGGTGGAGGATTCTTTAAGGGGCTGATGCACCTACCACCATCTTGGCTGATGGCAGGCATGTGCGCATGTGCGTGCGTAGCATACCTTGCATGCATGCCATCAACCAAGATGGCGGCGGGGGTATCAGCCCCTTACAGAAGCCTCCACCACCATCTTGGTTGATGGTAACCCAGCACATGCAGCAGCAGGACGCAGGAGAGAGGTAGGTGGAACAGGGAGAAGCTGTGTGCCCAGGTGCGTGTGCTGGGGCCTGGGGCAGGCTGGTGCCTATGGGCCCTGGCATGCCTGGCACCTGCCCTGGAAATGTTCACTGTGTATTTCACAATTAAAGTCTCTTGGTGTGTTGGCTTGTTTGTGTTGGATGTTGTATCTGGCGCAAGCAGATGCCCAGGATGCAGAACAGTATAGTGACAGGCTAGATGCCAGTTGAAGCAATGAGCCGGACAAGCAATAAGTTTTAAGAGTCACTTTACTGACAATATATCACAAGCTCTCTCTGTACAAACTCCTCGACCCCCACACTCACAAGTGTCTGCTGGCCCTCTATATAGATAAGGCCAGCTGCCCGAGCCTAGGTTGCATAGCAACGTGTCCTTGAAGATGGCTCGAGCTCTGCCAACTTTCGCTGCTAAGTCACGTAGCTCACTTGTGGAAATTTAACCTCTGCTTTCTCGGTTTAATAGCCAACAACCCCCCACCTTAAATTTCCACATTCAGCCAGTTACATTTCTTTTCCATTTACATGTGTTACATTTCATATTTACATTTGCATCATCTGGTTTTACAGCCATTACATTTCATTAGAATCTCAGCATCATTTTTATTACATACATTTATTACAGCAATTATTCTTCATAATTCCCATCATCCCACTTTCGCTGTCATACCTACTTGATTTATCAGTTTTAAGAACTTGTCTTCACTTAGTGGTTTTGTCATAACGTCAGCCAGCATATCAGCAGTGTTACAATAAGTTAATTCCACAAACCCTTGTTTAATCATTTCTCTGACATGGTGATATTTGATGCTGATATGCTTGGTTCTCTTGGTGTGTGCTTCTGACTGAGCTAGCTTAATGCAGGTCTGATTGTCCTCATATATTTTGATTGGTTTGTCTATGCCTTTTCCAATTTCAAACAGTAGATGGTCGAACCAGGTAAGTTCGTTACAAACCAGAGACAACGCTATATATTCAGCTTCTGAACTCGATGTAGCCACTATAGTTTGCCTCTTACAGCACCAATCAATCACTGAATCATATAATAGAATGACAACACCAGTAGTAGACTTGCGGCTACTGGGATCGCCAGCATGATCCGCATCTACATAGCAGCACATACTCCCGTGTTTACTGCTGGACAACACTAGACCTTTACTGCTAGTACCTTGCAAATACCTCAGGACTCGTTTTATTCCTTGCCAATCTGTCTCAGTAGGCTGTTCTACTTTTCAACTTAAGATGCTAACAGCATTACAAATGTCAGGTCTTGTTACCTTAACAAGATATTGCAACTGTCCTATGATGTGTCTGTACCTAGCAGGGTTTTCACAAGCTGTCTCTGTGGTTTCTTGTTGAAATGATGTTGTCATGGGAGTCCCTACTGCCTTACATTCAGACATCCCACATTCTGCTAGTATTTGTTTTATCTTTCCTTCCTGTTTTAACACGAAACTCCCTTCTGAACCCCGTATGACCTCTGTACCTAAATAATGACTTACAGGTCCCAAACTTTTCGTTACCACATGTTGTTTCAGACTATTATGGAACTCTCTTTCGTCTTCCTCCCCATGGGAAAAGTACAGGATGTCATCTACATAAACTAGGCAGTATGTGAGACCCCCCTTTGTTTCTTTCACATACACACAGGGGTCTGCCACACAATGCTTGAAATTCATTGACTGCAGAACATCATCTAATTTTTCGTTCCAACAGTGCGCACTCTGGCGCAGACCATAAAGGGATTTCTGTAACTTGCAAACTAGACCTGGCTGTGTTTCACATCCGGGAGGCTGTTCCATATAGATTTCTTCTTTTAACTCCCCATGTAAAAATGCCGTGCTGATGTCATAGTGGCTTACATGCATGTTTTCTATGGCAGCTATTTTTAGCAAAACCCTGATTGACTCATGTTTCACCACGGGAGCGAAAACTGCATCGTAGTCCGTCCCGAATTGCTGTGTAAAGCCCTTAGCTACTAGGCGTGCCCTATACCTTTGTATCTGTCCTGTACTCGACCGCTTACGTTTAAATATCCATTTACACCCTATAGCTTTCTTCCCTGGGGGCAGAGGTACTAGCGTCCATGTGCCATTTTTTCGCATTGCTTCCAGCTCCTCTTTCATCGCTGCATGCCATTCATTCTGTTCGGCTATGGGTAATTGTTTTATATCCCCGAGGCTTGAGGGCTCTTTGTCCTGCTCTGTTTTATTAGCCACAACATCAGCATCAATCACTGGTGTCTGTGCTTTCACTGACTGCATTAAGTTAATCCCTATTGAACCTCTATGTGTCCTGTCTGTGTCTTTACTGAGGACTCTCAGCTGCATATAGAACAGTGACTTCTTTACTATCCCTTTCATGAATATTTTTTCTCCTCTCATAATATGCACTGAACCCCTTTCGAACATTACAATGAACCCCATTTCATTGAGTTTCGACACAGCCATAATGTTGACTTCAATGTCAGGAACAAACAGCACATCTGTCATAATGGTATTGAAACCTGCTAATTTCACTGTACCCCTACTTTTGATCTGTTTCTTAGATCCATCAGTCATTATTACATGATCCTCTACGTCACAAAATGTATGAAACATAGATTTATCTTTGATTATACTATTTGTTGCCCCACTGTCAATTGCCCATAAATCTTTACAGTTATTTCCCTGCTCATTGTTAATACATTGCTTATTCTTACTAGCATAGATCACCTGTACACATGGTTTTCTTCCTCTTCCTCTTCTTCTTGCTTCACAATTCCTTTGAAGATGTTGCCTGGAACCACAAAAATAACATGCCTTTTGTCCATACAGTCTCTCTTGTGCAGCTTTGTTGTTCTGCTTTTCCACGTTGTGTTTAGACTCAGTCTTTTCCTGCTTTGCCATTTCCTGCCTCCTTTGGAATTCTTGTAAAAGTTTGCCTTCTATATAATCCATATTGAGATTTGCATCGTCCATTGCTTCCAAAGAGCTCACCAGACTATCATAACTTGAATCTAGTGAAGATAATGTGATATACACTTTTTGCGTTTGAGAATGTTCAATTTCACGTTCTGACAACTCAGTAAACAGTCTGTTTATTTCCAACAAATGCTCTGACATGGTTGTATCTCCAGATAAGCGCATCTGATACAATCTTCTGGCAAGATATATTTTAGAACTGGCAGTCTTTTTCACATGAATATTTCTTAAAGTTTCCCAGGTTTCCTTTGCTGTTGTTGCATCACGCACGTGCAGTAATTGAGAATCATCAATAGCAAGAACAATTAACGCCTTTGCCCTCTCATCCAGCCTTCTCCAATCTGCTGGAATAGGCACCCCGGCGGGTGGGTCTTCTGCGATAGCTTTCCACAGGTCTTCTTTCACTAGAAAAGCCTGCATTCTCTGTTTCCAAGTGCCATAATTTTTCCCTGTCAGCCTTTCCAAGGGAATCCCGGCCGATAACGTAACAGACATACTTTCACTTTTCACAGTTCACCGCCTTTGTAATTAGAGCTTCTCACCTCTGTCCTTCAGTTAGTTTTTTTTTTCCCACGGCTCTCTCACAGCTTTCAGCTCAGCTTTCGGTTTCTCCGTCTCTCTGCTGTTTTACTCGCTGGTCTGCAGTTCTGGCTTTTCTCTGCCGCTTTTCTGCAATCCTCAGCACCAGGTAACCATCAGCACCAGGTAACCATCAGCACCAGGTAACCATCCTCTGCTACCACTTGTTGGATGTTGTATCTGGCGCAAGCAGATGCCCAGGATGCAGAACAGTATAGTGACAGGCTAGATGCCAGTTGAAGCAATGAGCCAGACAAGCAATAAGTTTTAAGAGCCACTTTACTGACAATATATCACAAGCTCTCTCTGTACAAACTCCTCGACCCCCACACTCACAAGTGTCTGCTGGCCCTCTATATAGATAAGGCCAGCTGCCCGAGCCTAGGTTGCATAGCAACGTGTCCTTGAAGATGGCTCGAGCTCTGCCAACTTTCGCTGCTAAGTCACGTAGCTCACTTGTGGAAATTTAACCTCTGCTTTCTCGGTTTAATAGCCAACAGTTTGGAGTGGTGGTTGCAGTGGAATACTGGCTAAGTTGACTGTAACAGCAATATGTGGGCAGGGTGATTAACGGCTATCCTACCCATGGGGTAGAGAAGGGGGTAGCTCATTGCTGCCGGTATAAACACTTAAATTGGTATATTCATGTCAAAGTCTCAAATCCCTTCTCTTCCAAAAAGAAAGAAAAGTTGGCTGTCTGACCTGTGTGATAACATTGATGTAGTAGTTATTATGGCATATTCATAAATTACCACAACAATTTATCTTAGAATAAACAGCTTGCTTTTTAAAAACAATTTAAATCTTGAATTTAACAAAGCATGAACATCTGAACAGAACTGCTGTAAATCTTAAATCTCTTGACTTCTCTGCAATACCTCACCTGGTCTTGCACTGAATGTTGCCAGCCTAATATCAATTCATGAAAGACATACAATAACAACTGGTTTACAACTCATTAAATTTGAGTTCTTTGCATAATTTAAGGTTGTCACAGGAGGAAATAGGTATCTTGTACCTTTAACAGTGGGGTGGCAGGCAGACATTAAACAGGGTAAGTCTTGTCATGAATGGAAATACAATACAGGGAAAGGTCCGTTATTGATATTCTGTCTGTCAGACATCTTGTTACTCCTATGTACACCCTGATTTACTTTTGGACCCTCCACCTCACCTGCAAAAGAAGGAATACATTTGCATATGATACAAAGTGTATGCAGATATCATGCAAATCAGTGCCTTCTTTTGTAATGAATGAATGAATGAAACTTTATTTTTACCCTGCCCCTTTTCCAAACTGGAACTCAGGGCGGCTTACAAATAAAACTACATGTAGTTAAGAGCATACAAAAACATACAATTAAAATACAATTAAACTGGTGACTAAAGAGGGTCCAATCCACATGTTGTGTACTGGGTTCAGAAAATCCTGATGGCACCCTCGGATCTAGCCACTGCTCCATACCTGTTGTCACCACCACACTCCTCAGTCCTTCCACAACAGCAGATGTCCCTAAGAGCCAATCAACATGAAAGGAGAGTGTGTTAGCTACTGAGAAGTGTGTTCTCAGTATTTTTTGAAATGAAGAAGAGTGTTCTCAGTAGCTGACTCACCTCCTTTCACTCTGGCTCTCATCAGCAGGAAAGGACAAGGAAGCATGTTAGAAGATTCTTCTCAGTGGCTAACACACTCCCCTTTCATGCTGATTGGCTTGTAGGATGCTAGAGACATGGGGATCTGGCTGGGACCCTGCTCCCCCTAAAATAAGGGGTCTAAGACCGCCTGAGACTCTGGATGACTACACCCGTGCTTCACTGCTCACAGATGCCTTGGTTACAGTTGCTAAGGAGCAGAAACACCTTTGGCAGCTAGCAGTACTGACAGTGAATGCCATGGGTATTAATACTGACTAGGGGCAGAGAAGATCTTAACTGCTAATTAATTCCTGCTGTCACCATATATTATTAAAAAAAACCCCTCACCACTCCCTTAATTTCACCTCTTTTTATAGCAGCTTGTTTAATAAAGTGTAGGTGTGAGATTGACCCACAACTGAGACCAAGCTTAAACAAAACCCAAGTTAAAACCTTCCTCTTTTCTGAGGCATTTTAATTTAAGTTAATTTAATTTTAAATTGTTGTAATCTGATTTCCGTTTGTACAGTTTTTATATACTTCGTTTTATGAGATTGTGTAATTTTATTGTATTTTTTTGATGTTCACTGCCCAGAGAGCTATTGCTAGTCGGGCGGTATATAAGTTTAATTAATAATAAATAATAATAAAAAGAATATATTTATTATGGGGAAAATATTTATTTTAGCCTGAAGAAAACTTGGAAAGAGAAGCATCAGAAGACAATAACTGGTGACAAAGGGTTCCAGAAGAGTTGTGCTTAAGGAAGCAGAGAACTTTCAGCAAGCAGGCAGCTGGAAACTTAAGCCAAGATTCTTCACTGTGCAGAACCTGACCAAAGTGAAAACTTATCTCCAGAAAGAAGTCCTCATTGGTCAGGCCAATGAGAAGCAGAGTGTGGGCTGGACCTGAGAGAAAAATTTTGTCCAGAAACCAACCCTGGTCTGTGAACACTAACTGGACTGGAAAGGGACACCGTGATTAGACCCCTGATTTAAATAGGGAGTTAATTAACTAAAGAAAGGTAACTTCCATATTCCTTAATAACTATATCATTAAACAAGTGTTTATCTTAAAACAGTATATTATCCTGCACTCTTTATATTATTGATGTCATATGAACCTATATTAATCCCTTTAATAAATATATTATTTTGGTTCCTGGTTTAAGCTCTGTCTCAGTTGTGGGTCAATCTCAAGCCTGTACTATTTAACTAAGCCACTATAAAAATAAGCAAAATTAAGGGAGTGTTTATTTTTTTGGAATATTTATTTCTAAACATATTTATATACTGCCCACTCACATAAAATATCAAGGTGGTGGATATAGAGTGGCAGTGGGAGTTTATTAAATTAAGCTAAATATTAGGGGTTGTATTCAATGTAGCGTTAAGCAGATAAATCCATCAGTGCAAGGTTTTCTCCTTGCACAGTGGAATGTTCTCCCCCTCTCCTCCTGTGCACACCCGAAGTCTCTTCTGGTTTTTTTCCCAACCTCCAGAGCAGATTTGGGGATGCATGGAGATTCACATGGGAGGGGGAGGGGAGGGTAAAAATCTCATTGCACTAATCCTTGCACTAATGCTAATCCTCACACTAGCAAAACTATTTAGTTGAGTATCACCATATAATTATATATTATATAATTTTTCCACAATGATGGCTGATTCTGTCAGTGAGGTCTCCATCTAATACTGTCACTATCTGCCGTCTTTATTTCTGGAAACCAGTATTTCTCACACATGAGAGGTGGGAGGGTGCGACTACTACTATAATTCAAAGTCTACCTGAGACCAAAACATGGTGCTCACAGCAAAGTGAAAAACAAAGAATGGTATCTAGGGCAATGGATATATCAACTACAGGGAAAGAGGAGGCATGCTGCACTTGCCAGAAATAGAGAAAGTTACCATTTCAGAAAATCTCAGCAAAACACAATTACAATTTCTTTTATCTATCCTAATATGGGGGGTGGGGAGGATCCAAGATGGAATGGCTTGGGAATGAATTAGAAATCATGACAGTGAACAAGCATACTATATTGAACATTTTACATATTTATATATGTGCATGAGTGTGTGTGCGTGCTTGCATGTGTGCATTTCTGAGCCACATCATTTAGCAAGAAATAAGATCCAGCACAGTAAACACAACGGTAGATTTATCAGCACTTGTTAGTACTGTATTTCTGTCCTTGCACACAACTGGTGACTAAAGATCTTTTATTATATGTTACACTGGGAATTATATAACTTTCTTGGGGGAAATGGATCATCCCTCTGTTTCCAGAACATTCTTTTTCTTTTTTAAAAATCTTACAGTGATAAATTGGTTTTTCTGTTGAGCAATTAAATGCTCCATGGTTTCTTATGCTTTTGCTTACCAGGCCAATACTGTTGGTTTCAAAGTACAGTAATTTATTATCTGTTCCTAGTTGTAATTCTGTGCTGCCATATTTGTTTTGTAAGCAGCAATGTTAGGTGTGTCTGAAGTTTGGGAAGCCAATGAGTCCAAGGGGACTTACTCCCAAGTAAGTGAGTGAGAATGATTAAAATGAGTGAACGAGTCTGAATCACTTATGAAAAACAAGTGAACAATGATGAAAGATATTGAAAATTAATGGGGTTTAACTTATTTTTTTTCATGCACATTTCTAAAATTGCCGATCTACAAGATATGCCAGTAATTTGACCATTAGATTCTCAACCAACCAATGTGTCTGAATAATGCAGCCCGACACAGAGTATCTTACACTAGTCCAATCTAGAAATTTAATAATTCAGCTATAATCCTTATAGCAAGCTCATGCCCACCCCCACCCCCAATATAGGGCAAAATGTTAAATAAATAAATAAACATCCACACAAGCTAATCCACACAAGCTAATATATATGAATTGAGCGGATAACTGTAGATTCTAGACATGTTTCAAGGAATCCGTTAGCCATGTTTCATAAAATTCCAATCACATGAGGGAGAAGAACAGGAGCAGTTTTGTATTGCCACTGCTCTTCCATACATTGGAGGGGAACCTTTCAAGCAGGGAGCCTGATTAGTGCATAGAGGCTCCCTGCACAATTTAGATCCCTGCACAATCAGGGATAATTCAAAATAATGCAAAAAGGCTGCATGTGTAGAGCAGGCTTCTTTCTTTAGAAATCCCTTTCTCCACCAATTATGGAAGATCATGATGGGGACATAAAGGAGGGCATGGTGCCGCCAAGTAATGTCTTGCTCTTTCCCCTCTCATAATTGAGCTGAAATTCAGAATAGGGTAGAAGCAGAGTAGAGTATTGTGAGGCGTCCTTCCCTGGCTCTCCCTGTCAGGTTCCTACCTGCGCGTGGCTACTGCCTGTCACTAGGCACCACCAGGGACTCCACCAGTCCGGACCGCTCTCTCTTATGGTTTCTCTCCCCGCTCTAGCACAGATCTCAACAGATCCCCCTGCTAGGCAACCACCAGTAACATCCCAATACTAGTATTCCCAGAGACTCTGAATACTGGTATTGTTATTCTCTTCACCGCTGCCACCATTTGTTACAGTTCCCCTTCAGCCTTGGTCATTACCTTACCCTCCCTTCTGGTCTGTGAAACCCCAGCCAAGGATCAGGCCTTTGGTAAACCAAATTAAGTATTTATTACAGATAACAAAGCTAACAAGATTAACAAGATTTCTTCTTAAGGCACATAAGCATATGGTTTTACTCAATACTAATCCGAACTCCACCTCCCTCCTGGTAAACAACTCTCTAAACCCCACCAAGCAACCCACTCAGTTCTCTTCTCCCCCCCAGATTCCACTCTCACTCTTCCTTTTATACCTTCAGCCATTTTAAACACTCAGCCAATCATCTCGCATTCTACTGCCCATTCACTCCCCCTCCTCTTTCACTACTTACCATGTATCTTCTAAACAACCAACACTTACCATATATACATTAATATAGGAACATCACAAGTATCTAGTCATCACCAGCATACTGATGATGACACATTCCTCCAAATTTATGGACAACTTCTTCTAGACATTAAAGAATGTGTAGACATTAAAGAATGTATGATATAATATAGAAACTGAAGGCATCAATCAACAAAACGCTTACGGGATGGAGCATCAATCTAAACTTTTGGTACTTCCCTGCAAAACTGCTGAGATGTCCTGGAGCATCAAAAGGTTCAAACTCCCTTTGTTTTTGTGCTGGCACAGATTGTCAAGCAGGATGACCACAGCCACTGATGCCTGGACACAATGGTGGGATGGATGAAGGAAAATAAACAGACCTTGAATCCTGGCAAGTCAGAAGCATTGTAGGTGACTGGTTTCAGTGTCTGATAAATTAGTCAATTATCTGTCCTGGATGGGTTTGCACTCCCCCTGAAAGGAGCAGGTATGCAGTCTATGGGTGCTTCTGGATCCAGCTGTGTCCCCTATGGCCAAGGTAGTTTCAGTAGCTAGAATTGCCTTTTGTCAGCTGTGCTTAGCATGACTATGACCATTACTGGACTGGGAAGCCTTACCACAATAGTTCAAGCATTGATGACTTCAAAACTGGATTACTACAATGCATCCTGTGTGGGGCGTCCCTTGTACTTGACTAGGAAACAGCAGTTAGTGTAGAATGCTGCAGCCCGATTGCTGATTGGAGTGTAACCCTGCCAGCATCTAACACCTCTGCTTAAGGATCTGCACTGGTTGCTGATTTGCTACTGGGCCAAGTTCAAGGCATTACTATTGGTATATGAAGCCTTTTATAGCTTGGGACCAGTTCACTTGCGGGACCGCCTTTCCCCGTATGTGCCCACTCGAGCACTATTATGTTACAGGAACTACATAATATTGTCAATATTGAACCGTTGCCTGGCCGCAATAATGGACTGGATGAGAGCTAATAAATTGAAACTCAATCCAGACAAGACTGAGATGCTGTTAGTGAGCGGTTTTTCTGATCAGATGGTGGATACTCAACCTGTCCTGGACAGGGTTACACTCCCCCTGAAGGAGCAGGTTCGTAGTCTGGGAGTTATTTTAGATCCTTCATTGTCACTTGAGGCCCAGGTAGCCTCGGTGGCACGAAGTGCGTTCTAAAAACTTCGGTTGGTAGCTCAGCTACGTCCCTATCTGGGCAGCGACGACCTCGCTTCAGTTATCCACGCTCTGGTAACCTCAAGACTGGACTACTGCAATGCGCTCTACGTGGGGCTACCTTTGAAGACGGTTCGGAAACTGCAGCTCGTGCAAAACGCTGCGGCCCGATTGTTGCCTAGGACCAAACGATCCGAACATATAACACCTGTTCTGGCCCGTTTGCACTGGCTGCCTATATGTTTCCGGGCCAGATTCAAAGTGTTGGTTTTGACCTATAAAGCCTCACACGGCGCGGGTCCGCAATACCTGATGGAACGCCTCTCCTGATATGAACCTACCCGTACACTGTGTGCAACATCAAAGGCCCTCCTCCGGGTCCCGACTCATAGAGAGGCTCGGAGGATGATGACAAGATCTAGGGCCTTCTCAGTGGTGGCCCCCGAACTATGGAATAGTCTTTTTGACGAGGTGCGCCTGGCGCCAACATTGCTTTCTTTTCGGCGCCGGGTTAAAACGTACCTCTTTTCCCAGGCATTTTAATATATTTTAGTATATTTATAACACTCTGGTATACTAAATTAATTGTGTAATGTGTTTTTAGCTTTGAGAATTGTTATTATGTGTGTGGTAATTGTTATGTGATTTTATCTTATTGTATTTTTACATTTATGTTGTTCACCGCCCAGAGAGCCATTGGCTGTGGGTGGTATAGAAACTGAATAAATAATAATAATAATAATAATAATAATAATAATAATAATAATAATAATATCTGTTCCGCACTGGTTAGAAATAGATCTTTTAGTGTAGCAGCACCAACTCTTTGGAATGCCTGACCTATTGACATCAGGCAGGCACCTTCGCTGTATTCTTTTCAGTGACTGCTTAAAATGGTTTTGTTTAGGCAAGCCTATCCAGATGCATATCCAGATGTGTTTTTGTTGCTGGTTTTAATTTTTTTAATTTATAATTATTTGTTTTTAACTGTTTTATTGATAATTTTAATGTCTTTTGTAAACCACTTTTTTATAATCAACAGTATATACATTTTAATAAATAAATAAATTTCAGTTCCAAAGCCAAATCAAAAGCCAGGGTGAAATGCATCAAAATAATCCACGTGATCCCAAACCACTACCTGCTCAGTTATCTTGCTCAAAAACTTGAGACTGGTCTTTAATTTCCCACATCATGAAAATAAAGACACGCGTTTTCTAAAAAGACACATATACACACAGAGAAAGAGATCTTTTTGACGAGGTGCGCCTGGCGCCAACATTGCTTTCTTTTCGGTGCCGGGTTAAAACGTACCTCTTTTCCCAGGCATTTTAATATATTTTAGTATATTTATAACACTCTGGTATACTAAATTAATTGTGTAATATGTTTTTAGCTTTGAGAATTGTTATTATGTGTGTGGTAATTATTATGTGATTTTATCTTATTGTATTTTTACATTTATGTTGTTCACCGCCCAGAGAGCTTGGCTGACTTTCTCTTCTCCTAAAGATATAGGATCAGTCTCAAGCCACGGACCTGGCAACCCTAATCTGAATGGATTAAAACCTCTGGACCATTATAAGCCATTCTAGAAAGACATCTTGACTTAATGTCTGGGAGCTGGAAAGTGGCATTTCTAACATGCAGTTTTTTCACCTCAGTGATGACTCAGGGTACATATTGTTTGTAATAGTTCTCTAATGTACAAAATTACAGTGAGACTATATTTGCTGTTTTTTCCTTTTAATAATGTTATGTTATTTAATTTTGAGAATTGTGTTATTTTATTGATGTATTATGTTCTATTGATGTATTGCTATATTCATGTTTTTTGTAAGCCGCCTTGAGGGCCTTTTGGTCATAAGGCGGGGTATAAATTTAATAAATAAATAAATAAATAAATCTAACCATAGTGTCTTTTAGAGGTAGCAACAAACATATTCATGTTTTTATCCTGCACTTCAAATAATTTTTCAGGGAGGCATATACCCACAGGCCACCAATGTGATGCCTGTGGGTGCCACTGTACTTGCCAGAACCTCCTATGGCACCCATGAAAGGTCTCAGTAAATATTCCCTTTAAAAAAGACAATGAATGAGAGATTGTATGTTCTTCTGTTCAGTCCCTGTTTGCACTGGCACCTCTCTTACATGCCACCACAGCAGCCATTTTGTATTATGCCACACTCCCATGGCAGCCATTTTATGACTGGTATCCAAAGGCACATTCTCAAAATTCCAAATGTGCCCATTGACCCCAAAAGGTTGGCAACTCTTGGCTTATACAGTAATAAAAAAATGAATATAATAGTAAATAATAAGCATACCTCTCACCTCTGTTGCTAAACATATCCCATTCAGAGACAAGTTTGATGATGAATAGAAAAAAATACTTATAGAACAAACTGGATATATTTTTTTAGAAATAAAATAGTTTAGGGCTCTTCCTTGGTGTTTTACCAAAAATATGTTTGGGATTTTAACAAGAATAGAATACACAGTCCAAACCCTTCTTCATTCATTTGTACAGTAAACATAAGACTGGGGATACAATCCAACTCATACTGGTGCTGGGCTGAGGGGCTTTGGATGTGGCAGACCCCTGACTGAACTGGCAGGGTGTCAGATCTGCCAGGCATTGCTGGGTTCTGCCAGCAGAAGCTCCTTGCCCTCTACCTATGGTAGAGCCAGGATACTGCTAGCTCAACCGGTGGTCCTCTGGAGACGCCCAGCCCGGCAGGAGGAGTGCCAGCATAAGCCATTGTAAGGCCCCAAAAAGGGGCATTCGGGGAGGTGTTCAAAGGAGGGGCTGAGGGGGGAGGACTTACACAACATCCAACTCCAGAGCTCTCCTGTGGGTCCCAATCCGGGCCAAAGTTATACCGAGAAATAGCCCAGTCTAATAAAATAATTATAATGGAAGTGGGGAGCATTTACTCACCAGTAGGGATATTCACGAGAGCTGCCTTTTTGTGTTCTGTTAATGCATGCAGCATCCCTCTAAGCTGATGTTCTGCCAGCCCAGCAGCTCCCAAATGGCAAATGGATGCCACATAGCTTTTGGTCGGCTCCTCCTCTGCTGGCACCCCTTTTGCTGGCTTCCCCCAAGTTAGATTGTTCTGTGAGTAAAAAGGGGACATTTTACTGCATGAGCTATTCCAGCACATGCTAAAGATTGGGAGGAGAGGGAAATCTATCTTTTATTAAATATTTAATCATTGCTACCTATGCATTTTCATTTTATTCTCCAAAAGGCTGATATTCTGATCCTCTGGCCTTTGTCTAACTGCTTTTGCTTCTCTTCAAATTTACAATGAATTCATCCATAAAGGCAGACATTTCTAGATGGTGGCTCTGTTCTCAACAAACAGGCATGTGTGCGCGCGCACACACACACACACACACACACACATATAATGGTCTAAATTAAAACATAGAATGGCTCTTTAGAAATGATGTGATGGAAATAAACTTGAAGGCATGTGCTGGAAGTAAAGATATCATTCACTATAAATAATGCAATATATTTTAATCAGTTCTGCTGATGAGATGTTATCATGTGAAATAGTCTATTACAGACCTCCCTTTAAGTGAATGATAATAGAGGTTAGTTTAATAGGTATGATATGGCAGGTTTGTTTCCTTAATCATTTTGAGATTTGCAAACACTCTTTCACCTAGCAAACAAGCCCAATGTGTTCAATTAAAAACTCAGTGGGATAGCTAAGACCAGAAAATAAGAATCATGAGCATTGCTAAAATAATGCAACTCTATTAGTACCTACTTTATTGGGATTTTGTTTTCCTTTTATGAAAAACAAAACTTAATATGCATTTCCAAATACTTGATCTGAAGAATCCAAATATTAACAGTCACCTGATATAGTTCTGTCGGTTTCAGGTGGAGGAAGAAATAAAATCTTCCTTTGAAACTTCATACATTAGCAGGCATGAATAAAAGGTTTACTGCTTTACCTGTAAAGTTCATGAATGATTGTATTTACTGTTCCTACGTGTTCCAGGGAAATGCTAGCACTGAAGTTAATTTTAGTTTGAAAGTCTGTTCTTGTAAATAATGCAAAAATAGATTCTTATCTCTAAAGCATAAGAATTACCTTTTAGAGCAGACCCAAGGTTGATCAAATTTTGCCACTGTGAGGTAAAATGTGAATCACTTCTGCTCTTAGCTGAAGCAACTGTCATCTCTATTCCACACAAGTTTTTGTCATGGAGGCTGGGAGCTGGAGGCTGGGGGACAGTTTGTTTGTCCTCACTATGGATTTCATTATATAATCCTAAATTTTACCAATTTGGTGTTGGACAGAATAATTTCTCTAATCGTTCTCCACACTATTCATAATTGAATAAACCTTTTATCAGGCCCCATCTTTTTTTCCTACTCAGTTTCAACAACTTAAGCCTGTGTTGCATGTCTGTTTTAGTTCCCCTTTTCTTTGCTTTCTGCAACACTACACTAACCGTTTGGGAATTGAGAAACTATAACAGTATGCAATAGTAGATGGTATGTACCATACATTTGTTTTTGCTGTTTAAATAATGTTTTCACAGCTGTAGCACGCTAAGAGCTAGGGATGGGCAAATATGTTAATTTTGGTTTATCTCTGTTTCTCACTTTTCCAATTTTAAATTCAGTTTTCCCAATTTCCACCTTTGTTTGCTTTTTTTTTTAAAAAAAGCTCTCATTCATCATAAAAATTCATCATAATTTTAATGTGAATTTTTCCTCATACACACATTTTTGTATGTAATTTTGTCTAATATATACATTATTGCAAAGCACTTTCTCCTAATAGAATGCATTTTGTATGTTGTTTTCATGAACATATGCATTTATATGCATATTTTACCCTAGTATATGCATTTCTATACACATTATTTAGCTGGTAAACTGGACAACATGTTTCAGAGAAGTGTGAATTTTGAAAGATGGCTGTGCTTCAGTTCATATATTGTTTCAGAAAGTGTGAATTAGGAAAGTTCACCTTTAAATGCAACTAAACCTAATTTTTCTCCTATCCCTTCTAATGGCCCAATTACAGATCATACTAATGATGGGATTATCAGTCATATCTTTGGTGTGTGTTTTAAAAGAAATGGATACCAGGGTGTGTGTGTGTGTGTGTGAACAATAATCAGAACTGTGGTACATGGGGAGGGGAGATCCTGTATTTTCTATAAGCTGTGATGGCATTAAAAATCACCCCATCCCATCACCCCTATGTGGCAGTTAGCATTTGGGGGGGGTGATTTCTTGAGATTGCACTAGGGGAGAGAAGGCTTAGACTTCCCCATTCACTTTAGTCCAGATGATTATCACCCCTCCCCCCATACATACACAATTTGATATTTTTTTAAATTGACATGATTGCTAATCACATCATTAGTAGGGATGTTGCAGAATTCCGAGAAAAACAGAAGCAGAGCAGAAATTGCCAATGTTCACTTAATTGTTCCATGTCCAGAACAGAAATCAATCCAGTGAATATAATCAGTCTTTGCTGTTTTTGTCTGCAAACTACATAATTGATTACATTTTCTCCCTCTGCCCCCATTTGTACTGTGTGTCTTTTGCACTGAAATGAAAGGGGTAGAATAATGTAATGACAATGTAACTTACATAATTTAAGTAATTAAGTACATAAAATATGAGAATTTTGCCATAGCAAACAGCAAGACAAATAGGGTAGTTTTAAGCAGAAGACGAACCGCAGCAGAGTGGAAACAGTGCTTCATACAACCAATACAAAGTGGAATAGAAAATAATGCTGTCCTATATCCTTCTTACATCTATAAGTATAGTTAGGCCTTAAGCAGATATTCAGTCAGTTTTCTACTATGTCCCTAAGAACTCTTCCTTTGGTAGTTACAGGTGATTTACTGTGTAATCCTATTCATGTCTACTGAGAAGTAAGTCCCACTGAATTCAATAGGAGTAAGAGGTATAGGATTTCAGCCTTAGGCCTCATCACTCTTCCTATGAAATTACATTTTTTTTGTTTCACTGTGCTTACCTACTGTTGAATTTCACCTTCAGTTGCACTGTTCAATCACCCTTTCAGAACTCTTCTTAGTGTGGGATTTTGCCATCCTGAATCAGTGCCTGTTGATGTATGAAAATCCAAAGAGAATGGTAATTGGTGGTTGGTAGTCTTTGGCCATATTCTCATATTAATCAAAACTGAAAGGAAACCAATGGAACCAACAGTGAATCCTATACATGTCAACTCAGAAGTAAGTTCCAATAAGTTCAGTGGGTTTACTCCTAACTAAATGGTTAATATGATTGCAGACTAAATCAGGTAATTGTGAATATGAAACTAACCCCCCTTCCCCTTACTCCTAGCTGCAAACCATTTATTACTGTTAAATAGCATCACCCACAAAAATGATTCTTGGAGCTTTTCCTTTTTTACATCACTCCATTGTGAAGCTATCCATTTATCTCTGCTTCTAGCCTTTTAGCAAGTTACTAGCCCAATTTATAGACCACTTACATATAATATACTGTATCTTAAAGTACTTTACATTTATCTCACAGCAGCGGTGTCGGCACCAAGCATGAGTAGGACCTTGGGCACGAGCTGTACAACCAACACCCCTCCCAATACAGGTGATGTGGGAATTAAATAGGCCTGCCCGCCCCATCTACCTCTCACATCAGTGTGCATGCCATACACACTGTGCATGCACGCCTGCCATCAGATAAGATGGCTGCAGGGGCATCAACCCCTTAGTAGGGTTGCCAGGTTCATGGCCTGAGACTGATCCTGTATCTTTAGGAGAAGAGAAAGTCAGCCAAGTGCAGGTGTTCTTGCAACACTGTAATGAGAAAAACCACAAGGTGGAATTCTCCCTTCCCCCTGCACAACTTTACAGAAGACCTCTTGGAGGCCGGGTCTGGCATCCTCTCAGAAGGATCCCAGGGCAAACAAAACACTAAAACACTCTAAAACATCTTAAAAACAGACTTTAAAATATATTAAAACAAAACATCCTTAAAAACATGTTAAAACATCTTTAAAAACACCTTTTAAAAAAATAAAAGCATCTTAAAAAGTAATTCCAACACAGACACAGACTGGGATAAGGTCTGTACTTAAAAGGCTTGTTGAAGAAGGAAGGTCTCCAGTAGGTGCCGAAAAGATAACACAGATGGTGCCTGTCTAATATTTAAGGGGAGGGAATTCCAAAGGGTAGATGCCAGAATACTAAGGGTTTGCTTCCTATGTTGTACAGAATGGACCTCCTGATAGTATCTGCAGGAGGCTTTCACCTGCAGAGTGCAGTGATTGACTGGGTATATAAGGGGTAAGATGATCTTTCAGGTATCCTGATCCCAAGCTGTATAGGGATTTGTACACCTAAACCAGAACCTTGAACCTGGCACAGTTTTGCAACAAAAAGAAAACTATAGAGCTAGTGGGATTTCCCTTTTCCTGAATTGGGTGGTGAGTGCAATAGTGGAGGGAGGGGTACAAAAGGGTTTTGAGCACCTTAGTGCACACAGTGTGTGCGTATAAAAGGGAGTTGTATGGGTCTGGGTTCCTAACCGTAATGGGTACTAATGTAGTCAATGCATTATTCTACCAGTTGCCTATATACTGCTTTCTATATGGCACTTTGCCTCCTTAGGAAGTCAATCAATAGGGGTACTGTGAAGCAATCCTGTTTATATGAATTATGTTTAATGTGTAATGTGTTCCAACATTTGTATTGTAATGTATATTGTAATGTATTTGAGATGGAAAGTTTTCTGTCTCGTCTGGTAAAAGTTAGTTTAACTGTTTGGTGGGGTGCTAAGTGGCAGCGGTGAGGAAGGGTTAGTCTTACAATTCTCAGTATGCAAAATAAAGACAGGGATGCAATTTTCAATTGGTGTGTGCAGGTTTAGAATTTTCGGTTATTCAGTGTGATTGGCTGGGGCTGGACTAGAGGGGCCAGAAGAAGTGTATATATGGCCAGGTGCAATTCAGCAGAGAGTTAAGGATGTGAGACCTGACAGAGCAGTCGTGTTCACAGACTCCCTGTCACAACTGTTGGCTATTCAGAGTGGAGGTGTAGGATGCAATCTGGTGAATGAAATATGGCTTTTAAATACTGAACTACAGTTGATGAGTCCTGTGGTTCCGTTTTGTTGGGTTCTGACTCATGTGGGAATTGCTTGCAATAAGCTAGCAGATCAGATGGCCAGGAAAGCTTTAGAAAATTGGGACACTGACTTTGTGTTATCACTATCCTTTTTGGAAGTTTAGAGTTGAGTTAAATGGAAATTGTAAGATGAATAGTAAAGGCAGTGGCAAGTGGGTTTTATAAGGAGGAGGGTATTCTTTTGTCCACCTTTACAGGATCTTCAAAGTTTTAAACTGAAAGGGCATCAGAGGCAAGTTAATTTGTTCAGAATTTTAATGGTGCATTGTGCTATTCAGAGTGGTTTGTGCAGGGATGGTGTTGTGAGGTTTGTGGGGTGGAGGAGATGGTTGATCATATTATAAGGGATTGTTTGCAGTATAAGGAAGCCTCTCCTTTGTATGATTTGGGTCTTACAAATTTGTCTGTGGGGGCTGCCCTTTAGGACAAGAATGTCTGGGACTTAGAAATTTTCTTCAGATTTGTGAAAGATATGAGGCTTCATGATAAAGTGTGGTAATACTGTTGGTGGTAGGTGACAGTAATAGGGCATTTCCTTGGCCTTGCAATTCCATGAGGAGGAGGAGGACATTTCATTGGTTGGAGTTGTTGGTGCTTGTGACAAACAAACAAGTCTGTATCCATAAGATTCACTGGTGCTGTCACATGTGTGAACTAGCCCCTAGCACTCAGACAGAAAAGTGAATTGTGTATGTTGAATTCTAAGTTGTTTGTTTCCTTAGAGCAAAAGAGCCAGACTTGTTGCAAAGTGTTAATTTATCTGGCAAAGGAGTTGATCTTTTGATCTAGGAAGTTGAGCTCTTTGACAGCTTACTTTAATTTTCAGTAGCATTGCTGGGGAAACCTCAGTGGAGATTACAGTGATCAGAACAAAGGCGAAGTTATTAAATCGACCTAAAACTCAGGTGTCTCTTGCTGGAAGAGTTTAGCATGTTTGATAACTAACAAAATACAACTAAAATTTCACTCCTATATCCACATATCCTTTATATGCTCAACTGGTTGAGAGAAAAAAAGAGAAGAAAGATCTTTGTATCATATTTTTACTCTTAGTGGTTTTTAAAATGCCTGTTGATGCATGTACGTGCCATCTGCCATGCTGTCAGACACAATCTAAAAGAGCCTATGGTGATGGGTCAGAAATCACAGAGCACGTATGTCACGGAACAAATGGTTTCCAGGAAAGCTTAACTGAAGCCATTAAGTTCCTGAGCAGCAGTCTAAAATTGGTCGATTATCCTATTAGACCTTGACCCTGATGTCTCAGGTTATAGGATATTTAATATTTTAGCCTCAACGTTTGTATATTATGGAATTAGGCAATAGTAACTTCACACACCATGAAAGTGAATAGATAATGGCAATGCTGGGTTAACTCTTGAAGTGTCCTCTCGACCCTTGCCCTTCTTGGCTTATTAAAGCTTGTCGAGGGGGTCTGACCGAGTGGATCCAGGGTGTGGTCAACACATCATTGTGGGAGGAAGTGGTTCCAGCCGCCTTGAAAGAGGCGGTGATCTGACCACTCCTGAAAAAGCCCACCCTGGACCAACTGGTTTGTGACAACTACCAACCGGTTGCAAATGCTCCCTTCTTAGGGAAGGTGATTGAGAGGGTTGTGGCGCAGGAACTACAAGTACTCTTGGATGAAACAGATTATCTTGACCCATCCCAGTCTGGGTTCAGGCCTGGTTAGGGGACTGAATCGGCCTTGGTTGCCCTGATGGATGACCTTTATTGGGAGAAGGACAGGGGGAGTGTGACCCTGTTATTCTTACTTGATCTCTCAGCGGCATTTGATACCATTGACCATGGTATCCTTCTGGGCCGACATGGTGAGCTGGGTATTGGAGGCACTGTTTTACAGTGGTTCCGATCCTATCTCCAGGGTCACTCTCAAAGAATAGCACTGGGTAACTGTCTTCCGGCCCCCTGGCAGCTGTACTGTGGGGTGCCGCAGGGTACCATCTTGTCCCCCATGCTGTTTAACATCTATATGAAGCCCTTGGGAGCAGTCATCAGGAGCTTTGGGGCGAGGTGTCAGCAGTATGCTGATGATACCCAGCTCTATTTCACTGTAACATCTGAATCACGAGAGGCTGTGCAAGCCCTGGACCACTGCCTGGACTCGGTGGTGGGCTGGATGAGGGCCAATAAACTGAGTCTGAATCCTAGCAAGACGGAGGCACTGTGGGTTGGTGGTTCCTGACTTCGGATAATTGGTCAGTTGCCTGCTTTTGTTGGGGTCATACTCCCCCTGAAAGAGCAGGTTCATGCCTAGGGGTGCTCCTGGATCCATCTTTGTCACTAGAGGCCCAGGTGACCTCAGTGGCTAGGAGTGCCTTTCACCAGCTTCGGCTGGTGAGACACCTGTGGCCGTTTCTGGACCGGGATAGCCTGACCACTGTTGTCTATGCACTGGTAACCTCCAGGCTGGATTACTGTAATGCGCTCTATGTGGGGCCGCCCTTGAGGTTGGTCCGGAAGCTGCAGCAGGTGCAAAATGCGGCTGCGAGACTGCTCACTGGGGCAGGGTATTACCCACATGTCACCCTGCTGCTGAAAGAATTGCACTGGCTGCCCATTTGCTACCGGGCCAAGTTCAAGGCTCTAGTTTTGATGTACAAAGCCCTATACAGCTCGGGACCAGGATACCTGAAAGACCATCTTACCCCTTATATACCCCGTCGATCACTGCGCTCTGCAGGTGAGGGCCTCTTGCAGATACCATCTTATCAAGAGGTTCGTTCTGCACAATATAGGAAACGGACATTTAGTGTGGCAGCACCTACCCTGTGGAATTCCCTCCCTTTGAATATTAGGCAGGTGCCATCTCTGCTATCTTTTCGGCATCTTTTGAAGACTTTCCTCTTTCAACAAACCTTTTAGGTTGAGACCTATCCCAGTCTGCTTCTGTGTTCGAATTGCTTAATATGTTTTTAATAATGTTTTTAACCCTTCTTAAAAGTTTTTTTTTAATTTTTTTTTTAACGCTGTTTTGTTTTAATGTATTTTAAGATCTGTTTTTATGAAGTTTTAAAGTGTTTTTAGTGCTTTGTTTGCCGCCCTGGGCTCCTGCTAGGAGGAAGGCCGGGATACAAATTAAATAAATAAATAATAAATAAATAAATAAATAAACTGCCAGAAATAGCTAATTGGTACACAGTCCATGGTTCCTTAAGGGTGAAAGGATGCACAAATTATATGTTAAATGAGGCATGAGGATATGTGACCTTCCAGACTACAGACTAGAACCCCCATCATTCCTGGGGGAACATCTGGCATCAAGGGAAGGCATTGCTTGGCATCTCCTGATACCCACACCCCTTACAGGGGCTTCACAGGCACTCTCTGAACCCTCTTGGTCCTGCTCCTTGGCCTCTTTGCTGTCACTGCTGGTGTTCACCAGCACCATTCCTGGTGCATCTCCAGGCATGCAAGCAATAAGCAGCCAATTCAGCAGCACTCTCCACCTGTCTTGGGCTCTCCCCTGGGTGGTTCTTTGATTATGACCATAGGGCAAGTGGTTAGCAGTCCCTGAAAAGGAGAAGGAAGGCAGGCTCAGAGAAGGAACAACTTTTCCATGAGCCCCCTAAATCTGGAGCTAGCACTGCCTGGGATGTTGTTGGATTCCAACAACAACTGGAAGGCCACAGGCAGGGCCAGTGCTAAAGGGAGGCAAGGTCAGGCCCTGGCCAGGGGCCCCATGGCCCACAGGGGCCCCTAAAGGGCCCCTCATTAGGGTGGGGGAGCAGTGCTCCCCTTATGCAATCCATAGTAGGCTCCCTGCTGAGGATCGCAGGGAGGGAGCTTTTAGGTCACCCACCCGTTCACTTGCTCCACCTACCTCTTCCCCTGTCTTCTGAGGCTGCATGCATTGCGTACGCAGGGTTGCCATCAACCAAGATGGTGGTGGAGGCTTTTTTAAGGGGCTGATGCTCCTACTGCCATCTTCGTTGAT
Source organism: Rhineura floridana (assembly GCF_030035675.1). NCBI lineage: Eukaryota > Metazoa > Chordata > Lepidosauria > Squamata > Rhineuridae > Rhineura > Rhineura floridana. The sequence goes on from NC_084488.1 coordinate 86,075,820, forward strand.
GGCAGGCATGTGCGCACATGTGTGCAATGCGTATCACACATGCATGCCATCAACCAAGATGGCGGAGAAGACATCAGCCCCTTAGAGAAGCCTCTGTTGCAATCTTGGTTGAGCCCTGTCCGTGCAGCACGTGCAGCAACAGGAGACAAGACAGAGGTAGGTGAAACAGGCAGGAGCCACGCACCCAGGGCAAGCTGGTGCCCAAGGGCCCAGTTATACCTGGCGCTGGCCCTGGCCACAAGTTCCCCAACTTCATGCTTAATATTCCATAAGAACAGTGAAAGGAAACCCATTCCCGATCTTTAGTTCTGCATGAATAGGATGACGTGAGAGCCAGTGTGGTATATCAGTTTCACTGTGAGAAAACCCAGTTTGAAATCCCCACCTAACTATGAAAGTTAATAGTGTGTCCTAGAGGACAAGTAACTATAGACCTCTTCAAATAAGAAGCACATGTGTGCAGTGAACACATCAGCAGAGCTGAGCCACCAAGCCAAGCCCCTGATGTTGGTATGCCCCTTTGTCCATGCCACTGACATCCACGTGTTCAGTTGAATGCTACAGATACCATTTTCATGCAGTCGTTTGAATTTGTGGATGTCACAGGGTCCAGGGAGAGAAATATTTTCCACTGATCCATTTATGTCAATGTTCTCAGAGAAAACCTGTGGCCCATTTAAAGCCACAGCTTAAGCAGGCTGGATTTTCTCCTGCCTCCACCTGCATTTGATGGATTGGATCATTTGTGTATAGTCTAAATCATGGCACAAACAGGTTCACAATCCATAGCCAAGCTCACATGGAAGCCAATATGATGGAGCAAACAATGACATTATTATAGGTCATGCCTGTACAATGGTAAGCAACCAAGCTTAACCAGGCATGTACTGTCACTTGCATATGTGCCTTTCACACATGCAGTAGGATGACAATGTCACAAATTCAAATAATTTGTATGTAAGGGGATATATAAGGTATATTCTATAGCTAGCACTTACAGAATGCAACAAACCATCTGCCCTTTCCTTTGGGGGCCTATCATGTTATCACTATTCCCAGTTTGTAATTTTCTTCATATTAGAATGTCTAGACACATTTCCCACCTAATTCATACTTTGTCTGCTTCTTGATAATCATTTTAGCTTCTTTTCGTCTTCTCTGTAATTTCAACTGCCTTTTTGATAAGCGTGAAACCATGCTGTCCTCACTAATTGCTTCCAAACTCCATAGCATTCTGCTTCTCTCATTACAATGTCTTATTATAAAATATGCCTCTCTCTTAGAATTCACAGAGGAATCTGTATCACACTTTTGACATTTTACCCACGTTCTTCCTATAACAGGCCTGTACAACTTGTGATCCACCTATCATGTCTCATGGCTCACTAGGGGCTCCTGAGTTTGTGGCCTGCCCAGAGCTGCAAACCAAGAGGCTTGTCAAGCACCTGACTGGACTCTGTGCATGGCTGGTGGGTAGCTTGTTGTATAACAATTCTGTAGTCCTCTCATATAATAATGCCATTGTATCTTATCACATCATATTTGTTTCAGTGTGAGCTTGGCTAAGTTATGTTTATTATGAAGCTGTTTATGCCATACATTTAAACTACATACAAATGTCCCAGTCCAGCATTTGGAGGTAGAAGTGGAAGAAAATCAATAATGCACAAGCTGTGGATTAAATGGGCCACAGTTTTTCTTTGAGAGCATTAAGAGATAAATGGTCCCAATCCATTTACAATTAGCAGTGAAATTAAGTCCTTTTTTTCCTTCTCCAACTGACTTGTTCCATTTATTTTAATGGGATATATAGGCCAATCCCACATATACCAACTCAAGAAGGAAAACCCACTATGTTCAGTGGGGCTTACTCCCAGATAAGTGTGAGCATTGTTTAATTTAGCTGACTAACATAAGATGAATTGGTGCTGAAATATTTTAAGCAGCTGTCTCTTGTAATCTACATAAATAAACAAATACAAAGCCCTGTGCTGCCAAATTTATAAAATTTGTTGTGGATTACTCATTTCCCCCGAAAGTAGAATTTCTTGACTTAAGACTTAACTTCCCCCTTCACAGATAGATAGATAGATAGATAGATAGATAGATAGATAGATAGATAGATAGATAGATAGATAGATAGATAGATAGATAGATAGATAGATAGATGTAGAAATACTATAGTTTACTACTTTTCTGTAAAGAGTCCTCTAAAAACATTGAACAATTTCTGGAAATTTAGGTCACAGAATAACTGTAAAATGCTAAGTGTTGTGAATTCTAGATATTTTTATTTATTTATTTATTTAATTATTGCATTTATATCCCACTTTTCCGCCAAGGAGCAAAAGGTTGAGTATATGGTTCTCCCCCTCCTAATTTAATCCCCACAACAATCTTGTGAGGTAGGTTGGGCTGAGAGACAGCAACTGGCCCAAGGTCACCCAGTGTGCTTCATGGCTGAATGGGGATTTGAACCCTGGTCTCCCAGGTCCTAGTCCTACACTCTAACCACTACACAAGGGTCTCAAAGGTTAAGCTTTTTTTGTGGATCATTCAGTGTCTAGCAGTTTGTTTTGTTAAGAAAATAAAACTAAAAAAGGATCAAAGAATTCCTATTAGCCCTGGAGTGGCTGGAACTATAAAACAGAATTACTTTGCAACTGTTTCTCCTTTTGTTGCTGATGGTGCACATTATGGGACAGTAACAGAAGGTATGGCAGGCAGAGAAACCCCGCAATTGCCATTGCCTCATGAGCTCTCATTATAAAATCAATAGAAATAAAGCACTGAGATTTGGAGGGCTATGAAAAACATTAAAGCAGCCATTAATGTCTCCATCTTTCATTCCAAGAGGTGCAATATATTCCACTCACGGTGTATATATGTCCAGCAGCTATTTCACCAAAAAGCAGAGATAAATTGTGATAGCCTGAAACGTGTCCTGGCTATGTCCATATATCCATTAGCTACAAAGACTCACAAGAAAATGCATATTAGAGATGAGAAATAGGACAGAATTCCACTAAAGAAATTGAAGCATCGCCTTCTTGGAGCCTACAGCCTTACTCAAAAAGTTTGTACTCTTCACATGAGAAACCTTTCAGGAGAATTTTAATACACATGTGCCCTGTGATCTGCTTTTCTTCACTGTATCTACCTGATTTCCAATAAGGAAAATCTATCCAAATTTACATATCCAGGAAGGATTCTAGGAGAAACAGTGGCATGAATCAAAGCTGATAATGGTATGAATCAAATCTGCTTGTGGGTTTCCCACTGGCATCTGGTTGGCCACTGTGAGAACAGACTAGATGGGCCATTGGCCTAATCCACCAGTCTCTTCTTATGTTCTTATATCGAGCAGACTGACCATTTTGGTAGAAGAAATTATTATAACCAATAATAGCCATGTCAGCTTTTGTGGTGCGGACTGTACCTCATGGATATCTCCACATGGGTTGATTCTGTATTTCTAATAGAAATAAACTTTATAGTTCCTATGCCAACCCTCTGTAATCTTGCATAAGGGAATTAGGGAAGTATAAGGTCTGCAAAGGTGGCACAGTCAATCTACATGGAAAAGTGACATGTGTAATGAAATGCCATGCAATGCGATTTAATTCTCTTTCTCTCCCCCACACACATACTGATTTTTTTATTCAAGTGCTTCAATGCTAACATAGAAACATCCAATGCAGGTACTTTTGTAAGGGTTGGTTGACATGAATGGTGACAGCACTAATCCTTGACACACAGACAGCCATTTACTACAGGCACACATGCAGATGAAAGGAAAAGCATCTGAACTGAAAATAAATGCACAGTACCTAGTAGGTACTACTAGGTAGGTAGGTATTTGGTAGCACATGTTACCAAATTCTTCCAAGGAGTGGACTAGACTGTGAAATATCAACCCATATGGTTTTTACATTTTTATAAATTTGTTGTGTAGTGGTTAGTGTTGGACTATGACCTGGGAGACCAGGGTTCGAATCCCCACACAGCCATGAAGCTCATTGGGTGACCTTGGGCCAGTCACTGCCTCTCAGCCTCAGAGGAAGGCAATGATAAACCCCCTCTGAATACCACTTAGCATGAAAACCCTCCTCATAAGGTCACCATAAGTTGGGATTGACTTAAAGGCAGTCCCCTCACAATATATCAGAGAGTAGGTCATGTCTCCTGCTCCCCTGGTGCATTCACTATAGCTGCCCTATAGTACTTTTTAAAGTCCTATAAAAATTGCCTTCAATTCCTGAGTCAGTAGTGATGTGTTCCGTTTGCAAGAGACATTATCTACCTTGTGCATTATTAGCTTTCTTCACCCATACCCCTTAATGAGAACCATTTCCCAATATTTCTGTATTTATGATACAAAGATTAATCAGCTCCCTTTATGCGACAGTTAACAGAAATATTTCCGAAAGGCAATGCCAAATTACATAACTGATTTTCAGTAAGGAGAAGTATGCCATACTTCTCAGTGGCCTTCACTCTTAAAATGCAGTGCGAGAACAAGAATTGCATTGGCATCTCATGGTAATAAAAATGTAACAATGTATGATGACTGTAAACCCAGCTCAACATAAACATAACAAACAAAGGGTTTTTTTTATAAAAAGGCTTTACTTGTAGAACAGCTTCATTGTCTTGAATTTACAGCATGCCCAGAGTCAATGCATGGCACCCGCAGACAGCTGCAAGTGTCCCTGCACTCAAGCAGTGCAGTGTAGTGAAGACATAGGGCATTGAAACCTGCACTGTACAAGTGCAGACAGTTGTTTAGTGGATGACCACCTCAGTATGGGTGAAGGCTAGTGACATTTATGTATTATTTTTATTATTTAACCTTATATCCTGCCTTGTATCACTTCAGTGGTCCCAGAGCAGATCATTAGAGCAACCATCCTCTCAATAACTGTATGCCTGTATGAAGCTAGCAGGGTACTTCATTCTTCTACTCCTGGTTATGGCACTGCACTATGCTGACTAGTAGTTTCATCCTAGTGTAGTGCCTCACCAGCTGGTGGTGATCATAGGCAATGTCTTGCACAGTTCTTTCAACAAGCCTTGACTAAAATCTGGTTCATCAGAGACAGATAATATTGATTTGGAGATTGGATCTGGAATATGTTCTGCAGTGCACCACTTGACAATCCCTCATTTAGGTGAACCATACTAATCCAATGCTATTAAATACAGGGTTCAAGATACTGAATATTTTGTAGCTTGAGGTAGAACAATTTTTTTCTACAACACAAGAGGTTAAGAACTAAGATAACCCTAGCTAATGCATAATTTGCAGTATAGTCTCATGCATGTCTATGCCAAAGTAAGCCACTGATTTCAATGGGAGTTCCAGGTAAGTATTATAGGACTGTAGCATTAGTCTGAAACATGGTTGTAATTCAAGTCATTTTTCTCTAGTAACTTTGAAGTTGACCAGACTGATGTTTTAAAGCCTATGTCATTACCAGAGTCCATAGGATAGTCTTATCTCTGCTAGTTTCATTCAGAGAAGCACATGATTAGAGGTTTGCTTCAAATAGAGGTAAAATCCAGTTGTAGTCGGCAGGGCAGGGCTGGGGTTCCCATCACCTGCATTACTGCTGCTCAGTGGGAAACAGAGGGGGAGGGATGAGGTGGTGGTGAGGGTGGTGAGGTGTAAATGGGAGTTCAGGTGACCACCTCTCCCCCCCTCCTGCTTACTGCTACTGGTAAAAGTCGTATAGCCACAAGAGTGGCTGTATACTATAGCCAACATGGATTTTTCACATTCTGCAATGTTAAATTGAAAATACCCCCATGCCATTCTGCTGCTTCCCATTAGCATATTTTAAAACAAAACCTTACAGAACGTATAGTCCTGAACTCAGAAACGCTTGCTTAATGACCCCTAAGTTTTCATGGCAATAAACAAAGCACTCAGAATCAAGTGAATTTTGCCTAGGGTCATACTTTCATAAAACTAAGGACATAAATAGCTAAAGCTAGTCACATTGTTTCACTTCACTTTTTGCGAGAGAGTCTTTGAGAATTTATTAAATTGTAGTTCATTACAAAATACTTTATATTACAAAATATTGGCTGACTTACTTAAGCCTAAGTAACTTAAGACTAATAATTACTAAGATGTTCAGAAAACTAATCATGGTAGAAGATACAGTAGGGGAAAAAAGTTTCCTAAATAGTATATTTAAGCCTTTTAAACATATGCTAATGAAATGGAGTACGTTGTTAAGTCAGAGGAAATTAGGAGTTTCCTTGGAGTGCAATTAGAATAGTTCTCCAAGGCCAAATACCAGGCAAGTGTTATTATCATCCTTCTCTAGCTGGCACTACTGCTGGAGTAATGCCAACAATGATTAGGTTTGGGAGATATGCTTCTGCAGAGTGGACTTCAATTAAAACTAATCAAGCACCAAGAATCATATTACCCGTAATACAAATGTTCAAATAACCTTCAGAAATAGGCTTGGCTAAAGGAATTAAAGGTTATTTTAGGCCTGCTACAATTGTGCAAATCATGGAGGATGTACTCAGAAGTAAGGCCTACTGAATTCAGTTGTAAGTAGGGTTAGGTTTGCAGCTTTAGTCATGAACCTGGCAGCTGCCCCATTGAGCTCTCAAGGCACTTGCTTTATGTGTGACCCAACTCTGCATGGTGTCCTATGTGGGGGAAAAGATAATTAAAATGTTCTGAACAACTCTTTGCTTGAAAAAACTGATTTAAAATGGAAGAAATAAGATAAATCTTCAGATGTCAAAGGTAATTAGATAATTAGACAAGTTGAAGCAGTGTTCCCACCTGATGCCCTCCTGATGTTTTGGACTACAACTGCCATGAGTGCCAGCCAGCACTGGGGCAGATAGGAGTGGTAGCCCAAAGCATCTGGAGGGCACCTGGTTGGGGAAGGCTGAGTTAAAGGGATGCCATGGAACTGGCATAAAGAGTAATGTACTGCTGTGATTTTTCAAAACATCTAAATTAGAAAATATTAAGGCAGGGGAATTTGGATTAAATTAACCCAACATTGTTGCAAGGATGCCTACATAATTTTTTAAGAAGCCTCCCATGTGACATGAATCTAGCAGAACGAGGGTGGAGCAGCAAAACTGCAGAGGAGGAGGAGGAGGACTTTGAATGGGATGACAGTTCCAACGTTGGGCCAAATAGCATGCAGGAGTCTGAGAATTCTCTTGCCATGGACAGTGACACCTCGGCCACTATAGCTCCAGTTACCCACAAGGAGGCCCAACCCAGTCAGGCAGCTGCCACTCTGCCCGACGAATCTCCTCTTCCCATGACCACTTCACCACCACCCCAGGGCAGCCTCCCTCCCTCTGACAGGAATTTGCACCGACAAGTTCAACACACCCCAAAGGCCCCTCTGAGGAGGAGTGCTCGGGTGCATGCACATTCTCTACAGTGACACTTAGTTCATACAAGTAGGGTGCCCGCCCATCCCTACTTAAGCCTGGTGAGGGGGCATGTCTAGTTGATGTGACAATGTCTTAGTGCAATAAAGTCATGTCCAGTCTCACCTAGTAGTGATGCTGAATTCTGTGTAACCTGTAAGCTGATTCATGAAGCACTCTGAACTGAAATCTTCTATTAAAACTACTAAAGAAAACCACAGTTCCTTATTCGTGTCTGACTTCAGGGTGTCTGGGCAGGACACCATGTCTACTTTTTAGTGTTTCTGCCTTTTCTTCCCTTTCCCTGATGTCTCATCTGATATTGTGGGCCAAAACTGGCATCTGTTTTGAGTTCATTAAAACACAAGTCGGCTCAAGTGCAATCACGGTAAAATGGAGTGCGTATCTTCCGTTACAAAGGACAGTTTGCTTAACTTAGCACCGAAACAGGATGGTTGTTAATGACAATCTAACAAAGTCTGCAACAGCTCCAAAACATTTGCAGGGGAAAGGTTAATTCTCCAGAAGAGTGGCTGCTGCCTTACTATCAACCAGATGGGGTGGAAAGGACCAAAACAGCTAATTGGACATGATCAAAGGTCTAGGGATTTGTGGAACAAGCAAAATGTATCTTGTTATAATGGAAGGCTAATTACCTTCAGCTACTAGCAACTGGACAGGTGGCTTCCTGAGCCACATGGAGAGAAAGTGGGAACAACTGGGAAAGTGCCTTTCTTTTGTCAGTGCAACACACAGTCTGTAGGTTTCAGTTAATTTTGTAATTAGCCTCTAAACTCTACTGTCAGTGCAGGAGGTACTAAAGTTCTATGATTTTTTTTCTTTTTAAAAAATGAAAATAACCTTTTCCTTTTAACTCTATGGATTTAATAGAACAACTTTTTAAAATTCTGTGTTCACTTGCATTCAACTCCACCAGTGTTGATGGATATATATTTTATGCCCTATAGATACCAATTGTCACTCCACATAAATAGTACACAATATTTTTGCTGTACTATGTCAAAATATACTAGATTTGGCAAAGCAATCTGTAATATAAATACTGTTTTCTTCTCTATTCTTGACCTAGCTTTTCTTCTAATTTTTATTGACTCCCAGAAAAAAGATTGCTTTGCCAATATTTCTTCACAGTGGGGAATCTTTATGCCTGTTGACACATCCCACATGGTATGAAAATGCTATTTATATCTATGACATACTTGTCCTTTATCTGGAGCCCATTATTAGTTTTTATTTATTTAAGGGGATATATTTTATATTTATTTATTATTTGATTTATATCCCACCCTTCTACTGCAGAAACATTTTTCAGGACAGCTTACAATTACAAAATATCATTTTAAAATGGCAAAATAAATAAGAAGCAATACAATAAACAACAACAACAACAACAACATTAACAACAAGTTTATGCAGCTGGTAAATACAGCCTAAGAATAACAGGAGGTCACTCTTTAACTTGGCTGGTCAACTGTTGGAATAAACATGTTTTATAATGCAATTCTATACAGGTGTACCCTGACATAGGGATCAATGAGGTCCCATGGGCACAATAAATTGAAAGCAGTATCATACCACTTTAAACAGTCATGGCTTCCCCCAAAGAATCCTGGGAACTGTAGTTAAAGTTTTTGAGAGTTGTAAAGAGACCCCTATTCCCCTCACAGAGCTACAATTCTCATAATGGTTTAACAGTAGGGTTTCCAGGACAGAAGCATCCCAAACCCTGAGATTTCAGGGATGGGCCCCAGTGATGTTATAGAGTGGGCCCCAGAGATGTCATTAAGCACAACCACAGTTCCTTGGAGTATACTACTCAAACAAAAAAAATATCTGATTGGAAATTAAGGTAGAAATCTTAGCTAAATGAGGGTGTTCCCAGGTCCAGCTGAAGTGACAGAATCATTCCTTCTCACCTGCTTGAGAAACCAGGGTAGGGTATATTTAATCTAGCCTACTTGCTTCTGGCAAGAAGGGTTTAAGTGCCCTCAGGCCAGGCCAATCACCAGAAGGCCATTGAAGGAAGAAAGGAGCCTAGTGTTGTGGAGATGTTAAATGGGAGCACTCAGGAGTAAAGATGGACGCCCATGAACTGCAATTCTAAACACACTTACTAAGCCCCATAGAACTCAACAGTAGATATTGTTAGTGTCAAGAACTTGTAAAAGCTAGAATGTAACGTGGCTCTCATGCAAAGAATTGTGGGATTTCATCTTGTTCAGAAATGAGGCCTTTGTGTTGCGTGAAAAAATGTGGCTGTTTTCACTGTCTCATTCTTTTACAGCTGCAGCTAATTAGAGAATCTTTGAAGGCACCTGCTTATCTTTGGGGAGCCTAGTACCAAGGTCAGCTTGGCCTGAGAAAGGAGAGGCGTATGTGCCTGTTAGGCGCGACAGCATGAAGAAGAGTTATCTCATAAGAAAGCTCCTTGCCTGGCTAATTAATATTGTCTGTTCCTAAGGCTTTTTCCATAAGTACAGGTGTGAAATTTATTTATTTATTATTTTATTTATATCCCACCCTTCCTCCCTGCAGGAGCCCAGGGTGGCAAACAAAAGCACTAAAAATAGTTTAAAACATCATAAAAACAGACCTTAAAATACATTAAAACAGAACAACTTTAAAAACATGTTTTTAAAAAGCTTTAAAAATGTCTTAAATAAAAAGGGTTAAGAACACATTTGTTTAGAAAAAAAAGGTTTTAAAAAACATTAAAAAGCAATTCCAACACAGATGCAAACTGGGATAGGTCTCAACTTAAAAGGCTTGTTGAAAGAGGAAAGTCTTCAATAGGCGCAGAAAAGATAACAGAGCAGGAGCCCAGGGCGGCAAACAAAGCGCTAAAAACACTTTAAAACTTCATAAAAACAGATCTTAAAATACATTAAAACAAAACAGCGTTAAAAATTTTTTTAAAAAAAACTTTTAAGAAGGGTTAAAAACATTATTAAAAACATATTAAGCAATTCGAACACAGACGCAGACTGGGATAGGTCTCAACCTAAAAGGCTTTTTGAAAGAGGAAAGTCTTCAATAGGCACAGAAAAGATAACAGAGATGGTGCCTGCCTAATACTTAAGGGGAGGGAATTCCACAGGGTAGGTGCTGCCTTGAAATTTTTAGCCTTTGTTCCCCTGGGTTCCATCTTGCTTGAGAGGTGAGACGCTGCAACAACTACTTCAGTGAGTATAGAATAGGTTAGTTAGTTTTGTTATTTTGGTTTGTGTTAGAACTCTCTATGAGTATTTTACCTAGCCCTGTTTTGGGTATGGGTTTTTGGGAACTGTTTTGCTGCTATCAAATTGTGCATGTATATTTTTATTCAATAAAGCTACTTCTTATTTACCTATGTGTCTTCATTGCTGGAGGAGAATTTTGGCTCTGAATCTGGTACCTTGGCCACTGACCAGTGACTACCATGTTTTGGGTCTGCTTGGGGCTCCAGGATGAGGAGTGCCTGTTTAGCTCCTGTCCTGTGGGATCCCTGGCAGGGTTGTTCCTCTGCTCTGGGTTTCCCCTGACTCAGAGTGGTTAATCAGTTTAAGGGGTGGTGGCAGTCTAGCTACTACCTTGCAGGGTTGTTGCTGGCTTGCACTACCTTGGCAGGGAGAGATATTTTGCTAGGATTGATTGCCCTGGGTGGGGAATTGGGTCCTGAGACTGCACTGAGAGCCATGCTGGTGTTAGGCATGGCTCTAGGACATGATAGTTATGATTGTGCTGTTGATAAGACTTGACTAGGGAACCTCTGCAAAGATACTGATATCAGAGCATGGTAGGCAACCCCATGCCTAGAATGCTCTATCTGCCTGTTAATGTGGCTGCTCCAAATTTCTTTACAGGGTGACCTTTGGGCTAGTCACCTTCTCAGCCTAAACTACCTCATAGGGCTATTCTGAGGATATATTGGGGAGGTGCAGGACTACGTATGCCACAGTGAGCTCTTTGCAGGAAAGTTGAGATGTAAAGGAAACAAGGCATTAAATAAGATTAAGGCTACAATCCTATGCACAATTACTTGAGAGTAAGCTCCATTGAACTGTGAAAGTTACTTTTGATAAACATGCTTGGGATTATGTTGTTAAGATACAAAAGATAACTATTACCCAAAGTTTCTATTATTTATTGATAACTATCATTTCTGAGCAATGTGTTACCTAGCCATTAAGTTATTTTATTATTGCAGATGTGACTGCAGCTATTATGCATTACATGCCACAGGGGGTTTGGAACAAGTTTAAAGCAGACTTTTTGGAATCTATTTGTGGCACTATCCTGAAGAGTAGGTGTACTACTCGTAACAAGAAACAATAAGAGTCACATGATGACACACTGAACATTTAACAGACATTATAAATTTTATAATATTTATTGATAAATCACCTAGTATTTAAAGGAAAGGACTGAATTTAGAAGTGAAAGGCTGTAATCCTATGCTCATTTTCACTTCAGGAGTAAACCGAAATAAACCAAAATAAACTCAGTGGAACTTACTTCTGAATAAACATGGTTAGGATTGCACTGTAACTTCAGATTCCTAAGTCTTTCTCCCCATCCCTTTTAGTAGATTACTGGTACATTCTCCCACCTTCTCTCAAGATAGCAATTTTCACTTGTCTGAGCACACAGGGGCCACACAAGTTCTGCTTCAGAATCTTAGGGTCCCCCCCCAAGCCTTTTCTCTGTTCATTACCTCTCTGTTGTTCTTTCACCTCTTCCTCAAAGTGATGCTGCAATCCAACCCCACTTACTTGGGAGTAAGTTCCACTGAGCTCAGTGGGACTCACTTCTGAGTAAACATGGCTAGAACTGTACCATGGGCAACATAGGCAAACTCCCACACCTAGGCATATAGGCAAACTCCCCTCCCTTTCTCTGCCCCCCCCAACTGTTTCTTCTAAGCGGCTGGAATCCTAATCCTTCTTTCCTGGGACTAAGTCCCACCAGACTGAAAGGGATTTACTTTAGAGTAGGCATGGAGTTAGGATTGTACTATGAATGTAATCAATCAAGAGGTCTTCTGTATCTTTAAAAGTTGTCCAGGGGAAAGGGAGAATTCCACCTTGTGGTTTTTCCCATTACAGGGTTGCAAGAACACCTGCACTCGGCTGACTTTCTCTTTTCCTAAAGATACAGGATCAGTCTCAGGCCCTGAACCTGGCAACCCTAGAACCCATGCTTTTCTAGGCAATCCTAACTCCACTTACCTGTGTGTAAGCCCCATTGAACTAAGTGAGACTTACTTCTGAGTAGACATTTTTAGAATTACAGTGCAAGCCCTCAGAATCTCTCCCCCTTCTCTCTTCACCAGCTTTTTGATTACTGCTGCCTTCTGCCCTTCCCTCAAACTAGCAGTTTTGACTTGTCTGAGCCCACAAGAGGCTTTAACTCCATTTAAATTTGTAAAACAAACTCTTTTTTAAAAAATCAACAATTTAAACAGCTTACTGCTAGCTCTAGTTTGCTGACAAGTCTCTCTCACATTTTTAGGCACTCCATTTACCTGGGAGTAAGCCCCACTGAACTCAGTGGGATTTACATCTGAGTAAACATTTTTAAAATTCAAATGTGAATTCTCCAAAGCTTTCCCCTCTCCCCCATTTTTCTCCTTCCTTCCCTCAAACTCAATCATTGCCAGCACACAAAAACACTAAACACAATGGGGCTCACTTCTGAGTAGACTTTTTAAAAATTACAGTTAGTCCTTCAAAGCTTCCCCCTGTTTTTTTTTGTCTCTTTCCTGCCCTCAAGCTCTTTTGTTGCTTCAGGCTGGTCTCCCTTCCTTCTTTCTTGCCCTTTCCTCCATTTTAGCTTTATTCCTCTTTCCCGCTCCGTGGCTTCAGCAACTGACGTTTCCTTGAGCTCATTTCTGATTGGCAGCAGCTGATGATGATGCTAGAACAAAGGCTCAGGCTGTCCCTGGGGAGAAAAACTACTTGCTTACTATCAGCTCCAGGTAGACTGCATGCAGGGAGAATCATCATGTGAAAAAGGGCATCTTTTTCAGGGTACCAGGGTACCACATGTAGACTCTTTCTCAAGAGCAGCTGTACCTAGGTACAGGGGGCTTCTACGTATGAATGCCCCCATAGTAAAGGACAAAAAAGGACTTGAGGAGGGCACAGAGCAGGGACATTAAGTGGTGTAAACTGGAGATAGGGGATATGTCCTGGGAAGGGGTGTGGCCTGGAAAGAGTTCTGAGGCCCAGATAAAGAGGTCTGGAGGGGCATATTTGGCTCCCTGGCCTGAGGTTTCTTACCCCTGCACAAGACCCTCTGTTTTTCCTTCAAGAGGCAAACACAGCTACTCCTCTGAAAATGCAAATAAAATAATGGCTAACAGCCAGCAGCATAACAATATACTATCAATAAAAAGGATGAGAGTCTGTATCAAGTATGCATCAAGAACTCTGGAGCATATCAACAGAAAATAAGGGGGAAACCCACCATATTTAGTTCTGTCCTGAATTCAGGCTGAGGCAGATCAGAAAAGGAAATTCTATAGAGAAATGTGATAAGGGAAAATTCTGAGGCATCCCTAAAATTTCAAATATTTTTCCTGAAGATAAAAATATGGTGGTGCAGGGTGTTAATAGTTTCAGAAAGATTAACATAGGATACAATAATCCCTTCCCTTTAGATAGATGGAATTATCTGGCTTCTGGTCTTAGGATGCAATCCAGTACACACTTACCTGGAAGTAAGTCCCACTGAATCCAATGGAGTTTACTTCTGAGTAGACATGTATTGGATTGCACTGTTAGTTTCAGTTGCATTGATCAGAAAGCTGTAGGTTAGGACAGCATTGCTATAAAGAGACTGTTGACCTCTCCTGCATATTCCATTTTGCTATCATTATTACATTATTAAATAACCCAAGGAGAGTGTAGAATGACACAAAATCATTACACAGTAACAAAGTGCAGTTCAGTTATGATTGTTTTAAAGGTTCCAGGCAGGGATTTTGAATTATTTATACTGCAATTATATTCACAGTCAATGAAGGAGATACAAGTAATTTTGTGACCAAAGATGAGCAATTAATGCAAACGAAAGCTAGGAGGAAACCAGATACAAGACATGGAAACATTCACAGAAAATAGGCTGAATAGGCTGGAATGAAAGAGAAACGATATCCTGGTTTCTGTCTGGAACTGTTGCCTGGTAGAATTTAGAATGTGGTTGTAGAGACCCTGTACAAAGTGGGAAATTAAAATTTGGGTTTTGCAGAGTGGGGAATACAGTCGTTTCAGGATTTCTTTAACAACAACAACAATAGTGAATTTCTTTAAAAAGTAGCAGCATACAACTAGGGATGGGGGAGAAATTAAATTCAGTTCATATTTAAAAGTGACCCCTCCTAATTTGCACTTTCTGAAACAATTTGCAAACTGAAACATAGCCTTCTCAATGTGTACAAAAAATCATATACTAGGGTAAACTGTGCATAAAATGCATATATTCGTTAAAATAACATACAAAATTGCATTATATTGGGGAAATTAGTCAAAAGTCATACATGATGTGTATATTAGGGCAGATTCACACTCAAATGCTAATGAATTCTCATGAGGATTTAGAAACTGATGTAGAAATGTGGAGAACAGAATTTAAGATTGGGAGAAAAAAATGAGAAACTGAGAGGAAAGAAAATAGATTAATCCATTGCTTGGTACTGGAGAGTGAACTCTACTCTATCAGAACTCGGTTTGTAAGACTCTTTATAAGATCTGAAGGAGGAAATATTGGAAGATGAGTAGGTAGAATGCCTCACTGAGACTTCCTCCCAGCAGTTTGGGAGGAAAGGCACTATGAAAAGGCACTTAAGCGTGCAATCCTAACCCTAGATCTGCTGGGGTGAGCAGAGTTAGGATCTCATGGATCCCTGATTGAGTCTGCTGGATCCTGGCTCAGCTGGGCTACGCCAATCTATCCTAACTCAGCCAGAGAGATGCCTGCTTAACTCGCTCAGGCTCAGCCAAGAGTGGCTTAAATTAAGCCAGCCTAAGTCCCCCAAAATGGGTGTTCTGGGAGAGTGCCAGGGAAGGGACCAAAGAGGGGGATTTACACCGGATCTTCTGCTCAGTCATATGGCCTGGAAATGCAGCTGAACTTACACTGGTCTAAGTTAAGCTCTATTTTACACAGTTGTTTTTCCTGTGCCATGTTTGGGCCAGCTCATTTGGCAGTAGTCCCTCTCTGAATGGGGCTAAGATATGACGTACTTTAAACTGTTTTAACTTAAACTGGCATAAATTATGTTGGCTTCCATGTATTGCTCTGTAAATGGCTTACGTTAATGAGTGGCTGTTTTAGCATTCTCCTATGCTGAGCTGTTTTTAGTTGTCTTTCTTTGCTGGTCTTTTAAAGACTTTTTATGTTTTATTGATGGCTTTTAAAATAATTTATATGTAATTTATTTCATCTGTACTGATATCAGTACACATGAAGAGTCAACCATAAATCTTTTAAATAAACAAATAAATATGGACAGTATGTTACTGAAGGTTTCCAAGAGTGGGTCTTCTTTATGACGTATTCAAGATTCAATAGGCAAAATCATGAATCAGATAAGATTCTTGGAGCACAGGTATTAAGGTGCTAATCTAGAACCACATCAGAAAAATTGATAAAATTGCAGTTTCTATTAAACCAAAGGTAATATTCCCTAATTTAGGATCAGGGCTGTCTGTAGCCAAGAAAATATAAACAAGGGATTGTGATAATCAATTGTACTTATGCTGCTTTATTATTTCTTGTAAGAGTAAGGGAATATGAATTTATAAAGGTGATGACCCATATGTTCCTTACAATGAACAAGTTGCTTCAAGATGATTACTTTCATTATTAAATGCCAGCATCTACTGAAATATAAATAAAGCGATGGGGTGCAGCTACACACTGCACTTCAGGAATTAGCTCCCAACCTATTTTTATAATAACACAAAGTAATTTTTTTGTAATACAATGCAGATTTTATTTTTGAAGGAAGCAGCTTGGGATGTGTGATTTACAGAGGCAACCTCACCAAGTTCAGCATTTATTCTATGCTCTGTGAGTTCCTTTCACGAAGCAAATAATATTTTATGTTATCAAATAGTCATAAAACAGGGCATCATAAACCTAACTGCTGCTGTTAGCTAATCAGAACCATTCTTCCATGGATTACATTTTCAGATAATGCTACAGTAAACGGCATGTTTTATTGCGTTTGTATCTCAGCAGATATCCTTTCCTCTGCGATGCACTAAAAGTAACCATAAATACTCCTCACAAAAACAAGCCAGTAATGTGAAAGGGTTGTGCCCTCCTCCATATGTTAAATATTGAATTATATTTATCATTGGATCAAAACAACAACCAACCCACACAAATAAATAAATAAGGAACACAGGGCAAGAATATTTCTTTACCAGGGCTGTAAATGAATGTCGGCTTAGTTTAAAGATGCCCATATACAAAATGGTATGGTGAGCTATTAGTACAATCATGGTACTTTTATGAGGCTTGACCATTTACCCCTGCATAAAGATGGGGATAACCAGTCTAGAAAGACCAGTGACCCATTCCATCAACAGAGATGTGGATACGAATGGATCCGTGTTAAGATTACATTGCCACATTAAACTGCTGTGTGCATCTTTTGATGCAGATTAGAACATACACCTACATACAGGGCTTAGCTGGTGCTGAATATGAATAGTTCAATGTAATTAAAGCTCATTCTACCTCTCTATATGTTTTGTGTCCTCCCACAGGAGTAAATGGGAACTGGGCAAAATATCTGAGGGACTTCAAGAGAAGCGTTTAGGAATTGCTTAGGGAATATCTCATCTCTCCAGGATAGACCCATCCTGATAGATTTCCAGCAGAATCAGAGTTCAGTTTAGAAGTGAACAGAACAGTCTCTTCAGTGCTTTTTTGGTAAAAAAAAATGAGGTGCTGGTATTCATATATTGATAAAAGTGCCATGGGTGTCAGCACAAAATAGGTCCTATAGACAGCAAAAAAGAGAGAAGTTCTAGTACTCTGTACAGGTGAGTGCTGTCACAAAAAAAGCCATGAGTCTATTTCTTTCTAGTCTGTGTCAATTTTACATGTATTCATTCATAAACTCTAAACCACCCAGAGAGCTTCGGCTATGGGGCGGTATACAAATAAAATAAATAAATAAATAAACATATTCTCTCCCATATTTTTTTTAAAAAACTGCACAAAAATGTGTACATAAATGTCTGTAAACATATTTTTAAATGCATTTTCTCACAAATTACTTATTTCTAATTCTTTTGTTTTATTCAAATGTACACCTTTCTAAATGTATTTAACCTAAAATACACATTTTAAAAGCTCAGTGTAGTATGTCTGAGTCAAAAACTGCAACCAAAAATTATTTATCACCATCATCACCATTTATTCATTTATATACCACTTCTATGCCAAAAATGGATTCTAAGTGGTTTACGAGTATAAAATCAATTATATAATATCCACATCCAAATAAAATGCACAATAAAACAGTCCCATCAAAACATTAAAAACATTCATAAATATAACAAGCTCTTTAAAAAGCATACCAATTACAACAGTTAAAACTGAAAGAATTGCAAAATGGAAAGGATAATTATGTTCCAATTTGCACTACAGTCTGGAAGATGTGAATTGGGTCAGTTCACATTGAAATTTACAAAGATCATATTGCTCTGTCATCCCTAGCTCAGTCTGCCTCCTCCTCCTGTTTCCTCAAGGAAGGAATCAAGATTGAGATCAAGGGAAAAGCCATAACACACCAAGTTCCCATGGAAAAGTTCAGGTCTCTTGTCCTCCTTGTTTTCTCTACTCATGAGAGGAGGCAGGAAAAGCACAAAGGTGCAGCATTGTGGCAAAGTCTCTGACAGGACCTTATGTTCTCCCTGACATTCATTTGTTCCTAACCATGCCTATTCACAAGTGGAACTTAACACATAAGAACATATTGGAAATGGGAGCTATGCTAAATTTCAGGGGAATCTTCAGGGGAAGGGCCGTTGGTCAGCAGTAGAGCAGCTGCTTTGTATGCAGGAGGTCCCTGGTTCAATCCCTGGCATCCCCAGGTAGGGCTGGGAACATCTCCTATATAAAATCTTGATAGCTGCTGCCAGTCAGTGAAGATGGGTGGGGAACCTCAGGCACTGGGGATCATATGTGGCCCTCCAGGCCACTCTTTCTGCCCCTCAGGACTCACCTCAGGCCACAGCCGTTACTTACCCTGCAGCTGGAAGTGGGGCAAGAGCAACTCCTGTTTAGGTTCTTTTGTTTGTATTCCAGAAGGAAGATAGAATTAGGGTCCTCCAGCTGGGTAGACTTGCCTACCTTTACCTGTGCTCTTCTCTGCCTAACTTCCTTCCGCTTTAAACTGCTATGCTCAGGGAAGTTTATCTGCCCCTCCTTCCTTTGTCTTCTTCTTTAATTGTCCGAGGAGAGAGGAGACATCTCTGTCTTTGTTCTCTCTCTTGACCCATGAGAGCAATACCCAAGTCTGGGCATTGCGCCTCCAACTTAGTTGGTGAGTTAGAACTAGGTATGCCTTTCCTATCTACTATGTATTTCTATAAATAAAGTAGCTTTTCTTATTTTACTAAGTCTTAAGTCTCAGTGATCTCAGTGCAGGGTAAAAGCCTGCTTCTAAGGTACATACACACACTGGCACATGCTGCTCAGACCGCTAAGGATCTCTGCATATATATATATTGTTGCGTGCCTCCCCCAATCTCCAAGCGGTGAGATTTCAGGGGGTCCCTGCGCCCATCCAGGGTTTGGTTTCCTTTGGGAAGAAGGTCAGCGGAGACTGCGGTGTCTTTATGAAATATGGTTTATTTATGTACACACATTCCAACCTGAGCTTAGGGTGGAGGGGTTCAAGGCATCAGCAGTCTAACATCCAGCTTTTCCATCTAGGTGCAGGGGCATCCTATCGCCACGATGCAGGGAGCCAGCCTCTGCCCATGCCTGCCGCCCTAGTTCTCCAGTACACCCACTTCCAGTTCCAAACACACTTCTCCCCGCCCAGGAGTGGGGGGGAGACTCTCCTCCAGTAGAGTTTAAAATGACAAAAAGGATCTTCCCAGCCCCTTTCACCAGTTGCCAGGGCAACTAAATAGGACCATTAACTACCTAGCCACTCTATTTGATTAACAAAGGATATTCATCTGGCTAGCAGAGCCAGCCTCCCAGGCATAGGATTCCAAATCAGAGGCTTGAAAGGTGACCCACAGAAATCATCCATTCCAGCCCCCCCATGCTCATAACACTACACCCTTCTCTGAAAGAGGTCTGTCCCAGACCTGCAAAAACAACAACAGAATAACACCTTTTCCTACAAAGAAATAACAGATACCGGTTAGCAAGACATTGCAATATACATCATTAAAAGCATAGTCATATTACAGTCTCATTTCCACACAAGTACAAAAACAGTCCATTCCCTTACAGCACCTTTTTCCATTAATTACTCTCTCTTTGGGCTTCCTCTTCTTTCTTGGAGCTCCCAGTCACAGTTCTGCATCCAACAGCTTACCCAGTCCTCATAACTTGGCAGTTGCCTGAGTTCCTGACATGTTTAAGCATGCCCTCAACCACATGTACATTTACTCCTTGCTCCCCCAAACAGTTGTACATACACCCACAATCCAAGTCACAGAATAACAAATCCTAAACATTAAAATCTTATTACAAAAAACCCCCCTATCAGCATGATTCCTAAAAATACCATTAAACAGCTCATATCCCCACCAGCATGCAGAAAGGCACAAATCAACAGCATTACACAGTCCCATAAGCACAACCCCCACCCCGAAGCCATGCGGTTGTCTTGGGGCTTCATGGTGTTCCCAGTCCAAGCTGATCCCTGCTGCTGCCTGCAGGGGGTTGGGACTCCTTTCCAGGAACAGATTTGTTTCCTCCCCAGCACATGGCAGGCTATAGCCATGTTCTTGCCACTCTCTGCTCTGGGAAAAGTCTTAAAGCCAGTCCACTTGGTCTCCTGCCCCAAACGCCAGATCAAAGTTCTGCCACAAGTCTTTATCCAGGGGGATCTTCTTAAAGATTAGCTGGCCTAGTCCACCCAGACTGGCAGAAAGAAATATTCTCTGTCCTCCCTCACAATCTCCAGTATGAAACACGGGCCCAAACAGAGGCAGGAAACCCTCCCAGTGTCTCTTACCCTCCAAACTCACTGGGTACTGGGTGCCTCTCACTGCTGGAATTCGCCCAAGGACTGCACCCATCATAGGAGCTGCATCCCACCCCACAAGACCATTATGGGGCACCCAAGGGACAAAGTCACTTGGGGATTTTATCTCACCCATCTCTCCAGGCGCTGGGAGCTTCTCTTGGACTTGAACTCCCTTCTCAGGTTTCTCCTGCTGCACCTTTCCTTTCACAGCCATTTCTCCAGGCGCTGGCAGCTCCTCTGCAGCCTCTAGTTCACCTTTGTCTGAAGCTTTTTCTTCCTCCTGCACTTTCTCTTCCGCAGCTGGCACACAGGGAGCAGAGAAATCTATCACCAGCATCTCTTCTCCAGCCTCTATTTTACTTTCTTCGAAGGCATCTTCCTCTTCTTTTTCCAGTCTGTCCTCCTTCAAATCTTGGGGCTTCACTTCCGGCTCTCTGCTGTTTCCCCCCCTGGCAGGCTCCTGGACAATCAAAACTTCTTCTTCCTCCACTACTGACTGCAACTCCTTACAGCCCACTCCCTCCAGCTGCCCATCCACTTTCTGGATCTCTTTAGCCACCTCCATCTGGGTGCTCTGCAGCTGGACTCCTGGGTCACCCTCGACCCCTTGTAGTGGCTGATCAGGCAGGGCTCTCACCTCCTGACATGGGGTCTCCTTTTTCTCTCCCCAGACGCTTTCAAATATCTCTCCCATTCGTTTCCAATGCTCCTACCGCTCCTGTTGCCTTTGCTGCTGGTCCTCCTGGCGTTCTTTCTGCCTTTGCTGCTGGTCCAGCTGGAATATCAATTTCATCTGTTCCAGAAGAAATGCTGTTCTCCCCTCCATCTTGACTCAGGCACACCTTGCTCCCAAGGCTTCTTCTCGGAAACTCAATCCCACTTCAACCACCAGTGTTGCGCGCCTCCCCCAATCTCCGAGCAGTGAGATTTCAGGGGGTCCCTGTGCCCATCCAGGGTTTGGTTTCCTTTGGGAAGAAGGTCAGCGGAGACTGCGGTGTCTTTATGAAATATGGTTTATTTATGTACACACATTCCAACCTGAGCTTAGGGTGGAGGGGTTCAAGGCATCAGCAGTCTAATATCCAGCTTTTCCATCTAGGTGCAGGGGCATCCTATCGCCACGATGCAGGGAGCCAGCCTCTGCCCATGCCTGCCGCCCTAGTTCTCCAGTACACCCACTTCCAGTTCCAAACACACTTCTCCCCGCCCAGGAGTGGGGGGGAGACTCTCCTCCAGTAGAGTTTAAAATGACAAAAAGGATCTTCCCAGCCCCTTTCACCAGTTGCCGGGGCAACTAAATAGGACCATTAACTACCTAGCCACTCTATTTGATTAACGAAGGAGATTCATCTGGCTAGCAGAGCCAGCCTCCCAGGCATAGGATTCCAAATCAGAGGCTGGAAAGGTGACCCACAGAAATCATCCATTCCAGCCCCCCCCATGCTCATAACAATATATACCTATTTCCATAACACCTGCTTCATGCCTCAAGTGTTTCTACTTGGTTGGAATGTGTCCTTGAACTTTAATAATTTATTTCACATGCACAGATGGATGACAGAGAGGGGTGTATATAGAAAATGGTATACTGTACAGCAAGGCTTTTTAAAAGGAATTTTTATGGGGGGGCACATTTATCATTTGGTAGAGCATTTTTAATCTTAAGATTCATTTTAAATAATTAAACACACATTTAAATAGATAAATGTCACAAAACACTATTTTAATAATAAATTATTGTAATGTCTTTTACTATTTGGCATTGTATAAGCGTAATGCCCTGAATTCCTGACCCCCATCTTGGCCGGTACTAGGTTCCACCAGAATGTCTTATCTTTGGTCAGAAGGGGTCCCTGCTGCCACAATAAGTGTGCATTAAATTGAGAGGATAACATAGGGAAATGGAGAACCACAAAAGCCGCCTTGAGCTCCTTGGAGGAGAGGGGAGGATTTAATGTAATAGAAAAGAAGAAGAAGAAGATCTCCAGCATGTCTATCCTTGACCCTGAAGGGGGGGGCAGTTTTGAAATAATACGAAGACAAAATCAAATGCAAGAATCTTGGACACAACCAGAATATTCTGGCCTATACACATTAGACTTGACATGCAGGTCCTATGCAAATGCAGTAGGTAGATGTCTGCTGAGACTGACTTGTCTGGATGGTTTGTAATCCATGCTCTTGTACTACATATAGGCTCTGCACATTGCATTCTCATCTGAACCATCCCCTGCAGCTTTCTAATTTTTGTAATAGCATTTTAAATTTGGCAAAGCATTCTATAGGTTTTTATCCGCACAATCACCTTGTAAAGTTGGCCACAGAACAATTTTAGCAAAACAACAAGAACAGCACCTTAAAGAAAATTTATTGTGGCATAACTTTCTTGGGCTAGAGTCCACTTCATCATTCTTAGTAATCCATGAAGCTTGGGCAATAATATTGCCATAGACTTGAAACCAATTCATCTTGGGATAGCTACCTAATGTGAAGAATAATTGGTGAGGCCACCCTGGACTCCAGTCAGGTGTTGGTTGGGGACAGAAGGTCTGCCACCTTCTTCTGGAAGCAACACTAACTAGTTGTTTCTATGGCAACACACACCTATTTGATCAACTCTTTGGACATGTAAAAAGGATGCTTAACAGGCTTGCTAGGGTGATTGACTTACCAAAGTTTTTGGTATGACCACTTCAGCAATTCCTTCTACTATAGAATCCCAGACAGAAAACCACAGGCTTGCAGAAGACCCAAAATATCATCTCTCTCTGGGCTGCACACACACTCCTCCCACCCCACCCCCAAAATAGGGCAAAACAGGGCAAAATAAGATTTTTTAAAAACCCTCTAGGCTGCACTCCCACTCACCCAATGTCTTTTTCAGGCCAATGGGCATTCTCGGTTGTGGCCCCCACCCTCTGGAATTCTCTCCCTTTTGATCTCCGACATGCCTCCTCCCTGACCGGTTTTCGCCGAGCCTTAAAGACCTGGCTATTCAGGCAGGCCTATGGGATTCTTGGGAGGGATTAGTTTTATGATCTATAAATTGATGTTTTAGAATAATTGATGTTTTTGTTTTTGATGGTACAGTGTATTTTAATGTATTGCTGTAAGTCGCCTAGAGTGTCCGTTAAGTCGGACAGATAGGCGACTAACAAATAAAATTTTATTATTATTTTATTATTATTATTATTCTCATTGATTCAAAGGACCATTTTAAGAAGAGTCCTTATCCATTTAAAAATAAAAGGCATAAAAATAATAAGCTTCACAAATAGAAATAAGAAGCAACATACATTTGAAAATAAGAGCTCATGAGAAGCTAAAGCAGACCCCCCCATATCGCCACCATTATTATTATTTTTAAAAACTGTTCTCAGTCAATGCTGCATGAACCCAGCAGTGCTCCCATGCCCAGCAAAGGGCAACAACAGCAGCAAGCAAGCAGGGAAAGCTATTTCAACAAGGAGACATAGGCACTCACTCTGCCATTTATTTCTCCCTCCTCCATTCCCAAAATAAAATACAATGGTAACAATATAACTACGAAAGAAAACAGAGATTCACTTTTTCCATTGATGCACTGCATTCTCAGCCCCCAATATCCACCACTGATCAAATAAATAATAATAAAAGAGGGGGAGCTACTTGCTCAAGGAGGCAAGGGCGCTGTCTAGCTCTTAGCAGAATGTGCCTCTGCAGCTCAGTAGGCAGCTCTGCAAAGCAACAGCTCTGACCATGCTCAGAATTGAGGAATGATTTTAATTTAGTTTACCAGGGCTTCAAAGCCAATGCCCAGCCTCCCTTCCTTTCCATCCCAGTCTGCACACAAGAGCCTGAAGTCTTGAATCTCCTTAAAGTAACAGGCCTAATTAAACCATATGAGTTACCACTGCTTAAAACAAGATGGCAAATCCTAAATCACAGAGTGTAGGAAAACATGAACATCATCTAAATGTGCATTTTGTTGTCCCTAAATGTAAACTGGGGTCAAGCAGAATGAAAAGGGCATGACTTGGGGGGAGGGATTTTGAGTTTACTGAGGGAGAGAATTCATGAGGACTGGGGGGATTCCCCCACACTTTATAGGTTAAACAATGCCCTGCTGTACAAAGGTAAAATTTACAGTTTTACCTCTGGAGCCATTCCCCACTGGACTGTGGTTCTCAGAAAGCTGCACAGAAAGGAGTGTGTCCCTAATGCTGAAAAAGTTTTGCAACCCCTAGCATAGACAATACTTAGCTAGACAGACCAATTTCTCACTCCATATACAGCAACTTCCTATGTTCCTATCCAGTGGAGGTTGGTAGTTCCTTGGACAGCTCCTTGAAAGTTCAGATTAAAACCCAGAGCAGATGCACTGCCCCACTGACATTGGAGCCACCAGTCTCCACTATTCCTGTCTCACTATGGTTCTCACACATGCCAGCCAGCTGACACAGCAATCTTTTCTGATCTTATATTCATGATGATATAAGAAGGGAGTGTGTGTATGAGCCCTCCCTGTCTAAAACAACTGGATCCAGATTTCCTGTAGAATACTTTGGACGACACAGGATCTGACATCTCTTTGCAAGTTCCTTTTAAAACATTTTAAATACTGAACTGGCGACAACATTTTCTGTACTGTCAAATTGTGTTTAATACATTATGAGACCCTTTCCTAACTCTACAGCTTCATTCTAATAAATGTCAAGGCATCCAGTTACTGGAAATTTAAATATTTGTACAAAGATGGGTTTTTTACATATAACACGAGCACACAGTGAAGGTATACGACTAGCTCTGTAATTAAAGAAGATGAGATAAGTCACGAGGCAATAATTCACAATGAAGTAATAAAGCTGATTTCCCCCCTTATCAAATCTCAGTTCATTACCTTAAATATATATATATATACCCTGCATCTTTTTGACCACTTGGAAACAATTATTAGCTTCTCAAGTACACACATGAGGATCAGTAATGGGCTTTGGGAGATGTTCAGTTCTGAAGAGGAAGCAAACCGATTTAGTGTCATTGGATCACAGTAGTAACTAGTTCATCTTCTCCTTCTCTTGTTCAGCTCTCCCAGTCATATATCCTCTTGATTAACAGCAAACTGCATTATTTCCAGCGATAACAACGAAAAGAGTAATGGTATAGTGGAAGATTCACTATGTGGGAAGAATACTGGAACAGGTTCAGAGCTTACTATGTTCCTGCTCCACTATATAACTTCAAAACAGTATGCTTTATGAGTCCATGTACTTAAATCCATGAGTCCATGAAAGCAAGAAATGCTATCGTTCCTATGCATCACAGCATGTGGCACTTCAAAGGATTCTGGTGGTGGGTGGGATTGGACTAAAAGTGTTTGCCCTTACCACATTCTTTGAAATCAATCCTTCCTCAACTCAACTGCAGTTCTTCAAGCTCAGGTGTGGGGTAACTGTGAGCCTCAGATGAACATTGTGAGCAATACTTCAGAGGTTAGAGTTTTCCTAACTTTGTCCTTTTAGGGCATTGTCACTGGCACCCCAGTATGTAATATCCTCCCCCCAAACATAAACAGTTTGCTCTCTGCATATGAAAAACTGTCCAGGGAAATATGTGAATGGGTCTTTCCAAATGTGGAAACAACTTCCCAAAGTCCATCTTAATGATTGCTACCCCCCAAAAAAATTCTGTTTGCTGGAGATGCTTGAACAATTTGGGTTGATGCAGTTTAGGGTTAAGGTTTATTCAAAGTTTATTCAGACCAGTTTAGCTATCCACAGTAACAAATTGCTGGCCATCTAAATACTATGTTTTCCAAGATTCATTAGCCTTTGATAACCCTTTTTTCTCCAGCATGCAAGGTCATGTCATCCCTGCATCACCTTTGCCAAGAAATCACATGCCTTACCCCAGCATCACCTTTGCCCTTTACCAAGAAATCACGTCTGTGCATGCACAGCTATATACACATAGTCTCTCCACTCAGTCCAGAGCCTTGATCATGCAGCATGTCAAATCAAGTAGAGAGCCTATAGTCATACAGCTGTACACAAATGGGCTCCTTCTCCCAATATTCTACTAAATCAGGGGTGGGGGACCTGTAGCTCCCCAATATGTTATTAGACTCCAGCTTCTATCATCTCCAGTCAGCATGGCCAATGATAAGGGAGGGTATTGTCCAGCAGGTTTTCCAGCCTGTGCAAAATGTATTTATGTCAGGGACAGAGCATAGTATACATATGAACAAGTAAGCAGTGCTCTTTTCTTGGTGATCATTGAACAGATGTTAAAATGAACTATAATAATTTCCCAACCCTTTTAAAGCAACACATTTTAAAAACTAAAATATAATCACAGTAGATATCATACATTTCATTGTTCAGTTTATATGCGATTTAACCAAAAGTTCAAATCCAAATGCAAATGAGAATCCAGATGCATGGATGAAAATACAATGAGAGTTTTTCTATGTTATTTGCCCTAATTGATAATATTGCAGGCAACCCATAGCCAGGAAATGAAGAGGCAAGACACGATGAAGTGTGGATAAATCAAGGGCCACATTTATTTAAATAAAGCCAGTTAAGTGCTTGATTGTACAATAAATGATCTGCAGAGAAAAGTGCAGGACCTAACTCTTACCCAATCAGGCAAGGACACCCTGCCATGGCAAGGGGGGTGGTCCAAGCCCAATCCCCTTCCCCGGGCCACATCCCTGCAGAGTGGTTAGGGAGGCCTTCCTGCTCCACCCCCCCCAGGGCCGCACAACTCTGAGTGGGTGTTACATGTTAGCCCCAAAGGTGAGCCTTATCCTGCCAACAGTCTGCACAACCCAGAAGGCAGGCCTCAGATCCCACCTATCACCTTAAAGGGTGCCTGAGGGTGCTCACCAAACCCTAACCTGTGAAATTCCCACACATATCTGCCAATTGTGACCAAATTAACCTATTTACAGGATTAGACTACTTGGCCAGGCAACAAATCAGCCAAACCAAATTAAGCTGGAATAGATGAATAAGGATGAACCAATCAGCCAAATTAGAAGAACAGTACAGGGTAGGCAAAAAACTTGCCAGCAAATGAAGGCTGACGAGCTAAAAATTCCTACCTGGCCCCGAGGCGACCAGTTAAACTTGTACTGCCCTAAGGGAGGGTGTGTGGGTGTCATGCAAGGCCAGAAAAAGGCTGAGGGAGGGCAGAGCAGAGCTTAAATAGCCCCCCTGCCTCACCCCCCTGCACAACGCAGCATGCGTGGCCATGCCACCATTGGAAGGGGAGGGGCTTTGAAACCATGCTAGGTCTTCCCTGACAAAGGCCCGCCATCACCAGAGCCCTTGGGGTCTGTCCATGGCAGGAATAATGTAATCAGCTAATAAAAGACATACCCATTAGCACTGCTTTTGTCCTAAATATTATCAAAATATTGTGTACCCATCACCTGTTTGTGGGAACGAAACTTTTTCTCCTGCTATGCAGAATAAAAATGAATCCATTTTATCATAAAATTATCTTGTCATTGTTTACTTTCTCTAACTCTGAGATAAAGACACACATTTTGCCCTGGGAGCTGTTCTCTCTCTTTTTGTGCTTAGGAAAGTTTAGCCTCACAGCCACTGCTAACACATACAACAGAGATACATGTACTCTTATTTTTGCTTCACTTTTGGCATAGCTAAAGAGACAGACTAAAGCACAGAAAGTTATTTCTGCCTCAAAACACCCCCCCCTCATAGATAACAACAGTATCTATTTTGAAAGCTCAAAAGCTCTGATATGCAACCATCACAAATGGTAAAAATTATCCTTATCTCACGCACTGCCAATATTAGTTTTCTAACTCCCATACAGTTGCTAGAGAGATAATTGATAATGTGTGGTCATCTTACAACCATTTTCTTTTCTATTAAGGGCTACTGAAAACTGAGAATCTTTCAAGAATAGAAATTTCTGTACTTCATTTGGTATTTTCATTTGCAAATCTCAGTTCCATTTGGCCATATAAGATTTATGCCATTCCATGTCAAGGTCAGGGATACAATATACTTCAGTATAAATTAATTTTTCAAACTGTTATTTCCTTGAATATTAGATATCTTCTCTTTTTCTTTTCAGTAGCAAGGAATAACTAGTTTCAGGCAACTTTATGGAGAACTTCCTTTCATTTTAGTACTTTAATCAAACAATAACATCATGTTTTCTTTAAACAAAAATCCATTCTGTTGAGTTTCCATAGTTGGTCTACATTATACAGCCACGTAAGTTGCTGTTTACAGTAGCCAGGATGAATTTTTCACATTCTGCTATGTTAAATTGAAAATACCCCCATGCCATTCTGTTGCTTCCCCTAAACCCATTTCAAAACAAAATCTTACAAAATGTATACTTCTGAACTCAGAAGTGTTTGCTTAACAACCCTCTATGTTTTCATGGTGATACACAAAATATTCAGAGAAAATCTAGAGTTCAAAGTGTAAATCAAGAGAAAAAAAATCCAGACTCCTTTGGACTTTTTTCTGTCAGTGGTCTCATAATTTTGTTGAAATTAATTAAAAAATATCCCATGTTCACAGAGTACCTGTACTCCTACCTTGCCCCATACACTGGCCTTCATCTTCTGCAGTTTAAAGGTTTAAAAAAGGTATGGCTGATTTTTAATTAATATAAGAAATTTAATATTGAAGTCCATTGTAACATTGGGCATGCTCAGTAAGAAACAACTCTCAGTGTTCTGAAAGCCATACTCACAGCTGCTTGGCTAATCAGGTGGCCACACCCACGCCAGACCTTTTTTTCACTCTAGACAGACATGGCTTCCTCCAAAGAATCCTGGGAAGTGTAGGTTGTGAAGGGTGCTGAGAGTTGTGAGGAGACTCCTATTCCCTGACAGAGCTCCAGTTGCTAGAGTGGTTTGACAGTCAGCCCCTCTTCTGGGGATTGTAGCTCTGTCAGGGGAATAGGGCCTATCTTAGCAACTTTCAGCACCCTTCACAAACTATACTTCCCAGGATTCTTTGGGGTAAGCCATGACTGTCTAAAGTGAAATAAAGGCCATAGTGTGGATGTGGCTGAAGGAGGGCAGAGCAGGGCTTAAATAGCCACCCTGCCTGCCCCCTGCATGACACAGTGTGCATGGTCATGCCCCAATCGAGGGCTTGAAGCCATGCCAGGTCTTCCCTGGCGTGGCTGCAAAGACCCTGCCATCTACGGAGCCTTCTGCATCTGTTGATGGGGGGGATTGTTTTCATGCTCCAGATGCATGTGTTCTGCCTGCTATGCTTAAACCACTCCATTTAAGGAAGGGTGGTCATGACCAATTAAAAACATAGAGTACACATATAAATTTGCTAGAATTTATTTCACATCCCAGTGTTTTATCTTGTGCAAACTGAGACACTCCTCATGTACACTGGAGACTATTCTGCAGAATAGTCAGTGCCATTATTCCACAATTGTTTTGGGATGTTTTTTTAGTGTAAATTATGCAAAGTGTTGCTGTACTTCACACATTCACAGAAACAGAAGCAAAAGAAAATAATTTACTATAGGAAACTACTAAAACTGCAAAGGAAATCAAATATTTAAAGTGAATGTCTGAGCTATATCAACTGTCTTAATATTGTTGCTTCCTCCCTGCTAAAACAAAATCAGCACAGCACATCTTCTTTATGTTATTTGGGCTGATTGCAGGTGTTGCCACCACTTACCATATGCTCAGAGGCACATGTTACCGAATTCTTCCAAGCTATACAGGAAGTGGATTGGACTGTGAAAGACCAACCCAAATTGGGTTTGCATTTTGACAAATTTGTAGGGCAGTCTAATATCTCAGAGAGAAGGCCAGTCTCCTGCTCCCCTGGTGCATTCACTATAGCTGCCCAATTTCCCTCTTTTGAAAAGTTTGATAGAAATATCTGTTGGCTATAGGTACATTCTTAAACCACGAGGTTTTTTTGCCTATTAGTGAATTAAATTAAAGAGACTTGTTATATTAAGAAAGCTATAGGTGATATAGTTGGAGCCAATTTATTCTTAGACTTATACTTTGTTCAAAATGAAGGTATTGGCTACAGAATAATCTTTTAGTAAACATCTTTTTCCTGTATCAGCTTTTATAACAAAAGTTTACTAGCGTCTTGTTCAGAAGGAAAAGGGGAAACAATTCCCTTTAGCAAGACAATAGTATATTAATTATAACATGACATAGCATGTATCATCCTCTCCCCAAATTATCATGAGTTATTTTATGCTTAACGCTCAGATTATTCCAAACAAATAAGCCCAGCAACAAAATGTTGCAGCATATACCCTTCTCCTAAGGGGTACACTTGCTCATGGCTACAGCTGACCAGGAACATGAGCCTACATTAATTCAGTTTAAGCCAAACTTGCTGCCTGCCAAGGTGGAAGCAATAGTTGTCCAAAGAAAACAACAGAGAAATCTAGGATTTTAATTTAATTGTAATTAGGGAAGGATGAACCTGTTAATTTCAGTTCTTCTTGTTTCTAATTTTTCCAGTCTTAAATTCTATGCTCCACATTTCTGCAACAATTAGCTTTTTTAAAAAAAATATTCCCATGAAAATTCATCAGCATTTTAGTATGAATGTCTCCCAATAAACACAGTTTTGTATGCAGTTTTGATGTACAGGTTTCTGCAAAAAAAATCCTCTCCCCAGCTTGCTGTGTCCGTGTCTTATTTCGACCCTCAGATGAAAGTCCCACTCTGCTCACCCGAGCACAGTCTGGGTGGGCAGGGCGCAGTTGTGGCTAGGGGTGAAGCCCTGGTCACCATTGTAGGTGAGGGCAACAGTTGTGCATTGCACACAAAGTGCATGTGTGATGTACTGCATGGGGACGGGGCATCCTGGCCTATTTAAACCCACATTGCCCCCTTTGTCCTCCTCTTGGTGCGCGATGCCCGCCCTGCCCTCCCGTTGCTATGGTGTGATCTCGGTCATTTCGGGGCCAAGTAGGAATTTTTATCCTGCCCACCCTGGCCTACTCCACACTGTGGTGGTGGGATGGAATCGGGTTAGGGGTGTAGTGGTTAATAGGTTGTTTTGGCTAATTTGGCCAATTTGACAAGGTTAAGTTTAATTCCCTGAGTTGGTTTAGGCTGTCTGGTCACTTGTGTGAGAAGGGAAGTAGGTAAGGACAGCTAGGTGCCCCCCTTAGGAACCTTTGGAGGTGATTGGTGGCTCCAGAGGCCTGTCTGTCAGTGTTGGTGTGTGTGCGTTGTTGCGTGAAACAGCATACATTACGTTGGAGTTAAGTTGAGCAAGAAACTTCTTCAGAGCATTAGAGCATGTTAAGAGTCTTTATTAAGACATTAAGGCTTTTCTGCAGTTTCCCCTTCCTCTAGCTCTACAGCACATTTCTCTTCAAAAGCAAAAGTAAGACAGCCTCTCAGGTCAGAGGCATGATGCAGAAGAACAACAACTCACAGAACTATCCCAGTCTATATCTTGATGGTTACCATAACAACGGCCTTCACTGTCTGTTCCCAGACAGGGCAAAGACATAACTCCTCTTAACTTTCAAAACTTTCAGACTTGATGGAAAACTACTAGGCCTCATGCCAACAAGCCCCCCTTTTTCTCATCATGTCTGTCAATTACAAAGAAATCTCAACAATACATAGTCATACAGTAATACATTATTACAATACCTCTTGCAATACATTTCAGTACATTGCATCATACATTTTCAGTTCAGTACAGTTCAAAATTACATCTCAGTACAGTTCAAAACTTTATTCACTCAAACTTTGGTTCAACACATGTCAAATAAAGTGTCTCAGGATCCATGTCTACAACTTTATTCATGCCAGGACTTGTTATTAATCCCACGGTAAATCTTTCAGGCGGTTTGCCTAAATTTGCTCTCATAGAGCGTCTTAAAGGAACCAGAGCTTCGGCTCTCTCTGCCCCCCCATTTGTGCTTGTGCTTGTGCTTGGCACCGCGTGCCCAGGATCTTCCATTTCCTCAGCTTTTCGTTTCTTTGATCTGCGTTTTCCACAAATGAGCTCATTCAAAGCATCTCTGAGAGGAATTTGTGTACCTTCCACTTTAATGTCAAGATCTGGCTTAAATGTCTGTGATTGTGTTCGTGTTTGTGTGCCACCTGTTCCTGTAAGGATGACTGTCTGCCTTTGATCCCAAGGCTTCTCTGAGACTTTAATGCTTCTGCTCAGAAGTAACTGCTGTGTTTCTGGACACCAAACTCTGTAATATGCATTCTGAAATCCCAAAACAAAACCTTGCTGTGCTCTGGGCACAAGCTTGCCCCTCCTTTTTCCCTGTGGAATGTGGATCCAGTACCTTGCCCCGAATTTTTGAATGTGTTCTATTTTAGGCTTTCTGCCAGTAAGTTTCTCATAAGGAGACATTCCAATAGCACTGTGTAACACCCTGTTGTGAATGTAATTCGCATAAAGAATTGCTTCTGCCCAGAAAGAATTCCCTAAACTGCAATCCAGCAGCATGGCTCTCATTGCTTCCCCAAGCACCCTATTTTTTTCTCTCAGCAGTTCCATTGGAAAACGGGCTAAATGGAGCAGTGAAATTCTGGTTTATTCCCTTACTCTCCAGAAAGTCACTTAACGCTTTGCTCGTAAATTCCCCACCTTGATCTGAGTGAATTGCTTTCACAGTGATGTCATGTTGAGTTTCGATTCTCTTAATGAACAGTTTCAGCTTCTGCTCAGCTTCACTTTTATGCTTTAACAGAAAAACATGACAAAATCTTGAAAAATCATCTACCAGTACCATGAAGAACTTCGCACCTCCTTGTGAAGCATTTATTGGCCCTGATAAATCAACATGAACTAGCTGGTAGGGAGCTGTTGTGGTTCTCTCAGCCTCCCGGTTTATTGGGGCAATAGTCATTTTAGCTTGATTACAAGAATCACAATCCATTATCTGTCCACAGTCTCTTAAACGCATGTTTTCACTGTGCAAAGGGGTTTTCTTAATCGTGTCAAGGTTTGCATGCCCCAGCCTTTGATGCCATTCATGGACGCAGCCCTGATGTACCTGTGCCTCAGCATTTAACACAGCACACCCTGCTTGACTGCTCTTTATTACAAACTGTGAATCATTAAGGCTTCCCTGCATGCACACTTTATCTCCCCTCATTATAAAACATTGGTCTTTGTGGAACAAAATTGAATAATTACAACTCACCAGTTTGCTCACTGACAAAATATTATGAGCCAATTCAGGAACAAATAAACAATCTGACATTATTCCAAGCTTGTCAAATTTCACCAGACCACGAGCTTCCACGTTCTTACGCGATCCATCAGCAAGTAAAACAAAGTCTTTCACTTCTTCTGAAATGTAAAACAAACGTCTGTCTTTAATTAATATATGGCTTGCTCCACTGTCAAGAATCCAGTTAATAGAACCTAAATCTTGAGACTTCTGTTTACAAACAAAGTTCACACTTCCCTGCTTCAAGCCTCCGTCCCTGGAGTTTCGCTTGATTGCACAGTTTTTACAGAGATGCCCATGAGCCCCACAGGCAAAACAAGACTTCAGCCGCTGCTGCTCCCGCTTGTTTTCCTGTCTGCTTTCGACAGCCTGCTCCGGTTTGGCACTTTTCTCCTCCTTGCTTCTGACAGCCTCCATCAGCTCGGCTCTCTGCACCTTCTGCCTCCGCTGCCATTCCTGGGACAAATCCTGCAACGCGTCCCACATCTGTTTAGCCGACGGCTCATCTCTCACACACATCAGTTGAGAATCCTATAGAGCCAAGATTATAACGCCTGCGCCCTCTGATCTCAACGCTTCCAGGCCGCGGTCAATACCGCCGGGGTTTTTTCTTTAATCACGTCCCATAAATCCTCTGTTATCAGCAAAGCCTGCATCCTCGGCTTCCAGCTGCCATAATTCTTTTCATTAAGCCGTTCCATCGGCAAGCCTCCCCCAGACAGGTTTACAGCCATGTTGCTCACCTCCGTCTGGTTCAATCAATCAAGCTGCCCTCTCTGGAACTCCGTCTGCCGTTCAGACCAGCAACTTACTCCTGTGTAATGCGCTGTGGATCTGGGCCCATAACCCCTGTTGGCGTGTGTGCATTGTTGCGTGAAACAGCATACATTACGTTGGAGTTAAGTTGAGCAAGAAACTTCTTCAGAGCATTAGAGCATGTTAAGAGTCTTTATTAAGACATTAAGGCTTTTCAGCAGTTTCCCCCCCCTCTAGCTCTACAGCACATTTCTCTTCAAAAGCAAAAGTAAGACAGCCTCTCAGGTCAGAGGCATGATGCAGAAGAACAACAACTCACAGAACTATCCCAGTCTATATCTTGATGGTTACCATAACAACGGCCTTCACTGTCTGTTCCCAGACAGGGCAAAGACATAACTCCTCTTAACTTTCAAAACTTTCAGACTTGATGGAAAACTACTAGGCCTCATGCCAACAGTCAGGGCTTTATGGCCCGAGGGCAGGATGTGGGCTGCTTTGGGGGCCAACTTACCTCATCCACCTGGAGTTGTAGAGTCCCAGGGGGATGTGGGAAGGCCCCGCTACTCAACTAAAAGGTGTGGCGGGGGTAAGAGGTAAGCCGAATGGCTTGCCGTTGCCCCAGGAGGGGCTGGTCGCCCGAGAGCTGTATTGCAACTGCTTGCTTAGAGACAGTTCCTGGACCTATATTTCCTCTCTGCAGGTGGTTGGGCAGCAGCACCCCCCTGCAAATGAAAAGTAGCAGTTAAGACAGAAGCCTTTGGCATTCAGAGTGAATCCAGAAGTTTCTTCTTCAATGAGATGAATTATTCTACTATTTTCTTATTCTACTGTCTTCAACACCCAACAAATTTTGGAAAGTCACAAGTCAGGCAAATGTGTGTGTGTTTTAAAAGTGTATGAATTTACACATGGTTATACTTCTGTATACCTAGGGAGTGCCTTGGATACATATAATTCTGTTATATTTTTGGATGATATTTCACTCCCAAATTGATTGGCATTGAACCACCCACGTATATTATTATAATGAATAGTAAACATAAAATTACAGTATGTTATTCTTATAACAAAGTTTTGTTATGTTAATTGGAATATTTTAGAACAAAAACAATAATTTTTTAGGTGTAGAGTTCTTAGCAACATTTGTTCTTCCTAGGAAAGTATTAATTCAGTTGAATCATATTAACAGATCCTCTTGATCTTCTTAAGTAATGGTGTATAATTAGTTTTAGATAAATCATGATTAGCAATGTATGTATGGATTCCCAAGTAAGTGATAAGTTGTTTGGTTCTTTTGCATTTTCTGAATAACTCATTACTCTTAACATTCACTATAAAACCAAAAATCTACATTTTCCAGTTCTGTGTAGACTGGCATTTATGAATCCTTATGCGTATATATAATTTGTGATTTCGGGGTGGTGGTGATTGGTTGGTATACTCTTTGCTTATGTTCTGTCTGCCTAATTCCCCATGGGCCTTTCTCAAGAGAAGAAAAATAGTAGCAAAGCCTAGTCAAACCTTCATTTATTATCAAGGGAGAGAAAGTTGAGCATTTTGAAGATTCTGTTCCATGCAGCTAAATGTACCATTGTGTCCTTTCTTTTTAGTTTGGCGTTTGCAATTTGAATGCTGATGAAGTGCAGTGATAAAGTAAACATATATTTTTGAACAGCTGTTAGTTTAAGAAAAAACAAGTAAAATGGGTAAATACATGCTTTTATCATTTTCTGAAATAGATCTGCAGAAATGATTTGCTTTCTATATAATCAAGAGTGTATATACTGTCTGTGTACAAAAGCTGACATTGCCAGCAGCACAGGGTCAATAAAACAGATTCTGGCATTATTTGCATAGAACCTTAAATTAAAGTAAGTAATCATTTGTTAGCTTTTGTGATAAGAATGAATGTGGAATTATGGGGCCTGTGACTTTTCAAGGACATGGGAGGTAACAGCTTTGTACAAGGCATTTGTTGGTCAAGGGTCCTGAATAAGTCGATCCTTTCCTCATAATTATCCTTACCGGTTCCTTGACTTTATTTCCCACACAAGTTGAAACTGATTCCAAAAGGCCTTAATGCTGATAGGGAACTTGATGTTCCTGGCAATTCTATGGGATGGTAGTTCTCCTGGGAAAAGACATCAGTACCCACAGATTTCCATACTCATTACTAGTTCAGATTTTTAAAGCCCTTTTTAGTCATCTCCTACATATCTCATAGACTTCAGGTCTGTATATATTATAATATAAATTATAGTCTATAAATTATATTCTTATGGATGTTGATCCCTGTGGGGCTTTCTCACTCCCATTCCTGGCTATTCCTTTTAGTACAATGCAACACCGTCAATAGCCTTTAATGTGGATCACAGGTAGGGAAATTCACTATAAGAGAGCTTACATGGCAAGTTCTACTAACGAACAGAACTAGGCGTGGGGAGATGGGGACAGGAAACTGACAGCAAGGCTGCTGATTCCTAGAGACAGTACAATATATTAACCCAGTCTGCTGTTCCTTGTATGAAAGGCTTTCACTGTTGTAGCTTCTAGATTTTGGAAAGCACTTGCTACAGAAAGCTGCCAGTGCATCTCCACAGTTGCTTTGGAACAGCCTTCCCCAATGCAGTGCCCTTCATATGTTGTTGGACTACAACCATCCATGACCATTGGCCAGGCTGACTGGGGCTGCTGGAAGCTGGAGTCCAGCTACATCTGGAGGGGACCAGGTTGGGGAAGGCTGCTTTGGAAAGAGAGATCATTTGTATCCCGTACAATTTATAAGTAACCTTGGAATTAAAGATGCCAGCCAAATAAAATAGTTTTATGTTTCATGTATCTAACAGGCTCATCCTGAGTAGTCTATTTGGCGTGGTTTAACCAATAATGCAGCACTGTCAGCTCGTAACAAACCATCTGGAATGTTGCTCTATACTGCTAGCAATTTTCTTAACAATTAGGGACTGTTTCTGTGTTCTCTGATATAAAGTTGTCAAGCTTCTATAATTGTAGCCATATAACAGTGCTGGTTCAATCTTGGTTCCATAAAATTTCAAGCTTCCTGTCTGTGATGAACTTCATGTTCTAGGAAAGAAACCTAATATACCATTTATAGCCTTTTTTTGTTGTTACTGGGAGAAACTGCTGAATCATAAAGGGCACCTAGTTTTCTTCTGATCTGTGAGGCAGGATAGTCTCTTGTCCATCCCAACCCCAAGATATGTGGTTCATCATTGTAATCCAGGGCACAGTGTACTACTACAGAAATCTGATTTTAGGATAAAAGTGAGAAAAATATGGGGAAAAACACAATGGTGGCAAAGGCAACCCCCCTCCCCTCCCCACAGAGTTCCTGTTCAATCTGGTTTATATGAACAATTGCTTCCTAGCCCCAAAAATCCAAACTTGATCCAACCGCCTCCATCAAGACTTTCTGAGAAAAATTTACTGGGCAAAACCTCTCCCGATATCCAGTCTTTAGTTATGGCACAGGTTGGAAAGGGGAACAAAGGTTAAATATCACCTTTTTACAACATGAGCAAAAGTCACAGATCTGTCTGTCTCTAGTGCAACCCTTCTGAAAGCAATAGAGCCATTACCGCATATCAGAATCATAATGTACCATGTTAAGTATGTTATTAATTTGCGTACCAGCATTGATAAGGTGAAGAGGAAAGAAAATGTGATTGTCAAATAATGCTTGAGGCATCTGTCGCCTTCCAGATGCTGCCAGACTACCTCTCACTTCTCACTGTGTACCTCTCACTGCTAAACACCCACATAGCACAGCCCACTTTAATGACTCCCAGAGCTAGACTGCCTCCCTGCCAATAAAAAAAAGTAAGAGGAGATAGGCAGAGCAGCAGTTAAATAGCCCCAGCAGGCCCCTTCTCTCTCTCTCCTCAGCTTCATGTGAATGCATGCAGGGCTGGTTCTAAAGGGTGGCCAGGTTGGGCACTGGCCTGACGGCCCTGGAGCTACAGGAGCCCCTGAGGGGCCCTTGAGTGGCCCTCCGCTCCCCTTCCACAATCTGTGCCCTCCCACGCCCCCCACTTACCTGTCAGCCGGCTTTTTAGCATTGCCCTTAATGAAAATGGCGGCCGCAGCTTCCCTAAGGTACTGAAGCCGCTGCCGCCATCTTAGTTGATGGCAGAGATGTGCGCACGTAGCACGCATGTGTGCCATCAACAAAGATGAGACAAGACTTCCAGGAAGGGTGACTTCGCTTGTGCCTGCTTTTGAGACGGGCTCCCGCCTCAAAAGAAGCTTATTCAGAAATAAATCAGTCAGAACATTTTTTTTTTTGACTGATGAAATTTCTCCCGGGCAGGGAGAAATGTAGAGATCAACCTCAAAAGCCTGTTTTTGTTGGGAGGACTGGATTTCATTAATTTATGAGAAAAGGTCCAGCCAGCAATGCCGGACGGACTTCCGAACAAGCTCTATCTGATTAATGTGATACGTTTATCTTTTCTTCAAAGAGAAAACGGACTAACAGGCAAGCACCCTTCTTTCTATTATTTTTTTTACTTGGTTTAAATTGTTGCAGCAAAAAGAGATTTGTCAAATGAATCAGCTTTAAAGAACTTCTGGGTGAGCTATAACTCTTCTCTGTTATTCACGAAATTAACAGCTTATCTCTGTTTCTATTGCAAAAAGCTGTCCTGGAAGTGCATTCTAAAGATATAAACAGAAGAGGGATTTCTATTCCGAGGAACATTATATTGTCTGGGACTATTGTCTTTTTGGTCTATTTTATTTTGACGAATCTGCTTCTTCACGACGCCACTAACTGTTTTGATGCTGGGAACTAAATTTGTTTTGTATTCTTGAACATAGAGAGATAAGGCAGGCTGCTCTGTTTATACTGTGATGTCATCAAGCCTGGAATATTAACCCAATTGTTGCTGAAATAAGAAGTGGTTCTTCTTTATTTTTGTTTTGTTTTGTTTTCGTGGTTTTAAAAATGGCAATCAAGAAAGTGGCTGAGAATCTGGAAGTAATTATGTTTCAGAAAATAATGGATGAGATTGAGATAACGAAACAAACCCTGCGACAGGGCAGTAAGGAGCTGAAAATTGAACTGAGCAAAATGACGCAGGAGCTTAAAGAAATAGGGGATCCTGTGAGAGAGGAGAATGAGATCAGAGATGAGAAAAGAAAAAATAAAGGGAAGATACAAGCCCTGGAGATTGGAACAAATGTGGAATTGGAAAAAGATCTGGAGTTTATGGATATTAGAAATAAAATCTACTGTCTGGAATTTAACGTTATCTCTGAAGAAATTAATGAAGATATTAGAGATAAAGTTATCAATGGCTTGGATAATCTTCTGGACTGGAATGACGTGATGGAGCTTGATATAGAGAAAATCTATGGAATTAACTGCAGCCATGTGACAATGGAAAAACTCTCAAGAGATGAGCCAGTGCATTTTGTAAAAAAGAAGAACAGAGATATGACTTTACAACAATATTTCAGCAACTTATTCAGAATTGATGGCAAGAAAATATTTGGGATAGAGGAAATTCCCATCAGACTCTTATTATATGACTATGGCTATGACAGCAAGATTATTATGGAATACTGATAATGGAAGATTGGACACTGAAATTACTGGACTTAACAGGACTATTGAAGATGGGAGATGGAATTAATATGGATAATGTAATAATGGCTATTGAAATTATTGGACTTAACAGATTTTGATGAGATGGATTAATCGATATGTTTATTTGGATTATGGTTATGACAATAAGATTATTATTATTATTAACGAGATGGATTAATCGACATGTTTATTTGGAGAAAAATTGATAGATATATTTCTTAAAGAATTGAAACCTCTCTTTGACTTTTTGTGGAAAGAATAAAGTAATGTTTATGTCGGGAGGATGAGCTGGGCTCCTGGGGGGTTGTCAGAAGAGGATTCAAATGGCTGGCAGAGGGAGGAGGGAGGAACTTACCCTCTGTGGAGCGAAGCCAAAACAGAGGACATGCCAGAGATAGGGTCGCCTAGCAACGGGGAGCCTGAGGCCCTTGAAGTTTTAGAATCCCCCCCAGACATTCCCAGGCCCTCCCTTCTCCGCAGCTCAGAGCAAGAGGGAGGGCTGATCACAGCAGAAAGGCGGAGAGATGGTTTACCCTCAGCTCCTTCTTTATCACCCATAGGGGAATCGGACACTTCAGAAGAGGAGGAGGTGATGCCTCCCCCCTCACCACGCACACGCAGACGGTTGAAAAGACAGGAGAGAAGGGGGGAAGGCGGGCAGTACCTGAGGGGGAGTTAAGGAGGAGCGAAAGGTTGCGCGCCCGTTTAGCCCCTTCTTAAAGAACAGGTGGGAAGCAGCCCCTTGCTCTGTCAACTTTCTCCCAATGTCGCAGGACCTGTATCGCTGTATTGCTTCATGAGAAAGCGCAGTCTTTGTTGGACATTACTCTAATAAAACACGAATTAACTACAACCTCTGGTCTGGTTCCTGAGTCGCATCCTGGGCCTGACAGCTTGACAGAGCCACCTAAATCACCCTCAACGCTCTCTTCACTTGACTGGGACAAGATATCAAAGGGAGCAGCAGGGGGGACGAACCCCACTTCTGAGACGGAAGAAGTGAAACTCTTGAGGACTAAGGTAGCTGAATTGCAGATGGATGTCCAAGCCCTGCTAGCAGCAGTCAAGGCGCTGAAGACGGATAATCAAACCTTGAAGGCCACGATAGACCAGATGCAAACAGCCCCTCCAGCTGCCGCAGTAAAGGTTCCCATTGGATTGCCCCCAAAATACGCGGGACAAAGTGATCAGTTGGCAACTTTCGTGGCTCAATGTGAGTTATATCTGGATGTCAGGCACATGGAGTTTCCAGATGATGGGGCTAAAGTGGCCTTCGTGATTAGCCTCCTGGAGGGAGAAGCTGCAAAATGGGTGACTCCGTATCTCGTGAGAAAAGATACTGTCTTAAGAAGGTACAGAGGATTTATACAGGAGATGACTGAGATGTTCCAAGACCCACAAAGGGCTGAAACAGTAGCGCGGCAACTAGGCGCTCTGAAGCAAGCTAAAGGGACTGTTTCCGAGTACACTAACGCTTTTAAAATTCTGTCCCAGGAAACTGGTTACAATGACGCCACCCTGATGTTTATGTACCGGAGTGGATTAAATGCTGAAATCCTGGATGAGTTGGCCAGGACCTCCTCCCCCGCTGACCTACCAGGGCTCATCCGGCTATGCCTACAGATAGATCACCGGATGGAAGGAAGGCGCCTGGAAAGGAAGCAGGAGGTCCCGAGATACTCAGCCTCGTCATCTCGCAGCAAGACCCTTCCCTCTGCAGGAATGGCAGGTAATGCAGCTGAGGGACAGGGAGGGGCTAGGCCAAGACTGTCGGAAGAAGAAAAGGAAAGAC
This sequence comes from Rhineura floridana, assembly GCF_030035675.1. Taxonomy (NCBI): domain Eukaryota; kingdom Metazoa; phylum Chordata; class Lepidosauria; order Squamata; family Rhineuridae; genus Rhineura; species Rhineura floridana. Next base: position 86,117,832 of record NC_084488.1, read on the forward strand.
GCCGCCGAGAACATTTATGCTTTTATTGTTCAAAGCCGGGCCACGTGGCCAGAGACTGTGGACTAAAAGGGGGGAAAGCTGAGCCGTCGGGAAACTAGAACACCCAGTCCACGTGCAGGCCGGTGGACTGGGGGCAGCGTTGTATAAAGGCCCCCCAACGATCCAACCTCCCTCAAAGGGGGTGTTGGTCTTGCCTATTCGGATTACAACTTCCAGAGGAGTGGTGCTTAATTCCACTGCCTTAATTGACAGTGGAGGCTCCACAAATTTTATTGATGTAAAGTTAGTCAAGCGTCATGGAATTTCCCGGTGGAAACTGAACGCTCCCCTAGCTGTGGAGACTATCGATGGGAGACCCCTGAAGTCAGGAGGGGTGACACAAGCCACGGAGGAAGTGAAACTTCAAATCCCCAGGCATGAAGAGTTCATTTCGCTATACGTGTCAGATCTCTCGAACTTTGAGGTGATTCTGGGAATGCCCTGGCTAGCAAAGCATGAACCCACAATAAGTTGGAAGGAGGCGGTGGTGTGGTTCACCTCACAGTATTGCCAGGAGAACTGTCAACCTGAAGGAATCAAGAACACCTTAGCGGGGGCAGTGCAAGAGATCGAGCAAGTGACCCTGCCGCCAAAGTATGAAGAATTCAAAGATGTGTTTGATGAAAAGGAGGCAGAGACTTTACCCCCCCACCGCCCTTACGACTGTGCGATTGATCTAGTGCCAGGAGCCAGCATTCCATCAGGGAGAATCTACTCTCTCACAGAGATTGAGAGGGAGGCCCTGAAGGAATTCCTGGATAAAAACCTGAGACGAGGATTCATACGCCCCTCACAATCCCCTGCTGGAGCGCCACTATTGTTTGTGAAAAAGAAGGGGGGGAACTCAGACCCTGTAACGACTATCGCGCATTGAACCAGATCACCATCCCCAACAGCTACCCGCTGCCCCTGATCTCAGAGTTGTTGGACCGACTGTGCTCTGCAAAAATCTTCACGAAGTTGGATTTGAGAGGAGCGTACAATCTGATCAGGATGAAGCAGGGAGATGAATGGAAAACAGGATTCTTGACCGCTTACGGACAGTATGAATACCTGGTCATGCCGTTCGGACTTTGTGGAAGACCAGGAATTTTTCAAAAATTCATGAACGACGTGTTTAGAGACTTGTTGGACACATATGTAATCTGTTACTTAGTTGATATCCTGGTGTTCTCAAAGAACCAGGAAGACCACGACCAGCATGTGAAGACGGTGTTGCAGAGACTGAGAGAAAATCACCTGTATGCTAAATTAGAGAAATGTGGATTTGACCTCAAGTCTCTAGACTTCCTTGGATATCGAATCTCAGCGGAAGGCGTGGAGATGGACCCAGGGAAAGTAAGCTGTATATTGGACTGGGGCCAACCTGTCACCAAAAAGGATGTACAACGGTTTTTGGGGTTTGCCAATTATTACAGAAAGTTCATTCCAGGGTTTTCCAAATTGACAGCTCCTCTGACTGACTGTTTAAGGGGAAAGAAGAAGTTTCAATGGACAGAGAATGCCACCCAGGCCTTTGAGGAGCTGAAGAGAAGGTTAGCTTCCGAGCCCATTCTGCACTTTGCTGTCCCGACCCGCCCTTTCATCGTGGAAGCAGATGCTTCAGATTTTGCTATCGGGGGGGTCCTTCTGCAATTAGACCAAGAAGGAAAGGAGCTGCAGCCCTGTGCGTACTTCTCTCGGAAGTTAAAGCCTGCAGAGAAGAATTACACAGTTTGGGAGAAGGAGCTGCTGGCCATCAAGGACTCTTTTGAAAACTGGAGACAATACCTAGAGGGGGCCCCTCATCAGATCGAAGTGCGCTCCGACCACAAGAACCTGGAAAGCCTCCAAACAGCCAGAAAGCTGAACCAGAGACAAATAAGATGGTCCCAGTTCTTCACCAGGTTTAACTTCAAGATCACTTACCAAACCCAAGCCAAAAACCAGAGAGCTGATGCCTTATCCAGACAGCCACAGTACAAAGAAAGTGAATCTGAGGACCAGCCTCAGTACGTGATCCCGCCAGAGAAATTAATGTTGGGATCATGCCAGTCTTCGTGGGAAGAGGAACTCAAAAAGGCACAACAAGAAGATGCAGACGTACTAAAATATGGGCAGGAGACGGGACAAAGTCAAGACTCAGAAGTAACCTTTCACTGGAGGAATGGACTATTATGGTTCAAAACAGCCAGATATGTGCCAGAAGGAGAATTAAGGCTCAGAATCCTATGCCAGTGCCATGATTCCATCACAACGGGACACTTTGGGATTTACAAGACCATTCAGAATGTGGCCAAGGACTTCTGGTGGCCTAAAATGCGTAGGGATATTGAAAGCTATGTAAAGTCCTGTTCTGTCTGTCTGCGGACAAAAACACAAACAGGAAAACCAGCAGGACTGTTACAACCGCTACCTGTCCCACATGAACCCTGGAAGGATCTCTCCATGGATTTTATAACTGATCTACCCAAATCCCAAGGAATGACAGCCGTTTTAGTTGTGGTAGATCTACTCACCAAAATGGCGCATTTCCTCCCTTGTGCAGGGGCCTTAGAGGCTAAGGAAACGGCCAAGTTATTCATCAAAGAAGTCTACCGACTGCATGGGTTGCCAAACAGTGTAGTCTCAGACCGAGGAACTCAGTTCACAGCCAAATTTTGGAGAGCAATGTGGAAACAGTTGCAGATGGAATTAAAACTCTCCTCCGCCCATCACCCCCAGACAGATGGGCAAACGGAACGCTTGAACACCGTTTTGGAAAGATATTTAAGAAGTTATGTGTCCTATCAACAGACTGACTGGGTATCATATTTGCATTTTGCAGAGTTCACCTACAACAATTCTCTACACTCCAGCACTCAACAAACCCCATTCTTCGCGAATTATGGATTCCATCCTAAAGTCTTTCCAAGCAGCTCAGAAGGAATGCTGGTACCGGCAGCTGAGGACTTCCTAAAAGAATTGCAAGCGGCGCAACAAACACTGAAACAGCAGTTAAACGAAGCCAAAACAGAGTACAAGCGAGTTGCTGACCTGCACAGGAAGGAGCCCCCCCCCCTTCAACCAGGAGACCAGGTATGGCTGTCCACCCGTTTCCTCCAGATGCCGGGCAAATGTAGAAAATTACAAGACAAAAGGGTGGGTCCTTTTGAAATAGAAACTCAAATTAATCCCGTGGCGTACCGGCTGAAGCTACCTGACACGTTTAAAATACATCCTGTGTTTCATCGATCCCTCTTGACGAAAGCTGCCCCTCCCAGTGAGCTGCGGCCGGAGGAGCCTCCTGGGTCCCCACTCCTGATAAATGAGCAGCTTGAGTTTGAAGTTGAGGAAATCTTGGATTCCAGGATCAGACGCCACAAGCTGCAGTATTTGATTCACTGGAAGGGCTATGGAGTGGCTGACAGATCATGGGAAAATGCAGATGATGTGCATGCTCCAGAGTTAGTAAAACTTTTCCATCAACGTTTTCCTCACCGCCCCAAGCCAGACAGGAGGAGGGGGGCACAGCTTGAGAAGGGGGATGGTGTCGGGAGGATGAGCTGGGCTCCTGGGGGTTGTCAGAAGAGGATTCAAATGGCTGGCAGAGGGAGGAGGGAGGAACTTACCCTCTGTGGAGTGAAGCCGAAACAGAGGACATGCCAGAGATAGGGTCGCCTAGCAACGGGGAGCCTGAGAGCCTTGAAGTTTTAGAATCCCCCCCAGACATTCCCAGGCCCTCCCTTCTCCGCAGCTCAGAGCAAGAGGGAGGGCTGATCACAGCAGAAAGGCGGAGAGATGGTTTACCCTCAGCCCCTTCTTTATCACCCATAGGGGAATCGGACACTTCAGAAGAGGAGGAGGTGATGCCTCCCCCCTCACCACGCACACGCAGACGGTTGAAAAGACAGGAGAGAAGGGGGGAAGGCGGGCAGTACCTGAGGGGGAGTTAAGGAGGAGCGAAAGGTTGCGTGCCCGTTTAGCCCCTTCTTAAAGAACAGGCGGGAAGCAGCCCCTTGCTCTGTCAACTTTCTCCCAATGTCGCAGGACCTGTATCCCTGTATTGCTTCATGAGAAAGCGCAGTCTTTGTTGGACATTACTCTAATAAAACACGAATTAACTACAACCTCTGGTCTGGTTCCTGAGTCGCATCCTGGGCCTGACAGTTTATGAGATTTGATGATTAATTAAGATAACTACTGGAGGAAAGTGATTTTATAATATAATTTAAGAGACAGGATTGTTATATATTGTAGACCTATAACTGATTTGATCTGCGACAAATGGGAAGTCAACATTTTATTTTTTTGTTTAATCATTTTTGTTTTGTTTTGTTTTTTGTCTTTGAATGTTTTATGATTTTGTTTTGTATGTTTTATGAAAATTTGAATAAAAATTATTGTAAAAAAAAAACAAAGATGGCGACGGAGGCTTCATTCCCCTTAGGGAAACCACGGCCGCCATCTTCATTAAGGGCAATGGTAAAGACTAGACAGGTAGGGGTGCCGTGGGGGGGATGCGCAGACTCGTACACACCAGAGCTTGGAAAAGTTACTTTTTTGAACTACAACTCCCATCAACCCCAGCCAGCATGGCCACTGGATTGGGCTGATGGGAGCTGTAGTTCAAAAAAGTAACTTTTCCAAGCTCTGGTACGCACGCAAGCGCACACCCATGCACCCACCAGGGGGCTAGGGCAAGCTGATGCCCAAGGGCCCCCACATGCCTGGAGCCGGCCCTGAATGCATGCATACACCATTTGTTTTTTGCAGCTTGGAGGGCTTTTGTCCTACTTTTAAAAAATGGCAACAACCTATACAAACCTCTGGGTTTTTCTGAGTCTGCTGATGACTCTCTCTTTTGTGTGACTTATGGTGCAATTTTAGTCATGTAAACACTGGCACATGGAAAAATCTCAACTGGAAATAGTGGGAATGATTCCTTTCATAAGCAAGAACAACCAAAAATCTACATTTAGCTAACAAACGTTTTCACAAACTAACCCAAATCATGAAGAGATCAGTAGCTAAACATCAAAATTGATGTCAAAATGTAATATTTATGCCAGGTAATGCAAGATCTATCAAGATGGCAGCATTATAACAAGACAGAAGAAAACATGCTCCAAATGGTCTGGTGCTAGCTAGGTACTGTTAGCACAGGGCTGGCCCAAGGTATTTTGCGCTCTCCCAATTCCATGTACTAATGGCAGCCAAACAGGCAGTTGTATTTTTTTTTGCATTGACAACAGCACAGCATGCTTGATTACATCTGAGGGCAGCACAGTGGCTTTTGGGGCCATGCATGGGACACACAATCCTCCACTATCTTGCCATTACTCCCTGCCCCCCCCACTATCTGGTACGACTGCCTGAGGCAGCCTCCTTACTCTGCCAAATGTTTGGGTTAACCCTGCCCTATGCAGCAGGAGCTATCCCTGCATCTGGAGTTAGCCTGCCCTCTCTCACACCCCACTCCTGGCCAGGAAGAATTTATGCCGACAAGAGGCAGGGATCTGCGGGAACCATGAATGAACGGCTGTGGAGACTTTGTCCAAGTGCCTGGAATCCGTAAGTGGGTGGATGGGAAGGAACAGGCTGAAGCTCAATCCTGATAAGACCGAGGTGCTACTTGTGGGTGACAGGGGAAGGTTGAGTGCTGTTGACCTGAAGCTTAATGGGGTGAGTCTACCCCTGAGGGATCAGGTCCGTAGCCTCGGGGTTGTACTTGATTCCAGGCTGTCCATGGAGGCTCAGATTTCGGCAGTGAGCCGGGCAGCTTGGTATCAACTGCACCTCATACGGAGGCTGCAACCCTACCTCCCTGTCCATCAGCTCCCACTGGTAGTACATGCCCTGGTCACCTCTCGATTAGACTACTGCAATGCGCTCTACGTGGGGTTACCCTTGAAAACGGTCCGGAAATTACAACTGGTGCAGAATGCGGCGGCTCATTTGCTTACAAACAGCCGCCGCCGTGATCACATCATGCCAGTGTTATTTCATCTGCACTGGCTTCCAGTTGTTTTCTGGGCCCAATTCAAGGTGTTGGTGTTAACCTTTAAATCCCTATACGGTCTCGGTCCAGTTTACCTGAAGGAGCACCTCCAGTACCACCAATTAAGCCGCCCGACTAGATCAGCCACGCAGGGCCTTCTCTCAGTCCCACCAACAAAAACAGCTAGGTTGGTGGGGACTAGAGAGAGGGCATTTTCAGTGGCGGCCCCCACTCTCTGGAACTCCCTCCCGTTCGATCTTCGCCATGCCCCTTCCCTGGATACATTTCGCCGAGCCTTGAAAACTTGGCTCTTTGGACAGGCCTTTGGGATCTCTGGGGTGGGCTAATTTTTCTGTGATTGTTTTATAATTGTTATTGATTGCCCTACATGGTTTTATACTGCTACATTAGTGTTGACTGCATTGTATTTTATTTTGTATTACATTGTATTTTACTGCATTTTAATGTGTACGTCGCCTAGAGTGGCTTCGGCCAGATAGGCGACTCAAAAATTAAATTTATTATTTATTATTATTATTTATTATCCACACACCTCCATCAACAGCTGTAGCCATCATAGCTCGTCAAGGTCCCACTGTCCCAGGCCAGGTGGAAATGAGTCAGACAAAGATCAAGGAGGTGTTGCTATCTTTAAAAATGGCTTCTTGACCAATGGTGAGTTTTCCACCACTATTTGGAGGTTCTAGCCATATACCCTTTCGAAAAATCTGCTTTAATATTTACAGCGAGCCCCCTTGAAAAGGTAGTTAAAATGTTAAATAAATATCAATGACTCTGCCAGTAGCCACTAACATGGAGTATTCATGAAGTGATGACATGATTATATGTGCAGTAAGGATGTGAAAACATCATTGGAGGGTGCAGTTGGCTTGATGCTGCTGCTTCTAAGGGAAATCTGAGAGGCAAATGTAACATGTGCAACTAGTGCTTAATGTCAGAAGGCATCTTCAGGCATTTACCTGAACATGCAAATGGTCATGGGTGGGGCAGAGGTGCATACACAAGCCATGCCCACAACATCCTTGCATGCGGCATGCCCCTCCTGAGTCTCTGACCATCCCACCCACTTGTTGAGTGGGGAATGTCTGCAGGGGGCTTCTTCTTGCATTTATTTGAACACCTTGCTGGACTGAGGATCCTGCTTTATCAGAGTTCCTGGTCATGAAAGCAAAGACCATAGAATCACAGAATCGTAGAGTTGGAAGGGGCCTATAAGGCCAAAATGTGGAACTTTTCCCGCTCAGCAGTGGGATGGTGAGGGACTGAGCACGTGGGATGGTATACATGGAGGAAAGGCTTGAATGTTCACCCTGCCCCACATTCATTGATACAGAGTTTGCACATTCAGTTTAATGCCTGAACACACCTTTTCTCTCATTAAGAAGTTATGCACTAATGCCCAGCCTGTAAAACATTTATAATAATAGCATATAGTTGCCTGTGCTTCTTCATTCTCAGTGTAAATGACAGGACACTGATTTTCAGGAGAGTTCATATTGACAAATTATACCATTTTTAATGCTATCTGCTGATAATTGTTGCATTTCCTGATGCTGTCTGCCAGTAATGACTACTTCTTAAAGTGAACAATTAATGAATGTCCCCAAACAACCTTTTAATAACTACCAAGGTGTGCTGAAGTAGTCAACACTTATTGTGCTGTACTAGGGTTGCCATACTGCTCGGATAGCCAGGTTTTACCCGGATTCTATGCATGCCACCTGGTGCCCGGCTAGCCTGTTACGTGGCCAGGATTCCCAGCTTTAATTTTTTTAAAAAATTAAGTTTCTAGGTGGTCCGGTTCTCGAGATATACATAAAAACGTCAGCCACCCCCCTCAACTGTTAAATCTTTCTTTAAACAGTACTGTACTATAGCACTTTGTAGCTTTAACCCCGCCCGTTCAGCATTGCAGCCAATCAGGGATTGTGTTTCAGTTTCATTGACCAGGTGTCTAGAAAACAAAATGGTGGTTTCACCCACCCACCCCCGTTTATCTGAAAATCTCATAAATTGGGTAAGTATATACATTTCAGGTTTTTTTCCTCTTGTGTGCAGGAGTCAGAGCTTGGGCAGTGTTTTGAAAACCTTCCCAATACTTGCTTTTTGTAAAAGCAATGCTAATCCCATATGCCCAGAGTAAATCCCATTTAATTCAATAGGACTTACTTTGAGTAGACATGGTTATGAATGTGCTGAAAATCAATGGGACTTTGGAGTGAATGTAAAAAAGAATTATGTTTGTGTTCAAACTCTTTCTGTCTCCAGTCCAATTTTAAAGCAAGTAGGCAGGGCTTACTTAGGTATTACAATTTTTATTCTGTAGGAAAGTAATAGATTTTTTTAAACTAATACTGATTTTTCTGCAATGACCAACTGGTTTGACAATAAACTATTATATGGGCTGTATGTATTTATACATCTGCTGTGTGTGCGTGTGCGTGTGCGTGTATGGAGTCTTTCCAACACCCCTGTGAGGTAGGGTTGGAAACCAGTGCAGCTCACAACAAGAAATAAAGCCATTTAAAATCCAATGACCATAAAACAAGTATAAACAGTTGCAAAACAGCATAAAGTGGCATGATTCGGAATTTTGGGTTGTGTGAATGAAGTTGCTTATCACTTGAGGTTGCAGTTCTGTCCCTGTTTGAGTAAGCCCCACTGAATACGCTGGGACTTGCTTCTGAATAAATAAACTTAGGATTGCACTATAAATATCTTTACAGTTTGTGTAAATAATAAATATATTTGATAGTCATGCTTATATACATATTTCTTCATTTATCATATTTTTGGTTTTTGGTTAGGAATCCTGACTGGTTGTGAGATGCTTAGTTTTTTGCCTTACTCATAGGAATCTTGTTGTGGTTGGTATGGTATTACATTTAGGAAGTGTTACTGCCTTCTGTGTTTTTTTTTCCTATTTGCATTTCACTTATCTTTAACACTCGGTTACAGCCATAGAAGCAACAGCAGCATATGCAAGATAATTAACTCCCATTAGTGATAAGAACAAGAATTTATAATTATTATTTCAATTAAAACAAGAGGCTTATCAATACTTTGAAGAGGACCAGATATTTATTTTCTTTCTGAGCCCAGGACTGGGTCTTTCATGATGCCCGGTGTGTGTGGGGGAGCAGGAGAGTAGTCGATAAGACAGACATCCTGGCATTGGTAATCTAATTAGCAAGGTATGTGTGGGGTTGTTGCACACTTCCAGGCCCAGTTTCATTTTGAGTATGGAGGTGGAACCTGTGTAGATGTGGTTGAGAAATTTTGAGTTAAGCAAAGCTCTGCTTTTATAAAACCTAAGAAACATACAGATACTTTGAATGTCTGAGTGCCTGCACCAGTGGAATACTGGAGAAACTTGTAAAACTTGCTGCAACAGTATTTAGAACCGAGCATGTGGTGTGAAAGACTCCTTTTCCTAACATTTTGGCTTGTTTTTCTCCACCCACCACATCTCTGAAATATATTGTATATGTTATGGTTAACCGTGCTGCTGCCCTGACTTACTTTATGTTTGTTGCTATTTTATGTTTTTATTATGTTTTTATATTGATTGTGTATTTTTATTGTTTTTATTATATTTGTAAGCTGTGCTGAGCTCTGTTTTTAACAGCAAAAGGGCAGGATATAAATTCTCTTAATCAATAATAAATACTCCATAGTGTTGGAAACTAGAGTCTAGGCATTTAAGGCTGAAAATGTTGCTTTAAAAAAAAAGATTTCTCACATCTTTCCCCAGTTTTTGGTGGTAATTCCTAGGCACAAAAACAAAACAACTGGACAATCCAAATATTAATATGCAAATATTTGCATAATACGCAAATAATTTGCAAATAATTTGCATAATATGCAAATTAACCTGCCCGGATTTGTGGAACTGGAATATGGCAACCCTAGCTGTAACACTTAAAAAAAAAACACTTTGCTGATGTGTTTATGGGCCAGTTTTGCTGTAGCATAATCATGCTTGTTTCTTGTATCAAATATGCTTCAACTTGGAACACCATTTTGGGCTGTTCAAATGGGAGGTCTATGGGCTCCGGCTGCACACCAGTATAGGCAGATAAGCCACAGTTAACCCCAGCTGGTGCTGGAAAGCAGTGGAAATTCATAAATCAGCAAATTTATAGGTGCCCATACCTTAAATAAAATAATCCCTTAATTCTGCTGAAACTCTTCACAATTGCTGTGGCTGATATGGCCAGGCTAAAGAGCTTTTGGAGAAAGGTCAAAATGAGAACTTACTTGAAAAGTCTGCTAACATTTTGAGTCAGGACCCTCCCTCTTTGAGTTGGGCCCAATTTGAAATGGGAATTTCAGTTTGTCCCTACCACTCCCCAGCCCTCCTTTCCAGTTCCTTCCATGTCTTCAACCCCTCCCCAAAATGAAAACAGTTACCTTGGGGAAAGAGAAAGGGTTGTAGACAGTGGGGAAGGCTCACTACCACACAAGGCCACTCTAGTGGAAATTATGTCTAGTGCATGTCTTTTCCAAATGGCAAGATTCGTGATCCCCATCTAAAGAGAAGGCTTGTGGGGCCTCTTCTGTGTGTTTGCAAGGTGCTTCCCCAGCACCTGTTATCCCCTCCCCCTTGCCAAAGGTAGGGTTTTTATTTTGCAGGCGAAGAAGGGACTCAAACATTACTATCATACACTTGGGCTGCAATCCAACACAAGTTTACTCAGAAGTAAACTCCACTGGGTTAAATGAGACTTGCTCCCAGGTAAGTGTGTATTGGATTGCAGACTTACAGAGCAATCCAAATGCTGGGGAGCTGGTAAAAAGCTACGTAGGATCCTTCTTTCCCCCCTCAGGAGCCACCTCCCTGGCAGAACACCAGTTCTGTCAGGAGCTATGCACATGAGCTGGCCAGGAAGTGCCAGCTCTGGCAAACAGACCTCCTGGGGAGTAAGCTCCCCGTAGGCCATAGTGGGGAATAATTAAAAATATTTTACTGCACTGGCCTTTTGGCTGGTGGAGTTTGCAGGGGGATCAGGACTCGGGAGAGGGCTCTGAATGCAAGGATCTCACTCAAGTCTCCCACACGCGGCTTCTCTCCTGCCATGTCTCAGAACACCCTGTTTTTGGCTTCTGCCAGCTCTCCGTCTGCCAGACAGGCCATCCCCAGTGGACCCCAACAGGGTCCTTGTGGTGCCACAGCTTAGCCATGGCAGAGTTCTGCTGCCAGCAGAGGCTGGCAGAGATTGGCATAGCCAGGAGCTTGTTGGCACAGCTGGGGATCTGCAGCATCCAACTCACCCCAGTCTAGCAGAAAAGGGTTGGATTGTGCCCTTAGTTTGACAGTAGTAATGCATAAATCTGTCAGTTTTATTTTCTTTCAGTTTCTCATTTTTCCAGTCTAAGTTGAGTGCCACATTTCTACATCAGTTTGCATTTTTTTTAAAAGTCCTTATGAAAATTCATCAACATTTTTACACAAATTTCTCTGATCATACACATTTTTATACATTTTCCTAATAAACACATTTTTGCAAGCAATTTCCCCCCAGCATAATACATTTTTGTATGTTATTTTCCACTAATATATTCACTTTTATGCACCTAACTCCAGAATATGATTTTTTTATAAACCTAACTTGGCTGGAGAACTGCATTGCAAAATTCAGAGAAGTAAAAATTTTGAAGGGTGGGTGTGTTTCAGTTTGTCTGTTGCTTTGGGAAATTCGAATTAAGTAACTTAAGCATTTCTTCCCCATCCCTATTCGACCGGCACATCTGAAAAGCTGAAATGGTTTTCAAGACAAACCAGGAGACAGAAAGAGGGCTTACACATCATTAATTTGGGTCTTGAATAGTGATTTAAAACCGTTTATTTTTATCTTTCTATTTTTTCTTTTAGTGTAAACTGCATTGAGCATATGAAAAGTGACACATTTTAATAATGTGAACGCCATCATTATCATAATTTTATTACACTTATATCCCACTTTCTTCCATCATGAAGCACAAGGTTGTGGTTTTTCAAAGCCAACTAGCTTTTAATGATTTTTTAAAATAGTTTTTACTGTAATACTGTGTTTTAGGTTGTATACTGCCTATTGATATTTTATATGAAAGTGTGGTTTATAAATATTCAAATAAATAAAATAAATACGTTGTTTCCCAGATATCAGCCATCTAGGCATTAACACAGATCTGCGTAGCTTCAGCAAAGTAATGGTGTCATGTCCCTGTGATGTTCCTATATTAATGTATATATGGTAAGTGCTGTTTGTATAGAAGATATGTGGTAAGTGGAGTGAAAGAGGAGGGGGGAGTAAATGAGCAGTAGAATGCTGGATGATTGGCTGAGTGTTTGAATGCCTGAGAGTATAAAAGGAAGAATGACAGTTGAATCTGTGTGGACGTGAGTGGGTTGATTTGGTGGGTTTTGGAGAGTTGTTTGAGAGGTGTTTGTCAGGAGAGTGTGGAGAAAGAGAGAGTGGGAGTTCTAGTTTATGATAAGTCAAGTATCATAGTAATAGAAGAAACCATATGCTTGTGTGCCTTTATAAAGTAATCTTGTTATCTCTGTTATTTAATAAATACTATATTTGGTTTACCAAAGGCCTGATCCTTGGCTGGGGTTTCACAGACCAGAAGGGAGGGTAAGGTAAATACCAAGGCTGAAGGGAAACTGTAACAATTGGTGGCAGCAGTGAAGGGAAGAATATAACACCACAAGTATCCAGAGCAACCCAGAATTATATGCATTCTATATAGATCAAAGGGATTGGGACAGCTTAAGCATGCAGTCACAGAGGTAACCTGACTGAGAGAAACTAAGGCAGAGTCTCTGGGAATACTGGTTATAGGACGTGACTGGTGGTGCTGCCTAGCAGGGGGATCTGGTGAGGTCTGTGCTAGAGTGGAGAGAGAAACAATAAAAAAGGACAGTCCGGACTGGTGGAGTCCCTGGTGGTGCCTAGTGACAGGCAGTAGCCACGAGCAGGTAGGAACCTGACAGGGAGAGCCAGGGAAGGGCGTCACATGTGGTGGCAGTAGCGGTGGGATACGAACAAAGGAGAATACGTCACAGGTGTTGGCTGTAGTGGTGGTACAAATACTAGAGAATCCCTAACAGTGGTGTGGCAAACAGAAATAACAAATAAAAATTACTTGTGAGAGTGACTGGCAAAGAGTGAGTGAACTCAAACACCATGGCTGAATACATAAAGATGAAAAGAGAGGAGCTGGTGGAGAAGTGCATAACATTCAATTTACCTCACGAGGGTAAAGGGGTAGATGAATTGAGGGTAGCACTAATAGGATTTACAACTGTCCAGCAAAAACAACCTGTCAGGGAAGAGACCCCAGAAGGATACTTAAGCAATCCCGCTTATATAGAGTATTTGAGAGAGAAGTTAAGATGGGAGGCTGATGAGAAAGACAAGCAGAGGGAGTTGGAAACTGAGAGATTGAGGAGGGAGGCTGAGGAAAAAGACAAGCAGAGGGTCTTTGAAATGGATGAGAAAGAAACGCAGTGAGAGTTAGAAACTGAGAAGTTGAGGATGGAAACTGAGAGATTGAGGATGGAAGGTGCAGAGAAGGAAAAACAGAGGGAGTTGGAATTTGAGAGAATGAGAGTGGATGCTGAAATACAGGTGGAAAAGTTAAAGTTTGAAAGAGAGAAGTTTCATTCTGATGAAACAAGAAAGGACAAAAATGAAACCAAAATAAAGGTTACACCAAAAGATTTTGCAGTGTTTGAGCCTGGACAAGATCCACAGATTTACCTCAGCACTTTTGAAAAAGCAGCTCAATTGTGGGGGCTACCGGAGGATAAATATATGCAATATTTATCAAACCTGATCAAAGGGGAATTGGCTGAGGTATACCAATATTTCCCCTCAGAAAAGCCCGTCACATATGCTGAGTTTAAAGAGGCAGTATACAAAAGATTCAGACTGGGACCTGACTATTTTAGAAAGTTATTCTGAAACTGTCAGATCCAAGCAGGGAGGTCTTTTGTTGAACTGGGAGCTAAGTTGATGGATATATTTGGAAAGTGGATGAGTAGTGCCAAAGCTCAGTCAGTGGAAGAGGTGAAAAGCCTCATGATACTGGATCAATTATTCCATCAGTTACCACCAGAAATAAGGCTCCTTGTCAAAGACCGTTCCCCTACATCGGTGCAGGAGGCCGCAGAGATGGCGGATCACTTCGCCTCCAATAGAACTGGCTGGGTGGGGAAAACATCAAGAGAGTTTAAACCCAGACCATATATTGGCGGCAAAAAGGATGTGGTGCCACAGCGAGTGAGCCCTCCAATAAAATCTGAAGGGCACAGGACACCACAGAGTGGATCTGTGTAACCTAAAACAGAGGAGAAATTATGCTATAACTGTGGTAGACCGGGGCACCTACGTTTTCAATGTGGGGTTGCCAACCCCATTAGTAATCCTGCTCAGACAAGGGCAGTAAAAACAGAACCAAAAGATCTAACAGCGAAAAAGGTTCAGTTCTGCCAGATAAACTGGACAGAAGTAAAAGACTTGGATACGAGTCTAAGAGAGGAAGTGTGTGTTCAAGGGGCAAATTATTGGGCATTGCTCGATACTGGTGCCGCTCAGACATTACTGAGGCCAGATTTAATAAAATCTGAGGAAATATTACCTCATGAAACGGTGACTATTCAAGGAGTGAGGGGTAAATGGCCCTATGGCCCTAGTGAAAATACTGTGGAGAGGCAAAGAGGGAAATTATAAAGTATGTATTAATGCCCAACAACAAGAACCAGTGATACTGGGAAGAGATGTGATGGGGGCACAGGGAAAAATATATGTGGTGACCAGACAACAGCTTGGCAGAGAGACAGAAGCCATGTTAGCAGAGGCTGAAGAAAACAGGGTACAATCTGTTATCGAGCCTCAGGTCACCATAGCAACCCCTGGAAGGCCTGCTGAAAGAAACAACTTGTATCAAGTGGTCTCTAGTGAAGAGACAGAGCAGTTCAGGGAAGAACTGAATAGGGATACAAGTTTGAGGCAAATAAAGGAGCAAGCCCTGACCCAACAGATTCCTTTCACTGACAAACTGAGGAATCAAGTTGTGTGTGAGAATGGGATTTTATATAGACTGTGGATGCCTGCTGAGAGAAAGGATCCCGTTATGTTTATTACGGTCAATGACCCGTCAAGAAAATAAAATTACAGCCAGTTACATACAAGATAAAAAAGCAATAGACATTACAATATAGGATTAGATAACATACGTTTGCGTTGTGCTGTATAAAAAAACTTAGCGACTGGAATAAAATAAGAGCTATTTTTGCCAGATAGAAGCCATGTTAACCACTGTTCTGGAGATCTATTGGATTGTTTTTGTATAAGGGGTGCAATATATAAGTCCCTTTCCTCAATATAAAGTGGGCAGGCAAACAGGACATGGTGAAGTGTTTCTAAGTGTCCTTTTCTGCATATACAGAAACGTTGGGCTAAGGGCATGCCCTTGAATCTGCCCTCCAAGAGCGCAGACTCCAGGCAGTTGAAACGAGCCTTGGTAAAGGCTAGACGGAATTTAGGATTCGTTAGGACATCTAGGTATGGGGCGTATTTTGGAAAGTGAAAACCGAGATTATGCTGGGAAGGGGAACATGTTTTAGCTGCCGCCTGTGTTGTGGATTGTCTATCAATATCCTTAAGCCTATCCTTAATAATCTGTCTGGCCTTACTAAACTCTATAGAAGAAAGAAATTCAATCGAAAGGCCTAAATAGGGTAGTTTGTCCAAAAAGCATTTCATCCAAGTGGATAGGTGACCTTCTTCCCCAAGAGATGAAAGATAACCTGTCGGGCATGCATACATGATTTTGGTCCAAAACTTAAAGGAAAATAACCATGCTAAGCATTCAACTGAGTAAGATCCCGCTTCCATTCTCAAGGCGGCGTTAGGAACACAATTTTGGACTCCAAAAATTCGACGCAAAAAAATAGATAGCACTGACTCCACTTTAGGGTTGAAAGCATATATCCAAATCTGGACACCATACAAAAGTTGGGGTAATATTTTAGCTCTGAACACCTGTAATGCTGCTGGAATGTATTGCCCCCCATTATTATAATAATATCGGACAATGCTCTTCATCGCTGTTCGGGCCGTTGCAACAGCCGCACTGATGTGAGGCACCCAGGAAAGGGAAGAATGGAATAAGATGCCTAAATATTTATATGCTCTAACTTGCTCAATTACATGGCCATTGATTTTCCATTCCGGAGTTAATGATGATTTTGCAAAGACTAGAATTTTAGTTTTGGAGAAGTTGATTGTTAATACATTCTCTGAACAATATTTCATAAAAATTCTAATCAAACGTTTTAGGCCAACTTTTGAAAAGGAGAGCAAGGCTGCATCATCAGCATAAAGCAAGATGGGGCATCTACTTCCTTTAATTTTAGGCGAGTGAAGGTCAGCAGAGAGACAATTGGAGGCCAAATCATTAAGGAAAAGATTAAAAAGGAGCGGGGCCAACACACAGCCTTGTCTGACCCCTTTTGATGTGATGATTGAGTTGGAGAGATCACCATTTTGGCCGCAGCGAACGCGGAGGGAAGTGTTCTGGTGTAACTTATATATCAAAAACAGTAATCTTTTATCCATCGATGTTTTAGCCAGTTTTGCCCACAGCAAATCCCGTGGAATTGAGTCAAACGCAGCCTTCAGGTCAATAAAAGCGACGTATAAACCACTCCCTACGTGATTGCTATATTTTTCCGCAAGGTGATTAAGAAGGAGGCAATGGTCCATAACCGATCTACCACTCCTAAAGCCTGCCTGTTTCGCACCCAGGACATTTTCTTCCTCCATCCAGTTGGCCAATTTGTTCTTTAAATATTTAGCATATAGCTTTCCAATCACAGAAAGTAAGCTGATTGGTCTATAACTGGCAGGGTCGGTCCTGGAACCTTTCTTATAGATTGGCACAATTATGGCTTCCTTCCAGGACTGTGGGAAGTGACCCTTGTTATTAATCAAAGTAAATAAATTTGCTAAAATAGGCGCCCCCCAATCTGGATGTGTTTTTAAAAGCTCAGGGGGGAGATTATCTCCACCAGGAGCTTTAGCCAGTTTTAAGTTTTTAATCAAATCGAGTATTTCTATCTGTGTGACTGGCGGCCAGATGGGAAGGGATCCGTGATCAGCTACAGGAGGGGACTTTAAAGGAAAATAATGAAAGTCCATTTGGAAGTCGGCGAAATGTTGTTCCCAAACACTTGGGAGGATGTTACAGGTGGCAAGGTTAAAGGGTCTGATAGAGCCATTAACTAGTGACCAAAACTTTTTTGAATTTTTATCTTTGGCTGCCTGTCTTAAGGACTCCCATCCCAGCTGTAATGCTTGTCTCTTTTTATTAGCTATAAGGGCTTTATAGATCCTTTTGGTTTTATAGTAGGCCTCAGGCAAGATTTTAGCATTTTGATGGCGATAGCATAGATATATGCTTCTGAGTTGTCTTTTTAGATTTAGGCAATCTTGGTCAAACCATTTATGTGGGCCATTGTAAATATTTGCTCTGCTGGGCACTTTATTCGGGATTAGCAAAGGTTGGAGAGTCTCAACCAAGGAGTCAAATATAATTAAAGTTTGAGAAAGATTGGAAGAATTCTCAATAGACTCTTGTATATTCTTGGCCAGGGGAGAATCTATGAATTTCTCAATTTTGGCGGCAACTAATGAGGTCCACATGGGCCGTTTGTATTTAAAATACATTTGGTTAATAACCGGGTTATACTCTGCCACTAACCTACAGTTCACCTTTGGTTGTAGTAGAAGGGTAATAGGTAAGTGGTCGCTGTCTAGTCTCTTGCCAATCGAGAATTTTGTAATTAAATTCAGGAGATGGGGGGACGTGATAGCATAATCGATCACGCTGCTTCCTCTATTTGAAATGTATGTATATTCCGCACAGGCATCAAGGGGCTTTAGTCCATTTAAGATGACAAGGTTGTGGCTACCGACAGTACGAGTTAAACAAATTCCCTGATAATTCACAGTATGATCTTTTGAGGTTCTCTCTAGGTCCATAACTAAATGAGAGTTAGTTTCCCCCCTCCATAATCTGGAGGACAGGAGACTCTCATTATCCTGGCCAATCCTAGCATTAAAATCACCCATGATGATTACCAAGGCTCTGGGGAATCGGGACTCCAGCTCCGTGATATAGTGGTCTAATTCTTCCCATATTTGATCCATAATTATTCTGGAAGTGGCAGGGGGAATATAGACGTTTACTAATAGAAAGGCTAGTTTGTCAAACGTCAAGTGAACTGCCATAGCTAAGTTATGGCATGCTGGGATACTGTTACAGTGTACATTTAGCCCTGTAGAGATGAGGATTGCCAGACCTCCTTTAGGGCGTCCTTTCGTTTTGTCTATTTGATTAACAGCTGGTAAAGTTGTAGAGTTAAAACCATCTAAGTTTAGGTCATTAATACACCAAGTTTCCTGTAAACAAATTACATCTTGATGATTTAAAAAATCAATAAAATCTGGAATATTTTGTTTGGATGACCATCCTGCTATATTCCAGGACAGCAGGTGTAATGGAGTGTCATTCATCACTGAGGTAATACACTTACGGATGGGCTTGGAGTCCACAGCTGGCAAGGGTGATATAATCTGGGGCTGTCAATGTAACTCTTCTATGTGATTCAGAATGCCCAGATTGTCATTAAATACCGCCCCTGAAGATGGGCACATTTTCCGAGTTGCAACCTGGGATCGGGGTACTACATATGAGGGCGTAGTCCTCCCAGAATTGCAAGAAGTAGACTTGTCCCCAATGGAGCCCTTTTGTTGGTTCGTAGTTGTAAGACGTTGTATCAGGCCATATAGTCTTTGGATAACCATGTCTCTTTCCAGATCTGATATTTGAGAACATAATGCAGTAAGTTGGATCTCTTCCGGTTCCAATTCACCCAGCAAGGTCGAAAACGATAGGGCCGAAACAGGTGGTGCAACAGGAGATCGTTCCTTGTCTTGAGAATAAGCATAGTTCATATCTATCTCAGATTCTGCGGAGGAAGAACTCACTGATCTCCCTGTGTGAGTCCATAAGGGTACTGGGGCAGAGGCGTTAATGTAATAACGTTGTATTAAGAGGCCGCTATAGTGTAGCTCCTCTCTTACACGATATATCTGATTAGCTATTATCGAGGAATGGAATGTCACAATCAAACGCCACACTCCAGATTTAGAAGATTCATTAATCAAAGATCTGACATAGTTAGTGGGTTGTCCAGGGTGTAAAAAGCGAGCAAAATAATTGTCCAGAAAGGGCACACTTGGAAAGGGGGGGCATCTTCTTAAAGTCCTAGAGTTGTACGTTATTGCCAATTTATCAGGTTGCAAAACTAGTTCCCAAGGTCTGGAATACGTTTTGGTACAGCATGTCTTTTTGTCCAGTTGAGTGAGCTCTAAGGTAAGGCTCTCGTTCCCCGATGTTATTGTAGTTTCGCTTGCAGAGTTATCCATGAAGTATGTGGAGGGTACAGTCTGATGATTGTTTTGTTTAGATAAAACATGCTCTCTTAGCTTGGGATCCGGTCTTGGTTGTTCAAGCAGTTTAAATAAAGGTTTAAAGTTCATTTTTGCCGGTGCTGGGGTTTCTGAGTTTTTGTAGTTTTTAGATTTCTTTGTATTCTTTGTTTGCCTTAACTTTCCTCTCCCACCAGAAATGACCTTGGGCTGCTGATGTTTGTTCTTCTTCTTCTTCTTTTTATTTTTATCTGTTTCTTTTACAGATGGCTGCTGCTGTGAAGAGACAGGATCCACCACGGGCGGCAATGACTGCTCCACATTATCACATGCAGTAAGAGACCCCTTATATTTCACCAGGGTGGTAAGTAGGTTGTTAGTTTCAGTGATAAAGGATTTAATTAATCTCAGTTCCTGAAAGATAATGTGTTGCCAGTCAGGTTCTGCTGGTTTAGAATCATCAAGTGCCGCAGATACTGACGAACATAATTCAAGGGATCCAGGAGAGTTGAAAATGGAGGAGTTTCCACTGAGTGGCTCATGATAAGAGTCAATAGTGACAGGTTCCGAAGGTGGTAGATCGTCAGATAAGTTAAAAGGGTCATAAGAACATTTGAAGCCTGCATCTATGAGCTCCTCCTCTAAGTTTGTAACTGATATTCTAGCAGCATTCTCTGTATATTTATTTACTAAGAAGGATTTTCCCAATGGCCATTCATGAGGCATTGCCCGTGTAGGGTATTTTAACTGAGAGATTTGTGTAGTCCTAAAAGGACAGGGTATTTCTTGAGCACGGGGAAAATAATTAGTTATCTTTGTTTGTCGATCCTTTAATCCAGTTCCGTCCTCCATAACTGAGCACTTCCCCACTTCCTTATATTTATACTAGCAAAGATCTTCCTTTAAATCGTTACTTGCAGTCAATGCACTGGGGTTCTTACACCCCTCACTCCAATCTATCTGTTGATATGTTTGCCTCACACCGCTTTGTACTCAAATTAGAAGGCGTTCTAATTACTCTCGCATAGATTGCAGCATAGATTATAGCAGTGAATTGCAGCAGTTAGTCAGGTTAATGGCGGCAATTAGTCCAAGTATATGAGGCTTCGCTCTGCTGCCTCTCTTTTATTACTTTTAACCTGTCTTGAGTAATAAAGAACCTCAGCAAATCAGCTTGGCAAAGGAGACTCAAAATTCAAAATTCCAAGTTATGTTGGGTATTATTTCAGATATAATTGCTACTAGCTCCACGAGCTGCTGGATAAGTGTCTTACCCGGGGGAGGATCCTCACCGGCCCGAGAAAGGATGAATGTGAACCAGTGAAGCAATTGATAGTACCTAGCAAATACAGAACCAGATTGCTAGAGGTAGCCCACGATGTCCCATGTGCAGGACATCTGGGAATAAAAAAGACCAAGAGGAGATTGGCTGCACACTATTATTGGCCAAATATCTCCAAAGATGTAAAACAACATTGTCTATCTTGTGGTATATGCCAAAAGGTGGGAAGAAGTGGAGTAAAGACTAAGGCACCCTTAAAGCCCCTTCCTATAATTGGACAACCCTTTTATAGAGTGGGAGTAGATTTGGTGGGCCCTTTTTCCAAACCCACAAGGCATGGCAAGAAATATCTAGTGGTGGTGGTGGATTTTGCCACCAGGTACCCAGACGCGGAAGCATTAAGATCCGTAGAAGCCCCTGTAGTGGCAGAGGCTTTGTTAAAAATCTTTATGAGGCTGGGTTTCCCTCATGAAGTGCTGACGGATCAAGGCAGTGTATTCATGGGAGACGTGATGCAATGTATGTGGAAGTGTTGTGGTCTAAAACATCTAAAGACCACCACTTACCATCCAGCCACTAACGGATTGACCGAGAGATTTAATGGGGTTCTGAAGGGCATGATAAGAAGCTATGTTCAATATCACCCACAAGACTGGGATGAACGTTTGGGGTGCTTCTTATTCGCGTACAGAGAAGTCCCTCAGGAGTCAACAGGCTTCTCACCCTTTGAACTGATGTTCACTAGAAAAGTGAGGGGACCTTTGGAACTGTTAAAAAATTCATGGGAAGGAACCCTGGGAGAGTACAAAACATCTGTAGTTGATTTTGTATTAGACTTCCGCAATAAATTAACATCGATGATGGAAGCTGTACAAAAGAATTTGAGTCATGCACAGGAGAAGCAAAGTTACTGGTATGACAGAACAGCCAGGGAACGTGTGTATGATGTGGGAGATATGGTTATGGCGTTCATACCCAGGAAACATGATAAATTACAGGCCAGCTGGGAGGGACCCTATACCATAAGAGAAAAGCTTGACACAGTGACGTATGTAATTACCACAGACCAATTAAACAAAAGCAAAGTGGTTCATGTAAATATGTTAAAGCCTTACCATACCAGGGATGCAAAGGTGTTGCAAGTTACCTTATTCCCTGAGGGAAGTGGGCCTGAACTTCCAGATTTGGTACAGGAAAGCAAAGACAAAGGAGGGATAGATCAATTGGAATGGGCAGAGGAGGTGAAGGAGGAAGTAAAAGAAGAGATTCTGAGAGTTTTGAAAAACTATGGGAATCTCTTTAGTAATAAACCTGGCCGAACCAGTATAGCCAAACATTCCATTGATACTGGAGATCATGCCCCAATCAGATCTGTTCCATACCGTGTGAATGGGAAAGTTGTGAGTGAAGTAATCTATTTAGGACATAAGGTGGGGAGTGGGAAAATCACCCCCTTATGGAGCAAGGTGGAGGCAATACAATCATGGCCTATCCCCTTAACTAAAAAACAAGTTAGGGCATTTCTAGGTGTGGCTGGTTTTTATAGAAAGTTTGTGAAAGATTTTGGGGAAATAGCAACCCCCTTGCATGAGTTGACAAAGAAAAAGTGTTCTGAGCGTGTGGTATGGACGGATGAATGTCAGAAGGCTTTTGATCTGCTGAAGCAAGCCTTGTGCAAAGGACCTATATTAATAGCACCAGACTATGAGCAACCATTCATCGTGGCTACAGATGCGTCAGACCTTGCGCTGGGAGTCGTCTTGCTGCAGGAGAGAGAAGGCACCAGACATCCAGTGGCGTATCTGAGTCGCAAGCTGACGCCGAGGGAGAAAAACTATTTGTCGGTCCAAAAGGAGTGACTAGCAGTTGTGTGGGGACTGAACAAGTTGTGCCCATACGTGTGGGGATGAAGATTTACGGTAAGAACGGATCATCGGGCCTTGTTATGGTTACAGACTATGAAAAACCATAATACTATGCTGCAGAGGTGGTCCTGGGCCCTACAAGACTATCAAGTGGACTTCCAGTTCATCAAAGGCAAGGACAATGTATTGGCCGATGGACTGTCAAGGCAGGTGGCTGGGACTGCAGTGACGTGACCAGACGGAGGAACAAAGAAAGACATTTTCCCCAGAGAGACTTGTTTTACTTATTAACACGACGTATGAATCCTGGAACAGGAATAATACTTTGCCGTTATTTTAAGGGGGGGGGGAATGTGATGTTCCTATATTAATGTATATATGGTAAGTGCTGTTTGTATAGAAGATATGTGGTAAGTGGAGTGAAAGAGGAGGGGGGAGTAAATGAGCAGTAGAATGCTGGATGATTGGCTGAGTGTTTGAATGCCTGAGAGTATAAAAGGAAGAATGACAGTTGAATCTGTGTGGACGTGAGTGGGTTGATTTGGTGGGTTTTGGAGAGTTGTTTGAGAGGTGTTTGTCAGGAGAGTGTGGAGAAAGAGAGAGTGGGAGTTCTAGTTTATGATAAGTCAAGTATCTTAGTAATAGAAGAAACCATATGCTTATGTGCCTTTATAAAGTAATCTTGTTATCTCTGTTATTTAATAAATACTATATTTGGTTTACCAAAGGCCTGATCCTTGGCTGGGGTTTCACAGACCAGAAGGGAGGGTAAGGTAAATACCAAGGCTGAAGGGAAACTGTAACAATTGGTGGCAGCGGTGAAGGGAAGAATATAACACCACAAGTATCCAGAGCAACCCAGAATTATATGCATTCTATATAGATCAAAGGGATTGGGACAGCTTAAGCACGCAGTCACAGAGGTAACCTGACTGTGAGAAACTCAGGCAGAGTCTCTGGGAATACTGGTTATAGGACGTGACTGGTGGTGCTGCCTAGCAGGGGGATCTGGTGAGGTCTGTGCTAGAGCGGAGAGAGAAACCATAAAAAAGGACAGTCCAGACTGGTGGAGTCCCTGGTGGTGCCTAGTGACAGGCAGTAGCCACGAGCAGGTAGGAACCTGACAGGGAGAGCCAGGGAAGGGCGTCACAGTGCCTTCAGACCATACTCCAGCTCAGTTATGAGGTGGAAGAGCACTCTCAGAAAAGATTACCCCCCCAAACACAAAAAACCCTTACCAAGTGAATTTCTAGATAAGCCAAGGAGAGTTCTTCTAGCGCTAATTCTTTCCAACCCCTCCAAAAGCACTTGAATGTGATTGGCCCTTTTAAAATGCAGTGTACTACAACCAGCTCTTGTGAAATTGGGCTGGGCTGCAGCTCACCATGAAAATAGCTCCCTAAGATGGTTGTTTCTCTATGTCTTATGAGAGGTGGTGATCTGAATATAAGGAGTGTGATGCTGTTAGAA
This sequence comes from Rhineura floridana, assembly GCF_030035675.1. Classification (NCBI taxonomy): domain Eukaryota; kingdom Metazoa; phylum Chordata; class Lepidosauria; order Squamata; family Rhineuridae; genus Rhineura; species Rhineura floridana. Next base: position 86,141,958 of record NC_084488.1, read on the forward strand.
TTTAATAAAATAGCCATCTGTTTAACTGGGGAATGTACAGTCCCAGATGATTGCAAATATCTACGTTCCTATCTGTTTGCTTTGAAATGTGTTTCAAATACTATACAAATACCGCTCCAGTGGCTTTCTCCGTGACACTGAAAACATTCCTCATGCATTATTTAAGTACAGGAAAGTACACCAAAAGAAAAAAGGGGCTGCAAAGTGGTTTCAATCAAAACTCTTTTTGTTGTTTTCTCACCAAGCACTGGAGAAGAAAAACTAATTTAAAAAATAAAAATAAAGTGCCAATCTCTTTGTTATCTCCATGGCCAGCATTTATTATATGAGATAGTTTCATTCTGGTGATTGCCAGTAATATGAAATGCAGTTCAGGAATCCTGTGTGTGTGTCTGTGCGTGTCTCTGCCTGCGTGTATATATGTGAATATCACATACCAAGATTTTTCAGAACTCAGAAATGGAGGTATGGTATGCTAGACTAGCTTCCTGGCAAATTAATACAATGGACAGATGGTTTTTCATTATGTGTTATACAGAAACACAAGGATTGTGACAGTGTGTTTGTACTTATGCTTATTCATCTGTGAGAGAGTAATTTTCAGACTGCTTGTTTAAAGCACATTCTAAATCTTCCTCTGCATCTGCAGAACATCTGCCTAAACTAGGATTGTTGGTGTTAATATTTTATTTCTAGTAAGCAACAGGCCATCTTAATGTCTTCCAGAAGCCAAACAAATGAGTGTAAAAGGTAGGTTTTCAGGGCTAGGATTTGGGATTCCAAACTAAATATGATCTTTGCTTAGCATGCACTACAAAATATTTTTGCTATATATATATATATATTAAAAAGCTTAGTACTCATGTTGCTTCTTCTAACATATGGACTGAACAATTAGCAGAAGAAAATGCATTTCTATTTCAGCAGCTTCTGGATGCAGAGAAAAATTCTGATGGAATACAAGTATATTATTGCTGAAAAATGCCATGTCAAAACACATTTACCTGACCATATTATTGTTAGCATGTATTTATGAGGTCTATAGCCAAGTGCCAGTAATGTAGAGTAAATGCCAGTCACACACAGAAGCACTTCAAGTAAGAAGGACTTTTATTGGCAAGTAGCACCAACAGGTCCTATTAGTAGAGTTCAAACACTCACTAGCACAAGTCACCAACAAAGTTGCCAGCATACCACTCCACATCAACACCTTTCTCTCCTTTTACACCTCCACACAGGCTGCTCTCTAGCTCTAGGCTTTATGGGCTAAAGTGTGAAGAGCTAATCTCCCACAGCTGTGTCTGTAACGTTTGCCAAGGTTAATCACTCAGCCTTCCCATTAACTCATTCCTCTCCTGTTTTCCTGGAGGATCTAAAACATTTACTCACTGGTAACATTCCCCCACTTTTGGATTCACAAGGAAATACAGGTTTTGTTACATAATAACTTCTTTTGTTTGTCACATTTTTAACATACATTTTTAACATACATTTTGATCCAGATACATTTCTGTTACATTGTTACATACAGTAAATCAATCAAGGTACATTTTCATCCATATGATCCATCCAATTTCTCCCCCCGTCTAACATAGCGAACCACAGTTTATAATCCTGCGCAGTCCAATCATCCTCTTCTTCATCGGACTGTACCGGTTCTACGGTTGTCTGGGTATTTACTTTAGCTACCGTAAACCTGTCAGGTGGCTTACCCCGGGTTGCCCTTTGTGATCTTCGGGGCTCAGTTTCTGACTGACTCGGCTCGGTTTCTGTTTCTGTCTGGCTTTCCATTTCCCCTTCTACCTTTACATTAACTGTTTCTTGTTTTATCAACGTTCTGTCATGCTCTGTACTCTGTGCTTGTTCTATACTCTCTTCCTCATTATTGCTATTCTCTGTGTCTGTCTCCGTTTCTGTTTCTGAATCAGACTCAGATTCATTTACCCGTGCGTGCTGCATCTGGTTAGCATCATGACTGTGTGTCAGCGTTCCATTATGAAAAATCACTATGTCATCCTGTGAACTTAAGGGTTCAGTGGTTACATTAATTTCCTTTCTGTATGCACCACCTCTGAGTGGTTTGTTACTTTCCTGCTTAGTACTACTCTATGTGAGCCTGCTACCCACACTCTGTATGCTGCTCTTTCACATCCCAGAATGTTCCCTTTAACCCATTTACGTGGTTCACATTCATCTTCACCTTGTGCCTCCTGCACGTGAGCCCAGCATGTTGCGCCAAATTCTTTTATGTGTGCATGTTTCGGCATTTTACCATACAGCATTTCGTAGGGTGTTTTCATTATAGGGCTTGAATACAGTCGATTTAAAACATAATTCGCATACATAATTGCTTCACCCCAAAACCCGGATGATAGATTACAGCCATGCATCATAGCACGCATCATATCCTGAAGGCTCCGGTTACGGCGTTCCGCCGATCCGTTCTGGTGTGGTGAGCCTGGAGCCGTTAAGGAATGCTTAACGCCCCTTTCTTTCAGGTATCTCTGAAATGATCCTGAAAGGAATTCACCTCCTCTATAAGAATGAAGCTGCGCTACCTTAACATTGTGCTTAGCTTCTACCCATTTTACAAATTGCTTTATGTGTCTTTCCGCTTCATTTTTCGATTTCAATAGGTACACAAAACTAAACTTTTTGAAATGATCTATAATCACCAAATAATATTTTGCACCTCCCTTAGATTTATTAAATGGACCAGCTAAATCCATGCTGAGTAACTCGAATGCTCTTTTGGATTTCCAATCACATTTAGTGCTAATAGGTGTTGCTATTGCTTTGGTTTCTTTACATACAGTGCACTCAACAAAGGTATTACAGGGTTTAAACTTTATGTCTGCGCTGTGCTTAGGCATTAGTTCCAGCATAGAGTAACTTGTATGCCCCAGTTTTTTATGAAAATCATGAATGCATCCTTCATGTTTAGGTTTGTTTCTTGTTACATTAACAGACACCTTAGGGATTTGCTCTATTACGTAAAGTGAGTTCTTTAGATATCCCTTTACTAATACTTTCCCTTGTTTCCTTATTTCACACACTCCATTAGAAAATAATACATCATATTGCATTGCATTCAGTTTAGAAACTGACATTAAATTTGATGAAATAGTAGGAGCATATAATACGTTTGTGACTAACGTTTTAAGACAGTGTATATATATAACACCCCTCCCAAGTACCTCACGCGTTTTTCCATCCGCTAAGTAAACTTGTTCAGAAGTGGCATTAAGCTCTCTAAACATAGCTTTGTTGTTGCATAAAAAATGAGATGATCCAGAATCGATAGTCCATTCCGCATTTTCGTTCTCTCCTTCTTCTTTGTCTTTTGCTGTTACGACTCGTACAAACATAGTCTCTTTACCTCGCTCGGCTTTTCTTTGTGACTTGCAGTCTTTGCGTAAATGTTTCTCAGAACCGCATCTGAAACATTTCTTTACCGATGTTTCCCTGGTGTCTTCTCTCCTCTGTGCTGTGCCTTTTGTGGAATGTTGCAAACTTTCTGTGCGACGTTCCGCCTCACACAAAAGTTTATCAGAGACATAACTCATTGTGAGCTCGCATTCGGGCATAGCTTCCAATGTGCAAATGAGAGCATCGTAGGATTTATCCAATGAGGAAAGTAACACAAAAACTTGCTGTAAGTCCGAGTATTCCACATTTCTTTCTTGTAACTGTACAAACAAGCCTCGAATAGTTTGTATGTGTTCACGCATGCTTATTCCCTCTGTTAAGCGTGTTTGGAATAGCTTTCTCATGAGTAGAACTTTACTTCCAGCTGTGGTTTTAATATGAACGCTCCGCAGCTCCTCCCAGACCTCTCTTGCAGTTTCTGTTTCTCTTACGTACAGTAGCTGAGAGTCTTGTACACCAAGTATAATAGTAGCTCTTGCCTTCTGGTCTTGGGGTAGCCATTCCTCCGTGGGGTTAGAAGGTGCATCTGCCTCAATGACGTTCCACAGGTCCTCTCGGATTAGCAGCATCTGCATCTTTATCTGCCAGCTTGTGTAATTCATGTCATTTAGACGCTCCAATGGCATACCTGAGGTGTAGGACATTGCCATATTGGTTTCTCCAGGTGTTTAGCTTGACCACGGTCATCCTGCTGGTTTTTCCTTTTTTTCAGCATGTTCTGGCTTACTGGTACTGTGGGTTAGCCCTCAAATTCTGGGCCCATGACCCTAAATGTTAGCGTGTATTTATGAGGTCTATAGCCAAGTACCAGTAATGTAGAGTAAATGCCAGTCACACACAGAAGCACTTCAAGTAAGAAGGACTTTTATTGGCAAGTAGCACCAACAGGTCCTATTAGTAGAGTTCAAACACTCACTAGCACAAGTCACCAACAAAGTTGCCAGCATACCACTCCACATCAACACCTTTCTCTCCTTTTACACATCAACACCTTTCTCTCCTTTTACACATCAACACCTTTCTCTCCTTTTACACATCAACACCTTTCTCTCCTTTTACACATCAACACCTTTCTCTCCTTTTACACATCAACACCTTTCTCTCCTTTTACACATCAACACCTTTCTCTCCTTTTACACATCAACACCTTTCTCTCCTTTTACACATCAACACCTTTCTCTCCTTTTACACATCAACACCTTTCTCTCCTTTTACACATCAACACCTTTCTCTCCTTTTACACATCAACACCTTTCTCTCCTTTTACACATCAACACCTTTCTCTCCTTTTACACATCAACACCTTTCTCTCCTTTTACACCCCCACACAGGCTGCTCTCTAGCTCTCGGCTTTATGGGCTAAAGTCTGAAGAGCTAATCTCCCGCAGCTGTGTCTGTAACGTTTGCCAAGGTTAATCACTCAGCCTTCCCATTAACTCATTCCTCTCCTGTTTTCCTGGAGGATCTAAAACATTTACTCACTGGTAACAATTGCAGCTTATTCTTCAGCAAGTAGTTAAGACTATTATTTTCAAGCAACATGTGAAATTAGGGATGTGCTTGAATTTTGCAAAATTTGAATGACACTGGATTTCCTATTTATTTGTGCTTTTTTGTCCTGAGGGATTGTGTTTGTTTCTAGCAGTTTTCTGTGACTGAAACAGATTTTTTTAAAAAATATTCACCTCAAAAATATCAATATTAATATCGATATTTTCCTCAAAATATCAAGATTAATTATTTTAAATCTATAAATATAGATTTAAACATTTTATTTATTTATTTATTTATTTAATTACATTTCTAGACCGCCCTATAGCAGAAAGCTCTCAGGGCGGTGTACAACAAATAAAATCACAATTAAAATATGAGCAAGTGTGGAAAAAAAAAATATATATAGTACAATTATAAAACATTAATAAAATTGCCATTGAGATTTAAATTAAGATCATATCAAGTTTAGAATGTTAAATTAAAATATTTAAAAATTTACAAAATTTAAAAAGCCTGGGCGAAAAGGTTTTACCTGGCGCTGAAAAGATAACAGAGAAGGCGCCAGGCGTATCTCATCTCGGAGGGCATTCCATAGTTCGGGGGCCACCACCGAGAAGGCCCTAGATCTAGTTGTTGATCTCCGGGCCTCTTTATGGGTTGGGACCCGGAGATATTGATATTAATATTGGTATTTTTGCAGGGGGAAACCCTAATTGCAAATAGAAAATGTTGATAACTTACGAGGCAGTACCAGAAGGAAGTTCAATGGAGCAAAAATGGAACTAGCACTGAAATGCAGATCCCATGCATATTTGGGATACAGTTTTTACAACTGATTTTCTGCCTCCTACTGCTCTTCATTATTTGATTTTGATGACTTTCATGTATTCTTCATTTTTAAAAAATGGTTGTTGGCAAGTAGCGAGAAAAATAATGTAGTCGGTTGGAAGCCCAAATGAAGTGGAACAGGAACAGTGCTGCATGCAACAAACATGGGTTAGCATGGAAGTCAATGCCTTCTTACAAACCCCTGATCCAAATGCAAGCATAAAGATTTCTTTGTATCTATACAACTAGTGTAAGCTGAGGTATATGAAGAAGTTTTAGTCTGGTGACTGTTCCTAGAATGAGAAACCATCATATACATCCCATTTCTTTTTTAAAAAACACAAAAATAGAGGAATGGTATGCTAGACAAGATTTCTGGCAAAAAAAAGCAATGCACAGATGGTTTTCCATTATGTGTTATACAGAAATAGAAAGCTTGTTACAATGTGTACCTCCACCCCACCCCCTACACCACTTCTCAACATGCTTGCTGAATTCTCCTGAGTTCCTTGGAATGTAGCCAATGCCTCCATCCTATTAGAGGAAGCTAAGGGATGATTCAAATTGTTCTGGAAGCAAGCTGAAATTGTGGTTGAGATATTAAAAAATTCAATAATCGGAAACACAAGCACTGTTCACATTACATATTCTGGGATGAAAATGAATGTATGGCGTGTCAGGGAGAAACTCTGCTTCTGCGGCCATCATCTCACTGAAGCAAAGCAGCTCTGGATCTGGTCAGCAGATTGGTGGACTTCCTGGGAACCACATGTATGCCACCCTGAATTGCACAATGGAAAAAATGCAGGATATAAATGCAAGAAAATAAATAAATTCAACCAAAATTGCAAACAGAGTTCATATGTGTAAAGCTGCACATGCATAGGCTTTGTTCTCCCTTCCATTTGTACGGCCATTTAAAGGCCAAGAAGAAGGGCATTTCAGAGATCGGGGGGATGCTCCTGTCATTTTCATTTCCACAAAATGCTCTAGATCCTCCAAGCCACCACTTCCTTCTCCAGAATGTCCCCATGTCATGGTGTAGGATTGTTCTGAGAGCCATTATTAAGGGAAATGGCAGCTTGTCATTCCAGGGAAAGAAAAATAGTGTCCATCAACCAAGAAAATCCTCCTCTTGACTGGTGGGCACCATTTTTCTTTTCCCAGAAAAACTGGCTACCATTTTCCCATGTAATGACTCTCAGAACAATCCTACATCATTTCCCACCCCTAAAAAGTGAAAGAGGAAAGGCATTTTTCACCCCCTATTTTGCCCAGAAACTCCTCCCAAATTTTGCCCCCCAAATTGGACTCTCCAGACGGACAGAAGGGGAAAAAGGAAACTCCACCGATACATACAGGGAGAGAGTCAGCTCAGTCCTTGCTAAAAAGGGCAGCTTTAGCCTTCCTGAAACACAACCACAAGCTCTGTTTCCCTAGGTTAAAGAAAGGTCAGACTGTTCTAGGTGGGAAAACAACAAACAAAAAAGACTTGCCTGGAAGTTGCAGCCCCTTGCTTAGATTAAAAGCAGCCAAAAGCTTAAACAGACCCACCCCTCGCTCAGGAAGGAAGCCTGCCTTCCTGCCTTCAAAGGAAGGAAGCCTGAGATAATCCTAAAGAGTTAAGCCCCAGCTGATAGTTGAGCCATCAGCCTCAAGAAACACATCATTGGCTGGCAGCAGTAGCTGGGAGGAACCAGCCACACATATAAAGTCAGAGCACCCTAACGAGGGAGCCTGGTCCACGAGCTAGAGGGAGCCCCAGCTAATGAAGCGTCAAGGCACCAGCTGACAAAGCGTCAAGGCGAGTTAAGCAGCAGAGCGAGTTCGGCAGCAGGGCGAGGAGGCCAGGGCCCCCCACTCTGCCCGTCCATTCCGTAACCTCAACTAAACCACAGTCTCCAACCCATTGACGTAGTAAACCTTAAACAAAACTATGCAGGTAAGAAGCCAGCAGGGGTGTGGGGGCTTTCCAGTGTTTTGCACCGCCTGCAGCATGTACGATTATCTGCCTGTTGGACAGAAGTCGTGGGTGTGCTCGCGGTGCAATGAGCTCCTGGCTCTCCGGGAACGACTTCATTTCCTTGAGGCCAAGGTGGCGGACCTGGAAAAGCTGAGAGAGGCAGAGAGGTGTGTGGAGGAGGCCTTCAGGGATGTTATAGCTGTGTCCCACTCCAACGAAGATAGTTCTCCTGCTATCATGGAGAACGATGGTCTCGGGGAAGGAGAGCATCCAGCTGAGGAAGAGGGAAAAGATCCCTTAGAAGGGACCCATTCCTTGGGGGATGAGCAGCTATCCTCTCGTGCCGAGGATATATCTCCAGGGGGTGGAGGGATCCTTGTAGTGGGTGATTTGATCATTAGGAACATAGACAGTGGGGTGTGTGATCGGCGTGTTGACCGCAAGTTGTTTTGCCTGCCTGGTGCGAAGGTTGCGGATATCACCCGTTGTTTAGATAGTTTGGTAGACAGTGCTGGGGAGGAGTCAGTGGTCGTGGTGCACGTTGGCACCAACGACATGGGGAAATGCAGCCGTGAGGTCCTGGAAGCAAAATTTAGGTTGCTAGGTAGGATGCTGAAAGCCAGGACCTCCAAGGTGGCTTTCTCTGAAATGCTACCGGTTCCACGCGCAGGACCAGCCAGACAGGCTCAGCTTTGCAGTCTCAATGCATGGATGAGACGATGGTGTCGGGTGGAAGGGTTTGGATTTGTTAGGCACTGGGAAACATTTTGGGACAAGCCGGGCCTGTACAAAAGGGACAGGCTCCACTTGAACCAGAATGGAACCAGACTGCTGGCACTTAAAATTAAAAAGGTGGCAGAGCAGCTTTTAAACTGACTGAGGGGGGAAACCTGACAGGAGATGAGGAAGGTCCGGTTCGGAATAAACCTCCCCCTGGGATAAAAACCAAAGAAATGATGAAATTTTAAAAGGGGTAGCCTAGAAGTAGGCATTGTGAGAGCAGGGGCACAGGATATAAATTCAGAAGAGCAAAATTACCACAGGCCAAACCACAAGTGCCAAAGACACTTGAAGAGAGACACTGCTTACAAGTGCCTGTACGCTAATGCTAGGAGCCTCCGAACCAAGATGGGAGAACTGGAGTGCTTGGTCTTAGAGGAGAGCATTGATATAGTGAGCATAACGGAGACCTGGTGGAATGGAGAAAACCAGTGGGATATGGTTATCCCTGGATATAAACTATATCGGAAGGACAGGGAAGGATGTATTGGTGGCGGAGTCGCTCTATACGTGACAGAAGGCATTGAATCCAGCAAGCTTGAAACCCCAAAAGAGGCAGACTCCAGCACAGAATCATTGTGGGTGGTGATACCATGCCCCAGGAGGGACTTAATACTGGGAACGATCTATCGTCCCCCTGATCAAAATGCTCAGGGAGACCTTGAGATGAGATATCAAATTGAGGAAGCATCCAAACTAGGAAATGTGGTAGTAATGGGTGACTTCAACTACCCGGACATAAACTGGCCGCATATGTGTTCCAGTCATGACAAAGAAGCAAAGTTTCTAGATATTCTAAATGACTATTCCCTAGACCAGTTGGTCATGGAACCGACCAGAGGGATGGCAACCCTGGACTTAATCCTCAGTGGGGACAGGGACCTGGTGCGAGATGTAAGTGTTGTTGAACCGATTGGGAGCAGTGACCACAGTGCTATTAAATTAAACATACATGTAACTGGCCAATTGCCAAGAAAATCCAACACGGTCACATTTGACTTCAAAAGAGGAAACTTCACAAAAATGAGGGGATTGGTAAAAAGAAAGCTGAAAAACAAAGTCCAGAAGGTCACATCACTCGAAAATGCTTGGAAGTTGTTTAAAAACACTATATTAGAAGCTCAACTGGAGTGCATACCGCAGATCAGAAAAGGTACCGCCAGGGCCAAGAAGATGCCAGCATGGTTAACGAGCAAAGTCAAGGAAGCTCTTAGAGGCAAAAAGTCTTCCTTCAGAAAATGGAAGTCTTGTCCGAATGAAGAAAATAAAAAAGAACACAAACTCTGGCAAAAGAAATGCAAGAAGACAATAAGGAATACTAAAAAAGAATGTGAGGAGCACATTACTAAGAACATAAAAACCAACAACAAAAAATTATATAAATACATTCAAAGCAGGAGACCATCTAGGGAGGCGATTGGACCCTTGGATGATAAGGGAGTCAAAGGAGTACTAAAGAACGATAAGGAGATTGCAGAGAAGCTAAATGAATTCTTTGCATCTGTCTTCACAGTGGAAGATATAGGGCAGATCCCTGAACCTGAACTAACATTTGCAGGAAGGGATTCTGAGGAACTGAGACAAATAGTGGTAACGAGAGAGGAAGTTCTAGACTTAATGAACAATATAAAAACTGACAAATCACCGGGCCCGGATGGCATCCACCTGAGAGTTCTCAAAGAACTCAAATGTGAAATTGCTGATCTGCTAACTAAAATATGTAACTTGTCCCTCGGGTCCTCCTCCGTGCCTGAGGACTGGAAAGTGGCAAATGTAACGCCAATCTTCAAAAAGGGATCCAGAGGGGATCCTGGAAATTACAGGCCAGTTAGCTTAACTTCTGTCCCTGGAAAACTGGTAGAAAGTATTATTAAAGCTAGCTTAACTAAGCACATAGAAGAACAAGCCTTGCTGAAGCAGAGTCAGCATGGCTTCTGCAAGGGAAAGTCCTGTCTCAGTAACCTATTAGAATTCTTTGAGAGTGTCAACAAGCATATAGATAGAGGTGATCCAGTGGACATAGTGTACTTAAACTTTCAAAAAGTGTTTGACAAGGTACCTCACCAAAGACTTCTGAGGAAGCTTAGCAGTCATGGAATAAGAGGAGAGGTCCTCTTGTGGATAAGGAATTGGTTAAGAAGCAGAAAGCAGAGAGTAGGAATAAACGGACAGTTCTCCCAATGGAGGGCTGTAGAAAGTGGAGTCCCTCAAGGATCGGTATTGGGACCTGTACTTTTCAACTTGTTCATTAATGACCTAGAATTAGGAGTGAGCAGTGAAGTGGCCAAGTTTGCTGATGACACTAAATTGTTCAGGGTTGTTAAAACAAAGAAGGATTGCGAAGAGCTCCAAAAAGACCTCTCCAAACTGAGTGAATGGGCAGAAAAATGGCAAATGCAATTCAATATAAATAAGTAAAATTATGCAGATTGGAGCAAAAAACCTTAATTTCACATATACGCTCATGGGGTCTGAACTGACGGTGACCGACCAGGAGAGAGACCTCGGGGTTGTAGTGGACACCACGATGAAAATGTCGACCCAGTGTGCGGCAGCTGTGAAAAAGGCAAATTCCATGCTAGCGATAATTAGGAAAGGTATTGAAAATAAAACAGCCGATATCATAATGCCGTTGTATAAATCTATGGTGCGGCCACATTTGGATTACTGTGTACAGTTCTGGTCGCCTCATCTCAAAAAGGATATTATAGAGTTGGAAAAGGTTCAGAAGAGGGCAACCAGAATGATCAAGGGGATGGAGCAACTCCCTTACGAGGAAAGGTTGCAGCATTTGGGGCTTTTTAGTTTAGAGAAAAGACGGGTCAGAGGAGACATGATAGAAGTGTATAAAATTATGCATGGCATTGAGAAAGTGTATAGAGAAAAGTTCTTCTCCCTCTCTCTTAATATAGAACTCGTGGACATTCAAAGAAGCTGAATGTTGGAAGATTCAGGACAGACAAAAGGAAGTACTTCTTTGCTCAGCGCATAGTTAAACTATGGAATTTGCTCCCACAAGATGCAGTAATGGCCACCAGCTTGCATGGCTTTAAAAGAAGATCAGACAAATTCATGGAGGACAGGGCTATCAATGGCTACTAGCTGTGATGGCTGTGCTCTGCCACCCTAGTCAGAGGCAGCATGCTTCTGAAAACCAGATGCCGGAAGCCTCAGGAGGGGACAGTGTTCTTGCACTCGGGTCCTGCTTGCGGGCTTCCCCCAGGCACCTGGTTGGCCACTGTGAGAACAGGATGCTGGACTAGATGGGCCACTTGCCTGATCCAGCAGGCTCTTCTTATGTTCTTATGTTCTTAATATTCAAAGCAGAATTCCTTTGTTCACTGTTTTGGCTGAACTCATGAATGGACACAGGAAGGAAGCAAAAAGGCATGATCTTGCTCTGCTGCCAATATGTGCATAATCCTGGATATTTGGCATGGGGCAGTATTTGCAGGCTTGTAAATGTAATCAGTTCATACGTTGAGGGCCAGTTCATAACTTAACAGGAGTATCAGCATGAGATATACTGTGATGTTCCTTGATGGCAATTGAAACAACCTGTTCATGTAGGCATGAACCAGTGATGTGGTTGCTTCCTGTAACAGTGTTTCCAATCCATGTGATGAAGCTACTTCAAGCATCACTGCCATTGGCATGGGAGAGGGGAATCCGATATAACTGCAGACAACATATGAACAAGCCTTCAGTTATGAATCAACAAGTGTTAAGTAATCAGATGATATACATGTTGGCCCTTAAATAATGTGGTGAACTAATCTCATTAATCCAAATATATTTGTATCTTTTGTTGTTGTAAAGCTGCTCAGTCTTGGAAACTACCTATTGATAATAACAAGCAAGTGTGGAACAGGAAGTAAAAACTCTTATGGCCCAGACAAAATGGAACATTATCAATAATGTAGGAAGCTGCAATGCAATAACACTGTGTAGGGCTGTGTTTGTCGTGTTTCTTTGCCTCCCTTGTGTCTCTCAGGTCAATTGCTTCGAGAGGATATTACTTACAGACCTGTCAAGATATGAAAACGTACTGCTGGAAGAAAGGCAGGTAGCTAGCAAATAGTTTTCTTGCTGTTCACATGCTCTATAGAGAATAACAATACCTACATTTTCTTTTTTTTTCTAAAAAAGCATATTTCCAGGTAAACTTGGTAAATATTCCAAAATTGCCAAGTGACTGTTATGCACTTCCGTGCAGTAGTTTCATATCACCATTAAAAAAAGGAAATCAGAAAACCTGAGAATACTGATTTTTTATGTTGCTAAAATGTCTCATTATTCATTTACTTATTTATCAAATTTAGAACACTCTGTGTGGGCAGCAACACTGCCATTTAGCATACCACTTCTGATAGAGCTTCAAATCATGTAAATGTAAGTGAACATAAGACTCAAATAATTCTAAAAAGATTTCCCTTGCCTTATGGTACGTAAACATACATGTGTATTTGTCTTCCAAATGAAAATTACATTTCATGCATCTAGTCCAGTGGTTCCCAAACTTGTTCCCCCACAAACCACTTAAAAATTGCTGAGGGTCTTAGCGGCCCACTTAATTATTTATACTTAATTACTCTGCCTGCTGTAGCAATTGTAATGTGCTGTGCTAGATGCAGTACGCTTTTAAATTGTATTATAATTGCTTCTTTTATTTATTTTATATTGGGTGATATTCAGCTAAACTGGAGCAATGACTTTAGCTCTTACAAGATTTCCTCTCATCTATTCCCTCCGCGTGCACCCCAAAAGCCATCCTCAAATTAGCTCAGGAGGGTTGAGGGAAGCCCCAGAACAGATTTGGGGGCATGCAGTGGGACGAGAGGAGATGAAAGTTCCATTGCACAAGGAAAAATCCTTGCACAGATGGAACATTTAATTCAGTGCTATGTTGAATATAACTCGTTGCATTTTATTGTATTACAATTTGAATTTCATCAATTTAAAGTGTAATACAATAAAAATGCAGTATAAGAAATAAAAGCAATAAAAACACAATTAAAATCATTATGAGTATTTAATGTGATAGATGTGTCATTTCTTGTCTTCAACCACAAATCCACAGACATGTCATGGACCACCTGAATGAAGCTCACAGATCACAATGTGGGAACCTCTGATCTAGTCCACACACACTTATGCCATAATAAATTGGTTAAGGTGTCATTTAAACATGTGTATTATAACTTAAGTCTTAACAATAGCAATACTTCATTGCATTTCTTAGAATAGATGCTAAAGGTACAGTCTTTACCTTTGCAGTTCCTGTGTCTATGCATGGAAGACTCCCCATAAGGCTCCAGCAAACCCTTCTCCCCACCCCTTTTTCCCATCCTTATTTCCCATCCTTGCAGGCATCTATTGTACATGGTTGTGCACACACACAGCAAGCCAGGATATGCCTGAAATTGGGAGGTCACTCAGAAAAGTTATGTGAGCTCCAGATTCCTCCAAAGTACCTTGCTTGCATATGCTGTTGTACTCAGGGTGAGAGGAAGTACACATGACTGAGATTATGGCAGAGCTTGGAAGTAACTCGTTATTTTTAACGAGTTACTTGTAATTCGTTACAATTTTAAATAACGAGTGGGTAATTCCATTACATTTGGCAAGTAACAGAATGAATAGTAATTTCCCTACTTTTCAGCTGCAACTTTAACGTTTCCACGTTAGGTTGCATGTTACTTGGGGGCGGGAACAAGGGGAAGACAGCTCCTGACTGTGATTGGTTAACACAAAACATGTGCCTCACACTGATTGGACCTCTGTGCAGACTCTCTCTTCCCTCGTGATCTGTGTTAGGATGCACGAGGGAAGAGGTGAATAGGCAGGGCCTGCTAGCGTCTGAGAGGACAAAATGGACGCCGGAGGAAAAAGCCAGGGCAAGGACAACGGAGGAGAAGGCAGCAGCAGAATGGCGAAGAGCTGCGGAGGTGAGTGACGATTTGTGTTTGTGTGTGTGTGTGTGTGTGTGTGTGTGCCCCCCTGCAGCACTGTTCTGCCCCCCGCCCCCCCACAGCACCGTTCTGCCCCCCCACTGCCTCTCCTTGCCTCTGCCGCCCCTCCATCAATCACAAGGCACTTGCAAAACTTCAGCCTACTTCTCTTCCTTCCCCCCCTTTTTGAACTCTCCCCCTTGTTCCCATGTATACCTGTGTGCTGTATTTATCCAGACAGAGCACTCCTGCCTTTTAAAATGCCGGCTAGCTTTTTATTGTATATTTATTTGAACTCCATCTTTCTTTTTATTTGTATTTTTGTCCTGTTTAATCACAAGACTGAATTGTATGTGGGACAAAAACTGTCTCAGTAATAATAATAATAATAATAAAAATAAAAAATCATTAGGTGTATAATAAATGGCTTAAGGCTGATTTTTTTGTTCTTGGCAGAGATGAGGTGAGAAGTAGGGTCCTTGCAGCTCCTCCTCTCAGTCCCCCAGCTCTCAAACTCATGTTCTGTGAGAAAGAGAGAGATTCCCAGTCCCAGAGAGAGATAGACTGTTGACAATCTCTGCTAATATCTATACAAATGTACATAACATGCATCACCTGAACTCACATGATCTAGAGTTACCTTAGATCTTGCAAGATTTGCAAATGAGAAGCAATAGGGTTTCATATTAGTTCTGATTGTCTATTGGGCTATCATAGGTTATATGTTTTTTTCATTTTCTATGGCAAAAACTCCAACTTCAGTGGAATTTATGTGATGTGTTCTAATCATTTGAATTTGGCTAATGAATGCTTTATTCTTTCATCAGAACTTTAGCAGTAGTACTAAAATATTAATAAAAAAGAAAAGGGAAAGAAAAAATACTTTACATACATCATTCAGCTGTATTGCTAATTATAGATATAGATATAAAAGATAAACGGCATTTTGTCAAAAGTATTTTTGTCTACATTTTATACCTCATCCTTGGTTTTCCAAGCTTGGCATGGAATGCTTCTCATACAGAATTAATTTGAAATGCTGCATATTTATTATCATAATCATCATATTCAAAATAAAAAAATATATGTACCGCCTTCAAGTTGATTCCAACTTATGGTGACCCTATGAATAGGGTTTTCATGAGGCTGAGAGGCAGTGACTGGCCCAAGGTCACCCAGTGAGCTTCATGGCTATGTGGGGATTTGAACCCTAGTCTCATTTTGTTCTCACAACAACCCTGTGAGATAGTAGGTTAGACTGGCCCAGGCAGGGTTATTCAGTGAGCAAAAATGATGCAAATAGGATCTCTTTTAATTGTGCTATCGACCTGCTTACTTCCACTCTGACTGGGGGATCTTGCAGCATGGGGAAGAGATGGGGGCACATCACAGCTGAAGTTCACCCATATAGGAGCATTATCTCTTGTTTATTACAGAGACGCCTGTTGCAGGTTTTGCTGCTGAGAGCAGCAGTCAGTTAGTGCGGCCACTTGAGTCACAGCTTGTTGATCCTGAGGAGGCAAAACTAGAAAGTGAGGTTCAGAAAGGAGGCCCTGTGCATGAGGAGGAGGAGGGCATGAAGCAGTGCCAGTTGCCCACAGCCACATCTGCAGAACAGCAAGTACCATGGTTTGGCTTTGAGAAAGCTTGTACATTTGTGAGCCAGAGTGGGAAAAATGTTGTTGTACGATGCAATTACTGCCTTCCAAGGATCAAAAATCTGAGATCAGCTGTTTCCTCCTCATCCAATGTGAAGAAACATTTTGAGGTAAGCCTTTGTCATGCTGGTCCTCAAAGGGTGTCCATTGTCTATTTATGTTTAAATTGTGAAGTTCCTCTTCCATTTTTTCTTGGATTCATGCTTTGTTCTTCTTCCTCAGAGAGCACACCCTGAGAAGCTGAGAGCAATTGAAGAAGCAATAAAGGCAAGGAGACATGGCCTTCCTGAACCATTGCATGACACCCCTCCTCCCAAAATGCTGAAGTAGCAGCAGACAACCCTTGAGAGGTGGGGATCTGGCAGGGAGCCTGTCACCCAGAGCAATCTCGACAGGAGAATCTTTGATTTCATTGTAGAGGAGACATTACCACTTCAGACTGTGGACAAACCATCATTCATTAATCTGGTTTGCATTGGACTCCCCAAAGATCTCACCATCATATGTACCAAGACTCTGAGAGACAGAATTGAGAAGAGAGCATGCCACATGAGAGAAACTCTTGCAAACCGAATGGGTGCTGTGGCATATATAGCAACCACTGCAGATTGTTGGACCAATGGCAAGAAGAGTTACTTTGGGGTAACAGCCCACTGGATCAACCCAACTACCCTGAAATGTGAGGTCGGGGCCTTGGCTTGTAAGCGTCTGAAGGGGCGCCATACATACGATGTCCTTTCAAAAGCACTGCATGATGTACATGTGCAGTACAGGATCCACAACAAAGTTATGTGCACTACTACAGTCAATGGCTCCAACTTTGTGAAAGCGTTCAGAGTTTTCATGGCCAAAGAACCAGTGGAAGCTGCAGGCACCAGTGACGATGATGGTGATAACCAGGAGGAGGAGGAGGCTGAGGTGGAGTTTGTGCCTATCTGTGAGATCCTGGACACAGGACCTGAGGCAGAGGAAGAAGCTGCAGACTCAGGAGAGGATTTTGTTTTACCACCACACCAGAGATGTGCTAGCCACACCCTCAACCTTGTGGCAACACAAGACATAGAGGCCATGCTTTCTGACTCCTCCAAAAGTAGTCTTCTTGGTCCTTTCAAGAAACAGTTTCGTTCCTTGATGGGAAAGTGCAGCAAGTTGTGGTCCAAGCAGAACCAGTCAGCACAGATTGCTGAGTATATCCGTGCGCAATGTGGTATGTATCTGAAGGTACCGAATAAGACCAGGTGGAATTCCACCTTTGATGCGTTGAAGCAACTACATGAGCTCCTGTCAACTGTGTCACTAAAAATGCACGCCATAATGGACCGCTGCTCCTTGTCCAGGATCACAGCTGCTGAGATTGAAGTGGTACAGGAATACACAGAGATTATGGAGCCACTAGCCCAGTCCCTAGATATCCTGCAACGGGAGAACGGCATGTTCATGGGGTATTTGCTACCAACGCTCTACAATCTGGACCGCAAGTTGTAAGGACTGGAAAACAAACCTGAGAGGTACACATACTGTTTTCAGCTGCTGAGAGGTGTGCGCGAAGCCCTAAGAAAGCGCTTTGCAGCTATCTGGGAGGACAAGAGGCTTCTTCTGGCAGCCTGCCTACACCCTTGCTTCAAACTAGATTGGCTGGAATCGTGTCAGGCCGCCACCCATACCAACAAGTAAGAACATTAGGGAAGCCCTTTGGGTGGATTACTCCAAGGGAAATGTTGTCTCAAGGGAGGCATCAGAGGGCTTAAGGTGGTAGGCAGGGGCTGGGCCTTTTCTTCCTGGGGCTCCTCATCACAACCTTGGGTTGCTGCAGGTAATCCTTAGGGTCTGCTGTGCTGCCCCATGAGTGTGGTGACTTGGTCATCTTCCTACCTTCCATGTCATCATCCACAGGCTCAGGCTGGACCCTGAACCAGGGGACATGACAAGCATCAGGAAATGAAGAGCAGATGATGGTTTCCTAACATATATGTGTTAACATATCCTCTCTCTTTCTTAGATACACAATGGAAGCCTTGTTGAAAGCTGAAATAAAGATGGGTGTACTTAATGAGGACAGTGATCAGTCTTCAGATAAAGACCAGGAAGGAGATGACTTAGAAGATGACTTCTTTAACTTTCTGCCCCAGGGCAAGAAGTCAGCAGTGGACACTGCTGAGGAGGAACTGGTGAGGTACCTGAGGTCTCCCAGCAGGGAAGTGTCATCACTCCATGGCTTTCCACGTGTGCTGCGGTGTTTTTTGCAGCACAACACAGGCATGCCTTCAAGCGCCGCAGTAGAACGCCTGTTCAGTACTGGTGGCAACGTAATGACTGTAAAAAGACATTCCTTGTCTGACATGCTCTTTGAGCATCTTGTTCTTTTGAGACATAACAGAAACATATTATAAAAGCATTTCAAGTGTAAAATTTGATTTCAAGAGTTGGGGTATCTTCATTGCTTGGGGGGATGTGAGATTCTGTTATGCCATTATGTTAATCTTATGGATAATTTTTTTTATTCTACTACCCCCTGTGTGTGTGTGTTTATTTTTAATATTGTTTTAGGCTTCTTAGATGTGCAGCAGCCAAGGCCAGCACCTTGTAGGAGTTTTTTTAAAAAAGTAACTGAAATGTAATTGTAGTGATTACTTTTGAGAAAAAGTAAAGTAATCAGTTACTTTCAGAGTAATTGTAATTGTAACGGTAATTACTACTTTTTGGGCCAAGTAATTGTAACTGTAATTTATTACTTTTTAAAAGTAATCTTCCAAGCTCTGGATTATGGGGATCTCAAAAGTTGTCTGGAGGAGAGAAAATGCAGTGAAGAGTGTTTGCAAAAGCCAAGATTTCCCCTGCATTTCAGGCTGTCCATAATGAAAGCTTCTAAACATGTTCAAACCGTCCATAGCCCACAGGATATTTGGGAACTCTATTTTTTCTTCTTCGAGGGATAAAGAACTACACTTCCCAAAGGGAATGTTGCAGGTCTGAGCATTTTCAGTGCAGAGTGAAGAATTGCTTAGAAGAAACAATCTTCATTTTAAGTCAGGGAACTAAATTGTGTTTTAAAAAAAATAAAATCTACAAGTTAATGATAAACTAGGAGATACAATAATGAATAATTTTAAAGACCATGCATCTGCAGCATGAACAGTTTAGAATCCACTTTTGGTGCTAGCATTGATTGCTGTTTTTCTTCCTCCTTGGTCTCACAACTTGATAAGGAGCCAGTGGCTTGTAGGAGCCAATGGCTGAGAGGGCTGGTGTCAATCACTATGTGCTGAAACTAGAAAGCAGTTTGGGCCCTTAACGGCCAAGGGATTTCTCTGAACTGTGGAATGTGTTCACCAACCCCTCACTCTGAAAACTCCTTTTCTGGAATTCTTTTCCATTCCTGGTATTGTAAGTTTGTTTTAAGTGAAAGATGTTCACACTGTCATTTCAGTGCAGTGATATGGAAGAAATATAAATGGAATCAGTTCACACATTGAGGGCCAGTTCCTAACTTAATAGGTTATCAACATGAGATATACTATCAGCATGAGATATACTATGATGTGGTTGCACCTTTGCCTTGAGGACATTGTTTGAAACAACCTGTCATGTAGGCATGGACTACCGGGCTGCTACAAGTTATACATGGTGGCTCAATAAGGCTCCTAGTGTTGCTGTCTGTCTGGAGTTGCAAAAAGCAGGGAGACCTGGCATGCAAAGATACATGGCTTGCAGGCTGTGCTTGACCTGGGGTAGAAACACACTCACTGTTCTGCCAATTCCAGTGCACCTCCACCTCCGTCTTCTGAAAATGGGGGCACACAATGCTAGTCAAACCCAGACCCTTTTTACTGTACAATCTGGTGAATGTAGCTTGAGTGCATTTTTCTTTTAATTCAGCTTCAAAGAGGTTTCACAAGTGATCAGCAGTTCAACCTGTTTCCCTTCCAGGTGTGGCTAATGGAAACACTTTGATCTGGTGACTAGTGTGTTTACAGCTTTGGTGAGTGACCAGTTGTGTGGGCCCAGTGTAGGTGTTAAGCCATAGGCATCCCTTAATTTGATATCATGTGCCTGACTGCCCTTTTCTGAATATTTGAGAATTCATGGTGCCAAACTCTCTGTATGTTAAAAAGCAACAGCATTTTAGACTTTGTAGTTTAGAAAAAAAGGTAAGAAGTGGGGTCATGATAGAGGGTGTAAAAAATTATCCATGGTGCGGAGAAAGTGAATAGAGAGAAGTCGCACCCACCCCATCATAGTGCTAGAACCTAGGACCATCCAATGAAGCTGAATGTTGGAAGGTTCTGGTCAGACAAACAAGAGGACTTCTTCACACAATGTATGGCTAGTTACACTATGAAATTCAGTCCCATAAGATATAGGGCTGCCCACCAACTTGGTTGGTTTAAAAGATGGTTAGAAAGATTAATGGAGGATAAGGTTATAATCTACCTTGATGGTCAAAGGCATTGTGCCTCTGAATACCAATTCATGTGATTTGCAAGTGGGGATGAGAGCTGTTGCACTCAGGTCCTGCTTGCAGGCTTGCCATAGGCATCTGGACATTAAGCAGTATATAAATTAATAAATCAACATTATTGTCATCTGATTGGCCACTGTGAGAACAGGATGCTGAACTAGAGGGGACTTTGATCTGATTCAGCACGGCCTTCTTATGTTCTTATGGATGATTGATTACTCCTCCTGCTATTTCATGCTTTCCCCTACATAATTTCTTGACTACTGCTTTTGCAGTATTTCTCTGCCTGGTATCTAATACAGAATAATTTCAAGGATATTTCATGAATATCATATGTGGAGCAACTATGAGGGAGTACTGTTTGCTTCAGACCCTGTTTGTGGACTTCTAGTTGAACACTGTGGGATGCTAATTAGATGGGCCTTTGGTGTGGTCAAGTAGGACTCTTCTCATGTTCTTAACAGGACATTATTTTTAAAAAATGCCACCAGTCATCATTTTAATCATTTACTAACAAGAGATAACATAAACTCTATACAGTGTGAGCAGGTGTAAATGAATGGGCAAATGCACATTGATTACAGATACATAGATAACACAATGTGCAGCAGGGGAATAGAATTCCTGACCAAGGATAAAGTTCAATATGGATGTTACAATAAACAAATACTTACTTCTCAATACAAGTAAGCACATAGTTGAAATGATAAGGCTCATCTCTTACATAAAGTCAAAGTTACCAGGGGTCCAACAGCATCTGGAAATCCAAGGGACCATCACAGGTTTTGCAGGCAGATGATCTCCAGTTCAGATCTTGGCATCTCCTGTTTGAAAAGGCTCAGGGATGGGAAAGACTGCGCCTGAGACCTTGAAGAACTGCTGCCAGTCAAAGTAGGCAGTAGGACAAATAGACTGACCTGCTGTAAGGCAACTTCCTTTTTTTCTAGAAAGGGCAGATTTATACAGTAAAGCTTTTAAAGACAAACCTTTAACTTCTCTTTCAGAGCACAGTTAACAGCCCTACAAAAGTGATTAAATTAAGTCTTGAAAATATAACAGAACACAACCACACGGAAAGCTTTAGAACAGTTTGTTTTACTGCAACTCCCCTGGATTTTAATGGAGAGATTATATCTATATTCTGCTTTTATCAGGATAAGTTTATTATGACTGAAGAAAGAATGAAACCAGTAATGAGCTTTATGTAAATTAAGAATTGTTCTGTTGAAGGCTATGGAATAAATGCAGATAGGGAAAGTGACTGGAAACATTTCCCCTGTGAACCTGATGAGCAGTTGTTAAGTTCAGTCTTCAACATTTATTGTTTGTCAGGAAATAATGTCTTCAGTCCTGATTATGTGTGCAAGTCTTGTTGAAAGCAATGAGATCTATGCATGAAGAAGTATGTGCAGGATTTTTTCCAATATAAATAATATTTAATCCACATACAAAACAAAGGGAAGTTTTGGAACTTTATTGAGATCTGTACTGTTATCCTGAAATCTGTTGTTCTAAATCAGTCTCATTAAAATTAAATGGAATTATTTGCAAGAAGAGTTTAGCATGTTAATCTTTGCACCTTAAGAGCTGGTAGGCTCTCAGTTTATAGCACAAGCAGGGATGTAGTCCCCTAGATTCCTTTTAAGCAGCTCCTGGTGCTGCATCAAGTTGCCTCATTCTTCCATTCTGTTCCTCCTTATACCTCTGGGGGAAAAGAATTCACAGTCTGTTGATTTGAGAGTAGCCCCACCAATCCCAGTGGGGGATACTTCTGAGTAGATCTCCATGATGATGATGAACTGCCTTCAAGTCGATCCCAACTTATGGCAACCCTATGAATAAAATTTTCATGGTAAGCAGTATTTAGAGGGGGTTTACCATTGTCTTCCTCTGAGGCTGACAGGCAGTGACTGGCCCAAGGTCACCCAGTGAGCTTCATGGCTGTGTGGGCATTCGAACCCTGGTCTCCCAGGTCATAGTCCAACACCTTAACCACTACACCACACTGGCTCTCTGTATAGGATTGGAAATTCTAATCTGAGCCATTGTGAAAATTGAATCAGGGTAGTCTTTATTCTGGTTTAGTTAATCCAGAACCATTCTTTGCATGTGCCCCCAACAGATTATCCCTGAGGGAATGTGGCCTCTGATAAATAGCACTCTCACCCCATGGTCCAACCAACATACTTTGGAACAAACAATCTTAATGTTAGATATACCCTCACAGGGTCTGAACTGGAGGTGATGACTAACCAGGAATGAGAATGTGGGGCTGTAGTGGGTAGTTCAATGAAGATAGTGACTCAGTGTGTGGCAGTGAAAAAGGCAAATTTCCTGCTAGAGATCATTAGAAAAGAGATTGAGAACAAAACTGCCAATAAAAAAAGGCCATCATACAAATTCATTATATGTTCCCATAGGAATACTGTGTACAGTTCTGGTCACTTCACCTCAAAAAAGATATTGTAGAACTGGAAAATATTCAGAAATATTGGTTTCTGGTTTAACAGTCAGCCACTCTGATTGAAGGTCTGTGAGGGGAATGACACTATATTGTGATCACTTTCATGGCTTTTCAGGGTTGTCTCCTAGCAACTCTCAGCACCCTTCACTAACTATACTTCCCAGGATTCTTTGAAAGAAGCCATGACTGTCCAAAGTGAAATAAAAGTCTGATGTGGATGTGGCCAGGGACAGCTTCGGTTTAAATTTGGGTGGGAGGCTACATGTGCCTACTGTAGAATAAAAAGGTGGGGAAAACCCTGAAAAGCCATGATAGTGATCACAATATAGTGTCATCTGTGCACATTGTTGTTTCACATAGTAACAAAAGACAAAACAACAGATTCCTGCCCTGAAGAACTTACAGTCTAAGTCTACATGCGAAATAGACAACAGAAGGAAAGGGATGAATGGGTGCAAATGCAATTACATGTTCTTATGCTGCTTGATTGGAATGGCATTTATATTGGTATTCCTCCTTATAGACATATTAATCCTCTTTAAAAAAATAATTAAAGAACTTGTAAATGCTCTGTGGCTCATTCTGTCCTAATAATATATTTAAAGAATATTGTTTAGAACAACCAACCCATTATGGACCTTTTTACATCTTTAAGTTGCATTCGTTTTTAATTTGCCTACTTCTTACTTCCTAATGCGTTCCCAGAGGTCACCCACAACACTGATACGTTTGGTTGCTTATAATTCATTCATGTTTGAAAAGGGATTTCCACCTCCTTCTCTCTTTAGACTGAGAACAGCAGTTGGCTGAGGAGATGATCTGTCTTGCATATCTTTGCTTTTGTGATCAACTTCTGATCATGTGGGTTTCTTGTCTCCTGCCCCTCTGCTGAAAAAGAGTTGCACATACATAATGATGAGCGTTACAGTTGTGGATGAGTGCATGCATGCTGTACAAGGACTGGATGGGAAATGTACCTTGGAATGTACATCTTATTGAGAATAATGTGGCATTTGTAGATATTCTCATACAGATACAAATCTAATGCGTTATTGTGATGCTGGTTCAACTTTTGTCTCTCCATGCTGGAGTGACAGTTTGTATATCCAGCTAACAAGTGCAATGGATAGAATCAGACGTGAAGAAGGTTCAGGATAATTGTCTGCATTAGCAGTTGCAAGATAACACTTCGCAGGTTACTGCAGTATCTGAAATCTGTATCTATTATTCCAAAACAATGTGACTTCCCTCAGGAGTATTTTTTTATTTCAATATTTCAAATAAACACATAATGCAAATATTCAAACCTATTGGCATCCTGCATGAGAAAGAGCACATTAGGTTCATAGCCTGGTAGTACTCATGTGGAGGCAACATTTGTGAGATGTGCCATCTCCCCATGGTGGCTGTCTATATGCCCATTGTGATTTACATAATTGTCCTATTTGGGTCCTGCAGAGGAACCCACAAGACAAGACACCACGGTGGGTCAGTTGTCATGGTACCAAAGAGAGCTCCTAATGAACAACTCACTCCAACAAGTGTTGGACAGGAACTATGGCTTTTTGAGTCTTTATCTAGGCTTTGCCTCCTTTTAGAGAACACAAGTATTGTAAAGGGCCAACTGTCTGGCCTGAAGATGGGCACTCCTGCATTTCATAGCCCCCCCACCTGGTGTGCTCCCATTGCTGCTAGATTGGTGAGGTAGTGTGGGAGGCACTAGTATTCTTAGGCCCAGGAGAAAGTGCCCATAAGGGTTTTGGTTCCACTTCTACAGGCTCTGGTACTGTGGGATCTGGTTCAACAGGCTTCTGACTGTCAGGTTCTGTGATCATAAGCATCAGGCTCTGAACCAGGAACCCAGTCTAGCTGCTTAGCTGGTAACACTGCAGCCTCTGGCTCGGTACCCTGGTCACTAGCTGGACTCCAGGGTCCTGACTCTTTAAAGAAACATGGATCATTTTGGAGTTGGCATTTTCAAGAACAAGTAATCATTTTTGCTGGTGAAGCCCTTTTACGATGAACTTCCTAACTTCCTGAATAAACTTCCTCTTTTTCTAAAGGACTATCCTTTCCTGAAGCTTACAGCATAAGACGGTAGTACATGTCTTGTGTGTGTGTGTGTGTGTGCAATGTTTACAGTATTTAAAATGTTGCCCTCTTTGTTGCAGAACTCATCATACTCTGGCTACAAGAGTACAACAACTTTCTAAAAGAAGTTGGTAGTTACCGAGCTATTTTCTATCTGGATTAATTGGAACAAACAGCTCATTAAACCAACCTGCAATGTTGAGGTAATGACATTGTTCCTTATGGATGTTTTCTCAGCATGTGTACATAGCCCTCTAGTTATGAGTACAGCAAATTGCTGAGTTTTATGACACTTGTTCTGGCCATCTACTCTGCTGGAATGTACAGAAACTGATATACTGTATACACTCTAACACCAGGATAAAGTCCCTGACAAATTACCCTGCTGTTTCTGCTGTAAAAAAAAAACAGTGTGTGAGTATGTGGGGAAAGAAAGGCTAGTTGCTGAATCTAAGCTATTCAGTCTACCTTGGCTCACTCTCTGGTCACAGTAAACTTGGACAGATTCCTGCATTCTGCTACATACACAAAATCGGGCCATTGTACATTGTAGATAATGCAGATGCCACTTAAAATATCCTCTCTGGGGCTGTTGTTCCATGAAGAGGATCATAGTCAGACTTTCCTGCAAAGTGGAGTTGCTCTAGCCCTAGGTGAGAGTCTTCAGAGAAATGAGTGCAGAATCTATGATGTCCTCATTATCAAGAGTAAACGTCTATAGCATTCTTACCTAGCTCAAAGAGTTTCATTTTAGGCTGCAGTCCTATACCCACTTTCCTGGGAGTAAGCCCTATGGAGCTCAGTGGGACTTATTTCTGAGTAGATATATACTGTATAGGTTTTTGCTGTTTGTTATCTGTGAACTGTCTGCATCAGAAACATATATGTTGAATAAGAAATCCCTAGCTTTTACCTGCTTACCACAAACACCTTCCTTAAACAAATGCTTCATGTGAGAGGGATAGCTTTACAAGTTAGTTTTTGTAGGCTATATGAAAGCTGAGTGTAAGAGAAAACAAATTCCAAACACCTTGAACTATTTCTATTTGCTTCAAAAGAGTTCAAAGGATGTTAGTAGTGCATGGTGAACAAGGAGGGACCATAAGGTGCAAAACAAACAAAAGAAGTGGAAACCTGCAAGCATTTGTGGGCAGAGAGGGAAGTAAGAAGGAGCTAAGGGATCTTATTCTTTAAACCTCTACCTTTCAACTAGCTCTTGAAGGGATATGAGTTTCTGTAAATACAATTCCTTCTGTCAGCTCACTAGGGGATTAGGTGTAGAGGAAGCTTCTTCTGAGTCCAATCCCTTTTCCCAGTGGTGTCATTGGGGATTAAAGCCTTCATGCCCCAAATAATCATTAGTGTGGTTGGTGAGAAAAGCCTTGGGAGACTAATGCTACAGCCCATGAGCTTACAGATCCTAGCTAAAACCACTCCAATGTATTATCAGTGATCTGACACTGCAGCTACCACCTTGCATGGTTGATAATGAATGATGCACATTTTGTGCATTTATGGTATGTATAGGATTTCACTTTCTGTGATTATTAATTTGGTACCAGATCTTGATGTGGAGGAATCCTCCAGTTCCTTACCAATTTTACCTTCTCTAGTCCCTAGGGATTCATTCACTCACTGAGTCCAAACTGACATGGTCAAGACAACTGAGTGAACATTTAACAAAGGATTTATTGAGAGCACACAAAACTTCACAAAAACATATAAAGATAATATAAATAAAAAGTTTCTTATACATCCAAAGACACACACAGTTATTTTTCTAGTGATGACCCATCAGCTCATCCCAGTGGATAATCCAACACGGTAGCAATCCACTAGAGTTCAAGTCAAGTGATCACTCTAAGCTTAATTTTTCATCCCTTTTTATACAGCTTTGAGTATTTCATTTATTGCAGTGATGGACTTGCCAGTATCTAATGCATCCTCCAAAACATTCCCCTTCTTCCTAATGATGACCTTGTCAGATACCTTGGGTATCTAGCACATGAACATTCCATGAGTCAAATGTTTCAAAAAGTCCCTAGATGTTTATTTAGGTACATCCCAGTTCATATAGGCCCTTAATGTCAGCTTTCTCTTCTTTTCTTGCTGTAGGCTAACCACCGGCAGACTATATTTCCTGTTATGGTACATCTAGTTTATTATTGTACCATCTGTTGAATAGCATCTCCCAACCCCCCTTAGATCTTATGTACCAACTCTATTGGCTTTAAGCGGTGAATATGAATTTAATAATATAGATATCTTCTTCATATGTATCAACCAAAAATCCTGAATAGAAATAATGTCTACCCTTTTTTATATGGTGCAGAACTGATTAGATCTAGAAGCAGGGTTTTTTTGCTCACATTTTTGAAGGATGTTGTGTAGATGAAATGAGTTCTAAGAACACAGGAGCTTTGAAACAGCTGCAGAAAAGATAAATTTTCCCTGGACTGAAGCTGTACCGGTTGGATTTCTGCCCTTTAGTTGTAAAGGTCATGGAGGGAAAAAAACAGGAGCAAAGAAAAGTGAGGGGAGACAATTGGTAATTGGCTCTGTTACAAAATTGGCAAAACATTAAATTAGACCAATTTGCTTATATTGCAAGATGGCATAACTTGCATTATATGTGAAAATTAGAAGACTGCTACTTCTAAAGAAAACCTTGCATTCTGACTGCGCAGCAAAAGTCTCCAAAATGCGCTGACTGGGATGAAGGCATTTTAAGCTACTGTGCGGTAATTAAAGGATCAGTGCTTATTGTTTAGTGTCCTGCAAAAAAAGAGCAATGTATTTACTTGTATGTAGAATAGAATATTTATTGCAGTGTTCTTTATGTATTTACTTGGTCTTCTAATGGTTGGATCTTTTTATGGTCATCATTAAATGTTTATCGTTGATGGTTATTGTTAATTGTTAATGATAATGAAATTATATTGGTCTGAGGAGAATCAGTTGCCTCGGTGTTATATATATGCATAAAATCATTTATTCTTCTTTTAAAGGCAATGGAAATAAAATTCAGAAATAGAGCTATTAAGCTTAGCTACATAAAGAAAAATTATTTACTTTCTGGTTACTGTAGTGTATACAGCAATGACCATTTTTAGAGATGGATTATTGGGATTTAGCTCTAATTGTAGGCTTTGTTGAATAATAGTAATATGGACTCATAAAACATATGCTTACTACAGTATTTTTTCCTTTTAATATATATTGATGTAACAGAAGATGCGCAAGAGCAAAAGAGAGACATTAAAATATTCAGTGTTCTGTGACAATACAGAAACCAGGCATGGATAAACAGCTCTGAAAACTAAATAGTTTTATTCCACGCTGTGGCCACATCTGCACCATACATTTAAAACACTATTATACTACTTTAAACAATCATGTACCTCACAGAGGTCCAATTCCCAGAATTCCCTGAGAAGAGGGATTGATTGTTAAATCATTCTGACAATTGTAGCTCTGTGAGGGGAATAGGGGTCTTCTAACAACTCTCAGCACCCTTAACAGTTCCCAGGATTCTTTGGGGGTAGCCATAACTATTTAAAGTGGTATAATAATGCTTTAAACGTATGGTGCAGATGGGGCCTAAGATACTCTAAATGAAAAGTTTAAAAAAAAAATTCATATCCTGCCCTCCACTTGTAAAGTACAAAAGCATACATTACATTTGGCACAAATGTGCCACTGACTTGTCGCTGTGGCAACTGATACTGATGCCATTTTCAAACCCACTCATTTGGATTTAGGCAGCATGATGCAAGGCTTCACCTCAGGAGATGTGTCTGTTCTTGCTGTCTTCTTACCCTCTTCTACATAAGTGTCTACATCTAAGAGCGATCCACTGGGTCAGTTTTACAAAAAGGATAATCAGGGTAGTGCAGGGCCAGTAATACCATTAGCTAGAGTGATGCAATGGATTCCAGTGACAGAAGCTGGGGGGAAGCAGCTGCAGTCCCTGACTGTTCCTCCTGAACCCCCCCCCCCAGTCAAACTACTTGTGTTGTCACAGCCTGTACTGAGCCTCCTAATCTGGCCTGCTGCCTCAGATGTGGTGGATGCTATCCTGTCAGCAGTGTTTATTTATTTATTTATTATTTTATTTATATCTGCCCTTCCTCCTGGCAGGAGCCCAGGGTGGCAAACAAAAGCACTAAAAACTTTAAACATCATAAAAACAAACTTTAAAACACAACACCTTTAAAAACGTTTCTTTAAAAAAAGCTTTCAAAACATCGTCTAAGATTAAAACATTTTTAAAAAGAAGGTTCAAGAATGTATTAAAAAGCAATTCCAACACAGATGCAGACTGGGGTAGGTCTCAACTTAAAAGGCTTGTTGAAAAGGAAGGTCTTCAGTAGGCGCCGAAAAGATAACAGAGATGGTGCCTGTCTAATATTTAAAGGGAGGGAATTCCAAAGGGTAGGTGCCGCCACACTAAAGGTCTGTTGAAGTTGCCAGTCCAGCTGGCTCCCATAGGTGGAATGGGGAGGTGACACCATCTTGTCCTTTGCTTCAGTGGCTACTAACCCTGATGGCTATGCTTTTCATCCATGGTCAGAGGCAGCATGCTTCTGGATACAAGTTGCTGGAAATTACAGGAGGGGAGAGTGCTGTTGCGCTCATGTTCTGCTTGCTGGCTTCCCATAGGCATCTGGTTGCCCGCTGTGAGAACAAGATGCTGGACTAGATAAGTCATTGACCTGATCCAGCAGGCTCTTCTTATGTTTAGGCAGCAATATGTCTTGCACTGGCATTGTGTTAGGGTATATCTTAACTCACCGCCTCCTCTCTCCTCCCCTCACACTTCCATTACTATTCTGGGAGAAACAGAGAGCTATTCAGAATTTATTTATTTATTTATTTATTTAAAAAGTTTATATCCCGCTTCAGTTCCAAAGAATTCTAAGCAGCCAAAACAATAACATAGTGCAAACACATTATACAATATATAAAAAAATATAAATTATCTCTCACATTACAATTCAAAAGCTAACCGAAATAAAAAGGTCTTAACTTGGCGACGAAAACTAATTAAAGAGGGGGAAGAACGAATTTCCTGCGGAAGAGAATTCCAAAGAGTTGGTGCTACCACCGAAAACGATCTATTCCTAATACCAGTCCGATGAATTTGGGAAAAAGAAGGAATATTAAGGCCGGGGTCTAATGAAGATCTTAAAGAACGAGCAGGCTCATAAAACGAAATACGATTTGAAAGATAACTAGGGCCTGAACCAGATAAAGCTCTAAATGTTAAAACCAGGATTTTAAACTGAACTCGATAAGAAATTGGAAGCCAGTGTAGTTGTTTTAGGAGCGGAGTAGTGTGAACTCGCCAACCTGCTCCTATTAACATCCTGGCAGCCGCTCTTTGGACTAATTTCAGTTGACGAAGTATTTTAAGGGGAAGTCCAGTATAAAGCGAGTTACAATAGTCTAACTTAGACGTAACCAAGGCATGGGTAACCGTGGTTAGGTCAGAGAGTTCCAGAAAAGGGCGCAATTGGCGAACCAATTTTAGGCGGGCAAAGGCACTTCTGGCAGTTGCTAAGACATGGGCCTCCAAAGTCAAGGGCGAATCCAGAAGGACACCCAAACTACGAACCTGGGTCTTTAAAGGGAGTAAAACTCCATCTAATAACGGTACATTCCCTATTTCCAACTTGGTTCGGTGCCCAACCACCAGCACCTCTGTTTTATCTGGGTTCAATTTCAGCTTATTCTGTGTCATCCAGGTCTTAACTGCTGTTAGACAATTATTTAAAGGAAGGATGGCATCTTTCATATCCGGAGGGAAGGAAAAATAAAGCTGGGTGTCATCAGCATATTGGTGAAACCGAATTCCAAACCTCCGGATGATCTCTCCCAGCGGTTTCATGTAAATGTTAAACAGCATCGGTGAAAGCACCGAGCCTTGTGGTACTCCGCATGACAACGGCCAGGGATCAGAGCTAAAATCCCCAAATAGTACTCTCTGTGATCTGCCCTCCAAGAAAGAGCGGAGCCACTGAAAAACAGTGCCTCGTAAGCCCATCTCGGAGAGGCGGCCCAAGAGAATGTCATGGTCGATCGTGTCAAACGCTGCTGAAAGATCAAGAAGGACTAACAAAGAAACTTTCCCCTTGTCTAACTCTCTCCGGAGGTCATCCACTAAGGCCACCAATACGGTCTCAGTTCCATGAGTAGCCAAAACCATATTATCTGTATGACATTGAAAATTTAAAAGGAAAGTTCAGGGAGGAAGAATGAACAAATGCAAGTGAAGAATATGTTTTCTTTGTTTGCTTCAGACCACTTAAAATTGTAATTACATGTACAATTTTAGTCTGGTATCACTATCAGCAAGGCAGTGTCAAAAATATAGGCCTACATATAACACTCAGATAGGCTATTAACTTGTTATGCCTGTCCTGGCTATAGCTATTATTACTAGTATTATATTTAATTCCCACTTTTCAGCAGCAGGTCCCAGGACAGTTACAGCATTTGGCATGCATGGTGGAAAGAAAGAATCCATTTGGGAATACAAACATTTGGAAGTTAGGCTTTTCTTTAACTTCATGGAGCTCTGAAATCTGCAGTTTACAGCTGAAATAGTAACTCTCATCAGCCCCAGCCAGCATGACCAACAGTCTGCGATGATAGGAGCTATAGTCTGACATCTGGAGTGTAGCACATTCTCCATCCCTGCCATAAAGCTGTGTGCTTTAAAACCATTGAGTCCAGACCTACTGGAATGTATCATCAACTCTACTCCTCTTGCTTGTTTGTTGTGCATTATTATATTTTCTTCTATACAAAAAGAAAGGTATGAGGAAATACTTTTCAATCAGTGCAAAATGCACAGAATGTGACTTATTGAAACATATTGAAGCTCCAAGTAACCTCTGAAATCATTTTTATGATTCTCCCAGTGGTTTCATCAAGCAAAGATAAAACAGTAGATTTCTAGACTTTCAAGTGTTTCACATATGCTGTTGAGACACAGCAGAGAAGCTTCAAAATGGAAAACACCATGTTTGAAACAGGACGTGAAGTAAATCTGAGAGAACAAAAACTGGGAGAAATGCATTTTAGATATTACCTTATTTGCTTTCTAGCCTTAAAAATTAGTTGAGTAGGAGGAGAAAGTAGAAATAATAAATGCTTTTTGAACAGCATCACAGTTATTTAATTATGTGATGAGAAGAACCACAACCCATTTAAAGACAAATAACAGAACTATGGAATAAAAGTGCTGGCAGTGTAAGACCATATAACGTTGAGAGTTAATGTCCTTAGTTAACCAAAGCTAGGCTTCAACCAAGCCATTTGAGACATAGAAGACGGAGAATAAATAAAGAGAGAAGATAATATTATAGAAGCAGATAGGCTGCTTCTTTGTTTGAATATGACTCTGTGAGCTATTATCTTCCTACAAGGCACATTCCTCATCCAGTCAAAACTAGAAAAGTTCCATCCATCCATTACCATTTAAAATTGAAATAAACGTCAGGCTGGGCTTAAAAACTGGGTGTGAAACATCTCTTTAAATTACAGGTTCAGCCTGAGGAAGGGTCCTGTTCAACTCAAAAGCTTCTTAGTTATCCACAGCACTGCATTTGAAGGGTGTATAGGGAAGTCTCCTTTTCAGTCCAGCATGTGATTATTCCCCTAAAGAAGGGATGGAGCAGAATTTTGTTCTGTTCTCATTTTAAGTGAACAAATCTAACTTGCACCTCCTGGACTAATATACATACTAATACACAGATGGGATTGGAGTGTAATTAATTCTCCTTCAGATTTTGCACTTCTCTGAATTTTGTTAATTCATAGGTTGACATGGAAGTAGCACAGAACAGATGTATGAATGTACTCATGAAATACATGTGTATATTTGATACAAACTGGAAATAGGCTGAACCGTCCATCCTTATCCTTTTAATAAGAGATATTAAAAAGGTAGCTACAACAAATGTTCTTAAAATCCACTCTTTGTTTACCACTTCATTTTGAATCTTTCTTTGAACTTTGCTGCAAATCTTGTCTCCCTAAGGGGAGGCTACTAGCCACAATGGCTTCAAAGTCGGAGGCATTATGCCTCTGAATGCTAGTTGCTAGGAATCACAAGTGGGGAGAGTGCTGACTGAGGCTTCTGAGGCTGCTTTGCAGTTTTTAAAATTAAAAAAGTCATAGGAAATAAATAAGTTAGCATGTAGAACTTGGTACAAGAGTCAGGAAAAACACTACCTGTATTGGGCCAAACACTGGAAGCCCTGTTTCAGGATTCATAAGAGCATAAGAACATAAGAAGAGCCCTGCTGGGTCAAGCAAATGGCCCATCTAGTCCAGCATCCTGTTCTCACAGTGGCCAACCAGATGCCTGGGGGAAACCCACTTTTAAAGATACAGAAGACCTCTTGGTTGCCGGGCCCAGCCTCCAAGAGGTCTTGTGTATCTTTAAAAGTTGTGTAGGGGGAAGGGAGAATTTCACCTTGTGGTTTTTCCCATTACGGTGTTGCAAGAAAACCTGCACTTGGCTGAATTTTCTCTTCTCTTAAAGATACAGAATCATTCTCAGGCCCTGAGCTTGGCAACCCTAGCCACATGATAGCAACTCAGATTGGCCAAAGGACTATTGGGTAAACATGCATGTCAAAGACAAATCATTGGGGCTGAATAGCATCCACCCAAATGTTCTTAAAGAACACAAATGTGAAATAACTGATTTTCTAACAAAAATATGGAGCTTGTCTCTATGATCATCCTACATACCTGAGTAGCTAATGTAACACCAATTTTTAAAAAGGGTTACTGTGGGGAACTGTGAAATTGCAGGCCTGCTAGCTTAGTACCTGTTCCAGAAACACTGGTGGAAAAGCTTACTGAAGATGGAAGAACTAGTTTTGCTGAGGTAGAATCAGCATGCCTTCTGCAAGGATAAGTCCTGCTCAGTACCTTGGACAGCTCCTTGAAAGTTCAGACTAAAACCTGGAGCGGATTCACTGCCCTACTGACATCAAAGTCACTAGCCTCCCTTGCATGGAGGACAAGGTTGTACATGGCTACCAGCCATGATGACTATGTTCTGTCTCTGCTGTTAGATTCTATGTGCCTCTGTATACCAGTGGTTGGAAATCACACATGAGGAGAGTGCTGTTGTGCTGAAATCCTGCTTCCCATGGGCATCTGAAACAGGATATTGGACTAAATGGGCCTTTAGTCTGATCCAGCATAGCTCTTCTTATGTCCTTAAGTACTGGATCTGAGAGGGCTCTGCTCTTTGACCTTTGACCCTCTCTTCTAACTAGGGATGGCAGAGGATTCCAATGGATTTGGAAATGGGACCAGAAATCACATCAGTTCATGTTTTCATTCTCAACCTGGAAAGGAAATCTGGCAACAGAATACAGTTGGTATTTGCTGTCATTTTTCTAACATAGTATTCTGTATCATTCCCCAAAAGTAACATGATTGAAGGCATCTTCCCCCATTCCCTGATGTTTCTTTCCACTAAAATGAATGGTGTAGCATCATGTAATGGTTATATAATTATATTTGGCACCAGTGGACTGGAAACAATGCTGCACCTGACAAATATGGTGTAGACTGGAAAATTATGCCTTCTTATATACCTACAAGGAGGAACAGAAAGGAACCTCACAGTAAGCCCAACTTTCTATTTCACAAAACCCCCAGAAGTACTGTGTTAAGACCCGTACAAGAAGGGAGGAAAAGGAAGAGGAGCGCATGGGCACAATGGTTATTCTCCATCTGAAAATCCATGTATTATTGGGTCAAGATCATTTCATCTGAACTGGGCCACCAGTTAAATGCCATATGTGAGCTCAGAGTAGTGATGGAAGGATCTGTCAATTTTGGTTGTCTCAGTTTCTCAATTGTTCAGTCTTTAATTCCATTCTCCACATTTCTGCAGCAATTTGAGGAAATTTCAGGAAAATTCTCCAGCATTTTAGTGTGGATTTTTTCTAATAAACACATTTTTGCAGGCCATTTGTCATCATGTAATGCATTTTTGCATGTTATTTTCACTCATACACTCATTTGTATGCACTTTCCCCTAATATATGCATTTTTGTAAACATTGCTTAGTTGGCGGACTGTATCACAAAATTTGAATAAGTGCAACTGTCAAAGGATGATTGTGTTTTGGTTCTCATATTGCTTTGGAAAGTATGAATTTGATAATTCTGACTTGCAATGTGAACTGAATTGTAATTCTCACCCATCACTAGCTGTGAAGCAGAGATGAAAAGGGCAATAAAATAAATTAGTCCTTATTTGTTTTAAGAGTAATGGCTGTTATTCAGCATTTATGATCTGTGTGCTTTCTTAGTTGGCGCAAAGCACATAATGCAACAACTTATAATTGTACCTCCTGATTTCTGACCAAGAAATAGGATCTTTTACAAGCAAGAAACTGTAATTTTATTCAGTATATTTGTTTTACAATTGTTGATTTTATCTATATTGGATCAATTTTGGATCAATATATCTACTTTGGATCAATATATCTACTTAAAGTTTGGTTTTATTGGTATTTTCTCATTAATATTTCATATTGTTTTATGTAAACAACTTACGAGGCTTTTCTGATTAAGCAGTATAAACAAAATAAGAGTGTCCAGTAGTTTTTTCTTCCTCTGTTGCTAAAATGAGAAGAAATGGTGAAGTGTGATGCACTGGAGCACAGCATAGCCCTTCCTCTGTATTTGGAAGAACTGCCAATCCTCTGAGCAGGTGTGTCAAATCAAGGCAAGAATCTGGCCTACTCAGTTCAAGTCCTATGCGGTTAAGAATCCTCCCATGTCAAGGGCAGTGGTAGATGTCATCCTGAGTGACTGGCCCAGCCAAAACAGAAATGCAGCCAGTGAAAATGTTCTTTCCACTGTTCTTCATGCTTAGGACAGGAAAAGTAAAAACAAGTAGCACAATGTCACTCCATCACAATTTAAAAACAAGGCTCCTCCAGCTTTTCTGTCTGCTTTCAATTGTAGAAGAGCCAACAGGCTTGTTTTCCAGCACAAACAAGTTGCACAGCATAGTCATAAGCCAGAGAACCATGCGCTATGCAAGACAGAGCACCATGAGCCATGGGGAGGTTTCACCCATCACATCACAGGAATACTGGAAGATACTACCCTGGCTTTTGACAGTTAAGATATTTATGTGGGGCCCACCTCTTCTCTTTTGTTTACTGTGTACCATGTGACTTTTGTTTGGCATTGTTTTCCTTGTTTTTATAATGGTATATATTATATTATACTGTATGATATCATAGGTTGTAAAGCACCCTGGGACTTTACCGCAAAAGGTAGTAAGGAATCTTATAATTAAACAAAATAAACATCATGGTATGGTAAAGACCAGCCTGGCCACATGCATTGACTAGAGAAGGAACAGTTGCAAGGAGCTGCTTCCACCATCAGCCAAAAGAAAGAACATTTGGCTTCACCTGCCAGTTGCCCTGGGACTGGGTAGGCAAGTGGAGAGGACACTCTGACCCCATCCATCAGCCGAAGGGGCAAGAGGCATCAATCGGTGTTAAAGTAAGAACTTCTGTAAGAGAAGATCAGTCTGGTCTGAACAGTAGGTAAATGCCTGCTTGCAGCACACCACTTTATACTGGCTGTGAAGATTTGATCTTCTCCTCAACCCTTCCCCTATCCCAGCCTTTCCCAACTAGTGGGCCACCAGATGTTGTTGGACCACAACTCCCATCAGCCTCAGCCAGCATTGCCAATGGTCAGGAAAGATGGGAATTGTGGTCCAGCAACATCTGGTGGCCCACTAGTTGGGAAACGCTGCCCAATCCTGTGTGTCTTAATTTGCGGGCCTGATGGTAAGGCCTCTCTCTCACTTTCTTCTTCAATGAGTGATAATCACTGTTTTGAATTCTATTACCATTTAGACAGAGGTTGCTTTCACATTGCACTTTATTCCATTATTCTGATTATTTCTTACCTCATAATTTGCACATTATATTTGATCTTTCACATGACGTACAAGCTTTTTCCAGAAAACTTCATAGAATCATACAATAGTAGAGTTGGAAGGGGCCTATAAGGCCATCAAGTCCAACCCCCTGCTCAATGCAGGAATCCAAATCAAAGCATTCCTGACAGATGGGTGTCCAGCTGTCTTTTGAATGCCTCCAGTGTTGGAGAGCCCACTACCTATCTAGGTAATTGATTCTGTTGTCGTATGGCTCTAACAGTTAGGAAGTTTTTCCTGATGTCCAGTCGAAATCTGGTTTTCTGCAACGTCAGCCCATTATTCCATGTCCTGCACTCTGAGATGATCAAGAAGAGATCCCGGCCCTCCTCTGTGTGACAAC
Source organism: Rhineura floridana (assembly GCF_030035675.1). Classification (NCBI taxonomy): domain Eukaryota; kingdom Metazoa; phylum Chordata; class Lepidosauria; order Squamata; family Rhineuridae; genus Rhineura; species Rhineura floridana. The sequence continues at coordinate 86,179,424 of NC_084488.1, forward strand.
CTTTCACGTACTTGAAGAATGCTATCATATCTCCCCTCAGTCTTCTCTTCTCCAGGCTAAACATGCCCAGTTCTTTCAGTCTCTCCTCATAGGGCTTTGTTTCCAGTCCCCTGATCATCCTTGTTGCTGTCTTCTGAACCTGTTCCAGTTTATCTGCATCCTTCTTGAAATGCGGAGACCAGAACTGGACGCAGTATTCAAGATGAGGCCTAACCAGTGCTGAATAGAGGGGAACTAGTACTTCACGCAATTTGGAAACTATACTTCTGTTAATGCAGCCTAATATAGCATTTGCCTTTTTTGCAGCCACTTTGCACTGTTGGCTCATATTCAGCTTGTGATCAACAACAATTCCAAGATCCTTCTCACATGTCGTATTGCTGAGCCAAGTATCCCCCATCTTATAACTGTGCATTTGGTTTCTTTTTCCTAAGTATAGAACTTTGCATTTACCCCTGTTGAATTTCATTCTGTTGTTTTCAGCCCAATGCTCCAACCTATCAAGGTCCCTTTGAATTTTGTTTCTGTCTTCCATGGTATTAGCTATGCTCCCCAATTTTGTATCATCTGCAAATTTGATATGCTCTGTACCTCCTCATCCAAGTCGTTAATAAAAATGTTGAAGAGTGAGCCCTGTGGTACCCCACTCGTTACTTCTGCCCAGTTTGAGAAGGAACCATTGATAAGCACTCTTCGAGTATGATTCTGGAGCCAACTGTGGATCCACCTGATAGTTGTTCCATCCAGCCCACATTTAGCTAACTTGCTAATCAGAATATCAAGGGGCACTTTGTCAAAAGCTTTGCTGAAGTTGAGATATATTATGTCCACAGCATTCCCACAGTCTACAAGGGAGGTTACCCGATCAAAAAATGAGATAAAATTAGTTTGGCAGGATTTGTTCTTGATAAATCCATGTTGGCTCCTAGTAATCACTGCATTGTTTTCAAGGTGCTTACAGATTGACTGCTTTATAATCTGCTCCAGAGTTTTTCCAGGGATTGATGTTAGGCTGACTGGTCTGTAGTTCCCCGGTTCCTCCTTCTTGCCCTTTTTGAAGATAGGGACAACATTAGCTCTCCTCCAATCATCTGGCACTTCACCAGTCCTCCATGATTTCGCAAAGATAATTGTATAGGCCGGTGGGCAAATATATAGCTGCTTTAGGCATGGAAGCTTGTGTGTGATTTTCTCTCTCCTTTGAGCTTTGGTATCTGTCAGCGTTTGTAATGATTCAGCATCTTCTTGGCAGCTTGGTAGATGGTCAAAGTACGGTCAATGTGTACAGTTAGCTGAGCTCACAGCTCACCTGGTCCTTATCTGAGGGGCTAACAAATTTACCTTACCAGGGAGTGGTCTGACTGTCTGATGTGCTGCCAAGAAGAGCAGCTCCAAGCCTTATCCAGGAGGGCTAATGAGCGAATGCTGCCAAGAGAGTAGTTTCAAGAGGTCAAGATGATCTGCTTGTTAGTAGTTCTAATTAGTGCAATTTTTTCTCATTTTGAATGTATGCAAATGAGATAATTAGTCAAGTGCTATGATGCTATAAGATCAAATGCTGTGATGCTTCAAAGATAATAGCCATGAGTTGTTATCATTGCAGGGATTTGCAAATAGGTGTATCCATAAAATCACATTTGATGCCTAGCTTGAAATAGGAGAATTAATCATGTATTATGCTAAGAAGCAATGATTTGATGTAAGTTAGCAATTAATCATTTATCCATCACCATTGTGCCTTGTCAATAAGTTTGCTATATAAGTCACTCTTGATGCCCAGTGAGGGGTTCAGACTGGTCAACATTCTGTGCAGAGCTTGGAAGATTACTTTTAAAAAGTAATAAATTACAGTTACAATTACTTGGCCAAAAAAGTAGTAATTACAGTTACAATTGCAGTTGCTTTACTTTTTCTCAAAAGTAATCACTACAATTACATTTCAGTTACTTTTTTTTAAAAAATGCCTACAAGGTGCTGGCCTTGGCTGCTTCACATCTAAGTAGCCTAAAACAATATTAAAACTAAACACACACACACAGGGGGTAGTAGAAGGGTTCGAATCCCCACATAGCCATGAAGCTCATTGGGTGACCTTGGGCCAGTCACTGCCTCTCATGAAAACCCTATTCATAGAGTCACCATAAGTCGGAATCAACTTGAAGGCAGTACATTTATTTTTTTATTTTGATGAAGATGATTATGATAATGCAGCATTTCAAATTAATTCTGTATGACAAGCATTCCATGCCAAGTTCGGAAAAGCAAGGAGGAGGTATAAAATGTAGGCAAAAATACTTTTGACAAAATGCCATTTATCCTTTATATCTATATCTATAATTAACAATACAGCTGAATGATGTATGTAAAGTATTTTTTCTCTTTCCCTTTTTTATTAGTATTTTAGTACTACTGCTAAAGTTCTGATGAAAGAATAAAGCATTCATTAGCCACATTCAAATGGTTAGAACACATCACATAAATTCCACTGAAGTTGGAGTTTTTGCCATAGAAAAGGCAAAAAATACATACCCTATGATAGCCCAATAGACAATCAGAACTAATATAAAACCCTATTGCTTCTCATTTGCAAATATTGCAAGATCTAAGGTAACTCTAGATCATGTGAGTTCAGGTGATGCATGTTATGTAAATTTGTATAGATATTAGCAGAGATTGTCAACAGTCTGAGATGTGTGTGTGCCAATGTGTGCGTTTACCTAAGTGGCAGGCTTTTACCCTGCACTGAGATCACTGAGACTTAAGACTTAGTAAAATAAGAAAAGCTATTTTATTTATAGAAATACATCGTAGATAGGAAAGGCATACCTAGTTCTAACTAACTTGGAGGCGCAACACTCAGGTTTGGGAGTTGCCCTCCTGGCTCAGGAGGGAGAGAGCAGAGACAAAGGTGTCTCCTCTCTCTTGGATTACTTTATTGCTTAACTGCATTCTGTGTTTGCCTCTGTAATTCTCACTTTTTTTACCCACTGTTTGAATGTCTTTTGGGAATGCCTACTGATTATTTGTTATCATTTTGGGCTGATTACCTTCAGCTATTATCTCACCAAAGTTGCACACACATGACAGATTTAAAGCACATTTCCACCACCACCCCAAAAAAGAATCCTGGGAACTGTAGTTTGTTACGGGTGCTGGGAATTGTAGCTCTGTGAGGAGTAAACTACAGTCCCCAAGATTCTTGGGGAAAAGCCATGTGCTTACATGTATGGTGTATACTGGGAGACTCTTACGGATTGATTCTATACTCCCAGAAGTAAATCCTATTTACTGCTATGGGAATTACTTCCAAGTAAGTATGCTTGGAATTGCAGCTTTTAGGTCATGCTTAATAGCCACCTTGTATCAAACTGAACAGTTTCCAATCAGATTTAAATACTAACCACTTAAACTGGTCAAAGTGTCATTCCCTCTATTTCTGAAGCTCAGGCTGGAAGTGTTGTTGCTTATGTAGCCATAGTATCACCATCCATACCACACATAATAAGTATTAGTGGGCAAGAGGGAACCCCAAGTGTTGCAGTATACAAAAAAGTGAGAGAGAAAACAGAAAGGAGATGACTCCCAAAACAGCCCAAATGAGTACTGAGCATGCTCTGTTATGAAATGCTCAGTGGCTGTGTGAGTGAGTGAGTGAGTGTGTGTGTGAGAGAGAGATGTCTCAGCTAACAGAAAATTATAGAATAGTAGAGTTGGAAGGAACCTTTAAGGTCATCGAGTCCACACCCCTGCTCAATGCAGGAATCCAAGTTAAAGCACATCTGACAGGCCAATTCCCCCCACAGAACTCCAGTCACAGAATTGTCTGAGAAGAGGGGCTGACTGTTAAACCACTCTGGACATTGGAGCTCTGTCGGGAGAATAGGAGTCTCCTAATTACACTCAGCACCCATCACAAACTACACTTGCCATGATTCTTTGGGGGAAGTCATGACTGTTTAAAGTGGCATAAATGTCTGGCGTGGGTGTGGCCAGAAGGTCATCCAGCGAGTTCATGGCTGTGGTAAGATATGAACTCAGAACGTCCCAGCTGCACCCAGCATGGAACTACACTTTCAGCAGCAAATACCAGAAAACCAACTAAATGTGTGCTATCAATGTGCAAAGCATTTGCTGGGGTGCATTTGGGTAGGTGAAGCAGGAGATAGATGGAAGGGGCTGTTTTCCATGCCTGCCACTTTACCAGTGCAATGCCCCATGTTTTTCCTTATTGACCTCCATCAGCTAGGGAAAAGTGGCCAGGGAAGGGGTTGCAGATAAAAAGTTTCAGCAGCAAATTACCCCCTCTCATCACTTCTCCCTAACAAAATGCCCCCCACATCAGTAGCAGACACCAGCAGGAAAGTTCTTTTTTGAGTTGTAATTCAGGTCTCATTCTGTTAATTCCCAAACTACACCAGTTGTCATTTTGACCTACATGCATAGGGAGAAAGACAGTGTAAAGGGTGTGCACAAGGGGGAGGGGATGACAAAGGATTTAGGACTTAAAGATTTAATATTCCATGAGTAGAAAAAAATACCCTATGCAAATGTCTATATTATTGCAGAAAAGTTCAGTTCTGCATATGTTTGCCATCTTTTCCTCAAGCACAACTGTTTTTGAGATAACAGTCTTATTCTCTCTTGCCCTTCACCAAAAAGCCATGTTAGTTGTCCAGTATGTGAAATGACTGCAAGCAGGTGCAGCCCAAGACATTTTGCTACTTGAAGCAGAAGAGCAAATGGTGCCCTGCCCCCAAGTCAAGGTCATAGTACCATAGTTTGAAAAGTTATGTTGGCATTTGAGGCAGAAAATTTCACAAGTACCTCTTCCTGACAGTAACCAAAAATTAAAATAGCTAATAATTTGTTGCATGGTGCCCCAAATTAGTTGCTTGGGGTAGTCATCTCTTGCTGCCTAGTGAGAGTCGCTCTATGAGAGGCACATAACTGAAGCAAAACACACAAACAGAAGTATGAGACTGCACCTACCTCCTAGTCTCTTGCCAGTTCCCAATTTTCACCCTCTCTGGAGGGGCGCAAGGACAAGCGGAGGGGATGCAAAGAGGGTGCAAGGACAAGCAGAGGGGATGCAAAGAGGGTGCAAGGACAAGCTGAGGGGATGCAAAGAGGGTGCAAGGACAAGCGGAGGGGATGCAGAGAGGGTGCAAGGACAAGCGGAGGGGATGCAAAGAGGGTGCAAGGACAAGCGGAGGGGATGCAAAGAAGGTGCAAGGACAAGCGGAGGGGATGCAAAGAGGGTGCAAGGACAAACGGAGGGGATGCAAAGAGGGTGCAAGGACAAACGGAGGGGATGCAAAGAGGGTGCAAGGACAAACGGAGGGGATGCAAAGAGGGTGCAAGGACAAGCGGAGGGGGTGCAGAGAAGGTGCAAGGACAAGCGGAGGGGATGCAAAGAGGGTGCAAGGACAAGCGGAGGGGATGCAAAGAGGGTGCAAGGACAAGCGGAGGGGATGCAAAGAGGGTGCAAGGACAAGTGGAGGGGATGCAAGGACAAGCAGAGGGGATGCAAGGACAAGCAGAGGGGATGCAAGGACAAGCAGGGGGTGCCAGGAAGAGCAGAGGGGGCAGGCGAGCAGGCTGAGGGAGGCAGGATGAGCGGGGGGGCATGGAGAGTAGGCTGGAAAGGGTAACACATACACTCACCTCCACAGCTCTTCACTTCCATTCTGCTGCTTCTGCCTTCTACTCCTCCTTGCCCTCCAGCTCTGTCTGACTCTCCACTTCCTCCCTCGTGCCTTCATAGAGCACGAGGGAAGAGCTAAACAGCGCAGAAGCCCAGTTTGAGGCACATATCTTTCCTCCACCATTCCACCAATCATAGCAGCAGATGATTTCCCCTGCTTTCCCCCTCAGTAACGTCCAAATGTAACGCAAAAAAGTTACATTTGCAGCTCAAAAGTAATGAAATTACCACTCGTTCTGTTACATACAAAATGTAACAAAGTTACCCACTCGTTATGCAAAATAGTAACAAATTACAAGTAACTCGTTATTTCTAATGAGTTACTTCCAAGCTCTGGTTCTGTGCAAGACCTTGCAGTCTGTTCCACTTATTGGGTACACGTGTACGCTGAAAGTTACTCAATAAATCTCCTTGTAAGCAAACCTAGAATCTGTCTTATCATTTCCTTGGTATCTCTCAAACCTAGAAGCCCATGGCCGGGGCAATACAATAATAGACAGCGGTTCTGAGAGTTCTTCAGCCAGTTCCTTCAATACTCTAGGATGCAGTTTATTGGGCCCTGCTGATTTGAACTCATATTCCTTGACCATTTGTCTATCAATTTAAAACTCCAATCCTGCCCCTTCTACTTCATGTTTCCCGGGAGGTTCACAGATCCTATTTTGGGAGAACACTGAGCCAAAGTAGGAATTGAGCACTTCTGCCTTTTCTTTGTCATCTGTTATCATTTTGCCATCCTCATTGTGTAGCTGTGTCACCATTTCTTTTCTCTGTCTTTTACTATGGACATACCTGAAGAAAGCTTTTTTGTTGCTTTTAGCATCCCTTGCTAGCCTCAGCTCATTCTCAGCTTTCGCCTTCCTGACACCATCCCAGCAATTCCATGATACCTGCCTGTACTCTTCCTTTGTGGCCTGGCCTTCTTTCCACTTCCTGTATGTGTTCTTTTTTGTTTTCAGGTCATCTCTAAGCTTTTTGTGAAGCCACATTGGCTTCTTATGCTGTTCCCCCCCTTTTTTTTCCTTGTTGGAATTGCTTGACATTGCACTTTTAGAATTTCCTTTTTTAGAAACTCCTACCCATCTTGGACTCCTTTTCTCATTAGGGTGGCTTGCCATGTAACAGTACTTACAATTGTTCTGAGTTTGTTAAAATCAGCTTCCCTGAAGTCCAGGGTGCGTGTATGGCTACTCTCAGCTTTTGCTTCTGTTAAAATCAAGAATTCAAGTATGGTGTGGTCACTTTCCCCCTGAGTTCCCATAACTGCCACTTCATCCACCTAATCATCTCTATTGGTTAGAATCAAGTCCAAGATAGCTGATCCTCTGATTGCTTCCTCCACTTTCTGTAGGAGAAAGTTATCTCCAACACGTCAGAAATTTCATGGAGGGGCCGTGTTTGGCAGAAATTGTCTCCCAACAGATATGAGGATAATTGAAATCCCCCATTACTACTACATCATGCCTCCTCAAAACATTGGCAATTTGCTTTTCAAAAGTTACATTCTCGTCTTCTCCTTGATTGGGTGGTCAGTAGTAGACTCCAAGCACCACATTCCTTTTATTACTTGCCCCATTAATTTTAATCCAGATACTCTTGGTGGAGCTACCAAGCTCATCTTCCTGTATTTCTGTGCAGGGATGTATATTTTTAACATATAGCATGACTCTACCTCCCTTTTTATTCCTTCTGTTCTTTTTGAACAAGTTATATCCTTCAGTTGCTGTATTCTAGTCATGGGAGTCATCCCACCAAGTTTCAGTTATACCTATCAAGTCGTAATTGCCCTCCTGTATTAAGAGTTCAAGTTCGTCCTGCTTATTTCCTATGCTCTATGCATTAGTATACAGACATCGAAGACCATGTGATTTATGGCTTGGCTTCCTTACTACATTTTTCTGAGGACTGTTACTGGGCCCCATTAGAGCCGATCTTTCTGCTCCCGTTACTGTGCACAAGCCTTCATCAGTCGTTACCACCAAGTTTACATCTCCCTACCCCTTAGGATTCAGTTTAAAACCCTCCTGACGAACTTCTCCATGCTGTGGCCAAACACATTCTTCCCAGTCCTTGTGAGATGCAACCCATCACTTGCCAGCAGTCCATCTTCCAGGAAGTATAGCCCGTGGTCCCAGAATCCAAATCTCTCACGTCAGCACCACCTTCATAGCCATCCATTAACACGGAGTATTTTTCTTTCCCTTTCTACTCCTCTTCTAAGTACTGGAAGGATGGATGACAAAACTAACTGGGTCCCTAAGTTCTTGAGTTTCCTTCCCAGAGCTTCAAAGTCTGATGTGATTTCTTCATAGCTCCGTTTGGCAGTATCATTTGTTCCCACATCGATGAGGAGAAAGGGATACCTGTTGGTGGGCTTGATGAGTAATGGCAACCCTTACGTTGCATCTCTAATCCATCCTCCTGGTAGACAGCATACCTGGCGAGTCCATGGATCTTCTAGGCATACTTGGGACCTCGACCTCCCTTGTGGAACTCCTTTGTCAAACTCGTTTGCTCTCCCTGTTCGCTCACTCTGTTTGCTCGGTCTCTGAAAGTTGGCTAGCTTATATCTCCTCACCTGTGGACCAACTGGGAGAGCTCCCTCTGCTCTGCTGTGCTCTGTCAGGAGTCAGGAAGCAGAAGGAGAGTCCCAGCACACACAGCTGCTGCTTGTTGCCCTCAGCAGTTCTCAGGCCACCCAATAGCTATCAGGCCACACCCCTTCCATTCAAGCCCTTTAGAGCACACGGCTTAGAGCACACGGCTTCAGAGCCCTCTTGGCCTTTTTCCTTTCCTCGCTACAGCTTCTTTGTCAAATTCCAGTTTGCTCTCCCTGTTTGCTCGCTTGTTCCCTCGCTCTCTGAAAGCTGGCTTGCTTGTGGAATATAGTGCAAGTTTAGTGCTAATTTTCATGATATAAAATACCAGAAATAATCAGTTTGCATTATACGGTTGCCAGGTCAACCCTGAGATTTTGAGGTGTGCCTGAGTGATGTCATGGGGTGGGCCCAAGTTATGTCACAGGGGTGGGTCTGAGTGATGTCATGGGGTGGGCCTGAGTGATGTCATTAAGCATGATACCTTAAGCATCAACCACAGTTGCTTGGTGCATACAGTTCAAATAAAAACATTTTTCTGATTGGAAATTAAGATAGAAATCTTAGCTAAAAGATTGAGCCTGGGTAGGGAACATTTAATCTAGCCAATTTGTTTCTGGAAGAAAAGGGTTTAAGTGTCCTCAGGTCAGGCCAGTCACCAGCAGGCCATTGTAAGAAGAAAGGAGCCTAGTGTTGTGGAGATGTTAAATGGGAGCTCTCAGGAGTAAAGATGGATGCTCAGAAGGGTTGCAATTCTAAACACATTTACTAAGGGACTAAGCCCCATAGAACTCAACAGGACTTACTTCTGAGTAAATATGATTTGGATTGTGTTGTCGGTAAAGCTTGACAAGGAATCCTCTGTGAAGATATCCATATCCAAGTAGAGTTGGCAACCCCCTGCCTGCCTTTTAACATCCAAATTTCTTTACAGATTTGACCCTTCACTTCAGAAAGAGGTCTGAGAAATTAGTAAGAGTAAGAAAATTCTCTCCTCTTTTCTGTCTCCCCTGTGGGCTGCTATAAACTCACTTTGACAGCCAACCCAACTCCAGTGAGCAATAATGGACAGAGAGAAAACACACATGGTTTGGTCTATCTTCATAGGCAGCAGCTTGGGAACAACAACTGCAGCCATGCTGCCCAGTATGTGAATTCTCTTTTATTTATTTTACCACAATTGGGCAAGAAACAATCAACAAGGTGCATCATCAGTGGGTTTAAGAGGGTTGAGCGGAGGGTATGGAACCACTGTTGTTGCTTCTATGGATGAAAGGGAGTGAGGATAAAGGTAAATGAAATGCAAACAGAAAAACAAAAACAAAAGACGGTGATGATTTCCTAAATGCAATACCATACCAACCACAACAAGATCCCTATGAGTAAGGCAGAAAACTTAGAATCCCATAACCAGCCAGGATTCCTAACAAAATAAAATAAAATAAAATTCTGCCAGCCAGTCAGCCAAGGTTACAGAAATCCCCATGCAGCACAACCTGACTTGGGGGCTGCAGTTAATGTAGAATGCTGTGGCACAATTGCTGACATTTATTTATTCATTTATTTAAAATATTTCTCTCCTGCCCTTCTACCCTACAATAGGGCACTCAGGGTGGCTATAATAAAATTGCACACATATGTAATAGAATACACAATAAAAAAACATTACAGTAAATTAAAATGCATAAAATACAATTAAAATACATAACATGCATTATGTACACACATACATACAAACATGCATACATGTATATATGTGTATACACATATAAAGGAATGAGAATAAACAAACTTAAAAGATAAAAATGAAAGATAAAGAACGTTTAAAACAGTGTCCCAACCAAAGGCTCTCCGGAACAAAATAGTTTTTACAAGTTTCCGGAAAACCATCAGGGAGGGAGCAAAACGGGCTTCTCAGGGCAGGGAATATCGAAGTCTGGGAGCCACAATTGAAAAGGCACTCTCCTGCGTGCCTGTCAATCTAACTTCTTTCTTTCCAGGCACGCAGAGGAGACCAGAGGCAGATGATCTTAAGTCCAGGGTAGGAACATATGGACGTAAGGGGTCCCTTAAGTACACTGGTCCAAGGCCATTTAGGGCTTTAAAGGTCAAAATCAGCACTTTGAATTGGGCTCAGAAACAAATCGGGAGCCAGTGGAGTCGATAAAGCACAGGTGTGATATGCTCCCTGCACCGTGACATGAGTGAGACTCTATCAGCACATAATACCTCTGCTCTGAAATCTGCACTGGTTGCTGATTTGCTACCAGGCCAAGTTAAAGGTGTGCTTTCCATGTTACAGGTGCCACATAGTACTTGTTCTGCTCTTGTAAGAAATCAGTCCTTTAGTGTCGCAGTGCCTACACTTTGGAACTCCCTGCCTATTGACATTATTTATTTATTTATTTATTTCATTAAACTTATAGACCGCCCCATAGCCGAAGCTCTCTGGGCGGTTCACAAGAACAAGAAAACATCAAAAATACAATAAACATGTAACAATATAAAACACATTAAAAATTTAAAATGTTAAAAAGATTAAAAACAGTGTCAGCGCATACTAAACATATTAAAATGCCTGGGCAAAGAGGAAAGTTTTAACCTGGCGCCGAAAAGATAGTAACGTTGGTGCCAGGCGTATCTCCTCTGGGAGGTCGTTCCACAGTTCGGGGGCCACCACAGAATAAGCCCTTTTCCGTGTTGCCACCCTCCGAGCTTCCCTATGCGTAGGAACTCGGAGGAGGGTCTTTGATGATGAGCGTAGTGTACAGGCAGGTTCATATCGGGGAAGGCGTTCCAACAGGTATTGTGGTCCTGTGCCGTGTAGGGCTTTGTAGGTTAAAACCAGCACTTTGAACCGGGCCTGGGAACAAATAGGCAGCCAGTGCAGGCGGGCCAGAATCGGTGTTATATGGTCGGACCGTCTGGTCCCCGTTAATAGTCTGGCTGCTGCATTCTGCACAAGCTGCAGTTTCCGGACCGTCTTCAGAGGCAGCCCCACATAGAGCGCATTGCAGTAATCTAATTTCGAGGTTACCAGCACATGAACTACTGAAGTGAGGTTCTCTCTATCCAGATCGGGGCGTAGCTGGGCCACCAGCCAAAGTTGGTAAAAAGCACCCCGAGCCACCGAGGCTATCTGAGCCTCAAGTGACAGGGATGGGTCTAAAAGGACTCCCAAGCTACAAACCTGTTCATTCAGGGGAAGTGTAACCCCATCCAGAACAGGTCAAACATCCACCATTCTGTCAGGAGAACCACCCACCAGCAGCATCTCAGTCTGGTCTGGAATAAGCCTCAGTTTGTTAGCTCTCATCCAGTCCATTGTCGCAGCTAGACATCGGTTCAGCACGTTGACAGACTCACCTGAAAAAGATGAAAAGGAGAAATAGAGCTGCGTGTCATCAGCGTACTGATGGCAACACACTCCAAAACTCCTGATGACCGCACACAGCGGCTTCATATAGATATTAAAAAGCATGGGGGACAGAACTGACCCCTGCGTGACTCCATACTGGAGGTCCCAGGGTGTCGAGCAGTGCTCCCCAAGTACTACCCTCTGGAGATGACCCACCAAGTAGGAGCGGAACCACTGCCACACAGTACCGCCCACTCCCAGATCAGAGAGTCGTCCCAGAAGGATACCATGGTCGATGGTATCAAAAGCCACTGAGAGATCAAGGAGAATCAGCAGGGTCACACTCCCCCTGTCTGTCTCCCGACAAAGGTCATCATACAGGGCAACCAAGGCTGTCTCTGTGCCAAAACTGGGTCTAAAACCCGACTGAAATGGATCCAGATAATCGGTTTCATCCAAAAGTGTCTGGAGCTGGTTGGCAACCACTCGTTCCAGGACCTTGCCAAGGAATGGAATGTTAGCTACCGGGCTATAGTTGTTAAGATTTTCTGGGTCCAGGGACGATTTCTTCAGAAGTGGTCTTACTATTGCCTCTTTCAGGAGGCTAGGGACCACTCCCTCCCACAATGAAGCGTTAATCTCTGCCCTGGCCCAGCCGGCTGTTCCATTCCTGCTAGCTTTTATTAGCCAAGAAGGGCAAGGATCCAACTTAGAAGTGGTCGCACGCACCAGTCCAAGCACCTTGTCAGCGTCCTCAAGCTGTACCAACTGAAACTCATCCAAAAAATTAGGACAAGACTGTGTGCTGGACACCTCATTCGATTCAACTGCTACAACATTGGAGTCTAAGCCCTGGCAGATGCAAGAGATTTTATCCTGGAAGTGCCTAGCAAATTCATTACAGCGTGCCTGCGATGACTCCATCATGTCCGTAGGGCCAGAATATAATAGCCCTCAGACAATTTTAAAAAGCTCCGCTGGACGGCAGATCGATGATTTAATGGTGGCAGCAAAGTGTTGCTTCTTTGCTGCCTTCACTGCCGCCAAGTACAACTTAGTGTCAGAGCTTGGAAAAGTTACTTTTTTGAACTACAACTCCCATCAGCCCAATCCAGTGGCCATGCTGGCTGGGGCTGATGGGAGTTGTAGTTCAAAAAAGTAACTTTTCCAAGCTCTGCTTAGTGTAGGCACTTACCAGTGCATAATTGCATCCATCAGGAGTTCGTCTCCATCTGCACTCAAGCTGTCTTCTTTGCTGTTTCATCGCTCTTAACTCCAAAGTATACTATGGAGCTGCATGAGCTCTACACCGAAGAGGGTGCACAGAGGCGATCGTGTCAACTGCCCGGGTCATTTCTGCATTCCACAGTTCCACCAGGGTTCGACAGGAGCGCCAGCCTTTTCAACTGAAAAACTCCCCAGAGCCGTTTGAAAATCCTCAGGAATCATTAGTCTCTGGGGGCGGACCATCTTAATGGGTCCCCCACCCTTGCAGAGGGAAGAGGTCACTGCAAGTCTAAACCTCAACAAGCCGTGATCTGTCCATGACAAAGGGACCAATGTAAAGTTCCCTACATTCAGATCACCATCTCCCTGTCCAGTGGCAAAAATTAAATCTAGAGTGTGTCCTGCTGTATGTGTTGGGCCAACAGCATATTGAGACAGCCCCATGGTTGTCATGGAAGCCATGAAGTCCTGAGCCGCCCCAGACAAGGTGGCCTCAGCATGAACATCCCCCAGCACCAAAAGTCTAGGGGATCTCAGCAGTACATCCGAGACCACCTCCGTCAGCTTAGTTAGGGAGTCCGTTGGGCAGCTGGGTGGGCGGTACACCAACAGAATCCCCAATCTGTCATGTTGGCCCAACACAAGATGCAAGCACTCCAAACCAGTAGCCACATGGACAGGGTGCTTGGAGAGGGAGATGGAACTCCTATAGACCACAGCCACCCCCCCTCCCCGACCCTCAGATCTACCCTGATGCTGAACCAGATACCCCGGTGGGCACAGCTGGGAGAGACTAACTCCTCCGTGCTCACCCACCCAGGTCTCTGTAATGCATGTCAGATCGGCTCCCTCATCCACAATTAAATCGTGGATGAGGGAGATCTTATTTTGTACCAATCTGGCATTTAAGAGCAGCATCCGAAGATCTGAGAGCTGGCTGATAGGACAACCAAAAAACCTGTGGGTGCGAGGAAGACCGGAACAAGGCACAGTCGTTAACTGCCTGGGCTGAGTTCCCCTCACCTGGCAAGACTTCCTCACAATGCCATATCTCCCTCTGCCCGTCACCACGCCAATTGGGGCCCCCTCAGATCTCCCCACTTGACCCCACTTGACATTAGCAGGTGCCTTCATTGTACTCTTTTTGACACCTGCTAAAAACATTTTTGTTTAGGCAAGACTACCCAGTCATGTAGAAGCTATTATGATTAAAGGCAGCCGCCGACGACATCACATAACTCCAGTGCTAAAAGAGTTGCACTGGTTACCAGTTGCTTGCCGGACCCAATTCAAGGTGTTGGTTTTGACCTTTAAATCTCTATACGGTCTTGGCCCAGTCTATCTGAAGGAGCGCCTCCAGAATCATCAGCTATGCTGCCCAACAAGATCAGCCTCAAAAGACCTCTCTATCCCATCAGTCAAAACAGCCAGACTGGTGAGGACTAATGAGAGGGCTTTTTCAATTGTGCCCCCCAGCCTGTGGAACTCCCTCTCAAATGATATCCGCCATGCCCCCTCTATAATGAGTTTCCGCTGGGTCATGAAGACCTGGCTTTTCAGGCAGGCTTTTGGGGTGGGCTAGATTTTATCGTCATTGTTTTCAGATTTTTAATGTCTATTATATTTGTATGTCTATTTTGTACGTCACCCAGAGTGGCTGGATAGCCAGCCAGATGGGCAACTAAGAAATTCAATAAATAAATAAATAAATATGTTTTTATGTATTTTTAACTCATTGTTGGTTTTATTATTTTGAATATTTTAAATACCTCTTTAATTGTTTTTGCCAATAATTTTTTGTTTTTTCTGTAAAGTGCTTTGAGATTTTTTTACAATAAAATGGTATATAAATGTTGTAATTAAAATACATAAATATATTTTAGAGTCACTGTGGCCCTTGGGTCTCTTTCCATTTTTAGGAACAAAGGAATCTGTCTTATACCGCTCAGGCCATTTGATGACATGGACTAGCATTTGTTCTCCAGGATTCTAGGCAATCATCTTTTCCAATAATTGGATTCTGGACCTTTGCATGCAAAGCATATGCCCTACCGCTGAGCTACAACCCTTCCCGTTTTAAATTTTTTTTAAAAAAATGTTTGTTTCAGTTCACTAATGAATGTACTTCATACCTAGTGCAGATTGGCATCATCCAATTAAAGCACATTCAAAACATATTTGAAGTGCATGAATCACACCACAGAATCATGGGGACTGTATTTTGTTAAGGGTGGTAGGAACTATAACTGTGAGAAGGAAACTACATTTCCCAGGATTCTTTAGAGGAAGTCATGTGCTTTAAATGCAAGTTGGAAGTGCTTCAAATGTATTTTGTGGATCTACTTAATAAACTTTGCCTGCATGTAGATCGTTTTAATTATTTTTTTAAAAAGGAGATGAGCTTAAAAGTTTACTGGGTGACCATGGGCTACTCACCATCTCTCAGCCTAATCTGCCCCTCAGGATGAAACAACAGAGGGGAACCATTAACACCCCAAGGAAGAAGGGCATACTGAAAATGTAGAGGAAGTAATACAGTACAACCATAGTGTGAAATGAGATACTTATCGGGACATAATATGAAGAAATATTCATGTAAGCATAACTGTCAAATATGTTTATTTTTTACACAACCTGTAAAGATATTTATAGTGCAATCCTATGTCTGTTTACGCAGAAGCAAGTCCCAATGTATTCAGTGGGGCTTACTCAAAGAGGGACAGAACTGCAACCTGAAGTGATAAGCAACTTCATTCACACAACCCAACATTCAGAATCATGTCACTTTAAGCTGTTATGCAACTGTTTATACTTGATTATATGGTTATTGGATTTTAAAGGGATTTATCTTTTATTATGAGCTGCTTTCCAGTGTGCAACCTTACCTCACAGGGTTGTTGGAAAGATACCATATATATATACACACAGTAGAGATGTAAAAATGCATACACCCCATATAATAGTTTATTGTCAAAACCAGTTGGTCATTGCAGAACACTTTAAAAAATCAATATTAGTTTCCTACCTAATAAAAGCAGTGATATCTAAGTAAGCCCTTTCTAATTGCTTTAAAATAGGATTGGAGGGAGAGAGAAAGATTTACAACACAAACACAATCCTTTGCTATGTTCAGTCAAAAGTCCCATCAATTTACGGCAAAATCCTAACCATGTCTACTCGAAAGTAAGCCCTATTGAATTCAATGGAGTGTAATCTGGGTATGTGGGATTAGTATTGCAGCTTTATTCCCAGAAAAGCAAGTACTGGATTAAAGCTTCATATTGGGAAGGTTTTCAAAACAGTGCCCTCTTCAACAGCCCAGGAAAATTTAAACTTGTTTGACTCCTGCACACAAAAGAGAAAAAAACTGAAAGCTATATACTTACTCAATTGATTAGATTTTCAGAAAAGCAGGAAAAAAGCAACTTTTCTGAGTTGCAAAGGGCTCTAGTTACTGCATTGTCAATCACAACCCTGACTTCACTTATTGGCTACAAACGTGAAGGGGCAGAATTGGAGCAGCCAGCTACAAGTTCATTTAACTGAATGTGGGGAGGGTAACTGACATTTTGATTTATATCTTGGGAACCAGACCACCTAGAAACTTAATTTTTTTAAAAAATGAAAGCTGAGAGTCTGGAGATTAAGGTGACTCACCTGAAGACCCAGAGAGTACCCCAAAAATCCAGAGTCTCCGGGTGAATACTGGACACCTGGCAACCCTAGTTTGCTGTCGAGCCCCAGCTCCCTCAGGGGAATCAAGGAAGGGGGCTGGATGAGTTGCAGATCCCACAGTTAGAGCAATGGGAAGAATCAGAGGGTGTAGACACTTTGGAGGATCATGGAGGCGGGGATGTGGTTGACTCTGTGCCAGTTCCCACATACAGTTCTCCAGCCGAAGAAGACTTCGCGCCACCTCCAGCCACCTCAACAGAGCCATTGGAGAATGCCCTGGTGCACGTGCCAACTCAACCCCCCAGAGATCCCCTCCTGAAACTCAAATGCATCACCGCCTCCTGAAGCCGAGCCAGCACCTATCAAGACTGTATTGTCAGATGAGCTGGCAGAGACATGCCCCCTTTCGCCTCATGCAAGACGTCACGAGAAGCACCTCATCCAGAGGAAGAGTTTACGGGCGAAGTAATCAGAGATTACGGGCGAAGACTTTCCCTACTTAAGCCAGTGCCCCCCTGCCCTGGGTGCTGAATCAACTTTCTTCACTTGCTGTAGAGTATGCTTAGGTAGCTTCGTTAGGGATAGTAGTGAGTTAGCGTAGCAAGGTCTATGAAGAGTGCAGCCTTTGATGTCTCAATTACTCTAATAAAACAAGAATTAATTCCATCCTCATCTCCGTCTTGTGATTCACACTCTGGGCAGGACATTTGCAAGCTTGGGAACCCGGAAAATCATGTGAGTTTTTGCTAGCTGCAGCTGCTCATGTGACAGGCATCCCAGCATGCAGTGCTCTCCCACCCTTTAGGTTCAGGGTTTTGTTGCCTGATCAAAATTATACTGGTGTTCCGTCTTAGGTGTGAGCAGTAGCAGCATTTTACACACACACCCCTGTGTATTTATACAACTAAAAAAAAAGTCATAAGCTAAAGGGAGAGGGGTTGCATGGTGATGAGATGAGATCTTAGACCTCCTACACAGTGTGGAACTACAGTGCACATGTGTCTAATGGGTGAGGGACAAAACCAAATCATTGTTCATTAAATGTGAAAGACATTTCCTTTCTGTTTCCTTTCCATTACTACTGTTCCTTAGCGCAACAGGTACTGCAGTGTGAAAGTAATTTTAGAAATCAGGACAGAAGAACTACTATTTTAATCTGTTAAACTAAAACAAAAAGTCCCATGTCTGAAAGCAGCCACAGTGATATATGCGGAACTAGCTAATACTGGATTTTGATTAATTTGTGGGACTACTGCAGAACAAATGGAGTAAGAACTCAGCTGCAAGTCTTTTGATGTGTGTTTTAAGACACAGACTTTTCAGTTGCAATATCTTGTAGATTTAAAATTCAGCAGAACAAAGAAAAATACAAAAATACTGAGGGGGCAAATCCAAGATAGAGAGCAGTAGAGAGAGTACTAGTTCCTGCAAAGCACATGGTTCTATATCCTTGACAGTTACTGAGGTGAACCGCTAGGATATTTCTGGAAGGGAAAACTAACCAAGGAGAAATAATTCATCAGTGTCTCCAGGCAGTGGTGAAAAAGGATACATCCAAATGTTCAAGCCTGATGTTTCATTTTTTGTCAGAGCTCTAGTATAGCCTTTAAGCATTTCATGCACAAATGTTTTAATAAGACCATCTTTATCCATCTTTAGGTGCTAGGCAAAGGCCTTTCTTTTTACCCAGGCCTTTTGTCCTTGATTCATAGAGGTCTTGGATATGGATGATTTCTTCTAGTGGGGTTGACCTGTATACCTCCCCTTCATTTGTATTGATGGTGTTTATTTTAACTAGTTTTTGGTTGTGAGAAGTGTTTTCAGGCTTTATTGATTCTGTTGTTTTTAACTGTAAGTGTAAGTCACTTTGGGTCACCTCAGTGAGAAAAGTGACCAACAGATATAATAAATAAAATTATCCATCATGAAACATACAGAGCAGGCTTTTCTTTCTTTTTCTTTCTTTCTTTCTTTCTTTCTTTCTTTCTTTCTTTCTTTCTTTCTTTCTTTCTTTCTTTCTTTCTTTCTTTCTTTCTTTCTTTGAACTCCTCTTACAACTCCTCCCCCTTTTCCATCTTCTAAGATTGTGCACTCCATCCCTTGACTGGAGAAGGAATATGCACATACATCAGTATACAAGGCAACTTTCTAGTGTAGTTTGAATGTGGAGATGTTGTGGAGAGTGTAGCAGTGCCATGTGGTGGTAAAAGTTTGCCTGCATGGCTCCCTCCACACCTGCTTTTAATGGATAGCGGAAGTAGCAGGAATCAAGCCAGAGCAAGCAACAGACAGTGAGAAGGGAAGTTGTCATCAAGGTCTGATGTGAAAGCTAAGGGGTAACTGCAGTGAGTGGAGATGATATAATATAGCAAGATGGAAATGCAGTGGAGAGGACAGATTCATGGAATGAATTTTGATTATTGAGAAGGGATGATAGAGAAGGGAGTGAACAAGGTGTGGAACTGACAGGATCTGGCAAGTATAAAGCCAACTCCGCCCCTGCAATGTCAGTTCTCCTTCCTAAAAATCTCTTCTCAAAACCCACATTTTCTTTTTCTTAACATCTTAGTCTGCATTTAACCAGACAAAGTCTAAGTATGTGCAAATACATTTGCTCATGATTTCATTTATTACATTTTAATTTCACCCTTCCTTCAAGTAATTTGAGTCACCCTACATTTTATGCTCATAATTAGGGCTGACCTGGGTTCAGTCTAGTTCCGGACCACGTCATTTATACCTGCCTTCATTCTTAAGTCCGTTCTACCCCATTTCCAAATTAATCTTTTTTAAAAAATAAAAAATCCATACAAAAAACCTGTACTTAAATCTATAATTGAATGCCTGTATTCTCAATGTGCATATTTCTAAATGCATTGTATCCCAAAATACACCGTTTAAACACATTTTCGATAAGAGAACTGTATTGCAAAATTCAGAGAAGTGTGAAATCTGAAGGATTATTATGTTCCAATGCATATATCAGTCAGAAAGTTTCATTTTAAGTTGTTTCTCCTAAAAATGCAGACTGAACAAAATTTCTCCTCTATCCCTACTCATACCACCTCTGTGAGGTAGGTTAGGCTGCAAGATGTCAAAGGTACCCAGTGAGCTTTAATATGGTGGAGGGCAACTTTGAGCATAAATGCCCTTGGACCATCAAATTAGCTCTCATCCTTTCCCATTCCCCCTTGTTACTCTCTATTATTACCCTCCCTTCTCTTTCTCTTTCCCAGGAGGTACAGGATTGGTTATATTACTAAGTTCAATGTGCATCCATGGTGCTGTGTAAATAAACAATAAGATATTGAACCTGGTAGATTAAGATATTTACAGATTTTGACACCCAGTTTAAGCCTTTATAGAAATTCTTAGAATGAAAGGAAGGGGAGATGGAAAATGATCACATGCCGTGTCCCTATTCTTGACCTCAACACATTCATTGAAAGGCTCAAAGACTGCCTACAGTTATATAAATTCTCTTCCAAACTCCAGATGAGTGCATGGAAAGGACAAGTGTGTGCAATGTGTGCAGTCCTGTTTTCCCTTCTCTGAACACCTGAAATGGGCCTCTGTCAGCAATTAATCCTGTGGTCAGAGAAAACACTTCCTATGCGCAATGAAGAGAGTTGTAAATGCTTCTAAGGTTCTACTCGGCCTCAAACACTCTCAAACCAGTTGGTAAGAATCCCATCACTCTTTCCTGTTGCCAGATATTTTCTTCTTCCTAACCCTCTCTGGTAGTTTATTACACATGGGAGTTTACTTCTTAGTGTGCCTCATAAATTTGATGACAGAACACAATAACAGCAGTAGCACTTGGCTATGTTGGAGCAGGTTTAGAATATTAAAGCATGTCTTCAAGATGTAATCCCTTCTCTGCGAGGTTCTGGTTGAGGTTAATGTGACATAAGCTCCACAGCTATCCTTTCTAAGTCACCAGCTGAGCAGTGAAGAGTATTAAAAAAAGCTTTATTTGATCCTGGCTGTTGGTCTTTGGGGAGAACAAATAACAGGGGATTAAAGGAAGGAGTGTACTGAAAGAATTTGGCAGGAAAATCTATAGCTAAAGGATTAGGTAACTGTCTCTGGTGAAAGAGAAACAACCTTGATGTGCCTTTTTGATAGAAAAATGCAAGAGGGCTTTCCCCAGTAATTTTATTCATTGAAGCTCATAAGGTCATCACAGTAGCCAAGTTTAAAACAAATAGCTCAGCCACTGGAAAACAGTAATATCTAGGCAAAAAGAAATGCTTCATTTTCACTCTTGATCTTTTTTGCTCAGTAGTTCCTTGCTTAGCAAATTGCGAGAAAATTGATGCTTTGTCATAGGCATCTCTGGGTAAATGTAATGCAAGCTACCCAAAAAAGGATCTTTTAAACTGAGGCCTTGACGCTGTTCTGTAGATCTGCCTTTGCATTTCATTGTTCCCTGCAGGGAACGATTGCTTAGAACTTGAAGCCAGTCAACATTAAGTGGTGGAACCACCACCGAGCAAGCATTTAAATTGTCCTAAATGAAAGAAATGAATGTGGATATACAGCATAGCAGGAATCCCCACTTCAAAGTACTAAAATTGTGTGTTGTTCCCTCACCCCCTGCAAATGCTTGCTATTCAGATTTGTTGATACGACAGCATGAAACTAAATTATGCTTGTGGGTTAAAGAAACATGCGGTTTAATTGAAGATATTGGCCTGCCTTATGAAAACTTGATCAAGGATTTTGGAAGCTATACTAGCAAGACATCTAATTCATCTGATGACTCATTTTTGTTAAGAAATGTTAACATAAGCTAATAAAATAGTTTATATGCAATGTTTTGATTATTCACTGGTAATGAGTGATGTTACTATGAAGCAACTTAAGTCACATACAGCAAAACTAATTACTTTATTAGGATGTAAAAGGATGACAAATATTCGTTGAGCAAACATTCTTTTTCTCCCTGTCTATTTGATTATGGTTCATAGGCAGATGCCACAGCATTCAAGAACTATGAACTGACTCATCTACCAAAATGAGGCTAAGATTGCACCTTAAACCCAGTCACCCTTGTCCTGTAAGCCTATTCACCCTCTTAATATCAAGTGTGCTTAATATCTCAGTATGTGTTTAGTTATAAGACCTCTCAAAAAAAGGAAGCCTCATGATTTGCAGTGTTTAGTGTAAATTGGAAGGAAGTTTACAGCGAAGGAAATTGGGATATTTCAGGAATGTTTTCTATGCACCTGTCAGCAGGGCTGGCGCAAGACATGTTGTTGTCTGAGGTCGCTGCCTTCTTCCAACCAAGCCAAGATGGATACCTGAAGATTTCACAAGCACCTCAGTTTTAAACCAAGCACAAATTACCTACAATATGAACCTGCAGGTGGAACTCAGTACTAAAAGAAAGCTCTTTCTCTTTCTCTATGTTGTTATTTATGTACTCAACATTTTATACTATTTTCAAAGCTGGATTCTATTCTTCACCCTCATCAAATAATAAATAAATAAATAAATAAAATCAAGGTTTCACATAAGCCACAGACTTATTGGATTAAGCACCAGAAATCAGCATTAAAATGTGTGGAATAACAATTGTGGAATAAAAGAAAAACCTGTGGAGTGTTCTTATTATTCCAAATTAGACATCTCTGAATTAACATATACACAATGAAGGTATAATATTTTTCACTTTCTCTGAAAAGCAAGCATTACTGAATAAAGCTATAATGAAAGATAAGGCATCTCTAATTTATCAACATCCTTTGAAATTTACTAAAGACAAAAAAGCAATTAGAAAACAGATCTAGGGATCTAATTAGGAACGAAACATAGAAGGAAATCTGGTGAAGGAGTCATGGATTTTGTCTCTATATAATTTAAGAGGAGCTTATTATAAATTGATCTGTTGCTGGCATCTGACACCACTAAAACTGTCTAAACTACCAGACCATAAATTAGATTCACAGTGCTGGAGGAGTTCTCCATCAAAGAAATGACTGGTTTGTTATATATTAACACTGTACACCATCAACATGCTAATTGGCTCACTATGGTGCATGATGCTGGGATTGCTCAAAGATCAGAATATTGTGCTTCTTTCCTCAGTCTGTGCAATTGGATCAACAGTGCAACGTCATGCATGGCCACTCTCCCCTCAGCTCTTTTGATGGAGCTGTGACAACTGTTTAGAAACAAGAAACAAAACCATGGATATTTATTGCATCCTACTCTTTACTGGTTTTCAACAAACTTCATATGTGCCTGAACAAAATCTAGGAGATGATTCCACCCCATAAAAAAGTTGTTGTCGTTGTTGTTGTTATGTGCCTTCAAATTGATTATAACTTATGGCAACCCTATGAATCGGCAACCTCCAAGAGCATCTGTCATGAACTACCTTATTCATATCTTGTAAGTTCAGGTCTGTGACTTCCTTTATGGAATCAATCCATCTCTTGTTTGGCTTTCCTCTTTTTCTACTCCCTTCTGTTTTTCCCACCATTATTGTCTTTTCCAGTGAATCATGTCTTCTCATTATGTTTCCAAAGTATGATAACCTCCGTTTCATCATTTTAGCTTCTAGTGATAGTTCTGGTTTAATTTGTTCTAACATCCAATTATTTGTCTTTTTCGCAGTCCATGGTATGAGTAAAGCACTCCTGCTCCACCACATTTCAGATGAGTTGATTTTTCTCTTATCTACTTTTTTCACTGTCCAACTTTCACACCCATACATAGAGATTGGGAATACCATGGTCTGAATGATCCTGACTCTAGTGGTCAGTGATACATCTTTGCATTTGAGGGCCTTTTCTAGTTCTCTCATAGCTGCCCTTACATAAATCTTCTGTTGTCATTACTTTAGTCTTCTTTATGTTCAGCTGTAGTCCTGCTTTTGTGCTTTCCTCTTTAACTTTCATCAGCATTCGTTTCAAACCATTACTGGTTTCTACTAGTAGTATGGTATCATCTGCATATCTTAAATTATTTATATTTCTCCCTCCAGTTTTCACACCTCCATCTTGGTCCAATCCTGCTTACTGTATGATATGTTCTGCATATAGATTGAACAAATAAGGTGATAAAATACACCCCTGTCTCACACCTTTTCTGATTGGGAACCAATCGGCTTCTCCATATTCTGTCCTTACAGTAGCCTCTTGTCCAGAGTATAGGTTGCACATCAGGACAATCAGATGCTTTGGCACCCCCATTTCTTTTAAAGCATTCCATAGTTTTTCATGATCTACAGTCAAAGGCTTTGCTGTAATCTATAAAGCACAGGGTGATTTTCTTCTGAAATTCCTTGGTCCGTTCCATTATCCAACGTACATTTGTGATATGTTCTCTGTTACAACCATCAAGTTAGGAGGTGGGAGGAGGAATGCATCTTTAACATGGATTTTCACTAAATTCCTCACAGAGGTAACAGAATTCACAGTGGGTATGGATCTGCAATATTTATAATTTCCCCAAAATTAAGAGACCTTCCTTCTCAGAAATCCCAAACCTTATTTTAAAAGCCATCATCTTTCAAAAGGAAGACGACTAGTATTTTGAAGGATTGATGTGACATTTTTCAGAAAATAATTTTCTGGAAAATTTCTGCCAATTTTCTTTTTCAAGTTCTTTCCAAACTGCTGGAAGAAATTTTAGTTCTCCCCCAGAGAATATTTGGTGAAATGGTCTTTCCAATTTTACCATTCACAAATTTTGCATGCAACTGTGAATCCAATTTTAATATGTTTAATATTATTTTATTAACTGTGAATAGGCCTGACCATAATTCCTTGTATTGTCTCCTTCATTCACCAATATGAACTAACAATATTTTCATTCAACATTAAATGAGCCAAAACTTTCTGACAAGTTTTTGGAAAGTTTCTTTTTCATGCCCTACCTGAATTTCAATTCTCCCTTGGAGAATATTGTGTAACCCCATCCCCCATCCCAATTTTGCTGCCCGTATATAACATGGAGAATTTTCGAAGGCAATTTTCCTTCGGCCCTAGTATTTTCTCCACATGTGTCAGACCCATTAAGCAGGTGTCTTCACATATCACTTGCTGGATCAGAAACCATGGTCACACAAACAGACATTTGCATCAACCCTTGGATGCACATTCTGATTGCTTTCAATGGGACACGCATTTGAATTTACCCTACTTTTTATCAGATGTGCCTATCAGAGAAACAGACATCTGAAAATTAATCCTGATTAAATGCTGTAAAAGAAAACCACACTATAGAGAAAAAATATTGTAAAAATGAGATAAAACAGTGTCATGACCACAAACATCTGCTTTTCTAATCAGTGCCATACATTTAAAATAACTTCAGCAAACCATCTGGGTAATGAGAACCTATCTATCACCCTTAAACCATTTGTTTATTTTTAGAATGAAGGCATAAGGTCCATTGGTTTTAAAGGTCATGAAATGTTTCAGGTGATTTTTCCCTTAGTTGAAAAATCAAATGTATTTAAATAGTTTTGTTTCTGTCGTATTTCTAACAGAGAATGGGAGCAGAAAAACCAGAATTCTCATGAGTACTAATAATTGGAACAGCTTTTTAAAATGGTCATTAGACACTTTTATAGTTCATGTATACAGAAGTGGCTGACTGGATGAGGCACAGTCACTATGCTAGCTGCCCAGCACATGGGTCACTGTTGCTTACTGGGAAGGAGTGGGGGTGAGGTTGGCATGGTGCAGATACACTGGTAGAGTCAATCTGGTGCTCCTGCTTTGTCTTTGCACCGCCACCTCACCTATCCCCATTTCAATAAGGAACACTGACCCACCTGCCAGGAAGGTAGTATAGTGTGTTAGCCCTACTCAGTGAGCCACTAGTCTTAAATCACAAATATGTATCCCAGCAATTAGCTTCAGAGATTTATCTATTGCAGGCCTGCACAACTTGTGACTGATCGAGTTGCATGCAGCCTTTTCACTACATATGAGAGCTGCTTTTATTTATTTATTTATTTATTTATTTATTTATTATCTCACTCTCTCTCCCAGTAGGAGCCCAGGGGAGCAAACAAAAACATTATAGAAATGGAAATGGACTGCCTTCAAGTCAATCCTGACTTATGGCAACCCTATGAATAGGGATTTCATGGTAAGTGGCATTCAGAGGGGGTTTACCATTGCCTCCCTCTGAGGCTAGTCCTCCCCAGCTGGCTAGGGCCTGCTCAGCTTGCCACAGCTGCACAAGCCAGCCCCTATAAAACATCATAAAAACAAATTAAAATTGTCAAGAATGCCTGGTTTGTTAAGATTGTTAACTAAAATGGTTCTGTGGCAAGGAATTGTAGGGGGACCATCTTGTCTGAATTAGAGCCTCTAGAAGGCTATGAGACTGACAGTTCCTACAGGTGAATCCAATTAATTAGGCAGTGAGGAAGAACACCTGCTTACCAGTTTGAGACTGGTACCTCAAGGCCACAGGCCTGGGACATTTGGAGAAGCATGTGGCCATTAGGGGTGAAAGCTCTGGACAATTTCATCATCAGAAAGCCCCTGATAGGCTAATTAATTCCTGGCTGTTACTGGGCTTTTCCCCATAAAAGTAGAACTAAGATTCTGGGTCTTTGTTCTCCAATGTTCCTTGATGTTACCTGATGTTGGGGTTCCACCATCCATCTGCTATCCAGGCTATCCATCTCTGGGGAGATGTCGAACCATGAAGCTACTCTGCCTGTCTTCCTATAATGTGTGAGTACAGGCATACCCCGCTTAAAGTCACTTCACTTAAAGTCGCCTCGCTATAACGTACATGCTCCATACTCCACCATACCCCACTTTAACGTACGCGCTTCACAATAACGGATACTTAATGGCATGACACCGCTGCCATCTAGTGGCGATTGCAGTGCAGTACATGCATAGATAATTGCTTCACTTTAAGTACATTTTCACTTTACATACACGCTCTGGTCCCATTGCATATGTTAAAGCAGGGTATGCCTGTATACAATAGGCTGGACAGATTTGTTATCTTTTTCTTGTGACTTGAACTCTCTGCATTTTGTATCTTACTTAACCCTTGGAGTGTTTGGTTTAAGGAATTATTTTGCTGTTACACTTTTGCATTTATTCTAATAAAGCTACCTCTTATTTACTAGTGTATGTTCATTTCAGGGGGCTCTGAATCCAGCACCTTGGCCAATTAACCACACACTACCGTATATTTGGGTATTTTGCCTTAAGGCTCCACAAGGAGTGTATCTTTGGCTCTTGTCTTTTGGA
Source organism: Rhineura floridana (assembly GCF_030035675.1). NCBI lineage: Eukaryota > Metazoa > Chordata > Lepidosauria > Squamata > Rhineuridae > Rhineura > Rhineura floridana. The sequence continues at coordinate 86,206,226 of NC_084488.1, forward strand.
ATCTTTGGCAGGCCTATTTCTGGCCCTTTGGGTTTCCCCTTGCCCCAGAGTGGATGACCAGGTTTAAGGGGTGGTGGCAGTCTACCTACCTTGCAGGGTTGGCATTGGTTTAACTCAGCTCTGGTAAGGGAGGCACAGGTTGTACCTGGCCGGGATCAATTGCCCTGGGCTTCGGGGTTGACCCCCCGGCGAGAGTTCTTTACAAAAATATATTAAAACAAAACTTCTGCTAAAACATCTTTAAAAAAAAAGCTTTCAAAACATCTTAAAAAGCAATTCCAACACATACACAGACTGGGATAAGGTCTCTACTTAAGATAAATTCATTGCTTTTGTTCTGTTCTTGTATAATTTCATTAGCAAACACCTCTTAAATTCTGGCTCAACAAAGATAATTTCTGAAATTAATTCCTGACATTGCAGGATCAGGGATACTATCCCTTCTCAACAAGACATTCAGTTTAAATTATGCACTGCTCATATTCATATACAACTATGGGATCTCCACACAGTCAGGAATGCTTACCTGACAGGGTTGCTGATAACATGAAGAGAACCCTATTCTATTTTAATTGAATACATGGAGATCAGGTGTGGGAAAAGCAAGTGAATTAAGAGTGCTGGATGAGACCAGTGGGACATCTTAAGGCCCGTGATGCTCTTTGCTCCTAAGACTGGGCCAGGGACATTATCCTATGATTTTATATTTCTAATAGTTAATAATCTCTTTATAAAATTATTTATTTATTTCAGATATTTATACACTCCCATCAAAATCTGTCTGAATGTGATGTATAAGATATAATAAAACAATAAACGAATATAAGTAAAAATTTGTAGGTTTTAACAAAAATTATGTACACTGTTTAGATATTCCTGATATTGAATGATATATAAATATCTGAAATAAATAAACATACAACTGATAACTCCAAAAGCATGGTTAATTAATTATTTTCTGACATTAAACCCCAGAAAAGGTTATATTCACAGGCATGTTTTTAAGAAGTGCTGATGTAAAAAATTTCTAGATTGAGACCATGTGACATTCTACTTGAGACAGCAGAGACAAAACATTATTTTTACGAATGAAAGCAGAAGTGTAAATAGCAGATGGGAAACCCATCTGGGAGAAGATAATATAGCCACCCTGTTGAAGCTAAAGTGAACTGGATCTGGTCAGTGCCTGCATGGAAGACCACCTGGGAACCACATGTATCATCATGGAAGAAAGGCGGGATGTAAATGTGTTAAATAAACACAATACAGTTCCAAGATTTGGCCCAGCCTTACTCTCTCTGTAATAAGAGTGATCAGATGTAGCAAGAGAATGTCTCAAGAAACACTCCTCTTTGTTCTATCTGCCAGTACACAGGAACAAGTCCATGAGGAATTATAGCATGACTTGTGCTGAAGATGACTTTTGTATGTGGAAGAGTGTGCATCACATGCAGGCTCTTCCACTTACCAGCTGGATTCTCATTAATATTTCATGGCTAGTGTATTTCATACACTTCTGAGTGCAGTGCAAACCTTTGAAGAAGACCCATCAGCAGCGTGTAATTTTGCAAAGGGCACCTCAAGCAGTTATCATTCATGTGATCATACAGGAATTATAAGTATATACCCATGTACTTTTCATCTTAGAAATGTTAGAAGATATGTCCTAATTTCAGCTACTGTTAAGGACTATTAAGGTTCTGTTAAAATTTAAGTTCATATTAGCTATGTCAAGACAGAATCACCCTAAATTGGTAGTTTCTCATTGCATACATGTAGTGTTCCCTGTCAGTCTAGAGAAGTGAATGGCATCTGCTTATGTGAAGTTCTGTGTATGCTTCAGGACATCATAGAGCTTAGACTATAGTCTATTTTGAGCACTAACAGGAAAGACATTTGAAGGAAAGCTTAGTATAAATCTGGGCTGGCATGGAATTAATAAGTGGCAGAGGTAATAACAATCTACTGTTGATGCTGGAGTATATATATAGTTTTAATCAAAATGTTCATGATATTTAATGCCATTGGACGAAGAACAGAATTGGAGACATGCAGTATAATTTGAACCATCATGTACAATTTACAAGGGACTTGAAAGCAAGATTAGGGCAAGAATTTCTCTGTACTAAAACTGAAGGACATCAAGAATTCAATTTTCTCTTTAAATACAAAAGGAGTCAGAGAGGGCACCCACATAGGAATGATGACGATTTTAGAAAACTGCTTGAGCAATAACTGGGCAATAGCCCAGAGAATGTTTCTCTGAAGCAGTCAGCATTTATTGACACATAGACAGCATGGCTCTACTGCCACCATGCTATCAAACAATCAATTGATTCAGGCCCAATTCCCAAATGTTGACAGCTGAAAATGAGCCAGAACTTGAGACAGAGCATTGCTTGTCAATCTGATGTTCCATTTTCAGGCAAAAGCTGATTTTATCATTTTGTGTCTGGTGATGCATCATATGATTGTTTGGCCATAAAGATAAGTTTTATCTTGTCAGTTGCATGTATTATAATTTCATATCATACTGTAGTCCACCCGTCCCCAAGAGAGTGCCCTCCAGGTATTATTTGGTTCCAACTCCTACCAGTCCCAGCCAATGTGGCCAATGGTCAGGGTTTATGGGAGTTGTAATCCAGCAACATCTGGAGGACACCAGGTTGGAGAAGGCAACTGTAGTCTAATACAGAGGTAGTCAGCTAGAGGTCTGGAGACCAGGTATGTCCCCAAAAACATTTTCTCTGGTCCCTGAATTTTTTATTATGGAGATCGAGAATGTGGGGTGGTTAGCTTGTGTGGAAAATACATTTTTGTCCCCAAAACTACTATCTTGAAAACAAAGGGACCTCCAAGAATGCAAAAGGTCTGTCCATAGTATAACAGAAAGCACATTTCGACAGTCAGAAATTATGACACACACACCAACACACGCTGTCACCACATTAGTCCTTGGCAATAGATTTGTATTCAAAGGATCATAGCTTGCTTTACTTCAACAAGTCATGATCAGTAAGCCAAGAACAAACCTAGGCACCAGAGCATGGTCTGTTGGAAGTGAAACAAACCATGCTCTCAAATTCAGACATAATGCTAAGAAAGGAATTATTCTTTGTTTCTTCCCAGTGCCAGTGAGGATGAGTGGAGATTAATAAAGTGGAAACAGTTTGCTTGTGAATGGTTTATGGCTTATCATGATGTGCAAACACAGCCAGTGTCATTCTTGTAGTCTGGGAAAAAAACCTGGGACATGTAGGAAAAGTATTCAAAAATAAAATTAAAAGTTGGATCCTTTGCATATTAGGAGCCTTCTGTCCTGTCAGCTCTAGTTCATAGTAAAGTGGCAGATCCCACACAGGTTGTTGTTGTATCCTGCCCTTCCTCCCAGCAGGAGCAAATGGCCAATGTAAAATGCTTCAAGAGTTCACAGCCCATTAATAATGATTTGTATTAAAGTACTTCATTGCTGCATGCCTTGGAAATATAAAGCACTTGGAAAGACCTTGTCCATCTTTAACAGTAGAATGTGGGAATGCTCATTGATGTTAAAGCCATTATTTAAAGCTTTAAAAAAGCTCTTCTAACTACTAAATACTTGCCACACACTGATGCAAAATGTTGAGCCTTTCCAGAACTCTTTTGCTTTCCTCAAAATTCAGATGGTATTTTTTAAAAACTGTGGAACCACCAAGTTTGCCCCAAATTTGTGAGTTTTCACCCCAGCAGCATTTCTCCCAAATTTTGAAAATTCAGCAAAATTAAATTGGCAACTCTGTTCACTGAATGCTCTGAACTGTTGTAATTGAAACGCCAGTGTGAGGAATTCAGGTTTGTTCTGAAGTTAGCCATTCTCCCAAACAGCATGGCTTACAATAATATTGGAGCCATAATTCATACACTTAAACCAAAGAAGGTTACAATTTTAAATACCACTGATTTCACCCAAATGGGGAAACAGTAAGAGTCTTGCAGCAATACAAAATTGCGTGTCAGTATTATGTTCATTTCATCAGAATTCCTTTCCATATATACCAGCTTTAGTATGCTTACCTTACCTGCTATGTTCAGCAACCCTATTTTCATAGATGCTCTTTCACCAGAATTTGGAGCTGAAGAGCCTCAATTGAAGATATGTGCAGAACAATAACAATAATAATAAAAACTTGACCAGTCATTACTTGAGCTTTTTACATTTCAGTAATACAATCAGGCAATGCCTCCATTAGGCAATGCCTCCAGCAATTATTTTTAAACTTTGTAGCCTTAAGAACTATCTTAGTAAGAGTACAACAAAATTTGAACAAAGTCTGAGGATGAGGTGGAAGTCAGATACTGTAATGAAACTGCACTTAATTTATCCTATTAAGACACTTTTTTGTACAGCACACAGAACTGGGGGAAATGCAATTCGCCTAAATACATTTTTAGTTTCTAATCCTGTGAAACTAATATAAAAGAAATATTATTGATTAGCAGAAATACTTTTAGTTATGTAATATGAGAGCATTATAGGATTACTTGCATGTAAAATTATTGTGCTACACATATAAATTTAAGATTTGGGTTTAATATAGTTTTAGAAATAGAGCAACTGTGGTCCTGGTTGAGAGCACCTTTCACATGACAGTCATATTCTTCAATGCCCAGGACTCCATTATTTTGCAATTAGTTTCGTTCGGTTTCTTCACTTCTGCATTTTTCTTTATTCTCTTGGATAAACGTAGTTATTACCGCTTGCAAGTACTAAAGCAGAGATGGGGAACCTGTGGTCACCAGAGGGTGTTGGACTCCAATTTCCATCAGCCCCAGGCAGCATGGCAAGAACTTACTGCTGAAGTGCAGAAGGGTCTGAAGGTCCACAGGTTGTCCATCCTTGTACTAAAAATAATATAGCCTATATGGTTAATAGAAGTAAAGATGGCTACAGGAACTGTGCAGGTATGATGTATGCAATCATATACAGAGGGTTTCATGTAGCTCAACTTACTATGTTATAAACATAGCAGCCTGACCGTTAAAAACTTACTATGGTGATATATTCTAATGCCTAACTAAGCATTTGGCAAGCAAGGCACCATTTTTCTATTGAAAAGTGCAAGGCAAGTGATTTGAAGGGAAGGAGTTGCTTATCCCTGCTCCTATCTGTCACTTTCCCCCCTCAGTCTCCCTCAGCTGCTTTGTTTGTTTCACAGTTCTCATTTTTCCAAACTTAAATTTAATTCTCTACATTTCCACACCAGTTTGTGATTTTTTAAAAAGGTTCTCATGAAAATTCATCCATGAATTTCTCCTAATATGCATATTTTTGAATGTTACTTTGCCTAATATACAGATTTTTGCAAAGTAATTTCTGCTAGTATAATGCATGTTTGTACATTGAACTTGTCAAGGATTAATACTTTGGGTCAGTCACTAACCAAAATGGAGCAATAGTCAAGAAATTAGAAGAAGGCAAGGACCGAGGAGGGCAGCTATGTGAGAACTAGAAAAGATCCTCAAATGCAAAGACGTATCACTGAACACCAAACTCAGGATCATGCAGACCATGATCTCTATGTATGGATATGAAAGTTGGACAAAAAAAAAATGTATAAGAGAAAAATCAACTCATTTGAAATGTGGTGTTGGAGAAGAGTTTTGAGGATACCATGGACCATGAAAAAGACAAATAATTGGGTGTTAGAACAAATTAAACCAGAACTATCACTAGAAGCTAAAATGATGAAACTGAGGTTATCATACTTTAGAAACATAATGAGAAGACATGATTTACTAGAAAAGACAATAATGCTGGGGAAAACAGAAGGGAGTAGAAAAAGAGGAAGGCCAAACAAGAGATGGATTGATTCCATAAAGGAAGCCACAGACCTGAACTTACAAGATATGAACAGGGTGGGTTATAACAGATGCTACTGGAGGTTACCGATTCATAGGGTCACTGTAAGTTGTAATCAACTTGAAGGCACATAACACACACACAATGCATGTTTGTATGTTATTTCCACTATATACATTTTTATGCACATTTCACCCAAGTACATGAATTTTTAGGGATATTACTTGCCACCGCAAGATTCAAAGGTTTGCAAATTTCAAAGGAAGACTGTGTTTTAGTTTACATATTGTTTTGGAAAGTACAGCTTAAGTAGGTTCACCTTTAAATGTGAACTGAACTGAATTTTTGTGTGTGTGTGGGAGAGAGGAGAGACACACAGAGAGAGATATGAATCAAGGCCATGGATGTCATTCCCGCTGTATGCAGGGACACATTCGCCTCCATCCCCTTCTTTCAGAAGGGAGACAAATGTGGTTTAGCCACTAGGAGGGGAAGAGGTCACATGGCTATGTTGGCCAATCAGGTGAGGGTGGGGGAGATGCATTTAAGAGCCAGCTCCACCCCCAACTCTCATCTTTGTATCTTTTGCTGCATCCACCCTCCTGCCCTTTCAGTAAGGGCTTGGCCTGTCACCATTTAGGGGCTGAGTAGGCATTATGGGGAGGGGGGTTTGCATTTTGCATCCCTCTTGTTTTGCCTTCTCCATCCTGCAGGGCTTAATTTGTTTGGCTATTGGAATGGTGTGGTTGCTTGCTTGTGGCGTGGAGTCTGGGCAGGTGAACAGGTTGGGGTGTAAAAGTATGTATATTGAGACATTATGGGGTCAGGGGCATCGCCTAGGGATCTCCTGGCTTTGCTTGCACATTCTAGGTGAACGCCAGTACAATGGGGTCCAGGAGCGTGGGTGGGGTGCACACCCAAGTCTCACTCTGCAAGGGGGGATATTTCTTCCTCTTCTTGGCTGCTGAGTCACAGCCTATGGCTGGTCACACGCCCAGGGGCTACCCCCCAGAATTAGTTTAAACTTCACCTGCCTGGACAGTTTGAATTTGGTTGATTTGGCCTGCAGGTTCTCCAAAAAATTTGTTATAAATAAATATAACATAAATCCAATGTCTGTGTCCTGAGTCTTCCTTTTGGGTATGGGGGCAAAAGCTGGAAATGTGTTTAGCTTTTTGCCTCTTTGCCAATTCCCTAATGCAATCCCCATCCCCAAAGCTGCTATTAGCCACAGAGATGGAAATATGCACACACCTGAATTACGCTGCTCTGGGGATAAGAAAATACATCAGAACATAAGAAGAGACTTGCTGGATCAGACAAAAGGTCTGTCTACTTCAACAACCTGTTATCCATAGTGGCCAATAGGAAAGCTCATAAGCAGGACATGAAGCAATAGCCCTTTCCTGCTGTTGTTTCCCAGCAATTGAAGGTCAGAGGCATAATGCTCCTAACCTGGAGGTAGTTTATCAGCATCATGACTGCTAGCTTTTGATAGCCTTATATTCCACGAATCTGTCTAATCACATTTTAAGGCCATTTAAGGTAGTTCTTCCCATCAGAACTCCCACATCACATCTGGTGTGGCCTATTGTTCAATCATGGGATTGAGATCTGTAAATTTAATGTTGTGATTTCTAGTTAAGAATGGGATTGGAATTTGAATTTCTTGGCTTGAAGATTATGTTGGCTGGCCTAAAGTTTTTGGAGTGTGCTATGTTTCTGTGTTGTTTCTGTACAATACAACACAGCAAGCACTGCAGCAGGTCCACGAGTATCTCATCATGACCTCATCATTCCTGAGAGATGCATTCACATTTTCCACACTCTCTTTTTCAGAAGTTTGGGTTGAAAAATGAGCCGCCCATCACAAAGCTGAAGATGTACTATTTTAGGCATTAGTAATGTGTAAAATGCCTCCACGTTTTATCTTGTGTGTTCATTATCATAAGTGTGTACTCTTGTAGCCCATTTTAAATTCTCATTTCAAGATCTTCAAAGTGGCCCAATTAGTTTCATCTCCCTCTATTATACTTAGCCCAGGTATTTCAAAGCTTCTGTTTTCTTATGCTAAACCTTTCCCTGCACAATGAATTTGCTTAAAAGAACAAGCATAAGAGCAAACCTGATTAATATTCTTGCTAGTGTTCCATATCTTGAATCCCTTATCAGATATTATTAAAATGTCACTGATCATTGCCCTTCTGTCCTTGAATATGTTTTCCAAAACAGATTCTCCTCACTTTAGCACCAATGAGAGAAACAGAAAGATTGAACTGGTTCTACCAATTAACACCCCCCTACTTTTTTCTACTGTAGACGGCATTGCAGGAATGTTTTTCAGCAGGCTGATCTGATCTTGCATGGAAAACTCTCCTGTTACACCAGAACATGCCTACATTGTGCTGTGTGTGGACTGCACATAACACTTGAGTCCTTGGGTACAGTGTTAATAATATAGAGCTGCTGGTGGTATTGTTCCTGTTTAAAGAACATTCATCCACTAGAACTAAAAAGAAGAAGAAGATGGGGAATGGAGTTGTAGGCAAAGTCTAAACAACATGGTTATATTATTACTGTTTATTATTGTTTATTAAGTTTATATCCAGCCCTTCCTCCCAGTAGGAGCTCAGAATAGCAAACAAAAACAGTAAAACACTCTAAAACATCAAAAAACAGACATTAAAATACGTTAAAACAAAACATTAAAACATATTAAAACCAAACATCTTTAATAACATCTTTTTTAACAAAGATTTCAAAACATCTTAAAAAACGACTTCCAGGAAGGATTGCTTCGCTTGTGCCTGCCTCTGAGACGAGCTCTCGTCTCAGAGGAAGCTTTTTCAGTTTTAAAACCAGCCAAAAGTTTTTTTTTGACTGGTAAAAACTTTCTCCCAGGCAAGGGAGAAACGAAGAGATCATCCACAAGCTTCGTTGTGTTTGTTGGGGGACTTGAATTCATTAGGATTGCCTATGAACGAAGGACCAGCCAGCAACATTGGACGGAGCCAAGGAATTTCAAGCAAGCTCAAACTGATTAAGCGAGACGTTTTTCTTTTCTTCAAAGAAAAACAGATTCTAACAGGCAAGCATTCTTCTTTCTATCCTTATCATTTGGCTTAAATTGTTTCAGTAAAGAGATTTGTTAAAAGAATCAGCAGTAAAGAATCCCTGGGTGAGTTAAAACTTTTCTCTTTTATACACGGAATTAAGGCGGAAGGAAATCGAAATAGCTTATCTTTGTTTTTATTGCAAAAAGCTGGCCTGGAATTGAGAATTATAAAGATACAAACAGATGAGAGATATCTAATCTGAGGAGAAAAATTTTGATTTATATGAACTTTTGAGTATTATATGTCTGGGACTATTTTTTCTGGTCTACTTCATTTTGATGAATCTGCTTGTTCTTTATGCCACTAACTATTTGGAAGCTGTGAACTAAATTTGTTTTGCATTCTTGGACACATAAGAGATAAGGCAGTTTGTGCTGTCTACATTATGATGTCATCAGGTTTGGAATATTAACTCCTTTGTTGCTGGAAAAAGAAATAAATTGCTCTTTGCTTGGGAATAGTGCTATATTGGAAATTGAAGGGTTTTTTTTCTTCTTCTTGGTTTTAAAAATGACAATTAAGAAAGTGGCTGAGACCCTGGAAGTAAATATGTTTCAGAAAATAATGGATGAGATTGAGATAACGAAACAAGAACTTAGACATGGCAAACAAGAGTTGAAAATTGAATTTGGCAAAATGAAGCAGGAGCTGAAAGAAATAGGGGATTTTATGAGAGAGGAGGTTGATGAGATCAGAGATATAACTAGACAAGCAATAGAAAAAGAAAGAAAAATTAAAGGGAAGATGCAAGTCCTGGAGATTCGAATAGATATATCAAATGTGGAACTGGAAAAAGATTTGGAGTTTATGGACCTTAGAGATAAAGGTTACTGTTTGGAATTCAGCGTTGTCCCTGAAGAAATTGATGAAGATATCAGAGATAAAGCTATCAATGTTTCGAAAAAATTTCTGGACTGGAATGATGTGATGGAGCTTGAAATAGAGAAAATTTATAGAATTAATTACAGATATGTGACAATGGAAAAACTCTCAAGAGATGTGCTAGTGCATTTCGTAAAAAAGAGGAACAGAGATATGACTTTACAACAATATTTCAGTAACACATTCAGAATTGATGGCAAGGAAATATTTGTGAGGAAGGAAATTCCCATCAGACTCTTATTATATGACTATGACTATGACAGCAAGATTATTATGGATGCAAGGATGGAAGATGGAATTAACACTGATAATGGAAGAATGGCTATTGAAATTACTGGACCTAGCAGACTTGATGAGATGGATTGATCGACATGTTTATTTGGAGAAAAATCGATGGATATATTTCTCAAGGACTGGAAACCTCTCTTTGACTTTTTGCGGAAAGAATAAAGTGAAGTTAATGAGATTTGATGATTAATTAAGATAACTACTGGAGGAAAGTGATTTTGTAATATATTAAGAGACAGGTTTGTTATATATTATAGACAGAGCTTGGAAAAGTTACTTTTTTGAACTACAACTCCCATCAGCCCCAGCCAGCATGGCCACTGGATTGGGCTGATGGGAGTTGTAGTTCAAAAAAGTAACTTTTCCAAGCTCTGATTATAGACCTATAACTGATCTGCGACAAATCGGAAGTCAACATTTTATTTTATTGTATTAGTTATTAATTTGTTTTTGTTTTGTTTTGTTTTGTTTTTTGAAACTTTGAATAAAAAAAATTAATGAGAAAAAAACATCTTAAAAAACAATTCTAACACAGATGCAGTCTGTGATAAGGTCTCTACTTAAAAGGCTTGTTGAAAGAGGAATACAAATAAGTTGGCCTAACTCAGGACTGCACAATTTGTGACATGCCAATACTTCTTGCATCATTCATGAGTAACAGAACTAAGGTGGTAGACCAGTTTCTGGAGAACCCAGTGTGAATTGAATGGTTCATTGGAATAAAGGACTTGTAAACATGAGGTGGGTAAGATATTTTATTATGCATTCATTGTGCTCTTATTCGTCTTTCCCCCAGGATGTAGCAGTATAGCAGTGTCTAATTTCAGAGGCTTTTTGCTCAGTGTTTCTTTTCTGTCTCAGTACCTTCCCCCTCTTGAAGCTTGATATTTCCATTTAGCTCCATTACACATAATGCACAGCTCATAGGACACACCCACTGGAGGAAGTGGAAGGTAATTTTCAGGGATTCCTCTATTCCTCTGCAGCCCCCTGTACCTTCTGAATATGGGAGGCAGTTGCTCCAGGGGTGGTGAATTGCCTCCCACGTCCTTCCTCCAGTAGGAACCTGTGCTGGATTTCAGTTCCCTCCATGAATGGAAGGACCCCGTCTCATGACTGAAAGTCCCCAAACAAGAAAACTCAGAGAACTTGAAGCAATTGACAGCACAGTGGGTTTACACATTATCAAAAGAAGACATGGATTTCTTTAAAATATGCATATGCTAATTTATATGCGTAGATGCACATTTGGAAATAATGACTATAATTGAAATTTTTAAAAAACCCAAAACATCTCACCATAGTGGGTAAGACTGTGATGAGGGGATGTTCACGTGCTCAGTCTATTCTCGAGGTGCTAACTATTGATGGGCAACTTCAAGAGCTCCGCTGTCCCTGTTTATGGTTGTTTGTCTTTCAGATATAGACTACACAGCCGTTGAAGTGCAGCAGTCTTTAAAACAGAAAGCTGTTTTCTGATAGCCCTTCAATTAGAGAACAGATTTGATTTGTCCTGATAACCACAATCATAAATGGACAAAGGGAATATATTAAATTCCATTACTCATTGGACTCAGATCAAATGATGGAAGGCAAATCTTGTGACAGCAATGAAAAGATACTGAAAATATTGTCCTGCAATTAAGAGAAGAAGCAGTATCCATGGATGAAAACAATGGAGATAATTTATCTGGTTCATTTTAGCAATGGCTCTTCTGTTGTGTCTTTCTTGTTATATCTGTCCCGTTTCTTTTAGTGAAGAGAACATATTGTATAAAGAATTAAATGGTGGATTTTGGAAAAAGAAATATGCTATTGCATGATATTGGGGAGGGCTGTTTACCTCTGATGATTACACACACACACACATACACACACATAGGTGCAAACAAAAGCAACATTTCATATAAAATCCACCACAAAAATTCTAAACCCTGAACCCCTCCTGTCCCAATCCACATCCAATCCCATCAACTTCCCTTCCAGGGCTACTGACTATTTGCATCATCCACTGGTTGTCCATCCTCACCTCAGACCTCAAGAGGAGACAACGGAAGCTATTCTACTAACACATTCTAAAGTCCCGCTCCACATCAGGCATCATTTATGCTAATCTCCTCCTTGCCACTCTCCTACCACCCCTTTCTCTCTCTTTATTTTAAGTGGTATTTTATTTTTAATTTTACTTATTATAATTTTTTAAGTTTATTATTTATTTTATTTAAATGGTATTTATTTTAAATGGTATGGGGCACTGAACCTTGACATGGCTTAGGACCTCAGCATGTCTCAATCCAGTCCTACTATTTGGTTTTTGATTTGTGATTTGTAGAAATCCAGTGCACAGCCCTATTCTCAGCACCCTTAACAAAGCACAGTTCCCAGGGTTCTTTAGGAGAAGCCATGACTGCTTAAAGTGGTATGATATTGCTTTAAATGTATAGTGTAGATGGGCCCAGGTCAGGGAGAAGGCAATCCTGAACCTTACATTACACAGTCATATTAGTTGTTTTTATAAGGGGTTTTGTCCCCACATGGAAGAACATTCAAACATGCCATCCCAAACTGGCTACAACCAAGATCTTTAATATACTAGACCACAAACTGTCCTGCCTTACAAAAAATAAAATAAAATGTTGCTTTAGTTTTTGGCAGCTAATCATCAGCAATCTACTTGCCTTTCTCCATTCAGAAGCCATGTGGTATATTTTATTTATTTATTTATTTATTATTACATTTATATCCCGCCCGCCCTCCCAGTAGGAGCCCAGGGTCTTTTCAAACTGTGTGCCGGATGTTTTCAAGAAATGCGCTCAGAATGGTATATTTTAGTGCTTTAAAAGATTTTATGCCACACAGGCATGAAGCCTACCCACATAAAAGCAGGAAATAGACTAATTGCTGTTTGCATGCATTATTTATAGCTAAGCGATCTACGAAAAAATTAGAGTCCATAAAAGAATGTCATTGAGTGTTAAAACCAATCTGTTTGCTTTAGTTTAATTGACATCAAAATATTACCTCATAGGTTTCAGAAGCATTGCATTATAAACATGAGGATTGCATTTTAATGTTCCAATTGATAATAATAATAAATAATAAACTTTAATTTATAGGGCACCTATCTAGCCAATGGCCACTCTAGGCGGCTTACAATAAAACATAATAAAATACAATAAACAATATAGCCAGTACAGTATACAGTTTAACTAAGGCATTGTTAAAAATAAAAGCCCAATTGAAAAACAAACAGGTATATATTAATAGCTGTACTATTCTGCTGCACACAGCACCTGAAGCTATTTAATTGTTTTTTCTTGTAGTGTAGCAGTAGAGTTTGGTACAGCAATAATTTTCATCTTATACAGTGCCATTCCTGCTTTTAGGGTGGAAGTGCATTTGCCTCCGCCTCCATCCTTCTATCAAGGAAGATTCAGGAGTTTGGCTCCCAAAGAGAGGGGTGGTTGGAGCAGAGAGCCACGTGGGCCCATTGGGCCAATCAGGGAGGGCCTGAACACCTGTAAAATTTGAGACTCATTATTTTGAATCTGAGCACAGCCCACCAGCAATGTATTCTGGTCTAAGTGGTTGAGAAAACCCTCGTTTTTGCAGTTATGGGCAGGCAGCAAAGGCCAGAAATGTATTGTGACCCCAGTGGGGCAACATATAAAGATGGTACATTTGTTTGGCTTGGTGAGTCACAGGCTCAGCAGGCCTGATCTAGGCATGCTGTGCCAAACATATATGCCACAAGTGAAAAGGGCGCGCGCATACACACACACATAGAGGTGAGCAAACGTCTCCTTTTGTCAGGTGAGCAAAGGTGAGAAAAGATGAGCAAACGTCTCCTTTTTCCATTCTACGTCAAAGATTCTACATCCATTCTACATCTATTCTACATCATTCCATTCTACATTCCCTACATGAGGGATGGGGAACCTCACACCCAGAGGCCAAATGTAGCCTTCCAGGCCTCTCCAGCCTTTGGGATTCTCCCCAGCACACATGCTCTTCCCAAGGCCACTCCACTCCCACCAGGCCATACCCCTCACTGAACCTGTTCCATCTCTCCTCTTTTTGCCAGGCTGAAATGCATCCTTCAACTGTGATATTCTTATAGCGTGACTGGATGGAGCAGAGCTTGGAAAAGTTACTTTTTTGAATGACAACTACCATCAGCCCCAGCCAGCATGGCCACTGGATTGGGCTGATGGGAGTTGTCATTCAAAAAAGTAATTTTTCCAAGCTCTGGGATGGAGAGATATCTGTGAGTAGTCACCTCTGACTTTTGTGTAGCTAGAATGTAGGTTTTGCCTCTGGTCCTGCCCATCGCTGTCATCTGGCCCTGGAAAAGTTTCCCATGAAAGAATGTGGCTGAAAAAAAATGTTCCCTACTCCAATAAATTATGTGATTTCAGCCTATCCAAAGCACATCCCAGATTCTCATATATAGGCAAAGCTCTTCTGAATTGTTCAACTGAGAGAAGAGACAGTGGATATCACCATCTTGAAATGTCAACACAGCAGATGCAATAGCTGTCCCAAGTTGTACCTTCTTGGTTTTGCCATGCAAGTGAGTTATCATAGGACAAAGCTAAGCATAACAATGGTATTAAGACAATTTGGTGTTTTGGTGTTGCAAAAGTTGAGGTTAACACAGAATTGATTTAAGAATTAGCAATGGCTTTAAAAGAGGATTAGACAAATGCATGGAGGAGAAGGCTATCAATGGCTACTAGCTACAATGGCTATGTTCCCCCTCCACTGTTGGAGGCAGTATGCCTCTGAATGCAGGTGCTGGGAATCACAAGTGGGAAGAGTGCTGTTATTCTTGTGAGCATTTCATATTATTATTGTTAGAATTTATTACTTGTCCTTCATCCAATGGTCTCAGGGCAGGTTAAAAGAATTTTAAAACACATAATTAAAAACTGTTAAAAGCAACCTCAACAACATTCCAGAAAATAGGGTGGGTCCTGAAAATATACATCTCAGGTATCGACATAGATATCTGGCTGGCCACTGTGAGAATAGCATGCTGGACTGGATGGGGCATTGGCCTGATCCAGTAGGATCTTCTTATGTTCTTAATTAATGATTGGCGGGAATTAGACCACTCCATGATCACAGTCTGTGGCTGTGCTATTTAGCATTTTCCTACACATGACAAAAACATGTACCTCAATGCCAACAATAGTAACTGGTTGATCAAACAAAATAGCCCTTTCCCACACCCTTACTCATCCATTCAGACCATTGTTGTGACTAGATTATTATTTGTGTAAATGAGTTTAAATGGTGGCAATATTTTATTTGTTTTTATTATCTGATTCAATTTTTATTCCCTTTCTTCAGACTATTTCAAGATGAGGCGGGAAGGCAAATCTCAAAATGAGGTTAGGAAAAGTTTCCCCCTCCCCAGTATCTTTTATGTGGATACATATGTACAGAAATTCTGTATTGTGTGCAGCCATGAGGATATGGGACAGGGTAAGTAAATAATTCTAATTCAGTCAGTTCAGTTGTGTGCATGCAAACACACACTTTTTAAAAATGGGAATAGTATAACACCTGTCATAATGGTGTGAACAGTGCTGCTAAAATCTATAATGAAAATAGATCTCAAGGGTGATATTACAATCCATTATTACACTTGACAGCTACTGTAGACACTTGGCCCCTAAACTGATGTATTAATCTTCGCCTTTTGCTGACCTATTGATTAGCTGTTCTAATTCAATTTTCCCTTTTTGAGGAACTGCATTGCCTGATCTGTGAGTACGCCCCTGCATAATGTCGCTATATATGGTCATAATTCTACATTATGGGAGCAGTGATGTGTTCTTTACAAATTTCCTTGCAGTTTAGTCATGAAAAGATATATGCTGCTGTAAAATAAGCATGGAATATTTGTATTCTGTCAACATATGGTGAAACAGACCTCACCGCCTATATTTAGGAAGGGGGAAGGGACTGATAAGAAGAAATGGCAAGGAATTTACAAAGACACCTTTTTTATGTAAGACTGCCCAATAGTTTGAGTATCACATAGAAACAGAAAATGAATTGGAAAGCTTAGAACTCTCTCTTGCCCTGAAAATATATTTGTGTGATTTGACAAGCTAAGGTTACAGAGATAGGGAATGACTGGAAAGAAGGTTCCTGCCAGCCCCAGCAAGTCAACCAAAAATTATGGATGACTTTATGAATACTTTGCTTTTATTTATTCTCATAATAGATAGAAGATCTGAATTCATATTCATAAATGTATACTATGTTCACCTTATGCTGTATCTATCAGATAAACAGACAACTCCAGCATACAGAAGGTTAAATTAAGGAAGGTAAAATCATAAAATTACAAAAGAAAATGCTGCTTTTGATGTTGAACAAATATTTGATACAATTATATTCTGGTTCAACAGAGTTTCCTCATGGCACACACAATATTGTTGCTTCATCTGGATATACTCAAGCGTAGTAATTAGATGTTTGGCTTGGGAGATATAATCTGGAGCATGAATCAGGAAGGGGAGTTTGGGAGGAGCTGGTATTATAGGATGGTGGGAATGGCTTTGGATGATTATCTGTGAGACCCTTTCTAGTTTATAATTGTGTGCCTGTAAGAGATACTATCTGCAAAGGAAGAAACCTGCACAACTGGTCAGACTAGTCTCCTTTGTTAATCTAACATAATGGCTAATGGGTCTGTCAAGTGTCCCCATTAACAAATGTAAGAATTTGCCAGAGAGGCAGTGTCAGCCATTTAGAATTCTTTCAGGAAAGGGACCACCGCCTGGAGTCCCCCCCCCATTCTGGAGCCAAGGAGAAGCTTGCCCTTTTAGTCTAGTTTGGAGAAGCAAGGACTCTCTGTGCCATGGCTTTGGGATGCCTCCCTACAAGCCTGATGGAAAAAAAAGACCTATTGGATTGTTAATCCTTTGAATGCCTCCATCTTAAGGTCAGGTTGTGAATATGTGTAAATAAAAACCATATATCCTATAAGACATCATTGTCTCTGCTGACCTTCTTTCCATGGGTAGCAAATGCTGGGTAAGCACAGGAACCCCTAGAAGTTTCACACTGCTTGGAGACTGGGGTGGTGCACAACACCGGTAAACAGGAAGGATTTTCAAATAAAAAATATATTACTTCAATAGTTAAAATGGTTACTCTTTTACTTTCTTCCATACCGGTCAAAAGGGGCTACCTACCTGTGTTCACTTGAATGCGAGTAGAAGCCTTGTGATTGGGAGCCCTGTTTTAACATGTGGAGGGTCCTACTCACATTCAGGCAAATACAAGTAGATATCCCCCTTCAGATCTCCCCAACTCAACATGGAAAGTGTGAGTACAAAGGTGGCACCTATGTGCACAGGGATGTGCGGGGAGGGTGGCACATACACCTCCTCCATGGCTTGATATATCCTGTTCAGGCACAACAGCCAGGGCTGATGTGTATGCATGCTCACTTGAACACTGAAATGTTTAGATATATCATTAATGGGGGTGAAATAGTGGACTATGGTTGATATGGATAAAGGCACAACTCCTAATCTGGAAATGAGAGAGTATGTAGGGCAAATTCAGAAGACTATGAATCCTTCCATGTGTTTCTCCAGCATGCATCACAGGCAACTAGTAGAAGAGCTATTCTTGAACATTTAGCAGTGATTTTCCAGCATCTTGGGGGGGGCACATTTCCAGGGAGGGATAGGATCATAAAGCAAGACCTGGTTAAGTTGAATGTCCAAAGGCAGTGGATCCTTGCTGATCCACATTGGGTTTGTGAGGCGAATGTCACCATTACCGCCCAGTCATCCCTCTGGGATTTAGTAGAATATGGTTCAGAAAGATCAACTGCCTTGTTCTTAATTTTCTCTTTGTGTGACTTTGAGAGGGGGCTCAGAAAGATCATGTTTTATTCCTTTTTAAATGCCACTGTGGAAGTCCTTCCACAGTCCACAGATCCTCACCCAGAGCAGCAGGCTGCATGGACATGACCAATAGTGGCCAGTGAGGCAGTTCAGGTGGAGCTCTGTTGCCCTTCCAGCTTCTGAACACAGCAAGTTGCTGCTGCTGAGGGAGAGGGGTAGGGGCAAGGCGTGAGGTGAGAGGCATAGTGTGTGGTGCCAGGGCTTATCCAGTGCTCCTGCCGCTTGGCACTACACCAAGCTCCCTGCACTTCCCCCTCTCCCTCTCCATCAGTGGCAATGACCCACTATGTTCGGAAGCCGGGAAAACAATGGAGCCTCACTCATGCTGCCTCACTGGCCACTACTGGACATTACTATCTCTGCATGCTCGCCTGGTTGGTGCTGATACAGAGAAACTGTACTGGTAAAATAAATTACCTTATTAAACAATTACTCTGGTGACCATGCTAGTGGAAAGGAGATGCTTTGCATAAGCAAGCACATAAGAAGCTGGGTAGGCCTAGGTCCGTGGTGTTCTTGAGCCAGTCCTTCTGGATATGCAAATTCACCATGCAAGACATGCAGACTGCAGGATAAGGCTATCCTTGCAAGGACACAGTAAAGTGTCCAGTAATAACACCTGAGCTGTCTCCTCTCTGCATGGAATGGTGTGATTGCACATCTGATTTCCTTAAAATATGCAAGTATACACATTTTTTGACTTGCAAGAATATTTGCTTGTGGAAAATATGACATGATAAATGACCCATAGATAATCTTTTAAAGAGAACAACCCACTGAGGTTAAAAAAAAATGGATTGCATTTAGAATGTTTAAAAGAGAGTTCTAGTTATTCCAAATCTATTTTTTTTTCTGATATGGCTTTTGGCCTATAATGCTTACCATGCGCCATAGATTTTCCAAATGAAAGTTCCTGTTTTAGATGAGACAGTCTTGTAATGCTTCTTGTAAAAACAAAATCCTGGGCTGATTGACTTGTGCAATTTGTGATTCAGACTTCATTACTTGGGTTTAGAGCAGGGAATATATTCTGAAAATGCCATATTATCAGTAGGTTGTCAAGTTATTTCTGATTTAGCCCCTGGCTCTGACCAGACTGCCCTGCTTTCTGAGATAGTAATAAAAAGATAAGCCCTCTAAATTAGAAAATTCTCATTTGCATTCAGATTAGGTACTGTTCTGGTATCTTTCCTGTTTTATTTTATACAAATTATCATATATTTGATCAAAAAGTAGAAAAAGGAAGTTAAAATACAAAGGCAGGTTAACAAGAGAGTTTCTTATTAGGGTAACTTTGGGAGATAAAGTGAATATAAAATGGACTTTCAATTTGCAAAAGCCTACTAGGCAGTGTATTAACTTATTGATCCTACTATCAGAGATGGGACACAACTTTCACAGATGTACACAAGGTCAGTGAGTATCCTGCCTTATTCGGATGAGCCACAGTAGGTATTTAACAACATATTTTTTTCTTTAAAAAGGTTAAATATAAAAAATAAAATGACACTATTCAAACATATCTATTAGAATGATTTGAAGGTTGGATAAACATACCTTGCCAGTTTTGAACAAAGTTTCAAATGTTACCAGTTATGCAGAGGTTAGACTATATCTGATCTTTACTGAACATTCATTCTGATTTGCTTGTGGGGAGGTTGTACAACAATCAGCATTCATCCTGCATCCATCCTGATTTGTTGTAGAGTCTACCTGCCAAACATTGGTTTATTCCATAGTTTTTAGTGCATTTCCCTGTCACTTTCCTAATTGCAAAAAGTCTGCTTGTGTGTGTGTTTAATGGGTTTATTGTGCCAGGACAACGGAGGACTTGAATTCACTTTCATTGCACAAACCTGAATTTCCTGATATGTGCTTGAATCCCTCCTGCAAAATACGCACAGTCTCATGGCACTCTGTGTTTGAGTGGTTAGACAGTATTAAGTCTACAGATGAATAGTTTTAGTATAGTGTGATATCGTGCTAAGGGAATTGCATATTGGGATTGGTAGTAAAATAAGGCTGGGAGATATAGAACAGGAAGGGGAGGAGTTTGAATGGGTGGAGCAGAATGTGGCTGGAATAAAGAGGATGGTGTCTCTCTTAAATTGTCTACAATACAACAATTTTGGCGACGAAGGTGGGATGGCGCTTTTGCCTTTGTCTCCCCCACCACCTTTCCTTCAAACCCCGGGTGAGCCTGTGATTCCATTTACTTCTTGGATTAGAATGTTTGATACATATGTACTAGCCATTCATGATGAGGAACTTCCAGAGGCAAGAAAGCATGCATTACTTATTCATTGTTTGGGAGCAGAAGCTCAGAGAATCTTCTATAATCTGCCTATTGTGGATGATAAATATGAGACAGCTTTGACTGCTTTAAGGAATTTCTTTGTGCCTAGAGTCAATATTGTGGCAGAACACTATAAATTTTGCCAGCGGGGACAGAAGCATGGAGAAAAGACAGATCAATATATTGCTGCTTTAAGAGAATTAGCTGTTACTTGTAATTTTGGAAATATGGCAGAGGAAATGATTCGTGATCAGTTGATAGAGAAGACAGGGATGCCTCGCATCAGGGAACGCCTCTTGCTAGAACCTGACTTTACCCTACAGAAAGCCATGACAATTGCTAGCCAGATAGAAACTGCAGTGGCAGAAGCAAAGTTAATGGGTCAAAGCATGACAGAACCTGTACAGGCTGTGCAGCCTTTGCAACTGCAGAAAACAAAAAAGATCTTTGGGCAATGTTAAAGATGGTGCAAATAAAACGTTGCAACCTGCAAAATGTGTACAATGTTACCGCTGTGGTTCAATGCAACATGCAGCAAATTATGCTAACTGCCCTGCAAAGGAAGCTCAATGCAAAAAGAAAGGACATTTTGCACGGGTCTGACAGAGTACCCAGTCCTCGCAATCTACAAATGAAGTTGCTGTACCAGAAGTTACTGTTTTGAGCGTGGATGATCTTGCTCAGGCCTCTATAGTGGATAGACTGACATGCATTGTAATAGTGTCTGTCCTTGCAGAAAACACTTCTCAGGATATTGAGTTGATGTTAGACACAGGCTCTGCAGTTTCCATACCACCCAAGTCAGTTTACATGCAATACTTTTGTAGCTCACCACTTACAGCACCTAAATTGCGTCTCATAAGTTATTCAAGGAATCCAATTGCAATTCTTGGTTGTCTAGCAGCAACAGTAGCATTTGAGAAAAATGCTGTGGCAGCTGAATTCTATGTGGTACCAGAGGGAACTCCCATTCTGGGCAGAGACTGTTTGTTGCATTGCATATGCAAGTACTGAATGGAACTATCACTTCAATACCTTCCAACAGTACTATGGAGCCAGCATCACTTGCAACTATAATCACTCACAGAGGGGAGGAACCTGTGGGTTGTGCAAAGGGGTTCATTCATGGCATTAAGATTAGAGATAATGTGAAGCCAGTACAACAGAGGCTACGCCGGTTGCCATTTGCTGTGAGAGAGGCTGTATCACAGGAACTTAAAAAATTAGTGCAGAATGACATCATTGAGGCAACTGATTCTTCTGAGTGGGTTTCTCCATTTGTGGTATTACAAAAAAAAAAAGAGTATTCGTCTCTGTGTGGATTTGAAGGAGCCAAACAAGGCAGTGGTAATTGATAGCCACCCACTCATATAGAGGAAGTCTTCACTGAACTGGGGAGGGGACACAGTATTCTCTACTCTTGACTTGCAAAGTGCTTATCATCAAGTTTTATTGCATGAAGATAGTAGGGACTTCACAGCATTCATCACCCATGATGGCTTGTTTTGTTTTAAGCGTATCCCATACAGTTTAGCATCGGCTCCCAGTGCTTTTCAAAAGATGATGTCACTCATCCTTAAGAACCAATCAGGAGTACAGTGTTATTTGGATGACATCATTGTGGTGGGACAGACACCAGCAGAGCATGATGAATGACTACATGCCATCTTACAGTGTATAGTTGATGCAAGATTAAAGTTGAACCTTTCTAAATGCGTCTTCAGATGGACTGAGCTACCTTTTTGGGGACATATATCACAAGATGGGTTAAAACCTGATCCAGACCATGTTAGAGCAGTTACAGAGGCCCCACCACCTAAAGATGTACAAGCACTATGCTCCTTCTTGGGTCTTACATCTTGGTATGCAAAATTTGTGCCTGATTACGCATCTATAGTGAACCTCTATGTCGGCTGCTCCGTGGATCTACAACCTGGGCTTGGACATCAGATGCACAATCCAGTTTTGACGCAGTGAAGTCTTTGATTGTACATAGCCCAGCACTAGCCTTATTTGATCCAGCATTATCTACTATTGTGACTACCAATGCCTCTCATTATGGACTCTGGGCTGTTTTAACTCAAGTTCATGGAGACGAACAAGAAAGGACAGTTGCATTTGCATCCAGGACATTATAAGGGGCAGAAAGGTCATACTCTACAGTTGAGAAAGAGGCATTTGTATGTGTTTGGGCCACAGAGAAATGACGCACATATCTGTGGGGTCGCACATTCACATTACACACTGACCACAGACCTTTGACAACCTTGCTGACATCTAAAGGTTTAGGGAGAGCTGGAATGAGAATTGCCAGGTGGTCAGCTAAGCTGTTGGCTTTCACATACAGGATGGAGTACAGGCCTGGGACTGAGAATGTAACAGCAGACTGTTTATCCCGCCTACCTCTGCCGTCCACAGACAGTGAGCATGAAGATGATGCAGAAGTGGTTGCTCTCATTGCACCTGCCCCGACAGCCATTTCCAAAGAGCAGTTTACAGCTGCTTGTTTGGCCTGTCCAATACACGGCAAGTTGCGGGATTTCCATGAAGGGAAATGGCCACGCCACATGCTTAATGAGGATCAGACTCTGTTGCCTGTCTTTAAAATACGTGATGAGCTGTCTCTACATGATGGTCTTGTAATCCGTGGTACTCATCATCTCATTGCCCCACCAGAGTTACAAGCAAAATTGATACAATTGGCCCATGAGACACTCCAAGGGATTGTATGAATGAAGCAACGATTGCATGATTTATATTGGTGGCCTGGTATGGATAAGCAGGTTGAAGATACTATTAAATCTTGTGTGACTTACCAGCGTCATGACAAGACTGCAATCACACATGTGCCACCATTGCAGCCTGTCCCACTTCCTGATTCAGCTTGGGAGAAGTTGACCATTGATATTGTGGGCCCATTCGAGAGGGCACCTGCTGATTGTCATTATGCCATTACCCTTATAGACTATTTTAGTAAGTGGCCTGAAGTGGCTTTTACTTCCCACGCTACTTCTGCTGCTGTTATCACCTTCCTTTCTGCTGTTTTCAGTCGAGAAGGAGATCCAACAGAACTGATTTCTGACAATGGCACCCAGTTTACCTCAGTAGAATTTGAGACTTCCCTGTCAGAAAGAAATATTTGCCACAGGCGTTCATCAATTTATTCTCTGCAGGCAAATGGTGAGATAGAACGTTTTAATAGGAGTTTGAAACAAAGTCTACAAATGGCTGAACTAGAAGGTAAAGCATGGAAACCCTTTGTCACAGATTTCTTACAAGTTTATAGATCTACCCGGCATGCCACAACACAAAAGTCCCCAGCTGAATTGTTACATGGACGGGAGATGTGCACAAAGCTGAATGTTGCTGGACTTCTCATGCCTAAGTCAGATGCTTCTTTACAGCCAGGCATGAAACAAATAGTACACCAAAAACAACAAAAATATAAGAGGTATGCAGATTGCCAAAATGGAGCTAAGGAACCAGGGATACGATGTGGTTCATTTGTACGGGTCAGGAAACAAGGCATCCTGCGGAAAGGGGAACCACGATTTACGCTCCCCTTCAAGGTACTTGCCAGAGTAGCGAAATACACCTATAAACTGTCAGATGGCCACATATGGAATGCCCGCCATCTGGCCCCTATTCAGCATGACCCAACTTCATATGACCAGATTGGGCGGGCTATGCATCTGGCCCCTGATTGTGGTGATCCAGCTAATAATATTACTGATAACCTAGTTCATACTGATTACTCTAATGGATTGCCTCATGCACAAAATTGCCAACCAGAACTCCCACTCGATCAACAGTTGCCACGCAGCAGGCGACCACCTGTGTGGGCTAAAGACTATGTAATTTCTAAAGCAAAGAAGTTTACTAGGTTGGTTATTGTTTGCTGTGTTACATATATGTTTGGTAGGGTGGTTGGAAGTAGTTTTCTTAGATAAAGGGGATATGTGATATCGTGCTAAGGGAATTGCATATTGGGATTGGTAGTAAAATAAGGCTGGGAGATATAGAACAGGAAGGGGAGGAGTTTGAACGGGTGGAGCAGAATGTGGCTGGAATAAAGAGGATGAAGACTGATCTCTGGTGTCTCTCTCAAATTGTCTACAATACAACATATAGTTTAGTGGCTAACCAAAAAAGTTTTAACCATCAGCTGAGATAAAATACTACATGATCTGTAAGTTTTAAAATGGACAACTTTTCGCAACAAATAGAAAAGGCAATTCCCACTTAAAATGAAAAAAGAGCAATTTCTAAGGTGCACAAAAGAAATTGCAGTCAAAGACTTTTTAAACATTTAAATTGGATGGGAAATGCACAAACTGTTTTGCATTACAAAGCCTGCAAGAACAAAGGAAAATGGGCTTCTCCAAAATATGGCAGAGACTGAGAAAGAAACAGAGATTTGCAGCATATTGCGGCACATTGTTTGGCTATCAAAGGAAGGCTTGACAGAAATGCCACAGCCTTGCTTCTAAGCTATTGCCATGAAATAGCCTGGGTAACATGCTGGTGCTGAAAAACCATGTGTATGACACGTTTCATGCCTCTCTGACAAGAAACGCTGCAAATTTGAACATGCTGGGATTCTTCAACCAAAGAAACAGCAAATATATGAATTACAAATCTGAATATTTCTGATGAATTGGGAACGACCATAGTTCAATGATCCAGCACTTTTTTTTGTTCTTGTTAAAGGTGGGAGACCATCGTTCCATGGAAGAGCACGTGCTTTGCATGCAGAAGGTCCAAGGGTCAATCCCCGGCATCTCCAGTTTTTAAAAAAGGATCAGGGAGCAGCTGATAAGAAAGGACTTTGCCCTGGAGGGCTATTGCCAGTCAGAGCAAGCAATCGCTGTAGTAGATGGACATAGAGCCTGGCCTGCTACAAGGCAATGCCCTCTGTTCCTAAATGCCTTGCAAGCAGCCTTGGAGATAATTACATTCTTGATGTAATTATTACCTTTTATATCCCACTTTTCCTCCAAGGCGCTCAAGGTGGTGTACATGGTTCTCCTCTACGTTTCATCCTCACAACAACCATGTGAAGTAGGTTAGGCATAATGAAAGTTTCCTGATTCCTCTAAGCATTTGTATGCACAGTGCTGGCTCCAGGTTTTGGAGAGCCCTTGGGAAAGAAACCCACCAGAGACCACCTTCCCTCACATTATCACAAGCAGCTGCTTCTGCCACCACTGCTTCTTCTTTTCTTCCTCATCATTGCTGTATCTTGCTTGCTTTCCAGGCAGCAAATCAGTGAGCAAGCAGGCAGTGGCATATATTGGTCCTTCATACCACTGCCATTGTCTCGGCCAGAGCAAGAGGAGACTGAAGAAGCAGATTGCAGTGGTGGAAAGGAAGAACAGACCGGAGGGGAAGGCCTTGTCAGGGGACCTTTACCTGGAATGTGAGCCCTTGACAGCTGTCCAACCATCTCAATTCTTGATGCTGGCCCTCTGTGTATGTACATTGGGGAGGGGCTTGGGAATGGTTGTGACTGGTTGCCCATGTCTAGAGCCATATGCTCTAGAACATGATTGAGTAATCATTCCTATGTCTCTGACCCAATAAAGTCTCATGGAAACTACAGGAATGACGGTCCTGCCCATTTGGTAGGGGCGGGTTTGCCTACACCCTATTTCTAGGAAGGCTCGGGAAGGTTCCAGAAATTGTGTAAGAGGTCAGGTGGGGTATCTTGACCAATGGGGTAAGGGTTTTGAGCGGCTATATATAGCCTGCTCCGCTTTAAGAGCGCGCCTTTTTTGCCTTGCGGCACGCTTGCATTTAGCTCTTTTGTTGGATGGCTTCAGCTTCCCTCGCTGGATTTCTTCGTTCCTGTGTTTCCTTCCTCCCGTTGCAGCGAAGCAGCTGGGCTGTTACAGAGTCGGTGTTGGTTTGTGGCGGTTTTCCCGCCTTCCTTGCTGCGTGTTCCCCTTCACTTGCTCCCTCACACATGCCACCCCAGTGTGTTAGGGAGTGTGTGTGTGTGTAGTTTCTTTCTCCTCATTCCCGCTTCAGCTGTGCTGCGGGTGAATAAATTCCCTGTGTAATAGCAGGCAGGCGTTGCTTGCTTGGCTTTTGTTGTTGTCGTTGTTGTCTGTTTTTCTTTGCCTGTTTTGCTCCCTGCCTGCTCCGGCGCTATTTAGAGCCTGGGGGGTCGCTTCCTTCCCCTTTTATCCCTGCCCGTCAGCTGGTCAGCGGGTAGATAGCGGGCAGTTTCAAAAAACTGCGGGCAAGCGTTCCTTTTTTGTTTTGTTTTTAAAATCTTGCTGCTTGCTCTGCAACAGTTGGTGAGTTATAGTGATTCCCCCACGCCAATTTTTTTTTAGGGGCCTTTTGAGCGGCATGTTTTGTGCAGGTCTTGTTGAAGAGGGCCTTTTGATAGTGCGTTCCAGCACCATTCCTCCCCCCCGTTTGTTTTAGGGGCCTTCCTTGCGCCCTACTGGGGCCTTCCTGGACTGGGATTTGTCGAGGCGTTTTGCACGAGCACCCCCCACTTGTTGGTATCCTCTGTCACGCCCCCCCTTCCATTCAGCCTGCTCTGTAATTCTCCCACCCCTTATTGGGTGTTGTGGGAAGTTGGGTCGTTTACCACTTCCCCTTGCACCCCCTCTTGTTCCTTTTGCCACTTTCATGGGGGAGGTGTGAGTTGCTTCAAAGGGTGGTGGGGTGTCTGTTTTGTCTTATTAATTTATTATATATCATACAATTTTATTATTATTAAATCAATGGATAATTGCATAATTTAATTTTAGGATAATTATAGATATATATTTTTTTATTAAATAAATAAATAGATAAATACATGAATTCATTTTAATATATTTATAGATATATATGTAAATTTAACACACACCCCGTTCCTTTTGTTTAATGCTTTTCCCTATATCAATTTATATTTAGTTCTGTTTGTACTCCTACATTCATGTTTTGGTTTTTAGGGCCACAGGCAAACTTTCTGGTTGACCTCTCACTCCTTGGATAGTCACAGTTTCCTGAGGTAATATTACCTCAGATTTTATTAAATCTGGCCTCAGTAATGTCTGAGCGGCACCAGTATCAAGCAATGCCCAATAATTTGCCCCTTGTACACTCACTTCCTCTCTCAGACTTGAATCAAGGTCTGTTACTTCTGTCCAGTTTATCTGGCAGAACTGAACCTTTTTCACTGTTTCTAAAGCCTTGGGCTCTGTTTTCACTGCCCTTGTCTGAGCAGGATTACTAATGGGGTTGGCAACCTCACATTGAAAACATAGGTGCCCCGGTCTACCACATTTGTAGCATAATTTCTCCTCACTTTTAGGGTACACAGATTCACTCTGGGGTGTCCTGTGCCCTTCAGATTTTACTGGAGGACTCACTCACTGTGGTACCACATCCCTTCTGCCAGCATTATATGGTCTGGGTTTAAACTCTCTTGATGTTTTCCCCACCCAGCCAGTTCTATTGGAGGCGAAGTGATCCGCCATCTCTGCGGCCTTCTGCACAGATGTAGGGGAACGGTCTTTGACCAGGAGCCTTATTTCTGGTGGTAACTGATGGTATAATTGATCCAGTATCATGAGGCTTTTCACCTCTTCCACTGACTGAGCTTTGGCACTACTCATCCACTTTCCAAATATATCCATCAACTTTGCTCCCAGTTCCACAAAAGACCTCCCTGTCTGTATCTGGCAATTTCTGAAAAGCTTTCTAAAATAATCAGGCCCCAGTCTGAATCTTTTAAACACTGCTTCTTTGAATTCAGCATAGGTGACGGACCTGTCTGAGGGGAAATATTGGTATACCTCAGCCAATTCCCCTTTAATCAGATTTGATAAATACTGCATGTATTTATCTTCAGGTAGCCCCCACAACTGAGCTGCTTTTTCAAAGGTGCTGAGGTAAATTTGAGGATCTTGACCAGGCTCATAGACAGCAAAGTCCTTTGGAGTAATTTTTATTTTTGCTCCATCTCTGTCCTTTCTTGTTTCATCAGAATGAAACTTCTCTCTTTCAAATTTTAACTTTTCTACTTGTAATTCGGCATCCACTGCTCGTTGCTTCTCCCTCTCCTCAAACCCCATTCTCATTCTCTCAGTTTCCATCTTCAACTTCTCAGCTTCCATCCTCAATCTCTCAGCTTCCAACTCTCGCTGTTTATCTTTTTCCTCAGCCTCCCATCTTAACTTCTCTCTCAAGTACTCTCTATATATGCGGGATTGCTTAAATATCCTTCTGGGGTCTCTTCTCTGACAGGTTGTTTTTGCTGGGCAGTTGCAAATCCTATAAGTGCTACCCTCAATTCATCTACCCCTTTACCCTCGTGAGGTAAATTGAATGTTATGCACTTCTCCACCAGCTCCTCTCTTTTCATTTTTATATATTCAGCCATGGTGTTTGAGTTCACTCACTCTTTGCCACACACTCTTTGCCAGTCACTCTCACAAGTAATCTTGTTTTGTTATTTCTGTTTGCCACACCACTGTATCTGGATTCTCTGTTGTTCGTATCCCACCGCTACTGACACCACGTGTGAGGCATCCTTCCCTGGCTCTCCCTGTCAGGTTCCTACCTGCTCGTGGTTACTGCCTGTCTCTAGGCACCACCAGGGACTCCACCAGTCCGGACCGCACTCTCTTATGGTTTACCTATCCGCTCTAGCACAGATCTCAACAGATCCCCCTGCTAGGCAACCACCAGTAACGTCCCAATACTAGTATTCCCAGAGACTCTGAATACTGGTATTGTTATTCTCTTCGCCGCTGCCACCATTTGTTACAGTTCCCCTTCAGCCTTGGTCATTACCTTACCCTCCCTTCTGGTCTGTGAAACCCCAGCCAAGGATCAGGCCTTTGGTAAACCAAATTAAGTGTTTATTACAGATAACAAAGCTAACAAGATTAACAAGATTTCTTCTTAAGGCACATAAGCATATGGTTTTACTCAATACTAATCCGAACTCCACCTCCCTCCTGGCAAACAACTCTCTAAACCCCACCAAGCAACCCACTCAGTTCTCTTCTCCCCCCCGATTCCACTCTCACTCTTCCTTTTATACATTCAGCCATTTTAAACACTCAGCCAATCATCCAGCATTCTACTGCCCATTCACTCCCCCTCCTCTTTCACTCCACTTACCATGTATCTTCTAAAACAACAACACTTACCATATATACATTAATATAGGAACATCACAGGAACTCCCTGGTGAAACATCAAGGCGTAATGCCTGGTGTGGATCCGGGGGGTGTCCACGTGGGACCGGCTTGCGCATCATGGTGAACGCCTGTACGGTGGGGCCAGGATGCGGAGGTTGGAACCACAAACCTGACTCCGATTGCAAGGAGGGAGAAGTTTTCCCACATCCTTGTCTGGGGAGTTGCAGTACGATGTGACTGACTTGCCTCCTGGTTTGGAGGGTCTAGACCCTCATAGATAGGTTGAGCCTCACCTGCCCGAAGGATTTGAGATTATTAATTGGCGGATTGGAATTTGATTGATTATGTGTTATATTTTAATAAATATAACATTTCAACCATACATGTGTCATGAGTCTTCCTTGGTGTGTTGGCAATGACGGTCCTGCCCATTTGGTAGGGGCGGGTTTGCCTACCCCCTATTTCTAGGAAGGCTTGGGAAGGTTCCAGAAATTGTGTAAGAGGTCAGGTGGGGTATCTTGACCAATGGGGTAAGGGTTTTGAGTGGCTATATATAGCCTGCTCCACTTTAAGAGCGCACCTTTTTTGCCTTGCGGCACCCACCCACCCCTCCCTTGTCAGTATGGGCTCAGCTAGTCGCCTGCGGGGGCTGAGTAGGAATTTTTTTTTGGAGATTCTGATTTCTGAATCTCTTTGGTTTTGTCTACTCCATACTGCTTGGGTTTGATTCATTTGGCTTGTTCCGGGTGGGTTGTGGTGATTCCGGTTTGGCTGGCGTTGGATTCGGGCAGGTGAGGTAATTGGGGTTAAAAATGGAGGTGGATGAGGCATTTGGGTAAAGGGCACTCCCTGGTGAAACATCAAGGCGTAATGCCTGGTGTGGATCTGGGGGGTGTCCACGTGGGACCGGCTTGCGCATCATGGTGAACGCCTGTACGATGGGGCCAGGATGCGGAGGTTGGAACCACAAACCTGACTCCGATTGCAAGGAGGGAGAAGTTTTCCCACATCCTTGTCTGGGGAGTTGCAGTACAATGTGACTGACTTGCCTCCTGGTTTGGAGGGTCTAGACCCTCATAGATAGGTTGAGCCTCACCTGCCCGAAGGATTTGAGATTATTAATTGGCGGATTGGAATTTGATTGATTATGTGTTATATTTTAATAAATATAACATTTCAACCATACATGTGTCCCGAGTCTTCCTTGGTGTGTTGGCAATTGCAGCTGAAGGTTCTTTAAAAAATCACAAAGAAGTCAATCTGGAGTATTATTTGTTTGCTTGTATGTTGGATTTGTATGTTTTAACCACAGTCTCAAACAAATCTGTTCTTATTGTCTCCATTTTTACATTTTTTTTTTAAAAAGTCCTGATCATATTGTGACATATCACCAGCAGTGTAGTGGCAAATATAGAAGTCTGGGGTCCCTTCATGAGTCATCAGAATTGGCCTCACAGGCCAAAATTGACAGGTAATTAGGGGCACCCACCTGTCAATCACATGACATCATTATCCAAACCATTTATCAAAACCCCTTGCAGGGGGTTCCCAAGCCACAACCCTGCTGGTAATTAAGTGCTTGGAAATTGCTGCACATGGGGCCTTGCTAGCCCTGTGATCCGCACTTCCCAAAGCACCAAACACAGAGCTAGCAAAGTGGTTGTTGCTCCTCTTCCCATGGGGGATGGGGACAAAGAAGCTGGTATTTTACAGGCACTGTGACTGCAAGAAAGGTCCTTCTCACAGCTGATCTGCAAAAAACAGGTTTCTTCCCTCTGCATTTTGCATATCAGCTGAGAGAAGGCCTTCTCCCTCACACAAGATGCCTGTAAAATACAAGGGCCTTGCTGGACAAGTGTTTTTTTCCTCCTTGCACAGACTCACTGCAGCCAAAACAGAGGGTATGTGGGGAGAGAGAGAAAGAGGGCTAAGAAGAGTGGATGGAAAGTGAGGAGATGTGGCATTTCCTCACCAAGGAGGGGGCAAAGGAAGGCTGCCTGTAAAACAGAAGGGGAATTGCTTGTAAAGCCGTTCTTTTTCCCTCAGCTTTGTGCAGATTGTCTGTGAGAAAGTGGAGGGGAAGAGAGAGAGAGCCTCATATAGGGTGGGGGAAGACAGAACAGGCTTAGAATGAGGCTGCCTGTATTTTACAAGGGGAAGAAACCTGTGTTTTGTAGATCAGCTGTGAGAAGGTGTGGTGTCTCATGCAGTGATGTGTGCAAAATACCCCCACTCTTCTGAGCCCTTTCTCTCCCCCCCACTCCACTTTCTCCCAGACAATCTCCAAAAAGCACCATTGAGGGAGGGAAAAATGCTTTATAAGCGATGTGCCTTGTATTTTACAAGCAGCCTTCCTTCTTTCAGCCTTCCTTCCTTCATCCCCCTTCTCTGTGAGAAAACACTCCTTTGCCTCACTCTTAGCCCCATCCTCCCTCCCCCCCAGTGTATGGCTGTCTTCACCTACCCTCCGTGTTTGCTGTTATGGGTCTGCATAGGACTGTTTGAAAGCCCTTCATTTTAGTATGACTCCCCTCTTAAATCAGGCTTGGCTGTCCTTCCTCTTCTCAGTAAACCTCCCTCTCTTAACTCCTGCTAACTCCCTCCCTCCTTGTGTTTCTCTCCTCCTCATAACAAAAGCATGTAAGGAGATTCATAACGACTTCTGACTTTGCTGGATTCTCCAGCTTTCTGAAGGCAAGAGGAAAGGGCATAGCTTTTAAATGTAAGCATACACTCTGAGTTTTGGAATTGCGGTGGCTTGATTGGCTGTAGAGACAAATAGAGGGACTCCGGCAGGGGGCCAGCTTCAAAAAAGGTAATGGATCTACATCCCGGAGTGTCCCCCCAGGAAAACATACCTGCATATCACACTAGTATATACACAGTAGAATGAATTCTAAGTTGTTCCTCCATTCACATAAAAAGGGGGCAGTTTCTGCCAAATCCCCTTCCATCTGGAGCTCATTACCTACATCATTACCGAGGGTCCCCCAAGCCAGAAGAGCAGATATTTAGGTGCACTCTATTCCATTAATGGCAAGGAACCAAGCCACCTGAAATCAAAATTGTGTCAAAAATAAGAAGTTACAAGTTGATTTTTTTACTGAAATGAAAGGCTGACTTTCTATATCTACTGGCTACAATGGATAAAGAAAACATTTAGTCCAAATAATTTTTCCAAAGCATCTTAGCTGAGAGACAGATGTTAATAATGGAAACATTAGAGTGTACATTTCTGCTTAGTACCTCAAGCAGAAAATACTGCTAGAGAAATGAAGGTCATTTTTTTTTAATCAGCTAAGCATAAGGAATTCAGAACATCTAGGGCAATAGTGTTAATATACATTACAGTCAAGTCATGAATCGGGACCTTCTGGTGGTAGAAAAATCTGTTACGTCTTTTGAAACTAAATTATATGCAAATATGTGGTTTATGTATTTACAACAAATAGCACAGGATGCAAAGGCTTACTTCTCCTTAAGTGAGGGTTTAACTGCTTAAAGTGAGATGTAGTCCTCCAACAGTCAGTCTAAACTTCAGTTCAAAGCATTTGTTCACAAAGCAGCTTTATTTGTCAAAAGAATTGCCAATATTAGAATCAGGAATTTTAATAATGTGGTCTGATGTTGAGGCAAGAGTTTTTGTTTTGTTTTCAGATATACTAATGAGGTCAATGAGTTAGGAATAGGCAATTGTTTACCAGAGTTGTACCATAGTTAAGGGTGGGCAAATATGGCCATTTCAGTTTCTCTCAGTTTCTTGTTTTCCCAATTTTCAGTTCAATTCTCCACATTTCCACATCACTTTGTTTTTTTTAAAAAAATCAGCATTTTAATGCAAATTTTCCTTTATATGCATTTTTATGTAATTTTGACTAATTTTATGTAATTTTATGTATTTTTGAAAATATTTCCTAACCATGCATTTTTGTATGTGATTTTTGCGAATGTATGTATTTTTATGCACACTTCACCCTAATATATGATTTTTTCTACATAGTATTCGGCTGGAGAACTACACTGCATAATTCTGAGAACTGCATAATTTCAAAGGATGGATGTGTTTCAATTCGTGTATCGATTAAATGCAAACTGAATTGAATTTCTCCATCATCCCTAAATGCTGACTTCTTGTGGTCATGTATGTTGTCATGGAACAGCTGCACTGCATTCTGATCACGGTTCTCATCAGTGAGCAGTGTATGGCACCTAGCACTGTGTCAATAGAAGAATCCACATTGGTTGTGGCTTCTGAAACACATCCACATTTTGAGAAGCTTCAATATATTGTAGCGCAGGAAGTTTTACAGATGGTCCCTTACAGATGAGGTAACAACTGCACAAATCATCAAATGCTGGTTAGCTTGCTTTCAATATCCTTTGCCTCTTTTCCTTGAGCTGATACATTTTTAACTAGGAAGACCCTCATGGATTCTACTCACTGCCACTATTTCATTGTAAGCAAGTGTCTGAGCCCACTAGTTTTCTGACCCACTGGAATGAGATGAACAAGGAGAGGGGTTATCAACAGGACTTTGTTTTTTCTTCCCTTCTCCTTCCACCCTACTGAGGCAAAATGGGAAGAAGAAAATCAGAGTCATCTTTCTATCTCTTCACACCTGCAATGAGAGTAAGTGTAGCACAGCAGAAGAGGTGTGGTGGGGCACGGGTGGTTACCTGACCTCCCAGCAGGTGAGTCGCTGCTGCTTCCCTGGAGGAAGGGGAGGGGTGAGGAAGGTGGCATGATGCAAATGCGCTGGCAGGAATGTTGGATTGGGTCCATTGCTGCATTTGCACAGCATCATCCTCCCACTGCCTTGTATCTCCTCCTCCTCCCAGTAAGCAATAGCGACTCACCTGTCAGAAGATCAGGCAAGCACCTCTGCCCCACCATGCTGCTGCCCTGGGCTCCTTCTAGGATAAATTTAATTAATAAATAAATACTAATATTATATCTTCTAGATCTCTCTTCAGATATTGAGGAGTATTGACTCCTTTATTTCTGTAACAATTTATCCTAATCTTCTAGGTCATTCTTACCTCCCCATCACTCATTCTTAACTTCCCCCTTTTACCCTGTTCAGACAGTGGTGGGAAATGCAGTATTGCAGGAGTATATAGAAAGAGTCTACATTACAGTATGATTAGGCAATCATATATGAAATGTATCTGGCACTAAGAGAGTGTGCTCTGTGGAAAGCAGCCTGGGGGCCATATCATGGACAGATCACTTAGTTTGATTGGTATCAGTTTAATCCCGTTGTCTTGCTTTAATCCCCCCTCGTTATTTCTTAGGCTCTTGTTATTCGGCTTGCTTTATTATTGTTTAAGTAGGCTGTGGTAATGTGGCGGTTTCCCGCCTTCCTCGCCTCGTATTCCGCTCCCATTCACCACCTTCGGAGTGTTAGGGAGTGTGTGTGGGGGGAGGAGGATTCGTCTTTCTCCCCCATCCCCATGCATCTGCTCTGCAGAGGGGGATTGTTTCGCGGTATAATAGCAGGCGGGCGTTTTAAATGTGCCGTTTGCTTGTTTTTCTGTGAGTTATAGAGAGTGGGGGGGCGGTTTCCTCCCCCTTTTTATCTCCGTGCATCAGCTGTTCAGCGGGTGGATAGTTTCATAGTATAACATGCAGGCGTTTTAAATATGCCGCTTGATTTGTTTCTCCTTTTGCCTGCCAGCTTAGGAGAATTGTTGAGAGTTGAGGTGGTGGTTTTCTTTCCTTTTCATTCCCGCATGTCAGCTGTTTAGCGGGTGCATAGCACGCCTGTATTTACTTGCACGCAGGCATTTAGTTT
The DNA here is from genome assembly GCF_030035675.1 of Rhineura floridana. NCBI lineage: Eukaryota > Metazoa > Chordata > Lepidosauria > Squamata > Rhineuridae > Rhineura > Rhineura floridana. The sequence continues at coordinate 86,241,531 of NC_084488.1, forward strand.
GTTCCCTGCCTTTGCCCCTGCTTTCGATGCTTTTGAAGCTATCACCTGAAGGGAGTGTAGGTAGAGCTATGCATCTTCGAGCGGCCTCGCCAGCCTGCTATAGAGCGGAAGCAGTAGCCGCCTGCCTTGCCTGAGCTTTATTTTCTAAGTACTTAATAGGATATCTTTCTGCAGATGGGTAGGTTATGCAATTGGCTTTAGAGGGGTGCCCTCAGCCTGCTCTAGAGTGTCTGTAGCCTTGTGCCTTGTGTGCACTTTAATTGTATATGTAACTAATTTGATTACGTCATGCAGACTTGGCGTGCATATTGCATTTAGTTGCCACAGCAGTACAATATGGGGGTTAAGTGGTGCTGGTCCTTTGGGTACCTTGTTTGTTTCTTTGTTTTGCAGCGCGCCTGCAGCCCTATGCTCATATTTCTCTATTACCCCCCCTTCCTTTTTTCTCCCAGGCTTTCAAGTTAATTTTTATGTGCAGCTTCATTCATTAGGGGTTTGGGGTATTTCATTGTGGGGTACAATTAATTGATTTCTCCCCTGGGCATATTTTTCCAATATAAATAAATATATGAATATATAAATAAATAATTTATTGGTTGATTGATTTGATTGATCAATTAATTAATTAAGTGCCATTTATGTGGTTTGTGTTTCATTTGGATTAGCTTGAACTCAATACAGTTATATTTGGTTGTTTTGCAATCACTTCATTGTTGTTCCTTGGTGAGTTCAAGGTTTGCCTTATAATGCTGTTTTAGATTATTTAGCCTCTTAATTCTGCTCTATGTATCATACAAAATAATAAATAAATTAAAATAAAATAACAATAAAATGATATGCCTATGCAATATCACCTTTGGAGGGCATAATAGATGTTTTAATCTGGGTAAATAAAAATCCTGCCTCCTAGAATTCCTATGAGGATTTAAGAAGAGCCATAGGAACATGAGAAGAGCCTGCTGGATCAGGCCGGTGGCCCATCTAGTCCAGCGTCTTGTTCTCACAGTGGCCAACCAGGTGCCTGGGGGAACCCCGCAAGCAGGACCCGAGTGCAAGAACACTCTTTAAAATATGTCAATATAGTGAGATTCAGTGAAAGGCAATGTATGCCATGTAAGTTTAAAGGAAATGCTCTTAGCCAGTTAAAATTCATCATTGTGGCTGTCATTATGAGCTAAGAGGTTTATGCTAATGATTAAATTGAAAAGATTATAAATTCGCTGAATCAGATGTATGGCTTTTTTGTAGGATTAAGTTTAATTGTAATTTTCTTTAAGGATCTCTAGTAGCGGATTAGCTGATAAAAACTTATTTATTCAGCAGGAGTATGGCAGGAATATTTTGATATGTAGGAGTTGCTTGGTCACTTGTACTTAACCTTTTAGGTCATTTCCTTCTGACAAAGCATTAATTCAGTGACTTTGTGAGAACACGGAAGTGGTGTGCTCACGTTTTCTATTTCAGTGGTGTCTCAGATAGGAGGTGTGTGGATATCCCCTGTGGCTTACTTTTTGAAGGACCTCAGCAGCCATTCTTTGTTTGGGAGAAGCGGACTTGTCCTGGAGGATGCACTGCAGGTAAGCTTTGATGCAGTTGGTGGCTGGAATTTTGGTGTTAATTTCAGGTCCTTTGGTGTGCTGAGAAATGGCTGGCTTCCATGAGGGGCATGGGGTTTCCCCTGGATTTTATTTTCTTGGGCTATTTTTCCAATAGTGCTTGTGGTACATGTGTGGCCTTCTGCCCTTCAGAATTAAATGGTACATTTTCAGTCCAGCCTGGCTATTGGTTCTTTGGTAAATTCCCAGACCCCTAGCTCTACTTGTGCCATGTGCCTTGTGCATGTGTTTGCTCTGCAATGTACATTCTTATAATTTGCTCATGGCTCGGCATGTTCCGGGTTTGCAGACAGATGCGGCTGTGCCATCTTGGTATCCCCCACTTCGGGCGTGGCTGATATCAGTTTTACACCTTCATAGTTCATGTTCTCCTAAAAGGGGCAGGGTGTTATCATAAGTAATATATCCAACCACCTTTCTGCCTGACCTTTAATTTTCATGCCAAGCGCATTCTGAAACCCACTTCATGAAATTCAAAGGTGATTGTGGCTCTCCACCCTAAGGCCACCCGGTTTTATGTGGCCATTTACCCCTGATGTACTCATGATGCTCCTGCCTTCCATCAGCACTTTGTGTTTCCCTCTTTACGAGGGAAAGTTATTCCTGGAAGTGGCCTTAATGGTTTGTAGGGAGCCTTTTGCCCTGGTAATATCTTAGCCTTCAAGGCAAGTCACGTCATGTGGAGCCCTGCGCTTACATTTCTGTGATGTTTTCAGTGCATATACTCACTACGGACCAGGGGGGTAGTAGCTGGGTGTTGTAGCTGAGGTGCTACCCATGGCCCACCTGGTGTCTGGTTTTGCTCTAAAGGAGCTTTCTTTCTGTCAGGCCAGCGGGCCAGCGCTATCTTTTTATATGCATCAATGGCTATGCATTGACTCAATTCTAATTTTGGTATATTCCCAGGGCCATGAGGGCCCGTGGGTGTGATACCCGAGGGAAAGGGTTATATTTCTTCCATACAGGAGCAGCTGTTGCTGCTGCCCTCGTAGACCTGCTTTCTCGCAGCTTTCTGGTCATACAAGCCGGCGTTACCTGTTCATACATCTGGATGGATTCGCACTAACGTATTTCTTTTCAAAGTGGACCGGCAGCGACCATCGCCCTCGTGGGCATGTGTCCAGATAGTATTCAGGCTATACGAGCCAGCGTTACCTCCTTTCCTGTGGAGCTTTTGGCGCTTAGAAGTTGGGGCCGCTATTGCATCTGCTCTTGCTCCCAGTACTCAGAAAGCGTATCAGCGTTCTTTTGCGAAGTTCCAAGCTTTCAGAATCAGTGCTGCTTTACCTATGGCATGGCCTATTCCTGCGGATCAATTGTTACAGTATATGTTGCTTTTGAGAGGGCACGGCTCTTCTGTTTCCACTATCGCTGGGCACCTCTCTGCGCTGGCCTTTATCTCTAAGGCACGAGGACTGCCGGATCATTCTGTAGATTTTAGGGTCAGAAAGGTCCTTGAGGGTTGGTCGCGTTCCGCTCCCAGGCCCGCTGACCGGAGGAGGCCAATCACGCCCGATGTCCTCCTCCAGATCCTGGCATTGTTTCATTCTTTATGCTCATCCCAGTATGAAGTGCACCTTTTCGCCGCAGTAACTCTGACGATGTTCTATGGTGCTTTCGCCCTAGTGAAGTGTTAGTCCTCTCTAAGCGCGATGTGTCTTACAGAGCCTTATGCTCAGGCGATTGCACGTTTGGTGCTGATATGGTTAGGTTTTCCCTGCGAGTCTCTAAGACTGATCAGAAGGGCCGTGGCAGTCTTGTGTCTTTACGCAGCTGCCAAGTTTTGGAATTATGCCCTGTGTCTGCAATGCGTCAATTCCTGCTTCTAAAGCCAGCGGGCCTGCGTTATCTATTTATACATGCGGATGGTTCTGCCCTGACTCAGTTCCAATTTTGGGCCGTTGTTCGGCAGGCCTTGTTGGCCACTGGTCGCGATGCTGGAGTCTATGGGCTGCATTCATTTCAGATTGGAGCGGCCACAGCTGCTGCCCTCGTGGGCATGAGCGTTAGCGACATCCAAGCGATTGGCAGATGGCATTCCTCCGCTTTTCAGTCTTATGTTCGGTATTAATATTGTATTTAATTTTGTTTTTCTTTAGGTATTTTAAGTCTTCCAGTTCCTGTGCGGATCGTTCTGTGTGGCCTTTCCATCTTGTTTTGGGCACATAGGAGGGCCTCTTCGTCGTTTTCCGGAACGCAGCTGCAGCTTTCTGCATCAGCGATAGTTAGCTGGGAGGCGCGGAGGGGCATGTTATGGGATGCGTTGTTGCCATTGGTGTGCCGTACCATGGCGTCAGCGGCCCCGCCTCACATTTTGTTAATTCACTTGGGAGAGAACGACCTTGTGCAGCGCCCCGGTATGGACTTGCTGCTCAAGGTCACTCGTGATCTCACGTGGCTTAGGTGTTCTTATTCTACTCTAATTTTGGTGTGGTCAGCTATGCTCGTGAGACGAGTATGGAGGGGGGCTCTTCACCCAAATGAGATCGATAGGTCGCGCAAATGGATGAATAGGAAGGTTAGGGATTTGGTTTTATCCCTTGGGGGGGCATGCATAACCCATGCCAGGATAAGGTTTTATTCCCCTCAATTGTTTAGGGACGACGGCATCCACCTGTCAGAGTGGGGATGTGATTTGTTTTTAGAGGATTTGAGGTTGGGTTTGGGGAGTTTGTTTTCTTCCTTGGGTTGAGGGGACCAAGCTTGAGCTGATCCCCTCTTGTGGCATGGAATTCGGGCAGGTGAGGTATATTGGGTTATTTTGAGGCGGTTAAGGTATACAGGTAAGGGGCACTCCCCAGGGAACCATCAAAGCTTAATGCCTGGTGGCGAACTGAGGAGTGTCCTTGTGGGACCTGCTTGCGCATCATGGTGAACGCCTGTACGGCGGGGCCATGGTGCAGAGGTTGGAACCACAGCTGACTTCAGCAGCAAGGAGGGAGGTTTTCCCCCACGTCCTTGACTATGGAGTTAAGGTCTGAAGAGAGTTATTTGCCTTTAGAAGGCGTGGGAGTATTCCCACATATATAGGTGGCCTCACCTGCCCGAAGCAATTTAATCAGATGAATTGGCTTATCTGCATTTGATGTAGAATGTTATATTTAATAAATATAACATTATTCCAACTTGTGTCACGAGTCTTCTTGGGTGTGGGGGCAAATCTCCTGTTGTCATTATTTTAGTCTTCTTGACATTAAGCTGTAGTCCTGCTTTTGTGCTTTCCTCTTTAACTTACATCAGCATTTGTTTCAGATCATTACTGGTTTCTGCTAGTAGTATGGTATCATCTGCATATCTTAAATTATTGTTTTTTTCCCTCCAGTTCTCACACCTCCTTCATCTTGGACTAATCCTGCTTTCTGTATGATTTGTGTATAGATTAAACAAGTAAGGTGTCTCACACCCTTTCCGATGGGGAACCAATCGGTTTCTCCATATTCTGTCCTTACAGTAGCCTCTTGTCCAGAGCATTGGTTGTGCATTAGGACAATCCGATGCTGTGGCACCCCCATTTCTTTGAAACCATTCCATAGTTTTTCATGATCTACACAATCACAGGCTTTGCTGTAATCTATAAAACACAGGGTGATTTCCTTCTGAAATTCCGTGATCTGTTAAATTATCCAACGTATGTTTGCAATATGATCTCTGGTGCCTCTTCCCTTTCTGAATCCAGCTTGGATGTCTGGCATTTCTTGCTCCGTATATGGTAAGAGCCTTTGTTGTAGAATCTTGAGCATTACTTTACTTGCATGGGATATTAAGGCAATAGTTCGATAGTTACTGCATTCCCTGGGATCCCTTTCTTTGAAATTGGGATGTATATTGAACGCTTCCAGTCTGTGGGCTATTCTTCAGTTTTCCATATTTCTTGACAATTTTTTGTCAAAATGTGGACAGATTTAGTCTCAGTAGCTTGCAGCAACTCTATTGGTATGCCATTTGTTCCTGGAGATTTGTTTCTTCCAAGTATTTTAAGAGCAGCTTTTACCTCACATTCTAAAATTTCTGGTTCTTCATCGGTTCCTCCATGAATGAATCTGTCATCCTTGCATCTCTTTTATATAATTCTTCAGTGTATTGTTTCCATCTTCCTTTTGTTTCATCTTGGTCAGTCAGTGTGTTTCCCTGCTGATAATTCAACATTCCTACTCTTGGTTTAAATTTCCCTTTCATTTCTCTAATCTTGTTCTTCCCTTTTTGTGTCCTCTTCTATATCTATTCAATAACTATTGTAATAGTTTTCTTTGTCCCTACGTACTAGTTGCTGTACTGTTGCATTTAGGGTTCTAACCATGTTTCTATTTCCCTTTGCTTTCCTTCTCTCTTTAACCATTTTAAGCATTTAATCAGTCATCCATTCTTTCTCTCTTTTTAACTAGAGGTATTGTTTTTTTGCATTCTTCCCTGATAATGTCTCTGATATCACTCCATAGTTCTTTTGGTTCTCTGTCAACTAAGTTTAAAGCCTCAAATCTGTTCCTTATTTGATCTCTACATTCTTCTGGGATGTTATTTAAATTGTATTTTGGCATTATGATTGCTTTGTTGTTCTCCTTTAGCTTTACTCTGGTTTTCGATATTACCAGTTCATGATCTGTATCACAGTCTGCACCTGGTCTTGTTTTCGCAGAAAGTATGGAACTTCTCCATCTTCTGCTACCAATTATATAATCAATTTGATTCCTATATTGACCATTTGGTGATGTCCACATGTACAGTTGTCTTTTTGGTTGCTCAAAAAATGTGTTCACAAGAAACATTATTGGCTTCACAGAATTCAATAAGTCTCCTGCTTCATTATCGCCTAACCCCCATTTTCCCACAATTTCTAGTTCTTCTCTGTTCCCTACTTTTGCGTTCCAGTCCCCCATGATTATCAGCACATCTTGTTTTGGTGTGTGATCAATTTCTTCCTGTACTTCTGCATAAAATTTCTCCCTTTTCTTCTGCATTTGCCCTTGGAGCATAGAGTTGTATGATAATTATGTTAATAGATTTCCCATTAAATCTCATTGATATTACTTGCTGAGACCTTGTGTTATAGCTCTTATTTGCTTTTGCTACATCAGTTCTCACTATTAAAGCAACCCCAATTCTTCTTAATTTCTCATTTCCTGCATAAAATATTTTGTATTTGCCTGATTGAAAATGTCCCATTCCCATCCATTTTAATTCACTCACGCCATGTATTGTAATGTTGATGCATTCCATTTCATGCTTGACAATTTCTAACTTTCCCTGGTTCATGCTTCTCACATTTCATGTTCCTATTGTGTGCATCACACAACTTCAAGACTCTCCTTTCGCATCTGTGCACATCAGCCTCTGGGCTTCCTTTTGGCTTTGACCCAGCTGCATCATTAGTCACAGCACTACTCATACTTGTCCTTTGTTCTTCAGTGAGTGCCTTCTGACCTGGGGGTCTCATCTTGCAGCACTATCTCATGTTGCAGTTTGGATACTCTGTTCATAGGGTTTTGTGGTTAGCGATATTCAGAGGTAGTTTACCATTGCCTTCCTCCGAGTTTGGATGCATCTTACTCTGGTGTCTCAGCTTTGACCATTCCGCCGTGGGTGCCCCTGCTAGAGGAGTCTAGCCTCTTGGTTTAGACTCCTGACGGCATTGCTGTCAACTTCTTCAACACTCTCAAAGCCCCTCATCACGTTAAGGTGTGCATCCTAGAGGATCAATTCTGGTCCAATTGCTGTAGCAACTCCAGGCTGGCAGAGTAATCATACTCTCCCTCACCTTCTTATTACCGTTGTTATTTATTGACCATATTGGTACAAATATTTTCATGAGATAGTTTTATATACTTTATTAAGATATGTTTTTATTTAGATTTAATTTCAATAACTCTGTATTCATTTGTTTCCTTTAAAAAAATCATATTATGTTTGCAAAATATTTGAATGCGAATAATTAGGTATAGAACTTTTAAAAGCCATTATTAGTATCTCTCTCTCTCTCCTGCCAATGGAAAAAATAGCAAGCATCTTCCTAATTTCTGCTTGCAATGCCAGATGTGGCTCTCTCTAAGAATGTTGCTTCTCTGTAAGCAATTTTCAAAACACATGGTTGTGCAATCCTGAAACAAAAACATTGCAGAGTTCTTTCATGGACCCAACTCACCCTGCTGCTATTTCACATAGCCCATTTAAAAATTTCATGCCTTGAACTAGTCTAAGCCCACTGTTATTTTCTTGACACGGCTGTTTTCTGGAACAGATGTTCCAACATTTTATGAAACTGCCCATTGAAAAAGAGCATGAAAATAGTTAAGAGAGGGCTGTGCTTTGTTATCTGATATCCAGAGCTGTAGTCATATAGATTATTCTTTGAAATAAAGAAAAGTAGTGATTAACAGGTGGTAATGATGGTGGTCAGCAGATCATCCTATAGCCCCCTTCAAGAAAAATTGAAATGGTGTCATTGTAAATTCTTGTCTTTTTAATCTAATCATTGTAACTTGACTTTTTACTGTTATAGCTACTGTAATGTTTATACAGATGAGTGCAACCACTGCAAGTCTGAGTCTTTTCTTGACCTTGTTTAGGTGTTGCTTTGTGCATTCACACCTTTGCTCATCTCGTACAGGTTTCTGCTCTGTTTCATGTAACCCCTGGGCATCTCTCTCCAAGCACTCTTCATTTCCTTTCTGTGTCCTTCCCATTGCTATTATCCACTACATTCAACCTGACACTTCTCAATTGTGTCCTGAATTTAATTTTGGCTTCACTTTTTACATTCCTATCTTAGTTTTAATGACAAGATTATTTCTTTAGAATGCTGAAGGCCCCACTCCCACCCCCCACAGCTGCACTTTGTAATTAAGTAAGTCAGAGCTTGGAAAAGTTACTTTTTTAAACTACAACTCCCATCAGCCCCAGCCAGCCTGGCCACTAGATTGGGCTGATGGGAGTTGTAGTTCAAAAAAGTAACTTTTCCAAGCTCTGAGTAAGCTATAAAATAGACATAAGAACACAAGAAGAGCCTGCTGGATCAGGCCAGCATTCTGTTCTCACAGTGACCAACCAGATGCCTATGGGAAAGTAGGATCTCAGTGAAACAACACTCTCCCCTCCTGCAGTTTCCAGCAACGGGCATTCAAAAGCATGATGCCTTCAACTATGGAGGCAGAGCATAGCTATCATGGCTAGTAGACAGGATAAGGCCCTCACCCTGTTGTAGCTTTATTAAAAAAATTGTGGGTTCAAGTTTGCTCCATTTTGGATACTCTGTTCATAGAGTTTCCAAAATGAGCAAACTTGAACAAACTTGGGCCAAGATGGAGGTATGAAAAGTAGAGGGAGAAATATCAATAATTTAAGATATGCAGATGATACCATACTACTAGCAGAAACCACTAATGATTTCAAATGAATGCTGTTGACAGTTAAAGAGGAAAGCGCAAAAGCAGGACTACAGCTGAACGTCAAGAACACTAAAGTTATGACAACAGAAGATGCATGTAACTTCAAATTTGACGAAAATATTGAATTTGCCAAGCATTATCAATACCTTGGCACAGTCATTAACCAAAATGGAGACAATAGTCAAGAAATCAGAAGGCTAGGACTGGGGAGGGCACTATGAGAGAACTAGAAAAGGTCCTCAAACATACAGATATATCACTGACCACTAGAATCAGGATCATTCAGACCATGGTATTCCCGATCTCTATGTATGGATGTGAAAGTTGGACAGTGAAAAAAGCGGATAAGAGGAAAATCAACTCATTTGAGATGTGGTGTTGGAAGAGAGCTTTATGCATACCATGGACTGTGAAAAAGACAAATAATTGGGTGTTAGAACAAATTAAACCAGAACTGTCACTAGGAGCTAAAATGATGAAACTGAGGTTATCATACTTTGGACACATAATGAGAAGACATGATTCACTAGAAAAGGCAATAATGCTGGGAAAAAAGGAAGGAAGTAGAAAAAGCGGAAGGCCAAGCAAGAGATGGATTCCATAAAGGAAGCCACAGACTTGAATTTACAAGATCTGAACAGGGTGGTTAATGACAGATGCAAGTTTGCTGTTGGAAAATGCTGTTTGAACATCTCCACTCAGCTGTTGCTAATTCAGCATTCATTGTTATTTTGGGCAGGATGTCCTTCAGTGTCTAAATAGTTTTAGATTTCACATTGTTTTAACAATTCTATACATTAGCAGCATTGCAAAAGAAGAGATCTTTGGGGTGGGACAAAATGGCTTAGCAGGATGGGAATTAAGACACAAGGCATCTGTTTATTGAACGTTTATCCTGATTTGTTTGCACAAAGCTTGTGCATAGGGTATACAACACCCACTCTTTATCGAGCATTAATTCTGATTTGGTTGCATGGATGTTATATGACTCCCCACCAATTGAAGTCATGGGTGTGCTTGCGGTGCAATGAGCTCCTGGCTCTCCGGGAATGACTTCATTTCCTTGAGGCCAAGGTGGCGGACCTGGAAAAGCTGAGAGAGGCAGAGAGGTGTGTGGAGGAGGCCTTCAGGGACGTTATAGCTGTGTCCCACTCCAAGGATGATAGCTCTCCTGCTATCATGGAGAAATATGGTCTCAGGTAAGGAGACCATCCAGCCTAGGAAGAGGGAAACGATCCCTTAGAAGGGACCCATTCCTTGGGGGATGAGCAGCTATCCTCTCGTGCCAAGGATATATCTTTGGGGGGTGGAGGGATCATTGTAGTGGATCATTCGATCATTAGGAACATAGACAGTGTGGTGTGTGATGGGCGTGCAGACTGCAAGGTGATTTGCCTGCCTGGTGCGAAGGTTGCGGATATCGCCCATCGTTTAGATAGTTGGGTAGACAGTGCTGGGGAGGAGTCAGTGGTCGTGGTGCACGTTGGCACCAACAACATGGGGAAATGCAGCCGTGAGGTCCTGGAAGCAAAATTTAGGTTGCTAGGTAGGATGCTGAAAGCCAGGACCTCCAAGGTGGCTTTCTCTAAAATGCTACCAGTTCCACGCGCAGGACCAGCCAAACAGGCTCAGCTTTGTAGTCTCAATGCGTGGATGAGACTATGGTGTACGGAGGAGGGGTTTGGATTTGTTAGGCACTGGGGAACATTTTGGGAGAAGCCGGGCCTGTACAAAAGGGACGGGCTCCACTTGAACCAGAATGGAACCAGACTGCTGGCACTTAAAATTAAAAAGGTGGCAGAGCAGTTTTTAAACTGACTGAGGGGGAAAACCCGACAGGAGCTGAGGAAGGTCCGGTTTGGAATAAACCTCCCCTCTGGGATAAAGACCAAAGAAATGATGAAATTTTAAAAGGGGTAGGCCTAGAAGTAGGCATTGTGAGAGCAGGGGCACAGGATATCAAGGGCAAAATTACCACAGGCCAAACCAAAAGTGCCAAAGACACTGGAAGAGAGACACTGCTTACAAGTGTCTGTACGCTAATGCTAGGAGCCTCCGAACCAAGATGGGAGAACTGGAGTGCTTGGTCTTAGAGCATTGATATAGTGAGCATAACAGAGACCTGATGGAATGGAGAAAACCAGTGGGATACGGTTATCCCTGGATATAAACTATATCGGAAGGACAGGGAAGGACGTATTGGTGGAGGTGTCGCTCTATACGTGAAAGCATTGAATCCAGCAAGCTTGAAACCCCAAAAGAAGTGGACTCCTCCACAGAATTGTTGTGGGTGGTGATACCATGCCCCAGGAGGGACTTAATACTGGGAACGATCTATCGTCCCCCTGATCAAAATGCTCAGGGAGACCTTGAGATGAGATATGAAATTGAGGAAGCATCTAAACTTGGAAATGTGGTAGTAATGGGTGACTTCAACTACACGGACATAGACTGGCCGCATATGTGTTCCAGTCATGACAAAGAAGCAAAATTTCTAGATATTCTAAATGACTGTGCCCTGGACCAGTTTGTCATGGAACCGACCAGAGGGACAACAACCCTGGACTTAATTCTCAGTGGGGACAGGGACCTGGTGTGAGATGTAAGTGTTGTTGAACTGATTGGGAGCAGTGACCACAGTGCTATTAAATTAAACATACATGTAAATGGCCAATTGGCAAGAAAATCCAACATGGTCACATTTGACTTCAAAAGAGGAAACTTCACAAAAATGAGGGGATTGGTAAAAAGAAAGCTGAAAAACAAAGTCCAGAGGGTCACATCACTCGAAAATGCTTGGAAGTTGTTTAAAAACACTATATTAGAAGCTCAACTGGAGTGCATACCGCAGATCAGAAAAGGTACCGCCAGGGCCAAGAAGATGCCAGCATGGTTAACGAGCAAAGTCAAGGAAGCTCTTAGAGGCAAAAAGTCTTCCTTCAGAAAATGGAAGTCTTGTCCGAATGAAGAAAATAAAAAGGGACACAAACTCTGGCAAAAGAAATGCAAGAAGACAATAAGGGATGCTAAAAAAGAATTTGAGGAGCACATTGCTAAGAACATAAAAACCAACAACAACAAATTCTATAAATGCATTCAAAGCAGGAGACCATCTAGGGAGGCTATTGGATCCTTGGATGATAAGGGAGTCAAAGCAGTACTAAACAACGATAAGGAGATTGCAGAGAAGCTAAATGAATTCTTTGCATCTGTCTTCACAGTGGAAGGTATAGGGCAGATCCCTGAACCTGAACTAACATTTGCAGGAACACATTCTGAGGAACTGAGACAAATAGTGGTAACGAGAGAGGAAGTTCTAGGCTTAATAGACAATATAAAAACTGAGAAATCACCGGGCCCGGATTGCGTCCACCCGAGAGTTCTCAAAAAACTCAAATGTGAAATTGCTGATCTGCTAACTAAAATATGTAACTTGTCCCTCGGGTCCTCCTCCATGCCTGAGGACTGGAATGTGGCAAATGTGATGCCAATCTTCAAAAAGGGATCCAGAGGGGATCCCGGAAATTACAGGTCAGTTAGCTTAACTTCTGTCCCTGGAAAACTGGTAGAAAGTATTATTAAAGCTAGGTTAACTAAGCACATAGAAGAACAAGCCTTGCTGAAGCAGAGCCAGCATGGCTTCTGCAAGGGAAAGTCCTGTCTCAGTAACCTATTAGAATTCTTTGAGAGTGTCAACAAGCATATAGATAGAGGTGATCAAGTGGGCATAGTGTACTTAGACTTTCAAAAAGCTTTTGACAAGGTACCTCACCAAAGACTTCTGAGGCAGCTTAGCAGTCATGGAATAAGAGGAGAGGTCCTCTTGTGGATAAGGAATTGGTTAAGAAGCAGAAAGCAGAGAGTAGGAATAAACGGACAGTTCTCCCAATGGAGGGCTGTAGAAAGTGGAGTCCCTCAAGGATCGGTATTGGGACCTGTACTTTTCAACTTGTTCATTAATGACCTAGAATTAGGAGTGAGCAGTGAAGTGGCCAAGTTTGCTGATGATACTGAATTGTTCAGGGTTGTTAAAACAAAAAAGGATTGCGAAGAGCTCCAAAAAGACCTCTCCAAACTGAGTGAACGGGTGGAAAAATGGCAAATGCAATTCAATATAAACAAGTGTAAAATTATGCATATTGGAGCAAAAAATCTTAATTTCACATATATGCTTATGGGGTCTGAACTGGCGGTGACTGACCAGGAGAGAGACCTTGGGGTTGTAGTGGGCAGCACGATGAAAATGTTGACCCAGTGTGCGGCAGCTGTGAAAAAGGCAAATTCCATGCTAGCGATAATTAGGAAAGGTATTGAAAATAAAACAGCCGATATCATAATGCCGTTGTATAAATCTATGGTGCGGCCGCATTTCTGGTCGCCTCATCTCAAAAGGGATATTATAGAGTTGGAAAAGGTTCAGAAGAGGGCAACCAGAATGATCAAGGGGATGGAGCGACTCCCTTATGAGGAAAGGTTGCAGCATTTGGGGCTTTTTAGTTTAGAGAAAAGGCGGGTCAGAGGAGACATGATAGAAGTGTATAAAATTATGCATGGCATTGAGAAAGTGGATAGAGAAAAGTTCTTCTCCCTCTCTCATAATATAGAACTCGTGGACATTCAAAGAAGCTGAATGTTGGAAGATTCAGGACAGACAAAAGGAAGTACTTCTTTAATCAGCACATAGTTAAACTATGGAATTTGCTCCCACAAGATGCAGTAATGGCCACCAGCTTGGATGGCTTTAAAAGAAGATTAGACAAATTCATGGAGGACAGGGCTATCAATGGCTACTAGCCATAATGGCTGTGCTCTGACACCCTAGTCAGAGGCAGCATGCTTCTGAAAACCAGTTGCCGGAAGCCTCAGGAGCGGAGAGTGTCCTTGCACTCGGGTCCTGCTTGCGGGCAATGTGATGTTCCTATATTAATGTATATATGGTAAGTGTTGGTTGTTTAGAAGATACATGGTAAGTGGAGTGAAAGAGGAGGGGGAGTGAATGGGCAGTAGAATGCTAGATGATTGGCTGAGTGTTTAAAATGGCTGAACGTATAAAAGGAAGAGTGAGAGTGGAATCTGGGGGGTGGATGAGGTGAAACTGAGTGGGTTGCTTGGTGGGGTTTAGAGAGTTGTTTGCCAGGAGAGAGTGGAGAAGGAGGGGGGTGGAGTTCGGATTAGTATTGAGTAAAACCATATGCTTATGTGCCTTAAGAAGAAATCTTGTTAATCTTGTTAGCTTTGTTATCTTTAATGAATACTTAATTTGGTTTACCAAAGGCCTGATCCTTGGCTGGGGTTTCACAGATCAGAAGGGAGGGTAAGGTAATGACCAAGGCTGAAGGGAAACTGTAACAAATGGTGGCAGCGGTGAAGAGAATAACAATACCAGTATTCAGAGTCTCTGGGAATACTAGTATTAGGACGTGACTGGTGGTTGCCTAGCAGGGGGATCTGTTGAGATCTGTGCTAGAGCGGGGAGAGAAACAATAAAAAAGGACAGTCCAGACTGGTGGAGTCCCTGGTGGTGCCTAGTGACAGGCAGTAGCCACGCGCAGGTAGGAACCTGACAGGGAGAGCCAGGAAAGGCTGTCACAGGCTTCCCCCAGGCACCTGGTTGGCCACTGTGAGAACAGGATGCTGGACTAGATGGGCCACTGGCCTGATCCAGCAGGCTCTTCTTATGTTCTTATGATTGCTATCCCACACTTTCTACTGCATTTTCCCATCACCTTCCTTACCGCAAAAAGTCTGACTTTATTTAAGGTGGGTTTGTTGTTTAAGAGCAGCAGAGCACTTTAATTGTGCAAAATAAACTTTGCCAGTAAGTGCTTCAGTCCCATCCACAAAACAGTAAGTCAGAAGGGAACCCTAGAACAGTCATCATTTGGAGCTGTCAGTGATGTGCTCTGTAACCTTTGCCAAATCACCTTGCCTCTGTTTCAGGCTTCTGTCAGCAAAGATATAATAATTAGTAAACCCTTGAACTGCCTTTGTAGAGCACTGAAATGTGAGCATGAGAAACATAAATGTGATAACTATTTAATAAGACATCTGTACTTGAGGCTTTTCTTCCTCATAATCCACTGTCAATTTATTTGCCATCTGTAAAACCTGTGGCAGAGATTGTTTCTGAAAGAGCATTCACAAAGAAAGACAACCTACAACTGACACTGTTTTATGTTGGTGGCAGGTGAAGTTTTGTCCAGATGTGTTCTGATGCAAAGTATTCATGTGGACAACATTGTTTTAAGATATATTATATGAATAACATTTTAAATAATCCTTTCATGCAGATTGCCATTTTAATAGCATCTCTATTGGACAAATTAATTAGATTGTGCTACCTGGGGGTGCAACCGCATGTAGAGCCGAAGTACATGTTGCACATTAATCATGTAGTATGAATCTGCCTACACTCAAAGCCAATGATTTCAGAAAGTTTGCTATCTTATTTCTAAACATTGTTGGAAAGTGGAGTGCTAAAAGAGCAGAGAAGGGAAAACTCTGCTTCCTTTCTCTAAAGTAGGTTGGATTTGATGGGCAGCAGATATGCTACCTGTATAGAGAAGGGGGAATTGCGGAAAAGTGGCAGCCATTCTCCTCTGACATACTTCCTTAAGGTATAGCAATGACTCATGATATTGCTAGGATAGAATGAATTCTGAGGCAGCAGGGGCAGTTGAATTTTGAGGGTGTGGGAAGACAGTCATCCACTGCTTTCCAAGAGAGGTGCACCTCAGCATGAAAAGTGGTGCATGACACAAGCTTTCTCTGCATTTGCTTTCAACTAAGTGAGAACCACCGTCTGAACAAAGGATCAGAGGTTGGAAGTTGGTACCAGCTTGGCCAAAAGCAGTGTGAAAGTCTTGCTCTTAATCCAGAAGGTGCTGTGGAGGTCTTTGTGTCATTGTAGAGGCTTCTGGGAAGGCAGTATCTGGAACCAAAATTAAAATAATCTGGATCAGGAACAAAAATAGTTCTCTTTCTCTCCTTTTTTTTTTTTTTACATCATCTTCTCTAATTCCTTAGAGTAAGAGGTGGCTGCTGAATCATAACCAACACATGATACTCTACCAGACATACTGTTCACTTGCAGTGGCAAAGGTATTCTCTGACAGAGACACACTGTTCACCTGTTCACCAGGACCGGAATGGGGTGAAGCAGAGGCAAGGATAAGGGAGCTCTGGGTTAGTGGTGGCATCATATTGCTACTGTCCCAGTGAATGCAGCACTGCCACCAGGAGGGTGCCACGGTCATTCTGTCTCCTCTTGTGTGCTAGTGTTGTAATATTCCAACTAGTATTTTTTGCTTTATTGCTGTACTATCCTACTTCTTCTAATATGGTATTGAAGCATCAGATTGCCTGTTCCTAAGGCCATGCACATATAGAAGTCAGTTGTTGACTTTTCCAGGATTTAGCTATCAACATTCTAGTTATTGTGAACACATTCCCTACCATGTCTCTTAGTTTGGGGGAGTAGGAAAGGGAATTTGAGATTTAATTTTCCTAGCAATATAACTGTGAGATCAAATTTTAAGTTATATCCTATAATCTCATCAATCTTTCTTTGAAGTTTGGTTCCATATATCTTAATTTTGCACCACCATCAAATACGACTAAACTTTGCCTGGTCCTGTCCATACCATCAACATAATACAGTTGGTAGCTTGTAAATTTTGTGTAGCCTAATGGAGTGAGATATCATGCATACAATATCTTATAGTTTTCCCCTTGCCACAATGACATATAATATTTTGACCACTGCAATACAAAATAGGCAAATCATGGCCAGTCATTATTTACTTATTTATTTAGAGAATTTGTACCCCATTCTTAAGGCAAAAAGACTCCCAGAGCAGCTTATATACAATAAATAAAACAAGACATTCCCTGCCCACAGGCTTATAATCTAAAAAACATGACACACAAGGGAAAAGGTATAGGGAAGGAAGAAGAAAAATAAAAGCAAACTCAGGCACCAATTCTTGAATAGTAGTTCTTATAATGACCAGCTGGCATAAAAACAGTTCAGGGGGAGGAAGTGCCTGATGGAACTGGTCTTTTGGCAAAGTTGATGGAATGTGATGGAATGAACCTTGCTTTTCTTTTCTCCCACTGAGGCAGCCAGATGGAATGGCTGTTGACAGTTGAGGGGAGGAGGCAGATGACAGTTGAAGGGAGGAGGCTTTATAGAACTGGTCTTTCAACAGAGCAGATGGAATGAGCCCTCCCACTGAAGTTTATATTCTTAAACATTTGTTTCCCACCTCTTTTTGATACCAACTTTTGTTTCTTGTACTTCAAGCAGTATAGCATAATATTTGAGTATTTAATATAACTCTGAATTTAGTAAGTGGTCTCAATATATCATCATGTCGATGAATTCATATCATGCAACTTTTTATCCATAAAAGGTCAATACTTTGTGGAGAAATATAGCCCTGATATATAGAAACCAATGACTCCCAGAATGATAAGTCAGAGCTAATGTATATACATCCATCTGTCAGAGTGAGCAATGAGGAGAAAACTAGCAAATTTAACCAGTAACGTGTTTCAGACTTTCTAAATTCTGGGAGAAATATTTTAAATTAATGTATGAACAGTGAGGCATAAGAAGATGGCAAGGCTTCCATTTTCCATTGCAAGTACCATCAAGAAAGATACCTCTCTTGAGAATTGGAAAAGGGTCTGCCATATATATGCAGTCCCCCAACTACCCCCTTTAGGGGGATTTCAAGCCTCAAGTAAGGGTCTGACACTGCTCGTAAAGAGCTAGCAGCTGTGTAGGGCATGAGTCAGCTTGGTCCTATGTAGAAACAAGCTGTGACCTCTCTCCCAGGAGTTCAGATTCTTTCTTGTATTAGATCATAAGCACAAGACAGCTCCTTTGAAATAGACAGAAGCAATAACAGTAACAGGTGACTTATCAGTATTGCTATGATGTCTATAGAGGGTAAAGTCATGAGAAAGTGTAGGGGCAGAGCAGTAAACATCCAGGCAAGTGTTCTGTGATGTGGAAGTACCACCTATTGTCCACTTACAACAGGTGTCTCTGTCTGATATAAAGCATAGAGGCTTGGAGCAAGGGAAGCACACAACTCATTGAATATCAGACTTTGAACATTGATAATAGTGTCCTGAAGGCTCCTTTCACAGTATAAAGGGAGGGGGCCTTCCCCAGTTGCTGAATCAAGTTGTATGTTATCTGCTATTTACAATTATAACAATATCTGTTAGCTATAGTAAAATAAAGCATATTGATTAACACATCTAGGTGTCAAGCTTTTTTGCTTATCTGAACTTATTCTAAAACGAACATCTCCCTCCCACCAGTAAATGCGGGGGGGGCAGAACATCTTGTCATTCCCCTTTAAGTATAGGGTGGAAATAGGTTTTCGAAATATTTTACCTAAAGTACTTCCTTAGGATCAAACTGTTAAAGACTATTCGGAAACTTCAGGGGCTCCATGTCTGCTGCGTTCCTTATTGCATGCTCAGCATTATTCATTTGTTTAGTTTCATTTTGTTATTGAAGAAATATTATGATTTTACAAAAGAATTGTGAACTATAGGAAATTGTATGCATAATAAATAGATACCAGGAGAGAAGTCAAGAAGTTATAGTCACTGGAGGCTGCAAACATAGAAAAAACTGAAGATACAAAACTCCTTTGATCCTACTACAGAGAAAATAAGGTTCTCAGAACAAAAGAAACATTTCCTTTCCTTTTAATAAAAGCAAGAACAACCTGAACACGAGAAGAACTAGGCTGAAGATCTCGTCCTCTTTTAATTGAACCAAATATGAATGTTGTTTATTTGAAGTAAAAGGGAAATACAATTTCTTTGTTTTTAACCTTGTGATTAAAAGAACAGTGAGCCAGTTTAGCAATCTGAGTCATAACTACATTAAAAAATATATGCTTTAACTCCTGCTCTCAGTGCATTTACAGCCAGGTTTTTACCTAGATCAGAATGGTCTCAGGATAGATGTAATGGTTGGGTGACGATAATATAAGAAGCTGACATATACTGACCGTTGGCCCATCTAGCTCAGTATTGTCTGTTGACCAGCATTTGCTTTCCAGAGTTTCAGATGAGGATCTTTGCTTCTCCTAGAGCAGGGGTTCTTAATTTGGGGTCCACGGACCCCCAAGGGTCTGTGGATAGATTTCAGGGGGTCTGTGAACTTGGATGGGGAAAAAAATTACATCTTTATTTTCACTAGCCGCTAACTGAAATTTAGCATTTCCTTCAATTATGAATGTAGGCAACAAACTACAGTACCATTAGCAGTACCTGTGACTTTGTCACCAATAGAAATCACAGATATTTTCATATCACATTACAGTTGTTGGAGATATCTCAAAATGTCATTTACACTCATCACTAGTTTGAAATTATGGTAGGTATTAGACTCGCCGCTAGATCGCATGTGATCACAGTCTTCCTGTCTACAGACACTCGTGCGACTTAGCTGGCCAACTATCGGGCAACTCTGCGCCTAGTAGTCATTCAGCCATCAAACAGTGAAGTAGCATGTTCTCACATTGGTAACCCAGGCATCTACGATGCTTTCCAGTATTCCCTAACTACAATTGTTTGTTGATCAATACATGGAAGGAGGTGAGTCGTTTTCATCGTTTGTTAAAGTTTTGCAAAACTGGACAGTTCAAATGAGAATTCTTAACTCTCCGTAAGGCGGTGCTGCCTTTTGTAACAGGGATAGGTGTGCGGGCTACAAGTGTAGACCAGGCAAGGACCTAGAAGGACTGGATCTGGGACTCTCTCTCTCTCTCTCTCAT
The DNA here is from genome assembly GCF_030035675.1 of Rhineura floridana. NCBI lineage: Eukaryota > Metazoa > Chordata > Lepidosauria > Squamata > Rhineuridae > Rhineura > Rhineura floridana. The sequence continues at coordinate 86,261,334 of NC_084488.1, forward strand.
GCACACACACACACACACACTTCCTCTGATCCTGCTTCGTTGCCACTCCATCCATCCTACTTTTGCCTAGAGTACATTGGCTTTATTCCCATGCAAATGCCTTTCCTGCCAGATGTGCACATTTTCTCCTACAGCAGTTCCCTCAACTCTGGGTAAGCTTTGGCTAGAGAAAGAAGATGATGGGATGCTGCATATGAGGGAGGAAGGGCAATCTGGGAATGGGCACCCAAAAGGCCAGTGTCTAAGGAATCAGGGAGATGGTAGGGGGAAATCCTCACAGGTTATAAGGAGAGGATAAGTATATTCTTGAGAGCCAGTGTGGTGTAGTGGTTAGAGAGTTGGACTATGACCTGGGAGACCAGGGTTCAAATCCCCACACAGCCATGAAGCTCACTGGGTGACCTTGGGCCAGTCACTGCCTCCCAGCCTCAGAGGAAGGCAATGGTAAACCACCTCTGAATACCACTTACCATGACAACCCTATTCATAGGGTCGCCATAAGTTGGGATCAACTTGCAGGTAGTCCATTTGCATTTTTTTCAAGTATATTCCTGGAAGATAGAATATTCAATAATTAGGCATACATGTAAAAGACCATAGGTGTCAGGAATATAGGGAGGGAGACTCTGAGAAATCAAATGTCACATAAAGCTAGAGATGGAGGAGACATTTGATTTGGTTTGCAATGAAAGGGGAATCTACCAAATCCATTATTTCCTTAATAATACAAGAACCAGAACAGCCATCCTTCGAAATTTGCACTTCTCCAATTTTGCAATATGGTTCTCCAGCCAGTTACGGTAAAGTGTGCATAAAAAATATTAATAAACACAGCATACAAAAATACGTTATATTAGGGAAAATTGCTTTGCAAAAATGCACATATTAGGCAAAATTACATACAAGAGAAAATTGCATACATTAGGAGAAATTTGCACGAATGCTGATGCATTTTCATGAGGACTTAAAACATTACAAACTGATGTGGAAATGTGGAGAACTGAAGATTGGAAAAATGAGATACTGAGAAAACTGAAATTGGCCCATCCCTACATACAGTCAAGGATAAGCCTGACAACTTGTGATTTCCCAGACTGATCACAGCTCATAGCTATATCCAATCTCCAGCATCATAGTCAGTAAGGATGCCACTCAATATTAGTGACTGTAGAGGTGGGGGGCAACAGTGTGGAAAGGAAGGAACGCTATGGTCTTCATGGCCTGCTGGTGGCTTCTTAGAAATATCTGGTTGGCCGTTGTAGTCTTTTGCACATGTTACCTCCACACATAGGGATAACACATGAAGGATGGAGTGAGCCTGTTCCAAACTTCCACACATTGAGTGCTCATGTCTGGAAAGGAGTGCCTGCACATGAGCAGTTGCTTGTACATAGATGGTTCACATGATTGGGTCAGCTGCATGAAATGGGGTTCTGATCACATGGAACATTTACGTGCAATTCTCTTTGCTTAATGTGTGTATGTTGGGGGCAATAATGGCAGAGCAAATACTCATAGTCAGGAGGCTATTTGTGTGGAAGAAATGCATGAAAAAGCCTCACCAAAAAAAACATTCTGCACAAGTTCAAACTTTTACAGTCTGATACCCTCCAGATTTTTGGACTTCTACTCTCATCTGGGCCAGCCAGCACAGGCAACGTATAGGCATTATAGGAATTGTAGTCCAATAACATCTGAAGGCCACCAGGTTGGGAAAGCCTGGACTAGGTGAACCATTGGTCTGATCTAGCAGTTCCCTTCTTATTTTCTCATAAACCCCCAAACAAAACAAAAATATATAAAAGGCATATAATGATAGAGATGTTTTAATGATAAAACAGAAATAAAACGTCTAGATAAATATCCCACTTAAAGTGAAAATACAAATATTTTCATTTCCAAGGGTGCCCATTTTTAATACAACACTGATTATATGAACCAAATTCATGTTACAATAATGTAGTTTAAGGGGAAAAAACCCTCTGCCTCTCAATTAATAGACTGTTGTCTAGTCTAATTCTCATCACCTCAATAATCAGTAAATCTGCTTCTTCCTTGTGCACAGAAGCATTACTATAAATCTTCTTAATCATATTTATGATTACATTTTATAGATCTTCTGAAAAGCTAGATTAATTGTGCTTTGGAAAGCAGCTACAATTACATTCGAATTTGGGACACAATCAGATTGGACTGAATGTATGTTTAAATATGTATCAGTATGCTTGATTTCCATGTTTTGCTGCTGTAATCAGAAGACTAAACCACACTCTAAACTTATATGCCCTCAAATTAGTATTTCAGAAATATACTTTATTCTATCTCTTAATATTGGTTTCCTAGAGCTTAATTGATCAGATGACATGAACAGCCACTGCTGATTGTACCATAATTTCCTACCAAAAATGCTCTTTAAGTGAAAATCAATTCTGTCAATGTTGTAGTGGCCTCTGACATTGATGTCTGATACTAATCCCCTCTTAGGCCAAATTCACACCATACATTTATTCTGCTGTAAACAGTCATAGCTTCCTCCAAATAATACCTGATGGAACGCCTCTCTCGATATGAACCCACCCGTACACTACGTTCAAGATCAAAGGCCCTCCTCCGGGAGCCAACTCCGAGGGAAGCTCGGAGAATGGCAACAAGGGAGAGGGCCTTCTTAGTGGTGGCCCCCAAATTATGGAAAGATATTCATGACAAGGTGCGCCTGGTGCCAACACTGTTATCTTTTCGGTGCCAGGTCAAGACTTTCCTCTTCTCCCACGCATTTTAGCATGTGTTTTATATTGTTTTAAATTTTTAAATTGTGTTTTAAATTGTTTTTTAAAAGATGTATCTTATATTATATCTTATCTAGATCCATTTCAATCGGGTTTCAGGCCTGGTTTCGGCACTGAGACGTCCTTGGTCGCCCTGTTTGATGACCTATGTCGGGAGAGAGACAGAGGGAGTGTAACTCTGCTGATTCTCCTTGATCTCTCAGCGGCTTTTGATACCATCGACCATGGTATCCTTCTGGAGAGGCTCGCGGAGTTGGGAGTTGGAGGTACTGCTTGGCAGTGGTTCCGCTCCTACTTAGCGGGTCGTCTCCAGAAGATAGTGCTTGGGGAACATTGCTCGACACCGTGGGTTCTCCAATGTGGGGTCCCGCAGGGTTCAGTTTTGTCTCCCATGCTTTTTAACATCTATATTAAGCCGCTGGGTGCGGTCATCCGGAGTTTTGGAGTGCGTTGTCATCAGTACGCTGATGACACGCAGCTCTACTTCTCCTTCTCATCTTCTTCAGGTGAGGCGGTTGATGTGCTGAACCGTTGCCTGGCCGCGACAATGGACTGGATGAGAACTAACAAACTGAGACTCAATCCTGATAAGACTGAGATGCTGTTGGTGGATGGTTTCTCTGATCGGATGGTGGATATATACCCTGTCCTGGATGGGGTTACACTCCCCCTAAAGGAGCAGGTTCATAGTTTGGGAGTCGTTTTAGACTCTTCCCTCTCACTCGAGGCTCAAGTAGCCTCGGTGGCCCGGAATGCGTTCTACCAACTTCGGTTGGTAGCCCAACTATGTCCCTATCTGAGTAAGGAAGACCTCACATCAGTGGTACATGCTCTGGTAACCTCGCGTCTGGACTACTGCAACGCGCTTTACGTAGGGCTACCTTTGAAGACGGTTCGGAAGCTATAGCTAGTGCAAACTGCGGCGGCCAGACTGCTAACAAGAACCAAGCGGTTTGAGCATATAACACGTGTTCTGGCTCGCCTACACTGGCTTCCCATATGCTTCCGGGCAAGATTCAAAGTGTTGGTACTAACCTATAAAGCCTTATATGGCGCGGGACCACGATATCTGTCGGAACGCCTCTCCCGATATGAACCCACCCATTCACTATGGTCTACTACGAAGGCCCTCCTCCGGGTCCTGACCCATAGGGAGGCCCAGACAGTGGTAACAAGATCTAGGGCCTTCTCAGTGGTGGCCCCCGAACTATGGAATAGTCTCCCAGAGGAGGTGCGCTTGGCGCCGACACTATCATCTTTTCGGCGCCAAGTTAAAACCTTCCTCTTCTCTGAGGCATTTTAATTTAAGTTAATTTAATTTTAAATTGTTGTAATCTGATTTCAGTTTGTACAGTTTTTATATACTTCGTTTTATGAGATTGTGTAATTTTATTGTATTTTTTGATGTTCACCGCCCAGAGAGCTATTGCTAGTCGGGCGGTATATAAGTTTAATTAATAAATAATAAATAATAATAATTGTATTTGTTTTTAGTTACTGTAAACCGCCCAGAGAGCTTTGGCTATGGGGCGGTATACAAGTATAATAAATAAATAAATAAATAAATAGATTGTAGTTTGTTAAGGCTACTGAGACTGGAGACCCCTATTCCCCTCACAGAACTACAATACCCAGAGTTCAGGTGGAGACACCCAGTCCCATTTGATAAAGGGAAAAATATGTAATGGTCTTTCTGGATATGTACTGTGCAAACCAGAAGGGATACCTAATGAGGCAACTGGATAAGTTATATGCTCCACAGTATGCTAGCTGAGCCCTGGAGAGAATAAGTTACAGGATATATTTTACTGAAGTGACAGGTTGTTTAGATGCAGAGATGTTGAATCTTGCAAGTTCTTCAGATCTAGGTATTTGAGCAAAACAACCACCACTAAACAGATTTTTGTAACTCATACAGATTGATGAATGAAGATGGAGGGCAGATTTTGTCACAATGCACTTCCACATGTTCAAAGCAAAGGACCATGCATCATCATTCAGAAACAATAGGACAACAAACAATTGCGGTCGATGGGTGAAATAATACGCAGACAACAGCAGCTATGGTTGAACAAAGGGCCACTTCATTAATTTATAAACAAAATTTTTAAAGTAGTTAATTTTATTGTGACTTTGAACCATAGGCCTTATGCACAAATACAGATACAGGTAGAAATACATACATGCTTTCCGTTAAAAATTTATTACATTTTGTAAAATAATAAGTGGCTATATTGAGCTTGGAGAATTTATGATGAAAGATTCTCTTAGTTTTTGGGCGGCCAGAGCAAAATTGGCTACTGCAATAGTCACTGGGTTAAAATTATCGCATAAAAGCATACTGACCAATTCCTTATCTGGACAGGGTACTAAAACCTCTAAAAAAGGCGATAAGAACTTCCATCTAGGACTTTCATAGAGTGGGCAATAAAGTAAATAGTGAGCTAAATACTCTATGGCCTTGCAGCCGTATATACAAAGGCGTTGAGCCACAGGTATGCCACTATAACAGCCTTCTAAGTAAGCTGTTGGCATAGCCTGAAAACGGAGGGCAGTAAAAGCCCTTCTAATATTACCTCTATCGAGCGTGCTCATGTAGTTTGTCAGAGAGTGGTTGAGTTTGAAATGGGGATACCAGGGCGAAAAGGGAGCTGACATTATGGATGCCCGGTCCTGGTGAGCATCACAGTCAAAAAACCATTTGCAGAGGGCAACTTTGTTTAATTCCAGCAGTTTATCTTGGGAAAGTTCATATTTAGAGAGTATTGTGCTGCAATCTGATGCCCAACCACCAGATCGCAATTGTTCGTACCAGCACTGTTTGACCAAGGCAGAGTCATCCATTTTGAGGATTCTAAGCCAGTAGCGAATGTGGGCTAGATTAATACATGCAGCAATTGAGGGGAGGCCTAGCTCCGCTCTGAGGTGGGGAGTCGGAGTCCCCGATGGAAGGCCTAGCACCTGTTTCATGAATTGATTTTGAATTGGCTCTAAGGTGGTTCTAGGAGATGTTCCCCACAGCTCTGATCCATATAGGATCTTCGGGAGTATTTTAGTTTTGAGAATTTTGAGCATGGGGAGAATAAGTTGGCCACCATGGGTGAAAAAAAACCTTTTAGCTAGGCCCAAAATCTGGGTACCCGCTAAAGTCGCTGCTTTTAGCTGTGGAGCCCAAGAGAGCCTATTAGACAGGTGAATTCCGAGATATTTAAAGTCGGAGACTTGTTCGATGGGGACCCCGTTTAAAGACCAGTTGTTTTTGGTGTTCATAAATTTGCCGCATATCATGATTTTAGATTTAGATTGATTTATCGCTAAGTTCTGGGATTGGCAATATTCCTCTAGTTTGAAGAGCATTCTTTTAAGGCCGATTTTGGTTAGGGAGCAAAGAGCCGCATCGTCGGCGTAAAGAAAGGTTGAAATCTTTTTGGTCCCTATGGAGGGGGGGAAGAAGGTGGGCGATGATAGTGCCGTTACCAAGTCATTAATGAAAAAGTTAAACAAGAAGGGAGCAAGTGTACAACCCTGCTTCACCCCTCTGTGGACAGGAATTTTAGGTGATAGAGAGCCATTTTGGTCCAGGCGAACCTGGATCGTATTAGATTGATGAAGGGCTCTAATCAACCAGAGGAGCCTTAGGTCAATGTTTGTTTGGGCCAATTTCTGCCAGAGTAGCCCTCTATCGACTGTGTCAAAGGCCGCAGTAAAGTCAACAAATGCAATATAGAGAGATGGCCACACTTTGGATCTTGTTTTTTTAATTAAATGGTGTAGAATAAAGGCCTGGTCGATGGTACATCTATTGGCTCTGAAGCCTGCCAGCTCTTCGTGTATTATTAGGTTAGATTGTTCCCACTTGTTTAATTTATTTAATAGCAAATGACCATAGAGTTTGGATGAGACATCCAGGAGGCTGATTGGCCGGTAATTGGCTGGTTTCATAGGGTCGCCCTTTTTATAGATAGGGACTATGATACTGGTGAGCCAGCCCTGGGGAATATTGCCAGTTTTATTTATGTAAGTGAAAAGAGCTGCAAACAATGGGGCCCACCAAGATGAATCTTGGAGGAAGAAATCAGGTGGTAGCATGTCCTCCCCTGGGGCTTTCCCTGCTTTCAAGGTGGACATTAGCGTTGTAATTTCCTCGATGGTAACTGGTGGCCAGAGCGGAAGGTCAGTCAATATTTCAGGGATGTCTACGGCTTTGGTAGGATGGAAACTGCCAAAGATTGAAGTGAAGTGAGCTATCCAGGCCCCCTGAATTATAGGAGGCATCGGGGTATTGTTTTCTGGGTCGAGTTTCCCCTGTAGACATCGCCAGAAGACTGCCTCGTTTCCCTTTCGAGCTGCGTTATCTAAGGTCCTCCAGTTTGCCTGGTAATAGGAGTGTTTTTTGTTTTTAAGTAGTGTTTTATAGGATCTTCTTTGTACAATTAGGTTTTGGAGAGTAGCAGGGTGATTATTAGAACGAAATATTAACAAAATCTTTAAAGGGACTTGCAAAGGTGAAACCTAAGTGCAGGAACGAACTCTAGGCAAGCAGCTTGCCCTACAGCTCCCGGGTGACCAGCCCCTGCTGGGGCAAAGGGCAAGCCCCTTTTGCTTATCCCTTGCCCTGGCCACACCTTGTAGGTGAGTAGGGAGGCCTTCCCACGTCACCAACCCCCTGGGTCCGTAGAACCCTTGGGTGGATGAGGTAAGAATGGCCCCAAAAGCAGCCCATATCCTGCCACCGGGCCATAAAACCCTGAGAGGCAAGCCTCCAGAACCACCAATCACCTCCAAAGGCGCCTAAGGGGGCCACCTAGCTGTCGTTACCTATTCCCTTTCCCACACTTTACCATATCCATGTCCCAAAACATGCCCATAGTAGGCGTTGATTTAAAACCAAATTAGCCAAATTAGCCAAAATAACCTATTAATCACAACACCCCCTAACCCAGTTCCCTCCATCTCCAAGAGTGTGGAGTAGGCGAAAAACCTGCCCTCCAACAAGGGTGGGCAGGATAAAAATTCCTACTAGGCCCTGAAGCGACCCTGGACACATCATAAAAGAGGGAGGGCGGGATGGGCGTTGCGAGCCAAGAGGAAGAAGGAGGGTGCGGCACAGGCTTAAATAGGCCAAGGCGCTCCGCCCCCTCCGTGCAGCACGTCACGTGTCATCACAGTGTGACGCACGACACTGCCCTTAACTTCCATGGCTTCTGCAGCCTCACCTTCGGCCACAATTGTGCTCCACTCTCCCAGCTTCGCCAGGTAAGCTGAACGGGACTTGCGGTTGATGGGTGAAATAATACGCAGACAACAGCAGCTATGGTTGAACAAAGGGCCACTTTATTAAATTATAAACAAAATCTTTAAAGTGACTTGCAGAGGTGAAACCTAAGTGCGGGAACTAACTCTAGGCAAGCAGCTTGCCCTACAGCTCTCGGGTGACCAGCCCCTGCTGGGGCAAAGGGCAAGCCCCTTTTGCTTATCCCTTGTACTGGACACACCTTGTAGGTGAGTAGGGAGGCCTTCCCACGTCACCAACCCCCCGGGGCCGTAGAACCCTCGGGTGGATGAGGTAAGAATGGCCCCAAAAGCAGCCCATATCCTGCCCTTGGGCCATAAAACCCTGAGAGGCAGGCTTCTGAACCACCAATCACCTCCAAAGGTGCCTAAGGGGGCCACCTAGCTGTTGTTACCTATTCCCCATCCCGCACTTTACCACCATAAAAGGGGGACAAATCTCTATTTAGTCCCCCTTTCCCCACTGCGTAGGAGAACTTCCAGCAGACTCCTCTGCAGGTCTTGCAAAAATATGTCGTTCCCTGTATCCGAAAGGTGAACGCCATCGGCCCTATAGAGTTCAGCCCTAAAATGCTGTATGGAAACCCCCCTTCCGTGCTGCATGTCACGCATCATCACAGCGCAATGTGCAACGCTGCCTTTAACTTCCATGGCTTCTGCGGCTTCACCCTCAGCCGCAATTGCGCTCCGCTCGCCCAGCTTCGCCAGGTAAGCGGAACAGGACAAACATGCAACAACTGAACAACTTTACAAACAAGTATTCCTCTATTGCTGGGTCTATTTGAACTTAACTGCATACATTAGATAATAGACATGACACTGTAGAAATGGCATTGGAGAGTAAGTTGTAAATCCTACTGAATGCTGAGCTGGTCAATCCTGGGAAGGTTTTCCTATGAATAAAGGGTAGAAGGTGCTTTTGAAGGACCTTGTTAGGAGTACTTTCATGTATTGGTATAAATACCTCCACCCACCTCTTTATTTTGTAGGTGAAAGGAATGGTTTTTCTGCTTAGCAGTGTTCTAGTGCAAGAAAAATTATTCCTGACAGCACAGTTGCTTGCTTCTCTGTCTAGAGTATCTAAAACACTGCAGGATTCACCCAGAGAATTCTGTAGTTTTTTACACTCCACATGGCAGGTGGGAAGCCATAAAAAAAACCTCTCAGGCATTAAAGATTTTCCACTTACAAAAGCATACCACTTAAACTTGCCAGAGAGGTTGCAACAAAGAGCACTGTGAGACACCCTTGCAATTCCCCCAAGGACAGGAAAATCTTTTTCTTAAAAAAAATAAAACACAAAATCCCACCAGAAGCCTAATACAACATTTCCTAATGCAGACCACAACAAGCCAGTCTCATCACAACCAGGGATGTTTTCTTCAAAGCCCTACAGAAGACCAGGTAAACCTTATTTTCCATGTCTTGCATCCACCAAGGTCAGGATCTGCCATCTGACCATGCATACTAAAAAAGCAAAAAGATTCCTGAGCAGCTGAACCAGGCCTCAAGTATGAACACTGTCCTGCTGTGCTATATAAAGCACTCGGTGCTCTCTCTCTCTCTCTCTCTCTCTCTCTCTCTCTCTCTCTCTCTCTCTCACACACACACACACACACACACACACACACTCACGCACACACACACACACACACACACACACACACACAGGTAAAGCACTAGCTCCTTCCATGTGGTCAGGGGCTTCTGAAGTTACTTTCAAGTATGGGAAGCAGCAGCAAAAATGAATTCAGTGGCAGGCAATTAGAGTGCATGGGAGGTACCAGGCACAGAGGGGTGAGGGATATTATTCGTTTATTAACAAGATTTATTTCATTACATAGTACTCCCAGGGTGGTTTACAACATAATATCTAAAAACATAATACAAATGTATCAGACCATACAATGCTAATAAACATAAATCCAATATAAACCCATTACAAGTAAACAGTAGCAAGTATACAGACTAAGACCTTAATGACTAATTAAAAGCAACATAACAAATATCTTCAAAGACTGAGAGAGCAGGTATGTTTTAACCAGGCATTGGAAGCTTACTAACGAGGTAGCCTTCAGATGGACTGAATTCCACAACTGGGGCACCACTACAGAGAAGACCCTGTCCCACATAACCACAAAGCACACACTGTTCTGGGCTCACAGGACACCTGACAAGGTACTCAGCTATCAACTCAGCTGCTGAAACAAATAGTACAAACAGTTCATCTTCACTTATAAAGGTCATTGGCTTCTATGACCAATGTTGTGCTAAGAGTCATTTAAAAAATAAAAAAGTATATTTGTGGGGAAATGTTACTGCCGGTCTGGACCAAAGTGTTTTGCTGGTAATTCAATTTGTAGTTGAGCTACAATGAGGAGAAGGGAAAGCTCAAAAATACTCATTGCCTGAGTTACCTTTTGGACTAGGACCAGCCTGCACCATAGCAGTTCCTACGCTACTAGGGTAACAGGAGAAAAAGGGCTCAGGCAAAGGAGACCTTGTGTGTGTATGTGTGTGTGTATGTTATACCTCCCTGAGTGCTGTGGAAGAGAAGCGATATATAAAATAGTTATGTAGAGCAGACCAGCAAGATTCTTCCTCAGGGATCCTATTGAAAAGGTATCATGGAAGGAGGCCACACAGAGGAAGCATAACCAACAAGACCTTTTGCAAGGGACTTACAGAGGAGCATAAATACATTGAACATAAGGATCAAAGTCCTATCTAGTCCAGAATCCTGTTCTCACAGTGGCCAACCACATGCCTAGGGAAGCCCAAAATCAGGGCCTGACCTCAACAGCACTCTTCCCATTTGTGATACCCAGCAACTGGCTTTCAGAGGCATGCTGCCTCCGACAGGGGAAATAGAACATATCCATTATGGCTAGTAGCCAGTAATACTTTCTCCTCTATGAACTTGTGTAATTATCTTTTAATGCCATCCAGGTTGGTAGTCATCACTGCATCTTGTGGGAGGGAATTCCACAGCTTAACTATGTGCTGTCTGAAGAAGTACTTTGTTTTGCCTGTCCTAACATTCAGCTTCATTGGATGGCTATGAGTTCAAGTGTTATGAGAGAGGGAGAAAATCTTTTCTCTATCCACTTTCTCCACACTATGCGTAATTTTATACACCTCTAGCGTGTCTTCTCTTACTCACTTTTTTTCTCACCTAAAAAGCCCCAAATGTTGTAATCTTTCTTCACAGGGGAGTTGCTTCATCTTCTTGATGGTTTTGGTCACCTTTTTTAAAAAAACATTTCCAGTGCTACAAGCTTCTAGTGCCTGTATAGGTGAGGGAACCAGAACTGTACAATGTATTCCAAGGGTGGCTACACAAGTCGTACAGCTGCCTGCTGCCTGCACTACACAACTGAAACTTAAAACTGAGAACTGCCTCAGGCATTTACTGGTATGGCAAGCCAGAAGGGTGAATATGCACTACACCTATATCCCCAAGTAACCCCAAGCCTTCCTAAAAGTTCCAGTATGAGGGAAAGCCCCCCGTGCTTCATGCCCCATAGATGTTTCACTCTGTCCATAAATCTAGGGAGTGCAAAAGGTTTCATTGCTGGGGCAGAGATATGTCCAAGGAAGAACTTTTCCTTCCATTTTTGCACACCTTTTGTGTGTTTGTTCATTGTTTCAATGGTCTATGGCTTCTTGGAGAGAGAGCCAGTGTGGTGTAGTGGTTAAGGTGTTGGACTACGACCTGGGAGACCAGGGTTAGAATCCCCACACAGCCATGAAGCTCACTGGGTGACCCTGGGCCAGTCACTGCCTCTCAGCCTCAGAGGAAGGCAATGGTAATAATAATAATAATAATAATAATAATAATAATAATAATAATAATAATAATAATAAAATTTTATTTAATTAGTCGCCCATCTGTCCGCCTAAGCGGACACTCTGGGCGATGTACACAATATAAAAACAATGTAAAAACATATACATACAGCAAGTTACAATATTAACAGCAATTCAACAACCATCCTTCAGTAATACAATATAAAGACCTAACCCACCCCCGAAATCCCATAGGCCTGCCTGAACAGCCAGGTCTTTAAAGCTTGGCGAAAAGCCATCAGGGAGGAGGCGTGACGAAGGTCAAAAGGAAGCAGGTTCCAGAGGGTGGGGGCCACAATCGAAAAGGCCCTCTCTCTGGTCCGCACCAGTCTAGCTGTTTTCACCGGTGGGACCGAGAGAAGGTCTTGTGAGGCTGATCTTGTTTGGCGGCATATTTGGTGATACTGGAGCCGTTCCTTCAGATAGACTGGGCCAGAACCGTATAGGGTTTTAAAGGTTAGTACCAACACCTTGAATTGGGCCCGGTACACAACTGGAATATCGTTTACCATGAAAACCCTGTTCATAGGGTCGCCATAAGTCAGAATCGACTTGAAGGCAGACCATGGCTTCTTGGAGTGTGGGAAAAAGAGCATTAATTTCTCTTGAAAGCATCCAGCTGCCCTTACATTGCACTGTATACCCAAATGAACATCCTACTGGAATTACTGCAGTGCAGAGGAAAAACATTGCATTCAGGTGCACATGCTATTGTGCACTGAAGTGTGGATATTGTTTCTCTGCACTGTAATACCTTTTAATGGGTAAGCATTTGGACAAAAATTCCAACACAGAAGGCTTTCTACCTTGGCAAGCTTCCATCTCTTTCTCCCCCTCCCCACCAGCATGCCCTGTTGCAGACAGTTTCACATCCTTTCTCCATCAGATGGTAATGTGCTTTTAAAATGGGGGGAGCAGTGTCAATTCACAATTGTGTGTACTGGAAATGTTCATGAAATATCCCACCCCTCCTTAACTCAGCACAAGATCTAGAATCTGCAGTTCAATCAATTCACTAACTCCAAGATCTCTCCCACCACCACCCAGTAAGATCTCAGCAAAGAAGTTAGAAGATGCTTTCAGGCCACCACGTCATGCAGGAGTACATGTCTTCATGTCAGTTTTACCCCTTGACATTCCTGCCACTTTTCCTGCCTAGTGTCCCAATGTAAGAGCTTATTTGAGATCTACCCTTTAACTCAACATTGGCATTATTTAAACAAGCAAGAGTTGCCACATGAGGGGGGCAGTGGGGATGAGTGCATTAGGTTCCTCTCCTCTCTGTGCTCATTTTTGTTGCCTTCCCTGAGGTGAAAGGCAGCTTCTTGTTTCTGAAGAGCCTTCTTGTATGGGAAGACCATGGAGGACCAGAAGGTGGCAGAGCTAGTATTCTTGTCCCCACTGTCTGCCCTCAAGTGGTAACTTATTCCTTTCAATAATGCCTATATATAACTTTTGTTAAAGCAATATTTAATTTCCCTAGGAGCAATCAGTGACTGTTTCAGAAGGCTGCTTTTATACCAAATCACCATAGAGCTAAAACATTTAGTTTCTGATGCTCAGGAAAGAGAGGTAAAATAATAGTTTCACATTTCCTCTCTGATTTTATCATACTACTGTCCTATAAGGAATGAAACCCAAATCCCCAACATAAAAAAGTGAGACTGAAAATTGCCCCAAGACACGTTTAGTAGGAAATCTTTTATAAATCACTGTATCATGCTGTCTTCATCATTAATTCATCACTGCTGAACGGTTTTAGTTCCATTATATCAATGCACAGTGCATCAGACATTTACTGGAAAAAGTATCTTTTTGACCAAAATGGATGCTCACCATTGTAGGAAGAACATTAAAGGAATGCTTCTAAATTGTGTATGTTTTTCTCTATTCCCCTTCCAATATACCAGAGTGCTATAGGTCAACTGAAGGACCATTGGATCATTAAGAACATGTGGTGCTAACTAAGACACTCCAGTTCATAATACTCTGTGTGTGTGTGTGTGTGTGTGTGTGTGTGAGAGAGAGAGAGAGAGAGAGAGAGAGAGAGAGAGAGTGAGTGAGTGAGAGAGAGAGAGAGAGAGAGACCTTTCCCTTTATTTCTGAAAGGTGCTTTTCAAAAATAAAGTTTACTAGAAGGTATGATTGAGCTAAATGATCCATATAACACCCAAGAATTAAGGGTACAATTAATACTACAAAAATCTATTACTAGTGTTCATTATTTTTGCATTGAATTATTATTATTATTATTATTATTATTATTATTATTATTATTATTATTAAATTTGTATCCCGCCCTTCTTCTCAAAGGAGTCCACAGTGGCAAACAGCAAAAAGTTAAAACAGTACAATTTAAAATAAAATAGAAACATATTTATATCAATAAAAAATAATTTAAAACATTTAAAAGCAATCACACACACTCAGTTATTAATTTCATGGTTGCCATGCCCAGTATCTCTCAGCCATCAAATCCCTGGGTGTCAGGATGCAGGATTGGGACCCTAGCACTTCAGAAGATGAGGAGATCATTTTCCCAGAGCTGGGTGAAGAGGGGGAGGGAGAACTCTCAGAGATAGTGTTGCCCAGCAGCTGCAGAGGCCTTGAAACTCCAACAGACAAAGTTACAGACACTTCTCAGGAATTTCCCACGCTCATCCCCCTCATCGAGCCAGAGCAGTTAGCCCAGGAAGGAGGGGGAGTTCAACTCCCTCCTCAGCCAGAGAAAAGCCCGCTTGATGGGCATGATGTTCACCCCCCTCTTTCTCCAATACCAGAGATAGAATCTTCAGAAGGGTGGAGGCAGAACTTCCCCCATCACCGCGAACCCGGAGAAAACAAAAACGAGTCAGGGGAAGAGAGAGGAGGGGCGGGGATGAAAGCACCCTAAGGCGGAGTGAGAGAATTCGTGCCAGAAAGTCCCCTTAATAAGGATAAGGGGGGGCGGGAATTCCTTTGTTCTGTCAACTCTCTTGCATGTCGCTGGACACGTGTATTGTGTTCCTTCATGAGAAGGCGCAGCCTCTGTTTGGATATTACGTTAATAAAGACTGAATTGCTTTCACAACCTGGTCTGGTTACTGAGTCCAGTCCTGGACACGACACTGGGTAAACAGGAATGTTTTTAAATTTCTCCTGAAAATCAATAATGAGGATGGCAGTTTCATCTCACTGGTGGGGGGGAGGGCATCCTAGAAACAGGAGCTACCACTCCACACCATACACTAATGATTAAACAAAAACTGTGTTCTTCAAATATTGATAAGTTAGTCCACTGATCCAGTTTTAAAAGTGATGGCTTCACAGGCCTGGAAGAACTTTTATACTTTGAAACATTTGTTGGTTTTAGGATTTCAACATATATAAAATGATTTTGTCAGACAGGTGGCATATAAATCTAATAATTAATTGATTGATTACTAATGAACACTCCCATGGAGGGGGGAGTTCAAATTTAAAGCAGCCCATTTGTATTGTAACAGTCAACTTGCACTTGTTCATTGGTAAAATGTTATCTCTGAGCCTTGAGTGATACAAGGAACCCTGAAAGAGCATTTTATTTTATATATATTTAAATAAAATAAAATAAAATCCTCTGCTCAGGGTTCCTTGTATCACTCAAGGCTCAGAGATAACATTTTACCAATGAACAAGTGCAAGATGACTGTTACAATACAAATGGGCTGTTTTAAATTTGAACACACACCCCTCCATGGGAGTGTTCATTAGTAATCAATCAATTAAATATATACTGCCCTTCAGCATAGCTGTTACAAGTTTACAAAAACAAAATAAATGCTTGACTAAAATATAATAAATAACTACCTGTTTCAAAATACACTAAAAAGCCTGGGAGAATAAAAAATATCTTTACCTGGCATGAAAAGCTGACAATGTTGGTATAAGGTGAGTCTCCATGTGACAGGAATTTTAGAAAGGGTGCCACCACTGGGAAGTTCTTTCTTCAAATGGATGAGATACCTGAGAGATAGACCTTCTGATTATAAGCTCAAGTCCTGCTCCGCGGCCCCGGCAAAGCCTGGGGCAGCGGGGCGTATTTGCGGCCCAGGATTGAAGTCCTGGCAGCCAGTTGAGGGAGGCTAGCATGCCTGAGCTGGCATTTATGTGCCGTGCATGGGCACGAGGGAGGCTGGGCAACAGAGCTAATTTAAGCTCGTGCAGCTCTTAAGCCTCCTTCTTCGACGAGAGACACCCGTCCCCGCCCTTGCCTTAGTGTGCTCATCAGGTCACTTCGGGGCCAAGTAGGAATTTTTGCCCTGCTCACTCATGTTGGTGGGCAGGTTTTTTCCCTACTCCACACTGTGGTGGTGGGATGGAATGTAGTTACGGGGTGTCATTGTTTAATAGGCTGTTTCGTCTGATTTGGCTAATTTGGCACCTGAAGTTTAATGGGTGATTGAATATTGTTGTAGTTGGTCACTTTGGCAGGAAGGTGCGGGAAGGGAAGCTGGAAGGGACAGCTAGGTGACACCCTTAGGCACCTTTGGGGGTGACTGGCAGATCAGGAGGCCTGCCCTTCAGAGCTCTACAGCTTGGAGGGAGGATATGGGCTGCCTTTGGGGCAACTTACTTCATCCACCCGGAGTTGCCCGGGGGGTGGTGATGTGGGAAGGTCCCCCCTACTCACCCTAGAGGAAAGCAGAATGGCTCGCCCATGCCCAGGCAAGGGTGGTCACCTAATAGCTGTAATTAGATACATCAGTTATAACCTAGCTCCCACACCTAGGTTTTACCTCTGCAGGTTTTTTTAAGTTTAAAGTTTAATAAAGTGGCCCTTAGTTCAACCCAGTCTTGGCATCTGTGTGTTTATTTCAACCCTCGGCTGCAATATATGGCAGGTTATATCAGACATTCCTGAAGTTACTTGGGTCCTCACCATAACAGGCTTTAATGGGAAATACCAGCAATTTGTGTTGAGCTCAGAAATGAACTGGATGCCAGTGAACATTTTTCAATACTGGCAATTTGGATTCTCATCAACTAGTCCCAGTCAACAGTGTAGTGGTTGCAATTTGAACTAATTGCAATTTCCAGACATACTGAGGAATGTTTTTGGGACCTGAAGAACTGCAGCTCAGTTACATACTGATGTGGTCATTGCTTCGGTACATGCTCCTCTCAAAATTGAGTCCACAATGACTGTTCTATCATGTAGCACCTAGACAATTATTAACAGGGTAGTGTTGACTGCATGTACTTTACTTGCCTCCAGTATCCATGCAAAATATTGTCTTCTGTCAAAACATTTTACATACATTTTAACACATAGCTAATTCATCGGCAAAATCAGTTGTTTTATTAGGAAATAGTTCATGTTCTTTAGGAAGAGAGACGAAATAGG
This sequence comes from Rhineura floridana, assembly GCF_030035675.1. Taxonomy (NCBI): domain Eukaryota; kingdom Metazoa; phylum Chordata; class Lepidosauria; order Squamata; family Rhineuridae; genus Rhineura; species Rhineura floridana. The sequence goes on from NC_084488.1 coordinate 86,278,626, forward strand.
TGTGGCAAAATTGCCTTTCTTTTCTACAATAAAAATAGTAATATAGCAAGTCTGGTGGAAAAAGGTAAAGAGATCAAAGATCATAGACCACAGATAAGTTATCTTAACATCACTGCAGGGCAACTCTGAACTTGCTTTCTGAGTATAATGAAAGATGAAGAATTCCTGTTTGTGTGGCCACAGATTTATTAAATGAGGATATTGTTTCTATTCTTAAACACGTTGGTGTCTGAGGAATCCCCACAGTTGCTCCTAGCTGGAAGTGATGATCAAAGTTCTGTTGAGAATTGTGAAGTTGGGGGTGAAGTTGATTTCCTTTCAATTCTGAAATATAAAAGCAGGGTTTGTGTGTTTTAATCTGTTCCTATCAATATATTTAAAAAGCACTGAAAGAATGAACATGTTTTCTTGCAACTGAGAACATATAACTGTTGACCACATCATGAAGCAATATAGCTCCCAAAAGTTATCCCCATTCCACAGTATACTTGAAAAAAAATCGTATTTTTAAAATAGATAAACAAAAACTAAGCACTTCAGTTTCTGATATTTTTGTGACTACAAAATCTGCTAGGGTTGCTTGACACAGACATTAAGCAGACAGATTTTTTCCTACCACTTTTTGTACAGTGCAATGAAATATATGTCTGCTCAGAAGTAATTCCCACTGAGTTGAATGGAACAGACTCCTGGGTAAATTTGTATACATAGGCTGCAATCTATACGCATTTACCTAGAAGTCCCATTGAATTGAGTAGACATGCATAAGACTGTACAATTGATTTCTCAGTTTCTTTTCACACAGTTGGAAAATATTTAGCCAGGGACAGGATTGTCAGTAAAAAGGCTAGCAAACATTAAAAAAAACAACCCTAGGTATACATCAGTGTACCACTTTATTGGGAAATGCTACATTCATATGTAAATTTCTGCAAACATATCCAGGCAAGGAAAACATTTATGAAAGTTATCCAATACATAGAAAAGACAGCATGGAAATCAGTTTGTTCAGTGCCATTTTATCAGTTCAAATATCAGATTTATAAAAAATTCAGAGTTTCATATTGCCCTGAATTTTGATTAGCAAGAATGTAAAGAAGATTAAATATTTAAAAGGATAATGGGAACAATCACAGTTGCTTTTGATGGGAAATGCAGAAGGAATTATAAACAAAAGTGATATAAGATAGAAAACAGTCAGAGAATATATTGAAGATATAAACCTGAATTTTTCCAACCTTTAGATGCTCACCAGCATATCTTAAACTTTTATATTTAATCTAGCACTTGGCTGATCAGTGTATCTCTATTTTCATAAGTTCTAAAGCCCAAGGAAGTCATGCAAGTAAACCTAAGGCCAGAAACTATTGGGCTTCAGTAACATGTATGTTAATAGCAAGGCCAGGAAATAACAAAATATCTTTGAATACAGTTCACTTAAGAAATTGTTGAAGACTTTGCTGATGCAGCATAAAATGTAAATGTACTGCCTTCAAGTCGATTTTGACTTATGGCGACCCTATGAATAGGGTTTTCATGAGGCTGAGAGGTAGTAGCTGGCCCAAGGTCACCCAGTGAGCTTCATGGCTATGTGGGGATTTGAACCCTGGTCCAACACCTTAACCACTACACCACACAGCATACCCTTGCTTATGAGGACGTTCTCAATGGAATTTAGATCTCCCTAGACAAACAAGGACTTCCTCCATTCATTTCAACAAACAAATCAGTGCTGTATGCAAATTCCTTTATACCTGCAGAGCTGTCCATCTACCGTATATTCCGGCGTATAAGACGACTTTTTAACCCAGGAAAATCTTCTCAAAAGTCAGGGGCCGTCTTATACGCCGGGTGACATCTTATAGGGCGGGTGCTGAAACTTCCGAGCCGGACTGGAGAATCTGCGGTCGCCGCATATGGTGGGGGGAGCTCAAAAACGGCCACGGCCGCATCCCCGCCATATGTGGCGACCGTATGAAAGCAGCAAGGGCGGCACTGTACAAGTACGGTAGAAGAAAATCCACTCACCAGGATTCGTGGAAAGAAGTGACTTAACGCGGTCCCGATGACAAGGTGAGGGGGCGCCTCACCGGGAAGGTGTAAGTGAAGGGCGGAACAAGCTGCAGGCGTCCGGGACGCCCGGGGTATGGAAAAAAGAGATAGAGCGACGCTGTGCCCAGAAAAACACGACTCTTTCACCCGTCTAGCCTGCCCTTGTATCCTATTACCGTACCTCCTTCTCTGCCTCTCAGATCTCGCTCCTGAGGACTGCAGTGAAGCGGCGCAGGCGCTCATGTGCGAGATCTGAGAGGCAGAGAAGGAGGTAATAGGATACAAGGGCGGGCCAGACGGGTGAAAGAGGCGTGTTTGCGCTACCGCTCTGATAGTCTTGGAGACAGGGAAGGCTGGGCAGGCAGGGAGAGCTGACCAATCCAAGCAAATCTGATGTTTTTTTTAATTTTTATTTGTTGTGCGTTGGAAGAGGGGTAGTCTTATACGGCGAGTATATCCCAAACTCTATATTTTAACTGGAAAAGTTGGGGGTCGTCTTATACGCCCAGTCGTCTTATACGCCGGAATATATGGTAATTAAAGTGAGTGATCAACACTGTGAGTGCAACATGTTCTTTGGAGTGAACACGAAGGCCTGGATTTGCAGAATAATTTCTAGAAAAAGAGGTAAAATATATAAAAAAGATCCTAGTAAAGTTATTGTCTGGCTAGAAGCTAGAGCTTTCAGCCTCACAAAATGACACCTCCTTCTTCCCTCTGCCATTTCCTTTTATTGAGAGCGTGGAGAAGAACATTTTAATGGACACTCTGGGACCTGTCTGTGTCCTTCAAACCTCTGAGGTGGACCTGAGGCTTTGGAAGCAGCCCAGCTGGCTGAGCCTCTTGGGAGAGCCCTGCTTCAACTTAGACAGAACCTGAATGGCTCCAGAGCAATCCACTTTGTTTCTCAGTTTAAGTTTCATCTGAAACAGATGCACACTCTAGTCTGGTCATTTCTCTTGTAAGTAGGATATATGGCTTCAACAGAAAAGAGCTTGCAAAATCATTGAATGTTCCCAGCATTTCAATAAGGGAGGCACGTAGTAGCATAGCAATCTATAATTGCTGTCCTTAATATATATGATTTTAATAAGCAGGCACTTATTATATTTAACATAATTCCCACATACATGGGAAGCACAGTTTACCATTTTGATAGGCTATTTAATACATGCTCACATTTTGTGAAAAGCTTTTCATTGCAAAGGACAAAATTTTCATCGTCTTTTTCTGGAATATAGTTTAAAGAATATTATTGTGCCTAAAAATATTTGAAGACCATCAGTACATATGCTAGTGGTGGGCTGATCCTTAACTCTGTGACTGTCTTGCTAGAATACAAAGGATTGGAGCTAACATGTACTTTATTTATGACAATGTCATAATTAGTGGTGATGCACCAGCAATCCACTCTGAGAACTCTTTTGAGTTGAGGAGTGGGCTATAAATCCTCAAATAAAGAAAACTATATTTAAGTCTCATATCAGGACATACTGTGCCACTAAATATTTTCTCTATTTATATATAGAAGGATGGGGAACCTGTAGCCCCATAGATTCTGTTGGACTCTGTCTCTCACCAGCCCCAGCTAGAATGCAATGATCAGAGATGATGTGAGTTTTAGTCCAACAACCTATGGAGGTCACAAACAGGACCTTGAAGTGTACCTGGAAGATAACAGAATCCCAATGCAGGAAGGACATGTCTCAACATGTCCCACTTACTGGTTATCTTTAAGGTGACAGGGCATTTGCACCAGGTGAAACTTCTTAAGCATTCATCAAGAGCCTTATATTAATCTTATCTTGTCAACTGACATCATGGTTCCCCCACAGACACACAGACACAAGATAATACTTTTGATTTAGCAGTATGGATCACCTGGAAGTACTTTACTAGAGTGTATACTTGTGCAATTGATATCAGATACTTTACAAACACAGATAAGTTTACTGGAAAGAAATTCCCAAAAGTGCAAACTTGAGGCATCAGACCAAAAGCAAGGATATGCAAAACCTGAGCAATGTCTAACCTCATGTATTCTTAAGAGTGTGCTGAAGATAAAGTAGTGGAAGTACTGCTATGAAATCAATATCACTATCACATTAATAAAGGCAAGTGTTCTAACAACCATGATAAGTATGGGCATGTGTATATCACACACACACTTACGCCCAAATGCTCTGCATGTTTTCTCAGAAGTACACCCCAATGAATAAAATAGGTCTTAATTCCAGGTAAGAATTGCAGCCTAAATCTGGCTAAAGTAAGGCATTTCATTGATTGATTTGCATTTACATGCTGCCTTTCGGCCAAAGCACCCAATCCAATCCAATCCTCACTTACCCAAGAGCAAATCTGATTGAACTCTGACTCAGAAGACATGCAGAGGATTGCACTGTTAAGATATTTTTAACAAGGCTGGTACATAAAAGTTAATCCAAAACCATTACTGACTTAAAGTACCAACTATTTTCCTAAACAAAAAGCAGGATTCTTGACTCAGCTTTCTGAAGACATCCATTTGCTTCTCACAGTTGCAGAAGAATATCCTATTCAGAAAGGTCACTTGCCATGGGCAAACATGAATGAAAGTCTCAAAGGATTATGAATCAGTGTTGACATTCTGCTCCATGTGTTGACAAAAAGTTCGCCATTGCCACTTATATCACCAGGGAATAAAAGAAGAAGACATAATGATTTGGGTTTTTGGGTACATGGTTGCACTTATTAGCTCAACACAACATCTATTGTATGAAATTAAGTGAAGAGTCATAAAGTATGGGAACAGCTGTATTCTGACATTGTTGATGATTGAGCTGTAGAAGCAGAACTGGTAGAGGTGAAAGTCTTGTAATGGCTATCCTTCAGCTACAACAGATAATCCTCTCTCATTCTCTGGATAGATTGTGTGCCATGCTCAGTGACACCACATCCCATAGGAGAAGAGAGAAAGGGGGACCGAGACCATTACTGGCAAAAATTGGGCACAACTTTGTTGATTACAGCAAGTATGAGGGATTTGCTTGACATGGGACAAGGATCACTAATCAGACAGCCCACCTGCTAACAGATGCTTTGCTCAGTCCGACTGCTGGGTCCCACCTCCAGGATTTGCCTGTCTCCATTGTGGTGCAGGCCTAGCTACCTTGGGTTCCAACTAGCTACCTTGGTTGAGCAGCCAGGGGCTTGGCCCAAGCTACGGCTGAGGCTTAATGGGTCACAAACAAGACCCATATGAGAATCCCACTGAAAGTGAGAGATCCTGACCAATACCTTTTCCCAGAGAAGTTGTGACAGAAAGGGAAATGCCTAACAATAACACTGGTCTTACTGAGGGAGAGGCAAACACCTCACAGACAGGGGCCAGTCAGGTGTGAATAACAGTCCATGACCAGCCATGTCCCAGCAAAAGACTTAACCCTGATGGCAAGTGGGGACACTTTGGACAGAGCAGGCTGGGTCCCATTGTCCTGTTCTGAGCGGGATCCACGAGACGGAGACACAGGTGCAATTAAATTGTGTTTTATTAAAGTAATGGATACATTAAAAGCAGTGCGCTTCATAGAAACCCCTAAGCTATCTCACTAGAATTCCCTAACTGCACTCTAGGCATGCTCTGCAAAGTTGAAAGAAAGTTGACTCAGCAGCTCCCACCCGGAAGCGGCAGGCTTAAATAGGCAGGGTCTTGCAGCGTACTCTCTAGCTTCTGTGCAATTCTTGCCTTTGGCCTGTCCGTTTCTCCCTGCGTCGAGAGCATGGTGAAGGGGGGCGTGCTTCCAACACCTCATCCGAAGAAACCTGCTCCTTAGCCAGAGATTCGAGGTCAGGTGGCAGCAAAGTACTGGACTCATCCCGCAAGCCAATGGGTTAAGGGGGAGTTAACACCCACTCCGGCTCATCATCCAGCTGCTCCTCTGACATGTCTGGGGGCGGCACTCTCCCCGGCTGGGACAGCGCCGTCTGTGGGAACTGGCCTGAAATCCTCCTTACTCCCTCGCTCAAGGTCTTGCAGAGTCTCAACAACTCCTGGGCCATCCTCACCCTCTGACAGCTCAGAAGCCTGAAACTCATATCCCCCCCTCCAGTCCCTTGCAAGAGGGTTGGGGCTCGACACCCATGGTCAGAGCCCTCTTTAAAGGTTGAGTGCCCCACCTCCTCAAAAGCTTTGCAATAGTGTGAAGGCTCCCAGGGAATCCCATGAGACCAAGCCAGCTCTGGTGATGGCTCCTGCCTCCTGGGGGTTTGCAGCACAGTTCACATGAGGTGATTGTGCTGTGGAGGTACAGAGAAGCATGAGTTGTCATTATAGTTGCTACAGAGCTCAGCAATCCTCAGGTGTGCTCTTCTGAGGAATAAAGGCTAAGCTGTTCTACCTTTTCCTGAGTGGGTGGTGCCCTTAAATAGCCATCTGAAATGGTCGGTTTTGTGCACACATTTCCTTATGAAAAGATATGGGCGTGTTTACAACAGTCATACACAACTGGTGGTGACCATGAAGCTCTTCAGCCAGTATGGTAGCCTGTATGTTCATTACTAGGTTTGCTTCATTCTCCTGGAACTGCAAAAGCAGATGGATTCTCATGCTCTTATAAGCCACAATTTACAGACGGTGAGCTGGGCTGCATTTGTTACAAATTGTCTAGGCCTGATCTGGGGCCGGCTTGGTGTATACCCATGCTTTTCTTGACTTTTCCAACATAATGGATTATACCCAAGGTTGTGCTTAGCAGAATTGTGTTTGCACTAGTGGAAGAGGTCAGAGAGGTGATTTCTCCTTCCCTGTGCACCTCATGTTGGGGGACCTCCAGAACAGAATGAGAGGCAGCACAGGGCCTGCGCAGGAAGAAGAGAGAATTGGCAAAAATTGCCTCCCCACTCCCTTCTACCAGTATTGAGCCTCTGCTGGATCTTTGTACTTTCTGTAAATAGAAGAATCTCTTCAGAGGACCATTCGTGGAAAGGTCACTTGGATCAAATTCAATTATGTTCTTTATTTATCCCCAATACTGATTTGCAGTAGCATTTCTGATCCTTAAAAACATATTATGGTAATGTGTCTATGTCATTTGCAAGAACAATGAAAATCACTCTTGCCAGCAAAGAACTTCCTCCAGAATATTTTGCCACATGTTCCAAGTAGGGTTGCCAGGTCTCCGGCTTTCTGCCGGAGTCTCCGGCAAAAGGGGGCCGTCTCCGGCCTCCGGCAATACTTTATTTAAAAAGGTGGATCTCCGGTTTTTCATTGGCCCCCTCAGCCACGCATGCGTGATTGACGCACGCATACGTTGGGCTGTGGAGGGCCGCCTTCCCGGCGTTCCCGCCCTTTGTCAGTCACACACAGGCAGGCCGCCGCTGCAGGGACTGCACGAGGAGGACTTCTGACTTGAGCAGCCGCCGCCCCGGGACCCCCCCAGCAGCAGCCCCTGCCCGCTAGTGAGCGGTACACAGGCACCCGCAGCTGCAGCAGCAGCCACACCGCCCACCACCAGCCAGCGCCCACACACAACTACTACAGGTGAGGGGTGCTGGATGTGGAGCCCCCGCCCGCAGCCGCCTGGCTGAGCGTCACGAGGGCAGCCTCCTGGCGGCCCGTGTGCCGCGTCTGCTGCCACATTCCGACGTGGGCTCTGTCCAGCCGCTGCCCCTGGGACCCCCCCAGCAGCAGCCCCCATGGGAGTCGGGAGTCTCGACGGAGCGGTTGCTAGAAGACGGTGTCCGAGCCAGCCAGCCTGGCAGCCCCTGAGCTGTGAAGAGGCAGTGGCAGCGAGGCTGGGCCGGCTCCTTCTTAGGCGCCCGGCCCCGGAGCCAGTTCCCCTGCTCCGGAAAGGGTGGCCGGCATCTTCACCCCTCCTGCTGTGGGCGCTGCGGCTGGCTGGCAGCGGCCACGAATCGGGCCCCCAGCCTGAGCCCCATTGCGGCTGCTGCCGCCCAGTGGCACCCACAGCAGGAGGGGTGAAGATGCCAGCCGCCCTTTCTGGAGCAGGGGAACCGGCTCCGGGCCTAAGAAGGAGCCTGAAAGGGCGGCCGGCAGCTTCACCCCTCCTGCTGTGGGCGCCGCTGGGCGGCAGCAGCCGCGATGGGGCTCAGCAGTCTCTGACTGGGGAGGCCCATCACAGCCGCTGCCGCCCAGCGGCACCCACAGCAGGAGGGGTGAAGCCGCCGGCCGTCCTTCTTGGAGCAGGGGAACCTGCATTTCCATTCATTTCTGTGCTTTGCAGTGTATTGGAGGAAGGCTATAGGTAACTTCTAAACTAGATTATTGATGGCCACAGACAACCTTCAAATGCCAATAAAAATGCAGTATAATATAATAATCTGGGATTAAGATGTTGAGTTGAATACCTGTTGAATGGGGAAGCTGATCTCAAAACTTGGCATTTCTGTAACATCTAAAGCAAGTTGATGGCAATATAGTTGGTGTAAAAAGGTGACTTGCTGTTTTTAAACTTCCTGTAAGTGTATTCATTGGCCTGTTCTGTAAAAGTCTAAATAAAGGTACCTTTATATACTATTTTCTGTATTCTGCATTTACTGTTAAATAAAAAGCCCTTTATACCTGTTATTCGCCTACCAAAACCAAATGGTCTGACACAAACTAGAATTTTCACTCCCAGCCATAATCATACATTGAAAAGAAACCAGAAATCTCATGTTGTGTTTAATTACTCCTCAAAACATTTTAGTTGACCTCTCATACCTAACACTGGAGTCATTAATCTATAGTATGTATCCTGAATGAGGCTTGGGAAGGGTTTGTGTGAAGGGGTATAGTTTTAAATGTGCAAAAATATTTTAACACTGATCTCCAATAAGGTGGTTTATTTGTTTTTTACCAGTGCCTTTTGAAAGTGTACACGTTTCTTTATAGGTAGGGCTGCAAACATATTGGAAATCTTAATTTAATCATAGTTCCTAGGAAGCTGCCATTTGTCCATCTAACTCTTGCCTACAGTGTTCTTCAACCTTGGGTCCCCAGGTGTTTGTTTATTTATTATTTGATTTATATCCCGCCCTTCCTCCTAGCAGGAGCCCGCCAGATGTTGTAGGACTACAACTCTCATCATCCCCAGCCAACTTGCTAATGGGTATGGATGATGGGACTTGTAGTCCAACAACATCTGCAGACTCAAGGCTTCAGACCCAACAAGTAGTTGATGGTAGTTTTCCAGTGTTTCAAATAGGTTCTTAGCTGTACTGAGAGATACTGGAAACTGAACCTGGGCCCTTCTGCATTTAAAACGTGCTCTTGCTGAGCTTACAGCCCTACTCACCACCCCATCAGATTTTGCATATGGGTAAAAAACTTTCTGAAGCAAGAAGACTCCTTTTTAGGGGAAGCATATGTGTTGGAGTAGGCAGCCAGTCCCTTAATTGTCTCCCTGGGCTCCTGCGGGAGGAAGGGCAGGGTATAAATTAAGTAAATAATAGTTCATGGTAAGAAAAGGGGAATGTCTCTAAAGACTGCACTTGTCATCTTAAGTTTTTAGGTACTTGCATTAAATCTCTTAATCTGCTCATCTAGTAGGGTCACCTTTTTTAAGAAGTCAAACTGCATAGTCATGTAAAGAGAACAAGGCCAATTTTGTACAGTGGTGCTTATTCCCAGTAAGTGGGTGTAGAGTTGCAGGCTGAAGTATTTTTGCTGCATTAAACTTGAAAATACAATTTATTTTATTTATGTGTATTGTATCCCACTCATCATAGACCTCTAAGCAGCAACCAAATCTTAAAATCCATTAAGAGCAATTAAAACATATCCAGCAATGAGAACAGACAAAACAGCACATACTCAAAAAAGCGTGAGCAAAGAGGTGTGGTTTTTCCTGGTGCTGAAACGCCAATGTACTCTTGGATGTGGCTTAGTTTCCATTGGACAATGAGCCCCCAGTTCTCTAAGCTGTTTGGATGCACTATTCAAATGTTTTAAATGTACAAAGTAGAAAAAGAAATCCAAATAAAACTAAAGGATCAAAATTAGTTTTTAAAATTTGGGGGAATGTTTCACCTAAAAGGTGGCAGAAGGCAGGCCTTCCTAAAGTGGACTTTCCAAAGGCAGGGAACCACCACTACACAAAAAGCTTTCTTCATTTGCTACCTGCTGCACTACAAGCAGCAGAGGGATATGTGAAGAGGGAGGTGGATGGGCAGATGTATCCAAGAGCATCTAACATGTTCTAGGTTGGATTTGGAGAGGGGGAAGGGCAGATAGTCTTATCAGCTTCAACTGGTGTGCATCAAACTTGTATGCCCACACCAGTATTAAGCTGGCAAATTCTAGGGTGTCCTTACAACAGACTGTTAAGATAGATTTGTTCTCATACTGGAAAGAGTGAATGCAGAAACACTGAGGTGATATTTTAGCCAGGAACTTTACTCCTCACACTTAGTCACTATGCTACCTTGTTCATCCCCCTCTTCACCCCTTTTCTGTCTTACTTTGGAAGTAGTCCTTACTTCCTTATTCCTCAGGCCCAATTTGCTACAGTAGGTTTTACTTCATCAGGAATGAGTTGCACACTGTTCAGTAGCATCGGAATAACAGTTATAAAGCTGACTGATTGATTCCACATAAATACCAACCACCACCACCCATGAGAGTATGCTGCTGTCATTAAAATGACCAACAGGGTCCAGTCACAGGCATAGGTAATTTTATATTAAAAGAAATTGTTATGTGCCTTCAAGTCAATTATGACTTATGGCGACCCTATGAATTAGTGACCAACAGCATCTGTCGTGAACCACCCTATTCAGATCTTGTAAGTTCAGGTCTGTGGCTTCCTTTATGGAATCAATCCATCTCTTAGTTTTTCCCAGCATTATTGTCTTTTCTAGTGAATCATGTCTTCTCATTATGTGTCCAAAGTATGATAACCTCAGTTTCATCATTTTAGCTTCTAGTGATAGTTCTGGTTTAATTTGTTCTGACACCCAATTATTTGTCTGTTTTGCCTAGAATGCCCTCCCTTGTCCTTAACATGGCTGCAACCATATCTACTCAGAAGTAAGTCCTATTGAGTTCTATGGGGCTTAGTTCCTTAATAAGCATGCTTACAGTTGCTGCCTTCAGGGGCATCCATCTGTGCTCCCATCTAACATCTCTGCAACACTAAGCTCCTTTCTTCCAATAATGGCCTGGCCTGAGGGCACGTAAACCCTTCTTGCCAGAAGCAAGTAAGCTAGATTAAATGTTCCCTAAAGGCGTTGAACTGTGACCTGGCAGACCAGGGTTCGAATCCCCACACAGCCATGAAGCTCACTGGGTGACCTTGGGCCAGTCACTGCCTCTCAGACTCAGAGGAAGGCAATAGTAAACCACCTCTGTCTGAATACTGCTTACCATGAAGACCCTATCTGGGATCAACTTGAAGGCAGTCCATTTCCATTTTGCATCACCCTAAGCTTGTGAGAAAGAATGACCTTGTCACTTCAGATGGACCTAGGAACACCCTATTTTAGGTAAGATTTCTATTTTAATCTCTAGAGAATTTTTTTTTTAATGGTATGCTCCAAGCAACTGTGGTTGATACAATGTATCATGTTTAATGATGTCACTAGGGCCCGCCCCATGATATCACTAGGGCCCGCCCCGTGATGTCACTAGGGCCCACCCTGTGACATCACTAGGGCCCGCCCCATGACGTCACTAGGGCCCGCCCCCATTTTCTCAGGTTTTTGAATGGTTCCGACCTGGCAAGCCTAGTTCCAAGCCCTGCGTACTGTAAATCAATGTTGCTGCTGAAACTGATAACGTGACTTCAAACTGGAAGATTAGCACAAAAAGATGTTTAAGCATTATCTTAATAGAAACAGACTTTCACAGGTAAACATTCATTTAAATTGGGGATTTAAGTGTATGAACATTTTAAGCATAATGAAGATTTTGTAATGATTCCTTCTGTAAATAGTAATTGATTACACTGCGGATTATAAACTCCCCTGATTAGTGATGAATAATGCAAATATGCAAAAAATACATTTTTTTTAATACTGAACCAAATATATTTTGAAGGCAATAACATGCACATTCTCACCAAATAATGTTTACTGTTGAAAAAAATAGATCTGAAAACTTATGTATGCTTGCACAGAAATAAGCCCTATTGAAATCAGTGAAACTGACTTCTGAATAAATATACATTAAATGGGACTGTACGTAGAGCTGCTTGTCTAACAACACCACTTCTTTCATTGCCGCTACCTCTAAAAGGAAAAAACAAGCATCTGAAGCAAGGCTTTGCTAGAATATCTAAGAGATATTGGACAGAAATTCAAATTATTCTTCACATGGAAAAAATGCTTCACCTAGGATAAAATATTAAGAGCAGCATGCCAGTTTAATTTAAACCTTGAAAATGGTTGTGGATGTAATGCATAAACAGATGCAATTAGAAGTGCATATATGTCAGTGCTTTATATTACTAATGGGTTTCTAATAGGGAATGAAGAAAGCAAAGCAACCATCTGCCATACAAAATGACAGCTAAAACTGATTAACCCATAACTGTGAGCCTCCATTCTCATCCTCCACAACTCTTAGGAAGTCAATATCTTAAGCAGCTAATACTTTTAACTCCTTTCCTTTCTGTTTATGCGCTGTTAAATTAATAGCAGTAGTTTATAGGTAGGCCCAGTGTCAATACATGACATCTTCAGGCAGCTGCCAGGGTCCCAGCATTCCAGCAGGAGCCACCAGTAGGGATGGGCAAGAAGTTCTATTCAGTTCACATTTCAAGCTGAATCTTTGCACATTCCAATACAATATGAGAACTGAAATGCAGCCATTCTTCAAAATTCACAATGCAGTTCGCCAACCAACCAATATTTACAAAAATGCATACGTTAGAGGACAGTGTGCATAAAAATGAATATATGAGTAAAAATAACATACAAACATGCATTATATGATGATAAATGGCTTGCAAAAATATGTACATTAGTCAAAACTCCCACAATGTCCCCAATGTAGCATTGCTGCTTGAGTTCCTTGGAAAAGTTACTTTTTTGAACTACAACTCCCATCAGCCCCAGCCAGCTGGCTGGGGCTGATGGGAGTTGTAGTTCAAAAAAGTAACTTTTCCAAGCTCTGCTTCTGACCCATCAAGCTGTATTTTGTGCCAGTTGCTTGAAAGCAGTCAACTCCAGGTTTATCCCTGCTGAGCCACCATACATGGCTCACAGACTACATTCAGTTTGGTGGGTAACAAAAGTTGTGCAAGCTTGTTATAAAAAGGGTTGCATATACAAAGCCTCCTGGTGTTGTCTAGTGGTAAGACTACCACTAACAAGGTACTGTCCTATAGTTAATCCTGTAGGACATAACTGCCTCCTATTAAATATGACAAAAATGCATTCGACTTCCAGGATTGTCATCTTTGTGGAAGAGAGATTATCTGCATCCATATAAGTTGGTGCTGATTTCTAGCAGTGCAAAATAGTTTTCAAACTTCCATGTGATTGTTCACAGAATCCCTAGTGATTACCCAGCAAAACTGAGCACATTATTGTTATTTTAATGGTTTAATCGTTATTATTTTAAGAGCTAACTTCCTATTTATATAGGTTTATGTGACGCATATAAAATGGCTTCTATTAGTTGTTTATTTAATTTAAAAAATTAAGTAAGTCTATAGAGGAACCAGCTACGTAAGTGTCCAGAGATGGCCAGTTTTGCCCACTGTATGTCTGCATTGGTTTGACCTCTAACCATGCCCCATGGTCCTACGGACAAATTACTGATGTGCACATTGCTGCTTTTAATACAAAATGAAGGCATTGCTTGAGCAAACTGGAAATAAATTGTTCTTTAAATAGAACAGCCCTTTGATTTGGGAACTCAGGAGACAATGATGGACACTTTATATCTTTAAAAGGGGATTAGACAGATGTATGGAGAATAAGGCTATCAATGGCTACTAGATGATGGCTATGCTATGCCTCAGTGGTTGGAGGCAGCGTGCTACTGAATGCCAGTTGCTGGAAACTGCAGGAGGCTTGCACACAGGTCCTGCTTGTGGGCTTCCCATTGGCATCTGGCTGGCCACTGTGAGAACAGGATGCTGGACTAGATGGACCATTGGCCTGATCCAGCAGGGCTCTTTTTATATTCACTAATAGGCAAAAAATCTTGCGGTTTAAGAATGTACCTATAGCCCACAGATATTTCTATCAAACTTTAAAAAGCAGGGAAATTGGGCAGCTATAGTGAATGCACTAGAGGAGCAGGAGACCTGACCTCCTCTCGGAGATATTGCACTGCCCTACGAAGTTGTCAAAACACAAACACAATTTGTGTTGGTCTTTCACAGTCCAATCCACTTCCTGAGTAGCTTGGAAGAATTTGGTAACATGTGCCTCTGAGCATATGGTAAGTGGTGGCAATACGTGCCATCTCCAAAGATGGAGAATTACATTTTTGTATGTTTCTTGGTGGTGTTCTTATTTTGCTTCATTCCTGTGTTACTATTGTTTCTACAGAGAATCTAATCTAGAAAACTTTATTTCTCTCATTATTCATCCTAGAAATCTGTGACAAATTTATTTTTATTAATTTCAACGCCTTTTTATTGGTCAGTGTCATATGATGGTGAAGACAGCCTTTTGTGTTTCAAATTGGAGGTTATGTTCTATTTCTATTTTGGATGCATTAACAGTTGAATCTGAAACTGCACTTTGATGTAAAATCAGACTGATCCCAATATGTTACTACTTAAGGAATGACTCTAGCTGTTGGAAAAAACAAACTTAGCCTGCCCAAGATGCATGTTTGAACCACTTCATTTAAGGCAAGGTGGGCACAGTCAATTAAAAACATAGAGCACACCTAGAATTTTGCAAGCATATATTTCACCTCCCACTGTTTTATCTAGTGCAAACTGAGACACTCCTGACATCCACTGGAGACTATTATGCAGAATAGTCAGTGCCATTATCCCACAATTATTTTTGGAGCTTTTTAGTGTAAATTTTGCAAAGTGTTGCTGTACTTCACATATTCACAGAAACAGAGTTCAATGGGATTTATTTCTGTGCAATCATGTTTGAAAACGGATATGGACTGCCTTCAAGTCGATTCCGACTTATTGCGACCCTATGAATGGAAGTGTAGTTAGTGAAAGGTGCTGAGAGTTGTCAGGAAATGCCTTGTTCCCCTCACAGAACTTCAGTCAGAGCAGCTGACTGTTAAACCACTCTGGCGACTGGACCTCTGTCAGGAGAATAGGAGTCTCCTCTCAGCACCCTTCACAAACTACACTTCCTAAGATTCTCTGAGGGAAGGCATGACTGTCTCACATGAAATCAAAGTCTGGTGTGGGTGTGGCCCCCTGATTAGGCAAGCCCAGCAGCTGTGAGTCTGGCTTTTAGAACACTGACAGTTGGTTCTTACTGAGTATGCCCGACATTATCATTCAGTTCAATGCAAATTTTATTACATTAATTAACAATCAGCCAGGCATTTTTTTACCTTTTAAACTGCAGATGATGAAGGTCAGAGTATGGGGCAAGGTCAGTAACAGGATTACAGGTCCTCTGTGAACATGGTTGATTTTTAATGAATTTCAAAAGATTATGAGAACTCTCACAGAAAAATGTCCAAAAGGGCTCTGGGTTTTTTCTCTCTCTCTCTTTTTAGACTGTGAACTCTTGATTCTTTCTGACTGTGTTTTTTTATTGCCATGAAAATTGAGGCTTGTTAAGCAAGCGTTTCTGAGTTCAGGGCTATAAGTTTTGTAAGGTTTTGTTTTGAAATGAGCTTATGGGAAGCATCAGAATGGCATGGGGGTATTTTCAATTTAACATTGCGGAATGTGAAAAATCCATGCTGGCTATAGTATACAGCCACTCTCGAGGATGTATAATTCTTAATTCCAGTCTCTCCAGTTCTCTGTATATGCTTAATATAATTCAAATGATGTTGGATAATTACTAATGGATATGGTAGGCAGTGTGTGGCATAGGTGTATCAGGAACTCTTCTGAAATTCTCCTCTTCCAAATTTCTCCACAGGATATAGGATAATCTGTAGAAGATTCTGTTTTAAATTAAGAAGGAAGTTATTTTCATAATCCCTTTATCACAGAGATAATAGGGATGTTCAAATGACCCTCTCCATGTGCACATCAAACACATGGAGGGGGACAGGACCACCAATGTCAGCCTTGCCTCCAATGTCTTATGTCTTGCTGGCTCTGCTCTGACATCTGCACATTCAGTACATAATCCGAAAGGTTGGGAACATGTGCAATCAGGGTGCCTCATTGCATGGAGAGCCTCTGAACACATAGTTCACACACATATGTTCCCCCTTCACATGTAATAAATGTGTATATGCTTGGTATGGGGCCAGCAGGATGCATAATGTTAGTGTGGGACAGTGGGCATGGTCCCACTTTCCCTTGGCACATAGATATATACATAGGAAGGTCATTTGAACACCCATAATTTTGGTGTTGCCATCAAAAGGATGTGGAGGGATCTGGGAGGCAGTAGGAAGGTTTGTGAAGGTCACTAGAGACTCCAGTAGGCATAAGAAGCCATGGTCAGATATTCAAATGTGTGAGGACATAAAATTAGAGAGGATGCAATGGACATTATCAGAGTTTGTAATAATTGGGTGGCTTCTAACTGTGTGGATTCTATTTTGCTTGTGTTTAGAAATATATTCATAATTTATGAATATATAGTCCCAGGCTATGGTCTGAAGGCACATGAGGCCACCACCTTGCTGAAGCTAAGCAGGTTTGGGTTTTGTCAGTGCCTAGATGGGAGACCACCTGGGAAAATGTATGCTGCCTTGGGTTCCATGGTGAAAGAAAGGTGGGGTATAAATGTAATAAATAATACATAATAATTTGATACAGTTGTAACTGCTCACTGATTCCTGGATTTTAAATGAACTGTGCCTTGTTCCCTTCTGTGTCCTCACAATAGAGGACAACAATGTTCCTAAAGGATTTATGCTTGAAAAACAGATTAGGATGCCCAAACGTTTGCAGACTGAAAATCAATGTGCATAAAGCAAGAAAAATGCATGATGCAATCCTCAGAACAGCTTACTTAGATAGTGAACTTGAGAATCTAGGTCACTGTACAATTGCTAACTAAATGGGCAATCTTCAGTATGATCAATTCTCAATATATCATACAAGATGTACCACTCAATACACAGACACAATAACGTAATATTAACTTCAGTGCCCTCACACGAAAAATGTTGTGATTGAAGTCAAGCCTTATTACCAGATCTGTTCATGAGTCTATACACACATAGACATGAACCTTACACATGTATCTTATCTTTCCTCGTTCAACAAGCCTTTTAAGTTGAGACCTATCCCAGTCTGCATCTGTGTTAGAATTGCTTGTTAATATGTTTTTTAATAATGTTTTAACCCTTTTTTAAAGATGTTTTTAAAGCTTTTAAAAAATGTTTTAACATCGTTTTGTTTTAATGTATTTTAAGGTCTGTTTTTATGATGTTTTAAAGTGTTTTTAGCATTTCTGTTTGCCGCTCTGGGCTCCTGCTGGATGGAAGGGCGGGATATAAATCAAATAATAAATAAATAAATACATCTTACACGCATGTCCACAGAGCAACTGATTTTGGAAATTTTACTGGAGCCAATTGCACACTACAGACCTGACTGCAATGAGCCCAATTACTTTTAAGAAACACCAATATTATCTTACTTAATTTGAGGAATTTAGTATTATTTAGTATTGATGAACATCAATACTATCTTTGTTACTTGGGGAATTAGAAAAAATGTGATATGATCAAAGTATTTATTTAGACAAATGGCTAATAAAGGATAAAAATGGTATTGTGGCTCAAAGCACCGGTACCAAAATATGAAAAAGGAAATGGTTAGTAGTGTTAAATTACACCAGCTATGCACCCCATGGGGCCTGGGCCATACACTTAAAACACTTCATAAGAGAAGATAGAGACAGGCCTTATAACCAGGGCTGATGCCAGGCATTACTGGGCCCTTGGGCACCTGCCTGTTCCACCTACCTCTCTCCTATCTCCTACTGCTGTGTGCGCTGCGTGTGCAAAGCTGCCAACAACCAAGATGGCGGTGGAGGCTTCTCTAAGGGACTGATGCCCCCGCCACTATCTTGGTTGATGGCACACATGCACAGTACACTACGTGTGCACACGGACATTCCTGCCATCAATGAAAATGGTAGGGGCATCAGCCACTTAAAGAAACCTGTGCCGCCATCTTGGTTGTTGGCAGCCCTGCGCATGCAGCACACGCAGCTGCAGAAGAGAGGAGAGAGAGGTAGGTGGAGTGAGCGAACAGGTGGACGGCCTGGAACTTCCCTCCCTGCAATCCATGGCAGGGGAGGGCTACTCTCCCACCAGTATGAGGGGCCCTTCAGCCAGGACCCGACCTGGCCGTCCTTTGGTGCCAACCCTGCTTATACCTAATTTGGCCCACGGGCCAGAGATCCCCCACTACTGTACTAGTCATTACCAAGAAAGAGAGGACACACATTGTTGCCCTTTTCAGCTGAATGCATACTGTAACATCTAGTTCTGACCATAATCTTCTTGGCATTCAAGATCGGATAAATTTTGCATCCCTAAATATTTTTAATAAGCAAAATAAATAGAAAATCTTTTCAAGAAGAAAATCCTTCCAACAATAACTTTGTACTTTCATTAAAAAAACAACCCATGATACAAAGAGTAGGATCACTCTAGTGTATGTGTCTCTAATATAAGGCTTTCTAACTCTGATATCTACTCTGAACAAGGAGGAAATCTAATCAAGTCCAAATCTCAATAATAAATCAATTTACATGAAACACTGCTATAGCAAATAATTTCATTTTGTCTGTAGCTTATTCTGGAGATGCCCCCTGCCCGCTACCTTCTCTGGGGCTAATTCAATCTTCACAATATAATTTTTTCTCCCTCTTCAGTGTGGTCATATAAAAAAAGTACTATCAAACACAAGGTTTAATTAAGAAGCCCAAAACATTGTTGAAACAAGGAAATTACCTTGTTAAAAACACATTGTTTTTGAAGCAAATTGTCCAAACTTCTCTCACTCTCAGCACATTTTTTCTCTTAATGGTGAAATCATTTATTTCTAAACTTGTTCCTGTATTGTTGGTGTCTATAAATTTGATGGGAATAGTTCATTTTATCATCATTTAGCGGCTGTGGGAATAAATATTATATTCACTGAAAGTGCTCTCCAAAATTATCTTTTTACATTCTGCAAGCAAGCTTATCTGAAGAAAAAATGGGGGGGGGGAGATTCAGAGAAAACTGATCTCTTTGTGTGCATTCAAATAATAGCAAGAGAGCAGCAGAATTGTCTGCAGAAGAACAGTTCACCAACATACTGCATTTTTGGAAGGAGACACTGTCATGTTTATTGCTGTTTGTTATGATGGAAGCAAAAAATGGTACAATAGTACCAGACAGCACATGTGCCCTCCATAAGTTCAAGGTTTTAGTTTTGGTGTACAAAGCCCTATACAGCTCAGGACCAGGATACCTGAAAGACCGTCTTATCCCTTACATACCTAGTCGATCACTGCACTGCAGGTGAGGGCCTCCTGTAGATACCATCTTATCAGGAGGTTCGTTCTGTACAATATAGGAAATGGACCTTTAGTGTGGCAGCACCTACCCTGTGGAATTCCCTCCCTTTGAATATTAGGCAGGTGCCATCTCTGCTATCTTTTCGGCACCTTTTGAAGACTTTTCTTTTTCAACAAGCCTTTTAAGTTGAGAGCTATCCCAGTCTGTGTCTGTGTCAGAATTGCTTACTATGTTTTTAATAATGTTTTTAACCCTTTTAAAAAGTTTTTTAAATGTTTTTAACACTGTTTTGTCTTAATGTGTTTTGGGATTTGTTTTTGTGATGTTTTAAAGTGCTTTTGGTGCCTTGTTTGCCGTCCTGGGCTCCTGCTGGGAGGAAGGGTGGGATACAAATTAATTAAATTATTATTATTATTATTATTATTATTATTATTAATAATAATAATAATAATAATAATAATAACTGACACAAACATGCATGCATTGTACTCTGTTATCTGTATCAGAGTATTGCATAATGCCCTAAGATTTCAAGTCTAAACATACTAGCCAGAAATGGAGTCCATTGATCAATTAAGTACATTGAAATAAATAGGTGACACCTGCATTGCTAACTATGAATTGGATTTCAGCCTTAGGTTCAGCCTGTGTCTAATGGGGAAGGAGTCTAAAATTCTTCACAGGAGTAGTCTGGGAGCTCTTTGGTTCCTCACTAGACAGCTGACCCCTTTTTGTCTGTGAAGGGAAGGTGTCAAACCTTTCTTTCCACAGAAGAAAATCCTGGAACACTTATTTTCCTCCCCGACAGATAAGCTTTCCCCCTCTGTTTCTGAAAGGAAGAGAGACTGTCAAAGTTAACCTTGTGGTTGAAAGGATTTGAGGGAAGGGGGGCTATATCACCTCAGTTTGACTTCCCGTGGCCCATGTTTTCTGCCCAGCTTCAGTGTTTATACATTCTTAGCACAAACCTTTTAATAGCCCCACTCCTTGACCTTAATCCTTGAGACTTCAGGAATGAATGACAAGGAGGGACAAGAAGCCTCCAGAGAACTCCATCCATCTCAGCAGTCAGAGACATGGAGAGAGTACACCATTATACTGAGTAATCCAAATTATCACATCAAACCACCCAGTAGTGCAAAGAGAAAGACCCCTGTGCTTCAGCCAAGTCAGGAATGAGAACTAAATACCCCTACTTAGTCCCGTGACAATCAGCTAATCCTGCCCTGACAGGAGCCAGGTGGAAGCGCAAGTGCCACTGTACCAAAACAGGCCCTGGAGGAGCCACAACTAGGATACATACAGCAGTGTAGTGGCAAATTCAGAAGTGCAGGGTTCCTTCATAATAGTCACACCCCCTTCTAAGATTATAGAATAATCTGGCCAGGTTTGAATACTGTGTTCTGTTTCCCTATCATTGTCACAATTTGACTGTTCTTTCTCACTATCACAGATACTGCTTGAATTATGGAATTCAGTGTCTACACATTTATCTACCTGCTGCTAGAGTCATCTCAGTGGCTGACTCACCTCCTTTCACTCTGATTGGCTCCAATCAGCAGGAAAGGACAAGGAAGCAAGTTAGAAGACTCTTCTCAGTGCCTAATACACTCCTGTTTCATGCTGACTAGCTCATAGGATGCTGGAGACATAAGGATCCTGCTGAGACCTAGCTCCCCAAAAAGTAAGGGGTCTAAGACCCCCGAGACCCTGAATGACTACACCCCTGGTAAACAGCACTGCTGGACCAGCCCCCACTGGCTGTGTGGCACACGGTAGCATTGCAAGCATGTGTCTCTGCCTCCATCTTTCTAAGTGGTAGAGGGAAAACCACTGACCCAATGCAAGTAGGCTCAGAGTAGGGATGTCAGAGAGTTTCAATGAAAATAGGAGCAGAAATTGCCAAAGTTTGCTTATTTGTCCTATGTCCAGAAAAGAAAGCAATCCAGCAAATACGATCAATATTTGCTGCTGTTTTCAGTTTGCAAACAATAGGTAATTGATAATGCCCCCACCGCATTTGCATTGCAATTCCTTTTCATTGAAAAGAATGCCCTTTGCATGGAAATGAATGCTGTGGAATAATGATGATGATGATGATGTAGTAAAATTCTGCCACAGCAGACAGCGAGACAAATAATATGGGTTGGAAAGGAAATTGATGTCTTTTTACATCCCTAGCTCAGCGAACACAATTTGCTTAAAACTGAGGTTCTCACAAAAGAGTAATCCAATCTGGTTCTAATTATGAAATGCTTTATATAAACAAGCACCCTCAATATTTTGGAGATGTCATGTTATCCTCCCTTAAACACAACAAAACATATGAATAATTTTTAAGCTTTCCTTCTATGCCTATGACATGGATCTGCATCTATTCCATTTTATAGCACTGACACAAGGGCAGAAATTACACACTTAATATCTGAAGCCTTGAATCCCATGTCAAAAATATCATTTCAGTGCTGCTATAATTTCCATTGTCCTAGACATTGTCTGTTTCCTCCAAGAAAAAATCTCTTTATGTAAAATCTGCTGAGTCAAGCTTAGATTTCTTAAGCCCCTTTGGTTAAGAACTCTATAAATTGTCTCTTACATATTATGGCTTGAAAAGCTTTATTTAAGGGGGGGGAGAACACATGAGTGATTTGGCCACACTGTTATGGGCCCAATAAAAAAAAGAAACGAGCATTAGTTTAATTGAATGCTGAAGGACTCTAATAGCAGTGTGCTCTCTGATAATGGAACAATTATATAGGAAGATCAATATTTTCCTCAGAGAGGTAAGTACAGATGGAATCTTTTATTACAGTGTAATTTTGTTTTGGGGTTCAATTTTTCTTCTCTTCTTCAAATGATAACAGAGGCAAAAATGACCATGAAACAATGGTCAGGCAGTCATGGGCTTAAACTGGAGAGGGACATGCACTCAAACCCTGTCCCTAACATCCATTCAGTGTTATTTAGTGTTATCAGGATTCCCAACTGCACATGCAGGATTTTTTTTGGGGGGGGACTTGTATGTCTGCCCCACTTAAACTCTCACATGTTTGCCTGAAGACAGAAATAGCAGACTAATGTTCTGTAAGTATGGTTGATTTGTAAAATATATAACATTATGATATAATTAGGATGAATTGTATAAATAGTCTGCAGGTTGCTCAAAATGGTAATATTACAGGTGCCTCTTAGAGTACTACTGTATCTTTCACATCTCTCCTTCCCACACCTATTTTATTACAGTCAACAGAGTTATAGACTATGTCAGCCTGACTGAAAAAAATAATGAACAGTGTACCCCATTCAGAGTTTTCCATCATATCTTTATGTTTATAACCTAAGCGTTGCCAGTTTTTTTAGTTAGAAGTAAACTTCTTTGGTATTTGAGATCCTATAAAGCTGTTAAAGAATCCCTTGCAACTGAACCAATCTTTCTGGGAAACCTTTACTGATTACACAGAGGAAAAGACCATTTTAAACACTTTCATAGCTGCATTGCCTGAGGAAGAAAAATCTATTAAACTCAGATTATGAACTTTTTGTTTATGGACTTGACTTTTTTTAGAGAAAGGCAGACAGAGGAATGGGCATTTCTACCCTCTCTTTTAAAACAGACATATTTTTAACATAACATATCTTAGCTAATTTGTGTGCTAATTTGTCTTTTTTGTGAAAACTAGTTTGTGAAAATTAGCTAATTTGTCTTTTTTGTGAAAACTAGTTTGAACTCATATGGCCTTTGTATTGAAGACAACTCATATTGCACCTGATTGCCCTGAGTGGGGTGGAAAAGAAAGGAACAGCCTAGTGTGCTGGCCCATCCAGCTCCCAGGGGTGGTCCCCCTCCCCACTGCCACCACAAGGTCTTCTCAAAGACCCCCCCCAAGGGGAGGGGAGAACTAATTATAGCTTTTTAAAAACACAAAGTTTCATCTCCCTTTTATTGTAACTTTTTTTAAAAAAATGCTTATTATTGTAGTGGTCTTTTGTGTACTGCCTTGTGAAGTCCACCTGAAAAGTAGTATACAGTAGGGCCCCGCTTATATGGCGGGTTAGGGACCGGGCCCCACCGTAAAGCAGAAATTGCCGTAAAGCAGAACCCATTGACTATAATGGGTAGCGTTCAACAAAAATGCCACAAAATGCTGCAAAAGTGCAAAATGAGCTTTAAAATTGGGAATTTCCCCTAATTGAAAGCCGCCGCATCAACGGAACGCCAGAAAATGGAACGCCATAAAGCAGGGCCCTACTGTATACATACCTTAAAAATAGAAGGCTAGCTCAGATTGATATGATTGCCCTAAACCTCAATATGGAGCCAGCCTAAGGCTTAAGTGTATAAATCTGTTGGCAACACAAGTTCGTTCGTTTGTTCGTTCGTTCGTTCGTTCGTTCATTTGTTCGTTTGCTCTCTCTTGCTCTCTCTCTCGCTCACTCACTCACTCACTCACTCACACACACACACACACACACACACACACTTCTTTCTTCCTAGTAACTTGTTGCTTTGTCCATCACTCTTGACTGAGGATCCTGTTAATGCTCTAGAAAAAAATTAAAATTCCCGGCAGACTGCCCTGTGGGATGTGTGGCAGTGGCACAGATAGTCACTTAGATCTTTCCTGGATTTAATAATGTAACGCTGAAATTTTAAGATGTTCACAGTACCCTTCATTAACACAATGGCAATCCTATTCATATAAGCCAGTTTGAGTGTTTTTTCAGAAGCCTGTCCCATCTCACTAGTAAAGTAGTCATCTCCCTCTCCCCTCAGCAACATATGCCTAAAGCTGTGGCAAGTCAGGTATATCCCTGGGAGATGCTCTAGCTCAGCCTTTCCCAACCTTTGCATCCCCAGATGCTGCTGGACTACAATTCCCATCATTCCTGACCATTGGCCATGCTGGCTGGGGCTGATGGGAGCTATAGTTCAGCAATATCTGGGGACTCAAAAGTTGGGAAAACGCTGCTCTAGTTGACTCTATTTTTGACCAGTGAAATGACCTAAACATGTCTTTTTAGAGACTCCAAGCATATATTTCTTTTTATACTTGAATGCCATGTGATTCTGATTTAATGATAAATCTATTTTCCCACATTCATTTACCTATAGATTTTAAACCCTTACACCCATTATTTTGCTTTTAGTGTTGACAAATGTGAGCAGTGAGATACCTCCCAATGCCTAAAGGGCATACAGAAAAGTGAAGATTTTAAAATATGAATGACACAGTGCACATTTGAAAGGGTGACAGTGATTTCTTCCATTTGGGGGAGTTAGCCTGTGAACCTGGACACACTTTATATAAGGAGAGTCCTGCTGGATCAGACCAAAGGCCCATCCAGTCCAGCACCCCACAATCAGGACATTAGCACAATAAGTTTTGTAGCTGGTCTATCCCTACATCCACACCAGTGGCCTGTGAGCATAAAACAACTGATAAGTACTCACCTCAGCAGGCGAAAAGATTATGAGTTTTCCTCTACACAGATGGTGCTAAGTACTGTTTTTCCACACAGCTGCTGTACAAAAGGAAAAATCACACAAAGCAGCAAACTAGAGCTAGAAAAAGAACTAGCCAGGAGAGAAGAGTGAATGGCAAAAAGGCCTGTCCATTCCACAAAGTCTCCTTCCTTTTTTTGGGGGGGAGGGGGTCAGCTGGCCCTTAATTCTACCGGTATCCACCTATATCTGTAGTAGAGGACTTCCAGTTGCTTCCTTCCAGGAAGCTGCAGTGCCTCTTTGATAGCACCCTGAGTGTGGCTCTCTGAGCTCTCCTGAATAGTAATCACTTCCTTCACTATACTTTCACTAAAGTCCTAAACTAGAAAGACACATTGAACTATATTAGACTTACTCTTGAGCAATTGTACACAGAACTGTGCTTCGGAGCACTGAGAAACATTTTAGTTTTGAAAGAACAGAAAAATGATTTGATTTATTGTGATTTACATAGATCAAATAATTACCTGAATGACTGAATTCACTGCCCACTTAAGTTAGTTTGTACTGAACCAACGTTGCCAGAATTGCTTACTGAAGTTTTAGACTCTTCCAGCATAGTTTTGGGTTCTACTTTTGTATTTGTAACTGATGGCATCTCCTACTTACTGTTTTGTCATCCCTTTTGTGATGACATCAGGAGTAAGTTTCTGATACACATTTTGGATAAAGTGTCTTCCATACCTATTACATTACAAATTGCTTATCTGTTATGTGATAAGAATTTTGTCACTATGAAAGCTGTAGTCTCTTTTGCTTTAGTTACTGCCAAGATGAGAAATAATGAAGTTATTCCTTGGGGTGCACTGTGATGTTCCTATATATTAGTGTATATATGGTAAGTGCTGGTTGTTTAGAGTATACATGGTAAGTAGTGAAAGAGGAGGGGAGTGAATGGGCAATAGAATGCTTGATGATTGGCTGAATGTTTAAAATGGCTGACAGTATAAATGAAAGGATGACAGGTAAATCTGGGTGAATGTGAGGTGGTGAATTGTGGAATCTGGGGGGAGAAGAGAAAGAGTGGATTGCTTGGTGGGGTTTAAAGAGTTGTTTACCAGGAGGGAGGTGGAGTTCGGATTAGTATTGAGTAAAACCATATGCTTATGTGCCTTAAGAAGAAATCTTGTTAATCTTGTTAGCTTTGTTATCTGTAATAAATACTTAATTTGGTTTACCAAAGGCCTGATCCTTGGCTGGGGTTTCACAGACCAGAAGGGAGGGTAAGGTAATGACCAAGGCTGAAGGGGAACTGTAACAAATGGTGGCAGCGGTGAAGAGAATAACAATACCAGTATTCAGAGTCTCTGGGAATACTAGTATTGGGACATTACTGGTGGTTGCCTAGCAGGGAGATCTGTTGAGATCTGTGCTAGAGCGGGGAGAGAAATCATAAGAGAGAGCGGTCCGGACTGGTGGAGTCCCTGGTGGTGCCTAGAGACAGGCAGTAACCACGCGCAGGTAGGAACCTGACAGGGAGAGCCAGGGAAGGAAGCGTCACATGCACTCACTGTTTTTAAATTGGTTTTTAAGTCACTCTGTACTCTAGTCCTGTATTCATGTTTCTGCATTGTCATATTTTGTCTTGCTATGGCTTATGGCTGATGCAATCTAATGTGTAATATGCTAAGGGATTTGTAGCAGTGACAGTTATGAAGCCGCTGACATCCATTGGCTATTGTGACATGGCATGCTGCTTTTCCTCCTTCCATCCAAGGCAATAGCAGTTTAGCTTTCCAAAAGGCACAGCTGAAGATAACATGCTTTAACAATTCCTGTTTACAAGGGGCAACCCTATTTTTCATACCTGTCTGTGATAAGTCCCTGTCTCTGTTTGATCCCCTTATGCTTTGTTGGAGATCAGGGTATGCCTTTTTGAAAAAAAATGCTAAGATGCTTAACTACCTATCCAGATAATAGCTGAGAATATAAGAAGTTTACACAATCAGACTGGGGTCCTACCTATTCCGTCTCCCCTGTGGCTAACCACCAATGTCTATGAGAAGCCCACAAAGCCCTATGAGGAGAGATGGAAAGAACTGGGCATGTTTACCCTTGAGAAGAGAAGACTAAGGGGGGGGGGGAGATGATAGCACTCTTCAAGTGCTTGAAAGGTTGTTATACAGAGGAGGGCCAGGATCTCTTCTCGATCATCCCCGAGTGCAGAACATGGAATAATGGATTCAAGTTACAGGAAGCCAGATTTCAACATCAGGAAAAACTTCCTAACTGTTATGGTGGTATGACAATGAAGCCTATTATCTAGGGAGGTGGTGGGCTCTCCAACACTGGAGACATTCAAGAGGCAGCTGGACAGTCACTTGTCTGGTATGCTTTCATTTGGATTCCTGCATTGAGCAGGGGGTTGGACTCGATGGCTTTATCTGCTCCTTCCAACTCTACTATGCTATGATTCAAATCATGATGCGAGTGCAAAGTAGCCCTCTCTTCCACTGTTGCTTCTCACATTGCTGGATGTGTTTATTGCAGGCAGCCTATAATAGGTCCAATCAGTTCCATTAGAAGTTAAAACATTTTATTCAACATTAGTATATGTTTCAACCTGAAAGTTGTACTTTATTGAAGCATACATGCTTCATAAACTGGAGCAGGCCAAGCTATTGCTGACAAGTGTATATAAGCATACAAAAGCCATTTCAGAGGGTTGGTTGGCTCTCTGTCCCTGGATGACTTCAGATCTTCCACAATGCATAATAATGGTGGTAAAGGAGGAGGTGAGGGCAAAGGAAGTGAAACTTGCTGTAAGAATAAAGGCAACACAAGTATGCAAGCATATCTGTGTTGGAAGGTATAGAATCTGGTGGGAGGGGCAAGGAGTACCCCCAGCCTCACCTCCCTCCTTCAGAGCACTAACTTGCAGATGGACTATAATCACAGTCTTGGATAAGAATTTAAGTACATTTATAAGCACCAGTAGATATAGGCCCCAAAGTATATTTGAGGCTAACACTATTTTAGCATTTGGGACAGAAACTATAGTAAAACGGTATTTTCTCCCTGTCTGACTTATTTTTAGCTAGTATGTTAATGGGGCAGGGGATATATCCAGAAGAGTGTGCCAGGCAGGATGTGTTTTAGCATTTTCAGGATGAGCCTCAAATCAAATGCATTCCTCAGTAATTTGATTTGGAGGAAATGGAGAATTAAGCCCTGTAAATAGAGTGCTTTTAAATACAGCATACTTAATTACATGTGCAAGTGCACTCACTGAATATGCTTGTTCTGCTATGGAAATAATGGTTGCTTTAGAATGACTGAATATGTCATTTGTACATACCTCTATTTCACCTTCACTCCAGCTTATTTTCACAATCATCCAGGTATCTATACCTACCACAATTTTTTTGTTGGGAACTAGCAAACTTCAGAGTGGTGTGACAAGTCAACACCACTAAAAGAAAGCAGATATCATACACAAATGGTAATTGCATAGCTGATTAAATGGGATTTCAATTTGACTTGATTTATAGGCTTATCTGTCTGAATGCTGCTAAATACAATGCCTTCATGGTGATGGTGTTTAAAATTCTGCTTTCTCTTAGGAGGGGGGTAGTGGTACTCCATGGCCCCGCAGGATGCCAGCCAGTCATATAACAGGAAAACCTGGCCAGTCAGCACATGCCCAATCCACCACCTCTCCCAATCCACCAGTCTTTACAGACTGCTCTCTGTAAAGTAGGTTACAATGCCACTCTGATAGAATAGATTTAAGTTCGTGTTCTTTAGTAAGGGCTCAAGACAAAGTTCTCTAATATTTGAATAAAGCTGACATTCAAGAATACAGTGAGATAAATCATCCAATAGTTACTCATCTTGCTGTGGACTCCCAGGCTAATGGCAGTGTTTTCAATAGTTCATCAGCTCAGAAGAATGAGATATTTTGTCTCTAAGACACCCCTCCCCATTAAACTGGATTTTGATCACAACACATTTCTGAACAAGGATTTAGAGGATTATGGCCCTAATGTAAATAGGAAGCTGGATACTATCTCATTGTCAATGCTATGGGGACTCCATGCTTTTAAATGAATGTAACGGAAATCTCTATAATGAATTAATCTTGTCATTATTAGGAGGAATGACAGCTGAGTATGGTGAACAACCTTTTTAATAAGAGAGAATCAAATAAAGTCAAGGCAACCCAGACATTTCCAATACACATGCAATAAATGATCTATGCTTAGTTGGATGCCCAAAGGAAGAGACTAAATTATTCACAATTGGTGTGCGAAGGATCTTAATGGTACTTTTGTAGGGAAACAAGCCTTGTTTCAGGAATTGCAAGGTTTGTCAGGAATTCCCATGAACTGGGAAGAAGTAGATTCATAATATTTTTCAAGTGACCGCAGATGGAGTGTGGAATTGGACTATAAACACCCCAGAATGTGCAGGGAGATTTGGAACAATTTCTTACTTTCATTCTCACACAAGGGATCTTTCTGGCAACCTTTCATACCAGCCAGCTACCACAGAAGGCTGAAAAGGAGACACTTTCCCCACAAAAACAAGCCCGTTAATACCCCCCATCCAAATAGTTGTAATCAGCTGAAATAGTTGTAATACAAATAGTTACAAATAGTGGTAAGCAGCTGAAGAGCAAAAATCCTAATTTAGTTATTCTGTCTCCTACTGTAATTCCAAACCATGGACCAAAACTCAGAAACATCAACAGGCTTCTGCCAAAGCCATTTTTTTTCTTCTGATACAGAAAGTGAAAAGCACAAGTTGAGTCTCAATATTGATTTCCAAAGACACTGATTTCTGGATTGCATCTATAGAGATAAGGCTTGCTGGTGACTATAAATTCCTGGGGTCCCTTCCAAAGGTCTGTCCAAGATTTTCCCTAATGTCAATCCCTCAGCCACTTCACTGAGCCTAGATCTTCCTTAGATACTGGATGCCACCACCTACTGACTTGCAGAAAGCAGGACTCTCCTTTTGTATCCTAATTAGTATCAATTTACACATGGGATAAAATAATCTGCCTGCTACACCACTCAAACCACAACACAGATTGTTAAACAAAGGGGATATAACATTCAGAACAGGTAATTCTAACACAGTAATGCCTCAGTTAACAAAGCAAATGCATTCCTGGGCATTACTTCTTTAACAAAAGTTTTTGTACCAGAGGTAGGATTAATATGGAAAGAATAGGGATAGGTTCCTACACCCACTCATAGATGATGAGGACAGCTTCAACATGTTAAAGGGTGCCTACCCAGCATCCACCCCTCCCCCTACTTCTCCCACCTCTCTCTCCTGCTCTTCCTTTGAATCGTATTGGATCCTCTTTAATGCAAAGCAAACACACAGGCATGTCAGTTTCACCCTAGCAAAGCAAACACACAGGTTTATCAGTTTATTGATAGCAAAGCAAACACACAGGCTGGTCAGTTTCACATTAAAGCTGATCAGTTTCAACTTTAAACAAGCCTTCCTTAATAGAGGCTTTGTTCCTAGAGGATTTCTTAACTGAGGTATTACTGTATACACAATTCTTATAGCTAAATCTTTCTGTTATGGGATTGAGGGATGAAATAGATTATTTCTTTGTGTCCCCTTTAAACCTGTGATCTTGTATCTGAAGTTGATACGCAAGCAAGAAACCTGCTCTACTGGTCAAACTAGTTTTCTTTGTTAAGATGGACAATGCTATAAACCCCTCCATCTTGAGCTCAGGTTGCAATGTGTGTAACTTAAACCATATATCCTATAAAACACCATAGTCCTGCTGACCTTCTTTCCAAGGAAACCAAACCCTGAATAAGTGCAGGGTCGGAGATTGGAGTGGTACACAACACTGGTATTAGAAGTGGGATTGAGTTTCCTGGAGGAAGAATTGGGAGCAAGGTGTGCTTGAGTCAAAATGGAGGGGAAGCTAGCAGCAGTCTTGTAGCAGATGAAAATGCGGCACCAGAAGAATCAGCAGCAAAGGCAACAAGACTGCCAGGAGGACCAGCAGCAAAGGCTATGAATGGGGGAGATTTTGGAAGCACCTTTGAAGGGAAAAAGCAGGTTCCATGTGAGGAGGTGAGAGCCATTCCTGACCAGCCACTACATCCAGTTGAGAGTGATCCAGGAGCCCAGCTGCAGAGCACCCAGATGGGGGTAGCTACAGAAATCCAGGAAGTGGATGGGTAGAATGTGTTGAGTTGCAGTAAGGGATGAGGGAAGAAGTGGCCTCGATTGTCCAGGAGCCTGCCAGTGGGGAAGATGCCAGAAAGCTGGAAGTAAAGCCCCAAGAATTAGAGGAGGGCAGGCAGGAAAATGAAGAGGAGGATGCTTTGGAAGAGAGTGGAGTACAGGCTGGAGAAGAGATGCTGTTGCTGATAGATTTCTCCTCTCCATGTGTGCCTGGTGTTGAAGATGTAGTGCAGGAGGAAGAAAAGGTCTTGGAGAAAGGTGAACTACAGGCTGGAGAAGAGCCGCTGTTGATAAATTCCTTCACCCCATGTGTGCCAGCTGTGGAAGAGAAAGTGCAGAAGGAGTCATGTGTACATGTGGAGAAGCTACCAGCGCATGGAGAAATGGTTGTGAAAGAGAAAGTGCAGGAGGAAAAGTTGGAGACATATCTGCAAGTCAAAGAGGAGCTGCCAGCACCTGGAGGAATGGGTGAGCCAAAATTCTTGAGTGACTTTGCCCCTTGGGTGGTCCGAGATGGCCTAAGAGGGTGAGATCTGGTTCCTGTGGTGGGTCCAGCCCGTAATCAAGCTCCAGCAACTAGGGTTATCAAGGGCCCTGTGAGTTTTGAGGGGAAGAGGCACTGGGAGGGTTACCTGCCTCTGTTTGGGCCCATTATTTACCCTGGAGATGATGAGGGGGGACAGACAGGAAGATCCATTTTTGCCACCTTGGATGGATTAGACTAGCTAGTCCTGAAGAAGATTCCCCCAGACAAAGACTTGTGGCAAGACTATGATTTGCAGTTTGGGGCAGGGAATAAAGTGGACTGGGCCAAAGACTTTTTTCCAAGGCAGCGAGTGGGAGAAACATGGATCCAGTCTGCAGTGTGCCAGTGAGAGGTGTGTTCCTGGAGAGGTGTCCCAAAATTCTTTATGCAGCAACAGGGATCAGCTTGGATTGGGAACTTGATGAAGCCCCAAGACAAAGTGCCATGTGGCCAACTGTATGGTTTGGGGATGGAAGTTGTGCTTATGGGACTGTGTATATATCCTGTAGGAATTCTTCCTGGTGGTTTTAATATTGCCTTTTGAAATGCTTTTGATCTGTGTTTTTTTGTATGCTTTGGGGATATGAACTGTTTAATGGGTTTTTAGGAATTATGCTTATTGGTTTTTGCATTGCTATACTATGCCTATTAAATTTTGTGTGTGCACAACTGTTTAGGGGAGCAAGGGAAAATGTGTATGTGTTTGAGGGCTGCTGTGCTGCAGTGGCACAAGGCAGGACAAAGGAGCTCCACTACTGAAGCTGAAATATGGCTTAAACATGTTGGGAACCCATTATCTTGGACACTGCCAAGTATGAGGACTGGGTAAGTGGTTTGGATGCAGAACTGGGACTGGGAGCTCCAAGAAAGAAAAGGAAGCCTAAAGAGAGAGTAATTAACTGAAAACTTGCTGTAAAGAAATGGACTGTTTTTGTACTTATGTTGTGTGTAAATGTGACTGTGCTATGACTATGCTTTTGATGATGTATGTTTCAATGTATTTATTAACCTGTATCTGTTATTTTTCTACAGGGAAAGCTGTTATTCTGTTTGATCGAAGATCTGGGACAGACCTTTGTCAGGGAACAGTGTAGCTTTATGGGATTGAGGGATGAGATAGATGATTTCTTTGTGTCCCCTTCACTCCTGTGATCTTTTATCTGAAGTTGGGATATGCAAGCAAGAAACCTGCTCTTTTGGTCAGACTAGTTTCCTTTGTTAAGATAGCCTGTGAGTTAAATGGACTTATTCAATGGTCAATCTGTATATCAAAGGGAACTATTGGAACTCTTTTCAACAGATATACCCTTTTACCCCCATCCTGGAACCAAGGAGAAGCTTGTGTTTTTTAGTCTGGGGGGGAAGCTGGGAACTGGAGACAAACAGGAGGTTTGCTTGCTGATGGACTGTTAATGCTGTCAACCCCTCCATCTTATGCTTAGGTTGGAATGTGTGTAAATAAAAGCCATATATACTATAAGACACCATAGTCTCCACTGACCTTCTTTCCAAGGAAACCAAGCCCTGGACAAGTGCAGGAATCCCTGGAGGTCTCGCACTGCTCAGAGCTTGGGGTGGTGTGCAACATTACTAAACTAGTACAACTATCTCACAGTTATTCCCACTTTTCATATACTTTCTTCTTATCTCTCTCTCTCCCCCCCCTTCTAGCTTCCTTTTCCCAATTGACACTCAAGCCACATTCACACCATACATTTATTCCACTTTAAACAGGCATGGCTTACCCCAAAGAATCTTGGGAAATGTCATTTGTGAAGGGTGCTGAGAGTTGTTAGGAGACCCCTATTCTCCTCACAGAACTACTAGTGCCAATTGGTTTAACAGTCAGTCCCTCTTCCCAGGAAACTGTAGCTCTACGAGGGCATTATTACTCTCCACAAATAGTTACACACACACACTGACATTTTCTTCTTCTTTTCACTGACTAGAACCTCCAGCCAATCAGAGACTGTTGTTTCCCAGACCAAATAAAAATGAATATATCTGATTCAAGACTTGTCTATCAGTATTAAAAGCAGTCCTCTTTCTCTCCCTTTTCAGAACATGTCACCAAGTAGCTGCTGAAAAGGCCTGCAATACAGGAACATCACAAGGCCTTGAATTTTGACAGCCCCACTCTGACATCAGCAGAGGTCACAGAAATCTTTTCCAAAACACAAAACATAAACAGACATTTATATACACAGCATTTCTCCACAGTTGGCAGCATAGAATTTTTTTCAAATAAATAATTAAAATAAATACCCCAACCTAGCGAATTATGAAGACATTACAATATATGATTTTGTCTTGCCTGGCATCTTCTTATTATCATAGCATGTTTATGCATCATAAATCAAATGTTCTTTCAAAGAGGCATCTAAGTCTGAGTAATTTGTTATAAGTTACTTCCTATCCAACTTCAACTCAGTTAGATGACAAAATATCATGGAATACAAGAATTGTGCTTGGCATGTTTGTCCAGTGCTGACAAATCACAAGCTTGTTCTTTCTTGCTTATTGCAAGCACTTACTTTCCCACATCTATTTGCAATGCACACTGTCACTCTGATGAAATCACTGCAAGTAGTCTGTTGAGTTAATCAGCTGATAAATCACACGCCATTCGCTATGCAGAATTGTTCAATAGCATTAGAGTGACTGAGTGGCTTATTGGGAACGGGAGAGGAGAAAAGAGTGGTTGAAATAAAGAGTAATTAACTTCTAAAATATGAGCAAGATCAAAATTAATGCTTGTGGAACAGTTAGTGGCTATAATTTGACATTATTTGTAATTATGAATAATGTAAAATAGTGGTAACAATGATCTACTTCATACTGGTTAATTGACATTTACACAATTATGGCAAGCCACATTTGGGGACATGAGTGCAACTGAATTTTGCCACCTTCATTTGTGGCAGTAAAGTTCCAGAAGAAACTGATGTTGGGGCGTATTGGAGCACTTGGGCAGCCTGAACCTATTGCAGATCAATATGGTTAACACAGCATTTCTCCTTCCACTGATACTTTATTGTGCATCCTGTTTTTGGTGAGAGCAGTCAATGCAAGTAAGGAGAGAAGGAGAGTCCGGGGTCCACAGAACTATGAGTCTAAGCTCTATACTTCCTCCCTCCCAACAGAAGGCCTCCTATGTTTCATGGTCAAGTGCTCTAAAAGTAGGAGGAATTCCCAAACTGGTTTTGACAGAGTATGGATATCTGCTATTTAAAGGCGGAAAAATTCACAGGATTAGGACAACCTCCTTAGTAACTGTAGCTTTGGATCCAAAATGATTTTTTTCTTTGGTTCATGTGATTGCTAATATCTTTTACTGGTTCTTACTCCACCTCTAGTCACATGGGCTGATGGACACTTACACAAAATATATAAAGTGACTATGCTTGAGATTTTGCTCAATAGGTTCAGGAAGCTTCTCTGAGTTTGCTGGTCCCCATCGATATATTCAGTAACTGCACAAATCCCTTGATTCCAAGGCACAGACTTTCCCTGAGGTGTGCCCAATGGGCTCCCCTGGTGGAACCCCTTGTCTCGGCTGAGCCGCAGTGCTGCCAGGATCCTGCCAGCTCAGCCAGGGGTCCACCAGGAGTGGCAAGACCAACAGACAGAGAGATGGCAGAAGCCAGTGGAAGGCCTGAAAATGGGACATTCTGGGAGCATGGCAAAGGAGAGGCCAAGGGGAGGAACTTATGCAACATCCTACTCACATTGAAGGCACTCCCACAGGACCGGATCAGTGCAGAGGTTTCACCGGCACAAAGGTCAGCATAGGAAAATAATTACAATGGCGCTCAATGGGGAGCACTTCCTTGCCGGTATGGGTATTCGTCGGAGCCAGCTTTTGCTTTTCCATTCATGCATGCAGCTCCTGACTGAGCCAGCATTCAGCCTGCTCCCAAATAGCAAGTGGGTGCCACAGAGCTTCCCGCCAGCTCCTCCTCCGACCCCACATGACTTGGATTGCTCTGCCCGGCTGCAGTCCAATGCATGTTTACTCAGAAGTAAGCTCCATTAGGTTCAATGGGACTTACTCCCAGGTAAGTGTGTATTGGATTGCAGCCTTTGAGCCTTAAAAATGAACTTTTGGGGGCCTTTGCAGAGTTTTCTCTAATTGGTGGTTATTGTCTAGGTCCCAGACTCTAAGAACAGGATAAAAATTAAAACATTTTTAAAATTTTTGTTTCATTTGCATTATTACTCATCTGTTCCATAACTTCTCTCTTGTAAAAAAGGTAAATTTTCACATGAAAATGGAATCTTACAAAAACAAACAAACCCAAAACTGTCAGCTCAGCTCCAATTCTGAGAGACCTTAGGATCAGTTAAATGGATGTTATATTTATATACTGGAAGATACATATTCAAAATAAATTAAGTAATAGCTTCCTCTTTAAAAAGACAGAAAATGGCATTACATTCCTAAATCCTCATTTGCCAAAGGGCTGGATTAATTCACCCATCAAAGCCTGCAGTTTAAACTGCTTTTGTGTTTCATGGTGTGATGTATATAACACAAAAAGAGTCTAGAGCTTGTTACATTAATGAAAATAGTGCTTGCTCTGAAATTCACCTCCAAGTGCCTAATAATATGTCTTATTGTGGCACATCTTGTGGTTTACAAATGTCAGTTTCGTAACAGATTTCACTCACCATAAATCCTTATGGATATTATTCTGAGGAGAGATAAACAAGCAGTGAACTTCAGGTTAAAAATTGATAATGGTGGACATATTCAAGCTTATCCCTGAGACAGACCCAGAATGAATCAGATGCCACACTAA
Source organism: Rhineura floridana (assembly GCF_030035675.1). Taxonomy (NCBI): domain Eukaryota; kingdom Metazoa; phylum Chordata; class Lepidosauria; order Squamata; family Rhineuridae; genus Rhineura; species Rhineura floridana. The sequence continues at coordinate 86,315,246 of NC_084488.1, forward strand.
GAAATGCATTCTGATGCACAGTTATATACTTTCCTTACTTGTTTCTCATGTCTAGATTGTTATTTGAACTGTAGATACAGTATGAAGGAAAAAGAACAGAATGATAACCTTTCCAGGCTAGGAATCACTGTTTTATCCCCTGAATATGAAAAAGGATAAAATCTCACAAGCTGCAGAAAGATCATTTTCCTGTTTTCTAACTTGAAGCACAACTATATTCCCTTCCCCTGTACTTTAGAATTCAGTGCGAGGAAAGTGAAGAATAGAACATTCTTGTACAAAGGACCTGCCCATATGTTCTGAAAAGTTGACAGTAAAAATTAAATAAAAAGGCAATTGTTCCTTCATCTTGATCTTTTCAATGTCTGTTCTCCTAAAACTAGTATCTCTCTCTTTCTCTCCCTCCCCCACCCTCCCTCCTTCTCTCCCTCTTTTTCTCTCTCTTGTAACCTTAATGTTTTATGACATTATCTATGACCTAATTCAGGTCTGCATAAATTGTGACCTATGAAGCCAGACATAGTCCACCAGCTAGGGATGGGTGAGAATTCCATTGCATTGGGATTTAGCAATGGATTTTTCAATGGTCATATATTCTCCATCTTTGCAGAGCAATCCTGTTTGCTCCAAAATTCAGTGGCTTTCGCTGACACTTAGGGTTACCATCATTTTGTGATTTTAAAAAGAGTACATTTGGCTTCGATAAGTGAAAAGTAAGAGTATGCTGTTGCACCATCTCAAAAAGAGTACATGTACGGTTGGATTCCCCCTTATTGAATATTACCTCAAATATATTGTTCTTGTATTGGTTTTACTCACAGCACAACAGTACAGCTCTCTCTCCCCCCACCTCCCATTTGAATAATCCAAACTGAAAGTGTGGAGGAATCAATCCAAGCCTATAATAGTAAAGAAGGACATGAAACCACTTTCCTTTCAAAATATCAGTAATTCCTTTCAAAATATCAATATTTTATTTCAAAATATTGATATTTATGTTGATACTTTGGGGAAGAAAAAATTGGACCAGAAAAAGCAAGGGATAGTAGACAAATAACAAACTCGAATTGCTACTGTCTTCCATTCAACAAAATGCTTTTGAAGCAGCACTGGCCAATGGATCCCATCTCTACCACCAGTTATGTATTGTGGCCTGCATTGTACTTGGTAAATCCCTTGCATTTGCAGTCCTGCGTAAGCTGCCACAATGAGAGGTTTATTGAAACCTAAATGGCCACCATACATGGCTGGTGATCTGTGAGCCTTTATTCACTTTGGTGGGTCACAAGTGATGCAGCCCTGGGCTTAATTAGTTCCATAAGAGAGACTGTTGTGCCTGTTAGTGTCTCTGTAAGGCAGGGGTGGGGAACCTCTGACACCTAGGCTGTGTATGGCCTAAAGCCAGATTACATTCAGCTCTCTGAGTGTCCTCCTCACCATCTGCATCTGTACAGCAGGGAGCAGCTGAGAGAGAAAAGGGCTTTGATATTTTCAAGATGTGCGACTATAGCTCCTTCTTCAAGGATATCTGCTGCAAAATCAAATCAGAGAGGGGGATGTCTGAAAAGAGAGACAGACTTGTATTCATGCAAATATGGGCAGGGGGAACTTGTCTGTGCATTTTGACAATTCATGCATGCACTTTTCAGGATTCAACTGCATTTTGAAGTTTGATGCTTTGAATAGCTGTAAGACACAATTTGCAGATAAACTGTGTTTAATGTGTTCATGAGAATCCCCAAATACATGTACACCCACTTAGAGACCCAAGCACAAGAGTGCAGTGGAACCTTTTGCAGGAGTTAAAACCACACATTGCTCCTTGTGTGTTTTCCCACATTCAAAACGCTCAATAAAGCACACAAAAATAAAAGAAAGCTTAGTTTATTAGAAGAGGAAACAGGAAAAATATAGTGTTCAATTTACAGTTAAAACATAGACAGCATCCTTACTAATACAGACACACACTAAACCTATGGAAGTATGGAGGTGTCTTATATAAACATTCAAACCCAAGACTCATACCATAGATACAGAAAGAGAAGAAAATATAGGTTAAAGAATATACCTTTTCTTGAAGACCATTAAGGCTCAAGGTCAGGATCAGAACTGTATGCTTGATGAGAGCCAAGTCCTCTCACTTCTAATATCAAATGGCCAAGCATAGCATTCTCACCCTTTTCCCTGCCCGGTGACTCAAGCTGCATGTTGAGATGACCTGAGAAACTGATAATGCCAGAGGTTCATTGGAGCCAAAGTGTACTGTTTCACCCATGAAAATCTTAGATGTAATTTGGAATTACACTGAGTAGCATGTAAACTGGGAGGGAGACAAGTTTTTGTAATATTCATGTGAATATACATATATATATATATAATTATAATTGCTATTTTTTTTGTTTTGTATATAATTCACTTTGTTTTCATTTTATGTACATTGTTTAGAGATGTATTGCTCAATTATGTTACTTTAATGTGGATTATTGTTATTATTAGCAAGTGTATTGAATGTAGAATTTATATTGATTTTTGTTGAAATGTAAACCACTTTGAAATTTTTTGAAATATAAAATGGTATACAAGTTAAATAAATAAATAAATACACACATATATACATACATACATGCAATGTATGCCTCTGCTTTAATGGAAAATATATGTGTGTGATTGCATATGATGATGTGGTAGGTCTGACCCTGCCCACTAATGGAATGTGGTCCCCAACACTTTCCACAAGGGTAATGGAGCCCTTATCTTACAAAAGGTTCCTTGCACCTTCTATAAGATCAGAAATAATTTGTAGACTCCATACTGTTACATTATGATGCCTGAAGCTGAGGAAGAGCATCTGCTTTGCATGCAGAAGATTCCAGGTTCAATTCCTGTCATCTCCAGGTAAGGTTGAGAGTGTCCCCTGTCTGAAACCCTTGAGAGCTGCAGTCAGTGTACTGAGCTAGATGAGCCAATGGTCTAACTCAATATGACAGTTTCTTTTGTTCCTGTGTTCCTATGCCCTATGATCTTTAATAATAATAATAATAATAAATTTTATTTCTAGGCCGCCTATCTGGCCGCACAAGCGGCCACTCTAGGCGGCGTACAATATCAAGTAAAATACAACATACAAACTACATAAAAACCCAAGAACTACAATATAAAACGAAACTGAACCCACCCATAGCTAAAACCAATAAAATTAGGCTACCCCAGGGATCTTGTAGGCCTGCCTGAATAGCCAGGTTTTCAAGGCTTGGCGAAAACTTGGCAGGGAGGGGGCATGGCGAAGATCATAAGGGATAGAGTTCCAGAGGGTGGGGGCCACAATTGAAAATGCCCTCTCTCTGGTCCGCACCAGTCTAGCTGTTTTGACTGGTGGGACCGAGAGAAGGTCTTGAGTGGCTGATCTAGTCAGGCGGCATATTTGTTGATGCTGGAGGCGTTCCTTCAGATAAGCTGGGCTGAGACCGTATAGGGCTTTAAAGGTTAGTACTAACACCTTGAATTGGGCCCGGTAAACAACTGGTAACCAGTGTAGATCTTGTAACACCGGAGTGATGTGATCGTGGCGACGGCTGTTCGTAATCAAACGTGCCGCCGCATTCTGTACCAGCTGCAGTTTCCGGACCGTTTTCAAGGGTAACCCAACATAGAGAGCATTACAGTAGTCTAAGCGAGAGGAGACCAGGGCATGTACTACCCGTGGGAGAAGATGGACAGGCAGATAGGGTCACAGCCTCTGTATTAGATGTAATTGAAACCAAGCTGCCCGGCTCACTGCCAAAACCTGAGCCTCCATGGATAGCTGGGAATCAAGGATGACCCCGAGGCTGCAGACCTGGTCCTTCAGGGGCAGTTTTACCCCATTGAGCACCAGGTCTAAAGATCCTAATCTTTTCCTGTCTCCCACGAGCAGTACCTCGGTCTTGTCAGGGTTTAGCTTCAGCCTATTTCCTCCAATCCATTCACTTACTGACTCCAGGCACTTGGAAATGGTCTCCACAGCCAACTCTGGCGAGGACTTAAACGAGAGATAGAGCTGAGTGTCATTCGCATATTGGTGGCACCGCAGCCCAAATCTCCTGATGATGGCTCCCAGCGGCTTTACATAGATGTTGAATAGCATGGGGGCAAGGATAGAACCCTGTGGCACACCACAATTGAGAGGCCAAGGGTCCGAGACCTTATCCCCCAATGCCACCCGTTGATGTCTGTCTGAGAGATAGGAACGGAACCACCGTAGAACAGTGCCCCCTATTCCCATTCTCTCCAGACGATCTAAAAGGATACCGTGGTCGACGGTATCGAAAGCCGCTGAGAGATCCAGGAGGACGAGGAATGCATGTTCTCCTTTATCCAATGCCCTCCTTAAATCATCCACCATAGCGACCAAAGCTGTTTCAGTTCCATGACCAGTCCTGAAGCCAGACAGGAATGGATCCAGATAATCTGCTTCATCCAAGTGTGTCTTTAACTGTTCGGCCACCACTCGCTCGATGACCTTGCCCAAGAATGGAAGATTAGAAACTGGGCGGAAGTTGTCTAAATCTTGGGGATCCAAGGAGGACTTTTTCAGAATGGGCTTTATTACCGCCTCCTTGAGGGCTAATGGCACCACACCTTCTTCTAAAGAAGCATTCACCACTGCCTTGATCCCTTCGCTCAGTTTCTCTTTACAGCCCAAAATGAGCCATGTAGGGCAAGGATCAAACAAGCAAGTGGTTGGATTCACAGTAGAGAGCACCTTGTCCACTTCCTCAGAGGGAAGAGGCTGAAACCGATCCCACCAGACCAGAATGCAACTGGCCGACTCTGGCACACTTCCTGTATCCACGGCATATGGAATCGCACTCTTTAGGCACTCAATTTTATCAGCAAAGTGTTTAGCAAATATGTCACAGGAGGCTTTAGAAAGTTCCATGGGTTCCTGCACAGCTGGACCGACCAGGCTTCGGACCACTTGGAACAACCTCCTGGGACAACACTCTGCGGATGCAATAGAGGCAGCAAATAAATCCCTCTTTGCTGCCTTCGTTGCCACTTGGTAGGCTGCAATTGCTGCTCTAACCAGTGTCCGATCATCTTCAGAGTGCGATTTCCGCCACCGGCACTCTAGTCGTCTCACCTCCTGTCTCAGACCCCGCAACCGTGGAGTATACCAGGGCGTAGTCTGAGTTCTATTCAGGGGGAGAGGACGTTTCGGAGCCACCCGGTCAATTGCCCCGGTGATCTCCCTATTCCACTCCATCACCAGGGTTTCGACTGGGCGACCTTCAGACAACTCCAAATTCCCCAGTACATTCAGGAATCCCTTAGGCTCCATCAGGCGCCTGGGACGGACCATTCTAATAGGTCCCTGTCCCCTGCGGAGGGTGGGCGGCAATGAGAGATCTATATTTACCAGATAGTGATCTGACCATGACACGGGGTTAACAACAACAGCCCCTATTTTCAGAGCACTTCCATCCCCTCCCGAGACAAACACAAGGTCAACAGCATGACCAGCTACATGGGTGGGCCCCGTATTACTAAGGTGCAGTTCCCAGGAAGTCATGGTTTCCAAGAAATCCCGAGGAGCTCCTGTGAGAGCTGCCTCAGTGTGCAGGTTAAAATCCCCCAAAACCACTAGGTTAGGGGACACAGCCCGCACATCCGCGACAACCTCAAGCACCTCAGTCAGGGAGTCTGCTGTGCAGCGGGGTGGGCGGTACACAAGCAGAATTCCTAAACTGCCCTTTGGGCCCAACCTCCAGTACATGCAGTCAACAAACGTGGTCTCGTGGAGAGGAGGTCTGGTAAAAATCAAAGACTCGCGATAGATAATTGCCACACACCCTCCCCGCCTACCAACCCTCAGCTGCTGCGCGTACTGGAACCCGGCCGGACACATGGCCCCAAGCACCGGGGCTGAGGCCTCGTCCAGCCATAATTAACCATAATGAATGGGAAGTACTCCTTTAGAAGCCTCCTTGAAATAATTAGGAGCCACTGCAAGATCATCATTAAGATAATCTAAAAGCAGTCCTTCTGTGGCATCATTGTGCCAAGTATGCACCAAAAAGATGCACAGAGAAAGCTTCTCAAATGGTTGTTCCACAGCTACCTTCCCTTAAAGAGTAATTACTGGTGGAATCTGTTTTGCAGAAGCTTGCTAAGGTTTTGTTTGGGATTGTTTTGCAATTTTTATTAGTATCTTTGGTGAAGACCCAAATAGTTAAGTATGCCCAGAACAATGTTTGCCTTTGACTATTTATGGCAGTCTCCCATGCCATTTCACAAACTGTTTTTGAAAATAAATCCAATTTCAAAAATGCTTTCCATGTAGAGCAAAGGGCTGTTGTTCAAGGAACACCAGCATGCACCCATGGATGCCCAGCCCTAGTTATACAGGTCTTTGGATATTAGCCTGGCATATTCAGTGTCAAGAGCTTCTTTTCTTATTCTTTTTGTTATTGTTTCATAGACTGATCCAAACAAGATAGTTAGCATTTGTGGTCTGTTTGGACTGAACCATAGAAGTGGTACTCATGCTTTTCAATTAATACAAACATTTTTGGGCCACACACTTGCATTAGTGCAAGATGAATGTTTTGTTCAGATGTTGAGGAGCATAGAATTATACTTTGTGTAGTCAGAGTTCTTCTGTGTCCCTTTTCACCAATCCCTGACTTGCAAGGTGCAATTTCACCAGTGCTTGCATTGCTGGAATGCTGCAACCATCTGAGGTATAGTCATACAATATCAGGACAAATGACACTGTGCTGGTGTAACAGGCCTTGCAGCTGATCCTATTCACTGTTTGCCTTGCTCAGCAAATTATAAGATCAGGTTATCAATGGTTATTACTCAGCTTGGGCTCTAAAAAGTGGAACAAGTTAAAAAGCTACATAAGTAATATAAATAACATCCCATTAATGAAGGTGCTTTATTTTCTCTCTCTCCTTCTCTCTGTGTATTACCTGTCCACAAAAGATTTATAGGTTTGTTCTTACATGTTAGGATCCTGTAGATTCTGAGTTCACAAACATTTTCATAGAGTTTGGGCAGGATTTTGAGAACGAAGATCTATTAGCTCCTACAAACATAGTTACTAGTGTGAATGCATTATTGCACAAGTACTGGGGGCTCAGACAATCTCTACTTGGGAGCATGGGGAGACAGCAGTAGTTTCTTTCTGACTCCTAACTCTTCCCCATTATCTCCACAGTTTCATTTGCATTTAGTCCATAGCAAAGCCCCGTCTACATAACATAGCAACTTTTGCAGGCAGATTTGAATAAACAAATCACATTTACAAATTCTTCTACAAGTAATTGATGCCCAAAAAGTGTTCACAAGTGCATATAACAAGCACACAAAAATGTGTATAATTTAAGTGCAGATTTTTCTTACTCCGTGCTTTAGAAAACCCCAAACAAAAATGGTGTGGAACAAACTTATGATGGAGTGTATGCAAAACTGGCATACAATGGAAATACATTAATCTATCCTTTCCTACTTGGAACCAAGGCAACAGTTGCAAAAGACATAATGGATGTGGAGTAGTGAAAACCCCCAAAATGAAGTGTGTTGTTTTCTCTCCCAAATTAGCAGCATTTCTCTTGCACTATACACTTTGAAGAGATGTCATTTTATCCTTTATCCCACCCACAAATCACAGGATGCCATTTGCTGACTAATCTAGCTCACCCTCACCTCTCTTGTCCACAATTTATTGTCTTTATATTTCAGCCATCATCTCTTTTTTTGCATGCTTTGTTTACTGAAAATTCAATACACTATTGAGAAGAAGTAGTTTAAAAGATCAAAACAATGTCAGTGATTAAAATGATGGTTTTCTATGATGGACCAAAAGTTTGTTGGCACAAAATGACTCTATTCTCACTAGGCACTCCCTTCCAGGAGCTGAACTTCCTCAAGCACAATAATAAAGTGGGAGCGGGGAATATCTGCAGTAATAACTTCTGACATTTTATACTGTAGCTTTCATACCCAAGGGTTCTACAGTGATTTACAAATGAGAAGATTGATTCTGTAATACCCAGTGTTGTATGCATGGATCTTTTATAGCTGGGTGCACTGGGACCCCAACAACTTCCGCATAATAATTATATTTATGATGATAGAGTCTATGCTATAGTTCTGGACTAGGATCTTCTTGTATTTGTTGCACCTGTATGAATTACAAGACTAAACATTGTAACAAGTCTTCAAAACCTGCACTTTAGGATATTTATGGTGACAACATCTATGAGCCCCAAACCACAATGGAGTTGCTCAAATATTTCACTTCAGTTGTGGAGAATTGATGTTTTCTAAATATTCAGAGTTCAGTTTATCATTAGAATGAGTTGTTTCCTGAGCCCTTATATCTGATAAGGCTTATCACAATGAAAGAAGGCAAATGAATTGTCATTATTTACCAGATTTCTCTGAGAGAAGATCTCAGATACACCTTTCCGACTCTATATAGGTTTGTGTCTTCCACATATGTCCTCAGGCATTCTCCTGTTAGAAGAGATGCTGTGGATATCCATGAATTTTTGTCCATAATAAAAACTGGATATGCTGTTGCAGATAAGTGTCTTAAACAGAAAGGAACTTTGATAATATTATCATTGGATCTGTGATTAAGCAATTGTGCATGTGATATGCAAAATTGATTCTGATCTGCAAATGTACTCTCGAGATTTCTATGCCTTCGAATGGGGGGTATGATGTTCCATTAATAATATGCTTATAATGCATAATAAATAAATAAATAGCATGTCTGCTTTTGCATATACATGTTTTAAAGATTCAGTGCCAGTAGGTAGGAAAGCAGAAATATCTGGGAATAAATGGACAATCTCTAATTCTCATTCATCAAATTAAACTAGAAGAATGAACTAAAATTATTATTTTTTGTGTTTTCTTTCATATTTAGCCATTCAAATGTTAAAGTCCTTGGAAAGGATATTATCTAATCATCACTGAAATATTGATCAGATACATATTTTAAGGAAGAATTATGAAAAAGTATTTCAAAGGGATAGCCATGTAAGTCTCCCACAGCAAAACATAACAGAGAATCTTATGGCACTGAAAGACGAATAAATTTATTATAGCATAAGCTGTAATGGAATACAGTCCACTGCATCAGATGCATGAAGTGTTGTCCTGAATTTCATGTACATATATACTTGGTTTGGGGTTTATGTGCCTGTGAAATGGACAGCAGTCCACAAAGCATATGCCATAATAAATGTCTGTTTTAAGGTGCAACAAGCATCTCTGTTGCTCTTTTTACAAAAACCTCTGTACTGAGACTCATCCATACTTCTGTCTGTAATTTGTAATGTAACAATACTCCAAATAGTTCGGAATAGAGAAACTCCAGATTTAGTTAGGAGAAAGTTGGGGAGACCAGCGGTTGGCAGGGAATGTCAGATGGGTGAGGGTGAATTAATGGAGACACAAGGGGCTTACATTACATATTAAATGGAAGCATGGACGAGCCCTGAGTTAAAAAGTGGAAGGCGGATCATTTTAATTCCATTTCCCTTCTTTATTTTCATGCCTTACACCCCAGTTTTATTGACATTTATGTCAAAGCAAATTCCACAGAGTTAACTGGGACATATTCCCAGGTAAACTTGTATGCTACTGCAGTATGGCATTATTTATTCAAAGTAGAGGTGCTGAGCATACTTTGTGAAAGGGAATAGCATATTATGCTAAAAGAAGGTTTAGCTTTGTTAATACTTTAATTAATTGTAGGAAGGATCTGAACCTACAGAAAAGTGTTAAAAAAAAACTGGCTAAAAAGGCAGTTCAGAGTATGCACAGTGACTTATCACCTTGACCAGAGGTATAACTAGAATTGAAAATGAGAACAAGAGTGGAATTCATATCCAACTAAAGTCAATAGCAAATGTCCTAATGATTTCACTGGATTTGTACTGAACCTCAAATAATTTTCAGTAATATTGATGGGATAAACTTTGAAGGAAATGTTCTGAATCTCTTTTTATTTGAATAATTTGAATACACTGGCTTCCAGTTATTTTCCGGGCCCAATTCAAGGTGTTGGTATTAACCTTTAAATCCCTATATGGTCTCGGCCCAGTTTACCTGATGGAGCGCCTCCAGCGCCACCAACCATGCTGCCCAACAAGATCAGCCACACAGGACCTTCTCTCAATCCCGCCAACTAAAACAGCTAGGTTGGTGGGGACAAGAGAGAGGGCATTTTCAGTGGCGGCCCCCACTCTCTGGAACTCTGGAACTCCCTCCCATATGACCTTCGGCATGCCCCTTCCCTGAATGTATTCCGCCAAGCTTTGAAGACCTGGCTGTTCAGACAGGCCTTTGGGTCTTCCGGGGAGGGTTAAATTTTTATGACGAATAGCCTACTACTCTGTACTGGAATTGTTTTATTGTTTTATTGTTATATTGTATTTTATGATGTATTTTATTATGATGTAATGTATTGTTGTTACATTGTACGTCGCCTAGAGTGGCCATTGGCCAGATAGGCGACCCACAAATTAAATTATTATTATTATTATTATTATTTAAAGCAATATTTTCCCACCAGCTTCCACATTACAGAAAAAAGGATATTTTGATGTTGACATATAAAAGATGTTGACATGTGTATCGATGTTGACATATAAAATGATTCAGCAGCACACTCCTATGCATGCCTGCTCAGAGGTAAATCCTGTTGGTTCCAATGGGGCTTATGCCTAGGGAAGTGTGTATATGATTGTAGTCTGGATTATATATTTTCCATGAGGGCTGCAATTCAAGTTCAATAGGATCAACTTGTGCTTTTTTCTCATCTGGACCCCATGTTAAGAATGACATGAAGTTGGTCTATACTAAAAAATTAATGAAATGATTTTTTTTATTATTTTTTATTCCCTGCTTCATCTATGTGTATCCAGTTAAAAGCACAGGAAACAATGCTGCTGTTGAGAGCTATCTGTATATCACAAATCATAAAATGAGGGCTGGGGCAGGTGGGGGAGAAACTAGGAAACAAATAATAATTCCAGAATTCAAAAAATCATGTGTTTTATTTGTATTATCTTTTAGGTCAGCTTTAGTCCTAATGGATTAATCCACTTGGGTATTATGAAATAATACCTAAGAACCTGAAAAGAATCAAGAATGCTAGGAGAGGGGCCTATTGCCTGCACAATGCCTTAACAGCTTTCAGATTGTCTCCTCAAAGTTTCCTAGGAAAAATACAGCATCCTGCAATTACATAGTGTCCTCCCAAAGCCTCTTGAGAAGCCTGTGCAGACATCAGGTTGTGTCAAGGGTCCAGCTGGACCCTACTGTGGTAAGCGAGACTTCAAGTCTCCTGGTACCAGGCAATGCAAGGGGAGGCAGATGCAAAAATGAGTAGGGAATGGGCAGACAATGCCACACCTTTAAAGAATACAACATCAATATCTTGGTTGCAAGCTGGCAAGCCTATTACAGGGTGTGAAAAAAGAGAGAATGGAGCACTGGAACCTATCTTATTGGCTGCCTGAAGGCTTAAGAAGCAAAGGGAAGGGGAGCTGTTGCTATCTGTGTTCCTCCTCCTGAATCAATGCCGCCCTGGGCTCCTGCTGGGAGGAAGGGTGGGATATATATCAAATAATAAATAAATAAATAAATCAGTCAGCACTTCCCAATGGTGCCTTCTTCATTAGTCATAGGATATTCCCTCATTCTTTCTTTGTTCTCCCCCCATAGCTTCCATCTCATACCTGAACTGGGTGCCAGTTAAGAGTCTCTTACATGGTGTCAATTTCTCGTACAACCAGCTACCTAGTTTCTATACTACTTAGGCCACAAAATCCCTGTAGTGTCCTTCCCCAGTAAAGTCTTTATGAGGTTTTTGTGGAAGGGCCAGCTTGCCTCACTTGTATGATAGTGTCCTTTGCACTGTGTACCTTTCCTCCTAACTTCTGCATTATTTTAATGTTCATCCCCTTTGGCACATGGGTTCTTCTGGGGTTGCCTACCCAATATTCCAACATATAATGTAGTTGTACTTTTATTTATTTATTTATTTATTTCATTTTTAAACCGCCTATAGCGAATAGCTGTCTGGGCGGTGAACAAAACAAGATTAAAATACAATATTACAATAAAATTACAATAAAATCAGCAACAAGTTAAATGAAAAAAAATTAAATGAAACACATTGAACATTAAAATGCCTGGGAGTATAGCCAGGTCTTAACCTGGCGCCTAAAAGAAAGTACCGAAGGCGCCAGGCGTATCTCCACAGGTAGGCTGTTCCACAGTTCGGGGGCCACCACAGAAAAGGCCCTAGATCTAATAACAATCCTCCGGGCAACCTGATGAGTTGGTACCCGGAGGAGGGCCTTGGATATTGAACGAAGTGAACGGGTAGGTTCATAGCGGGAGAGGCGTTCCACAAGGTATTGTGGTCCCACACCATGTAAGGCTTTATAGGTCAAAACCAGCACCTTGAATCTGGCTCGGAAACAAATAGGCAGCCAGTGCAGGCGGGCCAGGACAGGTGTTATATGCGCAGACCAGCGGGTCCTCGTTAACAACCTGGCTGCCGCATTTTGCACTAGCTGAAGTTTCCGAACGGTCTTCAAGGGCAGCCCTATGTAGAGCGCATTACAGTAGTCCAGTCTAGAGGTTACCAGAGCGTGAACAACTGAGGCGAGATCGTCACTGTCCAGATAGGGGCGTAGTTGGGCTACTAAGCGAAGATGGTAAAATGCATTCCGTGCCACCGAGGCCACTTGAGCCTCAAATGACAAGGAAGGGTCAAAAAGGACCCCCAAGCTACGAACCTGTTCCTTCAAGGGGAGTGTAACCCCATCTAGAACAGGATGAACATCCACCATCTGGGCAGGTAAAGAGCTCACCAACAGTGTCTCAGTCTTGTCTGGATTAAGTTTCAGTTTATTAGCTCTCATCCAGTCCATTATCGCGGTCAGGCAACGGTTCAGCACATCAACAGCCTCACCTGAAGAAGGTGAAAAGGAGAAGTAGAGTTGCGTGTCATCAGCGTACTGATGGCAACGCACTCCAAAACTCCTGATGACCGCACCCAGAGGCTGCATGTAGATGTTAAAGAGCATGGGGGACAAGACCGACCCCTGAGGGACTCCACAATGGAGAGTCCAGGGTGTCAAGCAATGTTCCCCAAGCACTACCTTCTGGCGATGATCCGCTAAGTAGGAGCAGAGCCACTGCCAAGCAGTGCCCCCAACTCCCAACTCCGTGAGCCTCCCCAGAAGGATACCATGGTCGATGGTATCAAACGCCGCTGAGAGATCAAGGAGAATCAACAGGGTCACACTCCCCCTGTCCCTCTCCCGACAAAGGTCATCATACAGGGCGACCAAGGCTGTTTCAGTGCCAAAACCAGGCCTAAAACCGGATTGAAACGGATCCAGATAATCGGTTTCACCCAAGAGCGCCTGGAGCTGGCCGGCGACCACCCGCTCCAGGACCTTGCCCAAAAAAGGGACATTCGCCACCGGTCTATAGTTGTTCAAAATATCTGGGTCCTTATGTGGCTGGCCTTAGGCAAGTTGAGGCAGCCATCATGTTTCATGATGAAAGTAGAAAGTGTCCTTGTATTTTTATTGAATGTATTTGCCATGTTGAATTCAAGGAGATGAAGCACCTGCGGGAATCTCATACCAGGAAGCATCAGGTAAATCTGCACTTTCTTGTTTCATTGTGCAAAATTATCTTTATGGCCACTGAAAGCCTTGAGACATTTCACCTGATTACAGCTGAGCAGTATGTTTTTATGTCAAGAGTATATTTCAGTTTCAGGGCTACTAATTTTATTTCTATACTTTAATGTGCAATATATAACGTTAAGTACCAAATTTCTGGAACCATTTGGTCTGTCACCCATAATTACAATTTGTTGGCTCGCAATTTGGCTGGTTGTAATTCCTTGTTTTGTCCTGTCAGCTTGCAGATAGTCGCCCACTTAGAACTGGTACATTTTAGCAATTAAGAGAAAGGATCAAATAGATATTAATAGAGGGTACATTGTAAGGCAGATTTCCGACTGAGAATGAGGAAGGAATCATGTGCAGTAAGGTAGAAAATTGGAAAACAAGCACCAGCTCTCATGGGTGTGTGTTCGAATTTGCACAAAGATAGAAAGAGACTGAATGCCTGTAAAAGAGATGCAGAGTCCCAAACAATGTAGCTAACATATATTTGCCAATCACATTAACAACAGAGGAACACAGAAGCACCCAATTAGGTCAGTCAAAAGGCCCATCTAGACAAGAGGTAGCCAACGTGATGCCTTCCAGATGTTGCTGGGCTAGAACTCGGAGCATCTCTAGCCATTGGCTATACTGGCTAGGGCTGACAGTAGTTGGAGTCAAACAGCATCTGGAGGACACTGTGTTGGCTACCCCTGGTCTAGTTCATAATCTTGCTTTCTGTAGTGGCCAGCCAGAAGCCTGCAAACAAGGCTTGAAGTCCCCAGCCTTCTCTTGTTTCTCTTCAGCAATTGTTCTTCGGAAGCACAATGCCTCTGAACTTGGCATTCCATTAAGATTATAAAGCTATTAATGTCCCAAGAAGGGCATTTTATGTGATGTTCAGGGACAAAATTCAAAGACCTTTTTCATGGGAGGGAGTGTCCTTTTCAAATACGAGGTAGCCCCACAAACCCTTCCTAGTGCTTGAAGCAGTGGCTTAGCTAACCATGACCATTCAGTGGCATTCCTGGAAATGTCCCTGAGAATGATACTGGTAAGTTATGATGCTGTGTTTCCCATTGTTCTTGGGTAAAAGTAAGGCTTCCCCCTTCCATATCAGAGTGCACACATGCACACAAAAGAATCTGGATCAAGAGACAAAATGTATAGAAACCATAATTATTCTTTATACATTGTAATTTTCAATGCACTTAATACAGTAAAATATTCAGTGTACGGCAGACAGACATGAGGCTGATCAGGAAAAAAGCATAATGTATTTCTTTGGTCTATTGTTAAACATCCCAGCAGAGTGAAGCTTTGACTGAGGAAATGAGTTTGATAAAGAAAGAGCAACTAGATTCCCAATGGGAACGATATAAAATGCCCTGCCTTCTTTTGTATCTAGAAGAAGACACTGAATTAAAAGAAGATTGTGTTTCTGACATGAAATATTATATATAATTTAAAGGAATGAGTTATGCTTCCTTCCCTCAGCCCCATTTATCTGAAGGTCAACATGAATATTACAGACAAATCCAGCCTCTCTAAATAGTAAAAATATTGGGGGTCTAATAACACACCTTTGAAAGAAAACATTTGTAATGTTACCTACAACTTGGATTGAACCAGTCTGTCTACTTTTCAAGGGGAATAGCCAAAATGTTTTGGGGGACATAGCAAATCTTGCCTTTAAAAAAGTAGCTGTGTTGTCCATCCATATAGCTCTAATCAATCTTCCTCTTTCTCTCTCTTGTAAAGAGAAAGTGCTGTCAATTGCCATCTACAAACTCTACAATCCATCACCAGAAAGTCACGACAGCAGTGCTACATAGCACCGCTGCTATTGCCTTCGGAGTGGGGAAGGAAAGGCTGATAGCTAACAGTGCTTTCCCTTGCTCTCTCATTCTCAATAGTTAATCTGTCCACTCGCATGGTTATTCACATGTAACATATTAAATTAATATCAAAAGGGGTGGGGCTAGGAGATGGGACGTAGAGGGCCATTCTTGCTTCCTATTGGCTGAGGCATTCTTGATTCCTATTCGCTGATGGGACCTATCAAAATGAAATTGATGAGTGCTATGTGTATTTTCTTCTCATGTGCAATGATTAGTCCTTCCTGTTAAGTCTCTGAGCACTTTTAGTCATGAGCTGAAGTTATGCAAGCCTGGAAGAAAGTTTTCTAAAGGCTTTTCCAAATGTAAATGAAGGTCTTAAGTCTACAACAAAGTTAATATTGAGAGGCAGTGTGATCTAGTGCTTAGAGTGTTTTGAAGACACATATCTGGTGACTAGAAAGACATATATATTAAACAGACAATACTCCAATGTGAAGGGAGCTCCTGTGGGGTCTGCCTGTCAGCAGGCACAAAAAACAGCTATAGGGGAAAGGAAAAGAGTGGTGGGGAGCTACTATTGCTGCTGTGTTCATAAAATCTGCAGGTCTGCTCCATTTGTGTTGTTTGTTCCTAGGCTCATCCTCCTTGTCACTGTGCTTCCCCGCACTTCTTACTTTCCCACCCACCTAGCCTCTTATCCCAAATGTGCTTGATCCTCTTCAGCGTCTGGAGTGCAATCCTATGCAAACTTAATCTGGGAATAAGGCTCGTTGTAAATAATGGGACTTAAGTTTGAGCAAATGTGCATGGGATTGTGCTGGCAAGACTTGGAAGTAGTTGTTTCTCATCTCTAGACCTCCTGTCTAATCCTAGCAACAGTTTTCCCCTTCCCCCCTCTCCTTCCTATTATCTCAGCTCCTGCCTTCTGTCCTCCTCTCCACTGCTGGCGCATACCTGCTCCTCTCAGGCTGAGTTTTTAAAGTTTTTCTCCTGTCCTTTTAGTCGGCTCAGCTCCGGCTGATAGGAGCCACTGAAAGAGCTCTTCAAAGGAAGCTCGTCAAAAAGATTGTCCTCAGGGAGGAAACTGCTCTACACATGAACTTTTTCCTAGGGAACAGCTACAAGTGGTTATTTTAAAATCACCATGTGTAGACTCTTTCTCAGGAGTAGCTGAACAAAGATGTACAGATGACTTGTAGCCAGCTACAACATAACATGAGAACTTCCCCACTGTGAGCACTTGGGAGACTAACAGGCTGTGTGAATACTGGCCATATTCCTTGATCCCACTGTGCCTTTTAAACACACTCCCAGCAACTATGAATAAAGAAATGGACTGTATGCACATATAACTTCTTCACACTTGAGCAAATGGATGATCAGGCTTTCCAATCATGTGGAGGAGTCTTACACGTGTTTAGCCCCTTACACACCAACACAGAATCCACAGGCATCAGAAGAGTGCGGTCAGTGGTGCGGCAATCACCATAGGGTGTGACTGCATGAACAGGTTAGAAGTGGGCACGGCTAATACACCCACATTGTTCTGGTGCAAATCAAAGAACTATGTTCTTTGGATTTGTCTGCTAAGTGATAAGCAGAAATAGAAGGGGATAGAGCAGGGATGGGGAACCTGTGGCCCTCCAGATGTCGTTGGACTGTTACCCAATCTGTTGCTATTTTTTTATGTGGTCATAGGAATGGGCACAGCCACTTCCACTGTATATATACTGCAATGCAGTAGTGTCGAACCTCTGGCCTACAGGCCAAATTAACCCACAAGCCCATTCTGGCCAAGCTATGCCCCCTCGTCAGTCACCTGACATCATATATGATGTCAGTTATGGGACATATAAAGCTCCCTGCCTGTCAGAGCTTGCAAAGGTATAGCAGTGCTGCTTGCAAAGCCCTGTGCTTTTGTAAGCATCACCATGATCAACGGCATTTGCAATGGCACAGCATGGCTTTGTAAACATAGTCATTCAGATGACTGCCAGTGCTTGCAGAGCCCCATGCCTTTGCAAATGCCAATGTTCACAGCAGCTCTTCCCATGGTTTGGGTCTTTGCATGCACAGTTTAATTTCAGACTACATGGGCAAAGGAAAATGAGTCCCTGATGACATTGTAATGTCAGGTGATTTGACCTATGGAAAGCCCCACCCGCTTCTGGCAAGAAGTGAGCCAGAAGTCAAGCCTGATGGACAAGCCAGTCAAGAATATAGAAAGGCACAAGAGCTATAAAGGCTCAGCAAGACAAGAAGCCCTTTATACTGCTTCCTGCCCAGTAGCATCCAATGACCAGCCTCTAGCAGTAGAGCCTCTCCAGGTCCAAAAGGTTCTTCACTAAAAGGGTTGCCATGAGCAGTTCTGTGGTTCATCTCTTGGGGCAACCACACACAGATTAAGCAGATCCTGGCACTCCATGTACTTGGGCATTGCCATGACACTTAAGTATCCACACAGAGATGTGAAACTTTTAAATATATATTCTGGGTGAGATGTACATTTGGCTGGGAATCCTGTGCACACTTTCCTGGAAGTAAAGCTGTGTACACACCATATATTTAAAATGAAAATGGACTGCCTTCAAGTCGATCCCGACTTATGGCGACCCTACAAATAGGGTTTTCATGGTAAGTGGTATTCAGAGGGGGTTTACCATTGCCTTCCTCTGAGGCTGAGAGGCAATGACTGGCCCAAGATCATCCAGTGAGCTTCATGGCTGTGTAGGGATTTGAACCCTGGCCTTCCAGGTCATAGTCCAACACCTTAACCACTACACCACACTGGCTCTCGACCATACATTTAAAGCACATTTAAATAACATTCCCCCCCCCCCAAAAAAGAATCCTGGGCACTGTAGTTTACCTCTCATGGTTCCCTTAACTACTCTGCCCAGGATTGTTTTTTTGGGGTGTGTGATTTAAATGTATGGTGTGTAGGCAGTCTAAGTCCCATTGAACACAGTGGGATTTACTTTTGAGTTAACATGCACGAGACTGAGCTGTTGAATCTCCAATAGCGATGTAAAACCTGGCAATTATATAGGGTGTGTTGTATAATAAATGATTCAAAGATCATAAAATTATTACACATTGAGACAGACAGGTAGACAGATACACACAACTTACATTGGCGGCAGCAGATACCGTATGAATAAAGTTACATCCAACAGATTTGCAGCATCACAAAATCCTCTCTGAAGTGCCTTTACAAATATATGAGCCACTTTGCTATTTTATTTTTAATTTAAAGAAAGTATGCATAAGTTTAGAGATGTCCATTTTATACTCTTCAGCTTACCAGAAGGGAAGACAAAAATTAAGAACATAAGAGCCTGCTGGATCAGGTCCATCTAGTGCAGCATCCTGTTCTCACAGTGGCCAGCCAGATGCCTGTAGGAAGCTCACAAGCAGACCCTGAGCTTTACAACACTCTCCCTTCCTGCAGTTTCCAGCAATGGGTATTCAGTAGCATAATACTTTCATTAAACCATATATGCACAATGCATGGTGGGGCAACAGGATCTCACCAATCGACCTGACTCTGAGTTTACCATTGTTGTCCCCAGGTCTATGTATGTATGTATTGTGTTTGTTTGTTTGTTTGTTTATATCTCACCCTTCCTCTCAGTAAGAACCCAGGGAGGCATCTACAGTTTGGACATAATGAGTAAATGCTATCTATACATGGACAGATCAACATGCATAAACCAGATAAACTCTCCCTCTCTGTCTGCCAGAATAACACTACATAGGCATGAATAGGGTTAAACAATTAATGAATTGAGGAAACATCTAATTGTAGACATTAGCTTGCTGAGCTGCATATTAATCCAGAATCAGTACTTCATTCTTTCAGACAACTGATGGCTCTCAGTTATTCAAGAGGCATATTTAGCTGTCTGGGCTGGTAGCAGCTAATGACATTTATAGGTCTTCAGTAAGAAGCTGTCTAGTACTGAAAGTAAACGACACAGCAGTAACATGACAGATCTAGATCCTTCACAACTCTCCAACCAATCACATTAGCATGAGAAGAAGGAAAGAGTGCAGCCTTTTATTATATCCCAGTGTGCTAAATGCTGATGGCATCTGTGTTAATCTAAATCTGATTTAATTAGTAGATTTCACTCAAGAGTTACACTAGTATTGCAGAGATCAGAATCTAATCCATGGTCTTCAACTGATAGCATACACACTCAACATGGAAGTAGCTGCAAGCAAAAGCACAAACAAAACAGCCCAAATGGTCGAGCAACAAGAGCATTTGTCTTCAGTTCTGTGGATGTGAACACAAATCTTGTCTCAAATACAGATTCACAGGGTAGCTTTGGACAAGTCACACACACACACGGTCCACTTCCTTATCCATAAAGTGAAGACTAATTACTGAAGTGGTCGAAGTTTGACCTTTCCTAGTTAGAATATTGTGTCTGCGGAGTGCTGTCCCAGGAGGCTGTTCCAGGTGGTCCGAAGCCTGGTCGGTCCAGTTGCTCAGGAACCCTTGGAACAGTCAAAGGACTCCTGTGACATATTAGCAAAGCACTTTGCTGATAAAATCGAACACTTACGGAGCTCGATTCCGTGCGCCGTGGATACAGTGGACGAACCAGAGTTGGCCAGTTGCATGCCGGCGAGTTGGGATCGGTTTCAGCTTCTCCCTTCTGAGGATGTGGACAAGGTGCTTACAACTGTGAAGCCTACCACTTGTCTAACTGATCCTTGCCCATCGTGGCTCCTTATGAGCTGCAGAGAGAAATTGGGTGAGGGGATCAAAGCGGTGGTAAACACATCCTTGAAAGAGGGTGTGATGCCATCAACCTTCAAGGAGGCAATTGTAAAGCCCATCCTGAAGAAGCCCTCCTTGGATCCCCAAGTTTTTAATAACTTCCGCCCAATTTTGAATCTACCATTTTTGGGCAAGGTCATTGAGCGAGTGGTGGCCAACCAGTTGTCAGCACACTTGGATGAAACGGATTACTTGGATCCATACCAATCAGGTTTCAGGACTGGTCACGGAACTGAAACAGCCTTGGTCGCTCTGGTAGATGATTTGAGGAGGGCATTAGATAGGGGAGAATTCTCCTTTCTTGTCCTCCTCGATCTCTCAGCGGCTTTTGATGCTGTCGACCACAGTATCCTTTACATCACCTGGAGGGATTGGGAATTGGAGGTACTGTATTGCAGTGGTTCCATTCCTTCCTCTCCGACAGGTTTCAACAGGTAGCATTGGGGGAGGTTTCAGACCCTTGGCCTCTCAATTGTGGTGTGCCACAGGGTTCTATCCTCTCTCCCATGCTATTTAACATTTATATGAAGCCGCTAGGGACAATCATTAGGAGGTTAGGGCTGCAGTGTCACCAATATGCAGATGACACTCAGCTCTATCTCTCGTTTAAATCTTCACCAGAGTCGGCTGTGGACACCTTGTCCAAGTGCCTGGAATCCGTGAGTGGATGGATGGGAAGGAACAAGCTGAAACTGAACCCCGATAAGACCGAGGTGCTGCTTGTGGGGGACAAAAGAAGGTTGGGAGATGTTGACTTGAAGTTCAATGGGGTGATTTTACCCCTGAAGGACCAGGTCCGCAGCCTTGGGGTTGTACTTGATTCCAGGCTGTCCATGGAGGCTCAGATTTCAGCAGTGAGCTGGGCAGCCTGGTATCAACTACACCTCATACGAAGGCTGCAACCCTACCTTCCTGTTCATCAGCTCCCACTGGTAGTACACGCCCTGGTCACCTCTCGTTTGGATTACTGTAATGCGTTCTACGTGGGGTTACCCTTGAAAACGGTCCGGAAACTACAACTTATACAAAATGCGGCGGCTCGACTACTTATGAACAGTCGCCGCCGGGATCACATCACACCAGTGTTGTTCGATCTACACTGGCTTCCAGTTGTTTTCTGGGCCCAATTCAAGGTGTTGGTATTAACCTTTAAATCCCTATACGGTATCGGCCCAGTTTATCTTACGGAGCGCCCTCAACGCCACCAATTATGCCTCCTGACAAGATCAGCCACACAGGGCCTTCTCTCAATCCCGCTGACAAAAACAGCTAGATTGGCGGGTACTAGAGAGAGGGCATTCTCAGTGGCGGCCCCCACCCTCTGGAACTCCCTCCCACAAGATCTCCGGCACGCCTCTTCCCTAAATGTATTTCGGAAAGCCTTAAAGACCTGGCTCTTTCAACAGGCCTTTGGGATCTCCGGGGAGGGTTAATTACTGAGATTGAAATGCCTCCTACCCTGTTTTAATGTTATTGTCTGCTGCTGTATTGTTTTTATACTGTTTTTATATTGTACCATTGTATTTTATCATATTGTGTTTTAACTGCCTTGTACGTCGCCTAGAGTGGCCTTTGGCCAGATAGGCGACACAGAAATTAAATTTATTTATTATTATTATTATATCACCAGAATACAAACTTATCCTTCACTGAGTGCTCCCTTGCATTCCAAATCAAATGTCTTTCCCTAGAAAAAGTGATAGAATGGTTGAAGAACACTTTGGAGACAGTGCACTGACATAATACAGTAGTACGCTTTATTATTATAACCTCCCAAATAAATTTATTGAGAGACAGGCATTGTTCATACAATTTTGGAATGATAAAGTAACAGGAGTAATATCTCCTTTTAACTCATTGTACACTAATTTAACAATCTATCAATATGTAAAAAAAATATCCCTTTTTGTTCTTTCTTTACCCCCTCTCTCTAGTATTATAGTCTTTGTTAAATTTCTTATGTTATTCTTTGTTCTAACTCATGTTATTGAAATGTAAAAAAGAAAAACAAAATTTAAAAGAAAAGGGAAACATTTTTCTTCATAGTTTGAGCACTTCTGCTTTCCTTCCTTTCTCCCAGATACCTTTTATGCTGAAGATGTTCCAGGGTCCAGTGATCTTGGGAAATATACTTTCCCCAAGATACCTTAGTCATTACTATTGACTTTACGATCCCTTGAAACTACATGTCCTAGGGCTTCTTGCACCTGGCGTACTTCTTAGAAAATAGGTTAGTTTGCCAATTCTGGATAGATTTGAATAAATATTGTAAAGCATTTTTGCTGAAAACCTTGGCCAACACTTGAATGTGTGGAAAAAGAAGTCTAATACAGAAACTGAGAGGCATTAGGAAACATGTTTGAATAGTTATTAATTGGAATGACATATTTTGTAATGCAGAATGACAATTAAACACTAGGAAGGTCACCATTCTTTCTGACAGCTATTGAGCTTTTAACAGTTTCAAGAAGGGTAGAAATTCACAGATGAAGTCTTCCCAACATATTAATAATGCAAAGGTGGCAAAATCCTTTCCTGTTGAATTTCTAACTGTTGGGCAGCTCTTAAAGGCATGGGGGCTCTGCCAAAAAAAGGTGGCAACTTTAGTAAGTGATTTTGTTAGCAAACCCATATTAAATTCTCTCTAGTCTGATACACGACATTGCTTTTGTCATCTTAATTAATCCCCCGCCCCATGTTCTTGTAAATCAATCCATATCACAAATAATTGATTGGGGACTAGAGCAGAAATGAACACTTCAGGCATTTGCTTAAAGGGAATTAATTCTTAATTAAGTTGGCTTTCTTTGGATTTTCATCTTTAGGGAAAATCAGCTGCTGCTAAGCATGTGAGGCATCTTCAGCTACTTTAATATCAGTGAAAGCTTTAATAAGAAATAGAAGTCACTTTGCATGCTAAGTAGGTCAGGTAAGGGTACCTTAAATTGATGACTGAAACCAAAATTAATGTTGACATTAAAAGGGCATAATATGTTATGGCTTTTTGCTAATATAAAGACACAGTAGAAAGTAATATCTGATTCAAACAAATGGACGACTATTTCCCTCTCTCTTCACAACCTATTCCTAGTTATGGGATGTGTGGAGGAATATCTGTGAAGTAGACTATAACCATAGTCAATACTGGCCAACAGCCATGTGTCCATTTCCTTGCATGCTGTAGTCACAGAAATGGCTCCTAGCTGATGCAAGCTCCAACTATGTAGCAGCCCAGGTTGCTCGGCCATTTTTTACAACATAATCTCAAACATGGAAAGGGCTCAAAGGGAGGATGAATGTGGCCACTTCATTGCTACTGTTATTAATTACATTTATATCCTGTACCTTCCTCCAAAGGAGCCCAGGGCTGAATATCTCAGTCAGTCTTGTGACAAATTACCCACAAAATCCAGGAGTCTTGTCAGAGAACAGTGATGTAATTTAACATTGCAATGTCACATTGAGTCACATCTGCACAGAATTCTTATTTCTGACCACAGTGCTGTTTCTGTGCCAGATCATCCTGAAAAAGCTCTAGCTAGCGTTGTTACCATGGAGATCTGGTACAAAAACAGCAATGTGACCTGAAAAAAGTCAGAAAAGAATTGTAGAGGAGGCAGAGGTTCACCAGCCATTGATTGCAGCTGCTGAGGCTTTTATAGTGTGAAAAGAAAATTTTATTTATTTATTTATTATTTAATTTATATCCTGCCCTTTCTCCCAGCAGGAGCCCAGGGCTGCAACTTATCTGTAAGGTACTACAATCCCACTCCCAAATTCTCAGAAATGTCTCCTGCCTCATTGTAATATTTGGGACATTTTCTTGACACAAACACACACACCTTCATAAACGGCAATTTTTTAAAACAAAAATCAACACACCCTTCGTTTTTAAGCAGATGCTACCTATCAAATATGTCCTGTCCCTGCACAAGGCTGGACTAGGTTATTCTTGACACTTTTCCAACTGCACGATTGTATCATTCAACACATTGCAAAGCATTAGAAGACACAAAGGATAAATCATGTGATTTTATCCCTTGGCATGGCTAATATTGTTAGAAGATAACATTTATTTGAAGATACATGTGTGATTACTACTAATCAACATTCTTCTTAAGACCTTTTGGAGGT
The DNA here is from genome assembly GCF_030035675.1 of Rhineura floridana. NCBI lineage: Eukaryota > Metazoa > Chordata > Lepidosauria > Squamata > Rhineuridae > Rhineura > Rhineura floridana. The sequence goes on from NC_084488.1 coordinate 86,339,713, forward strand.
AATGAACATTTAAACTGCCTATATTAGATTATTTACTGTTAACTGAATACACGAGGGTGGGGAAAAAGTCATGCCTTTGTACAAAATGTTCTAGACTTTATTTTTTAAATTGGCAGGAGTTTGTTTTTTGTTCACAAATTGGCGTTCTCTAATTTGCTGCTAGCAAAAGTGCTCTGGTTCATAATGGGGAATAGCTCCCTGGGTAGGTGAAGCCATTGCCATCAGTTACTTAGCGTAGCAAGTGAACTTGTTATTTTCCAGTTGGCAAAATATTAGCAGGGTCATTACAGCTAGTAATTATAAGGGAAGACAGTCCTTAAATGTACCTCTAAACTCTCTTGTCTACCCAGGTAGGAGCAGCGATTTGAAATTTGTCGTAAGATCAAAGGACTGCCCATGTTGTCCTGTCCCACATTTGGCAGAGCTATCAATCTGTGAAAGCCAGTGAAACAGATGAAGTCTGGTCTCCAGATCTCAACAGGCAGGTATAATCATATTCCAAGACATGGAGCACATGTCAGAAATTACATTTACACAAAATGTCTTTCTGGAAGCTCTGTCCCCTTTGAACTGAACTGCACTGTAAACCACAGCCACAACAACAAGGTCACAAACTGTTTATTGCCAGTTTCTATACTTTCCTTCTTTTAAATGAATTACAAGGTAAACGTAATTGCCTTTTGTCTGGTGTTAAGACTAAGCTGAGAAGTTTACCCCCCTCCCCTCAAAAAAAATCCCACCCTGATCAAGCCAGTCACAAAGGCACTAAAAGGAACTAACCTATTGTGACAAGTGGTTGAAAGAAAGTGTCTGAAGACATTTTTCACAAGGGTCATTCAGATGGGTATTTTAATCGCCCTCATTAGTAAATCAAATGAATGTGCCACATTGGCCAGAACGTACATTTTGTTGAAAAAAGAATCGTTCTGCATGTTTTACAGTACATTAATTTTCAAAAATAATGCATGGGAAGATTCCACAGTGTCCCCTTCCCCAACTCCTCCATACAGCATGTTTAATTAGGAATTTAAACCCTAATTAAACAATTGCTCTAGCCCCCAAGTAAATTTGGAGCCCACAACTAGGTAGTCTCGGCTCTGAATCATCACTCAGATTGGGAGCATTTGAGTGACTGGAAGTTGTGCTATTTCTCTTAAATGACATCCGTAGGAACAAAACACCCCTTCTTAATTTTTACACATACACAGGCCAATCTTAATTGTGTTTACTCAGAAATAATTCCCAGTGAACTCGCAATAGTTTACTGCCAACTAAGTGTCCATACAATTGAAGACTTAGGTTTTGCCTTGACTGTCTAAGAAAATTCCTGTGCCTTTCTCAGGAGTTTAACAGCCCAATACCTCCCGCTAGAGGTAGCGTAACCGTTAATTAAAATACATTTTTAGGTATTTTGAATGCGTTAATGAGACAGCAAAAATAATTTTGCTGAAAGATGAATAGCTATCTAGGCCTTACAGCCGTGGAAGTTAGAGCCTCATTAGTAGTTAATTATGCAGAACACAGTATATAAATAAAGCTGTTGTGGCAGTTAATGATATAAAATGTTTACAGTCTGTAGTAGGTAAGGGACAATGTCTTAGTGAAGTTATTATTAGTGTATTAAACAGTCAAATACCCTGAATCTTCATTGCTTTGCAGGTAAATGCTTGACAGCAAGATTAAAACTAACTACTTTCAGGAAAATAATTAGTACACTTTTTAAAAAATGAGGCTGGGAGAGGTGACTGTTTGGGGAAATAAACACTGTTTATACATGGACGAACCACCTTCAACCACAGGAAGGGAACCTTTGGATCCAGACCAACAATTTTTATAATGATGGGCAGATCAGTGTATTTCTGGTCCATGTCTCATTTACTCATTTTCTGTACGGATGACAGTTACCACTTTCACCTCAATCCAAAAGTCAGGGCTTATAGATGGAAGAGAGGCTAGCACATGCAAGCTATTTTAACAACAACAACAAAAATGATGCCCAGTAACAATTCCTTTAAAAAATCCCCTGGCTTCTAGCATTGCAAGTCCTGCAATGTTAACTCCTAACAATGTAACTCCAAACAGACTGATTTCTGGGAAATGTTGGAGGTTAAGACACAGTTACTACATATGGTTTTCTTGTTCCAGCAGGCATTTTATGGTAATGTTTGGTTTTATGATGATTGTATTCTTTCATTATATGTATGGTTTGTGTACCGCTTAGAAATGCAAATGACTAAGCAGTCTAAAAATGTTTTAAATAAACAGCTACGTCATGACCACAGAGTACAACTGAGGTATGGATATCAAGAGGAGATAAGCACACACACCCTCCTAAAAGTACCTCTCCATCTACTTCCCACTTGCCAGTGCTCCTTACCTGTGTTTAGCTCACAAGCAGGTAGAATGGAAGAAAAGCACGTTGTCAGGGGAAGAGTTAAGCATTCTATTTCTCTTCCCCACCTTTCAGATGGCAAAATGCCCTTTCCTGAGAGCATTTAAGAACTCTCTTAAGAAGGGGGAGTTGGGTTAATCTTACATGTGGCTTCAGAGTGGCACTGTTTAGCCCTGAAGGAATAAAATAAGATGCATGTACAAAGGAAACAGCCAGAATACCATGCAACAGTACAAATGAAGTAGCTTTAAACAAATGCAGTATGATGAATAAAGCAAAATCTCTCTCAGCCATATGCCTCAAATCTAGATGCTTCTTATCTTATGATTCCCACTACTATACATTTCCAAGATCTCTCTCTCTCAACCATCTGCCCATCAGTTTCTTATAGCCAAATGTTCTATTCCCTGTAGTTTTCCATTATGGGAGGATCTCTCTCCCATAGGAGTTGCCAAGTAATCTTTTTAAAAAATAAAATAAAAAGAGCAAGAGAGTGCAGAATGCAGTTGAGATGTTTCTGCAAAGAAGACTGACAAAATGATTTGTAACATTAGTCATGATGGAAATACAAATTGCTATGAATATTGATTAGAAGGTGTGCAATCAATTAAAGCTTTCTAAAAAAAAATGATTTCCACACCCAGTATATTTGTTCAGCAGTTATCAAGTCCATAGTCTGCTCAAGGAAATTAAATTGGTAACATGACAAAAATAGATAATGGATGTCTCCATCTGGATTGTGAACCAGAACGTGTTCCCCAGTGATCTGACATCTTTTTCACCCTCAACATTTGCTAAAAGAAATAAAATGGGAGCAAACAGGAAGGCATATTCTGTGGCCCACTTAAGAAGTTAGTGATGTCAGCTCTGATTATCAAAGAGCATAGGAGAAACCTATTTTTAAATATTGGTGCGCAAAGTTAAAGGCCTTCCTTCTAACTGATTTGGTAGCAGGTAGGGACGAGTGAATTGGTCAGTTCTACTTTTCTTACTTTCTCATTTTTCTTATCTAAAATTCAGTTCTCCACATTTCTATATCAGTTTGCATTTTTTTAAATTCCTCATGAAAATTCATCAGCATTCTAATGTGAATTTTACATTTACCCTAGTATATGCATATTGTACAAATTTTTTGGCTGGAGAACTGCATTGCAAAACTTGGAGAAGTGTTGATTTTGAAGGATGGTTGTGTTTCAGAAAGTGTGATTTAAATAGGTTTGCTTTTAAATGCAAACTGAATCAAACTGAGGTTTTATTAATTAATTTATTCAGGTACAGACTAGTACACACAAACCAGCCTCCTCTTTGTCTGCATTGCACCACTGTAATTATTTCAACCCAGACTGAAGACAAGTTTTCCATGAGACTGAATGCAATGACAGTGTGTTCATTCATACGGTAGAGGCATGGTCGACTCCTTGAAATGAAAGTGTGCAGATCTGTCATTTTTACAGGGGAGGGTCCATAGCTCAGTGGCAGAGCACATGCTTTGCATGCAGATGGTCCTTATTTCAGTCCCTGGCATCTCCAGTTAAAAGGATAAGGTCATGCGAAAGACCTCAGGCTGAGAGACACAAGAGAGCTGCCACCACTCAGCATAAATAATATTGAGATAGAGACTAATATTGGATTAATATGGCAGCTTGGTGTGCTGGCTTTAGGTACAGGCTTCCAAAAAGAAGTTGCTCACATTACAGGGGGGTGGGAAGGCAACTCCTGCCCTTTTTGATGGTCTGTTTAGCGATGGTTTTTAAAATGCCAGTTTAGTCACAAGTGGTGAGAAGCTGCAGACGGAAGATGACAAATACTGGTAAACATCATGAGACATCAGGTTGAATTAGTGTGTGTGCGTGTGTGTGCGTGTGCGTGCGTGTGTGTGTGTGTGTGTGTGTGAGTGAGAGAGAGAGAGAGAGAGAGAGAGAGAGAGAGAGAGAGAGAGATCATATTTGTTTTCAGGGACAGGGATTAGGACAAGGCAAGAGAAGCACCTTTGAGGCATATGTGACCCAAACACCCAGAGCTTTCTGACTCAGGAGGTGATGACTCAGGTGCCATGAGGTGGGTGGGAAGGATGACAGAGGAGCAGTAAACTAACTGTTTCCAGGTCAGAGTCAAGCTCACTAATTATTATCCTTTACTAGGATAGTTCACACTATTTCACTAGTTAGAAAAAGTTGTGATTGTTGCACATCTCACTAAATATTAAATACATTTATGGGCCAAGTTTTATCTGATAGATTGTATCTCATCTCCATTTTCTATTCTCCAATTTTCTGTTGTTGCCGTTTCTTCACAAATCCAGGCAGTAATTCATATATTTTATTTTAGTTCAGCCAATACTTCATATATATATATATATATATATATATATAAATTTATATAACTGTATCAAAAAGTGGCCTACATGAATTTGATGAACATTATTTATTTTTTTGTTTATTTCAAGCACATTTACCAACCAAAAAAGGCTCCCAAAGCAGCCTACAAAAGATCAATACTATAGCCCCTGCCCTGAGGCTTACAATCTAAATCTTCATAGCTGTCCAAGAATGTACAAATAAAAACTTTCATAATAAATGAAATACAATGCTCAAAGAAAATTGTCCAAAGAATAAAAATCTTTTCCATGTCAGGTAAAGTCTTATCTTTTTGCCAAGGTCTTTGATGGACTGAGCTGATCCTGTTTTATTGTTAAGGTGCTGCCAAAGCTTCCTGAGGCTGTTATGGGGGCATTCTGTTTATATATGTTGTATGAAAATATTAATGTTTTGTCTTTTATGGTATGATGTGTTTAGATTTTTAAATGTTACTTACTTGGAGATGTTTTAGGTAACAAGTAACTATTAAGTAATTCACTAATAGGCAAAAGAAAACCTTGCAATATAAGAATGTACCTACAGCCAACCAATATTTCTGTCAAACTTTAAAAAGCAGGAAAATTGAGCAGCTATAGTGAATGCCCCAGGGGAGCAGGAGATCTGACCTCCTCTCTGAGATATTGCACTGCCCTACAAATTGGTCAAAATGCAAATACAATTTGGGTTGATCTTTCACAGTCCAATTCACTTCCTGTGTAGCTTGGAAGAATTTGGTAACGTGCCTCTTTAGACAGTCAAGGCAGCTCACAATAAGAAATAAATCCCTTTAAAATTCAATGACCATAAAAACAAGTATAATTCACTAATAGGCAAAAAACCTTGCGGTTTAAGAATGTACCTATAGCCCACAGATATTTCTATCAAACTTTAAAAAGCAGGGAAATTGCGCAGCTATAGCAAATGCACCAGGGGAGCAGGAGACCTGACCTCCTCTCTAGACATTGTACTGCCCTACACATTTGTAAAACTGCAAAAACAATTTGGGTTGGTCTTTCACAGTCCAATCCACTTCCTGTGCAGCTTGGAAGAATTTGGTAACATGTGCCTATGAGCATATGGTGAATGGTGGCAATACGTGCCATCTCCAAAGATGGAGAATTACATTTTTGTATGTTTGTTAGTGTTCTTACTTGGCTTCATTCCTGTATTACTACTGTTTCTACAGAGAATCCAACCTAGAAAATTACATTTCTCTCATTATTCATCCTAGAAATCTGTGTCAAATTTATTTTTTATTATTTTCAAAGCCTTTTCATTGGTCAATGTCATATGATGGTGAAGACAGCCTTTTGTGTTTCAAACTGGAGGTTATGTTCTATTTCTATTTTGGATGCATTAACAGTTGAATCTGAAACTGCAGTTTGATGTAAAATCAGACTGATTACAATATGTTGCTACTTAAGGAATGAATCTAGCTGTTGGAAAAAACAAACTTGGTCTGCCCAAGATTCATATTTTCAGCCTGCTATGCTTAAGCCACCTCACTTAAGCCACCCCAGGAAAGGTGGGCACAGTCAATTAAAAACATAGAGCACACCTAGAAATTTGCTAGTATATATTTCACCTCCCATTGTTTTATCTTGTGCAAACTGAGACACTCTTCATTTCCATTGGAGACTATTCTGCAGAATAGTTAGTGCCATTATTCCACAATTGTTTTTGGAGTTTTTTTTAGTGTAAATTATACAAAGTGTTGCTATACTTCACATATTCACAGAAACAGAAGCAAAACAAAATGCTTCCCTAAAATTGCCAAGTAAATCAAGCATATTTAAAATTATTTAGTTAGTTAGTTAGTTAGTCAGTTAGTATATTTGTATGCCGCTTTTCATCACCAGGTGACCTTCCATAGCAAAAACAAAATAAGATGATAAAAACAATTCAGAACATAATGATAATAATAATAATAAACTACAACAGTATCGATAAATAATACCACAAAATATCATAAAACTGAAAATCTCAAATCAATCTAGTCCATAAAATCTAGAGAAAACAAATATATATATATATATATATAAATAGAGAGAAAACAAATATACAATAAAGTCCCATCATTGTGTAACAGTCCATATCCTTCAAAGAAGGCTGTCACAGATTCATCGGTAGCAGTGTCTTCCCCCAGGGTCCAGATAGGCTTGCTTCTGACTCCGCATCCTTGGGCTCACTCAGTTGCTGTTCCCCAGGCTTCTGCTGCTGCTGCTGCTGTTGCTGCTGGCAGTGGTTCACTTTGGCATTACGCTTCTCTTGATTAATCTGTCTAACACTGGTACCAATCCTTCCAAACAACTTTCCTCACTTCAGTGCCTGCTCCCTGAACTATCTGAACTATCTGAGGAAGGGGGAGGGGAGGGGGAGGGGAGGAGATTGGGTGGGTGGGCACTGGGCAGAGAGAAAGCCCCTTTCCTTTCCAAAAGGAAAATATTGTGAATAATATCATTGTTTTCAGGGTTTCCCCTAGCTTTTTATTCTACAGCAGGCGCATGTAGTCTCTCACCCAAATTTAAACCAAAGCCGTTTCTGGCCACATCCACACCAGACCTTTATTTCACTTTAGACTGTCATGGCTTCCCCCAAATAATCCTGGGAAATGTAGTTTGTGAAGGGTGCTAAGAGTTGCTAGGAGATGCCCTATTCTCCTCACAGAGCTACCATCTCCAGAAGAGGGGCTAACTGTTAAATCACTCTGACCACTAAACCTCTGTCAGGGGAATAGGAGTCTCCTCACAACTCTCAGCATCCTTCACAAACTACACTTCCCAAGATTCTTTGGGGGAAGCCAATACTGTCTAAATTGAAATAAGTGTTTGGCATGGGTGTGGCCCACTGATTAGCCAAGCCAAACAGCTGTGAGTCTGTTTTTTAGAATGCTGACAGTTGGTTCTTACTTAGCATGTCCATACTTATGGACTGCCTTCAAGTGGATCCTGACTTGTGGGTTACTACTACGGTCTTCATGGTAAGCAGTATTCAGAGATATAATAATAATAATAATAATAATAATAATAATAAATTTTATTTCTTAGTCGCCTATCTGTCCGAATTAACGGACACTCTAGGCGACTTACAGCAAACATAATAAAATACAGTAACAATCAAAAAAGACACAAGGTAATCTAAAACATCAATTAATACATTATAAAAACTCATCCACCCCGAAGATTCTGTAGGCCTGCCTGAATAGCCAGGTCTTTAAGGCTCGGCGAAAACCCATCAGGGAGGAGGCATGTCGGAGATCCAAAGGAAGAGAATTCCAGAGAGTGGGGGCCACAACCGAAAATGCCCTCTCTCTGGTCCACACCAGCCTAGCTGTTTTGACTGGTGGGACCAAGAGAAGGTCCTGTGTGGCTGATCTTGTTAGGCGGCCTAATTGGTGATGCTGGAGGCGTTCCTTCAGATAAACTGGGCCGAAACCATATAGGGTTTTAAAGGTCAAGACCAACACCTTGAATTGGGCCCGGTAAACAACTGGTAACCAGTGCAGATCTCTTAACACTGGGGTGATATGATCACGGCGGTGACAATGTGTGATCAAACGTGCCGCCGCATTCTGTACCAGCTGCAGTTTCCGGACCGTTTTCAAGGGTAACCCCACATAGAGCGCATTACAGTAGTCTAAGCGAGAGGAGACCAGGGCATGTATCACTCGTGGGAGCAGATGCACAGGAAGGTAGGGTCGCAGCCTCCGTATCAGATGCAATTGATACCAAGCTGCCCGGCTCACTGCCAAAACCTGAGCCTCCATGGACAGCTGGGAGTCAAGAATGACCCCTAGGCTGCGGACTTGGTCCTTCAGGGGTAATCTCACCCCATTCAGCACCAAGTCGATATCTCCCAGCCTTCTTTTGTCACCCACGAGCAACACCTCGGTCCTGTCAGGGTTCAGCTTCAGTCTGTTCTCACCCATCCATCCACTTATGGACTCCAGGCACTTGGACATGGTGTTCACAGCCAACTCTGGTGAGGACTTAAATGAGAGATAGAGCTGAGTGTCATCCGCATACTGGTGACACTGCAGCCCAAAACTCCTGATGATGGCACCCAGCGGCTTCACATAGATGTTGAATAGCATGGGGGAGAGGATAGAACCCTGTGGCACTCCACAATTAAGAGGCCAAGGGTCTGAAACCTCATCCCCCAATGCCACCCATTGGTACCTGCCTGAGAGATAGGAACGGAACCACTGTAAAACAGTGCCTCCTATTCCCAAACTCTTCAGGAGGTTTAGGAGGATACCGTGGTGAACAGTATCGAAAGCCGCTGAGCGATCCAGGAGGACAAGGAAGGTATGTTCTCCCCTATCTAATGCCTTCCTCATATCATCCACCAGAGCGACCAAGGCTGTTTCAGTTCCATGCCCAGTCCTGAAGCCCGATTGGAATGGATCTAGATAATCCGCTTCATCCAAGTGTGTCTGTAACTGTTTGGCCACCACTCGCTCTATCACCTTGCCCAAGAATGGTAAATTAGAGACTGGGCAATTAATTTGCCTTCCTTTGCCAGATATGACCATTGCCTTTCTCTGAGGCTGAGAGGCCGTGACTGGCCCAAGGACGCCAAGTGAGCTTCATGGCTGTGTGGGGATTCGAACCCTGGTCTCCCAGGTCATAGTCCAACACTCTAACCACTACACCACACTGGCTCTCGTCTGTGCTTATAATTGACTTCATTGTTATATTTCTTACATTAATTAAAAATCAGGCATGCATTTTTTAAACTTTTAAACTGCAGAAGATGAAGGTCAGAGTATGAGGGAAAGTCAGAAATAAAATTACAGGAACTCAGTGAACATGGCTGATATTTAATGAATTTCAACAGATTATGAGAACTCTGATGACAGAAAAAAGTCCAACAGGGGTCTGGATTTTTTTCTCTTGTTTTATACTTTGAACTCTGAATTCTCTCTGAATGTTTTGTGTATCACCGTGAAAATTTAGAGGGTTGTTAAGCAAGAGTTTCTGAGTTCAGGACTATACATTTTGTAAGGTTTTGTTTTGAAATGAGCTTATGGGAAGCATCAGAATGGCATGGGGGTATTTTCAATTTAACACTGCAGAATGTGAAAAATCCATGCTAGCTACAGCCATTCTCATGGCTATATAATAATAAACAGTAGTAGCAGTGGTGGTAGTAGTAGAGTAGTAGTAATTGTAATTTTATTGATCACATCTGTTATTTCTTAACATTCTAATATCTCACATGATTATATATTGTCCTGCACCTCACTATTCCAGTGTATCATAAAACAGATGACTTTTCCATAAATGTGTTGTCCAGTTGTTTCCATTCCCTAATCCTGTTTGTTAGTTTGGTCATATATGCATAATAGTATTATAGTGAAACACTAAATATGTCTACTCAGAAATAAGGTCCATTGCATTTAATGAGACTTATTCCTAGGTATGTGAGTATACCATTGCAGTCTTATAGTTGCACCGTTACTGCTGCATTGACACACAATATGAACCAGCAAAGGTATTACATTATTTTATGTTATGGACTTTTTGTAACAATTTAAATTGAATGCTATAATAATTTATGCTTGATATAAAAGCCTACATTTAATATTCCTTTATTCTATTGCTCAATGGAAAATCTGTTTAATGATCTAAGATAGTGGCTATTAATGTACATTTTTGTACTCTTTTGACAGACCATTGAAGGTTTCAGCTGTTGAAAGAATGCTCTCTAAATTAATATTAATGAAAATAGTTAAGGATATAAATGACATGGCTGATTTTTTTTTAATGTGAAGTTGCAAATCTTATCTTCATTAAGAAAAGCAATCTATGAAATAGAAAATCTCTCCTAAGGTATAACTCTGGGTCTCTCCCCTTCCACTTCTTCATCAAATAATTTATTCATTACATAGGAACTATGTATTTGGGCTATTGTCCATCAATGGATTTGGAAAAACAATATTAATTTCCCAGCAATGACAGACTAGAGCAATGTGGGAAATGAAAATGCTAGAAAAGCCTGATAGATCAAACAGAGCATTTTGTTTTAAAATGCTGGTATGACCGCATAACCTTATTTCTGTCTGCATATCGATTGCTACTTGAAACAGACAGAAGGAAGGAAAAACATGTGACATCAGAAGGCTATAGTATCTTGTGCCTTCCATGTATGTTTTAATCATAATATAAGTTCTTTGGTTCAGCACTTCTATTAATGACCACAAGGTTCTGTTCGGATTTGGATACAGCACTTCAGTAAGAAGCCTGCCTCATCTTGAAGTAGGGATGTAAGAGGTTGGACTTGGGGTTGGACTTGATGGCCTTATAGGTCCCTTTCAACTATACTATTATATGAAGGCATCATTTTCTGTTTTGCCCTGTATTTGTCACATATAATATTGTTTCCATTCTGCTGCACATTTTCTTCTGTCAAAAACTTCATTTGTCTCACTGTCTGCTGTGGCAAAATTATGTAACTTACATAATTAATTATGTACATTTCATAATCAGAGCTTGGAAGATTATTTTTAAAAAGTAATAAATTACAGTTACAGTTACATGGCCCAAAAAAGTAGTAATTACCATTACAACTACAGTTGCTCTGAAAGTAACTGATTACTTTACTTTTACGTCAAAGTAATCACTACAATTACATTTCAGTTACTTTAAAAAATGCCTACAAGGTGCTGGCCTTGGTTGCTGCACATCTAAGTAGCCTAAAACAACATTAAAAATAAACAAACACATACAGAGGTAGTAGAATAATTATTTTTATTCATAAGATAGCAATGGTGGTCTCTCAGCTGGTAAGGGTGGTGGGGAGGGAGGCTGAGGCCACTACTCAGATCTTTGCATGTCAAACCAAGTGCAACACCCCCCCACTCAGCCAGCCAGCATAATCTCTCTCACTTAACTACCTCCTAGACCCTGCCCTGCCACCAACTAAGGGACACTCACTCAAGCAAACATTTTCCCCTGAGATGCAAAAAAGTTAAAATACTGCAAATGCAGCACAGTAGCCAGAGAGGGTGGTGGAGGCCACTTTGTGTGCCAAGTGCACGCACATGCGCACTGTCATCTTTCACCTCCACAGTTCTTTATCTCCACTCTGCTGCTGCCTCCTTCTCTTCCTTTATCCATGTCCTTGACCTCCGGATCCTTTTTCCCACCACTCCATTCTTCACCACCACTATCTGTTTTTTTAAATAATTGTTTTCTCCACTCCACCCCGTCTTACTCTCCGCCTCCTCCCTTGTCGCCTCCTACCCATCCACAGAGCATGAGGAATGAGCGACACTGCACAGAAGCCCAGTTTGAGGCACATGATTTTCATCCACAAATCAGAGGAATAGAAGGCTTCCCCTGCTCCCCCCCCCAAGTAATGCCCAAAAGTAATTCTGGAAACGTTACAATTACTCCACAAAAGTAGTAAAATTACTCCTAGTTCTATTACAATCAAAATGTAAAGGAATTACCCACTCGTTACTCAAAAAAGTAATGAATTACAAGTAATTTGTTACTTGTAACTAGTTACTTCCAAGCTCTGTTCATAATTATGTTGTTATTATACCAATAATATTCCCTGGATTGATTTCCATTTCAGACATGGGACGAATATGCGAACACCATCAATTCCTATTCCTATTCCTATTTCTGTTTTTGTCAGAATTCTCTGACATCGCTAACCTAAAATGTTTCGCAGTCTTCATTTGAATCCAAATCTGCTTTGTAAATAATGATGCACTCCCCCCCCCGTACTTGGCAATGGGCAAAGAAAGACAAGTCACCAAACTGCTTGCAACCAATGTAATAAATAATGATGATGATAATAGGCTTAAGAAATGGGGGGGATCACTCAGTGAGCGTTCACTGAGAGTCACTGAACTTCACAAGACTGCTGCTGCTCTCACAGTATGCAGCAAGAGAGAATGACAAGAAAGGGGTGAATCATTTGCATGCATGCACAAACACACAGCAACAAGGCTGAGCGAGAGATAAATAACTCAGTGTAATTAAAAGAAAAACCTCTAGCAAATAAAATAAGAGAGTTAAGAATATACAAACATGAGAAGAGCCCTAATCTTGTCCTTAGGTTCATGCAGTGATATATCTTGGGCTGGCCCTGGTTATTTTTTAATCACCACCACCACACTTGAACATCAGATTTCCATGCTATATAAAAACAATCTACTTTGGTAAGTCCCCTTTCTTGAAAGTGCCGTATAGTATGGTGACACCACAAGTATAAAGACCTTGTGCATTGCACAACTAGTTGCATGGTCCTTTGAATTCTGGCCTAAGGGTATATGAAGTAGGGTCAGCAAAAGATTCTCCAGCCATATTGTGCCCCAGAACCTAACCGGTTTTCTTTAAAACAAAAAACAAAACTAGACACATACCAATGATTAGCTGTTATGCATGCAAGAAAATTAGTTACAGATATGCTCAGTACTTGGGTGTGTGTGTAAAAATGAGGTGCCTGTTGTGATGTTCCTGCTTATATTGTAAATATGATAAGTGCTGGTTATATAGAAGATAGATGGTAAGTGGAGTGAAAGGGGAGGGGGAGTACATGAGCAGTAGAATGCTGAATGATTGGCTGAGCGTTTGAATGGCTGGGAGTATAAATGGAAGAATGACAGTTGAATCTGTGTGGAGGATTGGTGGTGAATTGAGGTGGTGGCTGTGAGGTGGTGATTGGAGGTTGTTGTTGTTGAGAGTGAGTCGGAGTTCTGAGGCAATTAGTAAGAAGTCAAGTACATAACAGAATATAGATGAAACCATACGCTTGTGAAACATTCCTTAAGTAAACTTGTTATTTCTAATTGCCCCCACACAAAGAAGACTCATGACACCAAACTGGTATAATGTTATATTTATTAAAATATAACATCCTAAATCCAATGCAATACAGCCAATTATTCAAATCTATATATTTTCGGGCAGGTGAGGCTAAACCTAACAACGAGGGATTACACCCTCACCTTCTTAAGGCATCACTTCTCATCACCACGTGACTCCATAGTCAAGGACGTGGGTGAATTCCTCCCTCCTTGCTCTTGGAGCCAGCTGTGTGGTTCCAACCCCCACACCATGGCCCCGCCGTACAGGCGTTCACCATGATGCGCAAGCAGGTCCCACAAGGACACAACACAGATCCCCACCGGACACAAAGCCCTGATGGTTCCCTAGGAAGTCCCCCTTTTTCATGATGCCTTAACCACCTAATTTTAACCCCCATATACCTCACCTGCCCGAATTCTATGCCACAAGAGGGGATTAGCTTAAGCTTGGTCCCCTCTACCCAATGAGGATAACAATCCCCTTAATCCCCCCATAAGATCCTCCAAAAACAGGTCACACCCTTGCTCAGAAAGATGAACACCATCATCTCGAAATAGATGTGGGGCATGGAACCTAATCCTATCATGAGGAATAACTGCCCCACCAAGAGACAAAACTAAATCCCTAACCTTCCTATTGACCCATTTCCTAGCTCTATCTATCTTATTGGGGTGAACAGCACCCCTCCAAACCCTTCTAACAAACATTTCAGACCATACAAGCAGAAGATGGGGATATGATCTAATAAGCCACATGAGATCACGTGTAACTTTTAGCAGCAAATCCAACCCAGGACGCTGCACCAAATCATTTTCACCCAAATGAATTAACAATATGTGCGGCCTGTCAGCCAATGACATGATCCGGCACACAGCAGGCAGCAATGCATCCCATAACATGCCCCTCTGGGCTTCCCACTGAATCGTAGCTGTGGCAGAAAGCTGCAGCTGTGTTCCATAAACAGACAAGGATGCCCTCCGGTGAGCCCAAAACACAATTGAGTAGCTACACAAGACAATCCTGACAAGAATTGGGATGTTTGTCAAACCTACAGGAAACAAAAACAAAGTCATCTGTTAAAACCTGGCGTAAGACTTAAATGCATGGGAACGCCACCTTCCGATCGCCTGTATCTCGCTGATACTCATGCCCACAAGGGCCGCAGCTGTAGCTGCACCAATCCGGAAAGAATGCAGCCCATAGACTCCAGCATCGCGACCACTGGCCAACAAGGCCCGCCGAACGACGGCCCAAAATTGAAATTGAGTCAGGGCAGTACCATCCACATGTATGAACAAATAACGCTGGCCCGCTGGCTGAATGTATAAGAATTGTCGCATTGCAGACACAGGGCACAATACCTGGACCTGGCGACTTCGTAAAAGCACGATACTGCCATGGCCCTTTTGATTGGTCTTAGAGACCCGCAGTGAAAACCTCACTATATCTGCACCTAATGTGCAATCGCCAAAGCATAAGGCTCGATAAGTCACATTGCACTTAAAAGGGGGCAATACTTTGCTAGGGCGAAAAGCACCATAAAACATTGTCAGAGTTACTGCGGTGAACAGGTGCGACTCATACTGAGATGAGCATAAAGACTTAAATAGCGCCAGGATCTGGAGGAGGACATCGGGCGTGATTGGCCTCCTCCGGCCAGCGGACCTGGGAGCGGGACGCGACCAACCCACAAGGACCTTTCTGACCCTAAAATCTACAGAATAATCCGGCAGCCCCCTTTGCCTTGGAAATAATGGCTAGTGCCGAGAGGTGACCAGCGATAGTAGAAACAGAATTATTGTGCCCTTTTAAATGTGTCATAAACTGCAATAAATGCTCCACAGGAATAGGCCACTCCAAAGGCAGCTCCGTGCCTATACGGAAAGTCTGGAACTTAGCAAATGAACGCTCATACGCATTTTGAGTACTGGGAGCCAGAGCGGCAGCAATCGCAACCCCAACTTCTAGTTGCCAAGGTTCCACAGGAAAGGTGGGATTGGTACAGGATCCAGAGCCGCTCCAGGTACAAGCTCGCGAAAGCGCGCCATCTGTAAGCGTGAAAGTGCATCAGCTACCGTATTCTGCAAACCTGGAACATGTCTGGCCAGGAATAAAATATTAAAGCGCAAGCATTGCAACACAAAAGGACACACCAAACGCATGACCCGAGGAGACTTAGAAGTTTGGGCATTAATCACGCTAACTGTGGAAATATTATCGCACCAGAAGCGCACTGTGGGGTTTGTAAATGCCGTTGGCCAGATATGAACAGCGACCACAATTGGAAAAAATTCCAAAAATGTCAAGTCGGAAGTAATTCCGATATCTCGCCAACTGTCAGGCCATCGCTCAGCACACCACTGGGCTCTAAAGATGACCCCAAAGCCAATGCCTCCGGCAGCGTCAGAATGCACCTGTAATTCTGCTTCTAAGAGTAATTCCTCCCTCCAAAAGGAAAGGCCATTGAAATCCTTGAGGAATGCAAGCCACATGTACAAATCCTCTCTCATCCCTGACGTGATCCTTATGAAATGGAAGCGAGAGTGAACTCCCTTCATGGCGTCACATAAACACCTGAGGAACGCACGACCAGGGGAAATAACTTTGGAAGCAAAAACTAAGTGGCCGACAAGTTTTTGTAACTGGGCCAATGTGATCTTTTTCAACCCTATTACTAAACAGAGCAGTTGATGCAGTACTACCAACTTCTCAAGCGGCAAATGTGAGGACTGAGTCACAGTATCTAACTGAATCCCTAAGAAAATAAGGGAAGTAGTAGGGCCCTCTGACTTTTCGGGAGCTAACGGAACTCCCCATTCGTCAGTTAAAGTGTCAAAAGATTGCATCAAATGAAGGCAATGAGGAGACCCGGCCGGCCCCACAAATAAAAAATCATAAAGATAATGAGCAGAAAAGGAGAACGATGCTTTCCTCCTCAATGCCCATTCTAGAAATATGCTAAATGCTTCAAAAGCAGCACACGACACAGAACAGCCCATTGGCATAGCTCTGTTGACGTAGAACTGATCTTGAAATTTAAAACCAAGCAAATCCACATCCTCAGGGTGTACTGTCAAAATCCAAAAAGCAGATTTTATATCACACTTTGCCATTAAAGCATCCCTTCCCGCTTTTCTAACTACTCTAACCGCCTCGTCAAAAGAAGTATATCTAACTGATGCAAATAATGCGGAAATGCCATCATTGACAGAGGCCCCTTTTGGGAATGACAAATTATGAATCAGGCGATATTCTCCAGCCTGCTTCTTAGGGATAATACCTAAAGGGGAAATCATCAAATTTTCCAAAGGAGGAAAACGGAAGCGGCCTGATATCCGATCAGCAAGTATCTCCTATGAAGCTTGGCCAAAACTACGGGCACTAAATTACTATAAGAGGGCTGCTTGACTAGCGATGTAGCAATCCTAGGACCCTCATAAGGGATACGAAAACCATCCGTAAAACCCTGGAGTATAAAACTAGCAGCCTGCCGATTGGGATAATGCTCTAACAGCTTCGCCAAAGGAGCCAGCTTGATCGGGCTACTGGCCTTGCGACGTACAGCCGCTATTGCCAGACCCGCGTTTTGGCTGTGGGTGCTCACCTGTACCCTGTGGAGCTGTACATGCCCTCTGGCAAGAGGAACTAGAGTGGTTGCCTCCGCACAGTGCACAAACATGTCGGAACCTACAGGGACGTCTTGAGCATCGGCCATTGCTATTAAATGTCCAGCAGACTTGTTGGGATTGAACCCACTGCCCGCCTTGGCTGTAGCCAGAGGCGGAAGTCTGCGCACATGCCAATAAATGCCCACTATCGGCCCTATCTCCAAGAGAGGGCCTGGCGGATGTCATAGAACGTAGCCACAGTCCAGTATGTTCAATGTCCCAATGAAGGGTGGGATCTAATGCTGCTCTTTGGCTAAAATTCTGATCATACCTAAGCCAAGCTGTTCCAGAGAATTCTCGGAAGGCCCGATGCACTATATCCTGATATTTTATCATGGATAAAGCCCTAGACAGATAAGCCTGTGTCATAACACCCATATAAATCGTATAGGCGTTCAACCAGTTAGGCCACACACGATCGACCCTCCGTTTAATAGCAGCCTCACGCTCTTTAACATCTTGCCCGTCCTTCACGAAACAGAAGAGAGAACAAATCAATGTACTCTCCACGCCAATTTTTTTCCTTTGTTCCTAATGTTAAATGGTCACCCAAAGGGAGCAATGTATCGCCCTGAGGGTAAACTCCCTGAGGAAGAGGTAAATAGGCAGGCAACTGAGAAGGGGAGGCCGAAGACTGCTGCCAAGGGGACACTGCAGAAGCAGGCCAAGGGAGCTGTCGGTGCAGAGGCACCAACCCCCCCCTATGAATACCGCTGGGTGTGATGAGTCTACCTGCAAAGGAGAACCTGTGGTTGAGGAATCCCGATAAAGGACACTGGAAGCCTGTACATGTGTAGCGTGCGGTTGTAAATGTTGCTCACCTGTATAAGCAGCAGGAGAAGCAACCACAAACGATGTGTGAAACCCTGAAGCCCCAGGGGTGAGTGTGGCAGGAGCAGGAGGAACAGGAAGCTGCACTTGCAAAGGCCCTGCAGCCAGCGGGGCTGAAGCAGTGGCCGAAGAAGTAGCGGTCCGAGGAGCAAGCAAACCAGCTGAAGGCGTATGCACTGGCGTATCAGCAGGAGGAGCTGCAGCTTCCAGCACACCGATCCTAGAAACTAAATCAGCGAGAATACGAGATTTAGGCAACTTGGAAGCCAACCTAGCAGATTTCTTACCTGCAGGGGCTGAACTAGGGCCCGCATCAACATCCATTGGCTGCCAGCGTTCCTTTTCCAACGCCTCGACCCAAGCCACCAAGGCGCGTATGGTGCCCAAATCCTATTCTTCATCAGAAGATTGAGTCTGCTGAGATGGGGGGCGCTTCGTGGCCTGCTTCACCACCTGCACTCCTTTCTTTTGTTGCACCTTCTTGGGCGGCATGCTCAGAACAGCAAAATAACAATTACACAATTAACAAAATTATAAAACTCCAACAACGTTTGAATACACAAACTTATCACAGAATACCAGCACTCCTAAAGTGCCAAGTACAAAACATTAACAAAATTTTATAATTATGATTTATATTATTATTTAAAATTTATTATTAGTATTTATTTATTTATTATTATTATTATTTTATAATAATCCAATTAATAAATTGTTACTATTATTAAGAGATGAGGGAGGGGGTAAAGGGGATTCTTTAAAAGGGGAATGAATTTTATGCAATGAATATAATTAATAAATTAACAAATATAAAAATCCAACAACTACTGCAACACCTGAACAATTGATCTTAATAAACAAGAACTATCAATATAAGAACTACTCAAATAATGAATTGAAAAGCCAACAAACAGAAGAAACAAATAAGCTAAATATGAAGGAAAACGAAAGGGAAGGGGAGGGGGAGGGGGAGGGGTGCGGGTAGCAAAAACGAAACCTAAAGCCCAAAGCACCAAATAAAATTCAAACACAAGGAAACAAATAATGCACCAACTACAATTCCTAAGCAAACAGTACTGGTTAATTAGGGAACTTAATGCTATAAATGCAACAGGAACACAAGCGAGATTAAAGGGAGGACCAGCCGGCTAGAAGTCGTTGGGCGGGTGGGCGGACGCCCGCTGCCCAGCTGATCAGCGGGAACGAGGAAAGGAGTTAAAGGGACTTCAAGGAACGGCAGAATAAAAGCAAACAAGCAACGAGGGAAATAAGCAGAATGATCGTGTCTGAGCACCAACGACGCCACGGAGCGAGGACAAACTGCACAAGCTGCAAGGCGAAAAAGGCAAGTTCGGGAAGAACGGAGCAGCCTTATATCTGCTGCCCAGCGCCTTCCCTGATAGGATGATTGATCTCACGTGGCTCCTAGCACTTGATTCGAGAATGTTCCCAAGTCTTCCCTGTAATTATGGTGGAGGCAAATACGTCCCTAATTAGGAACGACATTCTTAATAAATATTTCTTGGTTAAATAAAAGCCTGATTCCTTCAGCTGGGATACACATACCAGGGGGAATAGCAAAGTAACCAAGGCTGAACAGTTTGTATCGAATGGTGGCAGCGGCGGATCGGAGGAAAGTGTATCCAGTCCCACAGCGAAACCCAGGGCTGTATGCTTCAGAGTCAAGAGGCTGCAGGGGGGTTTACAAATTACCTATACCCATTGACACAAGGTATCGGAATAGTCAGGCAGAGACTAGGCACACTCTATTGGCTAAAAGGGTTACAGAGTGTCGGGTGCTGCTGCCTAGCAGTGGGATCTTTTGAGATCGGTGCTAGTGCTGTAAAGGGTAAGAATAAACCTGACGTTCCTGTCTGCTGGTAGCCACAAAGTGAGAGCTTCATATATATAAAAGTATCATATATGCCAACACAAAATGGTTGACATGGGAAGCAAAAACCCTGCTAGGTGATGCTACTCCATATGGGTAAGTACCATCATACAAAAAAGGACTGAATACATTGAAATTTTAGAGAGAAATGCCCATCATGTATTGAAATGATAGGTGGAAATTCCCACCATACTCTGCAACAATCCACATTTATTCCATAAATCTTGGTGTTTACCTCCCATTGAGTCCTGACCACCATCCCACTCAACATTAGACACTTTATACATAGGATGATGGAAGGGATGCTTTATATTTATTAATTTTATTTATTAATTATTTCATTTATATCCTGCCCTTCCTCCCAGCAGGAGCCCAGGGTGGAAATGTATGGCTTTATATCAGGAATTAGCCTGACTGCTCAGCTTCTTCAGGCAATCATAATTCATTTCAAAGACCAAAAATAAAAACATCAAAACTAAACACACTCTTGTTGTTTAGTGGCCGGTGAGGCAGCACAGATGGGGTTCCATTGCTCTCCAGGCTTCCAAACACAGAGGGTTGCACCATGCCGAGCTCCCTACATCTTGCCCCTCACCCTCTTGGTCAGCTGTGTTGACCTGCCATGTCCGAGGCCAGGCGAGCAATGCAACCACACCCATACTGCTTCACCAGCCATCAATAGTGTAGAAGCATCTCCACAATACCATTTTCTCCTTTTCGAGTAGAAATGAGAAAAGTGGCAGGAGGTGTTGTTATAAACTATACCAACTCCTTGATTAACTTAGCTTCGTTCTTCACTGGAATTGCAAGAGGGTAACATGAAAGCGGCACAGGGAACGTCAGCTTCTTTTTCATTTCCTGTGGATGAGATTAATCAGGTCACCTGAAATACCAAAGATTAAAGGAATGAGCTACTCGATTATGGCAATCCTGTGCTTCCTGCTGCTAATGTCTCTGAGGAAGAGTGAAAGCAGAACTGTGAAAGTCTTCTGCCAATTCTAAGTCACACTGATTTAAGAAGGCCTTGGGGAAGACATGTTCCAGAGTATATTTTATTTATATTTCAAACAAAGATTTTGTTCCTTATATTGTGAGTAGGTAGACTCTCACTTCTCCACTGAAGAAAGCATCACTCTAGAGGTGCTAGCATTTTTCAAAGGTCTAGTTGTAGAACACAATTTGCATTGGGGACCCAAAAATTCACCAGCTAATATTATTAACACATTGCTGTAGGCCAGGAGCAGTGCTGTGCTATCTGCTGCAGAGAATATATGAAAAAAAAATAGTATCTAACAAGTTAGTTTAGAAAAAGAATGCATGAGCATTCTAAATGGTTCAGGTTTACAGTAAGACTTTGAATTGTCATAGGTGTTAAAGATTGTACTAGTTTTCTGCAGTAAAACAAATCCCTGTTTACTAATGAATTATACTATAGCCAGCATGGATTTTTCACATTCCATCATGTTAAATTGAAAATATCCCCATGCCATTCTGCTGCTTCCCATAAGCTCATTTCAAAATGAAATCTTACAAAACCTATAGTCCTGAACTCAGAAACACTTGCTTAACAACCCTCTACGTTTTCATGGCAATACACAAAACTCTCTGAGAAATCCAGAGTTCAAAGTTTAAAACAAAGTAAAATAATCCAGACTCCTATTGGACTTTTTTCTGTCAGTGGTCTCATAATTGGTTGAAATTAATTAAAAATCAGCCATTTTCACAGAGTACCTGTAATCCTATTATTGACCTTGCCCCATACCTTGCCCTTTATCTTCTCCAGTTTAAGAATTTAAAGAATGCATGGCTGATTTTTAATTAATTTAAGAATATTAACATTGGAGTCTATGACAATGCAGATATGCTTAGTAAGCAACAACTGTCAGTGTTCTAAAAGCCAGACTCACAGCTGTTTGGTTTGACTAATAAGGGGGCCACACCCACATCAGACATTTATTCCACTTTAAACAGTCATGGCTTCCCCAAAATAATCTTTGGAAATGTAGTTTCTGAAGAGTGCTGAGAGTTGTTAGGAGACTCCTATTTCCTTGACAGAGCTTCAGTGGCCAGAGTGGTTTAACTGTCAGCCCCTCTTCTCAGAGAATTTTGGTGATTGTAGCTCCATGAGGGTAATAGGATGTTTCTTCTCAGCACCCTTTTAAAACTACACTTCCCAGGATTTTTTGGGAGAAGCCATGACTGTTTAAAGTGGAATAAAGTCTGGTATGGATGTGGCCAGGGACATCTTTGTTTAAATTTGGGTGAGAGACTACACGTAGAATAAAAAGGTAGGGGAACCCCAAAAATATTGATACAGTTCACAGCATTTTCATTTTGGAAAGGAAAGAACTTTCCCTCTGCCCAGTACCCACCTATCCAATCTCCTCCCTCTCCTCCTTCCCCTCTTCTCCCTCCCTGTTCCCCCCAGAACAGTTTCACCTTTCCTAAGCATGATTGCACAGGAGAAAATCCCATTGGACTCAATAAGCATGCAAATATCAAACCTGCCGTCCCCCCTCTTTCCTCTTATCCCATCTCTCTTGCTCCTTCCTTCCCCCTTCCTTGTCCCAGCATCTGGAGAGATGGGTGAGATAAAATCCCCAAGTGACTTCGCCCCTTGGGTTCCCCATAATGGTCTTACAGGGTAAGATCCACCTCCTATGAAGGGTGCAGTCCCCGAGCAAATTCCAGCCATGAAAGGCATCCAATGCCCTGTTAGTTTGGAGGGCAAGAGACAATGGAAGGTTCCCTGCCTCTGTTTGTGCCCATAATTCACACTGGAGATGGTGAGGGAGAACAGAGAAGATTACTTTCTGAAAACCTGGGTGGGCTAGGCCAGCTAGTCCTGAAGAAGACACCCAGAGCTTGGAAGATTACTTTTAAAAAGTAATAAATTACAGTTACAATTACATTGCCTAAAAAGTAGTAATTACCGTTACAATTAGAATTGCTCTGAAAGTAACTGATTACTTTACTTTTTCTCAAAAGTAATCACTTCAATTACGTTTCATTTACTTTAAAAAAAATACCTACAAGGTGCTGGCCTTGGCTGCTGCACAACTAAGTAGCCTAAAACAATATGAAAAATAAACAAACACATACAGAGGTAGTAGAATAATTCTTTTTATCCATAAGATAGCAATGGTGGTCTCTCAGCTGGTAAGGGAGGTGGGAAGGGAGGCAGAGGCCACTACTCAGATCTTTGCATGTCCAACCAAGTGCACTCCCTCCCCCAGCCAGCAAGCATAACTTTCTCACTTAATCACTTCCCGGACCCTGCCCTGCCCTGCCACCAACTAAGGGACACGCACCCAAGCAAACATTTTCCCCTGAGATGCAAAAAAGTTAAAATACTGCAAATGCAGCACAGTAGCCAGAGAGGGTGGTGGAGGCCACTTTGTGTGCCAAGTGCAAACACAGCATTCACACACACACGCACGCACAAACACTGTCATCTTTCACCTCCACAGTTCTTTATCTCCATTCTGCCTCCTTCTTCTCCTTTATCCATGTTCTTGCCCTCCAGCTCCTTTTTCCCTCCACTCCATTCTTCACAACCACCATCCTTTTTTAAAAAACAATTGTTTTCTCCACTCCACCCCGCCTCACTCTCCACCTCCTCCTTCGTCGCCTCCTACCCACCCACAGAGCATGAGGGAAGAGTGATGCTGCACAGAAGCCCAGTTTGAGGCACATGACATTCATCCACAAATCAGAGAAGCCAAATGTTTCCCCTGCTTCCCCCCCCCAAGTAATGCCCAAAAGTAATGCTGGAAACATTAGAATTACTTCACAAAAGTAATAAAATTACTCCTAGTTCTATTACAATCAAAATGTAAAGGAATTACCCACTCGTTCCTCAAAAAAGTAATGAATTACAAGTAATTTGTTACTTGTAACGAATGACGTCCAAGCTCTGAAGACACCCCTAGATAAAGACTTGTGGCAGGTCTTTGATTTGGAGTTTAGGGCTGGAGATGAAGTGGACTGGCTTAAAGACTTTTGCCAGAGCAGAGAGTGGGAGGCAAATGGCTACAGTATGCTGTGTGCTAATGGAAAAACAGATGTGTTCCTGGAGATGCATCCCAAGACCCTGCAGGCAGCAGCAGGGATCAGATTGGACTGGGAACTCCATGAAGCCCCAACTACAAAGGGCCATGTGGGCAACTGCATGGTTTGGGAGTGGGGATTGTGCTTATGGGACTGTGACTGATTTGCTGTAGGAATTCTTCCTGGTGATTTTAGTATTGCCTTTTGGATTTTGATTTGTGCTTTTTGCATGCTTGTGGGGATGTGAACTTTTTAATTATTTGTTAGGAATTATTCTAATAGGTTTTTGCATTGCTATACTATGCCTGTTAGATTTTGTGTGTGTGCAACTGTTTGGGGGAGCAAGGGAAAAATGTGTGTGTGTTTTAGAGCTGCTGTGCTGCAGTGGCACAAGGCAGGACAAAGGCGCTCCAGTATTGAGGCTGTAATCTAGCTTAAACATGTCGGGAACTCATTATCTTGGACACAGCCAAGTGTGAGGACCAGGTAAGCGCTTTGGATGCAGAACTGCGACTAGGAGCTTCAAGAAAGAAGAGGAAGCCTAAAAAGAGAGTAATCGATTGAAAACTTGCTGTAAAGGAATGGACTGTTTTTGGATTCATGTTGTGTGGAAATGCAACTGTACTATCACTATGCTTTTGATGATGTATATTTCAATGTCTTATTAATCTGTTCTGTTATTCTTCTGCAGGGACAGTTGTTATACCTATTGTTATTGAAACTCTTCAGGAGAGCCTCTCCCCTCCTGGGGCCAAAGAGAGGTTTGTGTTTTTAGTTCAGTCTGAGGAAAGGCTAGGAACTGGAGACACACAGAGAGGCTGGCTTCCTGTAGCATGGCTTTAGGATGCTTCCTGTAAGCCTGATGGAAAAGCCAAATCTATTGGACTGCTAATGCTTTGAACCCCTCCATCTTAAGTGCAGGTTGGAATGTGTGTAAATAAAAAACATATTTCCTAGAAGACATCACAGTCTCAGCTGACTGTGGACTGTTCTTTCCAAAGAAACCAAACCCTGGGCAAGCGCAGGGACCCCTGGCGATCTCTCACCGCTTGGAGATAGGGGTGGCGTGCAACAATATTATGTCATATTTGAAGCTTGGGTTGTTTCTTTTTTTTATTTCAAAATAGTGACACTCAATTCGTTTGCACTGATCTCTTTCACATTTGTATCAAATGTGAAGATGTTCTGTAATCACAGCAGTGGCACATTTTAGTTTTGCCGGAAATAAATGACATAGTAACAATAAAAATAGAATGGGAAAGGACCCAGTATAGTGATATGGGGAGTAATTTCCCTCTCCCCTTGACTAGATTGAGAGAAGATTTGATAGGACTCTGCAGAGAGCTGTGGTTTGCCTACATGTCTGCAAGGAAACTTTGGAAGAAAATACAAGCCCCCTTCACAAGAAACATGAACAAGTTGAGCAGGGTAGTTCACACTAGATGCATGGACATCAGGAGGTGGTGCAAACTGGCATGTGTGGATTTCCAAATGGGCCTAACCAGTGTTATGCTGCTCCCCACTAAAATGACATAGCTATCAATGATGATTCTGCAGGGTGGAAATGATCTCCACTATACAGGGTGCTAAGGTTGCTTGGTAGAATGGAAGCAGAAGGTAGCCTATGCCAATATGGCTCTGATTCTCTGAAACCATGGCTGAAAATTTTGTAAAAACATATGCTTAGGTGTGGCATGGCATATCATTTGTCCAGTTTAATTTGGCCTGTCACTTTTGCTTATTTATTTTGTAGATGGACTCTAATAAAAACAACTCTTTGGGATTGCTGACAGGTTTAATTTATGATGAAGGTAATTGTTTTTGTGAGCTGATCTCAAAATTACAATCTGGAAGTGAAATTGACAAGTTATGAGTGCAATGAAGATCGGAATGCACTGGGTGCATAGAAACAGGTCACAATATTATTAATAACAATAATATGCAAATTGAAAAACCATACATTTAAATAACCAAAATAGGCCAATTATAGTGGTCCCTATGGCACTGAGGCCTGACCTGTCTGACCCAACAAATGGCCTCTGAATGCAGGTACACTGATATTAAGAAACATGAAACATGTTTGAAACTTTTTCATCACCCTTGGTCTAAATCAGAGATGGGAAACCTATAGCACTCCAGTTAGAGTTGGATTACAACCCCTATCATCCCTAACCATTGGCCATGGTGGCAGGGGCTGATGGGACTTGGCCATAGCTTCCCCATCTGTGATCTAAATAGTCAGGTATTAATATTATTTTTTGTTGCTTACTCAGTGTTTTAAAGAAAATGAAGGTGTTTTTATTCACTTCTAATTAGTAGTTCAGACTACCATTTTACTTAAAACAACTCACTGGGTTACAGACATGATTAGCCCCAGCAACTTCATTATGTGTTATATGATTATCATGAAATAAACATTATTAGTACATGAAACTTTGCCATCAACATCTGTTCTAATTATGCCAAATTGCTACCATTCTTTAAACACACATTTTGTCTTTATTAACTGACTTGTAAATTGCAGATTGACAAAATAGAATTTAGAAGTTACACACACAAAATTTTAAAATTTATCTCTTAATTGGACAGATGGAAAGGTAATGCATTAAATGATCTAGTACTGTGTAGTGGGTGGTGAAAGTCTGGACTATGGAAGGTTGGCATCACCACACAGCACTGTCAGTCAGCTGCCAGGGCTCAAACGCCCTGGAAGAAACCACTACTTATAGCTCTTCTGGAGCCCCAATATTGTCGCCTACCAGTCAACCATGGGAAGTCAAGGAGCTGACTACAATAGTAGCAGATGGCATGGTGGGGTGGAGGTATTGTGGAGGCATCTATCCTCCTGGCAGGTAAGTAGCTGCTGCTTACTGGGAGGGGTGAGGCAGCAGAAAGGGCGGCCTGGTGCCAGCACACTGGCAAGATCACCAGATTGGCTCAGCTATTCTCATGGCACCAACATTGTCCCTCCTCCTCATAGTAAGCAGTAGTGCCTCATTTACTGGGAGGTCAGGTAAGCATCTCCACCCCACAGTGCCATCTTGAAACTGGCAGGATGGTCTCTTTTTTGTGAATGCAGAGGATCAAGGGTTTTTACTTTCTCTCCTTTACCCATATCTATTCAGAGTCCTTATACATTAAATGTTAGCTCACATAAGCTTGCAGGTGTCCAACAGCAGTTGTCTGAATAGGTGGATATTAATGGTTGGAGATCCCACTCAAGGATTGTTGGGTCTTGGGAATAATCAGGAAAATAAATGGGGAGCAAGACAGCAGAATATTCTTATAATATGCTATTTAGTCATGTCTTACACATTACAGCTAATAAATGCACTCTATTTGGCCTTGGCCATCATATCAGAATCATAACTCAGGAATACATATCAGAAGCAGGTATATTGTAGTATATAATGAATATATAAAGTATGGAAACCTTGAACTTTAAAGTATATTCACTAATAGGCAAAAGCCCTTACAGTTTAAGAATGTACCTATAGCCAACAGATATTTCTATCAAACTTTAAAAAGCAGGGAAATTGGGCAGTTATAGTTAATACACCAGGCAGCAGGAGACCTGACCTTCCCTCTGACATATTGTAATGCCCTACAAATTCGTCGAAATGCAAACACATCATTTTCATGCTTATTGAGTTCCGTGGGATTTACTCCTGTGCAATCATGCTTATGATAGGTAAAACTGACCATGGGGGAGGAGGAGGAGATGGAGGGAGGGAGGGCTGAAGTAGGCAGGGAAGGAGGAAGAAGGAAGGGGAGAGGGGCGGAAGAATGGAGTAGGAAGGGAGAGTAGAGGGGAAGGAGGGGAAAGACAGGTCTGATCATTTGCATGCTTATAGAGTTCAATGGGATTTACTCCCATGCAATCATGCTTGAGATAGTTAGTGAAGGGTGCTGAGAGTTGCTAGGAGATGCCCTGTTCCCTTCACACAGCTTCAACAAGAGTGGATGACTGTTAAACCGCTCTGGCCACTGGAGCTCTCTCAGGGGAATAGGAGTCTCTCAGCACCCTTCACAAGCTACACTTCCCAGGATTCTTTGGGGAAAACCATGACTATCTAAAGTGCAATTAAGGTCTGGTGTGGGTGCAGCCCCTGATTCTCCAAGCCCAGCAGCTGTCAGTCTGGCTTTTAGAACTCTGACAATTGGTTTTTTCTGAGCATGCTCCAGCTTATCACTGACTTCAATGCCAAATTTCTTAAAATAATTAAAAATCATCTAGGCATTTTTTAACTTTTAAACTGCAGAATATGAAGGTCAGAGTATTGGGCAAGGTCAGTACAGGCACTCTATGAACATGGCTGATTTTTAATTAATTTCAACAGATTATGAGAACTGACAGAAAAAGTCCAAATGGGGTGTGTGTTTTTCTCTCTTTTTACTCTTTGAACTCTCACTTCTCTCTGACCGTTCTGTGTATCACCATGAAAATTTAGAGGGCTGTTAAGCAAGTGTTTCTGAGTTCAGGATTATAAGCTTTGTAAGGTTTTCTTTTGAAATGAGCTTATGGGAAGCATCAGAATGGCATGAGGGTCCTAACATTGCAGAATGCGAGAAATCCACTCTCATGGCTGTATAAAAACCTTCATGGTACAGCATCTATTAGGCTACATTGTTGCAAAGTCTGAGTCCAAGCTCAAAGTCTTATAAAGACAGAGTTACAAAGTAGTTGGAAATACATACAATAATACTTCTCACCATCAGATGACACAGATGGATGGGATACAGGCTTCTTGCTTCGACCAGTGCTATAAGAGCATTGGTCAAGTACTGTTCAATCAGCCCTCCTTTTATATAAGTGCCCAAGGCTATACCCTATGTCACAACCCAAAGTGTTATCTGACACGTGGCTGCATGAGATCACAACTCAGACTGAGGTGCATCAGTTTAGTGAATTTGCAGGTATTTCAGAGAGGACAGTCCATTCCCACAGCAGTTCCTATCTCCTTATCTTGTGTTTACTTCCAGCTTGAAAGATTGCCTGGAACATTGGCTGCTGCAACATTCTGTTTCCTGCAACTCCATATAAGGCTGTTCCTCCCAAATAGTGTTTTAACACCAGACTTCATACTAATGGTTATACAACATTCATAATAGTTTTGATACATAATAGTATTTATCTTGCTAATGAAGGTTCTTGGAGGGTAAGCAATGCAAAAGAAATGGGAGGAACCCATAACAATCTGCATCTGAACTACCATTTAATTTTCCTACAAATATCTAAGTGTAGCATTTCGCTTAGGCATTCAGGAAATTTAAATAGAGGGTTCTAGTTATGAGTTTTTAAAAGGGGGAAATATGGTTAAAACCTGGCCCTTCAACCTCTTAAAAATAATGTTATGCTGATTTTTTTGGGGGGGAGGCTAATATGCACATTAAATATAGAAGTGGGATGGAACAGACTTCATTATGAGCAGATGTGAAAAGGACATGAACTGGATGTAGACTGATCTATCCATCCTTTGAAATACTTTATAGAGTGCTATAGAAATGCTAAGCACTTTTATAAGGCAGGAATGGGGAACCATTAGCCCTCCAGATGTTGCTGAACTACAACTACTACCATATCAGCCCCAGCAAGAATGACCAATGGCCAGGAATTATGGGAGTTATAGTTCAGCATCATCTGGACGGCTAAAAGTTCCCCATCCCTGTTATAAGACATGCCATAGTCTTGATATATGACTAGGCAAAGCAAGGCTAGATATGAGGCAGTCCTCATACACCTCAATTGGCCGTCAGCATAGCACAAAATGGGTTTTGCAATTTTTCTTGTGCTAACATGTCTCCAGAAAACGCTTCTTTAATGTATTTGAATGTAAAGAACATAAACAATTTGAGGAAAATGAAGTAATATAGTTTATAAAAACACAAAATGCAATTTTAAGCTGCAGTGAAGTGAATAAAATATGGATCAAAAATTTGCCATTTTTAATGAAACTCATTAATCTTACTAATGTTTTATTGGCTGAGTGTTTCAGTGCATGAGAAAAATTGATCCCAGTAGCTGTCTTTTTATACATGCTTTGATAATCTCTTTTAACTGCAGTGCTCTTCCGCCTTGTTATGATTCTATCCTTACTTAAAACACTTCAGTATTAAAACAAACGTGATTTATGACTGCAAATACTTTAAATGGTTTATCCCATTGATCAGATGGGTTATCAATAGTTATATCTTCCTTTGACTAACAATGAGAACAAACAACAGAATAACTTATCCATGACAGTTTATTCAGAAGGACATTTCTCCACTGCCAAAGACTTTCATTTAAAGTGCCCCTTTAATTTCATTTTTAAGTATTTGTATGGCACCTTCCCATGTAAACAAGCTTCTTAACAAACATCACTATACATTAACAAACAGGGTTGATGCACACATGGACTCAATACTTTATTGCAGGTCACTTGATGATGTGTGGTGGAATGGATACATGACACTGGCCCCTTTCAGGAGTTCATTAAGATGCAATGAACTTGCTTGAGACGTCAACATCAAAGTAGCAAGCTGTGCTCCTGACCCATGCATATGCATCAGAATGCCGGTAGGTAATTCTGGTGAGGACATTTATATGCGAGAGTTGTCTTTCTGGCATTTTAATGAACGCACATAGGTCAGGTGAAGCCTGTCCCCACCTATATAAACCTGGACTACTGAAATATGGCTGTATGTGGGACTGGTCCTTGAAGATGGTCCAGTGGCTGCAGCTACTACAGAATGTGCTGCTAGTGGGACAGCCTACTCTGACCATGAGTCATTGGTTCTGAGCTATCGGGCCAAATTAAAGTGCTAGTACTAGGAAGGATATCTTTATTTCTTTAAAAAGTTTTAAAAAATAAGCTCTTAATGAAGACCATTTGGCTGAAAGCACCAGGCAATTTCTCAAGATAAATAATTTATTTTTTGGCATCCTTGAGAATTATTATGCCACCCGACAAGATCAGCCACACAGGGCCTTCTCTCAATCCTGCCGACAAAAACAGCTAGATTGGCGGGTACTAGAGAGAGGGCATTCTCAGTGGCGGCCCCCACCCTCTGGAACTCCCTCCCACAAGATCTCTGGCACACCTCTTCCCTAAATACATTTCGTAAAGCTTTAAAGACCTGGCTCTTTCAACAGGCCTTTGGGATTTCCGGGGAGGATTAATTACTGAGATTGAAATGCCTCCTACCCTGTTTTAATGTTATTGTCTGCTGCTGTATTGTTTTTATACTGTTTTTATATTGTACCATTGTATTTTATCATATTGTGTTTTAACTGCCTCGTACGTCGCCTAGAGTGGCCATTGGCCAGATAGGCGATACAGAAATTAAATTTATTATTATTATTATTATTATTATTATTATTTCTCCTTCTGGCTCATTTGTCATTGGATGCTTCCTGATTTTGGTCTGTGCGCTGATGATGCGCCCAAGGTCAGAGCTGTAGGTGCAACAGAGAGAGCTAGAACTAGAGTACAGGAGAGCTAGAGCAAGTGCAAAGGAAAACTATAGCAACAGAGAACAAGAGCAAGAGCAAAGGAGAGATACAACAAAGGAGAGGATCACAAAGCAGTAGTGTCGGGAGGATGTCTTCTGTGAAACATGGTCTAAAGGCAATATAAGAAAGATGTTTATTCACCATCAAATAATTTAGGGGGGCTGGACTGGCTCCCTCTGTCACATCACATGATCCTTCACATGTTGGAGGGTGAATGGTTCTGAACCTTGCAGGGAAACTTCATGTGGACCACAGGCTCCCTGCTGCAGACCTTCTCCTTCAACATATGTAGGGCAATGGGACAAGGAAACAGGACATGATGGACCAAGAAGCATGTCCACACTCTTTTCTTCACACAATCATGTCTCAACCATGTGCCATGGATCTGAACCAATAATGTCTTCAGGTATCATTAAGCAAAGGAATAACAGAGGATTGTCTTGCACTTTAAATGGCTGGCAGAAGTTTATGATGAGCTCCTTAATAATGACAAGGTATAGTCAGAAATAACCTAACTTGGAAGAAAGTAAGAGTTTCTTACCAAACAGGATGAAGGGCAGGATATAAATCAAATAATAAATAAATAATAAAATAAATAAAAAGCTGCTGCAGCCCTGTTTGTTCTTTCCTTGTTTATTTATTTTTCCTGGGTAATGCTGGGTGAATTTGTCTGGCACTCGAAGGAATTCAGTAGTGCATTATATTATACAGCCACAAGAGTGGCTGTATACTATAGCCAGCATGGACTTTTTGGATTCCATAACGTTAAATTGACCCCCATGCTATTCTGCTGCTTTCCATAAGCTCATTTCAAAACAAGACCTTACAAAACTTAGTCCTGAACTCAGAAACACTTGCTTAACATCTCTCTAAGTTTTCATGGCAATACACAAAACACTCAGAGAGAATTGAGAATTCAAAATGTAAAAAAAGTGAAAAAATCCAGACCACTGTTGGACTTTTTTGTCAGTGGTCTAAACATTTGTTGAAATTAATTACAAATCAGTCATGTTCACAGAGTACCTGTAATCCTATTACTGACCTTGCCCCATATTCTGAACATCATCTTCTGCAGTCTAAATTTTTTTAAAAATGCATGGCTGATATTTAATTATTTTAAGAAATTTAACATTGAAGTATATTATAGCATCAGACATGCTTAGTAAGAACAGTCAGTGTTCTAAATGCCAGACTCACAGCTATTTGGCTTGGCTAATCAGGGGGCCACACCCATGCCAGAACTTTATTTCACTTTAGACAGCCATGGTTTCCCCAAAGAATCCTGGGAAGTATGGTGTGGATGTGGCCAAGGACAGCTTTGGTTTAAATTTGGGTGGGAGACAACATGTGCCTGCTGTAGAAAAAAAAGATGGGGGAAACCCCCCAAAATTATGATACGGTTCACATTTTGCTTTTGGAAATGACGAGGGTTTCCCTCTGCCCAGTGCCCACCTACCCAATCACCTCCCCACTTCCTTCTCTCCCCCTTCCTCCTCCTCCCTCTTGCTACCCCTCCCCAAATCAGTTTCACCTATCCTAAGCATGATTGTACAGGAGTAAATCCCACTGAAATCAAAAAGCATGCCCTCCCTCCCTCCTCCCTCCTATCTCTTCCCCTTTGCCCCTTCCCTCCCCTTCCTTCACCCCTATCTCCCCTTCCTTCCCTCTCCCCCTTCTTCTCTCTCCTGTCCCCTTCCCCCTCCTCCCCCATGGTCAGTTTCACCAATTCTAAACATGGTTTCATGGGAGTAAATCCCACTGATTTCAATAAGCATGCAAATGATCATACCTGCCCTCCTCCTCCCCTCCCCCTCCTGCCTACTCCCATTCACCTCCTCACCTTTGCCCTTCCTCCACCCCTCCCTCCTCCTCCCCTACCCCTGCCCTTCCTCCTCTGCCCCTCCCCATCCCCCTGTGGTCAGGTTTGCCTATCCTTAGCATGATTGCAGGGGAGTAAATCCCATTTAACTCAGTAAGCATACAACTGATCAATACATTCTCAGCAAACTTGCACAGGATCCCATTTCTTACCTCCTGAATTAAAAAGCAGAGCAATTTACTAATAGGCAAAAAACATTGCAGTTTAAGAATATACCTATAGCCAACAGATATTTCTGTCAAACTTTAAAAAGCAGGGAAATTGGGCAGCTATAGTGAATATATCAGGGAAGCAGGAGAACTGACCTCTCTGAGATATTGTACTGCCCTACAAATTTGTCAAAATGCAAACACAATTTGGGTTGGTCTTTCACAGTCCAATTCACTTCCTGTGTAGCTTGGAAGAATTTGGTAACATGTGCCTCTGAGCACATGGTGAGTGGTGGCAACACTTGCAATCAGCCCAAATACAAAAACAAGCCATGTGCTGTGCTGATCTTGTTTTAGCAGGGAGGAAGCAACAATATTAAAACAGATGATATAGTTCATATAGTAACTTTAAATATGCTTGATTTATTTGGCAATTTTAGTGAAGCATTTTCTTTTGCTTCTGTTTCTGTGAATATGTGAAGTATAGCAACACTGCATAATTTACACTAAAAAAACCCTCCAAAAACAATTGTGGAATAATAGCACTCACTATTCTGCAGAATAGTCTCCCATGGACATGAAGAGTTTCTCAATTTGCACAAGATAAAACAGTTGAAGGTGAAATGTTTTCTAGCCAATTTCTAGGTGTGGTTTATGTTTTCAATTGACCATGCCTACTCTTCCTTACGTAGGGAGGTTTAAGCATTGCAGGCTGAACACATGCATCTTGGGCAGACCAAGTTTGTTTCCCAACAGCTAGATTCATTGCTTAAGTAGCAACATATTGCGAATAGTCTGATTTTACATCAAACTGCAGTTTCAGATTCAACTGTTAATGCACCCAAAATAGTAAGTTCCAACTTAAAATTCTGAATCTCCAAGATAGTTTGTGGCAATTTTGTTTAATTCTCTCTTTCTAATCTTTTCTGCTGCCACTTTTTCTGTCACATAACTGGTGGCATCACTCAAAAGAAAATGAACGATTTATGCAAGTGTATTCCTACCAAGGGTTTCAAGAATCTCTCTCTTGGGTTCCTATAAAATGCATATATTAGGGGAAACTGCATGAAAATGAATATATGGTATTAATGAAAACAACATGCAAAATCTATTATATTAGGGAAAGTTGCTTGCAAAAATGTGCACATTGGGTAAAACTGAAAACAAAATGTGTTTAATAGGATAAAGCTGATGATTTTTATTCATGATTTTTTTAAAAATGGACATTGCTGCAGAAATATGAAGAACTGAATTTCAGATTGGAAAAACAAGAAACTGAGACAACCAAAATTAACAGATCTGTCCATCCCTACATGCAATTATAGTAATTACAGGAATACAGTTATTTCAAAACCAGAGATCTGTTTAGACATGTTTAAACTTATGTCTTAGAAATAAGTGGTTAATTACAGCATATATTTTGGTCACAAATTGGTGCCAGGACAAACAAGTAGGGTTGCAAGGTCAGAAGCATCCCAAACCCAGAGATTTCAGGGTCAGATCCTAATGATGTCATAGGGGATGTGCCCTGGTGATGTCATAGGGGGTGTGCCCTAGCGAAGTCATGGGGGTGGGCCCTAGTGGTGTCATTAAGCATAATACATTAAGCATCAACCACAGTTGCTTGGAACATACCACTCAAACAAAAAAAACTCTGATTGGAAATTAAGTTACAAATCTTAGCTAAATGAGGGTGTTTCCAGGTCCATCGGAAGTGACAAGTTCATTCCTTCTTACTTGCTTAGAGATCCTGTGTAAGGAACATTTAATCTAGCCTACTTGCTTCTGGCAAGATGGGTTTCAGTGCCCTCAGGCCACTCCAGTCACTAGAAGGTCATTGTAGGAAGAAACCCTAGTGTTGTGGAGATGTTAGATGGAAGCCCTCAAGAGTAAAGGTGGATGCCCTTGAAGGCTGCAATTCTAAATACACTTACTAAGGGACTAAGTCCCATAGAACTCAACAGGACTTACTTCTGTGTAGATATTGTTAGGATTGTGCTGTTGGTAAGGCTTGACTAGGAACCCTCTGCAATGATATCCATATCAAAGAAGGGTTGGGAACCCCCTGCCTGGAATGCCCTGCCTGGAATGCCCTGCCTGCCTTTTAACATGGCTGCTCCAAACTTCTTTACAGACTTGACCCTCCTCTAGAGAGAGGTTTGAGAAATGAGTAAGAGTTAAGAAGATTCTCTACTCTTTCCTCCTACTCTGAGGGCTGCTATAAACTCACTTTGACAACCAACCCAATTCCAGTGAGTAATAATTGACAGAAAGAAAGCACACATGGTTTGGTCTACCTTCACAGGCAATAGATTGAGAACAACAGCAATTGAAGCCATATTTCCCAGCATGTGAATTGTCTTTTCCCACCATTGGGCAAGAAACAAAATTTCATGCGCATAACAAGGTGCATCATCAATGGGTTTAAAGGGGTTGGGCTGACCACATGGAACTAGTGTTGTTGCTTCTATGGATGTAAGGGAGTAAGGTCAGAGGTAAATGAAATGCAAATAGAAAAATAAAAAGACATTGATGATTTCCAAAATGAAATGCCATACCAAACACAACAAAATTCCTATGAGTAAGACAGAAAACTCAGCACCCCACAACCAGTCTGGGTTCTTAACCAAAACTAAAAAAATTCTGGCAACCAGTCAGCCAAGGTTACAGAAATCCCTATGCAGCACAACCTGACCCCAGGGCTGCAGTTAGTGCAAAATGCTGTGGCACGATTGCTGACATGAGTGAGAGCCTATCAAAACATGATATTTCTACTCTGAAATCTACACTGGTTGCTGATTTGCTATCAGGCCAAGTTCAAGATGTGCTTTCTATATTATGTTGAACTGAGGCCCTTGGGCCTCTTTCCTCTTTTATACTGAATTAGGCCATTTAGTACCACCTAGCTCAGTACTGCTGACATGGATTAGCATTGGATGTCCAGGATTCTAGACAATAGTCTCTTCCAGAGATTGAATTTTGGACATTTGCATGCAAAGCATGTGTCCTACCACTGAGCTACAGCCCTGTTTAAAAAAGTCTTTTATCTTTTAAAATTGTTCTTTTCATTTCAGTAATGAATGCACAACATACTAGCAGAGATCCACCTAATACATTTAAAACACATGAATCCCACCACAGAATCCTGGGAACTGTAGTTTGTTAAGGGTGGAGGTAACTATGAGGGGCAAACTACACTTTCTATGAATATTTGGGGAAAGTCATGCACTGTTTTGCAACTGTTTTATACTTGTTTTATGATTATTGGATTTTAAATGGCTTTATTTCTTGTTGTGAGCTGCCTTGGTTTCCAACCCTACCTCACAAGGTTGTTGGAAAGACTCCATATACATACAAACACTGGAAATGTAAAAATACATACACCCCATATAATAGTTTATTGTCAAAACCAGTTGGCCATTGAAGAACATTTTTTTAAAAAAATCAGTATTATTTTCTGCCAAATAAATAGCAGTGACACCTAAGTAAGCTCTTTCTAACTGCTTAAAAAACGGATCAGAGAGGGAGAGAAAGATTTACAACGCAATCCTTTTCTATGTTCACTGAAAAAACCATTGATTTTCAGCATAATCCTAACCATGTCTACTCAAAGTAAGTCTTATTGAATTCAATAGGATATGTGGATAGCTCCCAGGTATGTGGAATTAGCATTGCAGCTTTATTCCCAGAAAAGCCTCATATTGGGAAGGTTTTCAAAACAAGTTATGAATAAGACAAATAAACTGCCCTCTTCCAGTAAAATTTGACTCCTTAATGAGAAAAGTATAACACTGCAGCATGTACACTTTTTAAAACTTCTGTCCAAAAATTAATGAAAGATAAAATGTATAATATACCATTTATGCAAATAATTAAAAAATACCCTGCATGTACACTTTTATGCCTACCAAGATCCTGCTGTGATCTTCTGTTGTAGTGCAATCCTATGCATGTTTACTCAGAAGCAAGTCCCAATCCTGTACAGAGAAAGTACTCTTTATGAGCCTGAAAGCTATATATTTACTTAATTCCTGATGTGAGACAGGCAGGAAAAGGAAACTGTGAGTTTAGCTATTGCCTGGGGTCAACAAATCTTGTTAGTCACAACCCTGACTTCACTTATTGGCTAAAAACCTGAAAGAGCAGGGATTAGAGCAGCAGTAGTAAGAGAAGTTGCATGATGGGCTGACATTTTGGTTTATATTTTTTGAACCAGGCCATCTAGAAACTTATTTTTTTTAATGAAAGCTAAGAATCTGGAGATTAAGGTGAGTCACCCAGAGACCCAGAGAGGACCTCCAAAAGCCAGAGTGTCCAGGTGAAAACCGGGCAACTGTCAACCCTAACACACACACATACACACACACACAGCACAAAACAAAAACACCCCCTTTGGAGGACTGGATACTAAGTGCATGGCAAATATTAATCATGATAAAGCCAACACATTTCAAAAGAGTAACGGAGAAGTAAGCATTCTACATTATTGGATCGTTGGAGGCCATTTTTGGAACAACAATAGGAAGGAGTTTGTCAAGGAACATCAACAATTGTATAAACTCTTTTTGTACTCAATGTTGGATATTGTTTATGTATATTCATAACAATATAAGAAAAGCCATTATTGTCTTTTCTAGTGAATCACGTCTAGTTTTCTAGTTCTCTCATAGCTGCTCTCACCAGTCCTAGCCTTCTTCTGATTTCTTGACTATTGTCTCCCTTTTGGTTAATGACTGTGCCAAGGTATTGATATTACTTGACAAGTTCAATGTCCTCATTGTCAACTTTAAAGTTACTTAAATCTTCTGTTGTCATTACTTTAGTCTTCTTGACGTTCATCTGTAGTCCTGCTGTTTTGCTTTCCTCTAACTTTCATCAGCATTTGTTTCAAATCATTACTGGTTTCTGCTAGTAGTACTGCCTTTGAATACGGAGGCAGAGCATA
Organism: Rhineura floridana; assembly: GCF_030035675.1. Classification (NCBI taxonomy): domain Eukaryota; kingdom Metazoa; phylum Chordata; class Lepidosauria; order Squamata; family Rhineuridae; genus Rhineura; species Rhineura floridana. Next base: position 86,378,195 of record NC_084488.1, read on the forward strand.
AACATCATGGATAGTAGATAGGATAAGGTCCTCACCCTGTTTTAGCTTTATAAAAAAATGTGGGTTCAAGGATTTGGTGACAGCAGTGACCAAAATTTCATCCCAAACATCTGATTGACACTGGGTAATGGTTTGCACATTATGCACACGTGGGAGGTGTATGTACATATATAATTTTATTTACATAATTAAAATCAAAACAGCAAAGAAGAATACACTAAGGATCATTCCATGCTAGGCATCATTAGGAAAGGTATTGAAAATAAAACTGTCAATATCATAATGCCGTTATGCAAATCTATGATGTGGCCACATTTGGAATACTGTGTACAATTCTGGTTGTCTGACCTCAAAAAGGATATTGTAGAGTTGGAAGAGGTTCAGAAATGGGCAACCAAAATGATCAAGGGGATGGTGTGACTCCACTATGAGAAAAGGTTGCTGTATTTGAGGCTTTCTATTTTAGAGAAAAGGCCCGTAGAGGTGACTTGACAGAAGTGTACAAAATTATGCATGGCATGGAGGAATTGGATAAAGAAAAGTTTTTCCTGTCTCATAATGTGAGAACTCATGGAGATCCTGTGAAGCTAAAAGATGGAAGATTCAGGACAGAGAAAAAATAATTGTCTTTACACAGCACATAGTTAAACTATGGAATTTGCTCCCAGAAGAGGCAGTGATGGCCACCAACTTGGATGGCTTTAAAAGAGGATCAGGTAAATCAGGGGAGGATATCAATGGCTACTAGCCATGATGGCTATGTTCTACCTCCACTGTCAGAGGGACTATGCCTCTGAATGCCAGTTGCTGGGAATCACACATGAGGAGAATACTGTTGCTCTCGAGTCCTGCTTTCAGGCTTCCCCACAGGCACCTGGTTGAATTCTGAACTAGATGGGCTATTGGCCTAACCCAACAGACTCTTCTTATGCTCTTATGAGTTCAAGGTAAGGGAACTTGCAAATCTACATATAAATGCAGATATAACACATTTCTCTGGAATTCATCTGTTAATGTCTCTAAATATTTCTCCCACAGCACTTTTAAGTCCCTCTAGAGACCCTGTTGACTCTTCAAGTATTTGAAATCTTTTTGGCACCAATTCTTTAGTGTGTGGACTGTAAATCTTGTATCATTAGTGTCTTACTCCACAAACGTAAGCTATATACCTGTATAAACCAATCACTATGAAATGCTGATGAGGTTGTGATAGAATGGCACATATCTTCATATGCGGTGGGAGTGCATAGTAGTCAATACATTTTGGGACAGTATAACAGAAATTTAAAAATTAACAAATCAAACTTTTGTAAAGATCTGAAATTGGCCATTATTGATCTTTGATGGGGAGAATATGGACAGCATAAACAGACTTGTCGATTTTCTTTATATTGGGAAGCACAACTGATAGGAGAAAAAAATGGAAATCAGCAGAATATATACCCTTAGAATTGTGGCTTTTATCATGATGTGATCACTGACCTCAGGCCAGTTCAGGCAGGAGCCCAGACACATATTACAGAATTTGAAAGTGTATGATTTGACTATTGGCTTTGTGAACAGAGGAGATAATGACTGAAGACTACCAAAACCACATGAGGTATTGTGGAGAGACATGTTTCAAAGGCACAACTTAGACATATACTATTCTTTCTGAAAACATACAGAAAATGGACAGATCTTGAATAATTTCTCTTTATAATTATAGTTGTTGTTCATGTTATTTATGTAAATTTAAGCAGAAAACCAATACACATTTTTAAAAACAAAGGCTTTATTCTCTGCCTCAAAACTTGTCTAGATTTTTTTCATACAAACCAGACAAAGATGATTAGAAATGTCTGCTTAACACTTTTGACACCCCCTTATTAAATCAGCATGTGTCTAAAAGTAGCACACAGAAATGACCCTCTGTCAGCATGTCACTCTCTTCTCTTCAAGTGATGCTGTCACATTTCAGGTCAAAACATCCATTCCATTAACATCATGTCATGATCAGTGGGAGTTGTGCCTCTGTTGCATTTCTGACATGCCCAATCTGTAGCTCTGCAAAATAATGCATATTTTGTAGTTTCAGTAGATGTTGATTTCTTGCATGGAATATCTGAAGTTTGATAGGTTTGACATTTCTGTTTAGCCTGTCTTTCCTAGTAGATGTGCAGTGCAAGATGTCAAATGAAGACTGCAATTCTAATTTTATATATGAATACTCCATTTTGCTGCTATTTAGCATTAGTAATAATTTCAGGGTCAAAATTATATTATGTTTCATCACTTGCAGTTGTACAATTAATTTTATGGCCTGTTCTTAGGTGAATTTTGTATCAAAGTTCTAGGCTATAAAACTTGACTACTTGAATCCATAGAAGTGATAAGAGAAAAGGCTGGGCAGAAGATGACTTTCCTGCCCCCTCATCTCCAGGCAGCCCACTAAACATTCTATCAAGTGTTGAAGGACCCTCCTGAATGGAATAGGCTGTGGTACAGGGAGTGCACCCATGGCAGGTTCCTATGCTCAGTTTTCATCTATTCCCCATCAACCCCATGTACCACAGCCCACCCTGTTCAGGATGGTCCTCTGACCTTCAGCTTGAGGGGCTGCCAAGGGAAAGAGGGAGCGGCAAAGGACACCTTTATGCACCATTGCCTTTCTGGATCCAAGCTGACATCTTCTAATGCTGGAGGCTACTTGTGAAAAACAGAGAGGATCCTCACATGGTTATCCCAAGCAGTTTAGCAATCCATGATTCAGAGAAATGATGGACTGTATGACTCACCCAATCCTCAAAGCAATTTATTTTTCAGATTTGATCATGAAATAACAACAACAACAACAACAAACACACTTACAAATTCACTTGTAAGGAAATTTTTAAAATGTTTTCACTTTATAAAAATAAACTTGACCTACATTAATGTTTCACCTCTCTTTTGTCTGCTGCATGGTTTAGCATTCCATAGCTCCTGTTGATAGGTGCACAGCAGTCTCTTTAAGAGAAGCAAATTCAGCTTCCTGTGGATATCCATCTTAACCTTCCCATCTCTTGGCAAGATGCAGTCACTTTAGCACATGCAAACTGCCACCAACTTCAGATCTCAGTGGGATTCCTCACCTTTTCTTGGCAAGTTTACATTCCCAGAATGGCATCTTGTACTACAAAATTAGAAATCAATGAAGTTTTGGCTCAGCCCTATATATTTATAGTAATGATCATAGCCAACATCATCTGTTATCATGTGAATGTGGTGAGGCAGTATGGTTGTGCAGTTGATATGAGATGTGCCATTTGACAGATGGGCATAGCTGGATGGAGATATTTCTCCTCAAGATCACTCGATTGTTAGTGGTAATCTGGGCCCACATCACAAGTGTTATTTTCTCGGTTCATTACAATTGAACCCCAGGTAACAATGCAAGCAGTGTTTTTGTGTACTATACCTTAAATGCAAATAAAGTAGATTATCATACCACTGGCCAGGAGCTGATGTATCATTGCATTAAACAGCTGCAAGAATAGGGCTCATCCACACACAAACTTTCTACTTCATGAAGTACAACAGCTTCACATACAATATTTTCTGGTATATACTATGTGTGCATTGAGTTAACTGTGATGGTCACATCATCACATATATGTGTCATTCATCATTGGAAAATACGTGGATGGTATTGGTTGCCAGTTGGGTACTTGCAGAGCTTGGAAGACTACTTTTAACAAAGAGTAAATTACAATCACCGTTACATGGCCCTAAAAAGGAATAACTTACCATTACAATTACAATTGTTCTGAAAGGAATTGATTACTTTACCATTACTCAAAAGTAATCACTACAATTACAGTTAAGTTACTTTAAAAAAAAACCTAGAGTGCCTACAAGGTGCTGGCCTTGGCTGCTGCACACCTAGTAGCCTAAAACAATATTAAAAATAAACACACACATACACAGAGGTAGTAGAATAATTCTTTTTATCCATAAGATAGCAGTAGTGGTCTCTCTGCTGGTGAGGGAGGTGGGAAGGAAGGCAAAAGTCTTTGTGCGTCAAACCAAGTGCATCCCCCCCTACACACACTCAGCCAGCAAGCATAATCTCTCTCAATTAACCACCTCCTGGACCCTGCCCTGCTACCAACTAAGGGACACCCACCCAAGCAAACATTTTCCCCTAGGGTGCAAAAAAGTTAAAACACTGCAAATGCAGCAAAGTAGCCAGGGAGGGCGGCGGAGGCCACTTTGCACACCAAGTGCAAACACAGTATTAACACACACACATATCATTGAGGGGAGAGAGACTCTGTCATTGGGGAGGGCTATTTCCACCTGCCTTGCCCCACCCTCCACCCCTGGAAACCTTCAGACTTCTTTCAGAAGACTTTATGGCCCTCTGGGTTGAGTCATAAGGGTCAGGGGGATAGAAGACATTTTTATATCAGCTTGGGGGTTAGTTTTTAAATATTTTTGCTTTAGCTTTATTGTTGAGCTTAATGCTCATTTATACTTTATTGTATATATATATATTTTCTTAATGTTGTAGTGATTATACTTTTTATTTTATGTATTGTGCTACAGCATTTGGAATGTTTGTTTGTGTGAACTGCTTTGATTACATATGTATTTGTGGAAAATGTGGTATATAAATAAATTTAATAACAACAACAACAATAACAATAATAACAATAACAACAATAATAATCGTCATCTCTCACCTCCACAGTTCTTTATCTCCATTCTGCTGCTGCCTCCATCTGCTTCATCCACGTCCTTGCCTTCCTGCTCCTTTCTCCCTCCACTCCATTCTTCTCCATCACCATCAATTTTTTAATAATTGTTTTCTCCACTCCACTCCTGTCTTGCTCTCCACCTCCTCCCACATTGCCTCCTAAACACAGAGCATGAGGGAAGGCCAATGTTGCGCAGAAGCCTAGTTTGAGGCACATGACTTTCATCCACAAATCAGAGAAGCAGACAGAACACTTCTCCTCCCACCCACCCCAGTAATGCCCAACAGTAACGCTGGAAAGATTATAATTACTCCTCAAAAGTAATAAAATTACCCCTAGTTCTATTAAATGTAAAGAAATTACCCACTCGTTCCTCAAAAGAGTAATAAATTACAAGTAACTCATTTTTTGTAATGAATTACTTCCAAGCTTTGGGTTGATGGTGGCGCTGCTTGTTTTTTGTAAAGGTGGCTTGATTTTTACGACGACGCTGCACCGAAGAAGAGTGACTCTATAGTGCTACTGCTGTGTGGGTTTGTGTGGGGAGTGTATGGTTGTGCGTGTGTGTGTGAGTGTGAGTTTGCAATATGTGCCTGGGAGAGAGGAGTCAAAATCGATTGGGAGGATTTCTGAAGGCCCCAATTAAGGCAGTGACGGGTAAAGGGAGGTATGGCGCTGTGCGGAGGACTCGCCAGGTGAGGGGAACACGGCCCAGACAACTACTGGCTGTGCCGTGTTCCGGTCCTCCGTGCATCCACAGGATTGTTGGTTGCCCTATCAGCCAACCCTCAGATCTCCGAATGCTGCTTCTGAATGCCAGATCGGTCCATAACAAGATCTCTCTCATTCATGATTTAATCGTGGATGAGGGGGCTGATCTGGGATGTATAACCGAGACCTGGGTGGGTGAACAGGGTGGAGCTAGTCTCTCCCAGCTGTGCCCACCTGGGTATTTGGTTCAGCATCAAGGTAGGTCTGAGGGCCGGGGAGGGGGGGTTGCTGTGGTCTATAGGAGTTCCATCTCTCTCTCCAAGCACCCTGTCCATTTAGCTACTGGCCTGGAGTGTTTGCACCTTGTGTTGGGTCAACGGGACAGATTGGGAATTTTGTTGGTGTACCGCCCACCCCGCTGCCCAACAGACGGAGGTGGTCTCGGATGTATTGTTGAGATCCACTAGACTTCTGGTGCTGGGGGATGTCAACATCCATGCCGAGGCCGCCTTATCTGGGGCGGCTCAGGACTTCATGGTTTCCATGACAACCATGGGGCTGTCCCAATATACTATTGGCCCAACGCATGTGGCAGGGCATACTCTGGACCTGATTTTTGCAACTGGACAGGATGAAGGTGATCTGAAGGTAGGGTGTCTTACATCAGCCCCTTTGTCATGGACAGATCACCGCTTGTTGAAGTTTAGACTTACAGTGACTTTCCCCCTCTGCAGGGGTGGGGGACCTGTTAAGATGGTCCGCCCCCGGAGACTAATGAATCCGGATGGTTTTCAAAAGGCTCTGGGGAGTTCTCCGGCTGATAAGGCTGGCGCTCCTGTTGAAACCCTGGTCAAACTGTGGCACACCGAAATGACCCGGGCAGTTGACATGATCGCCCCTGAGCGCCCTCTCGTGGGTAGAGCTCATACAGCTGCATGGTACACTCCAGAGCTGAGAGCGATGAAACAGCATAGGAGACGGCTTGAGGGCAGATGGAGACGAACTCCTGATGGATGCAGTTTTGCACTGGTACGTGCCTACACTAAATTATATTTAGTGGCAGTGCGGACGGCAAAGAAACAATATTTTGCCGCCACTATTCAATCTTCTATCTGCCGGCCGGCGGAGCTTTTTAAGATTGTCTGAAGGCTGTTACATTCTGGCCCTACGGACATGATAGATCCATCTGAAGCCCATTGTAATGAATTTGCTAGGCACTTCCAGGACAAAATTTCTCGCATCTGTCAGGACTTGGACCCCAGTGTTATAGCAGTGGATTTAAATGAGGTATCTGGAGCACAGTTTGGTCATGCTTTGTTGGATGGGTTTCAATTGGTGCAGCTCGAGGACATTGACAAGATGCTTGGACAGGTGCGTGCAACCACTTCTACATTGGATCCTTGCCCCTCTTGGCTGATAAAAGCTAGCAGGGTTGGAACTGCCAGCTGGGCCATGGAAGTGATTAATGCCTCATTGCGAGAGGGAGTGGTCCCTGGCTGCCTGAAGGAGGCGGTGGTGAGACCACTTCTGAAAAAATCTTCCTTGGACCCAGAAACTCTTAACAATTACAGGCCGGTAGCGAATGTTCCATTCTTGGGCAAGGTCCTAGAAAGAGTGGTTGCGGATCAGCTCCAGGCACTCTTGGATGAGACCGATTATCTAGATCCATTTCAATCGGGGTTCAGGCCCGGTTTTGGCATGGAGACAGCCTTGGTCGCCCTGTATGATGACCTCTGTCGGGAGAAAGACAGGGGGAGTGTAACCCTGTTGATTCTCCTTGATCTCTCAGCGGCTTTTGATACCATCGACCATGATATCCTTCTGGGGAGACCCGCTGATCTGGGAGTTGGAGGTACTGCTTGGCAGTGGTTCTGCTCCTATTTGGCGGGTCGTCTCCAGAAGGTAGTGCTTGGGGAGTTTTGCTCGGCACCCTGGGTCCTCCAATATGGAGTCCCACAGGGGTCAGTATTATCCCCCATGCTTTTTAACATCTACATGAAGCCGCTGGGTGTGGTCATCAGGAGTTTTGGAGTGTGTTGCCACCAGTATGCTGATGACACGCAGCTCTACTTCTCCTGTTCATCTTTCTCAGGTGAGGCTGTCAAGGTGCTGAACCGATGCCTGGCTGCGGTAATGGACTGGATGAGAGCGAATAAATTGAAGCTCAATCCAGATAAGACTGAGATGCTGTTGGTGGGTGGTTCTCCTGACCAGATGGGAGAACCTGTCCTGGATGGGGTTGCACTCCCCCTGAAGGACCAGGTTCGTAGTTTGGGAGTTATTTTAGAACCATCCCTGTCACTGGAGGCACAGGTTGCCTAGGTGGCACGGAGTGCTTTCTATCAACTTCAGTTGGTGGCCCAACTACGCCCCTATCTGGACAGGGAAAACCTTGCTTCAGTTGTCCATGCACTGGTAACCTCAAAATTGGACTACTGCAATGCTCTCTACGTGGGGCTGCCTTTGAAGACGGTTCGGAAGCTGCAGCTCGTGCAAAACGCGGCAGCCAGATTGTTTACAGGAACTCAGAGATGTGAACATATAACACCGATTCTGGCCCACTTGCACTGGCTGCCTATACGCTTCTGGGCTCAATTCAAAGTGCTGGTTTTGACTTATAAAGCCTTACATGGCTTGGGACCACAATAACTGATGGAGCGCCTCTCCCGATATGAACCTACCCGTACACTACGTTCAACATCAAAGGCTCTCCTTCGGGGACCCACCCAGAGAGAAGCCCGGAAGGTGACAACAAGGAAACGGGCTTTCTCTGTGGTGGCCCCCGAATTATGGAATTCTCTCCCTGATGAGGTACGCCTGGTGCCAACATTGTTATCCTTTCGGCACCAGGTAAAAACCTTTTTGTTCTCCCAGGCATTTTAACATTTTAATATCTACTTTTAACACCTACATCTATCACTCACAATCTTAATTTTAGTAATTTTAACATTAACATCTTAACACCTTAATATTTTAACTGATTTAATACGTTTTTATACTTAACATTTTAGGATTGTGTCTGTCGTTGTCCATGTGTTTAACTATGTTTAGTTATTTTGTTATATTGTTTCAATGTGATTGATATATGTTTTTAATTGTATACTGGATGTTTTTATGCTGTAAACCGCCCAGAGAGCTTTGGCTATTGGGCGGTATAGAAATATAATAAATAAATAAATAAATAAATAAATAAATACTTATTACGTGGAATGGCAGCTTCAGTTCCTGTTTATCTAAGCATCTGAAGAACTGAAGCAGCTGTTTGCAATTAAAAAAAAGTGAAACACCACACAGTGTATAATTATTGCAATGAATAAATAAAATAAAAATAGGAAGAAAAAAAGCTGTGCTGTGTGGGTACCTTTTGCAACATTCTCAAACTGCGGAGGTCTTTATGGGGTTAAGATAGAGGCAAGTGCTAAGGGATCAGAAGTTTTGAAAGATCACTCCCAAAGCTTGGTACTATCACAAAACAGAGTTTTAGAATTAATTCAAACACCTACAAGCAGTATTAATGTGCTATTGTAGAAATGCAAAATAACCAAAGAAGAAAGGAGAAGAATATAGGGGAATGGGCATGAAAAGGCTTTTTAAATACATTTATATTTAGCGAAGTAAGTTCCGTGATCCCAGGCTATGGTCTGAAGGCACATAAGGCCAACTCCCTGCTGAACCTAAGTAGGGTCAGGTCTGGTCAGTGCCTGGATGGAAGACTGCCTGGCAACCATATGTAAGCCACCTTGGGTTTCATGAAAAAAGGAAAGCAGGGTATAAATGCAGAGCTTGGAAAAGTTACTTTTTTGAACTACAACTCCCATCAGCCCCAGCCAGCATGGCCACTTTTCCAAGCTCTGTATAAATGTAATAAATAGTAATAAATAAATGTCCTGTTGTGAGGGCTTCATATATGGGGTTCATTGGTGCACTGCAGTGGTACAACACTTTTGTCCCACAGCTTCGACTGAGCAGCAGGCAAGGCATGATTCTCTCAGTAGGTATGCCAACATTGTGGCATCATCATTCAGGATGCACCAACAAGTGGGAGAGAGACAATGCCATGACATTGTCCATCAGCCTCAAATACTCTTTCCCCCTGAAAGAAGAACAGTGGAGAAAGACTGAAGAAAGGGTAAGCTATTTCCCAAGCTGGAGCCAGCAGAGCCATTTCTAATGGTTGAACTGGCAACCATTCCAGTCAACCAGTCTTTTCTGCCCATACTCCAGATAAGCATGTTGTCTCCACACTGAGAATCCCATTCTGCACACTAATTCTATGTGGCTGGTGAAGATTCGGGTGACGTGAGATGTGCCATCTTATCAATTAGGCCAACATTCCAACATTGTGACATCATCGATCAGCATCCAGGGTTGCATGAAAGAGTAGGAAAGACAAAAATACTATTGAACACCACACAAACAGGGAAAGAGATATTGCTTAAAAGGAACAAGAAAAGGCAGAAAAGGCAGATAATGCAGGCAGAAAAATGAGAGGTCACTGTATAAAACACCACCTGCAGAGTCAGATTCAGAAGTGCCAGATTTTAGTAAACATAGAGTGAGCAGGTGTGAAAAGGTCATGCACTGAATGAGTGCAATTTATCACACAGAAAATATCCCACCAAAAGTCTGGATTCTTCGAGCCTTGAAGAGCAACCCTTGTAAAATGGTAGCATTGTAGCAAACAGATGCTGTGAATAAAAGGTGAAAAACAGATGAGAGCACAATATTAATACAATAACAGAACTGCAATGCTGTCCAGTTAATTCATCTCTATTGCCTGTTGACTTTCAATTAATTTGGTAACTTTATTAAACCAGTAAAGTCATATAACAGAGTACTTCACAGAGTTTACTCAAGCTTCAAATGGGTAACATTTGCTGCCTGTGAACCAGGTAATTACAGCATAATTAATTTTTTCATACTTTTTAATGTGATATGTCTCTCAAATGTAATTTAATTTTAGATATTAATGGTCACCCAACTCTTCTAATAGCAAGTGTAGAAAGGTGAATTACAATTAACTATCATTCCATAATATTATCTTTGTACAGCAACATTCACCTGAACAAAGCAGTACAGATCTGTACTGTTCACACATACATTTATGTGCAGAACTACAATATCTGCTTGCCCCATCAAGCCAATAGTCTTCAATGATGTCATCATGTGACAATATATGAAAGTTCCATTCCATTATCTCCCCATTCTATGATGAACTCAAGTGCAATGGGAAGAACCCCCTATCTGATAACATCCACATGAAGAAATACTTGTGGAGGAGGAAGAAGGCTGAGTGTGAATCATCCTCTGGAAGACACTGCTCTTTTAGACATCTATGTAAGAATGTAATCCCAGGAGCCAGACCACCTCCATTTCTACGGCCTGAGAAGATTGCTCTGCAGTCCTCCTTGGACTTCACCTTAGAATTCTCAGCAGAGGCAGAGCCCCACCCATCCCAGTTCAGCCAAAGCCAATGCCTGAAGAACTGAGCATAACCCCTTTACTCACAGATAGTTTCTTCAGAGTAGTGTGGAACTAGAAAACCTGATCTATCTCTTGCCTATTTAATACCTCAGTTAGATCCAAAACTTAGCTGGAGCAGCATCCTAGTTCTGCTGCTGTTGGATGACTTCAGCTAGCTTGGGTGTGGTGGAGAAATGACATGTGCATAGTTAGAACTATGCTTTGCACACTCTGAAGTTGTAATTAAATCTGCTCCAAGAATAGGTGGAGCTGTAACCAGTATTAGTTGATTAAATCTTACTTCTTTCTCTTTCCCTGGGTGATCTGAACAACTTATTTTAACTTTCTGTTTTTGTTTTTCTGCCAAAGTCATACTGTATAATATTGTTTGCACTGTTGTTCTCTTAAAGGATTTCTAAGCAGTACTTGTACTGTCCTAAAAGGAACATCTTCCAACGCTACTTGGAGCTATCTGTAGCTACAATTCCCTGCCTGATCTCTTGATCCACTTTTCTACATTTCTCCCCATGAATTTCACCTGGGACAGGACAACTGCAGACATGTTCATTGTGATCCAGCAAGGACATTATCTGCATTCAAATAGGCTTCTGTACATAACCATCCTTCCAGACACATTTTGCAAGTACAGAAGAGTGCTATATGGGAATGTGGGTGGGCCTATCCAGCATGTAGAACCTATATCCTATATATTGAGTATGTAGAGACTGGGACTGTGCATGTATTGTCAAACACCCTGTGTTCTTGGGAGATCAGACAGTTGTGATAATCTGTTTCAGTTTGTGGATGGACTCCAAGCAAATTCTTTCAATTCCTTCCCTCAAAAGGTGATCTGTGCCATTAATGTTGACAGTTCTAACAATCAATTTATTGTGGGAATCTTTGGGCATAACACCTTGCTTGTACCTCATTGATTTACATGAGGATCTCTGTGCTAGTGCTGTTGATTGCATGCTGAAACTTTTATTATTAATTTATTTAACCAAGAATGAGCACCAATTCCTGATAATATATGTTTGTCAAAGAGAGGATAAGCCAACCCAGGAAACAAATTAGGGCCTTATTGTTCATTGCAAAACACAATGGTAAGTTTAGGGTGACCCAATCTTGTATATTTATTTTGATTAGGGCATGGTCTTCTTTCTTTTGTGTATTAGTCCTAACTGGAGGCATTCATTGGTATGATTCCATTTCCTCCTTCAACAGCTCTTTGCTTTGGACAAACAAGAACGATAGTTTAGCTAATGTTAAAAAGCCTTCAGAGCCAAAGTAACACTCTACAAATCAAATCTTGCTTACACAGTAAGGCCAGCCATAAAAGGCCCTCAAAAGAGTGACAAAATCAATTCTGTAATTGGATAAAGGTAGTCTTCTAAGTACACTGGAATAAGATTGTATTGTTCAGTTTTCTAGGTATGTACTTGGTGTGGAATGAAAACATTCAGTCATTCACTAACCAGTTAAGTCCATAGTACCGTATTTAAAATGTTGAAGGATTGAGTCATGCATGAGTATGCATCATTTAGTATATCTTCATTCAATATTTATTTATTTAAAAATATTTATAGTATTTTGTTATATAGTAACTAGTTACTAAAGATATGGCCTACATATGAGATGAACTGCTGTCAGGGCTGACACCAGAGGGCGGCCAGGTTGGGCCCTGGCTGAGGGCTCCTGAAGGGCCCCCCTTAGGGTGGGTGGGTAGTGCTCCTGTTCTGCGATCTGCAGCAGTGTTGGTTCCTGACCCTGCTGCGGATCACAGAGAGGGAGCTCCCAGGCACCCCCCTACAACCGTGCAGGCCCACAACATCTGCCTGCATGTCCCATCTACCTCTCCCATTGGAGTGAATGCTGGCCACTCTGCACGCATGCCTGCCATCAATCAAGATGGCAGCTGAGGCTTCCCTAAGGGGCTGATGCCTCTGCCACCATCTTGGTTGATGGAGAAGTAGCAGCGGAAGAGGCAGGCATGGGCGGGCATCATGGGCCTGGGGCAGGCTGGTGCCCAAGGGCCCAGTCATGCCTAGCGCTGGCCCTGAGTGCTGTGATATGAAAACAACATCTCTGGTGTTTGATCTGTGATGAATGTTACACACATGCAATACTTAATATTGTATGTATCAAATAATGATACATACATAATCAGCAGATAACTTACCCCAGTCTGTATCTGTGCTGAAATTGTTTCGAAAGATGTTTTGTTTTTAAGATTTTTTAGTGCTCTATCATCTGTTAGCTGCCCTGGGCTCCTTTTGGGAGGAAGGGCAGGATATTAGTAGTAGTAGTAGTAGTAGTAGTAACAACAACAACAATAACAATAACAACAATAATAATAAATGAACACACCCTAAGATCTACTTCAGAGGGAAAAATGCACTGGGAGTTTGTTAGGGCTACTACCGTAATGTTCTACAGTGCCTGCACACAGACATTATATATAAGAAAACAAGGCATTGATTTCATCCATCAAACAGCTTGATCTTACATTTCAATGAGTAGCAGCAATAACATAAAGACGGATAGTAGTTGAGGTTACCACATAGAGTCACCCAGTCTAGGTTAGCAATGTGATGGAGCTCTGCCAGTTACACAAGATGGGCTGCAATATTGTTTGGAAGATTTGTCATACATCTTTTACTGCTGCCATTCATACCTGACACCAAACCATGGTTTAGCATTATGAGAATGAACCACAGCTAGTGAGCAACAGTGGGAGAGGGCTGCTACCTTTGTGACCTGTATGTAGGCATCCCAGTGACATCTGGTTGGGCACAGACTTTTCGTCTGATCGAGGAGGGTTCTTCTTATACTTTTTTCATGAGTGGAATCTTAAATGGACAAATAAGCTTACCAAATTGCACACATTCATTCTATTTATTTTTTTATAATATTGTTTTGCAATATTTCCCATGCCTGAAATGTTTTGACTTTCATCTGGTGTGATCCTGTCTGATAATATTTTTATAGCAGTTGATCCATGAGGTCTCTTGGTTGTTCCTTAAATATGTGCATTGAAATGAAGAAGAAATCCAAGGATATTTTGCAGATAAACAAAGAGGAGCTTGAGAAGGTGACAAGCCTGTACACTGTTAAGCAGCTGAAATCCCATTTGAACTCTGTGGTATCTAAGCAGCCTACCTACAGGCAAAACTTTAGATAGATATGCAAGAAAGTGTATCTGCAATCCACCTTTGTGTATTATTTATTTATTTATTTATTTAAAATATTTATACCCCGCCCTTTTTCCAAAGAACCCAGGGCGGCTTACAAAAATAATCATGAAGTTAAAACAGTAAATATACAGAATTAAAATAGTTAAAATTAATTAAATCAAATACAAGGTAAGAGTTAATTACCAATTCAATTAAAAGCCCGTCTGAATAGGATCGTCTTCACCTTAGCACGGAAGGAAAGAAGTGAGGAAGCTAATCGTACTTCACTGGGGAGGGAATTCCACAATCTGGGGGCAGCCAGCGAAAAAGCCATATTTTGTGTCTTTACAAGAGAAACTTGTGAAAAAGAAGGAGTAGAAAGTAAGGCCTCACTGGATGATCTCAGAGTCCGGGCAGGATCATAGGGGGAGATACGATCTAACAGATAACCTGGACCTAAGCCGTATAAGGCTTTATAGGTTAAAACCAGCACTTTGAATTGTGCCCGGAAACATATTGGCAGCCAGTGGAGCTGGTACAACAAAGGGGTTGTGTGTTCCCTGAGCCCAGCTCCAGTTAACATTCTGGCTGCAGCTCTTTGTACCAATTTAAGTTTCCGAGCAGTCTTCAAAGGCAGCCCTACGTAGAGCGCATTACAGTAGTCTAATCGGGATGTAACTAAGGCGTGTGTCACCGTAGTCAAGTCAGACAGGTCAAGGAACGGGCGCAGTTGGCGAACTAATCTTAATTGAACAAAGGCACTCCCGGCAACAGCAGAAACCTGGGCCTCCAGGCTCAAAGCTGAGTCCAGGAGTACCCCCAAACTGCGCACCTGCGATTTCAGGGGGAGTGTAACCCCATCCAGCACAAGTTGAATCCCTATCCCCTGATCCGCCTTACGACTGACAAGGAACACTTCTGTCTTGTCAGGATTTAATTTCAGCTTGTTCATCCCCATCCAGTCCACCACTGATACCAGGCATCGGTTTACAACCTGGACAGCTTCCTTGGCATCATTAGGTGGAAAAGAGGAGTAGAGTTGGGTGTCATCAGCATATTGGTGGCACCGAACCCCAAAACTCCGGATGATCTCTCCCAGCAGTTTCATGTAGATGTTAAATGACATGGGGGATAGAATTGAACCCTGAGGGACCCCATAGGTCAATGGCCAAGGGGTCGAACAGGCATCCCCCATAACCACCTTCTGGGTTCGTCCCTCTAGGGAGGACTGAAGCCATTGTAACACCGTGCCTCCAAGTCCCATCCCAGAGAGGCGGTCCAGGAGGATACCATGGTCGATGGTATCGAAAGCTGCTGAGAGATCCAGTAAAACTAACAGGGACACACTCCCTTAGGCCAGTTCCCTACGAAGGTCATCCACCAAGGCGACCAAAGCCATCTCAGTTCCATAACTGGGCCTGAAACCAGATTGGAATGGATCTAGATAGTCTGTCTCATCCAAAAAACTCTGGAGCTGAGCGGCCACCACCCGCTCTATTATCTTGCCCAAAAAAGGAATATTGGAGACTGGGCGGTAGTTGCCTAATATTGAGGAGTCCAGGGAGGATTTTTTCAATAAAGGTCTTATCACTGCCTCCTTTAAACTAAGGGGCATTCTGCCTTGTTGTAAGGAGGCATTAATCACTTCCCTGGTCCACTCAACCAGTCCCCCTCTGGCATTTTTTATAAGCCAGGAAGGGCAAGGATCTAACATGCAGGTGGTCGGACGTGCCTCTCCGAGAATTTTGTCCACATCTTTGGGTTGAACAAGCTGGAAAGAATCCATTTTAATTAGACAAGCAGGGGCCAAAGTTACATCCACAGAGACTGTATCAATTTTAGCGTCTAAGTCGGAGCGAATCTGAGCAACTTTATCTGCAAAATATCGCGCAAACTCAGAACAACGGGTTGCTGAGTGGTCAACATCAGATTCATGGGGGTCAGGGTGTAAGAGATCCCTGACCACTCGAAACAGTTCCATTGGGTGAGATCCCGCAGATGCAATGGAGGCGGAGAAGAAAGATTTCTTCTGGGCCCGCACTGCCACGGAATAGGTCTTTAGGTAGACTCTGGCCCGTGTTTGGTCAGATTCACTCAGAGTTTTCCGCCAACGTTGCTCTAGTCTCCGTCTTTCGCGCTTCATTGCCAACAAATCCTCAGTAAACCAAGGGGAGGACTTGGCTCCAAAGCGCAAAAGGGGACGCTTAGGAGCGATTGTGTCCACGGCCCTGGTCATTTCCTCATTCCAGACGTCAACCAGGGCTTCGACAGAATCACCTGCCAAGGTGACAGGAAAATCCCCAAGAGTCATCAGAAAACCATCTGGATTCACTTCCCAGGAGGATCCCTCCGCCTGTGCAGCTCTGAGACGGGCTCCCGTCTTGGATGAAACTTTTTCAGTTTTAAATCCAGTCAGAAGGGCTTTTTTTGACTGGGGATAATTTCTTCCGGATAAGGAAGAAACGTAAGATTTCCCACACAGCTTTGTTGTGATTGTTGGAGACTGGAATTCGTCAGAATTGTCTGTGAAAGAAGGTCTTCCAGCACCTCGGACGGAGCGAGGATTTCTAGCTAAGCTCAGCTGAATAAGTGACCCGTTTTTTTTCTTTAAAGAAAGACGGACTAACAGGCAAGCATTCTCCTGTCTATGCTTTATTATTTTCTTATCTATACAGCTAAAGAGATTTGTCAAAGGAACAGCAATTAAGAAAACCTGGGTGAGCCAAAACTTTCCTTATCTTTTACTCACGGAACTAAGGGGGAAGAAAATAAAAATAGCCTATCTTTTTTTTTATTGCAAAAAGCTGACATGGAAAATAGCATTATAAAGATTTCAACGGATGAGGGGTTTCTGATTGGAAGAGAAAGGAAAAATCTTTTTGATTTATAAGACTTTTGTGTAACACATGTCTGGGACTATTTTTTCTGATCTTTTTTTTGACGAATCTGCTCATTCCTTCTGCTACTAGTTATTTGGACGCTGTGAACTAAAGCTGTTTTTGCACTTCTGGGCATATAAGAGATAAGGGCTGTCTGGAGTGTGACGTCAGTTGGTTTGAAAGATTAACTCCTTTGTAACTGGATAAAGAAATAAACTGTTCTTTGCTTGGGACATTGAAAATTGAAGGAGTTTTGTTCCTTTGGCTTTAAGAATGACAATTAAGAAGATCATGGATGTACAAGAAGGGATTTTATCTTTAGACATGTTTCAGAAAATAATGAATGGGATTAAGTCAATAAAACAAGAACTGAGAAATAATAGTCAAGCATTGAGAATTGAATTTGACGAAATGAGACAGGAGCTGAAAGAAATTCAGGATTCTATGAGAAGGGAGAATAAAGATAGATCTGGAAAACCAAAAAAGGATGAAAGAGAAATTAAAGGCAAGGTTCAAACTATGGAGATTGGATTAAATATGGACATGGAAAAAGATTTGGATTTCCTGGCTGTGATGGATCCTGGAGATAAATATTACGGTTTGGAACTCAGCGCTGTCCCTGAAGGAATTGAAGAGATTGGAGATAAAGATATTATCAGTTCAAAAAAATTCATGGACTGGAACGATTTGATGGAACTTGAAATGGAGAAAGTTAACAGATTTAATCCCTGCTTTGTGTCAATGGAAAAATCTTCAAGAGATGTGCTAGTGTATCATGTAAAAAAGAGGAACAGAGATGCGGCTTTGCAACAATACTTCAGTGATATGTTCGGAATTGATGGCAAGAAAATATCTGTGATAAAGTAAATTCCTATCAGACTCTTATTATATGACTATGACAGCAAGATTATTGGGTGCGTAAAGATGGAAGATGGACCCAATATGGATAATGGAAGAAGAGCGATTTGAAATTACTGGACTTAGTAGACTTGATGAGTTGGATTAATTGACATGTTTATCTAGAAAAAAAATTGATGGACATATATCTCAAGGATTGGAAACTTCTCTTTGACTTTTTGTGGAAGAATAAAATGATATGATGTTAATGAGATTTGAAACCAATTAAGATAACCGCTGGAGGAAGGTGATTTTATAATCTATTAAGAGACAGGCTTGTTATATATTATAGATTTATAGCTGAACTATGACAAATTGGAAGTCAATATTTTTATATATTTTTTCTTTTCTTGTTGTGTTAGTTATTGATTTGTGTTTTTTCTTTTTGTATTGTTTTGGTTTTGAAAATTTGAATAAAAATTAATTGAAAAAAAAGAAAAGAAAACCATCTGGATTCATCAGTCTCCTGGGGCGGACCATTCTAATTGGTCCCACACCCCTGCAGAGGTTTTGAGCTCCAGTGAGTTTGAACCTAACCAGGAAGTGATCTGTCCATGACAAAGGAATTAATGCCAGCTCCTCCACACCAAGATCACCTACATCCCGTCCAATACAGAAAACAAGGTCCAAGGTATGACCAGCAGCATGCGTGGGGCTAGATATTATTTGAGACAGACCCATGGTTGTCATGGAGGCCATGAAATCCTGAGCTACTCCAGTAAGGGCAGTATCGGCATGGATATTGAAGTCACCCAGCACTACAAGTCATGGGGACTCCAGTACCAGATCCGAGACTACCCTAGTAAGCTCAGGAAGGGAGACAGTTGGGCAGCGGGGTGGGCGGTACACCAACAGAATCCCTATTCTGTCTCGAGCACCCAGCTTCAAATAAATGCATTCAAACCCTGAAGACTGTGGGAGGGGATGCCTGGTTAGGTAGATGGTATTTCGAAAAATCACTGCGACTCCACCTCCCCATCCCCCAGGTCTAGGCTGCTGATGAACAGAGAAACCAGGAGGACAAAGCTGGGAGAGATTAACCCCCCCAGCCTCATCCAACCAAGTCTCTGTAATGCATGCCAGGTCAGCGTGCTCATCCAGTATCAGTTCCTGAATAGCATTGGATTTACCATTCACTGACCTGGCGTTCACAAGCAGTATTTTTAGCCCAGGGGAAATGTCACCAAGGCTTTCCAGGTTATCTGAATGGGGAGACAACTTGGGGGTAACCAAAAACCTAGTAGGTTTCTCCTTAGCTCGAATGAACAATTGTCTCCCAGGACCGTACACTCATAAACAATATAATAAGTCCCGCTCCATGGCCCCGGCAAGGCCTGGGACAGTGGGGCATATTTGCAGCCCAGGACTGAAGTCCTGGCTGCCAGATGAGAGCGGCTAACATGCCTGAGCTGGCACTTACGTGCTGTGAGCAGGCATGAGGGAGGTGGGCGACGGAGCTAATTTAACCTCGCGCAGCCCTTGAGCCTCCCTCTTTGGTGAGTGACAGCAACAGCGAGTGACACGGAGTGACAGCATCGAGTTAGCAGCAGGCCTCCGACGATCCTGGGGCCTTTGGGCCACAGAGTTGTGAAGCGATCACATTCCCCTCTGAGGGCGATCAGCTGTTCAGTGGCCACCAATCAGCTGTTTTTTTTCAATTGGCCGGGAGGGGGCGGCATGGCGGCGCAGTGCCTCGCCCCTCCTTGAGCTGTCCACAAGCCAAGGGGCTGAGCTGCAGAGCTTGGCGTCGGTCACGCTCCCCCATGGGCGATTAGCTGCTCTGAATCGTTTCACCCCTGTGAGTGATCAGCTGTTTGGCGAGGCTGAGTGGGGGGAGAGGGGCTGCCTCTCACATGGCGGTAGGCCGCACTGGGCCTACGTAAGCCTTAAGCTGCAGGCTTCTCCAGCACAGCTGCCATTTTGTTTCAAGCACCATTTTGTTTTTGGTTTTGGCACCTTTTGCGGCTGTTGCTGCGAGTGGGAGCAGTCTTAGGTTTTAGTGCTGTGGTGGCACTTTAGTTTTGTTGTTATTAATATTAGTATTACTATTATTATTACTCTTACCAATATTAGTTTTGTTAACTGGTGAATTTTTATTAGTAGTACTATTATTGCTATTGTTACTGTTATCAATATTAGTTTTGTTAACTGGTGCATTGATTGCATAGGGTACCATGCATGCCACCAAAAAAGGGACTGGGGGGCCTAAAGGGAAATGTAGGGCCCCCAGTCCCCCCAAGTGTCCCCTTTCAGCCACTGAGGATGACAGGGAAGTCGAGGAACTGCCACTACTGGCTATTCTAACCCATCTAGAGGCACTGGAACATAATAATATGCAGGCCAGGGTGGTAGCAGGGCCAATGGCTACCCAGCCAGCTAAACAGGCCAAAGCAGGTAAGAAAGGTGCCAATCAGGAAGCTAACCACAGTGCTTTGGAATTAATTCTAGCGTGACTGGATGCGCTGGAAGCAGGACCTAGAGGTGTTACTCAGGCTCCACTGAGGGAGGACTTGAGCGTTCAGTTCACCTCTGACCAACGTCCAGTGGAACCACCCCCAACGGTCTTGTCAGGTGAGCAGGGCTATGCAGCTCTTCAATGAGGCTTGCCGGGGTGGGGGCCTCTTCCTTGGGGGTATCTATACTGGGCCACAGGCTAGGCTTGGACTTCTTCACCACTTGTAGCAGGTGATGTAAGGGCTACTCAAGGAGGCATGCAGGGAGCAGAGGGTATGGCACACTCCCAGCAGCCGCTTATGGCGACTGAAGGGAGAGGATAGGGAGTCTGATCGGCCCAAGCGCAGGAGGGTGGGCAGGACTTGGGCCAATTGGTTGCCTGCCTGCCTGACGTACATAGGAGTTATATTGAGAGGCAGCCTCGGAAGGGGCCATTGCTACTTAAATACCTAGACATCATATATAGGGGTTACATGGAGTTTACAGGGTCTGCATGGTTGTCGTATGATGAGGTCTTTCGTATGAGGGCGGCCTTTGATGTGACATTACCATGGGACAAGAAGGAGCCAGATTTATGGCTCCAGTTTATGGCAGCTGCTAGGCTGGTGATGGGACAGGAACGACAGTGGGCACCTCTTACTTAGGCCACCGGTAGTACATCCTTCCAGTGTAACTGCGGGGCAGGGGGTTCAACACCGTCTGCTGTGCTGGCAGTTCAGCTCCAAGGCTTTATGTATGAGGAATCCATGCCGCTTTAAACATGAGTGTGCCATCTGTAGCAGAGCTCACTTCTGCAACAACTGCACATGGGGCCACCCCTTTAGAGGAGGGGCTAGGGAGTCCCAGGGTGGTAGGAAGCAGCCTCCTCCAGCGGCAGTGGCAGGAAAAGGTACCCTCCCCAATTAAGCTGCATGCTCTTAAAGTGCTGGTGGTAGGGTATCCTTCCTTCAAGGATGCTCAGTTTTTGTTACAAGGTTTTTCTTTTGGTTTTCAGATCCCGTATTCGGGCCCTTGGATAGCCTTCATGTCTCGTAATGTCAAGTTGATTGTGGGGCTTGAAGGCATAGTTAAAGAAAAGATTGAGAAGGAAATTCAAGCTGGTCAGGTGCTGGGTCCATTTCTATCCCCCCTACCTCTTCATTGCGGGTCTCACCCCTGGGGATAGTACCTAAGAAGGTGGCAGGAGAATTTTGCCTTATACACCACCTTTCTTATCCTAAGGGTATGTCTGTTAATGATTTTATTCCAGGGGAGTTGTGCACAGTTCGCTACACCTCTTTTGATTCTGCAGTGCACATGGTGTGCTCATGTGGCTTAGGGGCCCTTATGGGAAAATGTGACATTAAGTCTGCCTTTTGGTTCCTGCCAGTCCATCCAGAGGATTTTGAGTTGCTAGGCTTGTCCTTCGCAGGTCAATTTTATGTTGACCGTGCATTGCCAATGGGCTGCTCAATTTCTTGCTCAGTTTTTGAGTGGTTCAGTTCCTTTTTGGAATGGGCCCTCAGGAGGCGAACCAGGTTAGACTTTGTGGTGCATTATGTGGATGGTGTTTTATTTGCGGGCAGTAAGGATTCCGATGAGTGCCATTACTTTATGTCCCAATTTTACAAGCTTACCGAGGAGCTGGGTGTCCCAGTGGCGACTGAAAAGACTGAGGGGCCCTCACCTGTGCTTACCTTTCTGGGCATCGAGATTGATTCCGGGACTCAGTGTTGCTGGCTTCCCGGGGCTAAGATCGATGCATTGCAAGAGAGGATTTGCAATGTGACTTGGGCAAGGAAAGTGTCCCTTGCCACCCTCCTGGAGCTGGCCGGGCATTTGAACTTTGCCTGCAGGGTCATTGCACCCGGGCGGGCATTCCTGCGATGGGTGTACAACATCATGTCAGGGCTATCTAGGCCTTATCATAGGGTTTGAGTGATGGCTGCCCTGCACGCCAATCTAGCAGTATGGAGTGACCTTCTGGTGAGAAGAACGCCTCCTTCAGGCAGAGCTGCAGGTCCATTCAGACGCAGCTGGGTCTTTTGGTTTGGGGGTGATTTTTGGTGCTTCTTGGTGTAAGGGTGGCTGGCCTGAAGACTGGGTTCAGGCAGGATTAACTAGAGACTTAACCTTCCTTGAATTTTTCCCTATTGTAGTGGCAGTGCACTTATGGGCAGTTAGGCTACAGAATTCTACTGTCCATTTTTGGTGCGATAATATGGCCACTGTTCTGGTGATTAACTCCCTTACATCCAAGAACACCAATGTCATGTGCTTGGTCAGGGCGTTCATCCTTTAATGTCTCCGCTTCAATATTTTCTGTCAGGCAAGGCATGTCCTGGGTATTGATAATAGCATTGCTGATGCTCTGTCACGGAACCAGATGGAGAAATTTTGCCAGCTGGCACCGTTCACCAGGGCTCAGCAGGATGTCATCCCACCCTCACATTGGGAGATTGGAGAGCAGAGTCGGTGAGGGCAATAGGTTTATCACTTGCCCCCAGCATGCTGGCCAGTTATAACAGAGCAGGTAGGGAGCTTCATGATTTTAGAGCCTTCAGGGGTTGTCTTCAGTCATGGCCCATTCCAGTTGATCATTTACTGGAATTCTTCATGGAAGGTAGACAACGGGGCCTTTCAGTCAGAACCTTAGGGGTAAGTTAGCTGGTCTTACATTTCTTTCCAACGCCCGGGGTGTCTTGGATTCCACTGAGGATTTCTGAGTGCAGCGTATGTTGGAGGGTTGGGCCAGGGAGCACCCCCTCCCCCAATGGTAGACGGCCTTTTTCACTGCAACTGCTCCTTGGGTTGTTAGAGCAATGGAAGACCTTATGTTCTTTCCCCTTTGAGGAGTGTTGTTTCACGCCGCTGCTGTCATATTGTTTTTTGGGGCATTTAGGATAGAAGAAGTAGTGGCCAGATCAAAGACGAATGGCTCCTTCTGTGCTTTGTTAATTTCAGATGTTAGTTTGGTTGATGGGTGGGCTAACGTTAGGCTGCGGTGGTCTAAGACCGACCAGTGGCACAAGGGCCAGACAGTGGTCTTGTCACCTGCATCGCAGGAGGACATTTGCCCTATTAGGGCATTGGAGTGTTTTATGTTGATTCAGGGATCTGGGCCTGGTTATCTGTTTATACACAAAGGGGGTTCCCCTCTGACATGGTTTCAATTTTGAGCCCTCATGCTCCACCCTTTGGGGCCTAGGGATGGACACTGCTGCACAGCTTCAACTGCAGCCTGCATTGGCCTTCCATGAGACCAGCTCCAGGTTATCAGTAGATGGCATTCTAAGGCTTACAGGTTGTACGTTCGATCATGGAGTAAGCCACAGGATCTGAATGTTTGACTTGTTTTAATTTGTCTTTTTGTGTTGGCAGGTTGCTGGATGGGAATGGAGCGTGTGTGCATCTTACTCTGCAGCCATAGCATGGTTTTCTGGGCCGGTCGTAGGGTGGCGAAGTCAAATGTTAGTTCACAGCTCAGGCTCAGCCAGTGGGCCACGGTGCAATGGCTTGGCCACTGAGGGATGTGCTGGGATGGGCTCCTACCCCTGTTGTTCCAGCAAAGTTTGGTGTGGGCTGTTCCGCATGTCCTGGTCATTCACCTGGGTGGGAATGACCTAGGTTTGTTGAAGGGAAAGGCCCTGATGTTGCAGGCATGCCAAGACTTCCGTGTCATCAAGCAGACTTGGCCTCAAGTTCTGTTGGTGTGGTCTGACATTCTACCGTGTAGGGTGTGGCGCTATTGTGGGACCCTAACGGGTATTGATAGGGCATGCAAGTAGGTCAACCAACAGATCCAGTTGGCTCTCCTTGGACAATGGAATTTAGTTATACAGCATCCAGACATAAGTCATGACAGGGTTAAACTTTATAGGCCTGATGGCATTGACCTGACTTCTGTTCATCCCAGCATTATTGTCTTTTCTAGTGAATTATGTCTTCTCATTATGTGTCCAAAGTATGATAACCTCAGTTTCATCATTTTAGTAATAGTTCTGGTTTAATGTGTTCTAACACCCAATTATTTGTCTTTTTGCAGTCCATGGTATCTGCAAGACTCTCTTCCAACACCTCATTTCAAATGAATAGATTTTTCTCTTATCCACTTTTTTCACTGTCCAACTTTCACATACATACATAGAAATCGGGAATACCATGGTCTGAATGATCCTGACTTTAGTGTTCAGTGACACATCGTTACATTTGAGGACCTTTTCTAGTTCTCTCATAGCTGCCCTCCCCAGTCCTAGCCTTCTTCTAATTTCTTGACTATTGTCTCCATTTCGGTTAATGACTGTGCCAAGGTACTTTATATTTAAATGTGCCAAAAGTTTGATAGCTGCAAAAAATGTATCATAAAAGGTGGTTCACTGTAGAAATGATTACTACCTTAGAAGCAGGTAAACAGATGAAAACATTTATGTGCACGTGTGATATGGTGCCCTTGTATTCCGTAATGGAATTGACGACTGCAGTCTAATAGGGGCCCAAATAATTTGTTATCCTCGACACTCATGTGTGTTAGTATTAGTATTCCTTTTGCAATATGGAAATATAATGGATGCAGTAAGAAACTGATAGATATCAGTAGCTTTGACAAAAATGATATACATGACTGCATAAGTAAGATGTGGGCAAAATCTGTTACACTGTTGCAAAACATTCTTAAATTTCCAGTAGATACAGTATGGAGTATTTATTAATCAAAGGCCCTGCTTTTCATCCTAATGAAGATAACATTCAGCTTGACACCACTGGCAGCAAAATATAATCCCAAAAGATTCTACTGCAAAAAACCCATAAAATAAATCAAGCTTAAGCAATCAGTGTCGACCACATGTCAAAGATGAGAACTAAACAGATATATTATAGAAACCAAATATAAGGTTTATATAGCTAACTCAGACCTCTTTCTGACACTGCTGGATTCTTAGTATGTTTCCATCCACCTTTATGGAGTCATAGTAATGACTCTATAGTACTAAGTACATAGTAGTAACATTTAACAAGAGTTGTAGTGTATAGACTGAACTACCTATAGGGTATTGCTAAGTCGATTCACTGGCTCAAAACAAAACAAAACTAGATCTGGAAACTTATGCTCCCTTTTTTGTGCAAGTAATTATACCACATTTGACCCACAAGATTATTTGGAAATATTTCCCCAATTTCACAGAGGGAGATTTTCAAATACAGTAAAAGCACATTTGCTGAATATTCAAAGATGTGCATATGCTGAAGTACTCTTGACTTTTTCTGAACATACATTTTCAGTTTGAAGGGATTTCATAGATTTCCTAAGGGTTCTTAAAGGAGCATGCTTGGCAACAAAGCAAAGGATCTTAGGAAACATGGCCATAGCTCAGTGGCAAAGCACATATTTGTATGTAGAAAGTCACATGTTCAGTCCCTGACATCTCCTGGTAGAGCTGGAAGAAATTCCTTTCTGAAATCCTGGAGAGCAACTGCCAGCCATTATAGACAGTACTGACCTAGATGAACTAATGGTCTGACCCGGTATAAGGCAGCTTCCTATGTTGAGTTGGTAGGAGACACAAAATTTGCTCCCACCTGATATATCAATGCATGCAAAAGGATCTCTGCCATACTCCTCTCATGTTGATGGCAAGTGGCAGTAGGGTAATTTGACTTTTTCAAGACCTGTTTTGAGCCAATGAAAATATTACCATAAATACCTGCTCATCTGTCCTGTCCTGACCGTGAGCAAAATCAGGGCCGGCGCCAGACATGCCGGGGCCCTTGGGACCCAGCTTGCCCTGGCCCCCAGCATGTGTGAATGCATGCACACACATGCACGAACATGCACCTACCTGTCTTTGGCAGGGAGGGAGCTTCTTCAGCCTGCCCATTCGCTGGTTCCATCTCTCCCGTCTTTTGCGGCTGCGCAGGCTGCTATGCGTGTGCATCGCTTTGATCAACCAAGATGGCAGAGGAGGCTTCAGCCACTTAGGGAAACATCAGCTGCCAACTTGGTTAATGGCAGTCCTGCGCATGCAGTGCATGCAGCCGCAAAAGACAGGAGAGATGGGTAGGTGAAGCCAGTGAACGGGCGGGCAGAAGAAGTTCCCTCTCTGTGATCTGTGGCAACTACTCTGCTATGTATCGCAGAAAAGGAGCACTACTCCTCCCCCACCCTATCGAGGCCCCTCAGGGGCTTCTGTGGCTCCAGGGGTCCTTGGCCAAAGCCTGACCTGTCCACCCTTTGGGACTGACCCTGAGCAAAATGCTATAAAGTCAGAACATGGGAACATTAAGTGAGCAACTTCCTCCAGTGAGATTGGGAGCTGAACTGAAGATTTCTATTCCTCTGGGGTAAATTCGCTCATCTCTCTGTTATCTACTCATGCAGCCCTAGGTTAGGTGCCTACTTTTGCACCCTTATCCCATGATTTCTGCCTGGCAATGTTTTGCCGTTGTCCTGAAGTGCTAATTTTGCCTCCACTGTTAGATTTCACCTTGAGTCTGAGGATCTCACTCCCTCTTCCTTAGTTTGAATAGTGCTAATCAGAAAAGGTCTTCCTGAGTAGAAATGTTTTCAAGATTCATTTTCAGGGTGGGAGTTCCACAAGCTAGGTGACACTGCAGAAAAGACCCTGCTTTGGTGTTCACTGGATAGGCGTGCTCTAAAGTAAAGAGCAGAGAGTAAGGCTGCTTTCAGACATGGGGCTTATTGCATTAGTTTAATGGATTAAAACAGTAGTGCCTCTGTTCCAATTTCTAAAATTCCTTTCACATTACAGTACTGGCATTTTGTGCAAATGTATTTCATATGGCTGCAGTGAACAATGTCTTGTTTTCATCTCTCACCCATTAAACACATGCACACTGTAGTTCCCCACTATGTCGGAGGTCTAAGGTCTCATTTTGTTGCTATGCAGCCCCTTTAACCTCTGACTTTTTTGTTTTAGTTGCATAGACACAAGGGTGTGTGTGGGAAATGCTGCTGCTATTAGCACCTACACAGGAATACTGGTACAATTGTAGTCAGGAAAAAAACTGTGCACCTAAAGGTCAAGACCACACTGCATGCTGGGATGCCTGTCAGGTGAGTGGCTGCAGCTAGCAAAAATCTCCCATGATTTTCTGGGTTCCCAAGGTTACAAACAGATTATTTCTGGTATTATTTATCATGAAAATTCATGCTAAACTTGCACTATATTCCACTAGAATTCCAGAACTAGGATTCACGTCATGTGAAAGATGAAATATAATGTGCAAATTACCAGGTAATAAATTGTCAGAATGGCAGAATAAAGTGCAGTGTGAAAGCAGCCTGGAACATAGTGCAAATGTAGTGCTAATTTCCATGATAAATAATCCCAGACATAATCCGTTTGCAAGACTGGGAACCCGGAAGATTGCAGGAGTTTTTCACCAGCTGCAGCTGCTCACGTGACAGGCATCCCAGCATGCAGTGCATTCCTGTCCTTTAGGTGCACTGTTTTTTTTTGCCTGATGAAAATTGTACCGGTATTCCAGCGTATGTGCGGGTAGCAGCAGCATTTCCCACACACTCCCTTATGTCTGTAAAACTAACATATGTGTGTGTGTGTGTGTCAGATGCTAAAAGGAGAGGAGTTGCATGGCAATGGGATGAGATCTTAGACCTCCTACACAGTGGGGAACTACAGTGTGCATGTGTATAACAGGTAGGGTTGCCCGATCAGAAGCCTCCCAAACCTGAGATTTCAGGGATGGGCCCTAGTGATATCATGGACAGAGGGCCCAAGTGATGTCATAGGTGTGGGCCCTAGTGATGCCATAGAGGGCGGACCTTCATGATGTCATTAAGCATGATACATTAAGCATCAACCACAGCAGCTTGGAGCATACCACTAAAAAATTCTCTGATTGGAAATTAAGATAGAAATCTAAATGAGGTTGAAGGATCATTCCTTCTCACCTGCTAAGAGAGCCTGGGTAAGAAACATTTAATCTAGTTTACTTGCTTCTGGCAAGAAGAGTTTAAGTGCCCTCAGGCCACTCCAGTCACCAGAAGGCCATTGCAGGAAGAAAGGAGCCTAGTGTTGTGGAGATGTTAGATGGGAGCACTCAGGAGTAAAGATGGATGCCCCTGAAGACTGCAATTCTAAATACACTTACTAAGGGACTAAGCCCCATAGAACTCAACAGGACTTACTTCTGAGTAGATATGGTTAGGATTGTGCTGTTGGTAAGGCTTCACTAGGGATCCTCTGCAATGATATGCATATCCAAGCAGGGTTGACAACCCCCTGCCTGGAATGCCCTGCCTGCCTTTTAATGTGGCTGCTGCAAACTTCTTTACAGACTTGACCCTTCACTGCAGAGTGAGAGGTTTGAGTAATGAGTAAAAGTTAAGAAGATTCTGTTCTCTTTCCTGCCTACTCTGTGAGCTGCTATAAACTCACTTTGGCAGCCAACCCAATTCCAGTGAGTAATAACTGGCAGAGAGAAAACACACATGGTTTGATCTACCTTCACAAGCAGTAGATTGGGAACAATAGCATTTGAAGCCACACTTCCTAGTATGTGAATTCTCTTTTACTACAATTGGGCAAGCAACAAACCATCATGCAAATAACAAGGTGCATCATCAGTGGATTTAAGGGAGTTGAGCTGACCACATGGAACAACTGTTATTGCTTCTATGGATGTAAGGGAGTGGGGTCAGAGGTAACTGAAATGCAAATAGAAAAAGAAAAACAAAAGACAGTGATTATTTGCTAAATACAATACCATACCAAGCACAACAAGATACTTATGAGTAAGACAGAAAAGTCAGCATCCCAAAACCAGTCAGCGTACCTAACCAAAAGTAAAAAAATCCTGGCAGCCATTCAGCCAAGGTTACAGAAATGCCCATGCAACACAACCTGACCTGGGGGCTGCAGTTAGTGCAGAATGCTGCAGCATGATTGCTGACATAAGTGAGACCCTATCTGCACATAATACCTCTGTTCTGAAATCTGTACTGGTTGCTGATTTGCTACCAGGCCAAGTTCAAGATGTGATTTACATGTTATGGGTGCCACATAGGACTTGTTCTGCTCTTGTAAGAAACCAATCCTTCAGTGTGGTAGTACCTACACTTTGGAACTCCCTGACTATTTACATAAGGTGGGCACTTCATTGTACTTTTTTCACCAACTTCTAAAAACATTTTTGTTTAGGCAAGCTTACCCAGGCATGTAGAAGCTATTATGTTTTATCTGTCTTTAACTCATTATTGATTTTATTATTTGGAATGTTTTTAAATACCTGTCTTTAACTGATTTTCCAATAGTTATATTGTTTTAATTCCTTCTATAAACCACTTTGAGGTTTTTGTACAATAAAGCACTATATAAATGTTGTAAATAAAATACATAAATAATTTTTGCAGTCACTGTGGCCCTTGGGTTTCTTTCCTCTTTTTGGCAAAAAGGAATCTGCCTTCTGCCAAGTCAGGCCATTTGGTACATCTTGCTCAGTACTGATGACATGGACTAGCATTGGATCTCTAGGATTCCAGGCAATAGTCTATTCCAGAAATTGAATTTTGGACCTTTGCATGCAAAGTATATGCCCTACCACTGAGCTATAGTCCTTCCCCTGTTTAAAAAAGTATCTTTTAAAATTGTTCTTTTCAATTCACTAAAGAATGCACAGCTTACTAGGGCAGTTCCACACCATGCATTTAAAGCACATTCAACTTACATTTGAAGCCCACTGAAGCCCACCACAGAATCATGGGAACTCTAGTTTGTTAATGGTGGTGGAGACTATAACTGTGAGAGGGAAACTACACTTCCCAGGATTCTCTGGGGGAAGTCATGTGCTTTAAATGTGAGTTGGTTGTGCTTTAAATGTATGGTTTGGATCTGCATTACTTGATAAACTTTGCCTGCATATAAATCATTTTAATTAAAATTTCAAATGGAAATAAGCTACAAGGTTTACTGGATGACCATGGATGACCATGGGCTATGCACCAACGTAATCTGCCCCTCAGGGTGAAAACAAAAGAGGAGGACCATGACCACCCCAAGGAAGAAGGGCACAATTAAAATTTAGAGGAAATAATAATTTACAACCATAGTGTGAAATAAGATACATATCAAGACATAGTATGAAGAAATATTTATGTAAGCATGAATGTCAAATATGTTTATTATTTACACAATCTGTAAAGATGTTTATAGTGCAATCCTATGCATGTTTACTCAGACAAAAGTCCAAACATATTCAATGGGGCTTACTCAGACATGGAAGCATGCACAGGACTGCAATTCAGTGATAAGGAACTTCACTCACCCAATCCAAAATTCAGAATCATGCCACTTTAAGCTGTTTTGCAATTGTTTTATACTTGTTTTATGGTTATTGGATTTTAAATGACTTAATTTCTTGTTGTGAGCTGCCTTGGTTTTCACTCCTACCTCACAGGGGTGTTAGAAATAGTCCATATATACACACACTAGAGATGTAAAAATACATACACCCCATATAATAGTTTATTGTCAAAACCAGTTGGCCATTACAGAGCTATTTAAAAAAATGGTATTAGTTTCCTGCCAAATAAAAGCAGTGACACCTAAGTAAGCTCTGCCTAACTGCTTTTTTTTTAAAGGATTGCAGGAGGAGAGAAAGATTTACAACACAATCCTTTTCTATGTTCACTCAGAAGTCCCATTGATTTTCAGCACAATCCTAATCATGCCTACTAAAAAATAAGTCCTACGGATTTCAATGGGGTTAACTCCCAGGTATGTGGAATTAGAGTTGCAGCTTTACTCCCAGAAAAGCTTCATATTGGGAAGGTTTTCAAACCAGGTTCTGAAAAAAGACAAACTGCCCTCTTCAACAGTCCAGTAAAATTTAAAGTTGTTTGACTCCTTAATTAGAAAAGTATAACACTGAAGCATGTAGTTTTTAAAATTTCTGTTCAAAAATTATTTGAAAGATAAAATGTACAATATGCCATTTTTGCAAGTAATTAAAAAACCTGCATGTTCACTATTATAACTAAAATTGTTTATTGTGTATGCCTATCAAGATCCTGCTGTGATCTTCTGTTGACTTATGCAAGTCCCAATCCTGTACAGAGAAAGTTCTCTTTGTGCTGCTGAAAGCTATATATTTACTGAATTCCTGATGTGAGACAAGCAGGAAAAGGAAACTGTTCTCAGATAATAATGTGGGTTTTTTCCAGTGCACATTATGATAGATGTTAAAGATGCTGTAGAGAGTGATCTAATTTTCGCATGTTTATTTCACTCATGTTTAGTAAACAAAGCTAAAAGCTTTGAAACTGCCAAGTTGTCCAAATATTGTATTTGTAACAGGCATCCATTCATTGTTACTAATGACCTTATGAAATGGATTTTTTTTTCCAGAGGAAAAATAAAGCACTGGGAAAATTAAAAAAATCGGGTCAATAAATCTTGTCAATCACAACCCTGACTTCACTTTTTGGCTAAAAACCTGAAAGGATGGGGATTAGAGCAGCAGAAGTTGCAGCAGGGTGGTGGCGGCTGACATTTTGGTTTATATCTTTTGAAGCAGACCACTTAGAAACTTAATATTTTACAAAATGAAAGCTAAGAGTCCAGAGATTAAGGTGACTCACCCAGAGACCCAGAGAGGACTCCCAAATACCAGAGTCTCTGGGCAAAAAACAGACACCAGGCAAACCTAATAACAGGTGAGGGACAAAACAAGATGTTCATTGCAGCCATGTGAAAGATATTTGAGCAAAATGCTGGTATATCAGTTGAGAAAGCTACTGTTCCTCAATGCAACATGTACTTCAGTGTGAAAGAAATCGGGACAGAAGCACTACCATTTTAATCCATTAAACTAACACAGTAGGCCCCATTTCTGAAAGCAGCCTAGGTGCAGAGAAGATGCTCTTAAAAAGCAGATAGGTCCATGTGAACAAATGTGATTCTTTAGGCTCTGCATGCTCATAGACCCTGATTTTTGCACATACACATTGCCTGTATTATCTGTTTTAATATTTTTGTGTTTTTTTACTGTGTATAATCTCATTGTGAGCCATCCTGACTGCCTTACTGTAGAACAGAAGGGCAGAAGAGAAATATTTGAAATAAAATAAATAATAAATATGTGTGTACTATTTGTACGTACATAGACTTTCACAAATTACAATGAATGAATGAATGAATGGGAAGGGCAGGATCAGTTGGAATGATTCCAGTCTCCCTACCTCCATGTGCACTTGTTCAGTTAACATGAATATGTTGTCATAAGATACTTACGTTTTTTCCCCCGCAAAGGCTACTTGCAAATGATTAGTCAATTCTTAAAATGTCATATTTTATAATTAGTTCCACCAAAAAATGAACTAACTGAGATCATCAGGTTATTATAACCATTGTTCAAGGCATATTTCACATGGTGGCTAATTATTTCAAGATAAATCCTCTAGGGTAGGGACTATTATTTAAATAAAAAATAATGCAATGCCTTGTGTTAATACATTCATTGCTAATCAGACCTCTGGAGAGTAACTGCAGTGTTTATGCTGTTGCAATTGGGAGAACATTTTACAATTAACCTCTATAAGTAGAATACAATTATCTAGCATTATCTCATGTCATTTTTATAGGCTTGCACTTGCACTTGAAAGAAGCAAACTGTCTATGCAAAGAGAGAAAAAAGGTTGCTTTCACAACAGCTTTTTTTCTTTGGAATTGGCATATTTATTTTTACTCACTTTTTGTGTACCATCAAGACAACATCACTGTTCGCCCATTGCACTGCAGTGCTTTCTCTAATGTTTTCCCCCAGATGCAACTTGTGCTGTTGGGTGTGTTTATGTAATAAGGTACATTTGAAAAAAACAAAACAAAACGTGTTTAACATGTTTCATTTTTAAGATGTTTTTAAGATATTTTTTAAAAGATGTTTTAAGTTGTTTTGTTTTTGAGATGTTTTTAGTGTTTTATCCTTTGTTTGCTGCCCTGGGCTCCTTCTGGGAGGAAGGGCAGGATAGAAATTCAACTAATAACAACAGCAGCAGCAACGGCAACAAATATTTTTAGTCCACATTAAGCTTGGGGAGGTTGGCTTTTCTTAAGATGTTAGAGTTCAGACATGTGAATTAATAAACCAATGGCCTATAGTTCAACCCATTTGCAAGGGCTGAAGGGGTAACTGCCACTTTAAAAAAGAGAAAATAAATGGTATGAACTATAGGGCATGTCCACCAGATTTGTACCCAAAAATGGGTAAATTTTTGTAAAAAAGGTACCCATTTCTGCACATTGCCGCAAGCATTTAGAAGTAACTTTCTTCAGAATTAATAAAACAATAAACTTCTAGTTCTTTACATTTTCCATCTGACACTTTAATGCCAAGCCGAACATTAGTAAAAGTAAAAATGAAAACTAAGTTTGCATTTCCCCCCCTTGAATATGTGTTATTTGGTGGACATACACTTTGTACAAACCAAAACTGTTAGTGTTGTAAGGCAATATTGTTGTTATGTGCCTTCAAGTCGATTACAGCTTATGGCGACACTATGAATCACTGACCTCCAAGAGCATCTGTTATAAAACACCCTGTTCGGATCTTGTACGTTCAGGTCTGTTTCTTCCTTTATGGAATCAATCCATCTCTTGTTTGGTTTAGAGAGCTGTTATTCTAAAAGCATGATTGTACAAGAGTAAATCCTATTGGACTCAACAAGCATGCAAATGATCAAACTTCCCCCCTCCTCTTCTCTCCTATCCCCTCTCTTTTGCCCCTTCCCTCCCCCTTCCTTCACCCTCCATCCCCCTCCCCTTCCAAGCCCCTCCCCTTCCTTCCCCACCCCCTCTTTCCCCTACCTCCTTCCTTCCCCCTCCTTCTCTCTCCTGTCCCCCCTCCTCCTCCATGGTCAGTTTTACCTATGGTAAGCATGATTGCACAGGAGTAAATCCCATTGAACTCAGAGGCACATGTTACCAAATTCTTCCAAGCTACACAGGAAGTGGATTGGACTGTGAAAGACCAACCCAAATGGTGTTTGCATTTGACAAAATGTGTAGGGCAGTACAATCTCTCTGAGAGAAGGTCAGGTCTCCTGCTCCCCTGGTGCATTCACTATGTAGTTGTTATGTGCTTCAATTCGATTATGACTTATGGCCACTCTATAAATCAGTGACCTCCAAGAGCATCTGTCATGAACCACCCTGTTCAGATCTTGTAAGTTCAGGTCTGTTGCTTCCTCTATGGAATCATTCCATCTCTTGTTTGGCCTTCCTCTTTTTCTACTCCCTTCTGTTTTTCCCAGTATTATTGTCTTTTCTAGTGAATCACGTCTAGTTTTCTAGTTCTCTCATAGCTGCTCTCACCAGTCCTAGCCTTCTTCTGATTTCTTGACTATTGTCTCCCTTTTGGTTAATGACTGTGCCAAGGTATTGATATTCCTTGACAAGTTCAATATCCTCGTTGTCAACTTTAAAGTTACTTAAATCTTCTGTTGTCATTACTTTAGTCTTTCTGATGTTCAGCTGTAGTCCTGCTTTTGTGCTTTCCTCTTTAATTTTCAACAGCATTCATTTCAAATCATTACTGGTTTCTGCTAGTAGTATGGTATCATCTGCATATCTTAAATTATTGATATTTCTTCATCTAATTTTCACATCTCCTTCATCTTGGTCCAATCCCTCTTTCTGTATGATATGTTCTGCAAATAGATTAAACAAATAGGATGATAAAATACACCCCGTCTCACACGTTTTCCGATTGGGAACCAGTCAGTTTCTCCATATTCTGTCCTTACAGTAGCCTCTTGTCCAGAGTATAGGTTGTGCATCAGGACAATCAGATGCTGTGGGACCCTCATTTCTTTTAAAGCATTCTATAGTTTTTCATGATCTACACAATCAAAGGCTTTGCTGTAATCTATAAAGCACAGGGTGATTTTCTTCTGAAATTGCTTGGTTTGTTCCATTATCCAATGTATGTTTGCAATATGATCTCTGCAGATCTTGGAAGATTACTTTTAAAAAGTAATAAATTACAGTTATAATTACATGGCCCAAAAAGTAGTAATTACCATTAGAATTACAATTGCTCTGAAAGTAACTGATTACTTTACTTTTTTTCAAAAGTAATCACTACAGTTACATTTCAGTTACTTAAAAAAATAACGCCTACAAGGTACTGGCCTTGGCTGCTGCACATCTAAGTAGCCTAGAACAACATTAAAAATAAACACACACATACAGAGGTAGTAGAATAATTCTTTTTATCCATAAGATAGCAATGGTGGTCTCTCTGCTGGTAAGGGAGGCAGAAAGGGAGGCAGAGGCCACTACTCAGATCTTTGCACATCAAATCAAGTGTACTCCCCTCCCCAGCCAGCAAGCATAATCTCTCTCACTTAACCACCTCCCAGACCCTGCCCTGCCACCAACTAAAGGACGCTCACCCAAGCAAACATATTCCCCTGAAAAAGGTAAAATACTGCAAATGCAGCACAGTAGCCAGAGAGGGTGGTGGAGGCCACTTTGTGTGCCAAGTGCAAACAAACAGACACACACATGTTGTCATCTTTCACCTCCACAGTTCTTTATCTCCATTCTGCTGCTGCCTCCTTCTCCTCCTTTATCCATGTTCTTGCCCTCCAGCTCCTTTTTCCCTCCATTTCATTTTTTAAACAATTGTTTTCTCTACTCCACTCTGTCTCACTCTCTACTTCCTCCCTTGTCACCTTCTATCCACCCACAGACCATGATGATAATGAATGTTAAAGAGGAAAGCACAAAAGCAGGACTACAGTTGAATGTCAAGAAGACTAAAATAATGACAACAAAAGATTTATGTAACTTTAAAGTTGACATTGAACTTGAGGAAGCCCAAACAAAAGATTATTTATTTATTTATTTATTTATTTATTTATTTATTAAATTTATTAGTCACCCATCTGGCTGGTTGTCCAGCCACTCTGGGCGACATACAAGATAAAAAAACAATACATTAAAATGTTAAAATTTAAAACCATAACAGTAAAAACCTAACCCACCCCAAAAGCCTGATCCAGTGCCTGCAAGGGAAGAGGACCATCACCGCCCAGGGAGGGAGAGCCATCTGGCTGCTTTGCTGGTGCTGCTGCTTGGCCAACATCTCTGCTCTCTCCTTCTTGGGCTCCTGCTCTGCACTTGGGCACCTTGCAGGACCAGGCTCCAGGTACTCAGCCAGCTGTGCCTGATACTGTTCCACCTGTCCCTTCTCTGGAGGGGATATATAAGCCGGCTGGCTGAGGGGGCTTGGGAGACCCACTGCCTGCAAGGGAAGAGGACCATCACTGCCCAGGGAGGGAGAGCCATCTGCCTGCTTTGCTGCTGCTGCTTTGCTGGCGTCTCTGCTCTCTCCTTCTTGGGCTCCTGCTCTGCACTTGGGCACCTTGCAGGACCAGGCCCCAGGTGGCGTTTTACGTGGGAAGAAGAACGGTCTTAGAGCTGGCATTTGGGCGCACAGAATACGGGACTGTGTCTTCTGTGTGGGTTTGAAGTGGATGAATGGGTGTTATATGAGTGTATGTTGTGAGTGAATGTGTATTTTTATGTATATGAGTTTTTTGTATTTATAGTTTATCATGTGCCTCGGGAAGAGATTTTATCATCAAGAGAGGAGACCTGAGGGGCCCCCAATTGCCGTAGTGATGGGTAGAGGGAGGTATGGTGATATGAGAGGGACGTGCCAGGTAAGGAGAACGTGGCCCAGACATGTAGTGGCTGTGCCGCGTTCTGGTCCTTCTCATATCTGCAGGGTTGTTGGTTGTCCTATCAGCCAACTCTCAGATCTCCAGTTGCTGCTTTTTAATACCAGATCAGTACATAATAAAACCTCCCTCGTCCATGATTTGATTGTGGACGAGGTGGCCGATCTGGCATGTATAACCGAGACCTGGGTGGGCGAACAGGGAGGAGTTAGTCTGTCCCAGCTCTGCCCACCGGGGTATCTGGTTCAGCATCATGGTAGATCTGAGGGTCGGAGAGGGGGGGTCGCTGTGGTCTATAAGAGTTCCATCTCACTCACCAAGCACCATGTCCATGCAATCACTGGTCTGGAGTGTTTGCACCTTGTGCTGGGCCAGAGGGACAGACTGGGAATCCTTTTGGTGTACCGCCCACCTTGCTGCCCAATGGCTTCCCTAACTGAGCTGACGGAAGTGGTCTCGGAGATACTGTTGAGATCCCCCAGACTATTAGTACTGGGAGATCTCAACATTCATGCTGAGGCTACTTTGTCTGGGGCAGCTCAGGACTTCATGGCCGCCATGACAACCATGGGGCTGTCTCAATATGTTAGTGGCCCAACACATACATTGGGGCATACTCTTGACCTGGTCTTTGCTACTGGACATGGGGATAGTGATCTGGATGTGGGGAGTTTTACATCTCTCCCGTTGTCATGGACAGATCATTGCTTGCTGAAGTTTAGACTTTCAGTAGCCTTTTCCCTCTGCAAGGGTGGGGGACCTATTAAATTGGTCCGCCCCCGGAGACTAATGAATTCTGAAGGTTTTCAAAAGGCTCTGGGGGTTTTTCCGGCTGATAAGACTGGCGCTCCTGTCAAAGCCCTGGTCGATCTGTGGAATACAGAGATGACCCGGGCTGTTGACACGATCGCTCCTGCGCGCCCTCTCCTATGTAGAGCTCATACAGCTCCTTGGTATACTCCGGAGCTGAGAGCGATGAAACAAGACAGGAGGCGGCTTGAGCGGAGAGGGAGACGAACTCCCGACAAATGCAATTATGAGCTGGTTCGTGCTTCTACTAAGCTCTATGTAGGAGCGGTGAGGGCGGCAAAAAAACAACATTTCGCCGCCACTATTCAGTCATCTCTCCCACGCCCACGGGAGCTTTTTAAAGTGGTTCGTGGCCTACTTCATCCAGGCCTACAAGATACGGCAGATACATCGGTAGCTCGATGTAATAAATTTGCTGAACACTTCCAGCATAAGATCTCATGCATTCGCCAGGACTTAGACTCCTATTTAATAGCAGTTAATCCTACTGAGGTGTCCAGAGCACAGTCTTGTCATGTTTTGTTGGATGAGTTTCAGTTGGTTCAGCTCAAGGACGTGGACAAGGTGCTTGGACAGGTTCGTGCGACCACTTCGGTACTGGATCCTTGCCCCTCTTGGCTAATTAAAACTAGCAAGGAAGGAACAGTTGGCTGGGCCAAGGAAGTGATTAATGCCTCTTTACGAGAGGGAGTGGTCCCTGGCTGTCTGAAAGAGGCGGCAGTGAGACCACTCCTGAAAAAACCTTCCTTGGGCCCAGAGGATGTCAGTAGCTACAGACCAGTAGCCAATGTTCCGTTCCTGGGCAAGATCCTGGAACGAGTGGTTGCTGACCAGCTCCAGGCGCTATTGGATGAAACCGATTATCTAGATCCATTTCAATCGGGGTTCAGGCCTGGTTTTGGCACTGAGACTGCCTTGGTCGCCCTGTTTGATGACCTATGTCGGGAGAGAGACAGACGGAGTGTAACTCTGTTGATTCTCCTTGACCTCTCAGCGGCTTTTGATACCATTGACCATGGTATCCTTCTGGAGATTCAATCCTGACAAGACTGAGATGCTGTTGGTGGATGGTTTCTCTGATCGGATGGTGGATATATAC
The DNA here is from genome assembly GCF_030035675.1 of Rhineura floridana. Classification (NCBI taxonomy): domain Eukaryota; kingdom Metazoa; phylum Chordata; class Lepidosauria; order Squamata; family Rhineuridae; genus Rhineura; species Rhineura floridana. The sequence continues at coordinate 86,417,104 of NC_084488.1, forward strand.
CCTGTCCTGGATGGGGTTACACTCCCCCTAAAGGAACAGGTGCGTAGTCTGGGAGTCATCTTAGACTCTTCCCTCACACTTGAGGCTCATGTAGCCTCGGTGGCCCGGAATGCGTTCTACCAACTTCGGTTGGTAGCCCAGCTATGTCCCTATCTGAGTAAGGAGGACCTCTCATCAGTGGTACATGCTATGGTAACCTCGCGTCTGGACTACTGCAATGCACTTTACGTAGGGCTACCTTTGAAGACGATTCGGAAGCTACAGCTAGTGCAAAATGCGGCAGCCAGACTGCTAACAAGAACTAAGCGGTCTGAGCATATAACACCTGTGCTAGCCCGTTTGCACTGGCTTCCAATATGCTTCCAGGCCAGATTCAAAGTGTTGGTACTTACCTATAAAGCCTTATACGGCGCGGGACCATGATATCTGTCGGAACGCCTCTCCCGATATGAACCGGCCCGTACACTACGGTCTACTACGAAGGCCCTCCTCCGGGTTCCGACTCATAGGGAAGCCCGGAGAGTGGTGACAAGATCTAGGGCCTTCTCAGTGGTGGCCCCCGAACTATGGAATGGTCTCCCCGAGGAGGTGCACCTGGCGCCGACACTATCATCTTTTCGGCGCCAGGTTAAAACCTTTCTCTTCTCTGAGGCATTTTAATTCCTGTTAATTGTAAATTATTATATTTTGATTTTAGACTGTACAGTTTTGTGTACAGTTTTGTGTTATTTTTATTGTATTTTTAATGTTCACCGCCCAGAGAGCTGTTGCTAGTGGGGCGGTATATAAGCTTAATTAAATAAAATAAATAAAAATAAATAAATACTTTAGATGGATTGATTCCATAAAGGAAGCCACAGACCTGAACTTACAAGATCTGAACAGGGTGGTTTATAACAGACATTATTGGAGGTCACTGATTCATAGGGTCACCATAAGTCATAATCAACTTGAAGGCACATAACAACAACAACATATGTGCTGTCGTTCATACATAGGCACTCCTTCCTATCCTAGTCCATTCCATTCTGTCTCATAGTTTGAGAGCTTTCAAAAGCAAAATGCCACATTAAAATTCAAAAATAAAAACTATCAAATATAGATTTTAAATAGGGATAGGAGATAAATTTGTTCAGTTTGCATTTTAAAGCAAACTAACCTAATCTGCACTTCTTGAATCAATAAGCAAACAGAAAAACAACTATTCTTCAAAAATTAGCATTTCTCTAAATGTTGTGATGCAGTTCTCCAACCAAAAAGTGTGCACAAAAATGCATAGATTAGCAAGGATCATGAGCAAAACTACAGTATATTAAAGGAAAATGATTGTAAAAATGTGTATATTAGGATAAAGCTGCACAAAAATGTATATGAATTCACAAATTAATGTGGAAATGGAGTGGACTGAAGGCTGGAAAATGAGAAACTGAGAAAAGCTGAAACAGATTCATTCTTCCCTCCTAACACAGAGCACGAGGGAAGAGCAACGCTGCGCAGAAGCCCAGTGCGAGGCACATGTCTTTTGTCCACCAATCACAGGAGCAGAAGACTTCCCCTGCTCCTCCCCAAGTAACGTCCTAAAGTAATGCTGGAAAGGTTACAGTTGCTGCTAAAAAGTAGGGAAATTACTAGTCATTCTATTACTAGCAAAATGTAATGAAGTTACCCACTCGTTACTTAAAAAGTAATGAATTACAAGTAACATGTTATTTATAACGAGTTACTTCCAAGCTCTGGATCTCTGGTACCTCTTCCTTTTCTAAATCCAGCTTGGACATCTGGCATTTCTTGCTCCGTATATGGTAAGAGCCTTTGTTGTAGAATCTTGAGCATTACTTTACTTGCATGGGATATTAAGGCAATAGTTTGCTAATTACTGCATTCCCTGGGATCCCCTTTCTTTGGAATTGGGATATATATTGAATGCTTCCAGTCTGTTGGCCATTGTTTAGTTTTCCATATCTGTTGACAATTTTTTGTCAAAATTTGGACAGATTCAGTCTCGGTAACTTGTAGCAACTCTATTGGTATGCCATCTGTGGCTGGTGATTTGTTTCTCCCAAGTATTTTAAGAGCATCTTTCACCTCACATTCTAAAATTTCTGGTTCTTCATCATACGATTCCTCCATGAATGAATCTGTCATCCTGGCATCTCTTTTATATAGTTCTTCAGTGTATTGCTTCCATCTTCCTTTTATTTCATCTTGGTCAGTCAGTGTGTTCCCTGTTGATTACTCAACATCCCTACTCTTGGTTTAAATTTCCCTTTCATTTCTCTAATCTTTTGGAACAGGGCTCTTGTTCTACCCTTTTTGTTGTCCTCTTCTATTTCTATACAATAGCTATTGTAATAGTTTTCTTTGTCCCTACGTACTAGTCTCTGTATTATTGCATTTAGGGTTCTGACCATGTTTTTATCTGCTTTTGATTTCCTTTTTTCTTTAATCATTTTAAGAGCTTTGTCAGTCATCCATTGAGGTCTTTCTCTCTTTTTAACTAGAGGTATTGTCTTTTTGCGTTCTTCCCTGATAATGTCTCTGACTTCAACCCATAGTTCTTCTGGTTTTCTATCAACTAATTTTAAAGTGTCAAATCAGTCCTGACACATTGGTCCATGTTTTTAAGATTAGAATGATCACAAGAGGAAAGCAGGAACAAGCAAGTAGGGAGTACAATGCCAGTAGTGCTTAGAGGACAAGGAATTTGTTTGATGGCCATACTGATTTATCTAAACTTAAGTTCATATTGACCAAGGATTCAGGGAAAGATACATATCTCCATTCCTGCTCCTGTGCTTTTGAAGACTAAAGCATCTTTCTCCAGCTTGTACCTCCTTCCATTTCCTTGCATTTCTAATGCCTGCCGTTCCGACAAATTGTTTAAAACCATTATACAAATATAACCTTATCCTGAGTCCCACCATTGGGCAATATAACTCAGTGTATTCAACAGTGATTGGCAGTGACTCTCCAGGCTTTCAGACAGAGGTCTTTCCAGAGCATGAACCTGGGACCTTCCCCTCAGCTCCCATGGTGAGGCCTTTGGGAGGATGACCTGCTAATATAATCTAAATATCATGAGCAACGTGCTAATATAATCTACAGAGAAATCCCCTCATGCCCAAAATATGGATATTCGAAAGGAAGGTTTGTGTTACATTTTTATTGGTTGCTTCACTCTCAAATTGTACTTAAGAAAACGAATATGGGCAATAGGAAACAAGTAGACAATGTTACCTTTTAAAAAGAAATCTAGGCCGGGTAGGAGAGAGAGAGACATATTCTTACTGACTTTGTAAATAATCCCCTAAACAGGACATTGTTGTTGTTGTTACTGTTGGTAGTAGTAGCAGTAGTAGTGCTTTTTTATTTTTATTATTAGTGGTAGTGGAAGTAGTGGTAGTTGTTATGTCAACTTTGCTCTCCTGCCTAGCTAGAGTGATATTTATTTTCGAAATCAGCTATATTTGAAGGAAACAGATTTATCAGCCTAATAGAAGCTACATTAGAAGGTTCTGTCACACGTCTGGGAGATGTATGTTTTATCAGCGTAATGAGACTATGATTCCTTCATAAGTCTTTACTAAGAAGGGAGCATGAGATGACAAGACATTACTGAAGGCTGATAAGGATATCTGGGTGCATACATATGCATAAGTGGTCCAGTCTGGCAATGCACCATTAAAGTATGCTACTCTGAAACAAATATACCTCCATTACATTTATGTGATAAATATCCGCCTGGCTGGCTGAAACTATCAAAGGATTTGATTAAGGGATTGATTTGAATACAAACAGCATAATTGACCCAGGAGGAAAGATGAATTGATATGGACAACAAAGCTTTGTGAATAGGCTTGTTAGATTAGTAGGCATCTTGGGGAATGTCAGCAGTTATGATCTATTATTCTACAATCATATTGTGCCAGGAACAAGGAATTTGTTTTTATTATGCAGTTGATGAAATATTTTATGACCATGCAGTGCCATTTTTAAATTATTCCCAGAAAACTTAACCGAGGACTTTTCTCTGATGCACACATACACATACATGCCTATACTTGGTTTTTATCCTGAAGATACAAGCACACTTTTTGGCTATGTAAAAAAACAATGTAATGAACATGTGAAGGCTCCAATACATGCATCAACCTCTGCACAAATGTGGTGAACTTTGCAGTTCAGTGTAATGAAAGCATGCAAATTTGAGTTCCTTGAAGTTCTAAAGCACAGCAAATATTTTTAGGAACAGATTTCCAGCATCATTAAGAGTAGAGATGGGATACTGGGAACTATGTGAAGCATTCAGTAGCATTTTGATCTTAAGATCATAAGAGGAGCCCTGTTGAATCAGACCAAAGACAAAGTGCATCATTTTGTTCCCCACAGTGATCATGCAGGTGGCTATGGGATGTCCATAAGCAGGACATGAAGGCATAAAGGAAATTGCCCTCTCTCACTGCTGTTCCCCAGCAAGTGGTACTCAGAGGCAAGTTGCCTCTGAGCCTGGAGACTGCATATAGCCATCGTGCTATAACCATCATGACTAATAACGTTATACCTATTAATTTGTGTGATCTCTTTTTAAAAGCAATATAAAGTAGAGACCATATCCGCATCTTCTTGCAGTAAATTCCATATAATAACTATCCACTGTGTGATGAAGTTATTCCTTTTCTCTGTTCTGAATTTCCTGCCAATCTGCACATTGACAGATTCCCAAACTCTTACAGTTTCTCATGTAGTGGTCCAAAGGCTTCTGGTCTGATTTCTTTTAAAATTAATTTCAGCCACCTAAAAGCAGCTAGCTAGGACATGGGGCTCCTGCTGCCATGCAGCTTGAAATCAATGTAACAAATTCCAGAGGAATGACAGATCTTGATGATGTTCCATCACTCTCAATAGGAATTTTGTGTATTTGACATATATTTTGTGTATTTTATGCTCAGTTCCCCTTGGATTGTTAGGTGAATGGCTAATCCTACTGCTATACTGCAATTACAGAATTTGTGTTCACTTATTTATCTGCAGAGCCCTCTATGGCACCACAGCATAGTTTAATCTGATTAGCTGCATAATATTTTGAGTGACATCATCATGTTCCCTGTATGATCCCTGACTGGGTGGCAGTACCCAAGTAACTAATCAGGAAGAATGAGAAAAACAGCATCCAAGAAATGAGACACCAATACAACCATTACCAGAAGGAACAATAGTTCTGTAGTTGATTGTTCTATATAGTTAATGATAACCATCTAGCTTCTAAGCGAGCTTTGCCAAATTGACAGCTTCCTGTATTGGAGGTGGGTGGGAGGGGTGGGAATGCTAATGTCTACCTAACAAGTCAAAACTGGAGAATGTTCAATGTGGCTTTTAAAAAAATAAAATCATTGTTGACTTTCTTCCCTTCAAACATTGTCTTGTTATTACTGATGACATAGAACCGCTTGACGAACTAACTGGTTTGGCAGAAAATTTCAAAATCCCTATTAAAGTGTGTTTTAATAGCATTTTCATCATTATTTGTATTTTGGATGTTGTTTGGTTCTTTTATTGTTTGTTTGTTTTGTTTTCTTATTGTATTTATTGTATTTATACATTGCTTGTTTTTTATCTTTTTGTACACCGCCCAGAGAGCCTTCGGGCTTAGGGCGGTATATAAATTAAATAAAATAAATAAATAAATAAATATTAACAATGTCAGTTCAGAGAAGTAGTATCAGGGGTGGGTGTGAAATCCCACATTGTTTAGAACATGCAAACAGAATCCTCAAACCAATTGTGTGTGCTGTCATTTGTAGACTTCTAGTTTGAAGTATCATAAGATTCTTCTCAAATTAAGGTCTGCCACCTGTAGATAAGGACATATTTTATAACATTAGTTACATTTTAAAAGTTTGTAAATAATATAAGAAAGAAAGAAAGGAGTAATGTGATACATCTTAACTCAGTGATGCTCATTCAGAAGAATACAGCACTGGAACAATTCATATTTCAAGAGTAAGTTGCTTAAATCATTTTCTTGTGCAGTCACGCCTAAAATAAAATTGTATTGAATTTTTATGTATCACCTGGTTGGGATTATTTGAATTGCCATTCAGTACAGAAACCTTCATAACTGTTTCATTCCCAATTTTATTTTTATTCCAATTCACTAGGCATAACATATTTCAGTTCTTTTCCATTCTGTAGTCACTCTATGCAATCTGAGAAATGATGTTTTGCTGTCTTGTTTAGGGTGAATATTTTAAAATTATTAAGAGAATAAGAAACTAAACAAATATGTAGAAGTGAAATGTCACATGTAGTAATTTTTTCCAACGGTAAGATGTATAGTTATACGACTCACCTGGGAATGGCAAGGTATTACCTGAAATACAGACTTTTGTTCAACTTCCTGCATCTTGATGCCCTCCCAGAAACATTCCTGCCAAAGGCAGAAGATACTTGAATATATCTTTGATATGTTCCACATGCATGAACTTGGTATCTCCATGTGAGCTATCTGGAAGTACAGATGGTGAAAGCACAGACGGTTAAATCTTGTTGGTTCTGGTTTGCAAAGAATCTGGGTGTGCATACACACTAGAGATGGGGGAGAAATTCAATTCAGTTCACATTTAAAGCTGAATCTATCAAATGTGCACTTTCCAAAACAATGTGAAAACTGAAACACAGCCATCCTTTGATATTCACACTTATCCAAATTTCGCAATGCAGTTCTCCATCCAAACAATGTTTACAACAATGTATATATTAGGTACAAGTGTGGATAAAAATGATTATATTCATGAAAATAACATACAAAATGCACTGTATTAGGAAAAACTGCTTGCAAAAAGTATGTACATTAGTCAAAACTGCATACAAAAATGTGTTTATTAGGAGAGCGTGCTGAAGAATTTTTGTGAAGATTTTTTTTAAAAAAATGCAGATTTCTGTAGAAATGTAAAGAAATGAATTTAAGATTAGAACAATGAAAAACTGAGAACCAAAACTGGCAAATTCTTTCATCCCTAGTACACACACACACATGCACACATAGAGAGACACACACACTGGATTATGTTGATGGGTGTCCACTGGACTAATTAAGCAGACATTCAAAGAGGAAAAAGAAAGCCTAGTATCCAGGGGTGTAGTTGTCCAGTGTCTCGGGGGGTCTTACATTTTTGGGAGCAGGGTCCAAGCAGGGTCCCTATGTCTCTAACATCCCGTGAGCCAATCAGCATGAAAGGGGAGTGTGTTAGCCACTGAGAAGAGTCTTCTAACATGTGTCCTTGACCTTTCCTGCAGATTGGAGCCAATCTGAGTGAAAGAAGGTGAGTCAGCCACTGAGAAGGGTCTTCTCAGCAGCTAACACTCTCCCCTTTCATGCTTATTGGCTCATAGGGATGTCTGTTGTGGGAGAAGGCATTAACAAGGATCCCATTCACAACTCCTGGGCTCCTGCTGGGAGGAAGGGTGGGATATAAATTAAATAATAAAGAAACAAATAAAACTCAGGAGCAAAAAAGGGAAAGGGGGCATGAAGGGACACTGCACTCCTGCATTTGCCACTACTCTACTGCTAATATCACTTCCGGCCTCCAAATCTTGGCATGCCAGCACAGATCAAAATCATAACTGGCCTGTGTTGGTAATCAAGTTCTGGTTTAGCAAGTCACCCAGATCGTCTAGATTATTTGTGGATGTTCTGCAAAGCAACAACAAACAAACAAAAACTAGAAGGTCCTGGTTATCTTCAAGACTAGAAGCTGTAGGGTTTGCCCCATCAACTCCTTAGTGTCTTCAGATTATGAGAAAGCTGAGATAGTAATCTCATTTTACATTTAAACATATGATTCATTCTCAGTAAGTTAATAAAAATTGTATATGCTTTGCTGTGCTGGAATCAGAATGCTTTGGACTTTGCAAGACTTTTCACGACTTTCCGTTTTCATATTAGTTACAAACATTGTTACCAAACCAAATAACAACAGGGAAATTTTAACTGATGTAAGACAATGTGGAAAGATAAAAGGCTGCATTTAAGATTTGCTTTTGACCTGCAACATATAGTAACTTGTTAACAAAATGAAGCAATGCCTATGTGTATACCAGGTTTGCTAAACCATCTAAAGTACTTAAAGATACACTAATAAAGACATTCTCTAAGTGGTGAGTAGGAGTGGTAATGAGCCATGTCCACAGTATTGATAATAATGGCACAAAAGAGGATTGCTGGGAAAAATTTTTAAAAAACACAACACAGCAGTTTAAGAATGGAAAATATGGTATATGAAGGAACCTACTTTTCTTAATACATGATCCAACTTGTAACTCTGGTAAATTCACAAATGTGAATTTAGGATGGAGCGCAAAGATCATTCTATAAATGGAATTTCACAGTCTGGAGTGTCCAAGGCTAATCTTCCACATCATGTAGAATAAGCAGTGTTACTTGGTACTAGGCTAGGAACAACCATCTTAATTCTTGAGCATGATTTGAGCCTCAGCCATCATGGGCAGGCATAGTGGTAGCTGTAGTCCAACAACATCTGGAGGGCCACAGGTTGTTCATCTCTGTTTAAAGGCTTGAGTACTTTCTGTACAAGACTATAAAAGTTTCCAGGCTTGTTTCAGAGCGACAAGTTCTGCCTCATGGCTACTCAGTTTCTACAAGTTATATTGCGATATGGTCTCCCTGAGTTCACAGACTCAGAATTCATTACTGGCAAACTTTGAGAATCTACCAAGAAAGTTGTATCTATTTTTCGATTAACAGTACAAGAAGAAAAAAAAGGTTGTTCAGGAGAGTGAAATTTTTTTCCTTGTGAATATTCCTTGTGCTGCTCTGGGCTCCTGCTTGGGTTAGGTTTTATTATTGTTGTTGAGATTTTTAATGTTCTAATATAATTATATGTTTTTATTCTGTACGTCGCCCAGAATGGCTGGACGATCAGCCTGATGGGTGACTAATAAATCTAATAAATAAATAAATATAAATCAAATAATAAATAAAAAATAAATAAAAAATTAGAGAAAGTAAAAAAATAAGACAATGCCAGTAGTCATTTTGGGACATTTTGAAGTGTTTGCTTATTGGAGCTGACCAAAACTGCTTGGACAATTTTACTCATAACATGCAAGATATTCTAAACTAATGAACTTCTGCAGCACTATCTGTGAAATCACAAATCAACTGTACTTCTAACAGCAGCTGTATGAAACTTTATTGTACAGCAGAGGTGCAGGTGTAAGCAAATCAGTGTCCTCAATCTCCAATAAAATATTGTACCCAAAGTAATATGTTGTATTTTTTTTTTGTGCTTTGAACTCTGATGCTGGCAAGACAAAGTGGAGTGGAGCTCCAGTAGATCTTTTAATCTAATGAACATGCATGAAACCCAATTTATTTTGAATTATCCCTATAAGTAGCATCTAAGTGTGTTCCTTTGTTTGTTCACTGCATTTCATTTAAAAGAAATTGCCATTTAAAAGCCTATTACCTATTTCACACCTGGAAACAGGCTTCCCCTGTGCTACAAATATAGCACACCTTCATGAAAAATCATCTGTGGCTGATTATTAAATGTTTTAAAATAGCATGGGACTCAAAATGCTTAAGAAAATAGACTTCCCCAATAAATAAATGCTTTTTAAAAATAATTAATTAGTTGGTCCTTGTTTATCACCCATTTCAGAAAATAATTCAAATGCACCTTGAAATATTTACACAATGCTGTTGATGATTAGCACCATTTATTTTTGTTTGGCAAAAGACACAAGACTAATTGCTGATTTCTGCTATGACTGCTTCCTCCCTGCAAAAGGTATTCTAGTATAGATTATAGGCTGTAGGACGTTTAGTAAAATAATTCCATCAATATTGGACAGGTCATACATTTAAAGCACATACAATGCACATTTAACGCATGTGACTTCCCCAAAAAAATCCTAGGAAGTGTAGCTTGTTAAGGCTGCTGGGAATTTGTTGCTCTGTGAGGGTGAAACTATAGTTCCCAAGATTCTTAGAGGAAGTTATGTGCTTTAAATATGTGTTGGATGACCTGAGGTCAGGTTGTGATGTTCTTTTTTCTCCTACTGAAAAATGCATGGAAATAAGTGGCCAGAAAATGGATGTACAAATGGCTGTTGTAATGTGGCAACAGTAAAGTACAGAATTCTTGCTCTACTATTCTCATACCTCACATTGGCACCTTGGCATTCACACATTAACACATACAACAGAGGTATTTTCCAACAACTTTCCCTTACATGCTCAAAATGAATGTTAATTCAAAAAGAATAGCATTGGCAACACCCCTGAGGGAAGGCCGGTCCCAGTGGGGACACCCCAGTGGGCCGGTCCCTGGGGGCCCAGGAACTCATGGGGACCCTTTTCCACCACCAGTGCTGGGCCTGATCACTTCCTCCTGCCACCCATCTTCATTTATGCAGGAGCCCACTGGCACCACTACCACCATTACCACAACCTCCTTCTCTTCAGCGCTCGCTAGAACCACATCAGGTTCCACCCCTCAGAAGCATCCTCCATAGATATGGTGCCTTGGCTATGGTGTCTGCAAGCTGAAGTTTCCTGCATCATGGAGGCCTGATGTGCTTCTGGTGGCAGTGTCTGTGGAAGGGCTCACAGTGGAGCACCTGGTACTTCCAGCCAATGAAGGGATGGGTGAGGCTCGGAGGAAGAGGAGGAGGAGATGATGATAGTGGTGTTTGTGGGCCTCTGCAGTAGCAAAGATGGGGAGCAGGAGGAGATGACCAGGCCTTGTGGTGGTGATGGTGAGGGGCCTACTTTGCATGAGGGTCTCCAGAAACCTGGAACCAGTCCTACCCAAGGGCTAAACTACATGCACATCACACATCAGTGATTGGTTTTCTGATAATTTGAGGGGCACTCTGAAATTGGCACTTGGGAAGGGGTTCTTTATTTCCTCCCCCATGCTGCTTTCCTGATCTCAATTGGCTCCCACAAAAGATACTGTTAACCCATGGTGAAGGGAGGAGGTACAAGTATTTTTAAGATGGGGAAAATTGTGGAGACACTAAATGTTTTTTTAAAAAACAAAAAACAAAAACAGGATATCTGTGTTAAGAACATAAGAACATAAGAAGAGCCTGCTGGATCAGGCCACTGGCCCATCTAGTCCAGCATCCTGTTCTCACAGTGGCCAACCAGGTGCCTGGGGGAAGCCCGCAAGCAGGACCCGAGTGCAAGAACACTCTCCCCTCCTGAGGCTTCCGGCAACTGGTTTTCAGAAGCATGCTGCCTCTGACTAGGGTGGCAGAGCACAGCCATCATGGCTAGTAGCCATTGATAGCCCTCTCCTCCATGAATTTGTCTAATCTTCTTTTAAAGCCATCCAAGCTGGTGGCCATTACTGCATCTTGTGGGAGCAAATTCCATAGTTTAACTATGCGCTGAGTAAAGAAGTACTTCCTTTTGTCTGTCCTGAATCTTCCAACATTCAGCTTCTTTGAATGTCCACGAGTTCTAGTATTATGAGAGAGGGAGAAGAACTTTTCTCTATCCACTTTCTCAATGCCATGCATAATTTTATACACTTCTATCATGTCTCCTCTGACCCGCCTTTTCTCTAAACTAAAAAGCCCCAAATGCTGCAACCTTTCCTCGTAAGGGAGTCGCTCCATCCCCTTGATCATTCTGGTTGCCCTCTTCTGAACCTTTTCCAACTCTATAATATCCTTTTTGAGATGAGGCAACCAGAACTGTACACAGTATTCCAAATGTGGCCGCACCATAGATTTATGCAACGGCATTATGATATCGGCTGTTTTATTTTCAATACCTTTCCTAATTATTGCTAGCATGGAATTTGCCTTTTTCACAGCTGCCGCACACTGGGTCGACATTTTCATCGTGCTGTCCACTACAACCCCGAGGTCTCTCTCCTGGTCGGTCACCGCCAGTTCAGACCCCATGAGCGTATATGTGAAATTCAGATTTTTTGCTCCAATATGCATAATTTTACACTTGTTTATATTGAATTGCATTTGCCATTTTCCCGCCCATTCACTCAGTTTGGAGAGGTCTTTTTGGAGCTCTTCGCAATCCCTTTTTGTTTTAACAACCCTGAACAATTTAGTGTCGTCAGCAAACTTGGCCACTTCACTGCTCACTCCTAATTCTAGGTCATTAAGGAACAAGTGGAAAAGTACAGGTCCCAATACCGATCCTTGAGGGACTCCACTTTCTACAGCCCTCCATTGGGAGAACTGTCCGTTTATTCCTACTCTCTGCTTTCTGCTTCTTAACCAATTCCTTATCCATAAGAGGACCTCTCCTCTTATTCCATGACTGCTAAGCTTCCTCAGAAGTCTTTGGTGAGGTACCTTGTCAAACGCTTTTTGAAAGTCTAAGTACACTATGTCCACTGGATCACCTCTATCTATATGCTTGTTGACACTCTCAAAGAATTCTAATAGGTTACTGAGACAGGACTTTCCCTTGCAGAAGCCATGCTGGCTCTGCTTCAGCAAGGCTTGTTCTTCTATGTGCTTAGTTAAGCTAGCTTTAATAATACTTTCTACCAGTTTTCCAGGGACAGAAGTTAAGCTAACTGGCCTGTAATTTCCAGGATCCCCTCTGGATCCCTTTTTGAAGATTGGCGTTACATTTGCCACTTTCCAGTCCTCAGGCACGGAGGAGGACCCGAGGGACAAGTTACATATTTTAGTTAGCAGATCAGCAATTTCACATTTGAGTTCTTTGAGAACTCTCGGGCGGATGCTATCCGGGCCCGGTGATTTGTCAGATTTTATATTGTCCATTAAGCTTAGAACTTCCTCTCTCGTTACCACTATTTGTCTTAGTTCCTCAGAATCCCTTCCTGCAAATGTTAGTTCAGGTTCAGGGATCTGCCCTATATCTTCCACTGTGAAGACAGATGCAAAGAATTCATTTAGCTTCTCTGCAATCTCCTTATCGTTCTTTAGTACACCTTTGACTCCCTTATCATCCAAGGGTCCAATTGTCTCCCTAGATGGTCTCCTGCTTTGAATGTATTTATAGAATTTTTTGTTGTTGGTTTTTATGTTCTTAGCAATGTGCTCCTCAAATTCTTTTTTAGCATCCCTTATTGTCTTCTTGCATTTCTTTTGCCAGAGTTTGTGTTCTTTTTTATTTTCTTCATTCGGACAAGACTTCCATTTTCTGAAGGAAGACTTTTTGCCTCTAAGAGCTTCCTTGACTTTGCTCGTTAACCATGCTGGCATCTTCTTGGCCCTGGCGGTACCTTTTCTGATCTGCGGTATGCACTCCAGTTAAGCTTCTTAGTGTTTTTAAACAACTTCCAAGCATTTTCGACTGATGTGACCCTCTGGACTTTGTTTTTCAGCTTTCTTTTTACCAATCCCCTCATTTTTGTGAAGTTTCCTCTTTTGAAGTCAAATGTGACCATGTTGGATTTTCTTGGCAATTGGCCAGTTACATGTATGTTTAATTTAATAGCACTGTGGTCACTGCTCCCAATCGGTTCAACAACACTTACATCTCGCACCAGGTCCCGGTCCCCACTGAGGATTAAGTCCAGGGTTGCCGTCCCTCTGGTCGGTTCCATGACCAACTGATCTAGGGAATAGTCATTTAGAATATCTAGAAACTTTGCTTCTTTGTCATGACTGGAACACATATGCAGCCAGTCTATGTCCGGGTAGTTGAAGTCACCCATTACTACCACATTTCCTAGTTTGGATGCTTCCTCAATTTCATATCTCATCTCCAGGTCTCCCTGAGCATTTTGATCAGGGGGACGATAGATCGTTCCCAGTATTAAGTCCCTCCTGGGGCATGGTATCACCACCCACAACGATTCTGTGGAGGAGTCTGCCTCTTTTGGGGTTTCGAGCTTGCTGGATTCAATGCCTTCTGTCACGTATAGAGCGACTCCGCCACCGATACGTCCTTCCCTGTCCTTCCGATATAGTTTATATCCAGGGATAACCGTATCCCACTGGTTTTCTCCATTCCACCAGGTCTCCGTTATGCTCACTATATCAATGCTCTCCTCTAAGACCAAGCACTCCAGTTCTCCCATCTTGGTTCGCAGGCTCCTAGCATTAGCATACAGGCACTTGTAAGAAGTGTCTCTCTTCAAGTGTCTTTGGCACTTGTGGTTAGGCCTGTGGTAATTTTGCTCTTCTGAATTTATATCCTGTGCCCCTGCTCTCACAATGCCTACTTCTAGGCCTACCCCTTTTAAAATTTCATCATTTCTTTGGTCTTTATTCCAGGGGGGAGTTTTTTTCCGAACCGGACCTTTCTCAGCTCCTGTCGGGTTTCCCCCCTCAGTCAGTTTAAAAGCTGCTCTGCTACCTTTTTAATTTTAAGTGCCAGCAGTCTGGTTCCATTCTGGTTCAAGTGGAGCCTGTCCCTTTTGTACAGGCCTGGCTTGTCCCAAAATGTTCCCCAGTGCCTAACAAATCCGAACCCTTCCACCCGACACCATCGTCTCATCCACGCATTGAGACTGCAAAGCTGGGCCTGTCTGGCTGGTCCTGCGTGTGGAACTGGTAGCATTTCAGAGAAAGCCACCTTGGAGGTCCTGGCTTTCAGCATCCTACCTAGCAACCTAAATTTTGCTTCCAGGACCTCACGGCTGCATTTTCCCATGTCGTTGGTGCCAACGTGCACCACGACCACTGACTCCTTCCCAGCACTGTCTACCAAACTATCTAAACGACGGGCGATATCCGCAACCTTCGCACCAGGCAGGCAAAACACCTTGCAGTCTACACGCCCATCACACACCCCACTGTCTATGTTCCTAATGATCGAATCACCCACTACAAGGATCCCTCCACCCCCTGGAGATATATCCTCGGCACGAGAGGATAGCTGCTCATCCCCCAAGGAATGGGTCCCTTCTAAGGGATCGTTTCCCTCTTCCTCAGCTGGATGCTCTCCTTCCCCGAGACCATCGTTCTCCATGATAGCAGGAGAGCTATCATCGTTGGAGTGGGACACAGCTATAACGTCCCTGAAGGCCTCCTCCACACACCTCTCTGCCTCTCTCAGCTTTTCCAGGTCCGCCACCTTGGCCTCAAGGAAATGAAGTCGTTCCCGGAGAGCCAGGAGCTCATTGCACCGAGAGCACACCCACGACTTCTGTCCAACAGGCAGATAGTCGTACATGCTGCAGGCGGTGCAAAACACTGGAAAGCCCCCACACCCCTGCTGGCTTCTTACCTGCATAGTTTTGTTTAAGGTTTATTACGTCAATGGGTTGGAGACTGCGGTTTAGTTGAGGTCAGGGACAGACGGGCAGAGTGGGGGACCCTGGCCTCCTCGCCCTGCTGCTGAACTCGCTCTGCTGCTTAACTCGCCTTGAAGCTTTGTCAGCTGGGGCTCCCTCTAGCTCGTGGAGCAGCTACACAGTGTTCTGTGTTCCCTCTTACACATTGGTCTCTGTGACTGGATTTGCATTAATGTGTGGACACTCTGGGGAAATGAAGGGATGCTCTTGTGAATACACATTGTCCATCCCCTCCCTTCCTATGTCTGTAGTCAGTCTGCTGCCAGTTGTCAGTTTTTCTATGGAGAAAGATAGAATGCTAAGCTTTGATATCTGGATGCTTGAAAATGGGAGGAAGAATAGATTTCAGTGCACGAAAATGGTAAAATTTGAATGTGTATAATAAATTTTATGTATTTATTTACAGGACTTCTATACTTAATCATCAAAACCTCCAAGTGGTTTCCATACAACCTAAAATATTCATAAAATTACTAATAAAACAAGCTAACCAAAAAAATTCCAAAATGTAAATAAAGTCAGCAGGATTTCTTTTTACACAATACACATGATAAGATAAAATTACATGTTCAAATAGATGTCAACTTTAAAATAATGCCATTTGGTGCTGGTACCTCAGGTTTCAGAACATTTAGCACACGCACACAAAAAAATTTACATAGAATGTAAAATTATACTCTGCAAAGCATGGAACCAGTTTGTTTAGGGAGCCATTGTGTCTTCCAGAGAAATTAGGTAAGAAAATACGATTACCAGTTTCTGGAGTAACAGAATCACAGTACAGACCACATAAGGGGATTATGCAATATCTTAAATCCTACTTGCTTATTTTACCATTTTTATACCCCATTAGATCATAATTTAATGAATGACTTATTAAATATTCCTCCTATCAGGGAACAGACGTTAGCTTAAAATTATTCTAATTAAGGCTACTGATAGGGTAGGGTGGAGGGATGTGACTTTCTATACCAATCATCATCCTGAAGTGAATACATGCTGACAAACATATTATTCAAATGATATTTTCACATTATAGAATGCTCATTTGAATCTTTCATCACATGGCAATGATATTCAATAATCTTTTCATGTCTCAAAGCAACCACTTGAAACCAGTTTCCCACACTCAGCAGGGGGCTGGACTTGATAGCCTTATTGACCACTTCCAACTCTACTATTCCATGATTCTATGAAAGTGGGAGAGGAATTTCTCAGAATATTTTATGTGTTGTCTTCATACATTATATCCTGCTTTTGCACTCGGATTTCGGTCCATGAGCTGGCTAATGACCTAAAGATTTCATATAAACTCACACTGAGACACTACAAAAATGTCTCTTTAAAACCAAGTCTTAGATAAACCTACAACGCAGAAACTAAAACTAAAATGAAATCTCCAAACATCAATGATCATAATGATGAGAATTCCATTAAGTTGCCTGAATTGGCCTTTAAAGTCGGTGGGAACTGGGGAGGCTCTAGTATTCAATATGCTCCACAGGAAAACAGAAAGGAAACCAAATACTATTTGAAAGCAAAGCAAAGTATATTTTGACAATTCCAGTTGCGCAGTCCTTCTTGATTTATATTGTTCTTCCATCTTGACCTTTCAATAGCTGCTCAGCACTGAGGCCCATCACACACTCATTCGTTCCTGATTGGCACTCAGCAGGTGATCCTTTTCCCATCCAGAAAGCAGCAAAGCCATTCAGGCCTGCTCCTTGATGCTGCACCGGGAGGCATCAGTCAAAGTCAGCAGTAGGTCACAGTTGATATCAACTGCAGCTCATTACTGGAAAACCGGATTGCCATGCTGTTCAAAACAGAACGATCCATGATTGGAAGCTTGGCAGTGATCAGTGGGAAAATTTTATTATTACATTCATATTAAGTAAATGAGGCCTTGTTAATTTGCACTGTATAGCTCCCTGTGCTACCTAGTACAGATTTCTTGGCATGAGATGGATAAGCTTTAGGTACTCCTCAGTCCAAGAGAGATAACACAGTTTATTTCACAAGAGGCTCAGGTGAGTTATAAATGCTCTCAGACTTCGGGAAATGGAAGATGAATCAGGTTTATATGCAATTTTGAACATTTCTCATACGATATTTAAAACAAAGGGAACAGTGCCTGGCATACCAAAATTTCTCCAGAAAGTGTTGTCTATGAAAAGTATATAGGGTGATATCTGATGTTAGTCAGACCCATTGTAATCAATCAATGTAAATTATTGAAGGCCATTGATTTCAATGAGTCTCTTCTGAGTGTGACTTATTTGGACATCACCCGTAGTAATTACTCAGCATTATCGGACATGCCAGGCATATCATGTGCATTGAACGTTTGAAATTTTTTACTATCCTTATGATATGATTGATGGTTAATAAATGTCAATTATATATTGCTAGGTCTTGACTTTACATTCCTAACCATTTGGGCAATGACAACTTTATAAGCTCATCAAGGGGTCAATGAACTCAGAAATTTGGGAAACCCAGTCATAGATAGTAGATGTCTGCAGATTGATAGACAGATGGTCCGGATAATATCTAGGCCATCCCAGGCTGACTTTCAGAGACATTGTGATCTCTGATGTAATCTCAGAGCTTGGAAAAGTTACTTTTTTGAACTACATCTCCCATCAGCCCAGTCCAGTGGCCATGCTGGCTGGGGCTGATGGGAATTGTAGTTTAAAAAAGTAACTTTTCCAAGCTCTGTGTAATCTGAACACATAATTTACACATTAAAACATATGACTGCATATCTTGGCTGCTATTAAAATAAATTAACAACTAAGTAAGGTAAACAATTCTATGCACACTTACATGGAGAGCTTGGAAAAGTTACTTTTTTGAACTACAACTCCCATCAGCCCCAGCCAGCATGGCCACTGGATTGGGCTGATGGGAGCTGTAGTTCAAAAAAGTAACTTTTCCAAGCTCTGCTTACATGGCGGTAAACTCATTGACCTCAGAGGGGTTTAGACTGCAATCCTAAGCCCCGGCAGGCAGTGGCAGAGCTCTATGGAGTGGCACACCCAGCACTGCATTTACAGCCCTGGCACTCACACCAGCCAGGGCAGAAGGTAGGGTGCAAGGAAAATTCCCTTTCATTGCACCAGTGCAATGGGGAGACCTGAATCAGGCCATCACATTGTTATTGTTAGAGTTATACCATCTTTCAGCCAAGAAAGCCCCCCAAAAACTAAATGCCAAAGGAATCCATGTTCCTGCTAAAGGGCAAAGGGCAGTCCCCAAATGTCAGAGAGAGCAAGAATAAACTCTTAGAGAGTCGCTCCTCCTTATAAGGGTCCCAGGCAGTGAGGTGGGGCAAGGCAGGTTGAAAACCTTGCCCCTTAGTGTTGTGGCAATTCCCTCTCCTTAAATATTAGACAGGCACCATCTCTGTTATTTTTTTGGTGCCTACTGAAGACCTTCCTCTTTCAATAAGTCTTTTAAGTAGAGACCAAATCCCAGTCTGCATCTCTGTTAGAATTGCTTTTTAAGATGTTTTTTAAGTTTTTTATTTAAAAAAGATGGTTTTAAGTTGTTTTATATGTACAATTTGTTTTTTTTAAGATGATTTGTTTTTAAGATGTTTTTAGTATTTTGTCTCCTGTTTGCTACCCTGGGTTCCTTCTAGGAGGAAGGGTGGGATAGAAATTTAATAACAACAACAACAACAACAATAAATGGCCCAGCACTGTCTCTTTCCTTCAGCAACATGACAGCAGCAGGGTCAACTTTGGATCCTGCAGATTCTTTGCTGGACCAGACCTGCCCCCAAAATGCCCCATTTCAGGGATTTCTGCTGACTACTGCCCCAAGGATGACACCAACAGTAACTTCCTTCCACCTGCCTACCAGCTGAGTGGGCACACTGGGTGGGTGCGCCTCACTGGCAGGGCTTTTCCAGCAACAAGAGCTCCCATGCCAATGGATTCTGGTAGAGCTGGTCAGGGCTGGCGGGAGTGACATCCCTGTTCCATCCAAACCCCTCCAGCATGGTGGACTGGTAGGGGGGTTGAATTGCTCTGTTATTTCCAGGCAAATATGCATGGGATTAAACTGCAAGAGAAGCTAACAAATAATGCATATATTCCTGAAGAAGGAAATGCTAGCTTAGAAAAGGAAAAGCTAGATGTTTCAAAGGAAAGGATTTCTACTCATGCAAGGGATGTGTGTATGATTTCTGATGATTCCTATCCTACACCCTCCACAACCAGATAGCGTGAGGGAGGGGGGAGAGATGGAGAAGGAGAGCAAGAGAGCAATCCATGCTGTGTTAAGTTCAATTTCAGAGTGTCCCTCAAGAGCAGCTTTTGAAGTTTGCCCAGGAGACTGCGGGTGGTTTTACAAGCCATAGAACAGAAGTTCCCAGGCTGTGATCCACAAGCTTCATTCAGGTGGCCTGTGGCATGTCTGTGAATTTTTGGCTGAAGAAGGGATATAGCACATCCATCGCATTCAATATTCATTTTGATGTTTAATTGTATTTTATGGCTTCTTTTTTTATTATTGCATGTATTGCATTACAGTTGGAATTCTATTGTATTCAAATTGTAAGTCAATAAAATACAATATATAAGAAATAAAAGAAGCAATAACAATACAATTAATAATCATACAGCATCTAGCCCAGTGCATTACAATTTCTTCAACAGGCAGAAAAATCGTTAAGTGGTCCGCCAAGACCTTCAGCAATTTTCAAGCTGGATACGGGAAAATGGGAACCACTTCCACAGAATATTGGATCCAAGCCAAAGAATGTTAAATATAATGAAAATTGTTCCACCAGGCTTATGCGTGCAATTAAGAAGATGTATTTTTGCAAAAGATGACCTTTGTTTTTACTGTATTTTAAATGGTTTTTACTGTATTTTTATGTGTTGTAAACCGCTTTGATGTTTTAACCTGACATAGCAGTATGCAAATATGTGTATAAAATGAATAAATATTTACAGTGCTTTGATTTTATAGATTTGATTAAAAACCAGAGTACCTTGATATATATGTTGTTTAAAAATGGGAAGAGGTTATATATAGGAAAGCAGCTTGAAATGAAGACGGGTTACGATATCTGATACTATAAGGTCATTTTTAAACAAACAATGCTTACAAAGTCAGTCTTCCAGTTGCAGTCTTAGGTCACAAACAATGCATGCTTTTGTATAGAATAGGGGCACAAGGATTGTGATTAAAAAGAAGTAAGTACAACATATCCAATTGAGGAGCAATTCACTCAGTCCCACTTGGGGTAACATCAACCTTCTAAAAGCATAATGGGATTTTTACAATCCTATCCTAAGATGGTAGCAACACATAAGTGCTTAGACAGAGCATACTATAAGCTATACTTGTGCAACATTATAAATCACAGATGACATTAGGCCGGTACTGTAGACATCTAGGCTAGGGAAAGGGTTTGGTATCCAATTCCCAGTGGCTGAAATTGGAGAAAGTGTTGTGCGCTGAACATTGGAACACTGAGGTTTTTTTAAAAAATGTAGGAAGCTGTGTTATACCAGTTCAAACTACTTATCCATCTAGCATATATTGTAAACTTTCACTGGCAGCAGCTCTCATCTGTTTCTGGCAGAGGTCTTTCCAATCATCTGTTTGCTACCTGATCCTTTTAACTGGAGATTCCCGGGATTCTAGGGATTGAACTTGGAGCCTTCTATGTGCAAGGCATGTGTTTTACCACTGAGTTCTGGCACAAGATCAGGGAATTCTCCATCATTCTTTGTGTCCCCGCTTCCAAGATGGAGTGATGAGCATCCTTTCCTGGGAAGGGCCAGAGCTTGGTGGTAGAACATTGCTTTGCATTCAGATGATCTCATGTCCAGTCCTCAGCATCTCCAGGTAGGGTTGAGAGAGATTCTTGCCTGAAACCCTGGAGAGCCACTGACCCCCAAAAAGTCAATATAGAATTATAGAATAGTAGAGTTGGAAGGGGCCTTATAAGGCCATTGAGTCCAACCCCCTGCACAATGCAGGAATCCAATTTAGACAATACTAAGCTAGATGGACCAGTGGTCTGATTCAGTATAAGGCAGCTTCCTATGTTCTCCTGTGTTGTGGAGTTTGAACTTTCATATTGGCTTTGTGCTATGGAACTTGGGATAATATATAAAAATTGCAACTCACTGATATGGCCACTATGAATTAGGGAGAAATTTGATTCAGTTCACATTTAAAGCCAAATTTATGAAATGTGAGGAACATAAAACAACCATCCTTCGAAATTCACACTTATCTGAATTTTGTGATGCAGTTCTCTAACCAAGCAATATTTTTAAAAATGCATCTGTTAGGGAAAAGTATGCAGGAAAGGAATATATTGGTGAAAATAACATACAAAATTGCATTATATTAGAATAAATTGCAAAAATGTGTACATTAGTCAGAACTGCATACAAAAATGTATTTATTAGGAGAAATTTGCACTAAAATGATGAAGAATTTTCATGAGGTTTATTTTTTTAAAAAAATTGCAAATTGCTGCAGAAACATTGAGAATCTAATTTAAGATTAGAACAATGAGAAACTGAAATAAATGAAATTGACAGATTGTTCCATCCCTAGGTGCCACAGATTGGGATCTGAAACAAAATATTTTGAGTTAGATGCATAGTTGTCAGGCAAGTACTCCTCCTATCAGTTTATAACCCGAAAAAAAATCTACCGCCCACTCTAGTTCTCTGGAGAAAGAGTGACATCTTGTGGATTGATCATACGGATTTCCCATCTGGAAATAAAAGTTCCTGCCTCACTCCCCTGCTCCTTCTGGTGAAAAGCTGGCAGTCTGCATTCAAGAGGCATCCACTACCATCTGTTTAGAACAATTCCCAACTTGACAGAAGGACTAACTGATGGGCTGCAGGAATCCTTATCATTTATTATGCCATGGGCATACAAAGAAACTTTGTTACCAGGCTCATATGATTGGAAAGTAGTATTTTAACTAAACATTGACGTGTGAGCAGATATTGCCCATGTTGCATTACAGTGCTTTTAAAAAGGAGTTTTCACCGGGGACAAATGAACTCCAAAGGGCACTTTTAACCATGCAAAAAGACATTTTTAAACATCCACAAAAAATACAAATTACATAATCAAGCAACATTCTGAGAAATATATTTTTACATTTAAAAAACATTTAACTTCTACAGACATTTCAAGTTGATTTAAAGACATTTAAAGTGTGCTTTAAAGACATTTAACAGCCATGAGGTCTTGCCCATTAGGAATTGGAATAGTCCCATTCTTTGAGTACTTTTTGGCTCCCTCTATATTCTTAACACAGTTCACAGCAAACATATGTACATTTTCCCCATTCTTAGCAGCCTCAAATACTTTCAGTTCTGGGATTTTTAAAAAAAATAAAATAAACCTCAACATCAAGCCTTATGCCTTGATAATAACTGACTCAGTTTTCACTGGTTGCCTTTTTTGGACAGTAGGGCCCCGCTCATACGGCAGGTTCCGTTCCAGACCACCTCCATAAAGCAAAATCCGCCATAAAGCAGAATGCATTGACTAACATTGTCTAAAATGGTGCCCGACGCCCGAAAAATGCTGTAAAAGTGGAACAAGCACTGTAGGAGCGGGGCCTTTCTGCAATTGACAACCGCCTTATCAGTGAAACGCTGCAAAGAGGAGCACCACAAAGCGGGGCCCTACTGTATAGCACTGCTGGTCCCTTTGTCTGATGCTGTTTCAAATTTCTTTTGAGGGGGGGAGTCATTTGGGTTTTTCCTCCCAAATAGGACATAGAAACATTGGAGGCTGCATTATACCAAACCAGACCACCGGTCCATCTAACACAGTATTGTTTACACTGATTGACAGCAGCCCTCCAGGGTTTCAGGCAGGAGTCTGTCTCTCGGTAGATGCCAAGATTGAACTTGGGCCATTCTGCATGTAAGGCAGATGCTCTCCCAGTGAGCTACTTTGTTCGAGGAGGATCACCCTTCTCTTTTAGGATACTTTCAAATGGCCTGTTCATTGAGCATCCTGATTTGTTTGAGGGACTACTAGATGATGTTGCATTTCTTCTGATTTGTTTGATGATAAGAACATAAGAAGAGCCTACTGGATCAGGCCAGTGGCCCATCTAGTCCAGCATCCTGTTCTCACAGTGGCCAACCAGGTGCCTGGGGGAAGCCCAGGCTTTGATGTTATATCAAACCAAAGCTATCCCATAGTTTCCAATGAGTTCTCCTGTTACTTTCCTTATCACAATAAGTCCAACCTTTTGGAGAAATAAGTGTGTTATGCAACACCTCCCAGCCAACTATATTTGTGCAACCTGAATTTGCCAATATACAATTACATCCCACCCAAACATAATGACAGCCCTTAATCCCAGAATAGCTTTTTCACACAATGCTGGTAGCAGTTGTAGCAACTGAAGAGTGCTTGACAAAAAGACGTGTCAATTTTAAGACATTTTGCAGGTGCCTGCTACATTTCTATAAACTTTCTTTTTGCCTTTGGCATAATGCACTCACCTCACCTGAGTATCTTAGGCTGTTTGACTACAGACGTAGGGTGCTTCCAGATGGGGGTTTAATATTATGAACATGTTGTTGAGATATTTATTTATTTATTATTGCATTTATATCCCACTTTTCCTCCAAGGAGCTCAAAGTGGTGTACATGCTTCTCCCCCTCCTAATTTAATTCTCACAACAACCCTGTGAGGTAGGTTAGGCTGAGAGGCAGTGGCTGGTCCAAGGTCACCCAGTGTGCTTAATGGCTGAATGGGGATCTCCCAGGTCCTAGTCCAGCACTCTAACCACTTCACCACACTGGTTGGCAACAGGATTTTTAATTTTTTAAAACTTATTGGATTTTCCTTGTAAAAGGTAAATTCAATCTAAAAGAATCTTGCATGGAAGTGGAGCCCTGGCACCATATAAATCCCCATCTGGAAGCACCCAATATCACATAACTGAGATGCAAACTGAGGCCTTCCTGCCTTTCACATGCAAGAAGAATGCATAATCATACTTACATTCTGATTGGGTCTTGCATTCCAGTAAAATCTTCCTGTTGGCATTTCAAGTAACATATTTATTAAGGTGGCACAACACCAGATTGTAGGAGGGAAGGGAGTTACATGCATACTGGATCACTCCATAAAATCTATACACAAGGGGAAAAGGGACGCTTCGTAAAGGATCTTCAAGGATTGCATGCAGTATATGAGAATCCCTGAAGTAGATGAAAGCAAGCTAACTCTCTCCTCCTCTTCTCTTTGACCTCCAAAGGACTCTGTTATTTATTCATGAATAGGCAAAAAACCTTGCAGTTTAAGAATACACCTATAGCCAATAGGCATTTCTATCAAATTTTAAAAAGCAGGGAAATTGGGCAGCTATAGTGAAGGCACCAGGGGAACAGGAGACCTGACCTCCTCTCCGAGATATTGGACTGCTCTACAAATTGGTCAAAATGGAAACACCATTTGGGTTGGTCTTTCACAGTCCAATCCACTTCCTGTGTAGCTTGGAAGAATTTGGTAACATGTGCCTCTGAGTTCAATGGGATTTACTCCTGTGCAATCATGCTTACAATAGGTAAAACTGACCATGGAGGAGGAGGAGGAGGGGAGAGGAGATAGAAGGATGGGGAAGGAAGAAGGGAGGGGAAAGAGGGGATGGGGAAGGGACAGGAGCAGATTGGAAGGGGAGGGGGAGGGAGGGTGAAGGAAGGGGGAGGGAGGGGCAAAAGGGAGGGGATAGGAAAGAGAAGGAGGGGAGGTTTGATCATTTGAATGCCTGCTGAGTTCAATGGGATTTTTACTCTTGTACAATAATGCTTAGGGTAGGTGAAACTGACTTGGTGGAAGGGCAGGGAGGGGGAGGAGGGAAGGGAGAGGAAGGGAGAGGGGAGATTGGGTAGAGGGAAAGCCCCTTTCCTTTCCAAAAAGAAAACAATGTGAACAGTATCATTGCTTTTCAAGGTTTCCCCCATCTTTTTATTCTACAGCAGGCACATGTAGTCTCTCACCCAAATTTAAATCAAAGCTGTCACTGGCAACATCCATACCAGGCATTTATTTCACTTAGACAGCCATGGCTTCTCCCAAACAATCCTGGGAAGTGTAGTTAGTGAAGGGTGCTGAGAGTTGCTAGGAGGCACCCTGTTCCCCTCACAGAGCTTCAATCAGAGCGGCTGACTTTTAAACCACTCTGGCCACTGGAGCTCTCTCAGGGGAATAGGAGTCTCCTCTCAGCACCCTTTACAAACTAACTTCCCAGGATTATTTGGGGGAAGCCATGACTGTCTCAAGTGAAATAAAGGTCTGGTGTGGGTGTGGCCCCCTGATTAGGCAACCCAAGCAGCTGGGAGTCTGGCTTTTAGAACACCGACTTGGTTCTTACTGAGCATGCCAGGCCTTATCATTGACTTCAATGCTAAATTTCATAAATTAATTAAAAATCGGCTAGACATTTTTTTAAACTTTTAAACAGCAGAAGATGAAGGTCAGAGTATGGGACAATGTCAATAATAGGATTACAGGTAGTCTGTGAACATGGCTGATCTTTAATTAATTTCAACAAATTATGTGAACTCTGACAGAAAAAACTCCAAATGGGGTCTGAGTTTTCTTCTCTTTTTTTAGACTTTGAACTCTCTATTCTCTCTGGCTGTTTTGTGTATCGCCATGGAAATTTACAGGGTTGTTAAGCAAGCATTTCCGAGTTCAGAACTATAAGTTTTGTAAGGTTTTGTTTTAAAATGAGCTTATGGGAAGCATTAGAATGGCATCGGGGTATTTTCAACTTAACATTGCGGAATGCGAAAAATTTATGCTGGCTATAGTATACAGCCACTCTTGTGGCTGGATATATATATATCTAGCAAAGCAGGGTTAGATTATATACCAGAAATAATACAAAAATCTGGATATGAGGAAATTTCCCAGACTTTTCTCTACCCACTTCCTCTTGTAAGATTGAAAGTTATTCAAGTGGGCAGTTAAAATCTCATAAAGTTTTCATCAAATGTAACATTGAAGCTTGCATTTATTTTGGTGGAGCCTTGTCATGTCATTTGGTGTTCACAATTCCCATTATTTTCAGTGGGTCTTCAAATAGATTGTTAGGTCCCATTGTTTTCAATGAGCATGCTTGTAGTTAATTTTAGTATGTACTCTGTATGTGTGGTGCTCTGAACAATATTAAGTATTGTGCTCATTTTTAAATATGAGACTGACAATTTTGCCTTTTATCATCATTTTCATTCTTTACATATTTATCTGGCATGGGTGTATATGTGTATCATCAATACTATGCCAAGTAATGAGAATAAAAGCTTGGTAATGCAATTTTGAATTAATCCTGGATTAGAATTCCATGTCTTGGTCAACACAGATGAGGAACTGTGTCCTTCTAGAAATTATTATGAACTTACTTTTCTTCTAATAGCCAGGCTCTTCCCTCTATCGTCAAATGGTTTTCTTGTTAATAAAAGAGCTACAAGAATGCACTCATTAGAAGCGGGACTTTGAAAGTGAATGAATGTGAAAGGTAGTCAAAACCCTATAATCTACTAATCTTCTAAAGTGGCAATTCATCAACATTGTTATCTGTTGAGAAAGATTATAAATCAGATGGCTTCACAGACCTAGTTAGGTTTATACACCCAAGCAATCTATCCATTACAAAAGCATGTTGTATGAGGCTTCCAACAGATGTAGTCTTATTTTATAATCATTGTTTATTAACGTTGTATCCTGCTTTTTCTCCCAGGGTGGCAAACAGCAAAACACTGAAACAGTACAATTTAAAATAAAAATAAAAATAAAAATCCCATATTTAAACTTTTATTACCAATTAAAAACCATATAAAAACATTTAAAAGCAATCATATACACTCACAGTTATTAATTTCACGGTTGTCATGGCCAGTATCTTTCAGCCAGCAAATGCCTGGATAAACAGGAATGTTTTAAAATTTCTCCTGAAACTCACTGAGGGAGGCAGGCACACCTCAACAGGTAGAACATTCCACAAATGAGAAAAGAGTCAGGGAAGGCCCATAGTCAACGGCAACTGGGCAGCAGCCAGAGATGGCTCTAACAAAAGGGCCTCCTCTGCCAACATTGGGGGAGTCGCCCCTTTAGATACTTGAGTCCCAAGCTGTTTACAGCTTTGAATGCTAACATTAACACTTTCAGTTGGGCTCCGTTGCTCACTGGCAGCGAATGCAGAGCTTTCAGGACTGGTGACACATGGTCCCATTGGGCTGCCCCACTTACCCAACTGGCAGCTGCAGAAGGTGCAGCCTCTGGAGTGCCTTCAAAGGTAGTTCTACACATAGTGCACTGCAGTAGTCTAAGCAAGAGGTCACTAGAGCATGGACAACCAAGGCCAGGCTATCCCAATCCAGAAACGAGCATACCTGGTGAACCAGCTTAAGCTGGGTTTAAGCACTCCTAGCCACAGAAGCAACTTGAGATTCCAGTGACAAGTTGAAAACCAGAAGTACTCCCTGACTATGAACTTGTTCCTTTAGGGGGAGTGACACCCCTCCCAAGACAGGTCATATACTTAATTCCCAGACACAGGAACTACCCACATCTCCATCTTATTGGGATTGAGCCTGTTTATTAGCCCCCATCCAGCCTTCACCACTTCCAGATACCAGTCCAACACAGTCATAGCCTCTCCAGATGGAATGGAGAGATAGGGCTATGTATCATCATAAGTATATGGATGGCACTGTGCTCTAAATCCCTGGATGACAGCTACTAGAGGTTTCACATAGAAGCTAAATAGCATATGAGATAGAATGGACCCTTGTGAGACCCCACAGATCAAAAGCCATGGAGCCAATCAACAAACTCCTAGTACTATTGTCTGATGACAACCCTGCAGGTAGGAGCAGAACCAGTGGAATACAGTGCCTTCAACTCCCATCCCTCTGAGTCATTCCAGAAGGACACCATGACCAATGGTGTAAAAAAAACCTGTGAGAGATTGAGGAGAACTACAAGGTTGTACTCCCCTCATCTTTCTCCTGATAGAGCTAATCAATCAGGGCAACCAAGGTTGCTTCAGTGCCAAAAGCAGGCCTGAATCCAGATTGAAATGGGACTAAATACTATAGTATTTGTATTAGTGCATTTAAATTCCATCTTTGCTCCAAGAAGCTCAAGGTGACATGCATGGTTCTCCCCCTCCCCATTTTATCCTCACAGCAATCCTGGGAGGTAAATTAGGTCAAGAGAGGGTGACTGGCCCAAGGTCACCCTATGAGCTTCATAGCTAAGTGGGGATTTGAACCCAAGGCTCCCAGGTCTTAGTCTAGCATTCTGACCACTACACATTCTTGTAGATGTTATACTCTTTTTCATGAACACTCGTTAAAAATGACAATGCTATCCTAATAAGTAGTCAATGGGCAAGTTCACATGACCTTTTGTTTTTGTTTCCCTCCGTAGAACTGTGTTGTTTGAAGAAATCCACTGTCTCATGCCTCCTTATGCCTCCATACATTTAAGAAGCAGATGTATTGTCAGAAGCACTATGCTGCCGTTGGCCTTCTTCAGATAACAAGAGAGGAAAGTAATCTGAAGTCACCTTCTGATGATTATTCTTTCACTTTCAGTCTATGGGATCATTCATCATATAACAATCCTGTGCACTTACCTGGAAATGAATCTCATTGACCTTTGTGGGAGCTATGCAGAAGATTGCATGGTGATCAAGTTATTCTTTAAAAAACTATTAAAACAACTTGGACGTCCGTATGGTTACAGGAGAGAACGAGATTAACAGTAGCTGATTCTTGAAACTGAGATTTTTGTAATGAACTTTCTTGATAAGCATTCAAAAATTCCTAGGGGCAGGAAACAATTTCTAGTTAGTCAGTGTTTGGATAATTAGAACACACCTAATCTTATATGAAAACACATACTTTGGAAACTAAATGCTAAACATGCCCTGTAAAGTATCACTGGCCTTCCAAATGGAATGCAAAGTCTTGGTCTTGGAATTAAATCAATCATGCCTTTGTAATGTGAACCATCCTTCACTGTGGGATTAATTCTGCTAAATAATCATATCCTTGTTAGTTGATTTGCAGTGGGTACAAATATATGTGGGTTGAGCTACAGTGGATGTTAAACTAAGTAATTGAAATGAGAAGTAAAGATAATGGACATACAAAGTATCTACTATATTTTGACAGTTTCATCCACTAGCACACCCACTGATGTCATATATGCCATCACTGATGAACACTGCCCATCAAACTCAGTCAAACAAATGAACAAAAAAGAGTGAATAGGAATATGTCAGACCTTAAAGAAACATGAAATAAACAATTATAATGCATGATGCCATTTCTGGGACCTTTGGCCTTTGGACCAACTGCATCCCCCTAGGCCTCCCCATTTGGCTCCCAAAGCCATTTGGGGAATCCAGGCCCACCCACCCTATACTTCACATCATCCATAATGTTAAGGATGGGGCTGGTAAGGGCAAGGCTTCAAAGGAACAATTGGGAGCTTAAAGTGAGCTGACAGTAGATCTAGATTTTGCTCATTTTTTTCTGAAATAACATGAGGAAGCCAAAATTGACCAGATTCAAGATGAGAATTCCAAATGTAATGATGGTAGATCCAATGAAGTAATAAAAATACAAAAAGAGCAATAAAATATAAAAAGATGGATGTCCTATTAAAACTAATAAAAAGGCAGATTAGAAAGAGAAAGTTCAACATGCAGATTAAAAAAAGAGACATTTTTAGCTCCCGGGGGGAGGGGGGAAGGTTGAACTTTTCTTTTCCAGCTCCCTAAATCCTGGTGCTACAGATTGTTTCTTTTAAGAGGTGGGCAGCAAATTGCAGTAGCTGAGATTCTTTCAGAGCCCTAAGTCTGACTCTGTTTCAGAGGAGACCTGGTGAGTCCTTTCTCCCTTTCTTTAAGGAGTCCAGAACTCTTATTATCATCATGACCCTCAGCTTTAAATTATTTTGTTTTGCCTTCCAGACTAATTACACTCAAATATTCTCTAATGTCTTTCTCTATCCTCTCCCCTCTCCAGAACTGCAAATCTGCATCACTCACAGTTCTTTCCCACTCATCTTCCTGTTTGCTCTTTTGCTGTCCTCTCAGGATGTGGTAAAGGGCTCTCAAATGCCTTCCTCAGGATGCTACGGAGCATCCCAACAAGGAGGCTGCTGGTGGTGGTGTTTGTTCGGCTGTTTATATACCAACAAGGGTGGGCCTAACCCAGCCATGTCCCATCACCAGGCAATTTCTGGCCCATACGTGTTTACATTTGGCCAGGATGAGGCCAGTGAATATTGCTGACAGCCCCTGACACCTGGACAGACTAAGACTGCAGCTTTAGAGAAATGGCTCTTTGGATGGAAAGAGGATGAAGACAGGAAGGCAGTGGGTGAATGCTGTGGCAGAGTAGGTAAGAGAACTTCAAGGACATTTCTCTTGATCAAGTAGTTAGGTTGATAGCAAATATAAATTTCTGAAATTTGACCAGAGACTATCCTCCAGTTTTAAATATTATTATTAAAGCTTATTAAATTTATTAAACCACTATTTCTTAAAAATAATAAGGGTCATAATCTATCTCCTCTCCACCCCAACAAAAACATATTTGGGCTGATGTTACGTATTACTGTTGTGAGTTTGACATTACTAGAGATACCTGGATGTAGATTTATCCATTGGAAAAAGGGAAAAAAGTATATCCTGCGTTAACTGACATCACCCTTGGTTTCATTTTCTATATCAGCAACATAAGGAAAGAAAATAAGAGTTCCTTGTTAAAATGTTTCAAACCTCATCACTAATTTGAAGAGGTTGTGTTTTGCTTAAGATTGCATGAATTATTTCAACTGTAATGTTAAGTGATTGTATGGGCAAATGAATCTGCAAGACATCTAGATGTACACCGAGGAGGTTTAGAATGGCATGCCCTATTCTCCTGTCCCATATTCTTGTCTCACAACCCTGTTTTTCCTGATTTTAGGGTTGTTTATTGCTTTCTCAGGCTGCTTGCATGGTACAGTACTCTGAGCAGTTCTGTTTTAGGACAGTAAGCTCAATTTGAAAGCTTTCTCACTCTGTATATGTTGACAAAAAACCTGGGAAAAGCTGTTTAATTAGCCAAAACAGACAGTGAATGAGCTCATCACATATACTGACTGGGGCTGAGAGTGAGCTTCACATCTGTATTCCCCTTCCTGGCAAGCACAAATCCAAGGATACTGAGGGATAAACAAAGGGCAGAGGTGTGAGATTCAAGTAAACTGACCACTGGAAAAGATAAACATCTCACAGGTATAGGTACCACATGTGCTCCCTCCCAGAGGCTCTTTTCGGTATAAATAAAGGGTCCTAGATCTGGAAATATAAGCCTCAATGCTGGCCTGAAGAGAAGCACGGTGCAGTGTAAATCCGAACAGGGCCATAAAGGGGATCTCTTCATTGTTTTTGTCTGAGGCTTCCAACAGGAAAAAAAGAGAACGTAAGATAAGATCTGTGCTCATAATTAGTTGCTTTAAGTGTTTTAGTGCCTGGCTACCAAAAAACAACAGCTTTGCTCCAATAAAGCACTAAATTTTCTTTCTTCAAAAGTGTGTTTCATGGTCTTTGAGATCCTGAACTTTCTTGCCTCTGGCAAAGTTACCTTTGGCAAAACAGTGATACACCTGAGTCCCCTGATTTATATTAAAAATGCATCAGCTTATTTTGTGCAACTGCTTTTGACGTATTCAGGCATTCTGTGTTTAATCCACAGATGATGAGAAAATGAGGATGCATCCCCAATACCCTACACTATGGTTGGGGAAAAGTTTGTGTAGTTCACATTTTAACGCAAACCAAACTAATTTGCACTTTTCAGACCAACTCACCAACCAAAATGCAGCTGTCCTTCAAAAGTCGCATTTCCCTAAACCTTTTGATGCAGTTCTCCAACCAAAAAACATATGCCTAAAGAAAGCACATATTAGAGGAATTTGCTGAAAAATGCATAGATTAGTGAAAATAATGTACCAATGTGCATATGATTGGCAGATGTGGGTGGAGCTAAAATGGTAATCTTTGTTCTTCTCCACTGCCTATTGATTCACTACAGATGTAGAACATCTGTCTAAGGCTTTTATTTTCTTGAATTCATGGTAGTGAACTGGAGATTTTAAAAGGACTCTTGTGATTCACGTTGAAATAATATGCAAAAGAAGGTATAAAATGGCTTGATGATTTTATGCCTAAGTATTACATACTGTATGTTTCTTAAACTATTCCTTCTGTTTTGACATCCAAAAAGAGTTTGTTCAAGTGAGGATGAGGTATAAGAGTTAAAGTAGTTCAGGTTTATAGCCATTCAGGCTAATTTTGCATTATCTGCTGTGTTATTAAAAATGAAAATATTTGGGACAAATGAATCCCAGGATTTATCTAATTAATGAATGATGCTAAAAATTGGATTTGTATCCATTTTATTATACTTTTGAAAAGAAGGTAATTGATGATTTATTTGCAATTAATGATTTAACTCAATTTGTATCTTCCTGATATGTTTTAATAATTTTCTTCTGTTGCTCTTAATTTCTTTTTCTATCCCATTCATAATAATATGCTATTCTTCCGGCTTGCATTATTCTCTACAGTGGTGTACTATTACTATTAATATTAATCATAAATTTATTACCCGCCTTTCATCAGAAGGTCCTAGTGCAGGTCACAACAATATAAAATACAATATTAAAAACAGTTCAAAACAAATTACATTCACAACTAAAGAGGGTTCTAACATCTCTCTCTCTCAAAGGCCAGGGTGTAGAGAGTTGTCTTCAGCATAGAACAGAAGATGTATAATGAAGGTACCAGACACCCCACTGTGGGGAGGGAGTTCCACAGAAAATGTCCTTTCCCAGGTCATCACCACCATGAACTTTTGAGGATGATAGAACGACCAGGAGGTCCCCTCCTTCCAATTTCAATTCCCAAGAATGTCTTTAAGGCAGTGTTTCAATTATTTGGGGCCAAAGTCATACAGGACTTTAAAAGCTAGCATGAGCACCTTGAATTGGCCCCAGAAATGAACTGGCAACCAATGAAGCTGTTTTAAAACAGAGGTTATATGAGAACTAAATGGAATCCCAGCCAATAATCTGGCCAATGCATTTTGGCATTTCCAAGTTGTCTTCAATGGCAGCCCCACATAGAGCGCATCGAAATAATCCAACCAACATGATGTCCTCCATATGTTGTAAAACTCCCATCAGACTCATCCAGCATAGCCAAATCAGGGATGACGGAAGTTGTAGTCCACAGCATCTGGAGTGCTGTACCCCAGCTCTACATGGTTAAAAGTTACAGATATATTTTTTGAATAATTGTCATTCGAAAACTGTATGACTATCAAAAATCAAATTCACTAAAGCTGTAATCCTTTTTGCAGTTACTGGTGAAAAGCCCATTGAACACTGTGGGATTAATTCTATGTCACCATGCATAGGTGATTTTTCAAAGCAAATCAGTCATAATGGACAATAGTTGCATTGTGGCAGCATGGTGCCACCTTGTCCAGCACACTGTCACAGTACTTCTTGCATCCAATGAAGTAGACTGTATTCACAGAAGCTTATGCCATAATAAAATGTGTGAGTATATAACATGCCAGAAGACTCTTGTTTTTACTGCAAAGGACTATCCTGACTACCCCTCTGGAAAGTACTTCCCGAAGTTATTCAGGCTTGGATTTTGATGAGCCTCTAGGGAAAGTGTGTTCTGCAATTGTGAGTCAGACACTAAGGGTGTCATTATGTATGACCTTGTTTTCTGAACTTGATGCACAGGTGGTACATTCAGGAATGTGCTGATAAAAGGTTGTGACAGAATAAATGAGAGATGGTGGTCTGAGTGATGGAGGAAACAACCCATTAATGACTTTTCAGGTCAAAACCAACACATTGAATTGTGCCCAGAGGACAAAAGGGAGCCAGTGCTGATATTAAAGCAATGATGTGATGTTCTCTCTGTGTCTTGACCCCTTTGAGATGAGTCAGTATATTCTTCTCCAACTTGTGAAGCCTTTAAACAATTACCAAAAGCTATCTTACAGAGAATGCATGAATGTAGTTGACATGATTGACAAAGTATGAAGACAATAGTGAGGAAGAGAAATTATTGGCAGTGTTTAGAACCTGAACTTACAGAAAAGGAAGGGAGGTTTGCAAGATGGAAAGCTTCACCTTAGAGACCTCACATTGGAACTTGCCTGGAGTGACTCAAACCTTACATAGGGAAGTGGATTATGGAGTGGGGGAAGTGGCTTATATAGGAGCAGGGGAAATGACTTATACCTTTGAAACCACTGTGAGGGGGCAACAAATCAGAAGCATAGGAGGGTGCCACATGGGCGTCCACTAACGTATCTAATTTGTCTACCCTTTCAAATGCTAAATGGCTCCAAAATGTGACTTGCAGGAAGAATTGCTTATTTACTTCCCTTTCCAGGTTTTTACTTTGTTTACTTATTTCACTTTTTTATCTGCTTCACATCTACATTTTCCACACTGTTTTCAAAGCCTTGCCCCCTTTGGGCTATTTTACAGTAACTCTGTTTTAATTGAATTATACTTTAGTATAATTTGTCTGCTGTTGATTCATATAAGCTAATAAGCTACTCTTACACCAGGGGTTGTATGGAATTTTCCCATATTTTTACTTTATTGAATTCTATGGAATTCAAATTGTAATGCAATAAAATACAATGTAAGAAATAAAAAGCAATAAAATACAATTGAAAATCATTATTAATATTTAATGCAGACGTGCTAAAGACCACCTGAATGAAGCTCGTGGATCACCAGTGGTCCACAGGCCACAGTTTGGAACCCCTTGTGTAAAAGTAGCTTCTATGAATCAGCAGCAGAAAACAATTAAAATCATGCAGCATCTAGCACAGTGCATTACAATTGCTACAACAGATTGAAAAATCATTAAGTGGTCCACCGATATCATCAGCAATTTCCAAGTCGTCCATAGGGGGAAAAATTGGGAACCACTGCCTTACACCATTAATAGTATCAGCCCATTGGCTTCAAGGTGTTTCCTCCCTTGAGTTATTGTGGCATTGCCCCCATTAGCTTTAACCTGCCTTTCAGTAAATGTAATATGAACCCTCATCTCAGTTTGAAAAGAATTGCAAAACATCAATTTGTTTCAATGAATTTCACACAAACCCTTCTGATTCACATGTATTAAGTTGTATTGTGTCAAAATTGCATGCAGTGCACTGATATTTTACTTTATTTCAGTCAACCAGCAGGTCTAATAAACAGAGAACCCTAGTGTGAGAGTCTGAATAATGTTTGCTTTGGAGTCTGCATTTCAGTTAGCCATGCATAATGCTATTACAATCTTACATCACTTTGGATGCTTGCTTATTTTGTATACTGTGTGTGTTCCTTCATATTTCTGCTCAAAATTTGTAATGTATTATGCATACCATGAAGTTTCATTTTTGTAGAATATTTATGTGCACACAAGTATAATTGTGAATCACCTTGGGCATAGCACCATCTGCAAATAGTTGATAAACAGTATTCATACATACAAGGGCTGCAGCACACTTATTGTCATGATAGACATTTGGTTTCCATACTTCATGGGCAAAGGTGAAAATGCTTTGCAGTAACTCAGCATTGGTTTCCCTACAGGTGGTGCAGCATGCTGAAGAAGAGAATGGGAAGGGAAAAAATCAAATGTGGTAGGTAAATTAGCAGGGCTGGGTTGCCAGTCCTGGGCAGGCATAAGAATGCAGCTAGAGAGATCAACAGCTAACACATCAGCCAGGGCTGGCACCAGATTGCAGCAGAGCATTGAAAGTGGTGGCAGCTGCTGGGGACTTAAATAGGCCTGATTTCATTTGTGAGCTAGCACACTGTGCATGCACACCTGCCATCTTGGGTGATAGAAGCATGCACTCACAGCATGCAAGCGTACTGGCATGGCAATGCAGGAAATGACATGGCCAGCTCATGCTGGTGGTGGAGAGTGTTGCCTGGGAGGATGGCTCCCACTCCGTGATCCATGTCAGCATCGGGTCATGGGGCATCACTCCATGACCCAATGTTAATGAGAATCATGGAGTGGCAGCTACAACTGCCCAGTCCCAGCAGCAGGGGCCACTCTCAGCTGCAGGGGCCCTCACCCAGTGTCCAACCTGACTGCCTGCCGGCTCTAGGCCTAACATCAGCTCAGACAAGATCAATATAGGAAAAAATGGAATTGGGCAGAGGTAGACCATCTCTGGAGATGCAGTCCTGATTGCAGGTGTTGCCACCACTCACCATATGCCCAGAGGTACATGTTACCAAATTCTTCCAAGCTACACAGGAAGTGTATTGGGCTGTGAAAGACCAACCCAAATTGTGTTTGCATTTTGACAAATTTGTACGGCAGCATAATATCTCAGAGAGGAGTTCAGGTCTCCTGCTCCCCTGGTGCATTCACTATAGCTGCCCAATTTCACTGCTTTTTAAAGTGTGGTAGAAATATTTGTGGGCTATAGGTCTGAAGCCAGACTGAAATGGATCCAGAACATCTCTTTCATCCAGTAATACTTGCAGTTCACCAAACACCACCCTCTTGATCACCTTGCCCAGAAAAGGAATATTTAAAACAAGGAGATGTTCCAACTGCCCACAGTAGTGGTCTACACCTGTGAGCAACTAGTTACATTGGGACTGTAAGATGATGGTGACCATATCCAGGATTATTTGATCACACATTGCATTGCCAATGTGTGCATGCCCTGGGGAATGGTTGGAACTTCTTACATCTGACAATGTACCCTGAGAATCAACACAAAGGTTTAAGATTCATTTTTTCAACATCTAACCCATGGACTACATTAGTTTTATTCCTCACAATAATTCTTGAAAGACAGAGAGACTGTTGGTTACTGCCTTTGAACAGGCTGAATGCTTTCATTGCCACAACTGCTCCCACGGTTGTTGTACAATGCCTGAATTCATGAGAACATGTATAGGAAATAGGAATGACATCTTTCAAGTGATGTTATACTTTTATAGCCCTTTATGAATCTGATTGTAATGAGTCCCTTAGGAATACAGAATTCATACAACATTATTCAAGCAGGGCAAGGACAATTGGATGAGAGGCTTAGATGTAGTGGAAACAAGGGGAAAATGACTGGAGAAATGAAAAGAGACAGGCAATTTTGGGCAAGGTTCCTAGGAAGCTACTTGTCAATGATATAATTTTCAGCTCTGTAAAAAGTTTGATTTTTTGGTTTTTAGCTATCTATCAATTCTGATTCTTCTTTCTAGCTTCACTCCTTTCTCTCTAGCTTCATCATTCCTTAAATTTTTTCCATTTACATTTTTTCAGTTATATCATCTGTACTTGAAGATATACAGTAGAACCTCCCTATAACATGGTTCACTATACTGCAGATTTGGATATACCATGGGTATGATGATGTCCCCAAATACAATATGCTGTTTTTGTTACAACATGGAGCCCCTACACCATGTCCCCCGACCCTATGTTATATCAAGGTTCTGCTGTATTTGAAACTCTCCCAAGAACATAACATTGTCATTGTATCCTCACAACCCCCAACTCAATAAAATGTTTTCTTGGTGAGATTTTTAAAAAATGGTACAGACTATATATCTATGGCTTTTCGTGGCAGGAAGAGTGACCTGTTCTGTGAAGACATGTGAACATAAGAAGCAATCAGACACTAAGGTGCCTCTAGGCTGCCCCTATTAGTGGGAGTGAATCAAGTGCATACTCTTTTGTGCAGTTAAAGTGGATGAAAGCCCTCTGCCACCGTAGCACAACAAATCCACTTTTGAAAAAGCAGCGAGCTTTTTCACAATTAGGAAAGCGACGCGGAAATGCATTGAAAAATGTAGGATGGATGAATGACTAATGGGAGGATGTATAAACAAGCAAACCAGGATGAATGCTCATAGTTGTGTAATTGCCCTACAAACAACTCCAAACAAATGCTCAGTAAAAACTGGTCATAGTTTAATCTTCATGTAAACATTATGTAAGCATATCAGGATGAATGATCAATAAATATGTAATCTGAAGGAGAGCTGAATCAGACCATTGGTCTTAGACCCACGTTGGTTACTCTATCTGGCAGCAGCTCTCCAGGATCTCAGGCAGAGGTCTGCTCCATCACTTGCCACTTGGTCCTTTTTTAACTGGAGATGCTAGAGTCATCTACATGCAAAGCATGTGTTCTACCACTGAGCTATGGCCATCTTTATAGCTGTAATAACTTGGGGACTTATATCTCTTTCCTCAGCACACTTCTCTCTGTCTCTCTGTCTCTCCCCCTCTCTCTGGTATATGTTGGGGGGGAAGGAGTATTTTTAGAAAGCACTCATTTTTCTGTCTACAACAATATCTTTGCTAAGCTCAAAAACAAACTGCTTTTTAAAAAAAGTCTGCTTCCACACGTTTGAATATGAGTCATTGCATTGCATTGCTGGAAATATGATGAATGGGTTGTTATCCCTGCTAAAGAGAGCCGTTTCAGCAATTCTAAACTCCATTTGTATCAGAATGTCTTCATACTGGTAGGCAATTATGTTAGTTGCAATCCCTGGATAGGGAGAACACAGCAGTGGTGTTCAGATTTAGATCAAAAAATGTAAACAAAACAAAAAAAACTGCAGAAAATTTGTATTTTTGACACACACTACCAAATAATATAGAACAAGCCCTTTTGCAAATGGAGATTGAATTATGCCAGTGAGACATAGTGGAATAGGGATTACAGTCATCATAACCTTCCAAATCAAGTCACAGTCAGTTTCGTGAGGGGAAGGCTCTTGCAAAATTCTCAGTGAACAAAACTACCACACCTGGCTTAAGGCTTGCAGTGCATGACTTCAAACAGTCAGTAGTCATCATGGTGTTAGGATGTGCAATACAAATGGCAAAGAGATCTTGTGGATTAGCAATATATAAACACAATTCACACATGATATTTCATTGCCGCCATTACAGTCTCAGTATCTGCCTCGCAAGTTTACAGATGTGTGACTCCCCTAAAAATCCCTTCAGAGTTTTCCCTGAGATTGAACCTCCAAAATTCACTTCACATTTCACATTTGGTGAAATTTCTTAGCGATTATAGTCAGCTTGTTCACCACTACCAACAAAATAACTCACATAAGAAGAACCTGCTGGATCAGGCCAATGGTCCATCTAGTCTGGCATCCTGTTCTCATGGTGAACAGCCTGTTGCCCAAATGTCTGGTTTGCTGGTTAACTTGTGTGTGTTTCTTCCTTACAGAAATACGTTCACAATGTTTTGCATATGTATTTATTTCAGTCTATGCTATTTTTTTATATGGTGGCATTACAGTCCATAGAAGGACAAGAACAACAAGAATACTTCTCCAAGATTCCA
Source organism: Rhineura floridana (assembly GCF_030035675.1). NCBI lineage: Eukaryota > Metazoa > Chordata > Lepidosauria > Squamata > Rhineuridae > Rhineura > Rhineura floridana. The sequence goes on from NC_084488.1 coordinate 86,456,847, forward strand.
AAGATAATGCACTTATTTCTGGAAATACTATAATATGGAAAGACAACTGCGCTCTTTTTAGATCAAGTGAAGACTATCTTATAAGGCTACACAGATTAACTAGAAAAGTATCAGTACAGAGGTGAAAGGTAGTATTCGCAAGGGTAAAGTTAGTAAGATAAAATGAAAAAAGAAATCTAGCAAAATAGGAATAGTGGTGATTCATTAAATCTGGAGGAACCTTTTATGTCAAGAGAGAGGCCGTAGCTCAGTGGCAGACCACGTGTTTTGCATGCAGAATGTCTCAGGTTCAATCCCTGACATCTCCAACCAAAGGCAGAAGTGTAGTGGCAAATTCAGAAGTGCAAGATCCCTTTGTATTAGTCACAGCCATGCTGCCTCCCTCTTTTTTTCCTGTGGGGTTGAGAATGAGATCCTTGTTAGTGCCTTTTCCCACAACAACAGATAGCCCAAGGAGCCAATAAGCATGAAAGAGGTGAGTGTGAGCTACTGAGAAGAGTCTTCTCAGGGGCTGACTTACCTCCTTTCACTCTGATTGGCTCCGATCAGCAGGAAAGGATAAGCAGGCATGTTAGAAGACTCTTCTCAGTGGCTAACACACTCCTCTTTCATGCTGATTGGCTCACAAGATGCTGGAGACATAGGGACCCTGCTCCCAAGAAAGTAAGGCGTGTAAGACCCCCTGAGACCCTGGACAACTACACCCCTGGCTAAAGGACCAGGTAGCAGATGATAGTAAAGATGACTGCTTTATATTCTGGAAAGCCACTGCCCATCTAAGGCACATTTGCAGTTATACTGGCTTCATTGCTTCTTCACCTGTTTTTTTTAATCCAGGTACACACAATGTTAGTCATGCTCTGTTCCTTTTTACTCCCAAATCTGGTTTTTATGAGATTGGATGTGTTTTCCCAGTTTCACACGAACTTGAAAACTGTTTGGTCTCTCAACCCATTGCGACTCCAAGTTGTGTTCAATGGAAACACTTAATTTACACGATAATTTACATGGAATGTCCTCCAAACACTCTGTTGCCTGTGGTACTTCTGCATCCTCCTCCAATTCATTGTTGCTGTTGTTGCTTTCCATTTCAATTTCATCAGCCACTTCACCAGTGCTTTTATTTGCTTTGGATACCAGCAATGAGTTAATAAAAATAGGACACAGGTAACAGGCAGATGGCAAGACATGTGCTGGAGTATGAACAAGTTATTTGACAGCAGGTGACTCTCGTGCCAAGTTGTTCTGCACAGGTAGCTTGCCACCCTGGGCTTCTACTGGGAGGAAGAATGAGATGATGATGATGATGAAAACACTTTGCAGTGGGCGGTCCTAAAGGCTCTGACATCAGAAGACAAACTGGTCTCGCTGCTTTTTAAGCAACTAGTGTGTACATAGCCCAAGAAGAAAGTACTGCACCAGATGAACCAATGATCCAGCTCAGTCGAAGGCAGCTGCATATGTAGCGCTTCTGAAAGCTAAAGTAGGGATGAGATTTTGCTCAATCAAGCAAATGAAATTAAATGACTTGTAGTTGTGGTCATTTCCTTTTCCAGGAAACAGTATTTCAAATTATTTAAAGAGAAGCATGTATTTCTCACAATATTTGTTTAAGAAAATGTTACCAGAGTAGAGGCTTCTCACACTACTACCATTGTAGAAAGCAAAGTCTAATGTAGCCTTCCTCAAGCTGTTGTATTCCAGATGTAGTACAAAACTACCATAAGTCCTTACCATGAGTCATGCTGGCTTGGGCTGATGGATTTTGTAGTCCAAATCATCTGGAGGGCACCAGATTGGGGACCACCAAATATGATCCTTCTGGTGCTGGTGTGGAATAGAGGGCAATATTACTTTATATTCAAGTAATTGATGAGCATGGAGACAATGCATGCACTCCTAAATAACCCCAGCCGAATTATTTAGTACTGTTTACTTTCATCTGATGTGGATAGACACACAGCTCTTGTTACTTACAAGTTGGAAGGTGAAGAATCCAGACCAGCCAGCTGTGAATTTCCAGTTAGTAAGAGACAGGTCCTCAGGGCTAAAGAGTTGTCCATAGGGAAGAAAGAATGTGGAGGTATTCAGAGGTTTAGGAAGAAATAACTATAGAATATAAGGAGCAATACTTTGTACTACCAAGGGATGCTGAATTAGCTCATGCTCCAGGACATGAAACAGGCCAAAGTACACTGTGTTTACCCATCTGTGAGCTGGAAGCACCAGACATTGGGAAGTGTTATAACAGCTAGGTTAATGGCGCCCCGCTCGCCGTGCAGCTGATGAGCAGGGCAAGGTTGCAGGTGGGGGTGAGGACGCTGCCTCCATCTTTAATGAAGGCAGCGTCGCGCATCGTGCTTATGACAAAAGCGCAGCGCATAACATGAGGGGCGGGGCTGGCAGGACTATTTAAGTCCCACCGCCCCTCATACCTTCCTCTCTTTGCTGCGCGACGACGAGCGACAGACGGCAGACGAGCGAAGAGCAGCGGTGGTGATCGGCGCCATTTTGAGACGCGGGTCTCTAACAGCGCAGGCCTCGCGGTGGTGTGATCGGTGCCATTTTGAGGCGCAGGTCTCCCGCGGCGCAGGCTTCAATTGTGGCCTCGGCGTCTAAGGTGCTGGTTGGGGCCACTCAGGCCGCTTTTGTTTGCCGTTCAGGCTTGGTCTTTCTCCCTGAAGGGATAGCTCCTGCGTTGGGCAGCTGTTTGGGCGGGAGGAACGGCACCGGCTGGACGGGCTTTTAAGGCCTTCGTAAGCCGATCGCTGGGGACCCCTCCCCCCGGCTGGTGCGGGTGGGAAGCTCTGCTCTTGGATTCCCCCAGCAGCACTGCCTCACGGCTGTTTCTGCAGCCAGTTGAATCAAGAACACACACACACGTTACAGCTACAGATTTCCAAGGCTTTGGATACTGAGGGCTGTTTCTCTACAGACAGTAATAACAAGAGCACACACCATTAACATTACTTAGTGGATTAATGGTCGATAGCTTAAAATACTGTGTTACATAATCATTACATAAATTAGACTAAAGCTGCAAGGTCTGAATAAGGATCATACCTTGCTGACAGTGGGTTACAGTGCTTAGTGCTGCTAATAATAATTTCTTGTAATTTTTATTATAAGCCAGGGGCGATTAAATAATTATGCCTTCCAAGAAAGGAAAAGGGGGGGCAAAAGGGAAGGGGAGAGCCCCCAAGCCTCCACAAAAACGCCCTCCCCCGGCGCCTGGCTCCTCGGATGAGGAGGAGGCACCACCAGCGGCTGCCATCTTAGCGCGCCTTGAGGCCTTAGAGCAGCGGGGGAGGGTGATGCCAACCCCTGCGCCCAGGTCTACACCAACGGCTTGAAACGAAGCTACCACTCCTGGAACTTCCACCGGGGGGGTTACCAGGCCAAAGCGAGCTACTGCTAAGGCTCAGGGTAACACACATAAGGGTCAAAAGCAAGGTTCTAACTGTGATGTCCTTGCATTGGTTTTAGCGAGACTGGAGGCGCTTGAAACCCCTCCTGATTCTACACAGATGGTGAGTGATGGGCTGGTGGCTCCTCCTGCTCCAACAGCGGCGGTGGGGACTGGCAGTGAGATGGCTACACCCCAGGCTAGCATGATATCATCCCTGACTGGGCAGCTGGTAGGAGCGGGTGAGTCTGCCTGGCCTGCTCAGGCTTCTGGGTCTACAGGTTTGGGGTGGCCTCCTCAGGGAGCATCTCTACCGTCTCTCCAGGCTGCATGCAGCCAAATTTGGCAACAGGCAGGTAATGGACAGGGGATGACATCAGCGGTGTCACCTGAGGGGCCGGCTACAACAGCTGTTTTAGGTGCTGCACAGATGCAGCCAACCACGACTGCAAGACCCTGTACTATTTCAGACCCTTTAGGGTCGGTGGCAAGTAATGCTATTCCTTTTGGGAATACTTCGGTCACCTTGGGTTTCCACCTGCTCCCTTCCACAAAAGAAAAAATTTGGAAGGGAGAGTACATAGATGTCTTTTCGCTACTTTATAGGGAGCACCCCAAAAGAGACAAAGATAAGGAGACTGAGAGTGACATAGACAGGCCCAGGCGCAGGAGGATCGACCGCACCTGGGCTAATTGGCTGCCAGCGTATTTGATATACGAAGGAGTGCTGATTGAGAGAGAGCCTCAAAGGGCATTGTCTCTCTTTAAGTATCTAGACATAATATATAGGACGTATGTAGAATTCTCTGGGCTGTCTTGGCTGTCTGACGAAGAGGCATTTCGTATGCGGGCGGCGTGCGATGTGACCCTTCCATGGGACAAGAAGGAACCCAAGCTATGGCTGCAGTTTATGACTGCGGCCCGTGCCATGACTGGAGATAAGTGCGATAGTGGGCATCTTATCAGCAGGCAGTCGACCGCCACCCTTCCCCGCTTTAATGCGGGGCAAGGGGTTCAACAACGGCTGCTATGCTGGGAGTTCAATGCCTGTGGAACCTGTAATCGCAACCCGTGTCGTTTCCGACATGACTGTGCAATTTGTGGAGCCTCACACCCTTCCACCGCCTGCAGCAGAGGCAGGTCATACAGGGGAGGCGGCAGGGATCAGCAGTGGGGCAGAAAACAGCCACCACCTGGGGCTAATCAAGGAAAAGGGCCCCTCCCCAATTAAGTGACATGTTTTACAGGGCTTGTTAGCCGGTTATCCAGTAGCTGGAGACGCCTGTTTTCTTTTTAATGGTTTTTTGTCAGGCTTTCGAATTCCCTACAACGGTCCTAGGGTTTCTTACATGTCCCAAAATCTAAAATCTGTCATAGGCAGGGAGGCAATAGTGCGAATGAAAATCGACAAAGAAGTGCAAGCAGGGCGGGTGCTTGGCCCGTTCCAATCACCCCCTCTCCCTAACCTTCGAGTATCCCCATTAGGGATTGTACCCAAGAAGGTGGCAGGGGAGTATAGGCTTATTCACCACTTGTCCCACCCACGTGGACACTCAGTTAATGACTTCATTCCTGACAACCTATGTACGGTCCACTACACATCATTCGACTCTGCTGTGCGCATGGTTCGGGAGTGCGGTATAGGAGCATTAATGGGCAAGTGTGACATTAAGTCCGCTTTCCGACTACTGCCCGTCCACCCAGCAGATTTTGACCTGCTGGGCTTTAGTTTCGCCAACAAATTTTATGTGGACCGCGCCTTGCCTATGGGATGCTCAATCTCTTGCGCAGTCTTTGAGCGCTTCAGCACTTTCTTAGAATGGGCAATCAAACATAAGGCGGGCAGGACTTCTGTCGTTCATTATCTGGATGATTTTCTATTTGCGGGTGGGGCTGGTACAGGCAAATGCCTACACTTGATGGCCCAGTTTCAGGATTTGACCGAAGAACTGGGGGTTCCTTTAGCCATAGAAAAGACGGAAGGACCTGCTCCAGTTTTGACTTTTTTAGGCATCGAAATCGATTCTGAGCAGCAATGCTGCAGGCTACCCCAAAACAAGCTGCTAATCCTCCACACCAGGATAAATGAAGTTATAAGGGCGAGGAAAGTTTTCCTCTCCACCCTCCAAGAGCTAGCAGGGCATCTTAATTTTGCATGCAGGGTCATAGCGCCTGGCAGAGCATTTTTGAGGCGTGTATATGATGCCATGGTTGGGCTCTCACGACCCCACCATCGATTTCGAGTTACAGCGGCTTTACGCGCCGACCTGGCTGTGTGGTCCTCCTTTCTCCAGGATTTCAACGGTACATCCTTTTGGAGGCAGGACCGACTCCTGGAGGCTGAGTTACAGGTCCATTCTGATGCGTCTGGGGGTTATGGCTTTGGGGTAGTCTTTGGGTCTTCCTGGTGTAAGGGACAATGGCCACAGACATGGGTTCAAGAAGGTCTAGACAAGGATCTGACCTTTTTGGAATTTTTTCCTATAGTGACAGCAGTCTATTTGTGGGCTGTGGAGTTGCAGAACTCCACAGTCCACTTCTGGTGTGATAACATGGCTACAGTACATGTTATCAATTCCCTCACATCCAGGAATGCCAGGGTTATGGGTCTTGGCCGCTCTTTTGTTCTCCAGTGCCTGCGTTTTAATGTTCTTTTTCGGGCACGGCATGTTCCTGGCATTGACAATAGTGTTGCTGATGCTGTGTCACGGAACCAGATGGAACGTTTCCGTCAGCTGGCGCCGCTGGCCAGGGCTCAGCCGGAAGCCGTGACCCCTGCGCTATGGGAGATTGGAGAGCAGAGTCGGAGAGAGCCATAAGCCTTTCCATTGCCCCCAGTACGCTCAACAGTTACCAGAGAGCAGGTAGGGACATGCAGGACTTCTGGGCCTCCAAAGGCTATGCGCCGGAGTGGCCTATTCCGGTAAGTCACCTGCTTGAATTCCTGGTGGATTGCAGGAAACGGGGCCTGTCAGTCCGAACACTGCAAGGTAAGCTGGCGGGGCTTGCCTTTTTAGCGAAGGCAGGTGGTTTTCTGGATCATAGCGAGGACTTCAGGGTCCGACGCATGTTGGCTGGATGGGCTAAGGAACACCCCACCCCACCTGATTCCCGGTGACCTTTCTCAGTGGACATGAAACTAGGGATGGTTCACCAGTGGAAAACGGTCTGTAACACTAATTATGAGGCCAAGCTATTCCGGGCAGTAGCCTTTACACTATTTTTTGGAGCCTTTCGGATCAGTGAGGTGGTGGCTGGCTCTAAACATGACACGTCTCGACGTGCCCTCCAGTTTTCGGATGTCTCCATACAAGGAGGCTGCGCTTGTATAACTTTAAGATGGTCTAAAACGGACCAAAAATATAAAGGGAGACAGGTGCGCTTGGCCCCATCATCAGAGCCTCACCTCTGCCCAGTATGGGCTTTAAATGATTTCCTAAGAACAAGGGGATCAGCCCAAGGCTATTTATTTACACATGTGAACATGGCCCCTCTTTCCATTTATCAATTTTGGGCCTTAACAAAACTAGCATAGCATAGGATGGGTTATGATGCCTCACAATTTGGAACACATTCATTTAGAATAGGAGCTGCTTCTACGGCAGCAGGTTTTGGTTTTCCCCAGGCGACAGTACAGGCCGTGGGACGATGGTCCTCTGACGTATATAAGGGCTACATTCGCCCCTTCTAGAGCGCGGGGAATGCGGAAGCCTAACAATTTTCATTTGTTTTGGCAGGTTGCTAGATGGGGACGGAGCAGATGCAGATCCTTATATGCGGCCACAGCATGATCTTCTGGGCAGCCCGGAGGGCAGCGAAGTCGAGCATGGGCTCGCAGTTGGGCCTCAGTAGATGGGCTGCAGTACAGTGGCTTGGCCGGCGAGGAATGCGTTGGGAGGGGCTCCTACCCGCTCTGTTCCGGCAAGGTTTGGTGCGGACAATTCCGCAAGTGCTGGTCATCCATCTGGGTGGTAATGACCTTGGCTTGATGAAGGGCAAGGCCCTCAGCGTACAGGCATGTAAGGACATGCAAGCGATAAGGCAGCGTTGGCCTTGCATGCGTCTGATGTGGTCAGACCTGCTTCCATGCCAGGTGTGGCGTGATGTTTGGGATCCAGCGGTGATGGATAGAGCACGGAAGAAGGTCAACCGGCAGATTCGGTTGGCTCTTCTTGGGCACGGGGGGTTGGTCATTCTGCATCCCCAAATTCAGCAACAGAAGGATGAACTATACAGGGCCGATGGCGTTCACCTGTCCGACGCAGGTAACGACTTATTTTTGGGAGACCTGCAGAGATGTCTGCGAGAGGTGCTTCTCGGCAGTGGGGTAAAGGGGGACTAAATAGAGATTTGTCCCCCTTCTGTGGTGGGAAGGTGCGGGAAGGGAAATAGGTAAGGACAGCTAGGTGGCCCCCTTAGGCACCTTTGGAGGTGATTGGCAGTTCCGGAGGGCCTGTCTCTCAGGGCTTTACGGCTCTAGAGCGGGATATGGGCTTCTTCTGGGGCCAACTTATCCTCATCTACCCAGGGGCTATACGGTCCCGGGTGGGGATGACATGGGAAGGCCCACCTACTCACCTGCAGGGTGTGGCTGGGGTAAAGGGTAAGCAGATGGGCTTGCCCTTGTCCCAGCAGGGGCTGGTCGCCCAAGAGCTGTGTGCTAAGCTACTTGCTTATAGACAGTTCCCGCACCTAGGTTTCCCTCTGCAGGTCACTTTAAATTGGGGTTCTTTCTTTACTGTAATTTAAATAAAGTGGCCCTTGTTCAACCCAAGCTGATGTGTCTGTGTTTTATTTCACCCATCAACTGCAACTGAGAAGCAAGAAGACCATGCAAGAGAATATACTGACACATTTATTCATATAGATGATTTGATCGTAGTCAATGAGTTAAAGTAGGGAGTGATATCTGTATTACAGCCTGAACATCTGGCCTTGCCATTTTCTGATTTCAAATTTCCATACATCACTTCCAATCTATGTTATGCTGACATTTGGTTGAGGATTGTCTGCCTCCAAACGCTGGATGTTTGCCGACTTGGTTGCAAGAGAACTTCGTAGGGAGAGCCAGAAGAACAGCAGCTATGCCTGCAAAGGGAAATGTGGAGAGCATATGGCTTGGCAAAGTTCCTGCACCTTGGACAGACAGAGGCTTGTTTTGGGAGGATCCAGCATTTTTGGGCCTGAAAGTGAACAGTATTTCTTTTCCAGCTTAGATTTTTCCATTAACACGGCAGAAAGGTTCTCACTAATAAATATGCCAGTCCCCCCCATTTTCTTCCAGACAAGAATTGGAAGACTTTATGAAACACCTGTTGGTTAAACAAGTTTTGCATTCCTGTTCATATAATACAGATAAGGCATACCTATCTATCTATTACAAATTCATGGAGGATAAGGCTATCAATGGCTACTAGCCATGATGGTTGTGCTTTGCCACAATAGTGAGAGGCACTATGCTTCTGAAAACCAGTTACCAGAAGCAGCAGGAGGGGAGAGTGCTCTTGCACTAAGGTCCTGGTTGCAGGTTTCCCATGGGCATCTTGTTAGCCAATGTGAGAACAGAATGCTGGACTAGATGGGCTACTGGCCTGATCCAGTGAGCTCTTATGTTCTTATCTATCATGCAGTTACTTAGTATATTAGGATGGCCACTTTCATAATGACAAAAAAAAGGGAGGGAAGCATCCCCAGAAATGAGAAAAAAGGAGGGTACCGATCTGCATAATGTTTGCATATGCTAATACATAATATATATTCTACATATATGTAGAATTGAAAATTTAAAAATAATATGCATTTAAATTATACCAGCATAGTGGGGAAGACCTGTGATGGAGTGACTTGTGTGCCTGTTCAGTTATTTGCCCAGTTGCTTAGTAATCGTTGATGGGCAACAACAAGACCCCTGTTCTCCCTTCTTATGGTTACTTACATTTAAATTGGATTTGGGTCTTCAAATAGGTGGCTTCTTCATATAAAGGACTGTCCTTTGATAGCCCTCCAAAAGAGATACCAATGCTTTTGTGCAGATGTATGTTAGTTAGTGTAAAGGCAAAACTAAATATAAAGCAGAAGATCTGTGAAGTGGGCTTCTCACCATCTTTCAAAAAGTTAATAGCAGTTAAAGTTAAAAGGATGAAAGAGAAATTAAGGGCAAGGTTCAAACTATGGAGATTGGATTAAATATGGACATGGAAAAAGATTTGGATTTTCTGGCGGTGATGGATCCTGGAGACAAATATTACGGTTTGGAACTCAGCGCTGTCCCTGAAGGAATTGAAGAGATTGGAGATAAAGATATTATCGGTTCAAAAAAATTCCTGGACTGGAAGGTCTTGATGGAACTTGAAATGGAGAAAGCTAACAGAATTAATCCCTGTTTTGTGTCAATGGAAAAATCTTCAAGAGATGTGCTAGTGTAAAAAAGAGGAACAGAGATGCGGCTTTGCAACAATATTTCAGTGATACGTTTGGAACTGATGGCAAGAAAATATCTGTGAAAAAGGAAATTCCTATCAGACTCTTATTATATGACTATGACAGCAAGATTATTGGGTGCGTAAAGATGGAAGATGGAAGATGGAACCAATACGGATAATGGAAGAAGAGCTATTTGAAATTACTGGATCTAGTAGACTTGATGAGTTGGACTAATTGACATGTTTATCTAGAAAAAAAAATTGATGGACATATATCTCAAGGATTGGAAACTTCTCTTTGACTTTTTGTGGAAGAATAAAATGATATGATGTTAATGAGATTTGTAACCAATTAAGATAATTGCTGGAGGAAGGTGATTTTATAAGCTATTAAGATACAGGCTTGTTATATATTATAGACTTATAGTTGAACTATGACAAATTGGTAGTCAATTTTTTATATATATATATATATTTCTTTTTATTGCATTAGTTATGGATTTGTGCTTTTTCTTTTTGTATTGTTTTGGTTTTGAAAATTTGAATATGGATAAATTGACATGTTTACTTAGAGAAAAATTGATAGACACATTTCTTAAGGAATGGAAGCTTCTTTTAGATTTTTTGTTGAAAGATCAAAATAAAATTATGATGTTGGGATTTGACGATTAATTAAGATAGCCTATGGAGAAAAGTGATCCTGTATGTATATATTAGGGGACAGGTTTGATATATATTATATACTTATAGCTGATCTGCAACAAATCGGAAGTCAACTATTTTACTTTATTTTTTCTTTATTTGTTTGTTGTTGTATTTTGTTTTGTTTGTTTTTTTAAAAAAAATTGAATAAAAATTATTAAAAAAAAGAAGAAGTTAATAGCAGCTGTATAGGCCCAAACAGAATTAGGACTGGTAATAGGAGATGAAGGTGGGGTTCAACCCTTTTTTTAAATCCTGTTTTCCCTGTTAAAATCACTTCACCCCTAAAGCTGCTATTTGCCCTATACCACCACTACCCGAAGCCTGCCATTCACTTAAAGGCAAACAAATCCAGAGATCTTTATTACCAGTCTCCCATGTGACATCTAGTTTGGCCTTAAGGTGGCATTTCTTTTAATGCTGGCATTTTGTAAACCAGAATGTGTAGTGAGAGCAATGTGTCACTCTTATAGCAACAGTTGTCAAGAGGAATATAATGTTGGTTGGAGGAGGGAAAAGAGGTGGATGACAGAAATAACCATCAAGCCTGAGTGTCACCTTGGTCCTAGAAACCCACTTCCCATTATGTTACTCACATCCCTCTCCTGGAGCAACTTCTTACAAGGCTTAAAAAGGCAAGGGTGAGGTAGCTGGAAGCACCTCTTCCATGAAAACAGCGGGGATTACTTCAGTGTATGCATATGGAAGGCAGTGTGCATCCCCTCCCACCGTATTTTAGAAGGTAGATCTGTTTCCACCCAAAGGTCTTTATTTGCAAAACAGAGATCAACCATGCTTACAGTTCAGGGAGGTGTTGAAGAAGATAACAATGGTAAAGACACTGCACATGAAGAAAACCTTGCTCCTTCCCTGCCCTCAGCCCAGTTGGTGAGTGAAGAGGGGATATTTGTTGTTGGGTGCTGATGTTTAGTCTGCACAGGGAGGTGTGCTCAGCCAGCTTCCCAGCCTTACCTCTGTTGCCTGTCTTCTCCCCTCAGTTGGGGTTTTGGCAGTACCTGGCCTCCCTTCCCTGAGTCACTATGGATTGCACTGCTTGGCCTTTTTAGAGCCAAATACATTTTTTTCCCTTTCAGGGTCCTGATTGGCCTTGGTTCTCCAGGCACCTACATCACATTGGGTGTGGGCGGGTTGGTTTCTTAAATAAGCTGAATTTTGTTTGGCAGAAGTACTGCAAATATTACCTCACACTTTCCAGTACGTTTCCCCATCATTTTCCTTATCACAAAGTCCCCTCCCCCCTTTTTTTGAGGAAGCAGGTTTGTTGCACAAGAGTTCCAAATCAAATTTAATTTGTACAACCTGCATTTGCTGGGGTGTGACCTAATTCCACCCAGACTGGAAGTGCCCTGACTCATATTTGCCTTTCTCCTACTCTTTCAAATAAAAGGGAGACAGTAAAAATTGGACATTGCGTATAAGTTAAGATCAAATAGTATTATTTGAGTAACTTTATTTGGCTAAGGTGACTTGAGTTATGGGACATGCCTAACATCCTTGTTTTGTAAATACAGGCTAAATCATGAGCTTGCATTTATTGCCATTAGCCATGGGACACCAGGGTTAGCAAATTAAGACTGTCTCAGTATACTCTGTATGCAAACTCCCAAGCGTACTATATTGTAATTAGAGAGCATCATGCTTCTAACCTCATTCTGGTGAGAAGAAGAGGTATTATAAAATCAGAAAGTCCTGGTAGATTCCCAGTTCCAATGCTATTTCTTAGTGTTGCATGCCTCCTCCCTGATGGGTTTTCGCCGAGCCTTAAAGATCTGGCTATTCAGGCAGGCCTATAGGATTTCTGGGGTGGATTAGTTTTTATGATGTATTAATTGAAGGATGGTTTTAGATTAATTTATGATTGTCATTTTGATTTATATATTGTATTTTATATGATTGTACGTCGCCTAGAGTGTCCGTTAGTTCGGACAGATAGGCGACTAACAAATAAATTTTTATTTATTTATTTATTTATTTATTATTATTATTATTATTATTATTATTATTATTATTATTATTATTTTATTTGAGCTTCTGATCCATTCTGACAAGATCTTATATATTTTGCCCATAAAGGTCAAAGCGGCCTCCCGTTGACAAATGAAAAAAATGGTGTTTAGAAAAATGACACCCATAATAGGTTAATCTAATCTTTATCAACTGAGCTTGATAGAATGCACTCAAGACATGGCTGGGGCTATGCATAGGAAGCACCACCAAGTTCTGAAAAGCCTGGATTAAGCCTCCCTTTTAAGAGACAATAAAGCTAATCAATGCAATATCTGGGGGTGGGATTGGTGGATCAAGGTAGATGGCAAGTTTTTACAGTGAGGGGTTTCTTTTAAATTAGTCTGTCCAAGTGTTTGCAAAATTGAGTCCTCATCAGTCATGCTCTTCAGAACATCAATTTTATATGTTGCTTACTAAAATAAATAAATGGCTGAGCGTATTTTCATATACACTGAAAAACCTATTTAAAGTACGTTTACAAAAGCCCTTAAAGAAACCTGCAGAACATAATGAATTGCTGACACATGCAGTGCTTGATAAATTATATTGTGATGTACTTGGGCTGGTGAAATGTCTAATATAAATTGGTTGAGGTGATATGAGGTGCATCTGACTGAAGTGTTCATCAATTAGGGCTGAGCTGCAACCACCTCCCATATTTAGCCATGATGTTTTGGGCAATGAAATGATGGGCACTGAAGTGATTTTGAGTGGTGATGAAATGCGGGTGGAGAGAAGGAGAGAACAGAATTGGGTAAAACCATACATGGGGTCTAGAAATCAGGGTGGCTCTACACCAACGGCAGGAAGGAAGTGGACGGAAAAGGAACTTTTGAAAGACTCAGGATTGGGAGGCGGCATGAGATTCCTTGATCTATAATCTAGACCAGTGCTTCTTAACCTTTTGGGGTCATGGGCCCTTTTGAGAATTTGATGAAACCTATGGACCCCCATAAATAAATAAATACAATTTATTGTATTGCATTGGAAATTGTGCACAGTTCATGGACCCCCTGAAGACCACCCATGGACCTTCCAGGGGTCCATGGAACACAGGCTAAGAACCCTTCACCTGCACCAATGGTGGGGAATTTGTGCTCAGATGTTGTTGATCTACAATTCCCATAATCTCTGACCACTGGCCATGCTGTTTGGGAGGGAGAAAGGAATTGGAATCCAATAACATCTGGAGGGCCTTAGGTTCCCTAACCCTGATCTAGATCCTGACAGAGTTGTTGTACCTTTACAAGTTGCACAGAATGGGAATGCTACCAGAAGTATAATATCTATTTACTCCAGCACTGTGGCCTGGTGACAACTTGTAATGGAGCAATGAGAGCCAAGAGGCAGGGGGACTGGTGGAAATGAATGAATTTGGCACAGGGATCTAGTGCCAAGTAATCCAATCACCTGATTAATTACAGGGTGTTTTCTTTAACAGAGTAAGCGAGAAAATTCTTGATGGCAATATTAAGCATGTATGAAGCCAAGAACATAAGAGCCTGCTTGATAATATGTTTATGATAACATTTGCATAGACTGTACATGTAGTTTCACAATGTTGAAAATGAATGTAGTTAGCAGAAAGAAGATAGAATGAGGCTGCTTTCACACTGCACTTTATTCCGTTATTCTGACATTTCTTACCTGGTAATTTGTGCATTATATTTGATTTGTCACACAACATACAAGCTAGCTCCCGAATTCTAGTGGAATGTTGTGTAAGTTTAGCTCAAATTTCTGTGATAAATGATACCAGAAATAATCCATTAGCAAGGCTGGGAACCCAGAAAATCATGGGAGTTTTTCACTAGCTGCAGCGGCTCATGTGACAAGCATCCCAGCATACAGTGCGTTCGCACCCTTTAGTTGGGCAGGGGTTTGAAAATTGTACTGGTATTCCAGCATTGGCGCAGATAGTGGAAGCATTTCCCACACATATCCCTGTGTCAATACAACTAAAATAATTTAAAAAGTCAGATCCTAAAGGGAAAGGCTCACATGGTGATGGGGCAAGGTCTTAGACCTCTTACACAGCGTGGAACAGTGTGCATGTGTATAATGGGTGAGGGATGAAAACAAACTGTGTGAAAGACAGTTGCATGAAATGCCAGTATATTGGCTGAAAAGGCTGCTGTTCCTTAATGCAACAGGTGCTGCAGTGTGAAAGGAATTTTAGAAATCGGGACAAAAGCGCTGCCTTTTTAATCCGTTAAACTAATACAATCAGCCCCATGAGTGAAAGCAGCCTGAGGAAAAATGGGAAAAGCTTAACTGCAGTCTTCAACAATTTATAGAGCCTGTTCCAAGGGTCCAACAGCAATGTCTTAATATGGTTTAATTACATTGTCATGTCTTCTTAAAAAGCAGTAGCACTGTATCTCTTACATATGTCATCTTCATCTACACCTATCATACTGATAAACACTCTGATTACATTGGAAGCTGCTTTATACCGAGTCAGATCATTGGTTCATCTAGCGCAGTATTGTCAACACTGACTGGGAGTGACTCTTCAGAGTTTCAAGCAGGAGTCCTTCATGGCCCTACCTGGAGAGACCATTGACTGAACCAGGCACCGTTTGCATACAAAGCATATACTCTACCACTGAGCTACTGCCATTTTAGGAAACCTGCCTCATCAAGAGATTGCCTTTCTTCTCATCTCTCACTTGGGATGATATCTTTATATTATCCCCCCTCCCCAAATCAGGAATGTTTTGAGCATGCCAGAAGGCTGGAAGAGATTCCACTCTCACTCTTGTATTTAACCACCCATGTCACTCCAGGGAGAATGTACCTTCTGCCAGAAAGGCAGTTGTGAAGGGAAATGGGTGGCTGTCTTAAGCAATGCTGATGATGAGAGGCACAAGGTGGGCAGGTGTTTCAAAGTATCTCACCGGGCTTCCTTTTTTAGCCACTGCACACTTGGCTGTTACTGGTGTTTCAGGGGCCATGTTGGCCAGGGGAAATCACCCTCCCTTTGGAAATGCCTTCACATTTCCTTTCCATTAGGTAAGTCTAGTTTTGTCATTCCTTCAGTTAAGTTTAACTTTTAAATTCTTTTATATCAGCCTTCCTCAACATGGTGCCCTCTAGATGTTTCCCCTGACCATTGGTCATGCTGAGTGGGGCTAATGGCAATTGTAGTCCAAAGTATCGGGAAGGTACCTGGTTGGGACAGCTGCTTGCTCTACTTCACTGGTTGCCTCTGAGGTGGCTAAGACTCCTATAGAAATATCTAGTCCTGGATGTTCTAAGGGTAACTGTGCAGCTGCAATTCAGTGCTTCTCCTGGCATCCTAGATTTGCTTGAATCCACATCCCTCCCACACCTATTCTCTTGTCCCACACTGTAGGGCACTTTTTGGATACCACCTCATGCTCAACCTACAGCTCAATAGTAAGAATGCTTTCTCACTCAATGTACTCACCCCTATCTGGCTCCTCCCAACGTTCAGTCTCAAACACAAGTGGCTCTATTTTGGCCAGGCTCCTGACATGAAATTACAGCACCATAGGATTTCAGTTAAATAGTAGGAAATCAGAATTTGGGTGTAAATTATTCAGAAAAAATGTCTAAATGACAGATGGGGGCTTATTTTCCATGAAGATTACTGTTAAAAAAGCAACACCTATAAAATTGTTATGCCCAGTTTAATTTGAAAATTGAGTTTTTATAGTGTGACATGCAATCATGTTTCTTGAAAAAGACAAGCAATGAGAGACTGTCCTCCTCTGCCTTCCTTCTGTCATCACATTTCAACTTGATTTTGTGTAAAACAGTAAATTATTTGATGAAATATTTTACATTATATAGGGTACCGGAAAAAGTTGAAAATAAACTAAGCATCATCTCTTTTAGTACTGGAGGCTTAAATATCCATAATTTTACATCTGTCTGCAATTGGTAAACATTCAAAAGGAAACAAAATATGCGGGCCAATTGAACAATAGAGGCTGACATAATTTACCATCTTACACAAACGTATGCCAACAGTTTGGTTCTAAAATGATCTCCATGGTCGTAGAGTTCCATTTGCAGATAATGCCCCCTGCTCCTCAAATAGATCTGAGTACTGACACTGAGATACACATGGCTGCCACTTTATTACAAGCTATCTAAATGCATTTGGTTATTTAAATCTATGTCAAGCGTATAGTAGCAATGGGGAACCTGACTGTATCTCTACATAATGGGTGATATATTCACACTAATTCTGGGAGCACCCTGCAGGAATACCCCTTTAGGGTCATGTTTTTCAATTAGTGAACAGTATAGCAAGAATGAAGGAGATAATTCTGTGGCTCCTAAAACAAAACAAAACAAAACAAAACTTAGCTATATTGCGATTGCAGTGGCTTGCTCCTAAAGCTTCTAAACCTGGCAGTCACAAGTCTCACGGATGCCATTTTGCATTGCCAATCTGCTTAACGAGGCCCCTTAGAGGTTAACTGACACACCACCAGTATGGGACACTTCCAACCCTGTATTTTCCCCCTTTCATTGGTTTCAGAATTCATTTCTTTTCTCATCAAATGAAGTGTCTAGATTCCAGTTGCTTTAAAAAATCACAGTACATCAATATGGTAGCAACAATGGAACTCTGAAGGGTTTTAGGGATGTAAATTCCTTCCTTGTCTCATATGCAGTATAATAAAACCAGAAGACAAACTGGTCTCCATTCAGCAAGAAAAGCGTCCATGAAAAAGTATGGAGACCCAGCTGTGGAGAAAATTAAGCAATGAATTGAAATAATTGTTGAAAATTACTGCAAATGAGCCTTGATCATAACCACAAAGCTGAGAATCCCGAGCGCCATATTTGCATTCTCATGAATGTACATTAATATATTGTTGCGTACCCCAGTCTATATTTGTGTATTAACTTTATCAAATTTAAGTGTTTGTGATACCTCACTGAGCATGAAATGTAGTTACTTCATTGCACCTGTTCATAATAAACAGATTCCATATTCATGAAAAAAAAAATGTTGAGCAGCCATATGCATGAAGAGCGATCATTAAAACAGGCTTTTCTCACAGCCTCCCAAATGCTGTTCTGTGAATGATCCACAAGCTCTTAGGAAGCAAATGTTTATTAAAAAGCCACAGACACTTTGCAAAAGTATGCCCAGGTGATGTTGATTCATTTAGCAAAGGTAATAAATTGCTGCCTTGTTTGCAGATGGGATGACACCTTTGCATAGTAATTAGGGATGATGCCAGGTGGAATGCAATACTACTTAAGGTGAAAAGTTCATATCAACTAACATGACAACTGTTCACTGATTTTGAAATAGGAAGTGCCCTGGGGGAATGTACATACATACGTTATGTTTTGCTATTTGTTTTTCTTGTTTGGCTTTGTGTAGGGTAGGACGCTTGCAGAATTTGACCTTTATGGAGTCTGATCTTAACTCACCTGACTTTAGTTACACACCAGCTTTTTTGCACATCTGTGATGTACCAGTGTAATTCCCGGCTCACAAAGCATATAAAATTATGCCTGAAAATGCAGAAAGTGCCGATTTCAAAGGATGACTGTGTTTCAGCTCTCATATGGTTTCAGAAACTGCAACTTTTATAATTTGGCTTTAAATAAGAACTGAATCAAATGTCTCCCCCATTTCTACCCCAGTGCCTTTCTCCCTGTGGACAAGGGTGTCTAACTGTAATAGTAGGTGGAGGGTCGGCTCCAGGAATGCCGGGGCCCTTGGGCATCAGCTTGCCCTGGGCCCCTGGTGTTTGTGTGCATGCACGTGTGTGCACACCTGCATGCATGCGCCCCCCACCTACCTTTCTGCTGTCTTTTACCATTGCCCTTAACGAAGATGGCGGCCACGGTTTCCCTAAGGGGATGACACCTCTGCCGCCATCTTTGTTGATGGCACGCATGTGTGCTACGCGCGCATATCTCTGCCATCAACTAAGATGGTGGCAGGGGCTTCAGTACCTTAGGGAAACTGAGGCCGCCATCTTCGTTAAGGGCAATGGTAAAAGACAGCAGACAGGTAAGTGAGGGCATGGGAGGCCCATGGATCATGGATGGGGAGCGGAGGGGTGGCTGAGGGGCCCCCTGTAGCTCCAGGGGCCGTCGGGCCAGTGCCCCACCTGGCCGCCCTTTAGAACCGGCCCTGAGTAGGTGAGTGGGTGAGTGGAATTCTAAATGTAATGATAGGTGAATGGGTTGCCAATGACCTGTAGTAAAAATTCATAGACCCCCTCCAAGAGAGATTTCAGTGGACTCTCTTGCCTGTGGAGTTCCAAATGGATTAATGTCTGCATTTGGGTAGAATCACAATAGCATGAAGAGGAAGGGATATTCAGATTCAGAGCCCCTTAAAAGGTTTACAACGTTTTGCCCATCAGCTGTCATTGTTTTATACTGCATTAACGAAGCTTGCCTAAAGCACTTCAAAGACTTTGGAGGAGCACACACAGGCTGCTTTACATATTGCCAGTGGAGACTGGTGACTGCTCAGCACCTTCGACAGCTCATGGAAAGTTAGGACTAAAACCCAGAGTGGATTTACTGCCCCACTGACATCGGAGCCACCAGTCCCCATTACATATCACTACGGTTGTCCCTGCCTTGCTGCTATTGGGAGTGAGAGCACAGGCTCTGTCAATGGTTAACATTGGCTTCAGCCTTCTGGCAATTCTCCATCATTCTTGTGGGTTTGAAAGGGTAAAACTTGAATATTAAAACATTTCCAGTGATTGCAACGCTCTACTTCTGTCATGAAAAAGTCCTGTTTGTTTGAAAAGCTATTAATATGGTGTCATATTTTAATTATTTATGACTTGTGCAACATGATTGTATTGTTCAAATTCAAAAATCATTAACCTGCGTAATGGAGAAAATGTCAACAGAGTATACATGAATGAAAGCGAACATATCCAACTTCCTCAAGAAACCACTAATTCTTTTTGATAAAGTTTTGGGATAAAATAAGTAGCCAGGATTTGGAGTCAAGATGTGGTATTTGTTACTTTGTTTGTTGAGTTGATTCATAACGTAAATGGAAGTTATAAAGTTACTTTATTTATAGCAGTGTACAAAACACCCCCTCAATTCTTTTTTACTGTGCAACACTGGTGAGAACCTGTTCCTAAGTATCTTCAGTGGAATGATAGATGCTTCTTCTTATGTTGGAGAAGAAAACTAAAATGGGCAATATCTCAATAATGGAGGGAGGGCCTCGTTCAGCTTCCACTATTTATTTTTTTACTTACACCACCTAAAATTAATCTCTAGTTAATCTCTAATCTCTAGCTTCTCTTTCCTGCTGTTTTCTACTAAAAGGATCGCAGGCCTCAGTGAGGTCCAAGTGGGGACCAAAGATGGGTGTGACATACCCATGGATGCTCTGCTGGTGTGGGGAAGGAGAGAGCAGGAGTATCTAAGTTCATCTTGCTCATATCTCTCCATCTTTCACTTTTAACAAAGGAGAAGATTATTGGGGAGGACACTGCATGCCTGTGCTAGGCCCTGTAGTTTGAAGCAAGACTTGGGTCTTGAGGAAGGAAGCCAATTGGCACAGGTACAAGTGAAGAGGGCGTAGCCAAAAATGAATACTAGGTTTCTGTAATCAGTACATGAGCTTCCTTGGGTTTCATTATCAGAGCCTCAGACATCTCTTGGTTCCACTCAGGAACTTTCTGGCACTGATCCTTTAAAGTAGTCTTTAGTTACTCAGATGGGGACAGAGGTTAAAGGGATTAGAGGTGCATATGCTCTAATGCAGCAAGGGATGATGAGATACCATCTGGGAAGTCACTTATTCCTTTGGGCTATTACTTACTATCTTATGCAAAATAAAAGATTTGGAAAGTACATCAACATTTTTTCACTTTTCAAAAGTGAGTCAGACAGAAAGGAAGATAAGGGAGAGGATAGAAAACAATAGAAAGAGTAAAACAGTAAAAGTAAAACGAAGAAAAAGTTTCTAAGTCTAATTGGTTGGTAGATTTTTTTCACCATGGAGAAACGTCTGTCCAAGAGCAGTTCTCTTCCAAGATATGCATATAGTGTGTAGGGACTAAAATGTCTTTATGAGCCCTGTCCAGTTGGCTATGATGAGATCTTTATAATGAGAACATTTGACTCTAACCTGAGGTAAAACCGGCAAGAGCCTGAATTGTGACTACAGCTCATGACATCTGATATGAGACCTGTGTAGGAAGACAGGTCAGATAATGATCACATAGTCGCTAAACAGACCAATGTAGTTTCTTCTCATGGGCCCACAGGGCAAGGGGTTCAACCCCACCTAATCAGCAGGGAGTTTAGCTCCCATGAATTTTGTGCATAGAACACTTACAGGTTCAGGCATGAATGCTCAACTTGCAATGGACCCCATCAATTTTATGGGTGCCTCACGGCCAAGAATTTGAGACAGACTACAGATGGGCAGGGCAAGAAGGTTGGTTCTAGTGGGCCTCAGCCCAGTTAAGGTGGGAAACTTGTGTAGGCTTCTAGTGTTGTATCCTAAGAGAGAACACTATTTCAAGCAGGATGGGGACCCTCAGACATTGGGAGGTGAATACGGGCCTCCAGGCTTCTTTATCTGGCCCTAGTGATTCTCTCCAGGCTGCACACCCTCTGCCCATGCAACATTCCTCACTGGTCCTGGTTTGCACCCTCCTTGAGTGTTTTTATCTGGCTGGTATGTGTGCTTGAACTCTGGAGGTGGTGGTCTTCTCAGTGATGTACTTTCAGACCTTGGACTGAATCCACCCATCCAGGCTGTCATTGGATTATTCTAGGCAGAAAGGAGTATAAAAAGTTTCTTGTTTCAGCTGAGCCTTGCTCAGGCAATGCAGTCTTCTGGAAATATATTTTGTTATTTTGCAGTTCTAACTTGCTATTTCATCCTGACCTCTAACCTGCTCCTCAGATCTGCTTCCTGGTTTGCCCTTTGGCCCTAACTTCATTTCTGTCTTGTTCCACAACTTTTAATTCCTATCTCACCTCTCACCGCTGCACTTGACCCACCCTGATAAGTGGAGTACATAACAATTTGTTCTCTCTCTTTCTCTTGTCTATGGCTATGTACACACCATACCTTTAAAGCAGATTTAAAATACATGCCCCCAAATAATCCTGGGAACTGTAGTGTACCCCACACAGAACTACAATTCGTAGGAGCCTTAATAAATTACAGGGTGGTGAATACTTTTCTTTCTCATTTTCATCTTTCTTTTTGACATAGTCTCAGAGGATTGATTTGGAGTGTTTTCTCTCTAACACATTATCTTACACTGAAGTCTTGTACTCTTTAGCTTATTAGAAGTAGCATGTATTCAGTGAAAAACTAGACAGTTTGGTAGACTAATTATAACATGCCATTTCAAATCTCTGAAATTATTGTTTGCTTGAAGGTGGGTATTCACACCAAGGGAAAAATTTAGATACCACAATATTACAACACCAACTCACCATCTCGTCTCTTTTGCATCACTTTTTAATAACATGATATTAAAAGCATGTGTAATTCAGATAAGCTTCAGAAGCAAACTTTGGATTCATATTTCCCCAAAATTATAATCTATGGGCCCTACTAGATTTTTAAGTGCATATAGATTTAGGAGCCCTGTCCTCTATATCCTGGTTTATATCTTGAACTAACTTGTTACATTTTTACTTTTCAGTATCTGAACCTATATCTTTGTAGAATAATGCATACGACTTATAAATCACCATGTAGTTACGTTCATGCTAAATGTTCAGAGCAACCCTCCGATAGACAGCCAGTTTCACCTCAATAAACCATATGAGGAAATTTAACACCAAGTGGGTGCACACAATTAGATCATTACTTGCTGATGTTTTTGTGGATCATTTTAAACCACATTGTGGCCAAGGGCTGAAATAATACATGGACTCAGAAAGCTGGGTTGAACTAAGGGCCACTTTATTAAAACTTTGAACTAAACCTGGAGAGGGAAAATATAGGTGCAGGAGTGGCTATGAGAAAAACTTTCAGTTTACAGCTATTAGACAACCAACCCTTGCCAGGGCAAGGGCAAGCCATTTTGCCTACCCCCTGTTGGATGTGTAGATGGTTCCCAGTGGATGTGCCAGGAAGCAGGACAGAATAGTGACAGGCTGGACCCCGTTGAAAGCAATCAGCCAGACAAGTACTAGGTTTTTAAGAGTCACTTTACTGACAAGAAGGTTTTTCTGAATACAGTTACAAACAAGCTCTCTTCCATCAAACTCCTTTTTTTCCCCCACACTCGACCGGTGACTTCATGCCAAATATATACTGATAAGACAGCTGCCAGGGCCCTGGTTGCTTGGCAACATGTCCTTGGGATTGGCACGAACATCTACTTTCGCTCTCCTGGCCTTGCAGCTCCCTTATGGAAATTTAACTCTTTAACAGAACTTTAACAGAACTTTAACAGCACTTTACCAACCAACAAGCCCCCACCTAAATTTCCATAAGCAGTTTTTACATTTTTCACATTTTTGCTTTCTTTTTCATTACATTTACATTTACATTTCTTGCATTCACTTATATCATTTTCCTCCACATGATACATTTTTCAGTTTACATCAACATCAGTTATATTTCATTTTATTCAGCATTACCTTTTATTACAGTCATTTCAGCATTTACATTTAATCCTCATGAAATCCATCATCCCATTTTTTTCAGTTACTAAAGTCTAGACCTTTAATGGAGTTTATACGAAATCTGACTGGTGGAATTCCTTTGGTAGTTCTTTCTGACCTACGTATTTTTATTTCTTCCTTTGTATCCTCTGTGTCTGGTGTTTCCTCTGTGTCTTTATCAGAGCTTGAACTGGTGGAGTCAGTTTCACTACTGCTGTCTTTTTCTTCTTGTTTTACTGGTATTGTGACAGCCTGTTCTTGTGCATTATTAATATCAGTTTGTCCCAAATCCACATATGTTTTCTCTTCCCAATCTTCCCAATCCTGCTCTATTGCTTGCACACTTCTGCTTAATACTACAGCCCTTTGTTTTGGCATCCAGACCCTGTAGTATGTGTTTTCAAAACCCAGCATGAATCCTTTGTCTGCTCTCTTTGCAGCTTCCCTGATCTCTTACTTTTAGGAATGTGCACCCAGCCTGTTGCACCAAACCAAATCAAATGTCGTAACCTGGGTTTTCTTTCATACAATTTCTCATAAGGAGACATTCCAATAGCCTTATGGAATAACCTGTTCTGAATGTAAGCAGCATAAAGAAACCTCCAAGGTGGTTTTCTCTGAAATGCTACCGGTTCCACGCGCAGGACCAGCCAGACAGGCCCAGCTTCGCAGTCTCAATGCGTGGATGAGACGATGGTGTCGGGTGGAAGGGTTTGGATTTGTTAGGCACTGGGGAACTTTTTGGGACAAGCCGGGCCTGTACAAAAGGGACGGGCTCCACTTGAACCAGAATGGAACCAGACTGCTGGCACTTAAAATTAAAAAGGTGGCAGAGCAGCTTTTAAACTGACTGAGGGGGGAAACCCGACAGGAGCTGAGAAAGGTCTGGTTCGGAATAAACCTCCCCCCTGGGATAAAAACCAAAGAAATGATGAAATTTTAAAAGGGGTAGGCCTAGAAGTAGGCATTGTGAGAGCAGGGGCACAGGATATAAATTCAGAAGAGCAAAATTACCACAGGCCTAACCACAAGTGCCAAAGACACTTGAAGAGAGACACTGCTTACAAGTGCCTGTACGCTAATGCTAGGAGCCTGCGAACCAAGATGGGAGAACTGGAGTGCTTGGTCTTAGAGGAGAGCATTGATATAGTGAGCATAACGGAGACCTGGTGGAATGGAGAAAACCAGTGGGATACGGTTATCCCTGGATATAAACTATATCGGAAGGACAGGGAAGGACGTATTGGTGGCGGAGTCGCTCTATACGTGAAAGAAGGCATTGAATCCAGCAAGCTCGAAACCCCCAAAGAGGCAGACTCCTCCACAGAATCGTTGTGGGTGGTGATACCATGCCCCAGGAGGGACTTAATACTGGGAACGATCTATCGTCCCCCTGATCAAAATGCTCAGGGAGACCTGGAGATGAGATATGAAATTGAGGAAGCATCCAAACTAGGAAATGTGGTAGTAATGGGTGACTTCAACTACCCGGACATAGACTGGCTGCATATGTGTTCCAGTCATGACAAAGAAGCAAAGTTTCTAGATATTCTAAATGACTATTCCCTAGACCAGTTGGTCATGGAACCGACCAGAGGGACGGCAACCCTGGACTTAATCCTCAGTGGGGACCTGGACCTGGTGCAAGATGTAAGTGTTGTTGAACCGATTGGGAGCAGTGACCACAGTGCTATTAAATTAAACATACATGTAACTGGCCAATTGCCAAGAAAATCCAACATGGTCACATTTGACTTCAAAAGAGGAAACTTCACAAAAATGAGGGGATTGGTAAAAAGAAAGCTGAAAAACAAAGTCGAGAGGGTCACATCACTCGAAAATGCTTGGAAGTTGTTTAAAAACACTATATTAGAAGCTCAACTGGAGTGCATACCGCAGACCAGAAAAGGTACCGCCAGGGCCAAGAAGATGCCAGCATGGTTAACGAGCAAAGTCAAGGAAGTTCTTAGAGGCAAAAAGTCTTCCTTCAAAAAATGGAAGTCTTGTCCGAATGAAGAAAATAAAAAAGAACACAAACTCTGGCAAAAGAAATGCAAGAAGACAATAAGGGATGCTAAAAAAGAATTTGAGAAGCACATTGCTAAGAACATAAAAACCAACAACAAAAAATTCTATAAATACATTCAAAGCAGGAGACCATCTAGGGAGACAATTGGACCCTTGGATGATAAGGGAGTCAAAGGTGTACTAAAGAATGATAAGGAGATTGCAGAGAAGCTAAATGAATTCTTTGCATCTGTCTTCACAGTGGAAGATATAGGGCAGATCCCTGAACCTGAACTAACATTTGCAGGAAGGGATTCTGAGGAACTGAGACAAATAGTGGTAATGAGAGAGGAAGTTCTAAGCTTAATGGACAATATAAAAACTGACAAATCACTGGGCCCGGATGGCATCCACCCGAGAGTTCTCAAAGAACTCAAATGTGAAATTGCTGATCTGCTAACTAAAATATGTAACTTGTCCCTTGGGTCCTCCTCCGTGCCTGAGGACTGGAAAGTGGCAAATGTAACGCCAATCTTCAAAAAGGGATCCAGAGGGGATCCCGGAAATTACAGGCCAGTTAGCTTAACTTCTGTCCCTGGAAAACTGGTAGAAAGTATTATTAAAGCTAGATTAACTAAGCACATAGAAGAACAAGCCTTGCTGAAGCAGAGCCAGCATGGCTTCTGCAAGGGAAAGTCCTGTCTCAGTAACCTATTAGAATTCTTTGAGAGTGTCAACAAGCATATAGATAGAGGTGATCCAGTGGACATAGTGTACTTAGACTTTCAAAAAGCGTTTGACAAGGTACCTCACCAAAGGCTTCTGAGGAAGCTTAGCAGTCATGGAATAAGAGGAGAGGTCCTCTTGTGGATAAGAAATTGCTTAAGAAGCAGAAAGCAGAGAGTAGGAATAAACGGACAGTTCTCCCAATGGAGGGCTGTAGAAAGTGGATTCCCTCAAGGATCGGTATTGGGACCTGTACTTTTCAACTTGTTCATTAATGACCTAGAATTAGGAGTGAGCAGTGAAGTGGCCAAGTTTGCTGATGACACTAAATTGTTCAGGGTTGTTAAAACAAAAAGGGATTGCGAAGAGCTCCAAAAAGACCTCTCCAAACTGAGTGAATGGGCAGAAAAATGGCAAATGCAATTCAATATAAACAAGTGTAAAATTATGCATATTGGAGCAAAAAATCTGAATTTCACATATACGCTCATGGGGTCTGAACTGGCGGTGACCGACCAGGAGAGAGACCTCGGGGTTGTAGTGGACAGCACGATGAAAATGTCGACCCAGTGTGCAGCAGCTGTGAAAAAGGCAAATTCCATGCTAGCGATAATTAGGAAAGGTATTGAAAATAAAACAGCTGATATCATAATGCCATTGTATAAATCTATGGTGCGGCCGCATTTGGAATACTGTGTACAGTTCTGGTTGCCTCATCTCAAAAAGGATATTATAGAGTTGGAAAAGGTTCAGAAGAGGGCAACCAGAATGATCAAGGGGATGGAGCGACTCCCTTACGAGGAAAGGTTGCAGCATTTGGGGCTTTTTAGTTTAGAGAAAAGGCAGGTCAGAGGAGACATGATAGAAGTGGATAAAATTATGCATGGCATTGAGAAAATGGATAGAGAAAAGTTCTTCTCCCTCTCTCATAATACTAGAACTCGTGGACATTCAAAGAAGCTGAATGTTGGAAGATTCAGGACAGACAAAAGGAAGTACTTCTTTACTCAGCGCATAGTTAAACTATGGAATTTGCTCCCACAAGATGCAGTAATGGCCACCAGCTTGGATGGCTTTAAAAGAAGATTAGACAAATTCATGGAGGACAGGGCTATCAATGGCTACTAGCCATGATGGCTGTGCTCTGCCACCCTAGTCAGAGGCAGCATGCTTCTGAAAACCAGTTGCCAGAAGCCTCAGGAGGGGAGAGTGTTCTTGCACTCGGGTCCTGCTTGCGGGCTTCCTCCAGGCACCTGGTTGGCCACTGTGAGAACAGGATGCTGGACTAGATGGGCCACTGGCCTGATCCAGCAGGCTCTTCTTATGTTCTTATGTTCTTAAGAACACACTCCCCAAAAACCATTGTGCAAAGAAGTATCACATAACATTGCTCTCATCGAGTCCTGAAGCAATTTATTCCAGTGTTCGGCTATCCTGTTCTGATGTGGAGTAAATGGGGCTGTTAACTCTTGTTTAATCCCCCTTTTCTCTAAGTATTCCGTTAATGAGTGTCCAGTGAACTCTCCCCCTTCATCTGATCTCATTTGCTGTATCTTAATACCTAACTGCACTTCAATCTTTGTTATAAACAGTTTCAGTTTCTCTGCAGCTTCGCTTTTAGCTTTCAGTAAATAAACAGTGCAGTATCTCGAAAAATCATCTACTATAGTCAAGAAATATTTTGCACTCCCCTGCGTTGGTTGAAATGGCCCCACTAAATCCACGTGTATCAACTGATAAGGTGCATTCGTACTAGGCATGGCTTCTGTGTTCTTTGCTGCTACAACTGCTTTGGTTTGCTGACACACATTGCAAGCTACATATTTACCACAGCCTTTTAATGTAACATCATTACTGTTCTCAGTTGCTTTCACCACATTTTCATATCCTATATGTCCCAGTTTTCTGTGCCATAAATGAACACAATTATTATGGGGTTTCTCATTGGCACACATGAGTACATGATTTGTTTGTTTCAAGTGTAAGAAGAACAATGAGTTCTTTACTATTCCTTTCATGAATATTTTGTTCCCTTTCATGACTTGACATGAGCCCCTTTGAAACAACACATTGAACCCCATTTCATTGAGTTTAGAAACTGACATATGTTACTTTCTATGTCTGGAACAAACAGCACGTCTGTCATAATAGTATTGAACTGTGCCAGTTTCACTGTCCCTTTACCCTTTATGATTTTCTTAGATCCGTCAGCCATTATCACATGATCCTCTACGTCACAAAATGTATGAAACATTGATTTATCTTTGATTATGCTATTTGTTGCACCACTATCCAAAGCCCATAAATCATTACATTTGTTTCCCTGCTCATTGTTAATACATTGCTTATTCTTACTAGCATAGATCACCTGCACATGGTTTTCTTCCTCTTTCTCTTCTTCTTGCTTCACAATTCCTTTGAAGATGTTGCCTGGAACCACAAAAATAACATGCCTTTTGTCCACAAAGTCTTTCCTCTGTTGCTTTGTTGTTTAGCTTTCCCAAGGGTTTAGACTCAGTCTTTTCTTGCTTTGCCATTTCCTGCCTTCTTTGATATTCTTGCAAAAGTTTGCCCTCTATATAGTCCATGGTCAGATTAGCATCTTGCATGGCTTCCATTGAACTCACCAGAGCGTCATAACTCGAATCCAGAGACGATAACACAATATACACACGCTGCATCTGAGAATGTTCCGCTTCACGTTCTGCCAGTTCAGCAAATAGTCTATTCATCTCTAATAAATGCTCTGTCATCGTTGTATTTCCAGATAAGCACATCTGATACAATCTTCTTGCTAGATATATTTTACTACTAGCAGTCTTTTTCACATGAATATTTTTCAAAGTTTCCCATGTTATCTTAGCTGTTGCTGCATCATGCACGTGCAGTAATTGAGAATCATCAGTAGCAAGAACAATTAACGCCTTTGCCCTTTCATCCAGCCTTCTCCAATCTGCTGGAATTGGCACCACGGCGGGTGGGTCTTCCGCGATGACTTGCCAAACGTCTTCTTTCACTAGAAACGCCTGCATTCTCTGTTTCCAACTAGCATAATTCTTTTGTGTCAGCCTTTCAAGGGGCAATCCTG
The DNA here is from genome assembly GCF_030035675.1 of Rhineura floridana. NCBI lineage: Eukaryota > Metazoa > Chordata > Lepidosauria > Squamata > Rhineuridae > Rhineura > Rhineura floridana. The sequence goes on from NC_084488.1 coordinate 86,485,852, forward strand.
CTGACAACGAAACAGACATACTTTCGCTTTTCATGTCTCACCGCCTTTGTAATTAGAGCTTCTCACCTTCGTCCTACTGTCAGTTTTTCCCATGGCTCTCTCACAGCTTTCAGCTCAGCTTTTGGTTTCGCCGCTATTGCTTTTCTCTCGCCTGTCCTCTCTGCTCCTATTTTCTGGCTTTTCTCTCAGGAACGAAATATCAGGAACTTGTCACAGGAACCATCCACATTGTTGGATGTGTAGATGGTTCCCAGTGGATGTGCCAGGAAGCAGGACAGAATAGTGACAGGCTGGACCCCGTTGAAAGCAATCAGCCAGACAAGTACTAGGTTTTTAAGAGTCACTTTACTGACAAGAAGGTTTTTCTGAATACAGTTACAAACAAGCTCTCTTCCATCAAACTCCTTTTTTTTCCCCACACTCGACTGGTGACTTCATGCCAAATATATACTGATAAGACAGCTGCCAGGGCCCCGGTTGCTTGGCAACATGTCCTTGGGATTGGCACGAACACCTACTTTCACTCTCCTGGCCTTGTAGCTCCCTTATGGAAATTTAACTCTTTAACAGAACTTTAACAGAACTTTAACAGCACTTTACCAACCAACACCCCCTACCCCAGCCACACCCTGAAGGTGAGAAGGGGGGCCTTCCCATGTCACCCCCCTGAGGCCCTACAACTTCAGGCAGATGAGGTAAGTTGGCCCCAAACACAGCCCATGTCCTGCCCCAGGTCCTACAGCCCTGAACTACAGGCCTTCAGAGCCACCAATCACCCTCAAATGTGCCTAAGGGGGGCATCTAGCTGTCCCCACCTGCTTCCCTTCCCACACCTCCCTGCCGAAGTGACCAAACAGCCTAAAACCAAATTCCAGGATAACAAATTAACCATTGAAATTGCCAGATTAGCTGAAATAGCCAAAACAACCTAATAAAACACAACACCCTCTAACCCGATTCCATCCCATACCACAGTGTGCAGTAGGCAAAAAACCCTGCCTGCCGTAGGTGGTGGGCAGGTCAAAAATTCCCACTCAGCCCTGAAGTGACCAAGTGATCACACCATAGCAGAGGGTGGGTGGGGCAGGCGTCGCAGGCCAAAAAGAAAGTGATGTGGGTGGCATGGTCTTAAATAAGCTCCACCACCCTGTCCCTACACAGCCACACTGGACATGCAGCATGCCCATGTGACCAAGCTGCCCTTATCCAAGATGGCTGCCAGGGCTTTATCCGCAGGCCACAACTGTGCCCCACTCACTGAGGCCATGCCCAGCACACGGAGTGGGAATTCTCAACATATTTGTTTAGTTAAATCAAATGGCTCAGACTTTCTCTATATTAGGAATCACTCAGCCTGCCACCATATTGTTTATTATTATTGTTGTTGTTGTTGTTATTTATTTATTTATTTATACCCCACCTTTATTTATTTATTTATTATTTATTTATTTATACCCCGCCTTTTGGCCAAAGGCCCTCAAGGCAGCTTACAAAGAACACAAATATAAAAATACAATATAAAATACATCAATAAAACAATACAATTTACAATTGAAGAGGTGCACTTTCAAGGCCCACCCACCGTTTTCTGTTTGCACTGAGCAGCTGCCAATTCAGGGACCTTTTATAGAGTGACCCTATTCGAGCTGGTCCTGGGGGCAGGTATGGCATGGAAACAGCCTAGAAAGACTTCCAAAATAAGTGTCAGAATTTGTCATCCCAGACCAAAGGTTACCCAAACAAGGAACTGTTTACTGTGAAGGGCCATTGTTTCATGGGAAAAAGTCAATTGGGACTTGCATGAGATGGTGGGCAGAACCAGAGCCAATGACAGGCAGTGCCAGAGCTGCAAGTGGGGCAGAGCAATTCCTTTTCTCTTTCTACTACTCCTTTTTTTCAGCTTCCCTTTTCAGTCATTTTTCTAGGCTGTCTTTCTAGATTTTACTCTGTGGTCACTTCATCTCTATGTTAGATTGTTCACCCCTGGCTAGCCTCATCCTTCCATATTAGCAGAAGGTGTGGGCAGAGGAAGCACCAGCGGTCAAGCCGCAGTGGCCAGTTGGGGGAAAGGTCAGGAAGCAGCAGGAGCCCTGTGCAGAGAAGGGAAGGCAATGGTGACAGATGTTGTTGTGGGCATTGGTAATGAGGAAGCAGCAAATGAAAGAGTGACAGCAGTAGTGGTGAGAAGTGGCTATTCACTGCCTTAAGGTAATGCTGAGAAGGAAGCAAGTGAGAGAGAGATGGAGCTGCACTACCAGTGTAATGCTGTGAGTCACATGACATCTGGCTAAGGGCTGCAGGTTCTCAACCCAAGCTCTGTATCTGACCCAGATGGGTTTGCTTATTAATTTTTCTATAACAAAGTATAAGAAGAATACTATTGGTTTGGTTTTTTTCCCCAGATCACTAACATCACCCATCTCTCCCTCCAAAAAAAACCCCCATAAGAAACATGAAAGGTACCAATAGTTTCTGGAAATGCAATCTTGCCATTTCTCAGTAGCTCTATGTGCTACCAAATCGGTTTTGACAATTTAAGATTCTTATAAAATGTAGGTTGCTAACACTTGACAGAGCCCAAAGCTGGAGTGTAGGGACTATTTAACTCAAGCAGAAATTTCCCCAACAGCAAGGCATCTGATTCTTCCTGGATTCACTGAAACATCTGTCTCAGTGCTGTCGCTTACATCCCTTGAAGACAGAAGCCAAGCAAATGACATGGATTAGTTCATCACAGCTGGATGATCCAAGAATGGCTAAGCAGGCAAGAAAGAACAGAAGGTTTGGGCGAAATATCTGACACATAAATGTTTGTGTATGATGCATCTTACAGATAAATTGGATAAAGGAGACAAGCTGCTCTTGAAAGAAGACACATGACTTGCATCAAATAAGTTGCTGCAGCAGATCAGGGATGAGGAGACTAAGTATCATTTTAAAAACTAAAGCAAATAGAAATCAGGAACATTCACTTATTGACATTACATTGCTTCTAGTTTGTGACATCTTTTTAATAAACTACCATGACTGCAAGAATAGACCAAAGGAAATATTTTATACCATGCACAATAAACCTATGGAGTTGAAATCGCCACCACAAAACTGATGTTAGCCCCAAGCTGAGATAACTTTTTTAGAGTATGCAACAAATTTATGAGGGATAGCCCTTAAAATGACAATGAAACACAACAGCTAGATTAAATTTCCATGTTCAGAGGAAGTAGACCACCCATACCAATGCTGGGAGAAATAATCGAGGAAGGCTCTTGTCTTCTCACTCATCTTGTTTGCTTCTCAGAGAACACTGGCTGCCTGTTGTTGGAAACAGAATACTGGATTACCAAATCCATCAATTTTTTTAATGTTTCTATGAACAAATAAGTGTAGTGCACCTGGTCATTCCACCTGCCAACCCCTGCCAATCCCCCACATGACCCCCCTAGAGATTTCCCATGCAACTCCTAACTCCTAAGATCCCTTTACACCTTTCCAACCCCATTTCTGAAGCCACCTCTGTTCTGAAGTCCTGCTTGGCACCCGTGTTTTTACCTTCACCACATGTCCATGCCTTCTCCTCCTCTCCCTCCTTTGGTGCTATTCCACCTTGCACAGAGATCACCCTTACAGTAACCTATTGCATCTTTCTCCTCCCACTCATTACATCTGCTAAGCACCCTTTCACCTTCTGCCCAATTACACCATTCCCTCCTATTCTGCAGCCCCTTTGTACCTCCACTTTAATCTTTACTCCCCCATTCCCATGCCCCATTCCTTTTTGCAACCCCCTTTGCACTCCTCTTTTCACTTTCACCCCCTTTTCCCTCCCTTCTCCTTCTCCTTCCTTTTCTCAACTCCCCCTTGCACACAGAGTATCTTCATTTCCATGCCTTCTCCCCTCTCTTTTTCTGTTGCTTTCCTTTGCACACCCGCCCCATTGTCACCTTCATTGCCTTTTCCCTACCTCTTTCTTATTTCACATCCCCCTTGTACACAGACTACCCCATTTCCATCTCTTCTTGTCTCTCCAGTTTTGCAGCCCCCTTTGCATACCCACTTTAATAATAATAACAATAACAATAATAACAACAACAATAACAACAACAATAATAATAAGAGAGAGGGGGGAGAGGAAAGATTTGTGCCTGCCAATATCTCCCCCCCCCATGCTTTCAGAAGAGTTTAAGTTTGAGGATATTCAAAATCTCTTACTAATTCTTAGGTAATTAAGCACAATCAACATTTGAGTTCAGAAAAGCAGCTCTGTAGGGAATAATGAATGACCTAGGTCCACCCCATGGCTAAGTAATTGCTTCTGGAGACATAATGATGACAAATGGAACAAATGAATCTAGTTTTCCCTACAGCCTTATTATCTGACTGATACCGTTTGACGTTCTCCCCCTTTCCATTTTAAGGATCATAAGGGGGGAGGAGGGAGTTTGTTTGTTCAGGATAATCTGAGATGCCCAAACATATTAGCAGAATATTTGTATCCAAGCAAAGGACACAGCTAATTATTCAAGGATCAATGGAAAATGCACAAATGCCATTTCATAAAGTCACTTTGCATTTGGTTGTTGTCTTCTTGTATTCTTTGAGGTGGATAGCTCGTCTGATGGAAGCTGTTTACAACAAACAAATTAATATATGCATAATCACTAACTAGTCTTTAGAACACAAAGTTTCCCTTATGCAGGGCTCTGTATACTCTAGGATGCGAACGCGTGCACCCCCCCCCACAATTGCAGTTTTCTGTCTGCTATAGAAGGACCTCAACCACTCTGATTACTCTCATCAGTGGGTGACTGGGTCAGTCAGTTGCAATCTGAAAGTCTTTATAATACCACAAGCTTACTGATCCACTCATACTACACCTATAAAGTGCAATTACCTTGTCCTCCTTTAATGGACTTGTGGGGGGGGAAGTCTACCTGGCAATAGACTTTGAAAGGTCATAGTACATAGAGACAGTCTGGCATCATCTCTTCCTGCATTTCTCATGGAGTTTAACTACAACATTTGTTCCACTCACTGTTATGAATAAGCACTTGGTCAGTTATAAATCATAAAGTAATCATTCCTGATACCAGAGACACATTAGAAATTCCTGCTGTCAGCAGTTAACAACACGATTTAGACTGCTAAGCAAATGTGACTAAATGCAGAATTGCAAGTAACAGAGCAGTAAATGTCCTTCAGGCAATGCCTTGCCAATGACTGTTGTTAATTCATTGACTATGCAAGCCAGCTTCATGGCCTCCATGTACAGAACATGGCAGAACCTTATCACCATGGGGGATTATAAGTCTTCCAGAGGAAATGCAGGTTTTCTAGAAATGAGAATTTAGTATTGGATTCTGAAGTGACTTTAAATAAATTACCTGGACTGTCTGTGGTGCCTTGGCATAAGGTTCTAGCTACTGACTGTTTAGCTGCAAAGGAAATAAAAACATGTCTTAAACCAGGGCTGGGGAACTAAATCTGGTCAGCAGGCTGGATCCTTCCTTCACCCCACATAGTCAACTTTGACAGTTAGGCAGGGCTCTCCTCCCATCAGTCACCTGACAGTGACCCGTTTTTCTTTTGCCCACACACTTTGAAATCAATCTGCTGTGGCAAAGGCACTTTTGAAGTGCTGGCAGTCAGATGATTGGTGGAACTTGCAAGGCCCAGTGCCTTGTATGCTCTGCTGTGTTCACCAGCTCTTACCAGGGCAGAGCTCTCTGCAAACACCCCTGATCAGCTGATTGCTAGCCTCCTCAGCTGCACTAAGGAGTTTCTGATGGGGAATTCCCTGGTGCAGTCCATCCCAGTGAGGCCCACTGTCAGTGAGTCCCATTTGCAAAGGAACAACTACGAGCTCACTGTAAGTTCCCATTTGTTCCTTTGTGGCCACATCCTTACCTGCCCTACATCCAACATCACACATGATGTCAGGTGTGCGGCAGATGGGCATGGTTTGGGGTTTGGGGGAAATGGCCTGATGAATCCAATTGGGCCAGAGTTTCCTCACAGCTGCATGAAGCCTTCAGTTCTAAATAGACTCCAGAGGGCATGGAAAGAAGATTGTCATTAATAATCTGATCATTACTTGTATAAAAAGTGATCCCTGGGAAATGCTATACTCTTTTATTAGTACCTTCCTTAGTAAATATTTTGTGAGCCTTAGCTTACTTATTCCTGCTTACCTCATCACTCATGAACCCTAGTCAATATTTGCATCCTGTGTTAAAGAATCATATGCAGGGTCGTAATGGGGACAAGATCACTAGTTCTGTGCCCCCTCACTGTTTTTGTTGCCTTCCAGTAAGAGGACAACCTTCTGAAGCGAAGAGCCTACTCTACTCATGTAGGCTCCCTGTATTGGAATGTGGTATACATAGCAGTGAAGTGAAGAAATGAATAGTCTGGCAAGACTGGTGGTTGAAAAGATAAACTCTTGGGAAGTAAAGCCATTCTGAGTACAGACACATATGTGGCCATGATGAAGTTGTGAGGTTTACCGTAAGTCTAACTAGCAAGAAGGAGGAAGGAATGCCTGAAAAAAACAATCTACATACCAACAAGTAGTTACTAAAGCAGGAATTAGCGAGGGAAGAATAGGATGCCTTTCTATTGCATCCCCTGCCCTTGTTTAGGTTACTTATTACATGCACTGGTGCTTGCTCCCAACACCCTGCACATTTTACAGCCCCAGTTTTCTGGTGTTCAGAAGCATGCAGGGAGTATCCATGAGTACAGGAGGCTCCCTGCTTTAGAAGCTTGCCCTCCAACTCATGGAGGAAAACAAAAATGGCAAGGGGACAGAGCTTACATACCCAAGCTTCTCCCCACGTGTATTATTAACACAGATGATGAATGCCCAAAAGGGCTGTGGTGACTGCTAAGAAGAGATATCAAGAGAAGTGTTTTCCTGATACTACCAAGAAAAAGATGCTGGATCTCACTGTGCATAAACCTCAGAAGTGCCACCGTTATATTATGTGCACTTTTCAACAACTCCTTGCCACACCCTTGACATGATGTCAATCAGGCATCCTACAGTGGGAGCAAAAGCGAGGATTTGCATCTCATCTCCATCTTCATTCATTCTTTGCCCTAACCAACTTTTGTTCATCTGATCTGCTTGTGGGCTTCTGATTAGCCACTGTGAGAACAGAATGCTAGACTACATGTGCTATTGGCCTGATCCAGCAGGCTCATCTTATGATCCAACCCACTGCTGAAGATAAAAAAAGTATTAGACAAATTTATGGAGGATTGGTCTGTCAGTGACTATGATGATGGTGAAACAGAACTGTCAGGTATAATAGAATATTTAATTCACAAAAATATTTGTTTTTGATTTGGCTGGTTTTTGTTTTGCATTTTGGGAAGAAAGAGGTCTTCTAACATGCTGAGCTAGAAAACACTTAAGCTACCTAAACAAACTAAGAAACCAGGAAAATAAGGCTGCATCAGATGCACATGTACATTAGTAAACAGGCATTATATTATAAACACCATTCGTCAGATTCTGGGGTAGAAAATAAGATATAACCAAGGTGTTCAGTGAAATCAGCTTAGTAGTATCATTGCTTCTTTGCTCAATACTGATGTAATCTGGCACATATGACAACTTCCATCCTCTAGAGCCCAGCTAATGTGGGAAACGAATTACCCCTGACTCCTGGTGATGGAAGGCCATGTTATTGATAAAGCAGTAAAAGGGATGCTTTGTCTGATGGTAAATTAGCCATTTCACATTCTAGCCTTTTTTAAAAAAAAAAACTATTTTCTTAATGACAAAAGCCTGCTCTTTATTAAGGATGTAACAGTACAGAGGCTCAGAATATACAATAACTCCAGAAGCCACTTTAGCAAACTCTTGTAGACCACTTCTTCTCCCTCTGCCCTAGAATTTGGATGACCTCATCTCCAAATATTAGCTCTCCATTCACCACCATTTCTACATATTTACCATAAGCCTAAACCGTTATACACATTTCCTAATGTGTAAAATCTCATTTTGTTGATGGGCAATGTAGTATGTAACATTATGATTGCCATGCATCCTGATCTTTTGTATTCTTACTCAGAAGTAAATTTTATTGAGTTCAGTGAAACTCAAATAAGTGTGCATAGGATTACAGCCTTGGCTATTGTAAAATATCAATTTATATGCAATATAGTAAGCTCAAGTTCTCCTTGGTTGTAGAACGATTTATAAAATGGAAACGTAGTGTGTCCATTGTAAGTATACACCCAAACATATTAAAACTTTCAACCAAATGTGTTCCAAAGTACATACTGCTGGAGACAGATATGGGAAATTAGAACTCAAAACTGCTCAGATCTGAATGTGTTCTTGGATGTCCTGATATCAAGAGTATTGAATCTGGATAAGATATGCAGTTCTTGCTTCCATTTGGATCTAGAAAGTTACATCCAATTGGATCTAGAAAGTTACATCCAGAAGGGAATTACAAATTATTTGTATTTGTAACAAATACACCACTTCTTTTTGTTACATCTAAATAATCTCTCAGAGATCAGGGAACATACTCCCAGGCCCTTCCCTCAGGCCTCACACACACAGGAGGACCGGTAGTACTAATAGCATGTTTTAGTGTTTGAAACGATTAGATCCTTTCACTCCCTAACTCCAACAGTCAGTGCAAATATAACTCCAGGATTAGAAGTTTCTTCAGTGTTTTGAATTTTCCCTGTACTCCATTTACTAGACCATTGACTTGTGGAGAGATCTGCTGTTTTCAGCCTGCTGTTTTACCTGGAGAAAAAAGAGGGGGGAGACCCCAAGATGCTGGAAAAAAGAAATTCTAATTGTTGAAGATAAACTTTTTAGACCTGTTCATCCCCTGATGAAGGCCAAGTCACTGAGTGGCCGAAACGTGTTGGGCTTTCTTTTTAATAAAATCTATTTGGATTTTCATTTCAAGAATTCCTTTTCTCCAGCATCTTGGGGTCTCCCCCCCCTTTTTTTCTTCTGCTTATCCTTGGATGCTTACCACCCCCGTTGTTTGTTTTGTTATTTTACATGCACATTTAATAAATATATACACTATTATATATACAATATATAACACTATTAACATATTTGCTTCACTTCTCATGCACACCCTTAGGCAATCCAATAGCTTGATTGACAGCCTGGCTGACTGGAGCAATCAACAGCTGCAAGAAATACTCACTGGCAAAGCCACAGACTTTAACATTAGGTCTAATGTTTATATTTCATGAGTCACCAACCAGTTGCCCATGAGCACTATGGCATTCAATGGCACCCCAGCAGGTAGCCGAGAATATGAGTTTTCTTTTAAAAAAAAAATGCAAGTCTCTACCCTTCTTAGAAAGAATGTTATGGAGCAGAGTGTGCTGATACTCTTCTAAGTGATTTTTATGAAATGAGCCAGCCTGGCTGCTCCTGCCTATCAGCATTATTAGACAATGAGTGATGTTATAATGTGATTGATAAGTGAGTTATTTAGACACCAGACAATAGGAATCCCTCAAGTCCTAAAGAGCTGCTGTTTTGACCTCCCTTTATTGCACTTTTCCTTCTTCTGTTTTTTTCTCTTAGTCCCTGGAATCTCCATACTTTGCCCTTCTTTTTTCCCTAACAACCAGGATGAATCTTTCCTGTATTGGGTTTCACTGTTTGTTAACTTACTGTAAAATGGTATACATGTATACGCAGAAGTAAGTCTCTTTGTGTTTAATGGGGCTTACTTCCAAGTAAGAGGGTATAGGATGGTAGCTTAGGGTTTGGTTTAAGGTAGGCATTAGGTAAAAACAGGGTTCTTGGGCCTTTAACAGCTGTATAGCAGGCATAAATCCAGCAGGTTCTCTAGAATGGAAATAGAATCAAGGGAGAAGCTTCACCACAATGACTCTCTAATTTTGTGTTATGCCATGTCCCCATGGGATCTATTTTGTGACTGGTTCCCCCAGCACTCTCTCAAAATTTGAAATGTGCCCTCTGGTTGTTGACTCCTATTATATTTCATGGTTTTTGGATATATTATGTGCATATCAAATGTGTACTTCCACCAAGAAAGAAAATACACTGGCACAGGGTTTGGTGAGAAGGAAGGGTGGTCACATTCATCCAGTGCTTTGGGCGGGTGTGTGGGTGTGACAGTAATCACAGGTATGGAATACCATCACCTCTTTTTTTGCTGCTTATGGCAGCTGATACCAACTGCACTCTTATTAAGATACGAATACCAATGCCTCATTTTTTACCAAAACAACAATAACACTGCATTCATCCCACCTCCAAGGTATCTCTTCAGAAGGGGCTTGGACTACTGTAATGCACTCTACGTAGGGCTACCTTTGAAGATGGTTCGGAAACTTCAGCTGGTGCAGAATGCTGCGGCCAGAGTTCTTACTTGGTCTAAAAAATCTGACCATATAACACCTGTCCTGGCCCAGCTGCACTGGCTACCAATATGTTTCCGGGGCAGATTCAAAGTGTTGGTTCTTACCTATAAAGCCCTTAATGGCATCGGACCGCAATACCTGACGGAACGCCTCTCCCGCTATGTACCTACCCGGTCACTGCGCTCGACGTCGAAGGCCCTTCTCCGGGTTCCAACGCATAGGGAGGCCCGGAGAGCAATAACTAGAGCTAGGGCCTTCTCAGTGGTGGCCCCCGAATTACGGAACGCCCTCCCTGATGAGATACACCTGGCGCCTTCCTTATTATCTTTTTGGCGCCAGGTAAAGACCTACCTCTTTGCCCAGGCATTTTAAATGTTAAATTTTAAATTTAATCTATTTTAATTTTAATTTTTTGTCTTAATTTTGTTTTTAAATATGTTTTCATATTGTATTGTACCCACACCTGTATTTTAATCTGTTTTTATCTTGTTGTACACCGCCCTGAGAGCTTGTCGCTAAAGGGCGGTCTAAAAGTGCAATAAATAATAATAAATAAATAATAAATAATAAATAATTGTATATTTCATACTGATGTTTAAGCAGTCTAGATTTTTGTACTGCTCTCCCAGGCAATATTGCACATAGCACCCAGAGGAACCCTTTAAACACTCATCTGTAATTTAAATTGGAAGGACTTTGGTGGAATAGTCTGAACAATAAAGAGAATAGGCATGATCATGCTAAAATTAAGTTTGTCTGAGGATCATTTAGTTCCATCAGAGAGATGTAAACACAAAAGAAAAGTGGGAAGGCATCAATCACTAGGAAAGGGAGGGAGGCAATCTCCGGGTACCACAAGAACTTTATTTATTTAAGACCAACAGGTTCTGAACATAGATATTCCTCAGGGACAGTCTTGAACTACACATTTCAGCCTGACACATGCACAGGGTTACTGCATGTTTCTACAGAGGCAAGCACATAACGTCTAATTATGAAATGGAACATCCATTTGACATCTTGGTCTAGTTGGCAATATAGATGTACTGCAATATTACTTATGAAAAGTCACTGCCAAGGATGGAGTAAAATATATGAATGGTGACCTGTTGAGATCATGCTCAGAAGAACGAACACTATCTCACAGTGACCAAAAAAGATTGAAAACTTGGAGTAAGATGGGAATTGTATTGCGGGGGGGGGGAGACAGAAACAGTGACAGTGAATTTGATTAAAAATCACATACATACCCCAAACTAGGAAATTTCAGCATAACCAAAACCATTAAAAGCATGTCAGCACAGCTCTGGTTTAATCTGCATGTTCAAATTATCAGAAGATTTTTGGCTGACTGACTCTTGAAATTAATGGCATAGAAGACGGTTAGATCTCTACAATTTCCATGCATTTTTCCCCATCTGAAGCACATTTTATCAGTTGCAAGTAATATATGAGATTCTTCGGGAAAGAGATCCCTTGGTCTGGACAAGACAGGTATAGTAGCTTGTTTTTTTAAAAAATGCAGTATATGCTTGTACATCAGACTCCTATGCCCTAGAATGCTATATTTAATGAAAGTTCAGTGCAGCTCTGTTGACAGAACACACAAAGCATTTCTTAGTCTTGCCTCCAAGGTAATGTTTCAGCCTTACATGAGGAGTTACAGACTGTTCAGCCAGCAGGTTTTCTTGAATCCCATGTTGGTCCATTCTTTTTTCTTCCTTCCTGACTTTTTTTAAATTGTTCCCACTCTCACTTTTGTGTCTGGAACGTTAGAGAAGTCCTTCAATGAATCTGGAGGGGAGGAAAAAATAGAATAAAGCTTCTGTTCTTCCAGCATGTGACAGCTTTTCATTACCTACCACTCACTCTAAGCCAAAAAGAACATGTGGCCGTCTGTTAATAAATCTCGACAGGGTTTCCAACAAGTGCTAGAAATCCCACACTCATGAAGATTTTGATGGATGTCACTTTGGAAATGTGAGGAAAGTGAAGGAGTTCTGTGATTTGTGTTTAAAATAGCCTCCCAATTAAGCGGGCCAAAATAGCATTACTGGAAATGCAGCTGTAAAATGTAAGGAAATCAGTTTAAACAAAATAAGAACATAATTTATGCAGCACTTCTGAATTTATTAAAAGAGAATCTTCTTCACACTTTCACCAATCCTCTAAAGTAGGGCTACATTCAAACCAGATATTTATTCCACTATTATTCCACTTTAAATACTCATGGCTTCCCCCAAAGAATCATGGGAAGTGATTTGTGAAGAAGACTGTGAATTGTTAAAAGGCTTCCAGTCTCCTCAGAGAGCTACAATTCCTTAAGTGGTTTAACAATCAATCCCTCTTCCCAAGGAACTCTTGGAATTGTAGTTCTGTGAGGGGATTAGGAGTCTCCTAACAACTCTCAGCCCCCTTCACAAACTACAGTTCCCAGCGTACTTTGGGGAAAGTCATGACTGTTTAAAGTGGAGTAATAGTGGAATAAATGTACAGTGTGAATGCAGCGTAGGTCATTGTTATAATGCAGATGAGGGGGTTGGATGGGCAGTTGGAGTTGAGACATGGAGGCTTTTCAGGACAATTCACAACTAAGACCACAAGTTCTACACGTAAAAGCAATATGTGTTGGGTTTCCTCCAAAATCTCAGATTTAGTGTCTTTAATGAAATAATCAATAGCTAGAGGAACAAAAAACATTGCTGTAACTGTACATTTCCTGAAAAAGTCCTGTAAAGTTTATGAGAAACTTGAAGAGACTTTATGAGCAATTTTTATTTATTTAATTTATTTATTATTTGATTTATATCCCGCCCTTCCTCCCAGCAGGAGCCCTGGGTGGCAAACAAAAGCACTAAAAACACTTTAAAACATCATAAAAACAGACTTTAAAATATATTTAAACAAAACATCTTTAAAACAGTTTTAAAAAGCCTTCAATACATCTTTAAAAAAAAGTTAAAAACATATTGTTTTAAAAAAAGGTTTAAAAACATATTAAAAAGCAATTCAGACACAGACTGGGACAAGGTCTCAACTCAAAAGGCTTGTTGAAAGAGGAAGGTCTTCAATAGGTGCCAAAAAGATAACACAGATGGTGCCTGTCTAATATTTAAGGGGAGGGAATTCCACAGGGTAGGTGTCATCACACTAAAGGTCCATTTTACCTATGTTGTGCAAAACAGACCTCCTGATAAGACGGTATCTGCAGGAGGCCCTCACCTGCAGAGTGCAGTGATCGACTGGGTATATAAGGGATAAGATGGTCTTTCAGGTATCCCGGTCCCGAGCTGTATAGGGCTTTGCACACCAAAACTATAACCTTGAACTTGGCCCGGTAGCAAATGGGCAGCCAGTGCAATTCTTTCAGCAGCGGGGTGACATGTTGGTGACTGGTTGGTAATTGTTGCAGACCAATGGGTCCAGGGTGGGCTTTTTCAGTAGCGGTCAGTTCATTGGCTCTTTCAGGGCAGCTGGAACCACTCCCTCCTGCAATGATGCATTGACCACACCCTAGATCCAATCAGTCTAACCCCCTTGGTAAGCTTTAATAAGCCAAGAAGGGCAAGGGTCAAGAGTACACGTTGCTGGCCACATCATCGCAAGCACCTTGTCTACATCATCAGGCCGCATCAACTGAAACCATTCCCAAGAAGTTGCAGCAGACGTTGCACTGGAACCTCTTCTTACAATTCCTGTAAAGCACAGAGAAGTTTTGTTATAATCAAGTGGTATAATTTTTTTAAATAAAGAAAGAAGAAATTGAAAATGCTGCCCTGTTGGCTGATTTAATTCTGACATCACAGGTCCGATATTCCAGCTACTGCTAATGAGACAACTCCTAGGGAGTTGGAGAGTCAGTCTCTCTGCTGCCTTTCTTTTCAAGCCCAGCAATCTTGCTGTGGCATTGCAGCCTTTACAAATGAGAGGCCAGGGGCCAGGCCAAAGGAAGGAAAAGGCAGTGACCTTCCCCCTCACTCTTCCTCCATCCAGAGAGTGTGTTAACTTACATTATGGGCTATGTAAAGGTCAAGTAAACAGACAATTTAGTATGAACACCAGAAAATAAATGACTGGCATTTTTTTTGTTTTGTTTTATAAGAAACGATACAGTGAGCAAGGGGATACCAAAAGGTGTAAAACAAAATAGTTGATGCTATTACTAAGAAGTTAAGAACTAGTATGGAGCTTGTTTTCTCAAAAATTCTGTTTTAATCTTGTATCACAACAACACCAATATGAAAAAAAAGTTTAGAAAGAGAGTAAGAGCGAATTACAACTGCCACCACAGTCAAGCATTTAGGGAGACTGGTGCTGAGAATAATATTTCTTGCTGAAGTCAATGAGAGTGCGGCCTTAACTTGGTAAAATATTTACTGCATAATAGACTTCCTTTTGTAAACCTATACAAATGCTTGAAAAACATGCAAGAAAGTTTTCTGAATGGTATGTTCACAATACACCTTTTCAGAGAGAGAGAAAATGCATAGCATCTAAAAAATCATACTTTAGATTAGTTGCAGCTTTCAATTTTTCCTACAATGAAAGTATTGTAAAATTTTATCAAAATTAAGATTAGCTGACATTTCTTTTTCAAATGTAGGAAGACCCAGCTTTGCTAAATGCTTGTGAGTCATTGAAAGTCTCTGCAATTGATTGATCTGAGAACCGGAAATGTTGACTCAGAGATCTCTGTGCTGCAGGCAAAAATGTTAGTAGCAGCCAGAAATTGATAGGTATCTGCAAAGGCCACTCTTTGCTGGTAAATTTCTTGAAACACATTTGGGTTGCTCTGCTGTTCTAAGAATTTTTGACCACAGAAAACTCTTCTGTTGTCGGGACTGTGATTCCTAGGGAGGTAAGTGGATTTACTTTTTCAAAATTCAAGTCATCAACAGATGCCACTGCAGTGATTATTTCATCATTTTCAGAAAAATTGCCTGTTCATTTCAGTAACAATAAAATCAATGACTTAAAAATATTTCCACTTGTTCACTTTCTGTCTCACTTTTTCCACCAATCTTTTCTGTAAAAGCATAATCTTTTAGGGTTACACTTGTCTTTTTAAGTCTTTGGGGTCAATTTTTTTCTTCACTGTTGAGCACCTGCAATTTGTTAGCTTCTTGAAGGACTTCATGGAAAGTATCATTGTTTTGAAGGTGTTTAATTATTTGCACTATTGAACTGATAATGGCTACAAAGTCCTTCAGTCTTGTTTCTTGGGCTTCCAAGATGTTTTCTGCAGGTTGTAGAACCTCAAGAACTTTCTTCATGAACACTGAACAAAAACGGAAGTCAAGCTTTTTCATGACACCAAGTAGCCCTTCACTTTGGGCAACATCATCTCCATTACAAATTACAGTTTCCAGTTTTCACCTTTTAAAAAACATCAATGATATTTTTGTAATTACCAAACAATTCTGCTGACTTTCAAATTACCTGATCAATGATATTCCAAAAGACAAGACAGGCTTTGACTTTCATGCAAACTTGCAACTTTTCCATGCTTAAACTTTTTTTTGAAGCATAGCACATGGGTGAAAATATTGCCTCACAGGTTTTATATCATCCACAGCTTTTACAACAACCAGATGGAGACGGCGATTACTGCAATGGACACGTGGGATTTTTATTTGAAGCTTCCATTGAATTAGAGCTTGCATTCCTCTTTTCTCTGGTATTCATAACACTGGATCTATCATAACATTGGCTTAACAACTTGGATGGATCCAGATTGTTTGCGACCCAGGGGTGAAGTAAGACGCAGACACAATATGATGGGTTAAACAACGGGCCACTTTATTAAACCAAATTCATATTATGATAATGAACCTGCAAAGGGGAACATAAGTGCGGGATTCAACTGGTGAGTCAGGCAAAGCCTGCTTGCAGCTATTTGGGCGTCCCAAACCCCTGTCGGGCAAAGGGGTACAATGTGTCAACCCCTTGCCCTGACCACACTCCAATTGTGCGTAGGGAGGCCAACCTGTGTCACCGCCCCCCGGTGCCCTGAAACTCCGGGTGGATGAGACCTGTTGGCCCCAAAGGCGACCCGTATCCTGCCCTCGGGCCGTAAAACCCGGAGCTGCAGGCCTCCGGAACCGTCTATCACCTCCAAAGGTGCCTAAAGGTGTCACCTAGCTGCCCTTCACCTTCAACCTTTCCCGCACTTCCTCAATAAAGCGACCATTAAATATTAAATTCAAACAGCCAAATCAACCTAATAACCACAGAAAAAACACCCGTACTAACCCTGAATGCCCTTCCTGCTAACCACAGTATGGAGTAGGCAAAAGAAACCCGCCGGCTAAAACACAGGCAAGCCAAAAATTCCTACTCGGCCCCAGAGGCGACCAAATAAATCACACTGCAGCAGAGGGAGGGTAGGGCGGGTGCCACAATTATGAAGAGGGAGAGGGGGCGGACAGCGCGAGCTTAAATAAGCTCGTATGCCCCGCCCCCTCTAGAAGCGCACCGTGACTGTGTCACGCCAGTCTGGCGCGTTTGCACTCTCCAGGCATGGAGGCTCCAGATTCACCCGGGCCGCAAACACGCCCCGCAACCCGGTAAGTCCCGGGTGCGAAGCAGGGTTTCTTCAAACACCTTCAATGTCAGCTCTGTAAAGAATGCAGCAGCAAACGTGGTGGTGGTTACTATGCATGACAAAAATTAATAAACCTTGTCATTTTTCACATACCGTATTCCTAAAGTAACATTTTCAAAATTGTTTTTGTCTCTAGTAGAATCTCCTAGGAGCATATACCATGGGACATCTCAAATGTTTATGTTTAGTACTATGTCATGGCACAGCTTGTGCCATGATGTTTACGGTTCCATTCTGCATTTCTACAGACTGATAACTTGCATTTCCTGGACTGTATTTACTAATTTCTGCAGTTTTTCATCTTTTTTTGTGAGTATAATCAAATAAATCTCTAAATACGCTGTACTTTTTTTCTCTTCAGTGTGATATGCTTCCCACATAGCTAGCTCAATGATGACTAAAAATTGAAGATCATCAACAATTGATTTTAATAACTCTAGTATTCACTAAAGTGTACACAGAGGTTGCAGCTGAGAGACACCTTTCTTTTTCTTGCCGCATAGACATTGCTGAAACATGGACCATAGATA
This sequence comes from Rhineura floridana, assembly GCF_030035675.1. Classification (NCBI taxonomy): domain Eukaryota; kingdom Metazoa; phylum Chordata; class Lepidosauria; order Squamata; family Rhineuridae; genus Rhineura; species Rhineura floridana. The sequence goes on from NC_084488.1 coordinate 86,503,372, forward strand.
TAGCATGTTTCTGAAACCTTCTTGATTTTTCAAGTGCTTTATTCCAGAAACCTCTAAATGTAAAGACATCTTGTTTTGACATATTTTGACATATTGGAAATTTCAACAAGCATAGCAGAAAGCTGTATCAGGTGTTGGAGAATACTCTAATCATTCATATTTCTAGAATCATTCTTGTCTGAAATTACAGCCCTCACTGTTCTTTGGGTATGAATGAATCTGTTGAATTGTTTCATCATTTTTTTGAGAGATCCCCAGCAATACCAGACTGAAAAGCTTGACTTTGCCTATAGCTACAGTTCCCTTTCACCTGTGTTCTTATTCTTCATGAACTGAATTACTTTGATAATGAGAGTAAGCTTCTGAGGTTGGCTTTGATGCTGCATTAGACATTTCAATTTTAGATTCCGCCCAAAACAGAAACTTGTCCATATTACAAGTTTAGGGAAGGGCAGAGAGAAAATACTTTAAGGTATGTTTGTTAACTCCTCCTTGAGAGTCCCTCCTTCTAATCTTGCTCCTGACCTTTAGATTTTCCTTCCTGTTAGACAATAAAGAGAAAACGTTTTAATTGACTGCTATATAAAGGACTAACTAAGCAACTGAAAACTAATTATGGAAATCAACTGGATTTTTTTTTCTGGTTGCTAGGTTGATTTTTCTGTACAGAAACCTGAAAAGGCCTCACACTGAGTTGCACATGTTGGGGAACTCAGAAATTTGGCGTGTGTTACAGCCAGGTGGCCAGCCAGCCAACCAGCCAGCTAACTGTAGTGTATATAGCAATATTTCTATTCCTCTAGGGCTGTTTTCATCCTATGCCATCAAGTACTCAAAAAAGAAGAAAAAATAACCACTATGATTGTGAATATGTGAGTGCTTTAAAGAGTGAAGAGTTACTTAGGGTAGCCATTTTTTTCAGATTTATTTATTTATTATTTCAATTTATATACCGCCCTTAGCAGAATAGTTCTCAGGGCGGTGAACAAACAAGATAAAATACAATATATCATAGTACAAGATCACAAAAACATGTACAAACAAACAACAGAAAGCACAACAAAAATGAAATACAACACAAATTAAGAAGGATACATGTTAAAAGTAGAAAGATTAAGAAAATTAAAAGATTAAAAGATTAAAATGCCTGGGAGCATAAAAAGGTCTTTACCTGGCGCCGGAAAGATAGAAGTGTAGGTGCCAGGCATACCTCTTCGGGGAGGCTGTTCCACAACTCAGGGGCCACCACAGAAAAGGCCCTAGATCTAGTAACCACCCTCCGGGCTTCCCGATGAGCTGGTACCCGGAGGAGGGCCTTAGATTCTGAACGAAGTGAACGGGTAGGTTCGTAGCGAGAGAGGCGTTCCACAAGGTATTGAGGTCCCACGCCGTGTAAGGCTTTATAGGTCAAAACCAGCACCTTGAATCTCGCCCAGAAGCAAATAGGGAGCCAGTGCAGACACGCCAGAATAGGTGTTATATGCGAAGACCGACTGGTCCTCGTCAATAGTCTGGCAGCCGCGTTCTGCACCAGCTGAAGCTTCCGAACTGTCTTCAAGGGCAGCCCTACATAGAGCGCATTACAGTAATCCAATCTTGAAGTTACCAGAGCATGAACAACGGAGGCGAGGTCGTCACTGTCCAGATAGGGGCGTAGTTGGGCTACCAGACGAAGATGGTAAAATGCATTCCGTGCCACCGAGGCCACTTGGGCCTTGAGAGACAAGGAAGAATCGAAAAGAACCCCCAAACTACGTACCTGTTCTTTCAGGGGGAGTGTAACCCCATCCAGAACAGGGTGAACATCCACCATCTGAGCAGGGAAGGCGTTCACCAGCACTGTCTCGGTCTTGTCTGGATTGAGTCTCAGTTTATTAGCTCTCATCCAGTCCATTATCGCGGTCAGGCAACGGTTCAGCACATCAACAGACTCACCTGAGGAAGATGAAAAGGAGAAATAGAGCTGCGTGTCATCAGCATATTGATGGCAACGCACTCCAAAACTCCTGATGACCGCACCCAGCGGCTGCATGTAGATGTTGAAAAGCATGGGGGACAAGACCGACCCCTGAGGGACTCCACAATGGAGAGTCCACGGTGTCGAGTGATGTTCCCCCAGCACTACCTTCTGGTGACGGTCCGCGAAGTAGGAGCGGAACCACTGCCAAGCAGTGCCCCCGACACCCAACTCCGCGAGTCTCCCCAGAAGGATACCATGGTCGATGGTATCAAACACTGCTGAGAGATCAAGGAGAATCAACAGAGTCACACTCCCCCTGTCCCTCTCCCGACAAAGGTCATCATACAGGGCGACCAAGGCTGTTTCGGTGCCAAAACCGGGCCTAAAACCGGATTGAAACGGATCTAGATAATCGGTTTCATCCAAGAGCGCCTGGAGCTGGCCGGCAACCACCCGTTCCAAAACCTTGCCCAAAAAAGGGACATTCGCCACCGGTCTATAGTTGTTCAAGTTATCTGGGTCCAAGGAGGGTTTCTTTAAAAGAGGTCTCACTACTGCCTCCTTGAGGCTACCAGGGACTACTCCCTCCCTCAAGGAGGCATTAACCACTTCCTTGGCCCAACCGGTGGTCCCAGCCCTGCTAGCTTTCACTAGCCAAGATGGGCAAGGATCCAGAACAGACGTGGTTGCCCGAACCATTCCAAGCACCTTGTCCACTTCCTCGAGCTGCACCAACTTAAACTCATCCAATAATGAAGGACAAGGCCGTGCTCCGGACACTTCAATGGATTCATCTGTCGCAACATCGGAGTCAAGATCCCTGCGGATACATGCGATCTTATCTTGAAAGTGTCCAGCAATTTCGTTGCAGCGGGCTTCCGATGTTTCCATAGTATCGTGGGGGCCAGAGTGTAAGAGCCCACGCACGACTTTAAAAAGCTCCGCTGGGCGGCATAGGGATGATCTAATAGAGGCAGCAAAATAAAGCTTCTTTGCTGTCCTTACTGCTTTTGTATACAACTTATTGGTGGCACTTACCAAGGCATGATTGTATCCACTGGGAGTTTTCCTCCATCTGCACTCCAGCCTCCTCCTCTCATGTTTCATCGCTCTCAGCTCCGGGGTATACCACGGAGCTGTATGAGCTCTACAGTGGAGGGGGCGCGCGGGAGCGATCATGTCAATAGCCCGGGTCATTTCCGTATTCCACAGTGTGACCAGGGCCTCGACAGGAGCACCAGTCCTATCAGCCGGAAAATCTCCCAGAGCCCTCTGAAAACCTGCGGGATCCATCCGGCTCCGGGAGCGGATCAACTTAATAGATCCTCCACCTTTGCAGAGGGAAAGAGCCGATGTAAGTCTAAATCTCAGCAAGCGGTGATCTGTCCATGACAATGGGGTAGATGAAAAACACCCCACCGCCAGATCACCATCTCCATGTCCAGTGGCGAAGATCAAATCAAGAGTATGTCCCGACACATGCGTTGGGCCGGTAGAAAATTGAGACAGCCCCATTGTTGTCATGGAGGCAATGAAGTCCTGAGCTGCGCCAGATAAGACAGCCTCGGCATGGATGTTGAAATCCCCCAGTACCAAAAGTCTAGGGGATATCAAGAGCACCTCCGAGACTATCTCTGTCAGCTCAGCTAAGGAAGCTGTTGGGCAGCAAGGTGGACGGTACACCAACAGTATTCCTAGTCTGTCTCCCTGGCCCAATACAAGGTGGAGACATTCCAGACCAGTCGCCATCTGGACAGGGTGCTTGGTGAGAGGGAAAGAACTCCTATAGACCACAGCAACCCCCCCTCCCCGGCCCTCAGATCTACCACAGTGCTGAACCAAATACCCGGGTGGACAAAGCTGGGAAAGAGCAACTCCTCCCTGATCAGCCACCCAGGTTTCGGTTATACATGCCAGGTCGGCACCCTCCTCCAGAATTAAATCATGGACAAGTGAGGTTTTATTATGTACCGACCTGGCATTCAAAAGCAGCACTTGGAGATCCGAGAGCTGGCTGATAGGACAACCAACAAACCTATGGGTATGAGGAGAACCGGAACAAGGCACAGACACAATTTGTCTGGGACGAGTTCCCCTTACCTGGCCTGTTCTCCTCCTAACGCCATACCTCAGATCACAGTTATCTGTGCGTTTCACCTGTTAGCAATGAGCACCCAGTCTTGTTCTACTCATTATAATAACTGTAGAATAAACAAAATCTGACTTTTTTACTGCAGACAAAAAAACATGCTTCTTTATTGCTGGCTGGATAGAGAACACAACTGAAACAAACCGAAAACCAGAGCAAAGGAAAGCTGAAGGGGTGCAGTCTTACTCTAATACAAAGTTCTAATATTTAACTCTTCAAGGGTCATACAGGCTGATTTTTTCAGGAACACTTAAGTAATTACAGGGTGATTGTGATCATGCATAATCCACCTTCAGTCAGGGAAAGTCTCGAGTGAGCAGACTATGGGGGCTCTTCCAGATGAGGCTTTTGTTGTGCACTTGCCCTGCCTTATTCATTGAAGTTTTCAGAGGCTTCTGTTTTTAAGTTGCTCTTGTTCTCAAAACATGCTCTCTTTAAATGGAGGTTGTCATTGTCCGTCATGTCACAAATTAAAAAGAAAATTTTCTCCAAAAATCCAGGGGAAGGGTGAAGCACAGCTCTGGGAGTGGTGCTACCCCATTTGCCCCCCTCCTGGCTACAGGCCTGTGTGGTGTATGGAGGGACCCTCTTTCTCCTCTTCCTATATCCTAGGTGCTGTAGGAATGCATGGGAAAGGGAAAGTGGGAAGTGGAAGATGGAGGAAGGATTTCTGGATTTGAGTAAATGCAGAGGACATCGAAAAGTAAAGACAGCAATTTTTTCATCCTCAGAAGCCTGCTGTGACAAACCTAGGAAGGGGGAGAAATTTGGTTCCATTCACTTTTTAAGGCAAACCTACCTAATTCACAATTCCTGAAACAATACACAAACCAAATGTAGCTATCCTTTGAAATTAATGCTTCTCTAAATTTTGCACTTCTCCAACCAAACAATGTGTTCAAAAATGGGTGCAGTGGTGGAAAATGTGCATAAAAATGCATATGTTGTGGGAAATAACATACAAAAATGCATGATATTAGGGAAAATGCTTACAAAAATGTGTATATTAGACAAAAATGCCTACAAAAATGTATATATATTAGGAGAAATACATACTAAAATGCTCACAAATTTTCATGAGGATTTTTTTTAAAAGAATCTCAAACTGTTGTGGAAATTTCATGAAGTGAACTTCAGAATGGAAAAATGAGAAACCAAAAGCAATTGACAGACTCATCTTTCATTACTCAAAACACGTTCTTCCAGATTTCAAAGTGAGAGCCAATCTTCCATTTCACCGCAAAGGCCCATCCATATTTGGCCAAATGTTGATGTTTTAAAAATAAAACTTTAGGCCCAACCTTAGTTCATAAAGTTGTTGGAGAAACTGTAATCAGACTCCAGAGGCAAAAAGTGAAAACTAGCATTAATAGAAATGGCAAAGAATCTGCATGAGGGACAAGATGTCATTTTGAACTTTCAACAGCACTGTAGAGAAGAGTATCCAAGAGTGTACATTCCATTGCATGAAACAATATTGCACATTGCAATACAGCCAGAATATTGCCTGGAAAGTGATGTGGCTTATGAAAGTTATATATCCTCAGGTGTGTCATAACTACAAACTATCTGAAGCAGATATTACTACATTTGTCTGCTCTTCAATAATAAAAAAGTTCTAAAACAAAACAATCAGCGTTTTAAAATGAACCGTGCAGATATTTTGAAAGACTAATAGACAACATCCAGGGGCATTTTCAAGCTGTGGACATGGCTGGGTAAGACCGCCTGCTTGAGTTTGTGATGCTGTAAATTAATGTGATGACCTGGATGTAGCCAGCAGAAAGGTGAGGAAGAGCAATAGCTCAGGGGTCAAGCACATGCTTTGTATACAGAAGGATCCAGTTCAGCCTCTGGCATCTGCAGGTAGTCCTGGGAAAGACTTGTCTGAAACTCTGGTGAGGCATTGTCAGTCAATGTAGACAATGCTGAGCTAGATGGACCAGTGATCTGATTTAGTATAAGTCAGCTTCCTATATTCCGAACTACAGTGAGAAGGAAGAGCAAAAGATGGGTTCTCTTCGTGGGAAGTGGTAATGGGAATAGTTGGAGCAATATAGGGTTCAATCAAACCGGCCACCCCCAGTTTGACACTCTGTTCCCTGGTGATGAGTTGAGGGTGACCACTATGTGTGTGTGATTCACCCAAGCAGTTTTGGACAAGAGGAAAAGATTTACCATGGCACTGGGATGGGGTTTCTTATGTTATTCTCTTTTTGTTCGTTTATTGATTAAAAACACTCTATAAGCAGATTCAACAGTGTGGCAGCAGGGACAGAGCTCTGGTCACTGCCAGCATCCTTCCCAAAGAGTCTGTTTTTTTAAAAAAATTCAGTAAATAAAAGTTAGAAAAAAGGTAAAGGCGGGGAAGGAAGGCCCACCTTCTACCATTTTAGCAACCTCTCTTTCACCCAGCTTTCCTTCTCCTCAAGCCTGATGACATCCTGAAATAAAAGGAGACCAGACTAAATACATAATTTTATATTTGTTTGTTTGTTTATTATTGCATTTATAGTCCCCCTTTCCTCAAAGGAGCTCAAAGTGGTGTACATGCCACACTGGCATTCTTCATACCGGTTAACTTTTTCATGTTACAATTATGCCTTAAACTCAGTTGTGTTGCCTGTCATTCTTGCTTATGCCATTTATTTGTTACTTTCCCCCTCTCCCTGCCTTAATGTCAGTCTCAAGACCATCCACCATATCCTCTATGTCTTTATTCGTGGTATTTTTATGCCACCCAAGAATGAAAGTTCTCTGGGCAGCTTTCAGTAAAACAACAACAATGAAATATACGAATAATTAAACATACAGGATAAAACCAATGACAGAGGATAACATCAAGATAACATGGTTCACAGCACTGCCAAAGATTTTGCAGATCTTAACATTCCAAAAACATCAAAAGTATCTATAATCATGGCAAGTTTTTAAAAGTTTAAAAGATGTGGGAGAATAAAAATAATCTTCAGCTTGTACCAAAAGAACCACAACATAAGGACCAGGCAATTCTCTCCAGGGAGAATGTTCCACAACTGGGGTGCCACTACTGAACATGTTCTCTTTCTAGTAGACACTTCATTTGGTGGAAGCACCCACAGAAAGGCCTCCGAAGGATGTCCTTAAGGTCTGGAATACATATTTGTGGGAAGAGATGGTCCTTCAAGTAACCTGGTCCCAAGTTTATTAGGGCTTTTTAACACCTGCACTTGCATTGGGCCTTGAAACAGGCTAATAGTCAATGCAGATGACAAAGCACTGGTGTAATATAATACTGTCCAGCCACAGTTCCTAATCTTGCCACCCTATTTTGGACCAACTGAAGTTTCTGGACAATTTTCAAAGGCAGGTCCTATATTCACTCAGCCCACCTTCGGAGAGGGAAAACACAATAGCAGAAAATACAATAATGGCATAAAAATAGCAGACATACCCCTGCATCCCTGGAAGCATCACAAGAGTCCACCAATCGGGGACTTTGATGGTGATTATGCCCACATGCTGCTAAAGACGGAGGAAGCCAAGAAAATTATGATAATCGAGACATGCTCCCAGAACATACCCCTGCATCACTACATGCACAATAATGTCATAACACTCCCAGTCCACCAACCCAGTAGCAAAGCCAGCAATGACCCAGACAATGACCCAGACAATGGTTCAAATCCTCTTATGCTCTCCACAACCATCATTTGGGAGCACAGCACACAAAGAGAAGGAAGGAGATCCCATATTATTATTATTAAATTTTATTTATACCCCGCCTTTCAGCCAAAGGCCCTCAAGGTGGCTTACAAAGAAAAATAAAACACAGGTATAAAAATACAATATAAACACCTACAACACAGTATCTACATAGTTCCCAGGTACGACATCTCCAGTGGACACATAGTCTTCCTGGGAAAAGTTCCAAGACCCATCCAGGGAGGTGAAGGCCCTTTTGATAATGAGCCAAAGGGAAGAGCCACAGACTTTCATTATTATTGTTATTGTTGTTGTTGTCAATGAAAACGAGCCTCTGTTATTGGTATATATATAGACTGTTCCCCAATCTCCAAGCAGTGAGATTTCCAGGGTCTCTGTTCTCCTCCAGGGTTTGGTTTTCTTTGGGAAGAAGGTCAGTGGAGACTGCGGTGTCTTTATGAAATATGGTTTATTTATTTACACACATTCCAGCCTGAGTTTAAGATGGAGGGGTTCAAGGCATCAGCAGTCCGATATCCAGCTTTCCCATCTGTGTTACAGGAGGCACCACAAAAGCCATGGTACAGAGAGCCAGTCTCTCTGACTGCCTCCAGTCTCCAGGAAATCTTCCGCCACACCTAAAACACTCAAAAAGCACAAACCCTGCTAGCAGCCAGGAAGGGGGGGGAAGGCTCTCCTGAAGAGTTTCAATGACAAAGGGTCTTCCTGGCCCATTCATCAGTTGCTGGGCAACTGATAGGCCCATTATCCTACCTGTCCACTCTATTTGTTTTACAAAAGAAATTCATCTGGCCAGCAGAGCCAGCCCCAAGGCATGGGATTCCAAATCAGAGGCTGGAAAGGGGACCCACAGGAATCATCCATCCCACCCCTGTCTGTGGTAATTTTTCAATTTTCTTATGTGGGGTTGAGAACCTTTTTAAAAAAATCTTGGCCTATTTTATGATAGTGACAATATATCATCAAATAATATGAAAGTCTCATGGAAACTTTTTACATCTTTTGCTAACAACAACCATCACCACGGCTCTCCTTTGAACTTTCATCAGGGTTCCAAACTCCCATTTCCAAACTCAGCAGAAGTTTTACAACTGTGGTTGCTTAATCTACATGATTTGCTCCAATGGGAAATCTCTGTCTTCTGTATATCAAGGGAACAGCTGGTAAATATATATGTACTTTCTTTTTTAAAAGATGGATCAGGATTACCCAATATGAGAATGTTAATCTTAATGTAATGTCATCTCTGTGCACCCATAAAGATACAACAAAAGAAATATGGTACTTTTGCACAGTAAATGAAGTTTTCAGACTGGTAAAAGTTGAACAGCCAATTCCTCTTAAAATTCAATCATATGACAGTTCCGATCTGTTCCCAGAGATTGAATTTTTTTGCTGCTCCAGCATCACTCATCATATTTATGCTGGAGCTTGTTATTAAATAAATGGCTACCCTTCTTGCTACCCCATTCGAGTACACATCTCAGCTGATTAAGGTTTCGATGTGTTGACTGATGCGCTGACTTGCTTGGGCAGTTCTGCTGTAACAGTATGAGGAATGGGGAATGGTTTGGCAAGACATGGCAACACATTTCTTCTAATTTATTGCAAACACATAATGAGGTTACGGGGACATCTTTACAAAGGTCTGATGTACGATCAACTAATAGCCTCAAGTTCTATCTCAATAAAGAACTTTCTTCTTGCCTTAAATGTGAATTCTCATCTTCATCTTTTGGGATCTGGGCATGAATTATTCACAGTCTTTCTGCTAAGTGTTAATAGACAGCCATTCACCACACTTTGGAGACCTACTGAGTGTACAAGGATCCACTGTACCTTGACAGGAACTGACCCATTTGACATTGCATTGATGAGCAGCTATATAAAATAATAAAAAGTGTATTTAACAGACAATTTACAAGGAAATAGTTTAGCACAGAACTATTATTGCGATGCCCTCACCAGTTAGGTTTAGCTTTATTATTGCACAGCAATGCAGTTTGTGCCATTAATCATGTAGTTCCAATTAGCTCCAAATATAAATCTTTAAGGAGGGGGGAGGATCTTTTTCTTTTAATATCAAAGGGCAATGCAATGTAGCATGGCACAGTTGCCTATATAAAATGGGCTTCAAAGGTGTTGAGCCCAGGGATGACAGGCCCAGCCTCCTTCCTGACGAAGGAGGGGGAAGGCATGAGTTTCAGAAGCCTCAACAGTTAGGGAGCATGGACAATCCAGCTGTTATTGAGTCTAACCCCGACCTTGGGGAAGAGAGAGAGTTGCCCGCCCTGCCAGTTCCCATGGCTGGTCCTGCCCCTCAATGGGACAGCGCTCAGCCCCCCAGCACTCCCACGGGACTGTTGGGGGATGCCCCTGAGAGAGCAGACATTCCTCCTTCACCAAGCAGTATCTTAGAAATGCCCAATGATTCCCCGCCCTCTGCTTTCCCGCCTGCCAATAAGGAACCTGTGCTTTCCGATGAACCCTCGGAGGCTCGCCCCCCCCTCACCGTGCTCATGACATCGGGAGAAGCGGACAGGGCAGAAGGAGGTATGTGTGTGACGGAGAGAGAGGTTAAACTCCAAGAACTCTAATAAGAACATAAGAAGAGCCTGCTGGATCAGGCCACTGGCCCATCTAGTCCTGCATCCTGTTCTCACAGTGGCCAACCAGGTGCCTGGGGGAAGCCCGCAAGCAGGACCTGAGTGCAAGAACACTCTCCCCTCCTGAGGCTTCTGGCAACTGGTTTTCAGAAGCATGCTGCCTCTGACTAGGGTGGCAGAGCACAGCCATCATGGCTAGTAGCCATTGATAGCCCTGTCCTCTATGAATTTGTCTAATCTTCTTTTAAAGCCATCCAAGCTGGTGGCCATTACCACATCTTGTGGGAGCAAATTCCATAGTTTAACTATGCGCTGAGTAAAGAAGTACTTCCTTTTGTCTGTCCTGAATCTTCCAACATTCAGCTTCTTTGAATGTCCACGAGTTCTAGTATTATGAGAGAGGGAGAAGAACTTTTCTCTATCCACTTTCTCAATGCCATGCATAATTTTATACACTTCTATCATGTCTCCTCTGACCCGCCTTTTCTCTAAACTAAAAAGCCCCAAATGCTGCAACCTTCCCTCGTAAGAGAGTCGCTCCATCCCCTTGATCATTCTGGTTGCCCTCTTCTGAACCTTTTCCAACTCTAGAATATCCTTTTTGAGATGAGGTGACCAGAACTGTACACAGTATTCCAAATGCGGCCGCACCATAGATCTATACAAAGGCATTATGATATCGGCTGTTTTACTTTCAATACCTTTCCTAATTATCACTAGCATGGAATTTGCCTTTTTCACAGCTGCCGCACACTGGGTCGACATTTTCATCATGCTGTCCACTACAACCCCGAGGTCTCTCTCCTGGTCGGTCACCGCCAGTTCAGACCCCATGAGCGTATATGTGAAATTCAGATTTTTTGCTCCAATATGCATAATTTTACACTTGTTTATATTGAATTGCATTTGCCATTTTTCTGCCCATTCACTCAGTTTGGAGAGGTCTTTTTGGAGTTCTTCGCAATCCCTTTTTGTTTTAACAACCCTGAACAATTTAGTGTCGTCAGCAAACTTGGCCACTTCACTGCTCACTCCTAATTCTAGGTCAATAATGAACAAGTTGAAAAGTACAGGTCCCAATACTGATCCTTGAGGGACTCCACTTTCTACAGCCCTCCATTGGGAGAACTGTCTGTTTATTCCTACTCTCTGCTTTCTGCTTCTTAACCAATTCCTTATCCACAAGAGGACCACTCCTCTTATTCCATGACTGCTAAGCTTCCTCAGAAGTCTTTGGTGAGGTACCTTGTCAAACGCTTTTTGAAAGTCTAAGTACACTATGTCCACTGGATCACCTCTATCTATATGCTTGTTGACACTCTCAAAGAATTCTAATAGGTTACTGAGACAGGACTTTCCCTTGCAGAAGCCATGCTGGCTCTGCTTCAGCAAAGCTTGTTCTTCTATGTGCTTAGTTAATCTAGCTTTAATAATACTTTCTACCAGTTTTCCAGGGACAGAAGTTAAGCTAACTGGCCTGTAATTTCCGGGATCCCCTCTGGATCCTTTTTTGAATATTGGCGTTACATCTGCCACTTTCCAGTCCTCAGGCACGGAGGAGGACCCAAGGGACAAGTTACATATTTTAGTTAGCAGATCAGCAATTTCACATTTGAGTTCTTTGAGAACTCTCGGGTGGATGCCATCCGGGCCTGGTGATTTGTCAGTTTGTATATTGTCCATTAAGCCTAGAAGTTCCTCTCTCGTTACCACTATTTATCTCAGTTCCTCAGAATCCCTTCCTACAAATGTTAGTTCAGATTCAGGGATCTGCCCTATATCTTCCACTGTGAAGACAGATGCAAAGAATTCATTTAGCTTCTCTGCAATCTCCTTATCGTTCTTTAGTACACCTTTGACTCCCTTATCATCCAAGGGTCCAATCGCCTCCCTAGATGGTATGTATTTATAGAATTTTTTGTTGTTGGTTTTTATGTTCTTAGCAATGTGCTTCTCAAATTCTTTTTTAGCATCCCTTATTGTCTTCTTGCATTTCTTTTGCCAGAGTTTGTGTTCTTTTTTATTTTCTTCATTCGGACAAGACTTCCATTTTCTGAAGGAAGACTTTTTGCCTCTAAGAGCTTCCTTGACTTTGCTTGTTAACCATGCTGGCATCTTCTTGGCCTTGGCAGTACCTTTTCTGATCTGCGGTATGCACTCCAGTTGAGCTTCTAATATAGTGTTTTTAAACAACTTCCAAGCATTTTCGAGTGATGTGACCCTCTGGACTTTGTTTTTCAGCTTTCTTTTTACCAATCCCCTCATTTTTGTGAAATTTCCTCTTTTGAAGTCAAATGTGACCGTGTTGGATTTTCTTGGCAATTGGCCAGTTACATGTATGTTTAATTTAATAGCACTATGGTCACTGCTCCCAATTGGTTCGACAACACTTACATCTTGCACCAGGTCCCGGTCCCCACTGAGGATTAAGTCCAGGGTTGCCGTCCCTCTGGTCGGTTCCATGACCAACTGGTCTAGGGAATAGTCATTTAGAATATCTAGAAATTTTGCTTCTTTGTCATGACTGGAACACATATGCGGCCGGTCTACGTCTGGGTAGTTGAAGTCACCCATTACTACCACATTTCCTAGTTTGGATGCTTCCTCAATTTCATATCTCATCTCCAGGTCTCCCTGAGCATTTTGATCAGGGGGACAATAGATCGTTCCCAGTATTAAATCCCTCCTGGGGCATGGTATCACCACTCACAACGATTCTGTGGAGGAGTCCGCCTCTTTGGGGGTTTCGAGCTTGCTGGATTCAATGCCTTCTTTCACGTATAGAGCGACTCCGCCACCAGTACCTCCTTCCCTGTCCTTCCAATATAGTTTATATCCAGGGATAACCGTATCCCACTGGTTTTCTCCATTCCACCAGGTCTCCGTTATGCTCACTATATCAATGCTCTTCTCTAAGACCAAGCACTCCAGTTCTCCCATCTTGGTTCGGAGGCTCCTAGCATTAGCATACAGGCACTTGTAAGAAGTGTCTCTCTTCAAGTGTCTTTGGCACTTGTGGTTTGGCCTGTGGTAATTTTGCTCTTCTGAATTTATATCCTGTGCCCCTGCTCTCACAATGCCTACTTCTAGGCCTACCCCTTTTAAAATTTCATCATTTCTTTGGTCTTTATCCCAGGCGGGAGGTTTACTCCAAACCGGACCTTCCTCAGCTCCTGTCGGGTTTCCCCCCTCAGTCAGTTTAAAAGCTGCTCTGCCACCTTTTTAATTTTAAGTGCCAGCAGTCTGGTTCCATTCTGGTTCAAGTGGAGCCTGTCCCTTTTGCACAGGCCCGGCTTGTCCCAAAATGTTCCCCAGTGCCTAACAAATCCAAACCCTTCCACCCGACACCATCGTCTCATCCACGCATTGAGACTGCAAAGCTGTGCCTGTCTGGCTGGTCCTGCACGTGGAACCGGTAGCATTTCAGAGAAAGCCACCTTGGAGGTCCTGGCTTTCAGCATCCTACCTAGCAACCTAAATTTTGCTTCCAGGACCTCACGGCTGCATTTCCCCATGTCATTGGTGCCAACGTGCACCATGACCACTGACTCCTCCCCAGCACTGTCTACCAAACTATCTAAACGACGGGCGATATCCGCAACCTTCGCACCAGGCAGGCAAAACACCTTGCGGTCTGCATGCCCATCACACACCCCACTGTCTATGTTCCTAATGATCAAATCACCCACTACAAAGATCCCTCCACCCCCTGGAGATATATCCTCGGCACGAGAGGATAGCTGCTCATCCCCCAAGGAATGGATCCCTTCTAAGGGATTGTTTCCCTCTTCCTTGGCTGGATGCTCCCTTCCCCGAGACCATCGTTCTCAATGATAGCATCATCGTTGGAGTGGGACACAGCTATAACGTCCCTGAAGGCCTCCTCCACACACCTCTCTGCCTCTCTCAGCTTTTCCAGCTCTGCCACCTTGGCCTCAAGGAAATGAAGTCGTTCTCGGAGAGCCAGGAGCTCATTGCACCGAGAGCACACCCATGAGTTCTGTCCAACAGGCAGATAGCCGTACATGCTGCAGGCAGTGCAAAAATCTGGAAAGCCCCCACACCCCTGCTGGCTTCTTACCTGTATAGTTTTGTTTAAGGTTTATTATGTCAATGGGTTGGGGACTGCAGTTTAGTTGGGGTCAGGGAGCAGATGGGTAGAGTGGGGGGCCCTGGCCTCCTCACCCTGCTGCTGAACTTACTTTGCTGCTTAACTCCCCTTGACGCTTCGTCAGCTGGGGCTCCCTCTAGCTCGTGGAGCAGGCTCCCTCGCTAGGGTGCTCTGAATTTATGTGTGTGGCTGGTCCCTCTCAGCTACTGCTGCCAGCCAATGATGTGTTAATTGAGGCTGATGGCTCAACTATCAGCTGGGGCTTAACTCCTTAGGATTATCTTAGGCTCCTGCCTTTGAAGGCAGGAAGGCAGGCTTCCTTCCTTAGTGAGGGGCAGGGCTGTTTAAGGACTTTTGTTTGTTTGTTGTTTTCCCACCCAGAACAGCCTGACCTTTCTTTAACCTAGGGAAACAGAGCTTGTGGTTGTGTTTACGGAAGGCTAAAACTGCCCTTTTTAGCAAAGACTGAGCTGACTCTCTCCCTGTATGTATCAGTGGAGTTTCCTTTTTCCCCTTCTCTCCGACTGGAATTTAGCCTTGTTTACAGTGTCCCCTGAAGCTTTCGTGCTAGGGTGGTGTTGAAAACTAGCTTTCTATAGGCTTCCTTCTCCTAGGATCTGTCTCCTAAGATATAGGTTCTTCCAGGATTTGGCCCTAGCTCAGGGTGACCTTGGGCTGCCCTTATTACTTATTGCTCTGAGCTGTTTTAATTTAAAGAATGAAATAAATGGGAGCTACTTACCCTCTTTTCGCTCTGCTGCTTAACTCGCCTTGATGCTTTGTCAGCTGGGGCCTTAACGTTTCGTCAGCTGGGGCTCCCTCTAGCTCGTGGAGCAGGCTCCCTCGCTAGGGTGCTCTGAATTTATATTTAAGGCTACCGCACCCGGAAGTGGGCGTTGAGTCAACTTTCCTCACTAGTTGCAGAGCATGTCTAAAGTGCAGTTAGGGATTGTAGTAAGTTAGCACAGGGGTTTCTATGAGGCACATAGCCTTTGAGGTACCCATTACTTTAATAAAACAAGAATTGATTGCACCCTCGTCTCCGACTGGTGGTTCTCGCTCTGAACTGGACAAAAGGTGACGAATTGGAAGCTGCAAAGGAGTTAATGTTGATTGTTTAGGGCATAAAACAAATTTATTGGTTTTTTTATTTGCTGAACTTGTCACTCAATGCTACACACAGTGGCACCAGCAAATCAGATTTTTTTGCGGGGGAGTAAGCACAGGGGCATGGCTGTTTCCCAGTGATGAAAGCCAGGGGCCCACAGAGAATATGAAAACTGAATGAATGATTTTAAAAATTCACTGGTGCATTTAAATGCCACTGGTGCATTGGAAAAGTCTTGAGGCTTCCTTTCTTGCATCCTCTCCATCTGGCTGTGTATACATTATACATTTAAAGCACATTTAAAACACATTCCTCCCTACACACACACACACACACACACACACACACACCTTGGGAACTATAGTTTACCCCTTACAGAGCTACACTTCCCAGCACGCTTAACAAACTACAGCTCTCAGGATTCTTGGGAGGGTGTGCTTTAAATATATAGTGTTTGCACAGTCAGAGTCATAGAGATGGATTGGCCACCTGATTTCCAGAGACAAAGGCAGAGCCACAAAGTCCAAGCACTGCAACTTCTTAGCATGCACCTATGAGCCGCTGGTTCCTAGTCTGCTAACAGTCTACCCATAGGCAACAATAATTCTCATATCTGGACCCCTCCCATATGTTGGAGTTCTTCTTTTTGTCCTTAGGACCCACATATATTGGTGTTCACAATACAGCTGAGAGTCCAGGGCCAGCATCAAGGGTAGGCACTGCTGGGAAGCTGCCTGTAGCCAAGTACTCCAGCAGGGCCCACTGCCAAGCCCCAAGGAGCAGCTTGCGTGCAAAGGCTGAATATGAGCAGGGCAAGCAGAGATGAGCATCCTGCATTTGGAATACTGTGTACAGTTCTAGTTGCCTCACTTCAAAAAGGATATTGTCAAGCTGGAAAACATTCAGAAAAGAGCAACCAAAATGATCAAGGGGATGGATCGGTGTCTGACAAGGAACAAGACCTTGGGGTCAGACAGATAGTTCAATGAAGATGTCAACCCAGTGTGTGACAGCTGTAAAAAAAAGGCAAATTCCATGCTAGGGATCATTAGGAGAGGTATTGAAAATAAAATTGCTGATTATCATAATGCTGTTATATAAATCTGTGGTGCAACCACTTTGAAATACTGTGTACATTACTGGTCATGTCACCTCAAAAAGGATATTGTAAAGTTGGACAAGGTTCATAAAAGAGCGTCCAAAATTATCAAGCGGATAGAGCAGTTCCACTGCAAGGAAAGGCTGCAGTATTTGGGGGCTTTTTGGTTTAGAGAAAAGGTGTGTAAGCGGCAACATGACAGAAGTGTATAGAATTATGCTAGCATAGAGAAAGTCATTTTTTTTCTCCCTCTCTTATAACACTAAAACTCATGGGCATCCAATGAATGTTGGAGGACTCAGGACAGACAAACGACAGTACTTCTTTACACAGCTCACAATTAAATTGTGGGATTTGTTCCTACAGGAAGCAGTGATGGACACCAACTTTGACAGCTTTAACAGAGGATTAGATAAATATATGGAAGATAAGGCTATAAAAGGTGACTAGCCCCGGTGGCCATGCTCTGCCTCCATGGACAGAGGCAGCATGGTTCTGATTACCAGTTGCTAGTCCTCTTACATGCTCCCATAGGCATCTGGTTGCTGCACTAGATGGGCCATTGGCCTGATCCAGCAGGCTCTTCTTATGTTCACATCCTAAGCTCTGCCCCTTTCCCTATGTTGCTATCCTGGTCACTTTCCAGAACTGGGAGAGTGAAGTGGGGACTCTACTCTCTTTGTGGAGCCTCTGTGCTTCAGACTTTGCCCCCCTCCCAGCTTACAGAAAGCAACAGGCATGGTGATACTGGAGCAGAACTTGGTGCACTCATCCTTGCTCACTCTCTTCACATGTAGCCTTTATACACAAGTGCCACAAAAGAGGCTCTTTAGAAATTAATACTTAAATAGAGATTTTGTATTATGATACGCACTTTTTGCATTAAGATATGCATTTTTGCAAACATTGCTTAGGTGTAAAATTGCATTGCAAAATTCGGATAAGGCCAAATTTCAAAGGATGGCTGTGTGTCACTTCTTATGTTGTTTTGAAAAGTGATAAATTTGGCTTTAAATATGAACTGAAACAAATTTCTCACCCATCCCTAATAGTGGGTGACACTGTTTTACTTCCAATCTGGTAAACACAGGACCAGCCATGATCAGTATTAGAGTGCTGATGAAAATGATATATGTGAAACATTCAGTGTTGTGGCTTTTTAAGAAAATATGGCAGGGTAATTAAAGCATATTAAGACATTGCTGTTGGACCCTTGGAATGGGTCTATAAATTGTTGTAGACTGCAGTTAAGCTTTTCCCATTTTTTCTCATTCTATCTTGTTTCCGCTAACTACATTCATTTTCAACATTCTGAAGCTATGTGTACAGTCTATGCAATTGTTATCATAAAAACATTATTGTCTTGGCTAGGTAAGAAGTTCCTTTCAATTGCATTTCCTTATTTTGTGTGCTTCATCAAGCTGAGCAAGTTCTTTAGAGATGTGGGAATTTCTTTCCCCCAGTGTGGCAGAAAGACAATCCATAAACACCTGCAAACACAGTTGGCTAACGTTCCATGGAATTAGTTGGGGATGTCATCTGTGCAACACCTGCTCATGAAACCGCAGTTGGAAGATGTGCAAGTTATTGCCAAGTGGATAGTCTCTATAGAATTTATTTTTGGTTTCCCAGCTCTCAGCCCCTATAGTTTATATCATTGAATTCATATTATATTTCAGTGTTAGCCAAAATACAATACATTGATGCCAAGTGATTGGAAGCGGAGTTGCAACCACAATAGAAGTACCTTGCAGGCCAAGGTTCCTGCGCAGAGAAGGTAGATAAATGAGGTACACACTAATGATTATGTGAGACTGCAGAAGATGTAGGATTCTTCAGAGATGTAGGAAAATCCAACGAACTCAGTACTGATTCCAGTTTTTTTGGGAACCCTTGGGCATGATGCTTTATGTGCCCCCCCTCTCCAATTGGCCCCAATTTCTCTGCATTGATTAGATCTGGATTCAGGTTTAAGGTGGCCTTGGCAAGGTGACCCCTCATCCTATATCAGTGGGCCCACAGCTGCCATTTGAAATTCTCCACAATGCCTCAGAGGAATGCTGTGTCAGGCACTCAAGAGCATTATGGAAAAGTTCCAATGGAAGGTGCTTTCCAAGCCCAGCCACACACAGTGGGGGCCACAGGGCTGGCATCAGCAGTAGGCCCAGGTGCAGAGCATATGTACCAACAGCTGAGAGATGATGCCAGGTACAGTTGCTGATCCTGGGTTGGCCTTCTACAAACTACTCAAGGGACTGACCAGCCTTATACCCTACTGAAACAACAACTGCAGCCAGTATTCTCTAGCAGTTATTTCATCAATCTGAGTTTCAGTTAGTTGTAAAAAATGAGTTATTTTCACATGGAATAATGACCTTTTCCATTTAGTGCAATCATTTAACAACACATGGACCATACATGTCCTTGTCAGCCACATAGAATGGTAGGGATCAATGCTGGCTGGCACATCCTGTATATATCTAGGAGATAGCGATGAAAGAACACTGCTCCCTATGTTGTTGTTTTTATGTGCCTTCAAGTCAAATTTGACTTATGGTGACCCTATGAATCAGTGACCTCCAAGAGCATCTGTTATAAAACACCCTGTTCAGATGTTGTACATTCAGATCTGTGGCTTCCTTTATGGAATCAATCCATCATTTGTTTGCCCTTCCTCTTTTTCTACTCCCTTCTGTTTTCCCCAGTGAATCATTCACTTTCCTAGTAAATCATGTCTTCTCATGATGTGTCCAAAGTATGATAACCTCAGTTTCATCATTTTAACTTCTAGTAATACTTCTGGTTTAATTTGTTCTAACACCCAATTATTTGCCTTTTTTGCAGTTCAAGGTATGCGCAAATCTCTCCTCCAACACATTTCAATCAGTTGATTTTTCTCTTATCCATTTTTTTCACTGTCCAACTTTAATATCCATACATAGTGATGAGGAATACCATGGTCTGAATGATCCTTACTTTAGTGTTCAGTAATACATCTTTGCATTTGAGGACCTTTTCTCATTCTCTCATAGCTGCCCTCCCCGGTCCTAGCCTTCTTCTGATTTCTTGACTGTTGTCTCCATTTTGGTTAATGACTGTGCCGAGGTATTGATAATCCTTGACAAGTTCAATGTCCTCATTGTCAAATTTAAAGTTACATACCTCTTCTGTTGTCATTATTTTAGTCTTCTTGATGTTCAGCTGTAGTCCTGCTTTTGTGCTTTCCTCTTTAACTTTCAACAGCATTCATTTCAAATCATTACTAGTTTCTGTTAGTAGTATGGTATCGTCTGCATATCTTAGATTACTGATATTTCTCCCTCCAATTTTCACCCCTCCTTCCATCCAATCTCGCTTTCCATATGATATGTTCTGCATATAGATTAAACAAATAGGGTGATAAAATACATCCCTGTTTCACACCCTTTCTGATTGGGAAGCAATTGTTTTTTCCATATTCTGTCCTTACAGTAGCCTCTTGTCCAGAGTATAGGTTGCACATCAGGACAATCAGATGCTGTAGCACCCCTATTTCTCTTAAAGCATTCCATAGTTTTTTATGATCTACACAATCAAAGGCTTTGCTGTAATCTATAAAGCACAGGGTGATTTTCTTCTGAAATTCCTTGGTCCGTTCCATTATCCAACGTATGTTTGTGATATGATCTCTGGTACCTCTTCCCTTTCTAAATCCAGCTTGGGCAGCTAGCATTTCTCACTCCATATATGGTAAGAACCTTTGTTGTAGGATCTTGATTACTTGCATGGGATATTAAGGCAGTAGTTTGATGATTGCTGCATTCCCTGGGATCCCCTATTGAATGCTTCCAGTTTGTGGGCCATTGTTTTGTTTTCCATATTTGTTGAGAAAGTTTTGTTAACATTTGTACAGATTCAGCCTCAGTGACTCTATTGGTATGCCAACTGTTCATGCTTATTTGCATCTTCTAAGTATTTTAAGAGCAGCTTTCACCTCACATTCTAAACGTTCTGGTTCTTCATCATATGGTTCCTCTGTGAATGAATCTGTCACCTTTGCATCTCTATAAAATTTTTCAGTGTATTGCTTCCATCTTCCTTTTATTTCATCTTGGTCAGTCAGTGTGTTCCCCTGTTGATTATTTAGCATCTCTACTCTTGGTTTAAAATTCTCTTTAATTTCTCCAATCTTTTGGAATAGGGCTCTTGTTCTACCTTTTTGTTGTCCTCTTCTATTTCTATACAATAACTGTTGTAGTAGTTCTCTTTGTCCCTACATACTAGTCTCTGTATTATTGCATTTAGGGTTCTGACCATGTTTCTGTCTCCTTTTGTTTTTGCTTTCCTTCTCTGTTTAACCATTTTAAGCTCCCTATAGTGTCCAATATAGAGCTGTCAAATTCACACCTGTGGGTAAAATGTCATGAGCCATGTAGCCATGCTGACAGCTTATAGAACTATGGCCTGGGGGGGTTTCAAATGGCACATCACTGAACCCCATTCTCCTTTTTCCCACTAGCCCTTAGCCTGCTGCACATTATGCTAGGTACAGCAATGTACATTGGATCTTTAAGCTGAATGAGTGATCCAAATACTTTATCCATAGAGGGATCTTCATTACCCTGTATGTCCCAAGTTGATCAATAAGATCATCTAAGGGAGGTCTATTAGTGGTCACTCATGGACCAGAGACACGACTCATGTCATTGCAGAGTTGTGCCTTCAGCATTGTGGGCCCAACTCTATGGAACTCCCTCCCCTAGAAGTTAGAAGGGCACTATCCCTGCTGAGTTTCAGATGACTAGTTGAAACCATTTTGTTTTCAGAGGCCTTTGCATCATGAATGTTTTTATGATCCCCCCGAGATTATACA
The DNA here is from genome assembly GCF_030035675.1 of Rhineura floridana. Classification (NCBI taxonomy): domain Eukaryota; kingdom Metazoa; phylum Chordata; class Lepidosauria; order Squamata; family Rhineuridae; genus Rhineura; species Rhineura floridana. The sequence goes on from NC_084488.1 coordinate 86,524,962, forward strand.
TTTCTGAGGTTTTAAAGTTTTGTGATTTCATTTATGTATTAAATTTGGTATATTGTATATTTTCATCATTGTAAGCCACTTTGAGACCTAGATGGTTAAAATTGGGATACAATTTTTTAATAAATAAATAAATAGCTTCTTTGCAGCATCCCAGGATTTTGGCTGCTCTCACTTGGTGGAAGTAGAATGTGCTCATAGTTATCAGACTATAGTACTATAGTTACAGACATGAAAATAAACTGCTCTAAGCACTATGTATTACAAACAAATCAGTTCAGCTCTGTTGAAAGCAGGGCAAGTATACCAGAAATTATTCAGGCAGAAGTAATTAATAAGCCCTAGGTGTAAAGGAGACACTTTTGTTATCTCTAGATATATATGCACTTATTCGTATAAAATTGTCAAGAGTATCCTGGATATAAATCTAGATGGAGCTGAGCCACAGATCTATTGCTATAATTAATTTGTGTGAGAAGGAAAAATATCCCAAAGATCTGACAGCCTTATAAAAAGTATTCCCAAAGTGGCATGATCTTTTAGAAAAAGAATAAATCATACTCTATCTCTTTGTAAATTGACCTGTAAGTTACTGGCAGCAAATCAATAGGAAACAAATGAAAAATAATAATGCAATAACAATGTTGTGTATTATCTTGGGCCAAGATAAAAATGAGTACAGCGATCGATATGAGAAAGATTCAGTCTTGCTTCTTTTTAAGATGACATGACAATGCAAGGAATCCATATTAAGGCATTGCTGTTAAGATTATGTTTGGTCTTTTAAAAGAAAGGAACAGGAACCTAAATACTTATCAATCTGGAAACATGCCTGACAACTTGGGTATTCTTATGCTTCATGTAATGTGCTTATAATGTTTTTGTTTGATACACTTGAAAATGAAAATTATTCATTAAACCATCTGCATAACGGCCTAAAGGAGTAGCGTTCAACCTTTTAAGGAACGCTTCATGCTCTCCAATCTACACATGGAAGCACTAGCTGCTCCATTGACTTGAATGGATAGAGAAGGACCACATTTCACTCCACATTGGTAGCAAATAAGTGGACTGAGATAAATTTTATTCTCTCATACAAGCAGAATTTGGGCTCACCCGATTACACGGATTGGCTGTAGTTTCAAGCCTGACAAAAGGAGGTATTTCTTCACACAATGCATAATTAATATATGGAATTCACTGCCACTAGATGTGGGGATGGCCACTGGTTTAAAGGGATTAGTCAGACAGAGAGAAGACAGGTTCTAGTACTTGTTGGAAGAGGATATTTCTTTTGCTCCAAATAAACATTTTGAGCAAAATAAACATCTTCTCCCAGTAAGCACAAGAGCCTGTCTCATCTCTGTCTGACATATCATTGTGCTTCCCCCCCTTCCTGCTTGCTTAAATGGATTAGACTAGGAGTGAGGAACTTGTAGCCCTTAAACTGTTGCCAGACTACAGGTCCCATCATCCCTGAGCATTGGCCCTGTTGGCTGGGGCTGATGGCAGTTGGAGTCCAACAACCTCTATAGGACCACAGGTTCCCCACACCTGGATTAGACAAATATATGGGGTCATCTCCAATAGCATTGTTCCACTAGCATAGCAGATGTCTGTTTGTGCAATGGAACTTTCCCCTCTTCTTTTCTCCCCTGCAGCCCCTCATGCACCCTCAAAATATGCTCCAGAGGGTTTGGGGGCCCTTTGGAGCAGATTTTGAGGGTACACAGGAGGAGGACAGGGAAGTTCAATTGCACAAGTGGAACTCTGCCCACACAGCATTGGATACAAACCATGGGGAATAGGTCCCATCAATGGTTATTAATTATGACAGGCAATGAAACCATGATATTCAGAGGAAGTACAGCCCTGAATAGCAGATGACTGAGAGAAATGAGGAAAGGCTTTGCCCTTCTTCTTCTGTATCTAAATTTCCCAGAAGCATCTCATTGGTTGATGTTGGGTATAGGATGCTAGACTAGATGGTCTTTGGCCTGATCAATTAGGATGTTTGGTTGTTATGGTCTTGAAATGATTTTGAAAGGCTATGGAAACTTTATTACTGGTGCCTACATACTACATTGTCTCAAATAAGCCTATGAGAGGTCTGTCATTCATCATGGTCCCCACAACTCTTTGGGGTTTCAAAGTTTGCATTTCTATTCCTGACACTTCAAACTGGTCGAAAGACAAGACACAGGAGTTAAGCATTAATTCCATCCCTACCTGAACAGGGAGGACCTCACATCAGTGGTACATGCTCTGGTAACCTCGCGATTGGATTATTGCAATGCGCTCTACGTAGGGCTGCCTCTGAAGACAGTCCGGAAGCTACAGCTTGTGCAAAACGCGGCGGCCAGACTGATAACGTGGACCAAGTGGTCCGAACACATAACATCTGTTCTGGCCCACTTGCACTGGCTTCCAATATGCTTCCGGGCCAGATTCAAAGTGCTGGTTTTAACCTATAAAGCCTTATACGGCGCGGGACCACAATACCTGCTGGAACGCCTCTCCCGATATGAACCTGCCCGTACACTACGTTCTACATCGAAGGCCCTCCTCCAAGTTCCGACTCATAGAGAAGCTCGGAGGGTGATAACTAGAACTAGGGCCTTCTCAGTGTTGGCCCCCGAACTCTGGAACAGTCTCCCTGATGAGGTGCGCTTGGCGCCGACGTTACTGTCTTTCCGGCGCCAAGTCAAAACCTTCCTCTTTTCTAAGGCATTTTAATCTAACTTAATTTAGTTTTAATATGTGTTGTAATTGCTTTTAGTTTTCTTATTCTTTTACATTGTTGTTGTATTTTACTATGGAATTTTTGTATATTTTTGCACTTTGTTGTACACCGCCCAGAGAGCTATGCTAGTCGGGCGGTATAAAAATCTAATAAAATTAAAAAATAAAATTAAAAAAACCTCTCTCTTTTCAGTGATTCTAAAATTAATAGTGTATGATGCAAAAGCTTTTATTTAAAGTTTCTAATATTTCCCAGGATACCATCACTTGAACAAAACTGTGAAATTGTATAAACCTATTTGTAGCTTCGTATTCATTTAGCTTAAAGATTCTTGAGGGCTCCGGAGCTTTGTATTTATTAGAAAATAATTACTTGCTGCAAAACAATCCATCAAAACTTCTCAGACAAACCTATAAAATTCACAAGGGGCCAACACTAGCTTCTTTGAAGCTCATAGAAAAATGTTCTGACTTCATTAGTGAAAACATTAGTCCCATAAATGTTTGTTTTTGAGGTGTAATAGATTCATCATAAAAAAACCCACATAATCATCTTCAGTTTTCATTGACTTCAGAGTCTAGCGAATTACTAGGGGAGTGGTTTTGAAATAGTGGTCCTAGGGAGCTTATAAAAACATACTTCCATGAGAAGTTCTGTAATGATGGGCAAACTCCCCTGAAATAAAACTTGCCCAAACTCTCAGTTCATATGGGAAGATGGCCAGGTCTGTGAAATCCTCATCCACCTATGCACCCCCATAGTGGATTGTAGTGGACACATATGTCTGCTTGGTCCAGAAGCCTCCACTGTGACCAGGAAAAGTGTGATGAATCTAATGCTACCATCAGCAGCATTCCCACTGGCACAGCAAAGGGTCCTGAAAAAAATATTTGGGGGGAGGCAAGGTGGAGGAGAGCCAGCCATGGATCTACTGGAACCTAAGCCAGTTCATTCCCCCTCCCCCTTCCCTGAGACAGGGCCTGATCTGGGCAAACCACACCTTCCTCCCTTGCCAAGTTGCCAGGGCTTCAGATGCAGAGGTGGTTGTGCTGCTCCACTCTGCCCCAATGTTCCCCAGCTCCAGTAAGGATTGTTCTGCTCTAGGCACTAGATCTGAGTGTGTGTACAAAGAACAGCTGCAGTACTGGGGAACTGGAGTCAAGGCCGGCACCAAACTGCAGAGGGCCCTTAAACCCACTGCTGTGGGTTTAAATAGGCCCAGCTGTGTCAGTGTGTTAGCATGCTGTGCGTGCACACTTGCCATCACCCAAGATGGCAAGCATGTGAGCATAGTGTGCTGATGCAGCAATACAGGAAGTGGCATAGCCACCCTGCAGTGGGGGCAGAGGTTGCCTGGGAGGGTGATTCCCACTCCGTGATCTGCACCAGCATCGGGTCATAGGGTGCACACTCTCAACCCCATGCTAGTGAGGATCATGGAGCAGGAGCTACACCCTCCCAACCCCAGCTGCAGGGACCCCTGTCAGCTGCAGGAGCCCTCAGCCAGTGTCCAACCAGGCCACCCACTGGTGCTGGGCCTGACTGGAGAAGACCTATTCTTGGAGTGAGTACTTGAGCATCTGGGTACTTTGCTTGCTTCTCTGGATTACTGTCTCTTGAAACAGCTGAGAACCCTGTTAAGTGCTGTCAGCACTAGGACCCCCTGTGTGACCGAGTCCAGAGAAAGGCTCCACTCAATCTTGTAGACTCTTACATCAGCTTCTGGCAGTAAATCTGCTACCACCAAGCCCAGCAGCCCTTGGATGGCAGGTCTGCCACCGTAGGGATCATGACAAAGGGGAAACACCTAAGGAATCATCCTTTGGGGATTCTTTTAGGGAGTCCCAAGGCTGAGGACACTACCCCCCTTCTATTTTTTTTTAATCTAGAGGGGTTGGATAGTCGGGAGGGTGTAAGATACATTCCTGCTCAGGATGAGAGCCAGTGCAGTGAACTGTATAAGAGGAGAAAGTCACCAGATGCCTTCAGAGTGACAGTCTGCAACTGACAGGTGGCTGGCCATCCCTGGGTGTGACAGCGGAGTAGATGTGCCCAGAGTGAAAGGTATTGGGTGGGTCTGGCGTAATTCTAGTAATACCATTCCCAATTATCTCAGAAGCTTCCTGGGATAAATGGTTCTGGTAGGTTTTGTTGGGAGACTGTTATTCTTTATATCATACGTTTAGGAGGAGTCTTTTAAAAGAAAGTCTTTTAAGTAGAGACCTTATCCCAGTCTGCAGCTGTGCTGGAATTATTTTTAAATATTTTTTTAAGATGTTTTGTTTTTAAGATGTTTTAGAAATGATTTTAGTGTTTTAGCATTTGTTTGCTGCCCTGGGTTCCTTCTGGGAGGAAAGGTGGGATATAAATTTAATAGAAAATAAATAAATAAACTTTATCTAGAGCACCCTCCAGTAAACAGAGGTTCTATGGTAGAAAAATGATGTGGGAACTGTTCCTTGATGCTAAAAAGTTTGAAAAAAAAACTAGATTAGAACTAAGAACCAAACAAGGCAGGACATTGGGAGGCTGGTGACTGATTTTTTTTAAAAAAAATAACAACAGCTAAAGGTAGCGATGGGCAAATCTGTTAATAGTAGTTTCTCATTTTTCCAGTCTTACATTCAGTTCTCCACATTTGTACATCAGTTTGTGAGTTTTTTTAAATATAAAAATTCATTAGCATTTTAGTGCAAGTTTCTCTTAATATAAAGAAGTTTGCATGCAATTTTGCCTATTGTACACATTTTTGCAAAGAAATTTCCCCTAAAATAATACATTTTTGTATGTAATTTTTGCTAATATATGCATTATATGGACACTTTAGCCCAGTATATTTGTTTTTGTACACAGTCCTTGGTTGGAGAACTGCATAACAAAATTCAGAGACATGCACATTTCTAAGGATGCTGCTGAAATGCAAACTGAATTAAATCCCCCCCCATCACCAGCTATTCTGACTTAAGGCACTGAATAAGATCAGGATTTAGGCTCTGCGGGGTTAATTCTTTTCCCTTACACCTTTTTCTTGGCCTGCATTGCTTCCCTGAAGCTGCTGTTTGCTGGTACCCTTATGATTCCTTTCCCCTTCAAAGCAGCTTTGTCTGTGGAACAATTCAGATTTGAAAAACTATGCAGAGGAATGGCTGATTTGCTGATAGAAATCAGTTTGCATAGAACATTATATTTATTCAGCCCAAGGGCTACATTATGATTTGCTGGTTTTGCTACAACAGACTAACATGGAATATAGTATGCTGTAGACATTAACAGTGGTTAATTCATAACATGTAGCTCATGGGCTGAATAAGTATAAACTGATTCCTATAATTAAATCACCCATTCCTTCCCTCCCATAGTGCACCATGAACCTCCATCCATCACATCTGGTTTATCCCTAAGATTCTAACTCAGAACAAGTTGAAGGAGGAAGGACCAACCAAATATTTGAGTTAGGACAGAGTATTGCTGTCACATCCAGTTTCTATTGCAGGGTAGCTGTGTTACACAAAAATGAATTACCCAAAAGAGCAATGTCACATCTTCAGGTCTTCATGTGATCATCTATTATTCCATCACGTGATGACTTTTCTTCTTTTGCTGGGCAGGACCAACTAATTTTGTTAGCAATTGTCTCTCAAATTATACCATGCAACAAGGGGAATAGAATTTCAGCAAAATGTACTCTTTTTTTCTGACCTCCCACCTGCTCAACACCAGTCCCTTCCATTCATATCACAAATAAATCAAGAAAATCTGGGAAGAGAACACTGAGCTAACAAGCTCCCTGTTGCTTAGGGTGGTTCTGCAGTTCACATTTGCCAGTAAGAGCTTTCTCTTTAGGGCAACAGCAAAGTAGCCTTATGATACACACACATACAATTGTGGCATGAATTCTGACAAGCAGCAGTTGGCTTTATCACATTCAAGACTGCCACTTATAAAACCTCTTGCCATAATAAATTTGTTAAGTCTCTTAGGTGCCACAGGCCTCTTTGCTGATTTTGCTACAACAGAATAATGTGGAATAGAGTATGCAATAGACATATCTTATGTTATTAACAGTGGTTAATTCATAACATGTAGCCCTTGGGCTGAATAAATATAAGGTTCTATGCAAACTGATTCCTATAATTAAATACTATCATCATCTTTATGCACAAGGGGGGGGAATTATTTTGCATCAATAAGCTCAATTTCTCATTATGAAATGCTTAGGTCCACAATCCTGTCAATATTCCACGAGCATGCTATTGCGGTACATGACCATCTTTTTTTGTCAAAACATAATGTAGCTGATACAGTTGTAGCTTGGAGGTGGGGCAGATTGTTTCACAAGATGTGAACTGCTAGGCAGTTGCCATTACAAAGGAAAAGGGCATGTAACCGAGGATGCTGCTAGCAGAGACTGAATGGCAGGGCAGACGTGAGCAAGCCTAAGCAAAGTAGTACAGATGCTGGCCTCCAGCGATGAGTGCAAACTAATAATATTTGGATGTAAAATGTAACATTTGTTCATATAGTTAAGGGGGTTGAGACACACAGTACAGTATAAAGTAAACAGTCATTTAGTGTTGCATAGGACATTAGTGTCAATTAATTTATTAGTAATGGGTGCCTCTTTTATACATTCTCACTCTGCATGATCTTGCTAGCCGTGCATATTTGATGGCACACTTTTCTTCTAGGTGTTAACAAGTCGCAGAGAAAGAGAATTTGCAGTATGAGCAAACTGCAGAAGCCAAAAATCTATACATTTGTACTCAAAATGGATAGAGAAAAGAAAGCAATGGGAATATATTTGCTTTTATCCTTCCCCGCCCCCACCCATTCCTGGGTTGTAGACTAACATCCTTTCAAATATTAAAATATTGCATTTCATAAATCCCGTTAAATTCTGTTGATATTGTATTTGGATTGAGCTGGAGAATAGTGTGTCAGATGAATATTTCCTGTAAGTCAAAGTTAAAACTACTGAACTGACATGACAGAAAAAATACAAAATTCATTTAAATGTTAGTTCTAGTAACTATGATAGTTTTTTTTACATAATTAACCAAACAATCTTATCCTTAACCTTTGCTGAGTGGCGTACAATAGGATACTGCCATTGGACACAGTGAGGTGGCCTCCTCAGGGTGCAAAGTAGCAGCAAGATGTTGGATGATAGAGCTGTGCAGGTTATGAGGCCTTCCTTATACCTCTTAAGCTAACATGTTGCCCTCAAGACAGTGTCCTATCACCAGTATCAAAAAAAAGTTTCAACTGCCAGTACAAATTCTGTATGTAGAATAAGGAGCACAATATCTTGGGCCAGGCATGGGTAATCCTGTCCATTTACTTATTGATTTCATTTCTATCATAGGCCCCATCTGCACCATACATTTAAAGCTCTGCTATACCCCTTTAAACAGGTTTGGCTTTCCCCAAAGCATCCTGGGACCTTTAGTTTGCTAAGAGTGCTGAGAGTTATTAGGTGACCCACATTCTCCTCACAGAGCTACATTTCCCAGAATACATTGTAAAGGGAGAATGATTATTAAACCACTCTGAAAATTGTAGTTCTGGGAGGGGAATTGTTGTTACATGCCTTCAAGTCAATTATGACTTATGGTGACCCTGTGAATCTTTATAGATTGATAGATATAGATATAGATATATATTCATAGGGTTTTCATGGTAAGGGGTATTCAGAGGTGGTTAACCATTGCCGTCCTCTACTCTTACAGCACCCGGTATTCCCAGGTGGTCTCCCATCCAAGTACTAACCATGCCTGACCCTGCTTAGCTTCTGAGATCAGACAAGATCAGGCATGTTCGGGTATAGGGGTGTCCTAACAACTCTGGGCACCCTTAACTAACTACAGTTCCCAGGATTCTTTTGTGGAAGCCATGACTGTTTAAAGTGGTATGAGTGCTTTAAATATACGATGGAGATGGGGCTTCAGTTACCTTCATCATTACTTAGCTTGGTGGATGCAGACCTCACACTGAGCTCCTAATACTAGAATAAAATAATGGTTCCAGTATAACCAACACAACTGACCTTAATAAAGTCAATAGATCACCCACTCAATCTTGATGTGGGATGTCAGTAATATATAGTAAACAGATTTTTATGGTAGGCCAGCATAGCTTACAATGTTAAGTCAAAAAGTACACATACTCAGAAGGCTTACAAGTGCACTTTCCTTATCTGCCATAAAAATAAATAAGTTGCTGCCTTCTGTCTCCAAGGAAGCTGTAAAAAAATTATAAATCAGTTTCTCTCTTTCACCTCCTTTTTTAAAAAGCTGGAGGCTTTTACAGCTGATTTATATAATTATATGTATGAATAAACTCCAATGGTGAACTGAGGAGTTACTCAATGCAACAGGAAAGTGTCTAGCTCTACATTGTCCTAACTCAGTTAATTCTGAAATCTTTGGTCTGATATGTAATTACCAGCATCTAAATGCTACAGCTGAGGTAACCGATCATTTCAGTACTATGCCATAATACCTCAAGTGAAGTGGAACAGTTTCTTAATTTTCAGTTTTGTCCTCAGGTGTTAATATTTAGACAACAAATTTACAGCTCTTTTTTATTTATTAAGCAACAGGCAAGTGTCCAAAATCTAAATAAATATCTTTCTGACAGAAATGAAAAAATAAACAGTCACAGGAAAGTTTCCAAAGGTAAAGGTTTATGCTAGTGTGAGAAAGAGATCCTTATTATGAGGAGTTCAAGAGGTTAGTTTGCCAGCTGTAAGTGTTCCCCCCTTTGTTCTACCAGGATCCCCTTATTTTAGGGGAAATGTTTGACCTTGGGTCTCAAACCTGGGATGAACAGGGGGTGGGAAAATGGTAAGGCCCCAAAGCAAAGTGTCCCCTGCCCACCTCTCCCCTCATTCCCTTAAGGATGTTGAGCAAAACCAGTGGTCAACATACAAAACTAGGAAAATAAACCCAGGATCTAGAATTTATTTAACAGAGAGGGGAAAGAGGGGAGGATACATGATGAGCAACTCAGATGACTCTACAAAAATTGCAGAGATCAGTGGATGAGGTCCAAGAACTTACCCTCAGGTGATCACTTCAAGTCCCTCAGACCTAAAGGTATTTCTAGCTATGCAGTATTGGGCTGGATTCTGTGTAGGTTAAGGCGTCACTCTCTGTTACTCCCCAGTTATGGAGCTACTGCTGGATAAATGCTGTTATGGGGATAGAAGGAGGCTACTATTCTCCCCTCCATGGAGGTTTCCTTTTATTCCATCTCCTGTAGTTTTCTGTCTCTTTTCCACTCTCAGCTCCCCTCTCTGGATCTCTCCAGAAGCCCTCTCCCTCTTAGCATTTCCTCTAAAGATTCTTAAGGGCCCAAAAGGACCGTACTCCAGGCATTCCACATGGGGCTCTGCATCTTTTACTATAATATCTCACCTCTGTGCAGCTGCATTGCTATTACTGCCTCTGCAAAGGTTTTAAAGATGCACAGCTTGCCCTCGTGCTTTAGCCATTCTTCCACTGATATGTTAGCCATTGATGATTCATCAGTACAGCATGAGTTGAGAAAAAGTGGTCCATTCCACTGACACCAAGCACCAGGATAATGGCATTGGAAGGTAAATCACCTCTGAACCTTCCCAGAAAAAGAAGGAAACAACCACTGAAGTATCTGGAAGAGATTTAAGAAAATAAAAGAAACTTCAAGAAAGCAAAGTACGAGAAGTCCTCACTGGATGAAAGTCATCACCATCAAATCCACCAGACAAGAGCTCAGATGGGATGCAATGTTCATAATATCCATCCCTAGAGTCCAAGGACCAAAGAAAACATCTTCTACCTAGGGTAGGGATAGGGAATCTGTTTTCCTGTCTTCTTCCAGCTTAGGGTCCCAGAGGAGGCCAGGTTGACACCAGGACACTCACTGACAAGACAGAGGCCATATCCCAAAAAGAAGGGTCACAACAAGGGAAGTCCAGACAAATCCAGTAAACACTACCAAATTCCAACCAGAGTTCAAGGTGGTGCAAGAAAGCAGCATGTCAGCACCCTGGAAAGCTCACTACAACCATACATACACACACACTATTTTAATTGTATTTTTACTGTATTCTTAGCTGCCTTGAGTGACATTGGCAGAAAGGCAGGATATGACTTTTAATAATAAGCAAATAATTACTCAGCTTGGAAAAAGATGCTGAATGCTATGTTCCAATAGGTAACTTTTATTGAGCTCTGGTTCCACCTGGTCACTGGTTCCTCCAGACTGGACTACCCCTATGGATATTTCCAAGTCACCTTCCATCTCATATTTGAACAACAGATAGAATGTGCATAATATTGCCCCTGTGCTACTCTTCCTACTTACTACTGCTTGAATAGTACCATCTACTCTTCTGACCTATTACCAACTAAGATCCTGATTTTGAATGAAGAGGACCTGGTTCCACTAACACCTGTTCATTTCATTTCTGTGACTAACACCCCTTACATTATACAGCCCGAAGAGTGGCTGTATACTATAGCTAGCATGGATTTTTCACATTCTGCAATGTTAAATGGAAAATACCTCCATGCCATTCTGATGCTTCCTGTAAGCTCATTTCAAAACAAAACCTTACAAAACATATAGTCCTGAACTCAGAAACACTTGCTTAACAACCCTTTAAATTTTCATGGTGATACACAAAACAGTCAGAGAGAATAGAGAGTTCAAAGTCGAAAAAGAGAGAAGAAAACCCAGACCCCATTTGGAGTTTTTTCTGTCAGAGTTCACATAATCTGTTGAAATTCATTAAAAATCAGCCATGTTCACAGAGCACCGGTAATCCTATTACTGACCTTGCTCCATACTCTGACCTTCATCCTCTGCAGTTTAAAAGTTTAAAAATGCCTGGCTGATTTTTAATTAATTTAATAAATTTTGCATTGAACTGAATGATGGTGTTGGGCATGCTCAGTAAGAACCAATTGTCAGTGTTCTAAAAGCCGGACTCTAAAAGCCAAACTCACAGGGGGCCACACCCACAACAGACTTTGATTTCACTTGAGACTGTCATGGCTTCCCCCAAAGAATCCTGGGAAGTGCAGTTCATGACAGGTGCTGACAAGAGACTCCTATTCCACTGACAGAGCTCCAGTGTCCAGACTGGTTTAACAATAAGCCAGTCTGACTGAAGGTCTGTGAGGGGAACAGGGCATCTCCTAACAACTCTCAGCACCCTTCACTAACTACACTTCCCAGGATTCTTTGAGAGAAGCCATGACTAACCAAAGTGAAATTAAGGCCTGGTGTGGATGTGGCCAGGGACAGCTTTGGTTTAAATTTGGGTGAGAGGCTACATGTGCCTGCTGTAGAATAAAAAGGTGAAGGAAACGCTGAAGAGCAATGATACTGTTCACAATGTTTTCCTTTTGGAAAGGAAAGAGGCTTCCCCTCTGCCCAGTACCCACCTACCCAAATTCCTCACCTGCCCCTCCTCCTACCCTCCCTGCCCCTCCTCAGGGTCAGTGTTGGACTATGGCCTGGGAGACCAGGGTTCGAATCCACACAAAGCCATGAGGCTCACTGGGTGACCTTGGGCCAGTCACTGCCTCTCAGCCTCAGAGGAAGGCAATGGTAAAACCACCTCTGAATACCGTTTACCATGAAAATCCTATTCATAGGGTTACCATAAGTCGGGATCGACTTGAAGGCAGTCCATTTCATTTTTCAAACATGATTGCACAGAAATAAATCCCATTGAAGTAAAAAAGTATACAAATGATCAAACCCACCCTTCTTTCTCCTCCCTCCTATCCCCTCCCTCTTGCCCCTTCCCTCACCATCCCCATCCTCTTCAAATCCCATCCTTTCCCTCCCCCCTCCTCCCCCTCCCCTTTCTCCTTCCCGTGGTCAATATTACCTATCTTAAGCATAATTGCACAGAGGTAAATACTATTGAACTCTATAAGCATGCAAATGATCAAATCTGCCCTCCCCTCCCCCTTCCTATGCCCCCTCTAATCCACTCCTTCCCCTTCCCCCTCCCCCATGGTCAGTTTTACCTATCCTAACCATGATTGCATAGGAGTAAATCCCATTGAACTCAATAAGCATGCAAATGATCAGACCTGCCTTTTCCCTCCTTCCCCTTTCCTCTCCCTTCCTTCTCCCCTCCCCCTCCTCCCCTGCCTGTTCCAGCACTCCCTCCGTCCCAGTCAGTTTTACCTATCCTAAGCATGATTGCATGGGAGTAAATCCCACTGAACTCAATAAACATGCAAACGATCAAACCTGTCCTCCTCCCCTCCCCCTCCTGCCTGCTCCCATTCCCCTTCTCCCCCTGCCCTTCCTCCCCTCACTCCTCATCCTCCCCTCCCCATCCCCTGTGGTCAGTTTCACCTATCCTAAGCATGATTGCAAGGGATGAAATCCCACTGAATTCAATAAGCATGCAAATGATCAATCCATTCTCAGCAAACTTGCACAGGATCCCATTTCTTACTTCCTGGATTAAAAAGCAGAGAAATTCACTAATAGGCAAAAAACCTTACGGTTGAAGAACGTAACTATAACCCACAGATATTTCTGAAGAGTAGGGAAATTGGGCAGCTATGGTGAATGTACCAGGGGAGCAGGAGACCTGACCTCCTCTCTGAGATATTGGACTGCCCTACAAATCTGTCAAAACGCAAACACCATTTGGGTTGGTCTTTCACAGTCCAATCCACTTGCTGTGCAGCTGGAAGAATTTGGTAACATGTGCCTCTGAGCATATGGTGAGTGGTGGCAACACCTGCAATCAGCCCAAATAATAGAAAGAAGACATGTGCTGCACTGATCTTGTTTTAGCAGGGAGGAAGCTACATTATTAAGACATTTGATATAATTCAGATGGTCACTTTAAATATGTCTGATTTACTTTGCAATTTTAGTGAAGTTTCCTATAGAAAATCATTTTCTTTTGTTTCTATTTCTGTGAATATGTGAAGTACAGCAACACTGCAAAATATACACTAAAAAAACTCCAAAAATAATTGTGGAATGATGGCGCTGACTATTCTGCAGAATAGTTTCCAGTGGACATGAGGAGTGTCTCAGTTTGCACAAGATAAAACAGTGGGAGGTGAAATATATTCTGGCAAAATTCTAGGTATGCTCTATGTTTTTAATTGACTGTGCCCACCTTGCCTTAAATGAAGTGGTTTAAACATAGCAAGCTAAAAACATGCATCCTCTTTTTTCCAACAGCTGGAGTCACTGCTGAAGTACCAACATATTGTAATCAGTCTGATTTTATATCAAACTGCAGTTTCAGATTCAACTGTTAATGCACCCAAAATAGAAATAGAACATAACCTCCAATTTGAAACACAAAAGGCTGTCTTCACCATCATATGACATTGACCAATAAAAAGGCTTTGAAATAAATAAAAATAAATTTGATACAGATTTCTACAATGAATAAAGAGGGAAATAAAATTTCCTAGATTAGATTCTCTGTAGAAACATTAGTAACACAGGAAAGAAGCAAAGTAAGAAGAACACCAAGAAACATACAAAAATATAATTCTCCATCTTTGGAGATGTCAGGTGTTGCCACCACTCCCCATATGCTCAGAGGCACATGTTACCAAATTCTTCCAAGTTACACAGGAAGTGGATTGGATTGTGAACGACCAACCCAAATGGTGTTTGCATTTTGACCAATTTGTAGGGCAGTACAATATAGCTGCCCAATTTCCCTGCTTTTTAAAGTTTGATAGAAATATCTGTGGGCTATAGGTACGTTCTTAAACCGCAAGGTTTTTTGCCTATTAGTGAATTCTTAAATATCCCATGCCCTGAACAACATGGCAAACATGATTTTCTTCTGGGATGTGCAATCAAGGCTTTCAATGAATAATGAAATCCACTGCTTCCCAAGTTTAACAAGTTTAATTTTTGAACCTTGTTAAGTGGAAGGCGGCTGCAGAATTCATTACTCAATACACTCCTGCAGACAATCTAGAATCCCAGCAAATGGTAGCCCAATACAGCTGACCAACTTACTGAGCAGTAAAGGTTTCTGCCATGGTTTTGCTTCATAATATGTATTGCTGCAGTTTAGCACATATTTAAGAAGCAAACAAACATTCCCATACCATGTGGTGATTTGGTATTTTCCCAGTGGCAAGGGAGGAAAAAAGACTCCTCATTGTATAAATCCAACTGAGAAGATAGAAAGACTGGGCAAGAGAAGAGAAAACTGGAAGGCTGCTTACAGTCTGAGCCCTCATTGAGGGTGAATGTCAAAGCTAAATTAAAGAAATGTACACACTGTGCCAATTTTATTTGGATCTAACTCATTTGACTTCATCTGGAAAAGAAAAAAAATGATTCTTCTAAACAAAAACCAGACCAATATAGCATAAACTGAAGCTTTTTTCTCTCCTGTAGTGAAAAACAACATTCAATTGCACCCTTCCAGATATATCTGGAGCTAGCTTCCAAAGACAACTCTCCTGCAATTCATTTGAATAAAGCTATGCAGAAATATGAAAACAAGTTCTATTGCATGCAATAAAAAACAACAGCAGAAATCTGATTAAAAAAGCATTGGCCTTATTGTTATTTTGGTAATGCTTGTTTGATATGCCTTAAAAACATATTTTATTTTTATAGAAACACACATCGTCAGCAGGCCTTACAACTTATAGAGAAAGTATTGTTGGAGATGAAGGTCAGTGAATAGCTGTAAGACCCCCATGAGTAGAATGAAGATTAAAATCAATACATTATTTCTGAAAGGACAAGTGCAGTTCAAGCTTGCCTTACACAGTTTTCTTCTAAGCTGGATGTCCTCCCCTCCTTTTGCAGATATGTGGTGGTGGTGGTGAGTTGAAGTTTCTCAGAAATGAGAAAAGGGCACTTCCAAAGATACTTGGAGATACTTTTCCCCTTCTTCCTTGCTTCATCTGTGTTCAAATGGCTCATAACCCTGAAAGGAAGGTTACAGGGGGAAGTTTGGAGAACCCTGCCTCAAATTAAGTCCACCTTAAAAGGTTTGTTCCATTGCTAATAGAGATGGACAAATATGTCAATTTCATTTTCTCTTAATTTCTATTTTTTTCTAATCTTAAATTCAGTTCTCCACATTTCTGCATCAATTTGTTTTTTTAAAAAAAAGTCTTCATAGAAATTCAGCACTTTAATATGCATTTCTTCTAATATATGCATTTTTGCAAGCAATTTTTCCCATTTTAATGCACTTTTGCATGTTATTTTCATGAACATATGCATTCTAAGCAGACATTTCTCTGATATACACATTTTTATGCACCACAAAATTCAGAGAAATGCGAATTTTAAAGGATAGTTGTGTTTTGTTCATGCATTTCTCCCTCATCCCCAATTGCTAATGCTTAGTCCCAGCCTTAAGCAAATTGTAATGATCAACAAAAGATACTATTTTGATTTCTGAGTCCTAGTTTTCAGTTCTAGGCAAAATAAGACTTAAAAACATGACCACATTTGTGTTGAAAGCTAAAGTGCTATTCTCTGTTATTTAAATGTTGTATGAATATTAGAGAGTTTGAGCTTACTTCACTGTGTGTGCTTTATCATCTTATATAATAAGGAATACATGCAGCATGGTGTGATGTTCCTGTATTAGTGTAAATAGGGTAAGTGCTGTTTGTATAGGAGATACATGGTAAGTAGAATGAAAGAGGAAGGGGGAGTGAATGGGCAGTAGAATGTTGGATGATTGGCTGAATGTTTAAAATGGCTGACAGTATAAAAGGAAGAATGACAGTTGAATCTGTGTGGTGGTGAATGTTAGTGGGTTGTTTTGGTGGGTTTTGAGAGGAGATTGTGTGGAGAGTTGGTGGATGTGAGGAGAGGGTGGAGTTCGGATTAATACCAAGACCAGTACCTCAGGAATAGATGTAACCATATGCTTAAGTGCCTTTTAAAGAAATCTTGTTATCTTTGTTATTCAATAAATACTTTTGGTTTACCAAAGGCCTGATCCTTGGCTGGGGTTTCACAGACCAGAAGGGAGGGTAAGGTAAATACCAAGGCTGAAGGATAACAAATGGTGGCAGCGGGGAAGGGAAGAATAACACCACAAGCAGTCTGAGTAAATCAAAGGGATTGGGACAGCTTAAGCACGCAGTCACAGAGGTAACCTAATTGAGGGAGACTCAGGCCGAGTCTCTGGGACTACTGGTTATAGGACGTGACTGGTGGTGCTGCCTAGCAGGGGGATCTGTTGAGATCTGTGCTAGAGCGGGGAGAGAAACCATAAAAAAGGACAGTCCGGACTGGTGGAGTCCCTGGTGGTGCCTAGAGACAGGCAGTAACCACGAGCAGGTAGGAACCTGACAGGGAGAGCCAGGGAAGGGCGTCACACATGGCAATTCAGATTTTTTTTAGAAAAAGATTTCTACAGTTGTAGAGATTTCAACTTTATTACGCTACTTAGAGTTGTAAAATGTTAAAGAGAAAACATTTCAACCGAGAACATTGAGCCTGCAGCCTTCATTATCATTATTTTGGGCCAATGTCAATATCTTGGTGAGCCAAACTGGATGTTACATGTAATTATTTTCTCCCTAATTTTTTCTTTAAAAAATATTAGCGTTTTTGCTCACATAGATCTAAACACATTCAATAACAATCAAACACACTTAAAAACCCTCTTGAGCACTTTGTGCTAAGTGTACAAAGGCCTGAAGAACAATCTACATGCCAAGGGATATTGAGGGTAAGACTTTTGCACATGTCCCTGCCCCATCCCCAATTTAGCCCTTTGCATGCAATTTTCATTGCAATTTTCAAAAATAAAACATGCTTCAAAACTGTGGTGTCACAGCTGTTTCAGAAATTTAGGTTATGAGAGAAACAATGCGGCACCATGGCTAGTAGTGAACTTTCATTGCCTGAGAAGGGTGTTGAAAGGGGTTGAAACAGCCCCACACTGAAATATTCAACAGAGATGTTTCTGCAGGAGCGGAAGATTCCAAGAATCAGTGGAGACTGGTGGCTCCGATATCAGTGGGGCAGTAAATCTGCTCCAGAATTTAGTCTGAACTTTCAAAGAGCTGTTCAAGGTGCTTTCCTTGAAAGTTTTGACTCAATCCTGGAGCAGATTTACTGCCTCACTGACATCAGAGCCAGCAGTCTCCACTGCTAGGAATTTAGCATTTTCCACAGAGGAAACATTTCACTTCAGGCTGTGTATCAGAAATACTGCAGAATGGTGTTCTCACCTTAGCATGCGGGTGGGTTTGCCCTCACCCTCTCTGGGTGGAGAAGGCTCAGGAAGGCCACTCCCGATTGGATGAGGGAGTGGGGTGAGGTTGCGCTGCACCTCAGTGGGAGGAAGGGGAGCAGTTGTATTTAATACTGCTCCACCTCCCTAATCCTTGTCCTTGTGTTCGTACGTGCCCTCCCTCCCTCCCTAATGCAGTATGGGCTTTGCCAGTTGCCAATGGGGCCAAGTAGGAATTTTTTGGTCAGGCCCCGCTTTTAGGAGCCCTTCACGTTTTGCCTACTTTATGCTGTTGGGATGATTCGTTTGGCTTTTGGGGAGTGGTATGGTGGCGGCCAGTTTTGGCATTGAGTTTGGGCAGGTGAGGAATTTGGTGGAGGGTGATGTAGGTATTCTGAGGTATTACTGGGTAAGGACGCCCCTCAAGAATCTTGCAGGACTACGGTCTGCGGATAACTGGTGGGTGCCCATGTGGATTGTCATGTGGATTGCGGTGAACGTGTGTACAGCGGGGCCAGGATGTGCATGGGAAACCACTCCCAAGGTTCACTTGGCAAGGAGGGAGTCTTAGCCCATATCCTTGCATGAGAACCCACAGCTATCAGCTGTGATACATGCCCAGGAGACTGGGGGGATTCCATCCCCACCAGAATAGGGCAATTCCTCACCTGCCTGCATGTCATAAGCAGTTTATTGATTATGATTGGATATGTTTGAATTCTGATTCAGATTATGTTATATTTATTAAATAAAACATTTAAACCAATGCCACATCTCATGAGTCCTCTTTGGCAGGTGTGCGGGCAATGGTTCAAATGCCAATAGTATTTCAACTGGAATCCAAACTGGATTCACATGTAAGCCTAGGCTCACATAAAGATGGCAGAGAATGCTTCAAATCAAAATAAGCCCCAGGCACCAATATTTTTCTTTCTGCTTGTGTGTGTGTGTGTGTGAGGTCTGTAGAGGAAATCAGTCTCCATGAAAATATCATGCCAAAATACGTAGCAATTCAAATTGTTCATTAAGAGAAACAGCTGTCCCTGGCTGAACAAAAGAATAGGTCCACCATTTTAAAAAGATATATATAGGAGACTATACAATGTTGAAAAGCTTCAAAATAAAACAAAAAGTGGACAGCAGATTGACAGACATTCTCTTGAAGATATTAAAAATGTAATCATAAATACATGGGACTAGAATTTCTTCCTGTATCTTTAAATTGGGCCCATCTTTCAAGAGGATGGCATTTATGGGAAGGAGGGGCTATAGCACTAATGAAAGAGTAGGTAAAACTACCTCCCCTCTTTTACTTATATCTGAGGTGGGGGAAATTTCAAATACAGAGGGCAAAAGTCACTCATACACTTCTGGTTTCTTGCCACTGTCATTCCCACTTAAATCCACAGAATGCTATGGAATGATGCTATGTCATGATTGAGCATCATTCTGAAGCATGTCTAGAAAACTATAAATGGAAGATTGCCTTGTGCCCTTATATGTCCACTCAACTGTAACACTGACACTTTTACAAGTGCCACACAATGTTTATTCCATACGTGTCTGAATGTAGCAGCACCTACATCCTGGAACTCCCTACCCATTGACTTTAGGCATGCAAATTCACGATACTGTTTTCTGCATCTGCTAAAAACATTTTTGTTTAGTCAAGCCTACTAAAATATATAAAGCTGACATCTGTTTTAACATGTAATTCTATCCTATAGTGTATTTTGAACTGCTGATTTTATTTATATTTTGATTTGTTTTTAGCCTAACTTAAGCCTGATTTTATCAATATTTTTATGTATATTTTATTGTATGTAAACTACTTAAAGAGTTTTACAATTAATTGGTGTGCAAATTCCATTAACTAAAATAAATAAATAAGATGTCAACAGCAAGGAGGCAGGAGCAACACCAATCAGATCTCTGCCCCATGCCCTCTGCCATGAAATTCACTCCCCCAAAGGGGGGAAAATGGTTCTCCACTTTCACATACTGTAAATGGGTCTCCAATATTTTGTTTTGGGAATGATTTACCATTAATTTAAACATTCTACAGAACTGTGAGATAAAGCAACATTGGCTTTCCCCATCCATTCCCCCTTGTCTTTTGCCTGCTCTTCCCCTTCCTTGGTAGTAAGCAGGATTCCAGGTATACTGCTTGGCAAATGCAAGAAAAGTCTAGGGAGAAAATGGAGGGAAGGAGAGAGAAGCTACTATTGCATTATCTCCTGAGTCATTGACAAATTTAAAGGATCACAGGGAGCGATTTCCAGCTTGCCGCCTGACAGCCAACATGTGATTGTGTAGTATGCTGGGAATGTTAGAACATTAGGACAGAGATTCAGGTGACTGACAGCAGCATTCTAGGACTGTTGGAGGCAAGAACATGCTTTGGGCAGCAGTTAGGAGATTCAGTTAGAGTCTGTGGGTGGAAAGAAGGTTGTTAGAGAGAAAAGGAGAATGTGAAAAGAGAGATTTCCCAACTCCCAGTTGTTTATAATTTCAGGATTTACAGATAGTTGTTGTATAAGTTTTATTTACTTACTTATTTATTTATTATTTGATTTATATCCTGCGCTTCCTACCACCAGGAGCCCAGGGTGGCAAACAGAAACGATAACAACACTTTAAGACATCAGAAAAACAGACGTAAAAATACATTAAAACAAAACACCTTTAAAAACATTTTTAAAAGCCTTCAATACATCTTTTTTAAAAAATATATATTGGTTTTTTTAAAAAAAAGCTTTAAAAACATATTAAAAAGCAATTCCAACACAGACGCAGACTGGGATAAGGTCTCTACTGAAAAGGCTTGTTGAAAGAGGAAGGTCTTCAATAGGTGTCGAAAAGATAACAGAGATGGCTCTTGTCTAATATTTAAGGGGAGAGAATTCCAAAGGGTAGGTGCCGCCACACTAAAGTTCCTATGTTTGCAGAATGGACCTCCTGATAAGATGGTATCTGCAGGAGACCCTCACCTGCAGAGCGCAGTGATCGACTGGGTATATAAGGGATAAGATGGTCTTTCAGGTATCCTGGTCCCAAGCTGTATAGGGCTTTGTACACCAAAACTAGAACCTTGAACTTGGCCTGGTAGCAAATGGGCAGCCAGTGCAATTCTCTCAGCAGCGGGGTGACATGTTGGTGATACCCTGCCCCAGTGAGCAGTCTCGCCACCGCATTTTGCACCAGCTGCAGCTTCTGGATGTAGATGGCCTTGCCCTTGTCTTCTATGGTAATTCACCACTGCCCCATGGCTATACTTCCCTCTATCCATGATCACTGAAATTGGAGTGGCATCACCCATGTCCCTCCTTACTAAGACTCCTCCTAAACACCTGATATGGACCTAACAAGAGCCCACTGTCAGGCTCGCCCCTGCTTTCACCACTTTGTCAGGCCCCTTCCCATTAGGATCCCACCTCAGGCCACCACCTGCTAGGATCCCACCTGTGGCTACCGCCTTGTCACGGTCCTACCTCAGGGTCCTGCTCTCAAAATGGTTCTCTCACCGGCTCTAGCAAAGATCTCTCAAGATCCCACTGCTAGGCAGCACCTCCAGCCACTCCCTGTTTAACAATATTGCCTTGAGACTTTGCCTTAGTCTCCTCCTGGCTTATTGCTACTTTGTGTCTGGGTGCATTTGCAGGCCACAACTCTCCTGTATTTTTGTGCCTATAAAGAATACAGCCCTGGGTTGCTCTGGGCACTTGATGATGTTACACTATCTCTTCACCGCTGCCACCATTGATATTGTTTCTCCACCTTGGTATATGCCCTGCCCATCCTTCTGGTCTGTGTAACCCAGCCAAGGATCAGACATTAGGTAAACCAAGAAATATTTATTTCTATACACAGGAATAACAACATTACTTAAAGGTATAGTTTAACAAGTGTACAGTTTCATCAGATGCGTTACTCTTTATGTTTCTAGCCGTCAATAACCTGCCTCACTACCCGCCTAATCCAATCCAACCCACAAAACCAACTCCAACCTCCCTCATCAACCAACCGCCTCAACCAACAGAACTCCCTCTGAACTGTCATCCTCTCATTTATACCTTCAGACACTCAAACGCTCAGCCAATCATAATACAACATCCTCCAGCATTCCAGCCCATGTACTCTCACTCAGTCTACTTACCATATATACTCTAATAAACACACACTTACCATATTTACAGTATTATAAATACAGGGGCATCTCACCCACCAACAAAACCTAAATGAGCCAATTATCCCAGTAGGCCTCTGCAAGAATTAGGAACAGTAACACCCACTCAATATTTTTCACACAGGGCACATCTACTCCCCCTCTGTCTCACATCCAGGGAGGGCCAACCTTCTGCCAGTTACAGACTCTCACAATGAAGGCATCTGGTGACTTTCTCCTATCATTCAGTTCATTGCACAGGCTCTCACCCTGTGCAGGAACTACACATGAGCCACACGCCATCCCCACTACCCAATCTCCTCCAGACTGGTTAGCAAAACAAAAGAGAAAGAAATAGAAAAGGGTAGAGCCCTCGCCTGCAGGACCCCCTAGGGGATCCCCAATGGATAACTCCCTTTGGTGTCACCCCTTCAGAGGTGACCCTGCTGGTGGCAGACCCACCACCCAAGGGCAGCTGGGCTTTTATGCCTCCTGACCCAGCCAGGAGCTGATGCAAGAGGCTGCATGATTAACTGCAGCCTCTCTCTGGAGCCAGAGTCAGGCAGGGGGTCCCAGTCCTTGCAGCACTTACCAGGAACTTCAGCTGTCTCAAAAGACAGCAACCCAAAGGAGCAAGCAGCAAGCAACTAGATGCTCAGATACTCACTCCCAGGGCAGGTCTTCTTTAATCCTCGTAGTGCTGCAGCTGTTCCCCTGGTGGCTGGTAGAGCCACAATACAACACATAACACAAAAAATGCAATATCAAGTCAAGATGCATCTTCTTACACAGGCCTTTGGGAGTGGAGGATGAGATCAGAATATCCTTCTCATTTAATCTTTAAGTTTTACACACTTTAATTGTATTAAGCTGTATGTAACCTGCCCTCTTGCATAGCCAAAAGTAGGCTATGAATGCCTATAAATAAACAACTAACTAACTAAATAAAGTGAATCAACTATGTTAATATGTTATGGGAATAATTGGTTAACCATATAACACCTGTTTTATTGTCAAGGTCTTCAGTAAATATTATTCATAAGTTCTTTTCCAACAACTGTCTCTGCCTCTTCCATGAGGTTGAAGTAAAATGTTGACTTGAGCCTACTGTCTCTTCCAGGTCATGACAGCTGCACTAAGGAAAGATCATTTATTTATTTTATTTATTTATTTATTAAATTTATATACCGCCCGACTAGCAATAGCTCTCTGGGCGGTGAACATAAAACAATCATCACATCTGTTACGCTATTTTTGTTAATTCAATAAAGAATTCAAGTAATTTCTTAGCATACTGGTAGATTTGTAATGGGAAGAGAAGGTAACTTTTTATGGAGTATAGCAAGCAACCTGAGGAAGTGGGGGGAAACATGTACACAGTGCAGGGCAAGCACAGCACTAAATGGAAAAGCCAAATACCACTCTGTAACAAAGATAGATCTTAAAGAGTGGAGTTGGCAACAGGAACCCCTAAAGGTGGTCCATCATTCTTTACAAACTCAAAGCTAAGGTGATTCTCAAAGCCATCATTAAAGGCAGAATGATATCAGTCACAGAAACATATTTGAAGAGAAACATCAGAAGTATTAACATTAAACCTCAAAGACAAATTTATGGAAATTATATACAGAATCTAATACATCTCCACAATAATTCCAACAATAATATTAAGACTCTATATATAGCAAAGAGGTTGAGGAGATTTGTTTGTTTGTTTGTTTAAGTGATTAATAAAGGTCAGACTAAGACACTTCAGAAATATTTTATCCATCTATGAAGTGTACTTAGGATCACAAACTTAAGAGTGCTGGAAATATTATACCTGTCATCAAGTCTCTGATATTGAAGTACAATTATTCATATCTGAGGGATCAGATGAACTTGGCATTTTTATATTGATTTATATTTGATGCGATTACAAATTACATAAATCAAATTAAGTATTGATGTGGTTATTGCTGCTTGGCTTGTGTTTGAAATGTTTGCTACTTTCCTCTTTTGTCTTTGAGAATGCTATACACTAAAAGATATATTTCCCCTATGAAATAGCTTCCCTGAAACATCTGCTACCAAAATGTGTGTCTGGAACTAAGCTATGATGGATGAATTTTTGACAGGTAATTGCAATTCAGATCAGATGCAGACAGATTTAGTACTGAGTAGCCCCCAGTTTATTAAAATCACTATTGATTTATAGAAGACTCTTTCTCCTCCCCTTCTCTTTTCAACATGATCCAAAGATTGATCACTTTGAGACCAGGTCTAAGGCGCATCCACAACATGAACATTTAAAAATGTATCAGCTTATGTTTCCTAACTTTATTCATCCATCAAAAATGTTACCATGTCATCCTTTCTGGCCATTGCCAAAATCAAAGTTGCCATCTGCAGTGAACTTCTGAAATGGAATTCACAGTTGTCCCCATCTTTGGGCAGCTTTACAGTTTTAATAGCAGCTGGAGAGGGGCTCAGCTCATATTGAGAATGTGATGCTGAGGATGAGTTCCCCCCACCACAAACATCATTTTTCCTGTTAAAGTCACATCTTAGAAGCTGCTATTTGACCCATGGGACAAATGTAACAGTGTCAGATGCTTTGGCCCATTTGGCAAATAGCACCTTGGGAGTTATTTTGATTGGGAAATGGCATGGGGATAAATGGCTCCTCCAGTGCCACAGACCCAATATAAATAGGGCTCCTTGTGGGTACTATTAACCATTCAAATAATGATCCCAGAATGCCCTATCTGCTATGGATCTTTAACACTGCTATTTAAAGTACTGTCTGTTTCCCATCCTTTTGTGGGACTTAGGCTTGCTCTTAGCATAGCAAATATATCCACTGACCAGCAAAATACATTATAAGTACTGCTACTTATTATATTTTCATTGAAAGGTGATGTTTTAAGAGTTTTCCCTTGTTTGGTCGTAGGATCATTCCTTTGTTATTTAACAATACTTAGTTATAACTGGTACATCTTGGCCTTCCATCTTCCATTGATGTTTCAATGCACGTGCATAAAGGAGTGGGTGATAGACACATCTTACTATTAAAGAAAAGACTTCCCCCATCTGAGATATGGAATATACATTGTGTTCACTTTAGAAAGGCTACCTAAAACAATACTCCTGTGGTAAGTTAGAACAAGGATGCAGAACCTATGCCCCCCCCGATATCCATGATTCAGCTCACAAAACACTGAGCCAGCCCATCCCCAGACATGGTTGGATGGGGGGAGAATAGTAAACAGTAAGGTAAGATAGGCATGCAATGCAGTAAAGTACAGATGGTGATAATTATTATTATTATTATTATCATCTTTATTTATACCCTGCCATTTTTCCAAAACCGGAATTAGATTATTAACTGTGGCCATTCACTAAAATGAAACAACCCCCCCCCCAGTTGTTGATAACAGACACAGGCCACATTTGCACCATACATTCAGAAGGATTGATTGTTAAACCACTCTAAGAACTGTAGCTCTGGGACAAGAACAGGAGTCTCCTAATAACTCTCAGCACCTTTAAACTAACAGTTCCCAGAATTCTTAGCGGGAAGCCATGACTGTTTAAAGTGGAATAATAGTGGAATACATGTATGGTGCATGTGTGGTCATACTGGCAACTCAGGATAACACTACATGCAACTGATGAAGTGGACTGTAATCCATGAAAATTAATAACGTTATAAACCACAATAACTTGTATAACTTTGCAACACACTAGCTTCTAGAAATCAATATAATTCAAACAGAGGAACAATACATACCAGTTTTGTGGTGATGGCTGTGGTCAGTGTACTTGCTCAGTCTGCTGTCAATGGGCAACTTCAAACCCTCTGCTCTCCTTTTTTATAGCCTTTTATCTTCAAGCCAGACTTGGATTAGACAGCACTTCAGAGAACCCCTTCAAATAGAGGACTGTCTTCCAATACAGCCCTCTATAAAGTAGGACACAAGGCCACTCTATTCACACGGATGCCAGAAAAGACCAAGCAGGGAATATGAGGGAAGAGAAACAGATGGCTGGCCAGAGCAGATCAGTTAATTAGAGATTTAATGGTGTGACCATAATGCACCATCCATGTGTTACACTTGTCCGTATGAATCCCCACATGCATGCATACCCACTGGGAATCCCACCCCTGAGAGTATAGTGGAACCTTTTGCTGGAATTAAACTTGCATGTCACTCTTAATGTGTCTATAACCTTGCCCTCAACCCCAATACAGTATACAAAGAGTAAAATAAAGTTTGGATAATAGAAAGAGGAAACAGAAAAAATATAGCTTTTTCAATTAATTTGAGCAGTGTCTAACTTAACCCAATCACTCATTCCCTAATGTTACAGACAGCATAGTACAGAGACCCTAAACCTAATTATGTTCAAATTTGCACCAATTCATACAGAGAGAAAAAGAGAGAAAGACACTCAAGAGTTGGGGATGAATATACCTTTTCTGAAGAACGTAGCAAGACTCCAGGTCTGAATGGAACTTCTGCCCATGAGCCAAAGCTCCACCCTTACTGTAACCTTTGCTAGACACAAAAAGATCTCACCCTTCCTTAGTTCTCACATTTCCATGTAGCCCTGATGTTGTTCCTAGGGTGTGTTGTGTAGAGTGAGAAAGTAGTTGAAGCACCGAGAGGTGCTGCCGATTCCCCCAAATACTAAAATTAAATATACTTTGAATCTTCATTGAACTGAATGTAAATTGGTAGGGGTGTACTAGTAAACGATTTGTTACATAAAACAATATTATGTGTTTTGATTGTTTTACCTGTCTGCAGTTAAACCTTTACCCTATAGCCTCCAGAAAAGAATTATATAAATGCAAGTTAAACTTATACCTTATCTTGTGTGGGTTTCATTGACTTGAGCTTTGCCCTGGACACAGACCATTCTTTAGTTAGTTTCGCCTAGGGATTATTCCTGAGCGAACCTGGAATTTGGAACCTTCCTTATAGTTTGTTAACTCTGTTGGTACATGTTGTCCTGAGGTCAGCAGGATAGTTCAGACTAACTCAGTCACTGCCTCCCTTATGATCTTCACCAGACAGCTATTAATGACACCCTGGGTAGGTAGGTGGGTAGGTAGGTAGATGCCTCAATTCTCCTCTCAGCTACTCTCATCAACCAGCTCCAACTGTCACCAACACCAGCTGTCCTCTCTAACTGCCCTGTAACTGCTAATTGTCAGTTAACTCCCTACTTCCTGGAACCGCCGACTCACTGAATCATCACTTTGTAGGTGAGTGGGCTTGAGTGTTCCAATGAACTCTGTGAGCAATGCTGTCAGGAGTAATATACTCCAAGCAGGGTCACCCATGGCAGTAAGGTTAAGGGAAATGAATCAAACAAAGAATGATCCAAGAATGTCCTCAATGGCAGAACAGATGGAGGATAACAATGTGTATGTTACAACGGCTGTGAAGGCGGATGAAGGCTGCAGCAGATAAAAGACTTCCAATAATCATGGTATCCATGCCATTGGATCAAAGACTTTTTCTGTCAAGATTGTGTGTTGATCATTGTGCGCCAATCTGCCCACATAAAACAAATTCATGCACAGGCAACTTCCAACCAAAATAATTTAAAAAAAGTCCTGTGGCAATCGGCGAATGATGATGGGGGCAGGACTGTGAAATCCAGAAGCCCCTAATCATGGACCGGCACATGGGCAGTGGATACAGATTTGGTCATCCTGATTCAAGGATCAAGGCAGTTTAGTAGTTCAGCAGCTATATCTACAACTGAGCAGTCATATTCAGGATCCACTATGCTCACCCCATATGGGGAGGGAGCTAGATAAGGTGCCGTAAACATAGTCAGCCTCATCTCTCCCTGACTGGATTACCGTGTCCAGTGGAGTCACTTAGCAGTTGCAAAAGACAATTAAATTTTGGAACATGGAATATTCAGACATTGCTGAACAATGCAGATAGTGAACATCCAGAATGCAGGACTGCCATCATCGTGAGGGAGTTGAGACATTTTAATATTGACATAGCAGCACTACAAGAAACTCGAAGAGCAGGAGAAGGACAACTGAAGGAAGTTGCCTGAACAAGAACAATGAATACATGGAGTAGGCTTTGCTATTAAAAATACTCTTGTGAAGCTCTTGTCAGAAGTTCCTATTAGCATTAATGAATGGTTCTCAACTCTCCAATTAAAACTTGCCAATAGGCAAGTATTGTAAATGCTTTTGCGCCAACATTCGATGCTGATTAAGACATCAAGGAAAAATTTTACACCCAGCTGGACACCATCTTATCAGAGATACCTAAGGAGGATAAAATTATCCCCTAGGCAATTTCAATGCAAGGGTTGGGTGTGATTTTGATTGGGAAAGAAAGAGTTGGCAATAGCAACCCAACTTCTGAATAAGTGTGCAGAACATGATCTTGTTATTACAAACATGCTCTTTTGCCAGAAAAATAAATTTAAAACATCATGGAAGCATCCAGAGTCAAAACACTGGCATCTCCTGGATCACTTAATTGTCCGTGCTAGAGATTGTCATGATGTACTCCTCACTGGAGCCATGATGAGTGCTGATGGCTGCTGAACAGATCACCAATTAATTTGATCCAGTATGGCCTTTAATATTGTTCCTCAAGGTAGGCTCCAAGGAAGATAATCAAGGCATAAAATGAACATCCATGCCCCTTCAAGATCCTATAAAGTGAACTTGATTTCAAATAACGCTTAAGAAATATCTACCTATGGAACTCCCCGAAAACATCGAGGAACACTGGGTTAAACTGAAGACTTCCTTTATTGCAGCATGTGAACGAACTACTGGATACCAAACTAAGAAACATCAGGATAGGTTTGATGAGAATGGTACTGAGATTCAACATATCATCGACTAGAAAAGGAAAGCCTTCCGGATATCATAGAATGACATTGACGGTGCTGCTAAGAAGAAAATTTATGCTAGTGCAAAGGCTGAGGTCCAATGAAGAACTAGAGAACTTAAGAATGCCTGGCAGATAAAGAAAGCTCAAGAAATCCAGCATTTTGCAGAGGCTCATGATATACGGGGCTTTTTTAATGCCACAGAGGTCATCTATGGACCAACAAATTATAGTATGAATCCCTTACGTTCAATGGATGGTACCAAACTTCTTAAGGATAAAGAGTCTATTGCACTGCATTGGAAAGAGCATTACCACAACCTCCTTAATCATAACTCTATTATGGCTGGTGAGGATTATCGCAAATTCTGCAACAACAAACTAGAGATGAGCTTGCAGTATCCCCTAATTTGGATGAAGTCAGTAAAGCCATTAATCAAATAAAGAATAACAAAGATAGTGGACCTGATGGGATTCCTGCTGAAGTCTTTAAAGAAGGTGGGCCTGAACTTACACAACAACTTCATAAGCTCATCAAAAAGATCTGGATGAGGGAGGAGATCCTGGAAGACTTTAGGGACACCATAATTATCACTCTTTTTAAGAAGGGTGATAGAACAGATTGTGGGAACAATCGATGCATGTCTCTTTTTGCTACTGCAGGTAAAATCCTTGCAAGGATCCTCGCAAATTGCCTCGTAACTATCTCAGAAGATATCCTCCCCAAATCTCAAAATGGTTTCCACCCTTCCAGGGGGACAGTGAACATGATCTTCACTGCACAACAGCTTCAAGAAAAATGCTGGGAGCAAAACCCACCTATGGTGTTTATTGATCTGACTAAGGCCTTTAATACTATGAATCGAACTGCTCTCTGGACCATCTTTCTGAAAATTGGATGCCCTGATAAATTTGTGAATATTTTGCAAGTCCTTCATGACAACATGACAGCAACAATTTTGGATAACAATGGCTTTCAGAGCGATCCATTCAGTGTTGGATCAGTAATAAAACAGGGATGTGTCATTGCTTCGTCCTTATTTGTTATTTTCACTGCTATGATTCTATACCTTATTGAGGGAAAACTTCCTACTGGTGTGGAAATCATATCTCAAACAGTTGGAAAGCTTTTTAATCTCAGTAGGCTGAAAGCAAAAAGTAAGATAATTACAACCTCTGTCCTAGAACGTCAATATGCCGATGATGTAGTCTCCGCAAATTCAGAAAAAAATCTTCAAACTATCCTAAATGTCTTTGCAGAAACATATGGAAAGCTTCCCCCTTTAGGATGCACACCTTAACGTGGTGAGGGGGTTTGAGAGTGTCGAAGAAGCTGAGAGCAATGCCATCAGGAGTCTAGCCCAAGAGGCTAGACTCCTAGCAGGGGCACCCATGGAGGAATGGTCAAAGCTGAGACACCAGACTAACATGCATCCAAACTCAGAGGAAGGCAATGGTAAACCACCTCTGAATACCTCTTACCACGAAAAACCCTATGAACAGAGTATCCAAACTGCAACACGAGATAGTGCTGGAATATGAGACCTCTAGGTCAGAAGGCACTCACCGAGCTACTGGGGAAGAACAAAGGACAAGTACGAGTAGCGCTGTGACTAATGACGCAGCTGGGTCAAAGCCAAAAGGAAGCCCAGAGGCTGATGCGCACAGATGTGAAAGGAGAGTCCAGAGTTGTATGACGCACACAATAGGAACATGGAATGTGAGAAGCATGAACCAGGGAAAGTTAGAAATTGTCAAGCAAGAAATGGAGTGTATCAACATTACAATACTTGGTGTGAGTGAATTAAAATGGACTGGAATGGGACAATTTCAATCAGGCAACTACAAAATATTTTATGCAGGAAATGAGAAATCAAGAAGAAATGGGGTTGCTTTAATAGTGAGAAGCAGAGCTTGGAAAAGTTACTTTTTTGAACTACAACTCCCATCAGCCCCAGCCAGCATGGCCTCTGGATTGGGCTGATGGGAGTTGTAGTTCAAAAAAGTAACTTTTCCAAGCTCTGCACTGAGAAGTGATGTAGCAAAAGCAATTAGGAGCTACAACGCAAGGTCTGAGCGAGTGATATCAATGAGATTAAACAGGAAACCTATTAACATAACCATCATCCAAGTCTACGCTCCAACATCAAATGCAGAAGAAGAATTGGAGAGATTTTATGCAGAAGTACAGGAGGAAATTGATCACACACCAAAGCAAGATATGATGATAATCATGGGGGACTGGAATGCAGAAGTAGGAAACAGAGAAGAACTAGGAATTGTGGGGAAATGGGGCTTAGGTGACAGAAATGAAGCAGGAGAAAGACTTATTGAATTCTGTGAAGCCAATGATTTGTTTCTTGCCAACACATTTTTTGAGCAACCAAAAAGATGACTGTACACGTGGACATCACCAGATGATCAATATAGGAATCAAATTGATTATATAATTGGAAACAGAAGATGGAGAAGTTCCATACTTTCTGCAAAAACAAGACCAGGAGAAGACTGCGGTACAGATCATGAACTGATCGTATCGAAAATCAGAGTAAAGCTAAAGTAGGACAACAAAGCAATCATAATGCCAAAATACAATTTAAATAACATCCCAGAAGAATATAAAGATCAAATAAGGAACAGATTTTAGGCTTTCAACTTAGTTGACAGAGAACCAGAAGAACTATTGACTGAAGTCAGTGACATTATCAGGGAAGAATGAAAAAATATTTCTTGTTAAAAAGAGAGAAAGACCTCAATGGATGACTGAATAAACTCTTAAAATGGTTAAAGAGAGAAGGAAAGCAAAAGCAAATGGAGATAGAAACACAGTCAGAATCCTAATGCAACTATACAACGATTAGTACGTAGGGACAAAGAAAACTATTACAATAGTTATTGTATAGAAATAGAAAAGAACAACAAAATGGGAAGAACAAGAGCCCTATTCCAAAAGATTAGAGAAATGAAAGGGAAATTTAAACCAAGAGTAGGGATGTTGAATAATCAACAGGGAAACACACTGACTGACCGAGATGAAATAAAAGGAAGATGGAAGCAAAACTCTGAAGAACTCTACAAAAGAGATACAAGGATGACAGATTCATTCACGGAGGAACCATATGATGAAGAACCAGAAATTTTAGAATGCGAGGTCAAAGCTGCTCTTAAAATTCTTGGAAGAAACAAATCACCAGGAACAGACGGCATACCAATATAGTTGCTACAAGCTACTGAGACTGAATCAGTCCAAATTTTGATAAAAATTTGTGAAGAAATATGGAAAACTAAACTATGGCCCACAGACTGGAAGCGTTCAATATATATCCCACTTCCAAAGAAAGGGGATACCAGAGCATGCAGTAATTACCAAACTATTGCCTTAATATCCCATGCAAGTAAAGTAATGCTCAAGCTTCTACAACAAAGGCTCTTACCATATATGGAGCGAGAAATGCCAGACGTCCAAGCTGGATTTAGAAAGGGAAGAGGCACCAGAGATCATATCGCAAACACCCTGTGCT
Source organism: Rhineura floridana (assembly GCF_030035675.1). Lineage (NCBI taxonomy): Eukaryota > Metazoa > Chordata > Lepidosauria > Squamata > Rhineuridae > Rhineura > Rhineura floridana. Next base: position 86,557,474 of record NC_084488.1, read on the forward strand.
TTATAGACTACAGCAAAGCCTTTGACTGTGTAGATCATGAAAAACTATGGAATGCTTTAAAAGAAATGGGGATGCCACAGCATCTGATTGTCCTGATGCGCAACCTATACTCTGGACAAGAGGCTACTGTAAGGACAGAATATGGAGAAGCCTATTGGTTCCCCATCGGAAAGGGTGTGAGACAGGGGTGTATTTTATCACCCTATTTGTTTAATCTGTACGCAGAACATATCATACGGAAAGCAGGATTGGACCAAGATGGAGGTTTGAAAATTGGAGGGAGAAATATCAATAATTTAAGATATGCAGACGATACTATTAGCAGAAACCAGTAATGATTTGAAACGAATGCTGATGAAAGTTAAAGAGGAAAGCACAAAAGCAGGACTACAGCTGAACGTCAAGAAGACTAAAGTAATGACAACAGAAGATTTATGTAACTTTACAGTAGACAATGATGACATTGAACTTGTCAAGGATTATCAATACCTCTGCACAGTCATTAACCAAAATGGAGACAATAGTTAAGAAATCAGAAGAAGGCTAGGACTGGGTAGGGCAGCTGTGAGAACTAGAAAAGGTCCTCAAATGCAAAGATGTATCACTGAACACCAAAGTCAGGATCATTCAGACCATGGTATTCCCGATCTCTATGTATGGATGTGAAAGTTGGACAGTGAAAAAGGCGGATAAGAGAAAAATCAACTCATTTGAAATGTGGTACTGGAGGAGAGCTTTGCACATACCATGGACTGCGAAAAAGACAAATAATTGGGTGTTAGAACAAATTAAACCAGAACTGTCACTAGAAGCTAAAATGATGAAACTGAGGTCATCATACTTTGGACACATCATGAGAAGACATGATTCACTAGAAAAGACAATAATGCTGGGAAAAACAGCAGGGAGTAGAAAAAGAGGAAGGCCAAACAAGAGATGGATTGATTCCATAAAGGAAGCCACAGACCTGAACTTACAAGATCTGAGCAGGGTGGTTCATGACAGATGCTCTTGGAGGTCGCTGATTCATAGGGTCGCCATAAGTCGTAATTGACTTGAAGGCACATAACAACAGCAACAACATGGAAAGCTTGGGCTCTCGCTTAACATCCAAAAAACAAAGTGCTTCATCAGCAGGTGCAAACTAGTCCCTCTGTAGCACCATCAATCCAGCTTAGTGGTGTGATGCTGGAGAATGTTAATCACTTATCTTGGCAGCCATTTCTCTGTAAAAGCTGACATCGATGCTGAAATTCAACATTGTCTGAGCTCTGCGAGTGCTGCATTCTCCCAAATGAAGCGTAGAATGTCTGAGGTGCAGGATATTCGCAGGAAAACCAAAATGCTTATCTACAAAGCCATTGTACTTCTGACCTTACTGTATGCCTGTGAAACATGGACCATTTATAAATGCCACTTCCAACTTCTTGAAAGATTCCACCAACGCTGCCTCCAAAAAATTCTGTGAATTACTTGGGAAGATAGACAAACTAATGTTAGCATTTTGGAAGAAGCAAAGATCCTTCAACATCAACTTCGCTGGACTGGCCATGTTGTTCGAATGCCTGATTACCGTCTTCCAAAGCAGCTACTTTATTCCCAACTTAAGGATAGAAAATGGAATATCGATGGACAGCAAAAGAGATTTAAAGCTGTTCTTAAAGATAATCTTTAAAATGTAACATGAGCATTGAGAACTGGGAAGTTTTGGCCCATGAGCTTCCCAATTGGAGGTCGGCTATTAGGTGCTTATGGACTTTGAAGAAGCACGAGTACAGGGTGAAGGGGACAAATGAGCTAAGTGGAAGGCACATCTAGCAAATCCTCATCATGACTATCTTCCATCTGGAAACCTATGTCCTCACTGTGGAAGGCTGTGTGGATCTAGGATTGGCCTTCACAGACACTTACGGACCCACTGTTAAAGACCTTATCTTAGAAGAAAATCTTACTCGGTCATGAGAGATCGCCAATGGAATGCCTGGAACCTCTAGCCAATCAGAAAGAATTTACCTGATCTGGTAGACCCACCTGCTAGAATAATAAAGCAAGCATGTCTCTCTCTTCTCAAAACCTACTTGTCACCAAGTAACCACTGCCAAGCAGGCAATGTACCAAAACAATGGTACCAAAACAAGGCCTCATGGCAATCATAGAGTTCATATAACACTTTTTAAAACACAAACACATAAATAGCATTTCTCCATGTCAACCTTATCCACATTTCCTTTCCGTCAGTGCATAGGACTTTCTTTGGTCAGCAATGAGTTTCCATTAGTACCCAAGGTCAGGCTTGCCATGGAACAGAGACTTAGCCCTTTGTTCAGTGGAGGCTGGTCCATTCGGGCAAATGGGGTGCTATCCCATCAACCCCATCTGTCCTCAGCCAGCCCTCACCTAACAACCAATCCAGGGGGTGGCCCTGGCTGTCAGCTTCATCTTCCTTAGTCTCAGTTTTGCCCTTGCAGAACTCAGCAGGAAGGAGGCTGAGAACAAAACTAGAATTAGTTGGATCTGCCTGTCATTGGCTCCAGCTACACCTACTGTGGGCCTTCCTGATTTTTGCCCCACCAGTCCCAGTAAGCACCAACCCCCCACTGCCTTTGCCTCAAACAATGAAAAACCCAAGCCCGCTCATTCAGTGAAACCAAAATGACAAATCTAAATGCAGTGGGTTAAATGTGTTTGTAGGCTGTGCAACTGTATCTCCATTGCGTTAAATTAAAGTAGGAAAAGGGCCCATTATTTTCATTTCATATACAACAGGGACTGCCATCAAAACTCTACAGTGCTTTAATTAAGATATATTTAAATTTGTCCTTCCTTTGCAATTAACATCAGCTTCAATGTAGCACTTTTGCATTAAAAATGTGGAGCTACACAACCACTTAGGGCTATTTATTTTCCCAGCAGCTATCAGAAGCTAAATAGAGTTCATTGTGGGCAACGCACAGCTGAAAAGCCTACAGAGAGTATTCTGGTAATGTTTATTTCAGTAGTGAAAACACTTGTGGGTATGGTAATTCTAAATAAGCACTAAATGATGGAATTAGAAGCTACTGAACTGCCTCAGATTTTTTTTATCTGTTTGAAAGTTTAAGGCAGAGCCTTTCTCAGTTTTTGATCAGTTACATTGGTAGATAACTTTTTAAATGAGAGCATTTTAGAATTTTATAACAATAATGTTCTAGGACCACATAGCGATTAGTATTTGTGCTGTTACTGTCGGTCCTATGTTTGCATATTATGGGTGGGAAACACCCAAGGACAGAGTTTTAAGGGTTTTAAGAGCACACTTTGGACTAGTTCTGTTATCCAAACAACTGGACTTTTTAGTTTAGTAAAAAGACAGATAAGGGGGGACATGATATATGCATAAAAGATTATGCATGATGTGGAAAAAGTGGATCTCTTGATACTAAAACCTCAGGGTCATCAAATGAAGCTGAATATTGGAAAATTCAGGAAAGAAAAGAAAGGACTTCTTCACACAGTGCATGTAGTGATGGGCACAAATGTGGGTAGCTTTAAAAGAGGATTAGAAAAATTCATAGAGTATAATGCTATCAATGGCTATTTTCCACAATGGTTATGTTCTCCCTCCTCTGTATGCCTCTGAATAGCAGTTGCTGGGAAACGCAGGAGGGGAAAGTGCTCTTCTCCTTCTTGAGGGCTTCCCATAGGCATCTGGTTAGGCACTCTGAAAATGGAATACTGGAGTAGATGGGACACTGGCCTGATCCAGCAGGGCTGTTTTTACATTCTTATGAAGTTTGCTGAGCCCTCCAAGCCACCATATATGGAGGCAGTGGCCACCATGTTGCTCACAATGTTTCTTCACACAAAACATAATGAATTTATGGAATCTGTTACCACAAGGCATAGTGATGGCCACTAGCTTAGATGGTTTCAGAAAAGGGATTGGACAAATCATGGAGGCTTGGTCTAACAGCTATTAGTTGTGATGTCTGACAGAATCTCCATGATCAGTTGATGAGAATACAATTATTTATAAGGGAGCAGGGTTTATGCATATGCTTTATGTTTGCAAGCAAAAGTTTCTAAAAATAAAAATAATAATAAAATAATAAAATTTTATTTTTTGAGTCGCCTATCTGGCCGAATGAACGGCCACTCTAGGATCACACTGTAGATTGTCAAGGTGATGTAGACTTCTATTAATTGAATTGAATTTTAATTTTTTATTAACTTCCCAACAGACACAGTATGCATAGTGATATGTCTGAAGGTGAATTTTATGTAATGTTGATGAAACATTTTCCAAAATTTGACATATTATGATTGATGGCTGCACAATAAATTATATACTACTACTGATCAGCATGCCACTCAATATCAGTTGATTCATGGAGGGTGGAAAGGACTGTTGCCTTTAAACTCTGATTATGGGTTTCTCAAAGGAATCTGTTGATCCATTGTGAGAAGCAGGGTGCTAAACTAGATGGAGCTTTGGTCTGATCTGGAAAGGCTCTTCATATCTTCTATTAAACCTGGGATCACCTTTTTTTAAAAAAATCTACTAAAATATAATGTCCCTAGCATTCCTGACTTTGTTGTAGAGTTGATAAAACTTATAGAGATACTGGAATTGAGAGATGGAACACAGAAAAAACGTGCAATCTGAAAACACAAGGTTCCCCTTTGTCAATTATATGAAGCAAAAGTTTAATTTGGAATTATTTGACACCTTTTCACTACTGACATAATAAATTATTTATGCATATTTTATTTATTTAGATTTTATAAAAGTTTTAAAATATTTATTTATCTATTTAAAGTTATTACATAAATAATATAATATAGCACTAAAGGAACATAACATTTTTATAATATACATATAAATGTTTTTGACTGTGATTAATGTTGGGATAAGCAAGCTTGGGGACACCTCTATGCTTGTTTACTGTGATATAACTTCCTACTGGTGGTGTTATTTCACTTCTTCTCTTCCTCTTCTTTGTTAAGAGATACTCTTCTCTTATTAGCATAATTCTCCATTAAGCATCCACAGGCTTCTCTCCAGATGATCCCAATCATGGACTAAATCTACTACCTACTTCTATCTTTTCTTTCCAAGCTACAGCCTATGTTTTCCTGAACATATGAAAAGTTGTGAGTAAACATTCTTAATACTTTTTACTAAAAAAGACTGTCTCTGTTGTTCTTTTATTGAACTAGTCTGTATGAGGGGAAGGTGGGCTGGTTAATTCTCATTCTGCTTTTGCGCAATATATACTCTGATAAGAAATAAAACTACTAAACTGTTTCTATTTTGTTTAAAATAATTAATGTATTATATGTTGTATGTTTATTCATGTATGTTTGTTCCTGTGTATAATTTAAAAAAGAAAAAAAATACTAAAATTTTACCCAGGATTCCTATCTTAGTCTTGTGTTAACTTGTGGAATTTAGCAAGGGACTATTCAGGGGAAAAAAAACTTGCAGTTTAAGAACGTACCTATAGCAAACAGATTTTTCTATCAAACTTTAAAAAGCAGGGAAATTGGGCAGCTATAGTAAATGCACTAGGGGAGCAGGAGACCTTGACTTCCTCTCTGTCCTACAAATTTGTAAAAATGCAAATACAATTTGGGTTGGTCTTTCACAGTCCAATCCACTTCCTGTGTAGCTTGGAAGAATCTGTGTATTGCCATGAAAACTTAGAGGGTTGTTAAGCAAGCGTTTCTGAGTTCAGGACTATATGTTTTGTAAGATTTTGTTTTGAAACGAGCTTCTGGGAGGCAGGCAGCAGAAGGGCATGAGGGATATTTTCAATTTTACATGGCAGAATGTGAAAAATCTATACTGGCTATAATATACAGCCACACTTATGGCTGTATAATACAGACCAAGGTTAGGGAACCTTTTACAGACCTAGGGCTATATTCACTTACGGGCAAACTTGGGGCGGGAGGAATATGTCAGTGTTGGGAAGGCCCAGAGGCAAAAGTGGGTGGTGCAATGCATGTGACTCACATCTTTGTGTGGTAGGGTACCTTCCAGCCATACAAAAAGTCAGAAGTTTCTACACACACCTATATCTTTTCATCCTCTGTGCAGGCAAGCAAGAGAGACTATCACTATTCAATGACACAATCCAGCCAGCAAAAGCACTTGAGAAGAGTGCAGAACAAGGCTGGTGAAGGGTATAGACTTAGGAGTGCAGGTGTGACCGTGCAAATGGTGTGCCCCGGGGACAGTCAAGAGCTGAATAAACAGGTGTAGAGTGGTCAATATTAAGCCCCTGGATCTGAAGTTCTGTATCCCTCTGCAGACAGAGAGAAATTGCCTACCAGACATTTAAAGCACATCCAATGCTCATTTACAACGTATGTCTTTCCCTAAAGAATAGTGGGAACTGAAATTTGTTTAGGGTGCTGGGTATGTGTAGCTCTGGGAAGGGAAAGCCACAGTTCCCAGGATTATTTGGGGGAAGTCATGTGCTTTAAGTCCATGTTGGATGTGCCTTAAATGTATGGTGTGGATCTGCCCAAAGGTTTGGAACTCTACAGATAGGGAGGAGGCTCACATGACAGTGGATCCCACTAAATTCTGTGGGACAAATTAAACAAATTGTGGGGAACAAAGTGTTGGGAGAAGAACAAAACCTATTTCTCCAAAGAAACTGGAGCTATCAAGGGTAGAGGAAAATAGGAAACTGCCTCATACTGAGTCAGACCATTGGTCCATCTGCTTCATATTGTCTGCACTGACTGGCAGCAGCTGTCCAGAATTTCAGATGGGGTTCTCTCCCTACCCTATCTGGGGATATTGGGGATTGAACCTAGGACGTTCTGCATGCAGAGCACATCCTCTATAACTGAGCTATGGCCCTTCCCAGTGAGTAGGTTTAACCCTAACACTACCCTGATTGTGCACTCTGAACATACATTTCTAATTCTCCCAAAGAAGTCAATCATTGCTATTCACTCCTATGGGCTGAATTTAAGGACACAATCCTTTAGCATGGAAGGGGTGTCTTCAAGATATCAACCGAGTGCGAACATATCTCACTGGTTTTTAAACATATTAATTGGTTACTAGTCCATTTCCAAGTATGTTAAAAGTGCTGATGGTTATTGTTAAAACCCTGTAGGTTAAAGACTATGGTATATGAAGAAATGCCTCCATATCAGCTTGCCAATGAACGAAGATAATCATTGGAGGCACTCCACTAGATGTCCCCATCTTCTGAGGTGAGGCAGGTGGCACTTAGGAAGAGAGTTATACTGCTTTATACTGAGTTAGACCATTGGACCATCAGGTTCATTGGTCCATCTAGTTCATATTGTTTCTGTGTGGCATATTGTTCAGTTGTGGCACCTACCTTGTTAAACCCTTTTTATATATCTACAGATTTACACCAGAACCAATGTGGTTTTGTGATTTGAATTTTGAATTCAGACCAGGGAGGCCAGGGTTCAAATTCCTACTTAGCCATGAAGCTCACTGGGTGACCTTCGACCAGTCTTTCACCCTACCCCTGCCACACAGGGCTGTTGTGAGGACATAATGGGGAAGGGAAGTATTATGTATGCCACCTTGAGCTGCTTAGAAGTAAGGTGGAATATAACAACAACAACAAAACAATAACAATAATAATTTATTCATTGCAACATGATCATTTTAACTGCTGCTGCTTTTAATTGTTTTTTTATTCATGTATTGCTTTTTTTATTTGTATCAGTTTCACTGTTTGAGCCACCACAATGATATTAATATTGAAGGAGCAAACAAAATAAAAACAAACAAAATAAAAATTATAACCATCTATGATGTGAGCAAGTAAGACTTCAAGGCAAGGCAAGCAATTGGCTAATATGGTCAGTAGTGTGTATAATAAATGGTTAATATCAAGTGGATAAAAATTCTAATGACAGGGCATAGATACTTTGTGAGCCAACAGAGCTTAGATGAGAAACTAGGAGCTGATAAATAGTGAGCCAGTGTGTC